>NC_133706.1:9731637-10931637 GCF_048934315.1 Petromyzon marinus | reverse complement strand
AATTCAAAGCGCCCTGGTTCTCTGCCGTGTCTGTGTGCGTGTGACTGTGCATGTGTGTGGGTGTCTGTGTGCGTGTCACTGTGACTGTGTGGGTGTCTGTCTGCCTGTCACTGTGACTGTGTGGGTGTCTGTCTGCCTGTCACTGTGACTGTGTGTGGGTGTCTGTGTGCGTGTGACTGTGCATGTGTGTGGGTGTCTGTGTGCGTGTCACTGTGACTGTGTGTGGGTGTCTGTGTGACTGTGACTGTGCATGTGTGTGGGTGTCTGTGTGACTGTGTGTGGGTGTCTGTGTGACTGTGACTGTGTGTGGGTGTCTGTCTGCCTGTCACTGTGACTGTGTGTGGGTGTCTGTGTGCGTGTGACTGTGTGTGGGTGTCTGTGTGCGTGTCACTGTGACTGTGGGTGTCTGTGTGCGTGTCACTGTGACTGTGGGTGTCTGTGTGCGTGTCACTGTGACTGTGGGTGTCTGTGTGCGTGTCACTGTGACTGTGTGTGTCTGTGTGCGTGTCACTGTGACTGTGGGTGTCTGTGTGCGTGTCACTGTGACTGTGTGTGGGTGTCTGTGTGCGTGTCACTGTGACTGTGGGTGTCTGTGTGCGTGTCACTGTGACTGTGGGTGTCTGTGTGCGTGTCACTGTGACTGTGTGTGGGTGTCTGTGTGCGTGTCACTGTGACTGTGTGTGGGTGTCTGTGTCACTGTGACTGTGTGTGGGTGTCTGTGTGCGTGTCACTGTGACTGTGTGTGGGTGTCTGTGTGCGTGTCACTGTGACTGTGTGTGGGTATCTGTGTGCGTGTCACTGTGACTGTGTGTGGGTGTCTGTGTCACTGTGACTGTGTGTGGGTGTCTGTGTGCGTGTCACTGTGACTGTGTGTGGGTGTCTGTGTGCGTGTCACTGTGACTGTGTGTGGGTGTCTGTGTGCGTGTCACTGTGACTGTGTGTGGGTGTCTGTGTGCGTGTCACTGTGACTGTGGGTGTCTGTGTGCGGGTCACTGTGACTGTGTCTGGGTGTCTGTGTGCGTGTCACTGTGACTGTGTGTGGGTGTCTGTGTGCGTGTCACTGTGACTGTGTGTGGGTGTCTGTGTGCGTGTCACTGTGACTGTGTGTGGGTATCTGTGTGCGTGTCACTGTGACTGTGTGTGGGTGTCTGTGTCACTGTGACTGTGTGTGGGTGTCTGTGTGCGTGTCACTGTGACTGTGTGTGGGTGTCTGTGTGCGTGTCACTGTGACTGTGTGTGGGTGTCTGTGTGCGTGTCACTGTGACTGTGTGTGGGTGTCTGTGTGCGTGTCACTGTGACTGTGTGTGGGTGTCTGTGTGCGTGTCACTGTGACTGTGTGTGGGTGTCTGTGTGCGTGTCACTGTGACTGTGTGTGGGTGTCTGTGTGCGTGTCACTGTGACTGTGTGTGGGTGTCTGTGTGCGTGTCACTGTGACTGTGTGTGGGTGTCTGTGTGCGTGTCACTGTGACTGTGTGTGGGTGTCTGTGTGCGTGTCACTGTGACTGTGTGTGGGTGTCTGTGTGCGTGTCACTGTGACTGTGTACGTGCAGTGGGGGGCAGTGGCGCAGTGGTTAGCGCACTTCGCTACGAACCCGGCCTACCGAGTTCGATTCCCGCTCACGGCCAACACCAATGACGATTATCTGAACCGATCCTGTGCCTCCCCTAGGTCGACTCAGCCCCGAATGACTACCTGGCGTGTAAACATCACCACTGGGGAGACAAAGGCGGCCGGGCGTGGTGCTGACCACCCACCCCGCCATATGCCGTTCCGGCCTTCATAGGTGCTCGTTAACAGCACTTGCCTCCACAATCTGTGAAGGCTATACTGTGGGATCTTTGGCTTGTGTACGCACAGACGCAAGCTGGATCCTGTAACACGAGAGGCACACGCGTTGCCCAATTACATGGCAACACCATAACAATCGTGCTCTAATCATTAGTTTACCCACACGTGGCCGATTACGTCTCGTCCCAAGAGAACGTTAACAAATGTCGGGGTTTTCCAGCCCGCTCCGAGGTACCAACCACGCGGTAACATCATCATGATCATAAAAATATATATCATCAACCATGATCAATCCACTGCTGCATGGAAGTCCTCCCTATGGGAGCAAATAATCCATCCAGCTCCAAAATACCCAAAAAGGAGAGCCATTTGTTTTTCGAATTCGGTACAAAACTCGATATTTCAAGAGCCGCAATGCAATGTGAATTAATACGTTCGTACAAACACAAAGATCCCCCGTATAGCCTTAACAGACTGTTGAGGCAAGTGCTGTTAGCGAGCAGCATCCATGGAGGCCGGCACGGCACACGAGGAGGTGGGTGGCCACCACCACGCCTGGCCGCCTTTGTCTCCCCAGTGGCGATGTTCACACATTGCGCCAGGTACTCAGTTGAGGCTGAGTCTTCCTAGGAGAGGCCCAGGACCGGTTCATCGTCACTGGTGTTGGCGGTGAGTGGGATTCGAACTCGGGTCGCCGGATTCGTAGCGGAACGCGCTAACCACTACATGACCACACCCACATAACATGCATAACGACAGGACGGTGTGAGTGGACTAGTGGCTACGGGAGGTAATAACAGGGGAGTCAGCCTGTAGTATGAATGGACTGGTGGCTACGGGAGGTAATGGCAGGGGAGTCAGCCTGTAGTATGAATGGACTGGTGGCTACGGGAGGTAATGACAGGGGAGTCAGCCTGTAGTATGAATGGACTGGTGGCTACGGGAGGTAATGACAAGGGAGTCAGCCTGTAGTATGAATGGACTGGTGGCTACGGGAGGTAATGACAGGGGAGTCAGACTGTAGTATGAATGGACTGGTGGCTACGGGAGGTAATGACAGGGGAGTCAGCCTGTAGTATGAATGGACTGGTGGCTACGGGAGGTAATGACAGGGGAGTCAGCCTGTAGTATGAATGGACTGGTGGCTACTGGAGGTAATGACAGGGGAGTCAGCTTGTAGTATGAATGGACTGGTGGCTACGGGAATGATCGAGAATAGGTGCGTGGCCAGGTGACGGAAGAGGACGGTAGAGTCTGCCGGTAGAGCAAGCGGTCTCTGCAATGTGGATGGACACTCACTGCATAGGCTGGGTGGGACCCGAATGCCAAGACCATCCGAGATAAGATTTAAAACATATATATACCAGTCACACCCTGAGACTCTTAGATGGCTACTATCAGAGCTGTCCCTAGGGGCAACTGCCCCGGGCCCCGCGCTCCGGGGAGGGGGGTGGGGAGGGGGCAGCGCTTTGGGGTCATGGCATCAGATATAACACTTCCGGTTTAGTTTGAAGGCGTCGGGGGGCCCACGCGGGGAGATTTGCCCTGGAGGGGGCCGGGAGGGCGCAGGGGCCCGGGGGGAGGGGCCCGGGGGGGCGAGTGGGGGGCCGTGGGGGGGGGGGGGGCGCATCCCCCTATGGACGGCCCTGGCTGTTATTTAACTTTGGTCGATGGTCGCATTGCTTGCGAGTGAAATGCAGGCCACTTCCACTTTAATGAACATCAAATAAATGAATCCCCCATACGTCCGTTTCTGCGGACGTCTGGAACGCTGCCCCTTACGATATTAGGAAGCGAATGGGAGCTGTGCACTTTTAAATTATTTAAATAATTTTAATCATTTTAATAATTTAGATTGAAAACTCATTTCTTGGGAACAGATTTTTTTGTGTGTTTAGATCGTTGACCCACCCCCACCTCCGATTTGTACGGTTGGCTACGTACGGTGTGAAAGAAGTTCAACATACACACGCTCTGCCACGGCTCCTGCCCAAGACTCTCCCTCGAGTTCAGCATCACGGAAGGAAAAACGCGTGGCTGCCCGAAGCAGTGACTTTAAAACATGAACCAAGCCTCCCTGAGTCGTTTTCCTGCACAGTCAATGCAACTTCTCTACTGAGTTTCGTACTCTCTCGAAACCCACTGCCAAGGGAAACGGCACCAGAGGTGATAAGTACACCATGAGGAATGAGGAATGGGGAAGTGCGTGCTCAGAATTGCACAGAAGAACAGAACGAGGAACAACAATTGCAGGTTTCAAACAACACACGGAACATTTAAACCAAAAAGCTAAAGCCACCAACTGTTCCTGAAGAACTGCATTGTGGTCCTCTTGGCTTAGGTCACCATCAAATATGTTTTTGCAAATTTGATCGGACTAGCGGGCAGCACGTGAGACAGAGAGAGACACAATTGTCAACCTGTTTAATCCTCCTTTAGGAATCATCACTCGAGCGTTTAAACATGAAACAGGCGTCAGGAGTAACCAGGGGGTGTGTGATCACGTGGCCCCGCGAGATTCTGCACGCAACTTTAAGACCCAAGGCTTTCGCGCCGACTGCACCGCCGACTCTTAAGTGCATTGACGTCTCGAAGCACTTTACGAAATCTATCGTCAGGGAAGAGAGAGGGGGAAGGGGGGCAATGCTCAAAAGAACACGAAAACTTTTGAACGCTGCAGAGGAAAGCAAATAACATTGTCGCGTGTTTCGCTTGTTGCAGAGGTATACAGCTCCGGCCGCCCTGGATAATACTGCTGGCGTATTAACCCTCATATTCGCGCATTGTCCTTCGCAGTGGACTTGAGAGATCCAGTGACGTTATTTGAACAATAATAGGCCACGCTTGCCAGCGTTACGACCCGAATTTGCAAAGAAAAAAAAACACAATTAACTCGCAATTACTGAATTGGAATAACTAACGGAAACATTGTCCGCTACTGGCAGGGTTAATGCCCACTCGCAGGCCGGTGCGGCGTCACATTGTGCCACACAAGGACAGTTGCCAGCAGAAGTCCCCTCGGCCAAAACAAACATTTGAACAAGAAACTAGAGCAGGCAATTTGAGCAACTGAGATCCACGTAAGATGCTTTGCTGGTGGGTCAATTAATTGTCTAATTATACAATCCTCCTTACTAATATAATGACCTCAAAAGTATTAGCATAGGGAACATGAGGACATTGTTTGAAGCTCCGCTACAGTTGAGGTCTCCGTTGAGAAGGAGAGTTGATTCAGCTCGCGTACAGGAGCCAGAGGAACTTGGATTAGTAGACCCTGAGAGATGGCAACGGCTTGAGGAGACCTTCAATCCAGAAGTGGATACACCGTGGCTGCTAATGGTGGTTGTTTATGTGTGTTGGTGATAATAATTATGCAACAAACGTCTATGTATCGAAATCGTCACAAGTCTCCCGTACAACCCGTGACTTCTTTGTGACCACCACCGCTCTGAATCCGTCCCCTCTCCACGCCTTCTGTGAAAACAAACAGCAGCTCCGTCCATCAACATCAGGCCACAGATGCATCCTCTCAAATCTCCTGACCCCTTGCTCCTGTTTTTCCGTTCCCCTTCCATCCCTTTCCTCTTATTCCGCGATGCATATTCTGTCTTCCCATTCCGCTTCCTTTATATGTCCCCATGCATTATATCCTATACATCTGCTAGTTACATACAATGTCATCACCTCCTCTTGCTACACAGCCGCACCGAACCCACAGGGGTAGGAATAGAGACCCCAGTCGCCAATGCTCTGTACCAAATACGGGGCGCCGCGGTGGAGAGATGTTAACTACCTCGCCTGGTATACGGGAGGTCGTGGATTCGATCCCGACCCTGACGCCTGCTGTATATTTGGAGTTTACGTGTCTCTCTCTCTTTGTCATCATCATCACGATGGAGCGATGTTAACTACCTCGCCTGGTATACGGGAGGTCGTGGATTCGATCCCGACCCTGACGCCTGCTGTATATTTGGAGTTTACGTGTCTCTCTCTCTCTCTCTTTGTCATCACGGTCGCGAGATATTAACTACATAGCCTGGTATACAGGAGGTCGTGGGTTCGATCCCGACCCTGACGCCTGCTGTATATTTGGAGTTTGCAGGTTTTCCCCATTGTCGCGTGGATTTTCCTCTGGCGTCTCCGGTTTTCTCCCCTCGACATTTCGAAACATGCATTTGGCTGCTGTACATTTCCACATGAGAATAAGCCACTTCGTTGACCTATCTTTTGGTGGCCTGGTCGCATCTTAAAAACAGCTACGTAGAGCTCAGTGGGTTTGACCTGGTAAAATAAAAAAAAAACTTCCACTGGACCTCCCATCTCCACCACCGGCTGTGCCCCTGCGGCCGCAAACCACGCACCCAAATATCAGAACATTTTACGAAGCCTTCCCGCGCCAAGATCACTTCATTTACCAGATGTTATCGGAGTTGGCCCCCGCATAGACGCGAGTGTGCGTGCGTGCGCGTGGAGCGTCATTGAGATTACAACAACAACAACAAAACTTATTTGGTTATTTCGGTAAAGTCACATGCGTGCGTGCGAGTGAAAGAACCAAAGAAGATGAATCCTTGCAGTCACGAAAGCTTTAAATCGAAATTTAACAACAAAACTGCGATGAAACTCACTGAGTAAAGGGGTGCACGCCGCCGCAATTGCTAGCTCACTCCCCGGCTGGTAAGGGGCCGTCAATAAATGACGTACATCAAGTAGTAAGACTGCACCACAGGCACAAGGGAGTGCTGAGTAAATGATTCGCCCGGCGGTGGTGGCCTGTAATCCAGCACTTTGGAGGCAGCAGCAAGGGTTGGTGGATCACCCCACAGATGTTGTCATCTGTGCGGTGCCGTACCCTAGCTCGCCCGGAGAAGGCGGTAGAGCAAGTGGACTCATCGCCACCTGTGTCCATCTGTACGGGGGACAGAGTGCTCCGGTTTCCTCTCCACGTGATTCATAATAAACGCGGATCATTCATTGGTCGAAAACATATTTAAACAAAGCAAAATACCCCAACCTCAGAACCCTGCCGAAAACGAGTTCTACGACTCAGGGTGTGGCTCTCCCGGATAAATAATCATACAAACAGAAAATATCTCAACGATTGAAAAAAATAAACACAACGTTGGCTTCGGGACTAGACCCACGCGAATGGAATTGCACGCGGCAAGAAAAAGGCACGGCCCTGCAATGTCTTGCTCACGCGCCCCTGGCTAGCGCAATGGGCTCCACTCGAGGAAGCTCTAGAGAGTCCGATCCAGGGGGCATTGTGGTCTCATCTTCGACACTGCGAAGACATTGGAATAGGAGGGAGTACCCACACTTTACCCCCACCACACGCAACCTGCCGATGGACTGTGGTGAACCCCGGTCTCGGGAGGTGGAATGGACCTCTGCAAAACTTGCAAGCACGAGTGTGCTTAGCATTATGCCGCGGTGACATCCTCACAACTCGTAAATCTTCTCATATTAGTTTTTGTTATCATTTACATTTCTATTGTATCACTCCTGTACTCTTACCACAAGTACGTGTGGTTAATGCAGACTTGATTGCTTGCAAAAATGTTTCTATTTGCTGTTTGAACATCTTAACATCTGATTCACTGCCAGAAATGGAAAAAAAAAACCTATTCTTATTTTCCATACTTTGATAATGGCAAAAAAATAATGTCCCATGATATGATGGGGGCAGTTTTCACATTTGTTTTAAGTCGAGGGCCGCACTCAAAGACCACCAGGGAGACGCCAAGCAGCCGCCAGTGGCCCGCTGGCCGAGCAATGAAGAGCACTGGTGGAGACCCACCGTTCCCTCTGATAGCCACGTCGCCTCGGGTCCTCGCAGTGCAAGGCACGGCACCGCACCGCAACAACATCTGGATTTTGTTTGCACCGAGTGAGCTCGCCTCCAATTTGCTTTCACTTCACCCGTGGCATTGCCGCCCGTGGTCGTTAGCAAAACAATTACATGACCTCACTTATATAACCCAAGGTGGGGGTGTCGAGTGAGACTTTCATGTTATGCAAGTTTAGTTTAAGGTTTCCAATTGGTTTGTGTGTGTGGGGTTTTTTTTCTTTCGGGAACGGGCTTCATTATTGCGCGCAATAAAGAAAATGCAATATGATTGCGTATTACACTGCAAGTCAGAATGAGAATCTTTCATTTTTACTGGAGGTATCCGATGAGCTATAAAGCTCTTTTTCACAGATGTCCAGTAGGGGCGGGCCTGAAAGTTTAAACGACAAACAATACAAAACACCACAAGAGTGCAAAGCATAGGAAAGGTAAACAAATCACTTTAAAATTTAACGTGTAAATATTTTAATGCATCATTACATGCCTAGCGATTGATGTACAATGCGAAGGGGAATTGGTGGCACAGTGCTGGGCACACTGCTCTCTGATTTTGATTCCCAGCCACGGCAAGCATCAGTGGCGAGTTAAATCTGAACCGGTCCTGGGCCAACCCTAGACGAACCCGCACTGGCACTGTGAAGAATGGTGGAGAGGCCTTGATAAAGCATCGAATTGACAGAGGGTTGTACATTATTGGAGCAACAAAGGGCTGTACATTATTGGAGTAGCAATGTGCTGTACATTATTGGATTAACAATGGGCTGTACATTATAGGAATGACAAAGAGCTGTACATTATTGGAGTAACAATGGGATGTACATTATTGGAGTAACAAAGGGATGTACATTATTGGAGTAACAATGGGCTGTACATTATTGGAAGGACAAAGAGCTGTACAATATTGGAGTAACAATGGGCTGTACATTATTGGAATGACAAAGAGCTGTACATTATTGGAGTAACAATGGGCTGTACATTATTGGAATGACAAACAGCTGTACATTATTGGAGTAACAATGGGCTGTACGTTATTGGAATGACAAAGAGCTGTACATTATTGGAGTAACAATGGGATGTACATTATTGGAGTAATAATGGGCTGTACATTATTGGAATGACAAAGAGCTGTACATTATTGGAGTAACAATGGGCTGTACATTATTGGAGTAACAATGGGCTGCACATTATTGCATACACCATTAATCCACAGTCTTGTCAGATCTCCACCCCCTGCCCCTGCACAAACTCGCATTTGCCAACTGGATGAAGTATGGCCAAACATGCACGCCGATGACGTGGGTGGAGGCCTTCACCCAGCAGTGCATTGAAGAAGCGCCACCAATCTACAAAACAAGCACACTGCCTTTCCTTGCCTCTAAAGGTCACCGTTCCTATCAAAGGGCTTTTTTAAGTATCAAGGATCTCGCCTGCCATTCAGCTTCCACGATGCTTCTGCTCCTGTGGCTCGCCCTCCCCTGCCGGAGCAACGGGAGATGGAGAGTTGTTTGCGTCATCGCCCTGGGAACTGTTTTTTTTGTGTTCAGTTCGCTGTCCCCTCCTTCCCATCGCACACCTCCGATTGGCCACGGTGGGCTACGTACGGTGCGAAAGAAGTTCAACGCACTGTACATACCTGCGTGTCTTTCTCCACGTGCGCCGGTTTCTTGTCGCTCGCAAACACTCGTCAATTGGTCAATAACAGCTTCATATATAGAGGACCACAGAGCTAGGGAGGGCGAGATAGGGAATGTAACACCAGCTCAACACTGGGGCTGTCTTTCCTGCTAGTCTGCAGTTCCTCCCCGTGACTCCGAGTCATCCGTATCTTGGCAATGAGCGAATATCGGTGCAGCGGCGCGATCTAAGTTGCAATCATTATTGTTGTTAGTATTTATGCTCTGAGGAGCCACACTGGGTTGGGACTCTCGTACCGGAGGCACCGTTCGCGCATCCACCACGGGCCTCTGCAAATCGCTGAGTGTCGGAGATTCGAACGAATGTGCATTTTCACTTTTTAAGTCCCTTCCCTGACCATGAATATTTAATTCCAGTGACCACGCTACACGACCAATCTCCATATATATAAAAAGCAAAGTTTTGATTGTGTGTCTATTCAAAATGTGTAGCGTACTTGCCGACATGCAACAAACTTGAAATTTGCCATGTGGGTACTTTCCAGACTGTACACCATGCAAAAAATATAAAAATACACTTTTTTGGGGGGGGCTCAATAATGCATATATTTTTTGCACGGCAAGTCAGCTGTGACGTCAAATCTGTCATGTGACCCGCGCATGTGGAAGCGTAACGCATTGTAGTGTAGCGGTTAGCGCGCTGCGCTACGAACCCAGCGACCCCAGTTCGATTCCCGCTCCCCAAGGTCGACTCAGCCTCAAACGAGTAACTGGTGTGGTGTGTGAAGATCGCCACTGGGGGGGACAAAGGCGGCCGGGCGTCGTGAATCCAAGTCCCGGGCGAAGTCGGGTAGTTAAGCTAGTGTGTTAATAAATGCTGACCTTGAGATCTGGCGTTCGAAATGTGTTTTTTTTCCCCCCCAGTTCAGTTTCCTTTCAGTGTTTTTTTTTTTTTGCACGATAGCACCGTTTCAGTAACACGTACATTCGCCCAATTTGTCTTTAGCTCCATCCAAATGAAGTTGTTACAATCGGCGCGCGCCTGACGGCTATGAAACACACGCTTTTGACACGGAAGTGTAGCGAGCGTCGATTGATTTGAATCGGCCTGTTTACGTTGTTTGTATGAGGTCGCACTCGCTGCACGCAAAGTGCTTGCCACAAACGTACCACAGTTAACCTCGCTGATCTCGTCAAAGAATATCAACCTTCACGCAGTCAATCAAGCGACGGCACCTGGGTCTGTCCCAGGTGGAGCTTTTGTTTATATAAATCGTAAGGCGTGCGCAGTCCACAGAATATTTAATTTGCGTCTCAATATAGCCATTGGCGTCGTTGTGCAGAATATTACATGAACAAAAATCGATAAGCATATACAGTACATCAATGAGTATGTTGTTATGTGCTTATCTAATTTTTTTGTTTGTCATTCGCATCCGAGTGAAGAAACTTTGGCAACAGCGTGGGAAGACTGGCACGTGGTGGGAAGACTGGCACGTGGTGGGAAGACTGGCACGTGGTGGGGCCACGTGGTGGGAAGACGTGGTGGGAAGACTGGCACGTTGTGGGAAGACTGGCACGTGGTTGGGCCACGTGGTGGGAAGACTGGCACGTGGTGGGAAGACTGGCACGTGGTGGGAAGACTGGCACGTGGTTGGGCCACGTGGTGGGAAGACTGACATGTGGTGGGAAGACTGGCACGTGGTGGGAAGACTGGCACGTGGTGGGGCCACGTGGTGGGAAGACTGGCACGTGGTGGGAAGACTGGTACGTGGTGGGAAGACTGGCACGTGGTGGGGCCACGTGGTGGGAAGACTGGCACGTGGTGGGAAGACTGGCACGTGGTGGGGCCACGTGGTGGGAAGACTGGCACGTGGTTGGGCCACGTGGTGGGAAGACTGGCACGTAGTTGGGCCACGTGGTGGGAAGACTGGCACGTGGTGGGAAGACTGGCACGTGGTGGGAAGACTGGCACGTGGTGGGGCCACGTGGTGGGAAGACTGGCACGTGGTGGGAAGACTGGCACGTGGTGGGAAGACTGGCACGTGGTGGGAAGACTGGCACGTGGTGGGAAGACTGGCACATGGTGGGGCCACGTGGTGTGAAGACTGGCACGTGGTGGGAAGACTGACACGTGGTGGGAAGACTAGCACGTGGTGGGGCCACGTGGTGGGAAGACTGGCACGTGGTGGGAAGACTGGCACGTGGTGGGAAGACTGGCACGTGGTGGGAAGACTGGCACATGGTGGGGCTACGTGGTGGGAAGACTGGCACGTGGTGGGGCCACGTGGTGGGAAGACTGGCACGTGGTGGGAAGACTGGCACGTGGTGGGAAGACTGGCACGTGGTGGGGCCACGTGGTGGGAAGACGGGCACGTGGTGGGAAGACTGGCACATGGTGGGGCCACGTGGTGGGAAGACTGGCACGTGGTTCGGCCACGTGGTGGGAAGACTGACACGTGGTGGGAAAACTGGCACGTGGTGGGAAGACTGGCACGTGGTGGGAAGACTGGCACGTGGTGGGACTATGTGGTGGGAAGACTGGCACGTGGTGGGGCCACGTGGTGGGAAGACCTGCACGTGGTGGGAAGACTGGCACGTGGTGGGGCCACGAGAGCTCGAGGTGAGAGAAGGCGCCCTGCGTGTGGCAAGCGCGGCCAGCAACAACAACAACAATAGCAACCGAGCCAAAGTGCAGCCGCCTCACGGAGGTCGCAATCGGCCGACAAAGAGGGGGGGCAGGGGGGCGAGGGGGGGTTGCGAAACGTCGCTTGTGCCCAACGACAAAGTCTGCGTCTGCCGTGGGTGCACGCGGAGGCACTGCGCCGGCTGCCCGCTGGACGGAGCAGCAGCATCAGCGGCAGGTGATAGCCGCGCGCTATTTCTGTGGCGGCGCTGCTGCCCCCATTCATTATTCATGGTGAGGGGTGGGGTGCAGGGGTGGGGGGTTCCGCGATGCATAATTCAGAGGACGCGCAGAGGCTCTTAATGACAACAACAAAGGGTCTCGCAACAAAAAAAAGGTTACAGCCTCGTATCGATCGGAACTAGACCCTGCGGTGTTGTTGTTGTTGTTGCGAGTCGCTCTTCTCGGTGCGTTTAATCTGCACCCTAACCTGTTGTGTGTTGGTTGTTTTTTTTATTTCAGTTAAATGCCGTGACACCTCGGAGTCCGTTGAACAAAAAAATGTGAAGGTGCAGGGTGCCTGGAGGAACACGTCCCTTCTTCACGGAGCTGGGAGTCTACGCGATCGGCTTGTGCCCACACGAGCCTCACGTTGCGGGGAGCGATTTTATCCAGCAGTGGACTGATCACGGCTGATGCTTCGTGATAATTCTCTATGCTGCAGTGGCCGCTCCATTGCTGTGAATTTCACTCGGGTGTCTATTGGACCTAATCCCATTCATTACCAGTTGTTGCAACGTTCTTACTCGCCCCGACTGGACATCTGTGAAAAAGAGCTTTATAGCTCATCGGATTCCTCCAGCCTGAATAAATATTCCGGGTCTGATTTATGATGCAACCAAATCACCCGGAATGGGCCCGTGGTCTCGATAGATTTCGGTAGCTAAGCAGGTTTCAGCCTGGATAGAGCACGGATGGGGGAGATCACCATGCACAAAGAGGTTGTCATAAGGGGCCGTCCATAAATGACGTCACGCGATTTTGGACGAATTTTGAACCCCCCTCCCCCACATCATCACACGGCGTCACAAAAAGTCAGACCCCCCCCTCCCCTCAAACATGACGTCACAAAGCTCTGCCCGAATAAAACATGCTTCAAATCGCTTTAAACTATTGTCATTGTAGTGCGTATTTAATGTGCCGCTGCACTCTGATGTTGTAGGAGAAAACATTAAAAAGTCTATTTAATTAAGTAGAACGTGTTGTCTATATTTATTTAAAGTTGCGCATTTTGATGTGACGTCACATTTCTCAACCACCCCCCCCCCCTCGTCACACATCGTCACAAATGTCTGACCCCCCCCAGGTGCGTGACGTCATTTATGGACGGCCCCTAAGCGGCTTGAATGGGAGTCTTACGTGCCGAGCAGTAGAGGCCAATGCGGCAACATTAATTGTTGTACTGCGCTTCTATGCTCCTTGCCTTCACCACCCCGCACTTCACTAAGGTGGTGAAGTTTGGTGAACAAAACAAAAAACAACAAACCATGGCCCACGCAAGGCGGGCAGAGATCCTTTGTCCAGCAGTGGACTGGCTCCATTTAACCACATAAACACACAGGCGCGCAGCGTCGTGTGTTACAAAGGCACTCAGCGTCATCCAGGCCACCAGCTCAAACTGGAGACGTGGCTGTTTTCGGTATTTGGACCACCAACTTAAAGAGCTGAGAAAAATTTGGCCAACCCATCTCGCAAAACTGTTTTGAGCTGGCGGTGTGTTCGAGGCTGAGGGTTTTAATTATTACACCTTCACGTGCTCTGCAATTCTGTTTTCTGGCCTGCACTGATTTTGCTGTTGTGATGGAGATTCCTCATCGTTTGTAGATTTCAATTGGTCGAATCGGCAACCATTAAGGGTTGGTGGATCACACAAATGTTGCGAACCTCCCTTGTCACGTGGTATCTAAGTTCCATACCCTGGCTTTCCATGATAATATCTTATAATACTGTATAGCGTATTCTGTCCCTTCTGTATGGGAAAGAGCGTTGCCCCCTTACACGCGTTGGTATTCTCCGGGTATTCGGGTCTCATGATCATGGAGAGATTAACTACCTCGCCTGGTATGCAGGAGGTTCATGAGTTCGATCCCGACCCTGACGCCTGCTGTGTATTTGGAGTTTGCGTGTCTCTCTCCCCGTGGTCACGTGGATTTTTCTCCAGGTCCTCCGGGTTTTCCTTCCACGTGTAGAATCAAAATGCGTTTTCAGTATTTGGCGGCTGCCATAAATCCCCACGTCACAAGCCACTTCGTTGAGCTATTATTTGTGGCCAGTTCGCTTCTGATAAAAAGCTCTATAGCTCAGTGGGCCTTTCCTGGCAAAGTATAAAAAGTTACATTTTAGTTCATCATGGGCGCACGCGCACGAACGCTCTGCTCTACAAATCGCCAAGAAACGGCCACAAAGAGTGGAGGCAGCTGAGCAGCGCGACGAATCAAAGGCAAAGATCCCCCGTGTAGCCTTCGCAGACTGTCGGGGGCAAGTGCTGTTCGCGAGTAGCACCTATGAAGGGCCGGCGCGGCACACGAAGGGGGGGGGGGGGTGGCCAGCACCACGCCCGGCCGCCTTTGTCTCCCCACTGGCGATGTTAACCAACCCACCGCACCAGCTACTCATTTGAGTTTGAGTTGACCTAGGGGAGGCCCAGGACCTGTTCACGCAATCGTCACTGGTGTTGGTGTCCGTGAGCGGTAATCGGGATCGTAGCGCAGTGCGATAACCGTTGCGCTACCGCTCCCCGCCCGGGTGAAGGTGGCGCATTTGGAACACGACCGGACGACTCGACACCTATGGATGGTGCCCTTCATGGTTCTACACAACACGCAACGTGGACGCGGGTGTATCGACGCCGTGTGGTCGCCTGCAGTTTCCCAGCACAAACGTCTGTGCGTCACGAAACAGAGACAGCGCAAACTCCGACTTGTCTGGTTGACCGCCCCCAATCACAATACTGCTGGCAATCATTCTTTCGTACAGGCTCATGTAGATGCAGAGCAACGGCTACGAGTTCACGTTCAGGCCGTCGAGCCAGAGAGATAACCCGCGTCAGGAGCTGCGATGTCTCCTTCGTGTTTGTGCATCGGGGCATTGCGTCGTTACACGTTGTCACGGTCTCTTCTGGATGACCACAGTCGCCACACTGCTCCCGGAGAGTTTGTAATGTTACATTTGTGCATCAGGTATCCGCATCCGCAGCCATGGGTATGTGCAGTGGATGCGATCTAGGGTGGACCATGAGATTCGTGGAAGAGTTACAAATGAGGGAAAAAAGTATTTGATCCCCTGCTGATTTTGTACGTTTGCCCACTGACAAAGAAATGATCAGTCTATGATTTTAATGTTAGGTGTATTTGAACAGTGAGAGACAGAATAACAACAAAAAAATCCAGAAAAACGCATGTCAAAAAATGTTCTAAATTGATTTGCATTTTAATGAGGGAAATAAGTATTTGACCACTCTGCAAAACATGACTTAGTACTTGGTGGCAAAACCCTTGTTGGCAATCACAGAGGTCAGACGTTTCTTGTAGTTGGCCACCAGGTTTGCACACATCTCAGGAGGGATTTTGTCCAACTCCTCTTTGCAGATCTTCTCCAAGTCATTAAGGTTTCGAGGCTGACGTTTGGTAACTCGAACCTTCAGCTCCCTCTACAGATTATCTATGGGATTAAGGTCTGGAGACCGGCTAGGCCACTCCAGGACCTTAATGTGCTTCTTCTTGAGCCACTCCATTTTGCCTTGGCCGTGTGTTTTGGGTCATTGTCATGCTGGAATACCCATCCACGACCCATTTTCAATGCCGTGGCTGAGGGAAGGAGGTTCTCACCCAAGATTTGACGGTACATGGCCCCGTCCATCGCCCCTTTGATGCGGTGAAGTTGTCCTGTCCCCTTAGCAGAAAAACACCCCCAAAGCATAATGTTTCCACCTCTGTTTGACGGTGGGGATGTTGTTCTTGGGATCATAGGCATTAACGATGGTGCATTGTAATAACTGGGTGGATGAGCTTACTGGCAGAGCCAGCATTTATTTGACCCCACGTTTCCGCCCTTGTTTTACTTCCTTAAATGGAAATGTAGTGCAGGGCCCTCTGTGTATACACTGGATGCTTTTAAGGGCCCAACCGTAGCACTGTATAGGGGGTGGCTAGGAGATGTTAACTTTCTCGCCTGGTATGAAGGAGGTTGTGGGTTCAATCCCGACCCTTGACGCTTGCTGCTGTACAGTGAGGGAAAAAAATAATTTGATCCCCTGCTGATTTTGTGTTTGCCCACTGACAAATAAATGATCAGTCTATAATTTTAATGGTAGGTTTATTTGAACAGTGAGAGACAGAATAACAACAACAAAAATCCAGAAAAACGCATGTCAAAAATGTTATAAATTGATTTACATTTTAATGAGGGAAATAAGTATTTGACCCCTCTGCAAAACATGACTTAGTACTTGGTGGCAAAACCCTTGTTGGCAATCACAGAGGTCAAACGTTTCTTGTAGTTGTTGGCCACCAGGTTTGCACACATCCAGGGAGGGATTTTGTCCCACTCCTCTTTGCAGATCTTCTTCAAGTCATTCAGGTTTCGAGGCTGACGTTTGGTAACTCGAACCTTCAGCTCCCTCCACAGATTTGCTATGGGATTAAGGTCTGGAGACTGGCTATGCCACTCCAGGACCTTAATGTGCTTCTTCTTGAGCCATTCCTTTGTTGCCTTAGCCGTGTGTTTTGGGTCATTGTCATGCTGGAATACCCATCTATGACCCATTTTCAATGCCCTGGCTGAGGGAAGGAGGTTCTCACCCAAGATTTGACGGTATATGGCCCCGTCCATCGTCCCTTTGATGCGGTGAAGTTGTCCTGTCCCCTTAGCAGAAAAACACCCCCAAAGCATAATGTTTCCACCTCCATGTTTGACGGTGGGGATGGTGTTCTTGGGGTCATAGGCACCATTCATCCTCCTCCAAACACGGCGAGTTGAGTTGATGCCAAAGAGCTCCATTTTGGTCTCATCTGACCACAACACTTTCACCCAGTTGTCCTCTGAATCATTCAGATGTTCATTGGCAAACTTCAGACGGGCATGTATATGTGCTTTCTTGAGCAGGGGGACCTTGCGGGCGCTGCAGGATTTCAGTCCTTCACGGCGTAGTGTGTCACCAATTGTTTTCATGGTGACTATGGTCCCAGCTGCCTTGAGATCATCGACAAGATCCTCCCGTGTAGTTCTGGGCTGATTACTCACCGTTCTCATGATCATTGCAACTCCACGAGGTGAGATCTTGCATGGAGCCCCAGGCCGAGGGAGATTGACAGTTCTTTTGTGTTTCTTCCATTTGCAAATAATCGCACCAACTGTTATCACCTTCTCACCAAGCTGCTTGGCAATGGTCTTGTAGCTCATTCCAGCCTTGTGTAGGTCTACAATCTTGTCCCTGACATCCTTGGAGAGCTCTTTGGTCTTGGCCATGGTGGAGAGTTTGGAATCTGATTGATTGATTGCTTCTGTGGACAGGTGTCTTTTATACAGGTAACAAGCTGAGATTAGGAGCACTCCCTTTAAGAGTGTGCTCCTAATCTTAGCTCGTTACCTGTATAAAAGACACCTGGGAGCCAGAAATCTTTCTGATTGAGAGGGCGTCAAATACTTATTTCCCTCATTAAAATGTAAATCAATTTATAACATTTTTGACATGCGTTTTTCTGGATTTTTTTTGTTGTTATTCTGTCTCTCACTGTTCAAATAAACCTACCATTAAAATTATAGAATGATCATTTCTTTGTCAGTGGTCATACATACAAAATCAGCAGGGGATCAAATACTTTTTTCCCTCACTGTACAGCAGCAGGCGTCAAGGATCGGGATTGAACCCACAACCTCCTTCATACCAGGCGAGGAAGTTAACATCTCCTAGCCACCCCCTATACAGTGCTGCGGTTGGGCCCTTAAAATCATCCAGTGTATACACAGAGGGCCCTGCACTACATTTCCATTTAAGGAAGTAAAACAAGGGTGGAAACGTGGGGTCAAATAAATGCTGGCTCTGCCAGTAAGCTTATCCACCCAGTTATTACAATGCACCATCGTTAATGCCTATGATCCCAAGAACAACATCCCCACCGTCAAACAGAGGTGGAAACATTATGCTTTGGGGGTGTTTTTCTGCTAAGGGGACAGGATAACTTCACCGCATCAAAGGGACGATGGACGGGGCCATGTACCGTAAAATCTTGGGTGAGAATCTCCTTCCCTCAGCCACGGCATTGAAAATGGGTCGTGGATGGGTATTTCAGCATAACAATGACCCAAAACACACGGCCAAGGCAACAAAGGAGAGGCTCAAGAAGAAGCACATCAAGGTCCTGGAGTGGCCTAGCCAGTCTCCAGACCTTAATCCCATAGAAAATCTGTGGAAGGAGCTGAAGGTTCGAGTTGCCAAACGTCAGCCTCGAAACCTTAATGACTTGGAGATCTGCAAAGAGGAGTGGGACAAAATCCCTCCTGAGATGTGTACAAACCTGGTGGCCAACTACAAGAAACGTTTGACCTCTGTGATTGCCAACAAGGGTTTTTCCACCAAGTACTAAGTTATGTTTTGCAGAGGGGTCAAATACTTATTTCCCTCATTAAAATGCAAATCAATTCATAACATTTTTGACATGCGTTTTTCTGGATTTTTTGTTGTTATTCTGTCTCTCACTGTTCAAATAAACCTACCATTAAAATTATAGACTGATCATTTCTTTGTCAGTGGGCAAACGTACAAAATCAGCAGGGGATCTAATATTTTTTTCCCTCACTGTACGCACTCCCCAGAAGCTAAGGCCTTGAGGCCAATGATGGGTCATGTAAAATATACTACTTCATCTTCATGCGGGAGGGGGCACGGGGGGGGTAACGCCCCGACCAATCTGAACACTTATGCGACGTTTATTTTCAGTAGTTAACAATTAAGCTTAACAATAAATTATATGCACCTACGATTCCTAATGCGAGTGGACAAAGCGATCCCCTGCAGCCCCCAACCCCCCCATCTAATATAGAAGTCAAACTTCGCCTTCCGCGAGGCAGGGGTAACGAGCAAGGCTCCTGCAACAGTCCGCATAGTGGAGCTGATGATGTCAGAATGCAGCAACCGTGCGGTTTGAGAATCCCATGTCCAACTGAGCAACCATCGTCGGTGACCTACCCACTACTAAATGAAGCCCCCCCCCTCTCCCCCAGTAATGTAACGAATCCATCACAGCTCCCTCCCTGCACGAGGGCCGATAAACCATCGCTGCATCTTCCACGCTGGAGGTGGTCACAGCCGCTGTTGCTCCCTCCTTCTTTGGCCGCCGCTCTCACGAACAATTGTGGCCCCGTCCAAATGCCTAAACGTCTCAAGATGTAGTTGCGGGGCAAGCGTGTAACCGTGAACGACGCCACATCAGGACATATTATTATTATTGTTATCGTTAAGAGTAATAGAGTCATACAAAAACAACAATTGAGGCCGATTGAGCTGAGGCGTCGCAAGTCACGCTTCAAATGCCACGACCCCACGTTGTCAATGTTGAACTGTGCCCTAATCGGAGCCAGAGGAGGGTTATTATGGGGCCCGAGAGGCCACATCAGGAATAACTCGCACTCCCTTCGGGGTGGTGGAGCGTGAATCTATGGCAGATGGGGGGGGGACGGGACATTGCAACATTTTAATTAAAACACCGAGTCAGCAATGAGCGAAGGGAGTGTTGTTTTTATTGCTCTTATTAAGAAAGGATAATGAAAATAAACAATGCCATATGAAACACAAAAAAGACGTGCAGTGTTTTGTATTTGGTTCATGGGGTCTCTGCGATTCTTGGACCCTGGGCAAATGTCCCGCTCGCCTCCGTCATCAAAATCCAGCCCTTGTTGGCGTCAGAGTGCAATAGCCGAGGTAACAGCATCTCAGATACTTTACGTATGCCAACAGCATACTGTATCTGTGGATCGCTCGTCTTTTGAGGGCCACAGCAGAGCGCACACGCGCGTGCGGGTGCTGTTTGCGATGTTATTTGGCGATCGTGTTGGGTCTCGCTATCCAGACGTCGACGGTTCGATCCCACCCCTCCGGGCGAGAGGGTTTGGATCAATCTGTTAAGTTTCTTAAATCTCTCTCCCTCCCCCCACTCATCCCCATGATTCCGCCTCTGTCCACCGAGTAGTTAATACACCATAGTTGATTGTCAGGTAGCGCGTGGTCGGGTAAAATGTGGGCAATCGCACCGCTTTATAAGGTGTGTGGCCCGCGTGGGAAAAGTGGCCAAATTCCCCCCCCCCCCCAGAGGCGGCTCGCTAGAGACCCCCAGATCCCCCCCCCCGTCTTATAGGGAAGAAGTCCCTTCCACCAGCAGTTTGAGTGCGAGCAAGAATTCACAATAATAGTTCAAATGTGTAATGCGCCCTCCACGCTAAGACACCCAATGTGCAAATGCATGGAAATCAGTGAAACAAAAAACAGAAATAGGGGCAACCGACCAAACTAAAGAGGGAAGGTCGCTTTAGAGAGATGGGGTTCGAAGCAGACTTGAGTTTATCTACCGACTCCGATTGCCCTGATTTCAAGTGGCCCGCTCCTTTACAGGATCCTTAGCACACACGTCGAATAGTGCCACGGGACGAAATGTTCAGCATTGGGCACAGTAACCTGATATGGGATCCTTTTTGCACGACTTACCATCACGTCCACCTCACACGGTGTTCCCGACACCCCCCCCACCCAGCGGCAAGAAAGGCCTCTCTTTATTCGCACCAACAACACCACCACCGCGACTAAAGGCGTCTGAGTGCCAGTAAGGAATTCCTCATCCCGAATGACAAAGGTCACGAGGGCAATGATGCAAAACAACAGAACAGTTTTCGACTAAATGCCTAGACTAGGGGCACCTGAAATCCCTGCTAAGTCTGCACATTGTCATCTGCGGTGAGGTACACAGTCAAAATAATGTCACGCTCGAATGAGCAACTCCCTTCTTTCGTATGGCTGCTGATGTAGACGCGGTGCAACAACTACAATCTCACGTTGAGGTAGTCAAGCCCAGACAACCGCGCCAGGAGCAAGCAGGGCTGTGCATCGCTGCGATGTCTCCTTCGCATTTCTGGATCGGGGCATTGCATCGTTATCCGTTGTTACGGTCTGTTATGGTTGACCACAGTCGCAGACTACAACACTGGAGACTTTTTCATTTTCAATTTTGTGCATCAGGTATCCGCATCTGGCACGGTTTGTGCGGTGGGTGCGGTTTGGGGT
Organism: Petromyzon marinus; assembly: GCF_048934315.1. Classification (NCBI taxonomy): domain Eukaryota; kingdom Metazoa; phylum Chordata; class Hyperoartia; order Petromyzontiformes; family Petromyzontidae; genus Petromyzon; species Petromyzon marinus. Next base: position 10,910,406 of record NC_133706.1, on the reverse strand, counting down.
GGAGCACGAGATTCGTGGAAGATTAAACCCTGGGGATCTTCTGCATTGGGTCTTTAAAACGAGCACTGAGGTGGTGTTTGTCTCCTCTTTACAACTCTGAGTCAGTGGTGGGAATCCACATTCCTATGGCGGGGGCTGGGGGGGGGGATGGTGGGTTTATCCATAGGAAAATCACTGTCGACTTCCCGGGCCTATTGGTACCAATTTTATCGACCCCCTCCGGAGGGATGATGGGCTGAGTCAACCGTCAACCAGAGATGTGAACCCCGCACCCTTGCCATTGCGAGCCCCCGCCTGGCCGGTAAAAGTCGCTAGGCGTTTGGCTGGAATGACTGACGCGTCGTCTCTCAGGGAAACCCCCAAACCTCGTGGAGAGATCTCGAGACAGCCGTAGCTCAAGTTGGCAGCCTCTCGCTCCAACTCGTTTGGCCACGCGCGATGAAAAACCCGGTCGAACTGGGTGGTGGTTTTGAAGCCAAATCCAGCCAAGACCAACGAAAACCTGCATCCACTTTGGAGCGGAGAGGCCCTCCAAGAACACGGTGGGGATGGCTGGGGGTTGGAACTGTCTTTTTTTTAATCAAACGATGCATCACGACGAGATGTGAGAAATTATTGACTCGTGCGGAACGCATCGGCCCGGTTCGATCGGGCTCATATAGGGCGGATGTAACAATGTGTTGAAAATCACAAGCTAGAGGTTTATTTATGTATTTAAAAAAGGAAGGGGAACCAAAGCATTTGAAAATAAATCTTTAATAAGTACAACATCAACACTTCATGAACAAACACACAAAAAAAACACCACTTTCAGAAAAGCATCTATTTCTGAAATGTAGGTACTGTGCTTGTGTGAAATGTGCCCTACTTTATTCAGGATTGATCGTGAGCGCGCGTGCGTATGCCACGGCCGGCACCAGGGCACGGACGAACAGAGAGTCACGAACCACAGAGCCGCCATCCGGTCCGGGCACCACTGCACCACTGCTCCCCCCCCCACCCCCTGCCTCTCCAGGTGGCCTGTGCAGAAGTTCTACTGACCACCACGGGGGTTGGAACGATGCACCACCGAACCGATCGAATCGACGTCGATCGAAAAAGCTCGCACAGTACACGCGTTGAATTGGCCGGTATGAGAAATTCCACGTGACTGTGTGCGCCGTTTGTGATGGACGCGAAATCGCCTTGCAGCCGCAGTGTTTGGGTGAAACCATTCTGAGATCGAAACGGGACCCTGAATTACAAGAAGGGCTTGGTGGTGCATCATAACATCCCTGGTAAATCAACATACGTGGTCCATGAAAAGTGGTTCAATAACCCAGGCTTTAACAGCCATCCACACACAAAGCAGACTGACGGATGCACTTTTCATTGAAACCCAAGGTCCACCGCAGGCCTTTTAAATACTGTACATCATTACACCTACTTTTTCCACACTTCCATCTGCAATGCGTTCAAACCGACCATAAGCAAAGACAGTACGGCACCACCTCACTCATGTGACCATCACATTCACCCTGACCAACTAACCGGCCACACCGAAGTAGCAGGATTTGTGCGCCGCGTGTCATCTGTGATTTTCTACCAGATGTTCCGAAAACCTTTGCGCACGCAGTCTCTTAACCTCGTGTGCGTCCGCTTCCTTCTCAAGCACGGCGAAGAAGAAGCATTTCCCCACCATTCAAAGCTGTTCCATCTCAGTCGCGATGAACTCAACCGTCGTTTTCTGTAGATGATCTCATATCCGGCCTTGTCACGAATCTGCCTACGCCGCAGCCTCCCCAGCGAGTCGGATACGCGACACCGTACCGTAAGGCAAATGCAGACTTGCGTCGAGTAACGTACGGGCTTGACACCGGCGAGCCAAATGGAAATTTGTAGGACAATATGGAAACCGGCGGTCAGAGCGGCCAGGTAAGGTTACCCCCTGGCTTCTGGCTGGCCATTATAAGCCACACAATGACAGCGGCACCCATCAATCATTCATCCATTGCCCTGCACCACGCAACGCCGCTGATTCGTCGACTTTGGTGACGAAGCTCAAAGTAAAAAAGAGTTTTAATTTTTTATTTTTTAACCGCGCTTCTGATTTTTTTTTATATATATACAGTTCATGATTTGAATGACACCTGGCATTCAACTTTGGACTCAACTTTGGACGCGATCTACAATCCGTGTAGAAATATCCCAATCGTGCGCAGTGGATTCCATACCGCTCGTTTGCTCTCTGAGAGCGGGGTGTTTGGAACGGTCACGTCGCGCGTTCTGACTTCTGGCGTCGCGTTCCTTCCGAATTCGCACGGACACACACAAAGGCGCGGTAGAGCGAGCGTGCGCGTGGCTTGGAACGTCATCGCCTTGGCCAAAAGAAGGCTGCTTCATTTGTATCACTCAGTTTTTGTTATGCGCAAGGGCCTTCAATCCATTTGGCCACTTTATATGTTTGTGTTTAACACTATAAGTCCCAAGTAGACTTTAGACTCACAGAATCAATCTGGCTTGGATCGGATCAGCTTCACGTGACGTAGGAACAGACGGACGGAGCTCATGCGTAATAGATGTCTTTGGGTAATATCGCGTGAATTTAAATGTGTCGTTAAACCCGCCACCACCCGACAGAGCCAGTTGGTAAGGTTCGTCACGTGAACAAAACGTGCCAATTCGTTACTGTTCAGCACACCGGTGTGTTGGAGGGTAAACCCACAACATTTACAATTTGAGTCGTACGACGTTTCGGCGCTAATTCCAACAACCAGCTTCACGGTGCTCAAATTGTAAATGCCGTGGGTTTACTCTCCACCACATAGCCGGTGTGCTGCACGAGTAACGAGTTGGATTTTTTTTGTTTGTTGACGTGACACACCTTAGTAATTGGCTGTGTAGGGTGGTGGCAGGTTTAACGACACATTTACGCAATATAACCCAAAAACCTCTTATGGGTAACAATGGTCTCGAAAGCCTACTTTGTGTTAAGCATAGCGAATGCATTCGTGCTTTCAACCTTGGTCGGAAAGCATAAAAAAAACAATTGTGCTCATCTGCACCTTACCAATGGACCCAGCTCTGTGATTGTAGAAACTACTGAATTCTGGCGGGTAAACCAATAACGAAATAAATTAACCCTACCCCAGGCATATAAAGGGCGCTTCCGGCTCACTTTTCCAAACATATTCTATTTGAAGTTGCAAGATGCATAAAAAGACCATGTTTAAACAGTTTGAAACACACACATACACACAGCAACACATAACCCCTCTGCGCGTATGTAGAACTTCTTTTGCACCGTACTTAGTCAACAGTGCTCACATCACTTCATGTGCCAATACAAAAATATATACGCTACTTACATTAGACAATTTGAAAACCCTGCAGAGGGCACAAACACTCCCTGTGCAGTCGTGTATTTTGTAAAACATGGATAATATGTTACTTTCAAATAATCTTTAACCGAACAAGGCTCTCACTGTGTTGACCTGAGCTGCACTTCCAACCCAGGCAAAATCTTCCGGAAACAACTCGGCTATTTCCAGACTCAGCAGAGTACAGCCGTCGGCCGCATTATAGACACTTATCGCATGTCCCAGGGACTTTGTTGGCAGGAGGCCTGCTATCTTTGTGCCATGCATGTATGTGGAACTTGTTCCGCAATGTACGTAGCCGGCCGCGTTAATCCGAGGCGCTGTGCGCATTTTAACTTCCACGAACACTGAGAACGGCGCTCCCTGTCCCAGAAATGACTCCACAATTTGGCCCAGGAATTGCCCAGACGTGACGCAGAAGCAGCATCAGGCCTGAGCCTCCGTCCCTATGCCCCACATGCAGTTGGACTCTGTGGGCTCTACTCGTCACATTTGTTATGTCCCCTCAGTGCCCATTCCCTTCCTCCATCATCTGCGTCCGGGAGCTGGGTGGGTGGGCGGGGGAAGAAGCAATCTAAAACAATACCCATACTTTTCTTCGATAAAAAATATATATTAAACTGTGGTTCGGGGAGGCTATTTTACGCTGAAATCTATTTGTCTTGTGATTTTCCACTGCACAATTTTAATGCGCACGTGGCCGACGAAAGTTAATCCGATCGAGTGATGTCACAGCACGTGCCTCTTGCTCCTAGGTTGACCCTGACCGGCTCTGGGGTCAGCCTTGCTCTGAGCATACAGCTTGGTATGGGACTGAGAGCCGAGGGTGAGTCTAGAAGTCTGTAGAATCGGTTTGGCACGGGCCAGGTTGCCGTGGACACGCCAGCCCTACCGACGTAGCACATGATTCCCGCCTTCCTGTCTAACCAAAGGCTCCGGGTCCGCCCCATCTCACGAACACCAGCAGCTCCTCTGTGGACCCTCACGCGTCCGCGAAGGCGCTCCCATCACTCACGTGCGTTCTGCCTGCTGGAGATCTCCTCTTCAAGGCACTTGACGACCACGGGATCGACGTGCGGGTCGAACTTGTTCGCGAACCAGTGGCCGTCCCGCAGCAGCCAGCCCAGCTCAGCCGCGCCGTAGATGCACACGCTGCGCACGTGCCGCCCGGAGCACACCGGGTACAGCCGCCCCTCGAGGTAGCTCCACTTGACGAGCCGCGTCTTGCTCTGCAGGTCCGACACGTCGGCTTTGCCGCCGCCGCCGCCGCCGGGGGCCTGCGGCGAGCGCGCCAGGGTGGCCCAGAAGTGCTCGTCGGGCGAGTAGGTGTCGGCGCACCAGCGCAGGAAGTCCGCCGCCACGGCGCTCGTTATCGCGAAGCGGACGAACTCCCGGCTCAGCACGAAGTAGGCGCTGCCGACGAACACCTCGAGGCCGTGCGGCGCCGGCGCCAGCGCCGTCTGGGTGTGCTGCAGCGCCGGGAGGGAGGAATCCCTCCTCTCGAGGACAAACTTGTGCGTGAACCTCTGCTGCTTGTACGCCGACGGCTTGCCGGTCTCCAGCATGCTCCTGCCTTGCAGGCTCTTCAACTCGCTCACGAGCTCTCGGTTGGACCGCAACGGAAAGTCCTGCCCGCACAGATTAATCGCGTATTTCCAACGCACGGGCGATTTCAGCAGGTCGGCGAGGCAATTGATGTCGGCCTGCAAGCGCGAAATATGCGCGTAGTGCACCTCCTCCAGCTTGGACGCTACAAATACGTTGTCGAAACACTTCGCAAGACTCTGCACGGCAGACTTGAACGTTGTGGACGACTTGGTGTCGACGTGTATGCAGTAGACGTTCTGCGGCACGAAAATCGCACGCAGCAGGCGCTCGAGCGTCGCGGCGTTTTTGTGCACGACGATCGAATACGCGATGGGGAAGTCTCTCTCCTCCGGGGACACGTGCTTCGAGAAGTACTTCCTCGTCTCCAAAAACACCGGGCAGTCTTCGGTCAGGAGCAACATGTCTTCGTCGGTCAGGTCGACTATCGTCTTCCTCCGGATCTTCAGGGTTTTCCCAATTTCCCGCGGATCCTGCTGGAGGATCTCGCTGCACCGGATGTTGTAGAGCTCCTTGTCGGCGGCCTGCCATTCGGCGGCACTGATCTGCCACTGGACCAGCTTGGAGGTGCTCAGGGAGGGCTCCATGAGCCACATGTCCTTCAACCTGTCCGAGTGGTCGTCGGTGTGATGCACCGCGTATATCAGGAAGGAGAGCAAAACTGCCACAAGAATTATAACCTTCATGATCTGGCGCCATAGCTTCGCGATCTCGCAGAGATTCCTTTTCACCATGGTGCGTCGCAGCATCAAGGGACCGTGGCGTCAAGCCGCCGGCTGGTGTGACGCGACGGGAGAGCACGCTGCCGCTGGTGCGAGCTCAGTATCCGCCGGCTGCAGGAGACGCGCGCCCTCCAGCCCGCCAAACCGAGCGGCCCGCAACATCTGGAGAAACACCGCGGGTAACGATCAGGACCGCGAGCCTCTCACCCCCACGCTCGTCGCACACTCGGCGAGTGGACGATCGCCGTGAACCCAGCGATTCACTCGATGGCCACTCAAGATTTCCCTTGTGTAGCCTTCACAGGCCGCCAGGGATAGTGCTACTAGCGAGCAGCACCCTTGAAGGTTGGTACGTCACACACCTTTTCTATGCCCTGCGGTGTTCAAACTGAATACAGAAAATACATCAATGCCGGAAATCATCCAAAACTAAATTAAAATGCATTTCATCCACTGTTTAAGCACATGACCGGGGTAAAATGGTAGCACAGTGGTTAGCGCACTGCACTATGGTAACTCTGGTGGTAACCTGCATTCGAATCCCGGCCACGGCTAACATCAGTGACATCTGAACTGGCCCTCTTGTCTCCACCCCCATGTCCCTTCACCAACCCATACTGAGCAGAATGGTGAAGTATGGTGGGAAAAAACCCTCCATAACCAATACGTGGGGGATAGGGTGTGGGGGGGGCTTCATCTTGCAGTGGATTATTGACAAAGTGATGTGCATGAGCTTCATCAATTGAGGGGCTGTCATCACGAGTGGCGTGAGTTCATCACGAGTGGCGTGAGCTCGTCAGGAGTGGCGTGAGTTCATCACGAGTGGCGTGAGTTCATCACGAGTGGCGTGAGTTCATCACGAGTGGCGTGAGTTCATCAGGAGTGGCGTGCCAAATTGGCAGCGTTGAAGCCGCCACCGGTGGGGATCGAGCGAATTTCTTGTCTGTCACCGCAACGATCGTGAGTCGCGGACTGTCCCTGTATAAAATAATTATGGGGGTGGTGGTGGTGGGGGTAGCTGGGAGGCTCAGAGGAGGTCAAAGCACAGAGCTGGAACTGCTCAGATCCTGGGTTCAACTCCGGGCAAGCTGCCTGTGATTAAACTTGTGTTCTCAAGTGTAGTCAGTTTATGTTCCCAGGCCAAATCGCCAATGACTGCACACACACACACAAACAACCTAATCACATTACATTTGATTCCGGAACTTAAAAGTGGCTCATTTGTAGCTCTGAGAATGAACAAAAAAATATTGGTTTGAACGTCATGCGATGAACATCACTCTCAGCGCATGGGGGAAGTTCTGCCCAGAACCCTCCCGCGGGCCGATGTACAACACGAAGAAGGGCCACGCTGATCGGAGAGAGATCCAAACGGGTACCACGGTTCATGGTAACTATTGGTAAACGTTACCAGGCAAACAGCGTCAACATTGACAATTCTTGCCAAGTGGAGAAAAAACATCCGCTTCATGAGAGTAAGGAAGATCGTGACTTTTCCACAAAGGCACTTCATTGACAAAGCACACACCGTGACACTTTGGTTATAGATTTGAAGTTTTAAATAAACAAGTCACGACGTTTCGATTGCTTGTGTTGCAATCGAAACGTCGTGATGTTTTTCTTTCACCTACGTGACTTTACCGAAAGAACCAAAGAGTATGGATCCTTGCAGCCACGAAAACTTTAAATCCAGAATGAACCACACATCGTGAGTCAGGTTTAATGTACTACCTATGTACATGGAGTAACAGACTGCATAACAGACACAAGGCGGGGGGGGGCTTAGTAAATGATTTGCCAGGCGGTGGCTACCACGTGGCCTGTAATCCAGTACTGTGGAGGCAGCGTGGGTTGGTTGATCGCAGCACAAATGTTGTCAAACTCCCCGTGAGTGTCAAGGCGCCACTTACCCTGACTCGCAAGGGGGAGGCAGTACAGCAAACGGAATAATCACCATCTGTGTCCATCTGCATGGGGATAGAGCGTTGCCCCCTCGCGGGCATGGATTTTCTCCGGGCGCTTCAGTTTCCTCCCACTTGCATAAACTCATCTTTAATGAGTTGAAATTATCTTAAAATAAAAACCCAATGTAGGACCCTCCTGGTATTTGATGATAATCTATAATTGAACTAAATTTTTCTTTTTAAAAAAAGATAATTTTCCTATTGCGATTATGATTTACTGGCTATTTTTTCCTCTTATCTGTTATTGTTCATTGTTGACTTATTTAACTGTGACTTGTTGCGTTTGTAGGAGAATCGTTGTTGTTGTTGTTGTTTGTTGATGAACCCCGATTTAAGAGCTTCTTGGCTCACAGGGTACTTCAAAACAATTTCAACTGAAAAATCTTTCTGCGACTCAGTGTGGCTCTCCGGGATAAATAAGCAAAATGTAAGCGTCTTAAAAAACACATTACATCAACGCTTTTGTAGATCGACTAATTGTGGAACCCCCATTTACACTGCTGTTGACTGGGGTGAGCAGTCACTTAAGAAACTTTCCGCACCAGGAGATGGAATCAAACTGGCGAACCTCTGGATCGCAAGTCCAGGGCGCTGACCATTACACCGCAGCAGCTTCCTTGCACATTAAATTACAACGGCCAAACTTCACTGCACATAAACCGAACGCTGTATTATTTATTCATGCAAACAAATGTGTAATACATTATGCCCTGTCATGAGTCACAATTTGCATTTATGCAGTATCAACACCTAAGTGCATGGCTATGTCAGACACGGAGACAACACACACAGTACCTGGAGAGACAATGTCGTTCTCTTGCCGAAAATATATGTTTTAAAACGCTTCTGTGAGAAACTGTGCGGAACTTCTCATAGGCGGACGTAGTTTCACGGTGCTCTGATATGCACGCACACAAGCTACTCACTTTCAGCCAAATTCACCAAATTGAACTGCAGGGTTATGCGAAAACTGCCGTACGTCAGTTACGGAAAATAAAAACTGTTTAATCATCGTTTCACTAAATTTCAAACGACGATCCTGCACCATTGCAGTGAACATACAATGAACATTAATACTTCTTCGTATTATTAACCAGCTACCTGCTTCTGCCGTAACTGATGTAACCTTATTTGGGGAATTACCATTGGTGGAAATTCCAAATTTACATGGCAGGCATCAGTAAGATCATAGAATATGGCTAGCCATCAAAAAAAGACGGTCACTACATCGCGCGCTTTCGGATGCGCTTCTGGTGCCGTCTGGAACGTTCTTCCTTCCCATATTAGGAAACCATTGGAGCTGTGCACTTTTCAATCATTTAGATCAAAAACAAATTTCTTTAGGACAACTTTTTTTTCGTTTAGTTTATTTGTCCTTGCCCCGCACCTCATATTAGCATGGCTGGCTATGTACGGTGCAAAATAAGCTCAACAGCAGCTCTCTCCGTGAAGCAACCCGTCGTGTGTGGTGGGCTGTAGGGGGCTGGATCCTTTCCCTCCCCTCCCCCACTGCTGAATGCTCTGCCGCCTTCCCATACAAACTTATTTTATGTCAAGTAAATAAAATGTTGGTAGACTATTTAGCACCACTGGTGGGTTTTTTTCTTCACAGTTTTTTTTATTTTAGCAGGTAAGCCCCACTGAGCTATGTAGCTATTTTTCAAAAGCGACCTGGCTTTCACAAATGATACTTGAACGAAGTGGCTTATCACGTGGAATTTTGGTGCAGCCAAATACTCTAAACACACATTGCTAAATGTGGAGGGAAAATCCGGAAGAGCCAGAGAAAAATCCACGCGACCACGGGAACAACGTGCAAACTCCAAATATACAGCTGGCGTCAGGGTCGGGATCGAACCTGCGGCCTCCTGTTTACCAGGCGAGGAAGTTAACATCTCCTAGCCACCCTACACAGGGGGTCACGGAGATAAAGCAAGAAGGCACAGTAGACAAGCAGGTCACATCGCTACTCTGTTCGGCATTTCAACTTTCAGTTAAAGTTTCGTTTAACATCGCTTGTGTCGTGACCCCTACCGCCCTGATATATTGTATGCCCCATGCCCCCCGACTGTGAAATTAGGTGACACTACAGCATTTGTTGTGTAGTGTGTAGCAGGCTGTGGAGGTTTAATGATTGCGTTCGGACAGCTTGCTCAGAACACGGCTCGCCTATCAGTGGTGTAGAGTTTTTTTTAATACATATATACCGTGCCGCGTGTATAAATAGCGTTTTGTGAAACGCTACACGTGTCGGCATTCTGCAGGTGCGGGGTGGGGGGAGGTTGTCGGCTATTTAAAACCCGTTGGCCACGTTCGCGACGGAAAGTTGTGCCACCAATTTGCATGGAGGCGCGGGTACACCTCAGGTTAATGTTGTACGTGCGTGCCGTCCAATTGGTTAACTGTTTAAAATTGTCTTTTAAACTATCTATATATATTAAAATTTTACCAGGTAAGGCCCACTGAGCTGTTTTCAGAAGCGATCTGCCTATCATAAATTGTAGCCCAACTAAGTGGCTTTTCATCACGGGGAAATGTAAAACTATTTGTGGTAGCCAGGTCGCTTCTAAAAAAAGAGATATACAGCTCAGTGGGCCTTACCTGGTAAAATAAAAACTGTTTAGTGTAGTTTAGTTTACTCTCAACTCATGTTTCTAAATGTGGAGGGGAAAGACTGGAGGACCCGGAGAAAAATCCACGTGACCACGGGGAGAACATGCAAACTCCAAATATACAGGCGTCAAGGTTAGGGTCGGGATCTAACCCACAACCCCCTGTATGTCAGGCGAGGTGGCCACCGTGGCGAGATGTTTTGGCCTGAGCACAGGCCATAGACATCCAGCGGCCAGAAACAATCAGCACTATCACAGTTGTGAGAGATAAAGAGCTACTACATTTCCTGAAATGAGCTACGTACGATGCGAAATAAGTTCAACATTCAAGGTTGTTATTATTATAGGAGCTTGGGAAAGGAGATGATGGGAAGGAATTGTAAAGTGCAGCAGTTGTGAGGGAAGGAGTGCGTGCAAGTGTTGTTGTGACCTGTAGTGTGGTGAGTGTGTGGGTGAGTGGATGGGTGAGTGAGTGAATGGTTGAGTGGGTGGGTAATTGAGTGAGTAAATGGGTGGGTGAGTGTGTCAGTGACTGCTTGAATATGTAAGTGTGTTAGTGATCAGGTGAGTGAGTGAATGGTTGAGTGGATAAGTGAGTGAGTGAATGGGTGGGTGGGTGTGTGGGTGACTGCTTGAGTAGGCGAGTGGGTGAGTGTGTGAGTGATCGGGCGAGTGAGTGCATATTTGAGTGAGTGGGTGGGTGAGTGAGTTGTGGTGACCTGAAGCATGGTGAATGAGATGAAACAGTGAGTCTGGTAGACATGGGTGGAGCAATGAAGGAGCAAAGCGACCATGGCATTTGTAACCATGGTGAAGGCGTGATAAGCCGACTTATTTCCACAATTTACAAAAATAGTTGTAAAATATACTTGACCTGCAATATACATAGAGTGTAGCATTGCATGCTACACTAATGAATAGCAATGGGCTTTTGCTTGCTTAAACACCAATTAGGTTTTTTTACACTATGTGTGTTATGTCAACATTTCAGACAGCTGTCTGATGACGCAAACATTTGGCACTCTTCCACCCTGGACTTTGGGTGGAAATGTGTTGTTCTGGGAACAGGCGTGTCATTCTGCTTGTGTAAACACACGCATGGGTAGCGGTCCTGTTGTGGTTTGCGCAATGCACTTCGAACCCGCTTGTCCCGAATATGAATCCCGCTCACGGCCAACATCGTTAATGAGTATCTGAACTGGTCCTCCAGGTTGACTCGGCCTAAAATGAGTACCTGGTGCGGTGGGGTGAACATCACGACTGGGGAGACAAAGGTGGCCGGGCGTGGTGCTGGCCACCAACCCCCTTCCGTAGGCAATACGGGGGATTTTATCTTTTATCTATTTACTCTACACGGCGTGTACGGTCGGTTACGTACGGCGCAAAAGAAGTTCAACATACATACGTAGTCTCCTCTCCAGTTGTATGGTTGTGGTCCCCAGAAAAATGTGGGAGCTCCCAACTGCCGCCCGAGCGTCGAGGGTTCGATACCTACGCAGGCGATGCTTCATCCAGCCACTCCGCTTTGAGGAAGAAACTAAATCCCACGTCGGGTTTTACAGAGCCCCAGGTGCCACACAGGGGGGGAGGGGGGGGGGCGACAATTGGTGATGAAGTATGTCCATGACGCTGCCCGGCGGTAGCCTCGTCCGCCCCTTTGTTGCCGAGGCCCACGGTTCGAATCCAGCGCCCCCCCTCCCACCACGATGAGTACCGGCGCATCAAACACTACGGAGTGCTGCCCGCTTCAAGGGGGACGTTCGAGATCCCGTGGAGTCACTCACAAGAGTGGAGCCTCATCGTATGCCGGTGTCAATGTCCAAAGTTTGAAAAAGTACACGGCAATAATTTGGCCCATACTGCGAAAACTTGGCAGGACCCTCCTGAAGAAGAATGTCACGAGACTCACGTAGATAGAAAACACAAAATAAAAAAAAAATATCTAAAATACAAATAAAAAATTAAAAGAATAAAATAAAATGTAAAAAGTAATAAAACAAATACAAAATGTAAAATTATTTTATGAAGTTAGTTTTATTTTATTATTTATTTTCTATTTTTCCCCGATTTTTTTTCCTTTTCTATCTACGTGACTTTACCGAAAGAACCAAGAATATGAATTCCTGCAGTCACGAAAGTTTTAAGTCAAAATGTAACAACAACAACAATCACCATCACCACCATGTAATGATGACCGGATCTTCTGAGAAGCCGCGTGCGTTGTGCGCCCATCTGCTAAAGAAGCCACTCAGCATGAGCTCACGGCCATCGCATTTCAGTCAATCGGAGAATTGAAAACCCCCAAGGGTTGGTCGTACCTAATACCGCGCAACGCTTCCGCGGTTGTGCTCCGCGGCTCTGTCCCACGTGTTGCCGTGTTGTCCCTCGTGTTTTCCAGCACAGTGTCAGTCCAGCGCCTTCAGAAGCTCCCAGCGTGTGCAGCGTAACGCCAGACGTCCTGCCAAAGTGATAAATAAAATACACACATTTGCAAAGTGCTGCACAGACGAGCGAGAAAGCTCTGCGATCCTATTTTGAGATATTTGGTAAATTCCATTAATGAGAATTTTATACACGTGAATACCAGGATAGAACATACGCATGCAAGGGAGGAAGAAGAGGGGGGGGGGGTGATCCCCGTGAAGATAGATATGAACCTACTTGCTATACTGCCGTACCCTGGCAAGCCAGGTGATGGTGATATCGCAGCCCAGAATTTCACTCATTTCTGTCATCCACCAACAACCCTGGCTTCAAGAGTGCCGGATAAGCGCGCGGGCAAGGAGCAGAAAAACACAGCGGCGAGCTACTACTACTGCCCTCCGAGGTGGAGTTTGCAGACTCCTCAAACCTGGACTTACCCGAGCGCTCAAACGCAAACCTTGCAGCGGCCGGGACCCTGCCAACGGGACGCTGCTCACGGAACTGTCGGCTGCCGAGCCGGTGGTGGCCTTGGCCGACTGATCGCGACTGTTCCACGCGAACTGGCTGTGTTGCACTATAAAAGCATCCCTCCTCGCTCTCTCGTAACCATACCGCCCCTGTCTCCGCTGTAATCCAATACCAGAGACCCGCACGCACGCCGCGAGCGACACCCCCCACACACACACACATCACCCGCCCACCACCACTTAATGCCCAGAGGCTCCGGTGGGCACACACACACAGACACATCACGAAGGTTCGCGCTGTTTAGCCAACCAACCCCGCAAGGCAAAGTGTGCCAACGCCGACACGTGGCTGCATATCGGCAAGTGATGTTTAAAGCACACGCATGCACTAATACACGTGCACTGACACGCGTAGTAGTAGTATTGTTGTTGTTATACACACATACAAATGCGTGGTGTTAATGCACGTGTATACACAAGTATACGTTTGAATGAACACGTGTGTAAGTGTTGTGCATCACACTTAGCTCGGTTGTCTTAGGCTGTTAAGGTTATCACGGTATGTAACCCAAAGTCAAATGGCAAAGACATTTCCTGGCCAAATGAGCCTTGAGGCAGTAGGGGAAATTCCACATTATCATGGTGGGGGCGAGTCTATTCACAGGACAACCCCTGTTGACTTCCCCACAAAGCGGTACAAATTTGATCTACCCCAGGATGTGAACTCGCGACTTTTCCACTGGGAGCCGCTCACTCTACCGCCGAGCCACTGAGATATTCATTCTGGGTATTTTCCTGAGATGGAGCATCTCGTACGCAAGGGAGTCCAGAGCGTCATGTGACACATGCCTCGTAAAAAGAGACAAAGATCCCCTGTATAGCCTTAACACACTGTTGGGGCAAGTGCTGTTAGTGAGCACCTATGAAGGCCAGCACGTCACACGAGGGGGGGGGGGGGTGGCCAGCACCACGCCCGATCGCCTTTGTCTCCCCAGTGGCGATGTTTACACGCCGTACCAGGTACTCATTTGAGGCTGAGTCAACCGAGGGGAGGCCCAGGACCGATTCGGATAATCGTCAGCGGTGTTGGTGGCCGTGAGCGGGAACCGAACTCGAGTCGCCGGGGTTCGTGGCGCGGCACGCCGACCGCTACGCGCCGGAACGACACGCGCGCACAGCACTGCCGGACATAAGCCTCCTCGTGCCGTGTCACTCGTTGTTTCATCATACTTCACCACTCTGGTCGGTGCGGTTTTGGTGAAGGCGACGGGGAGGGTGGCGACCGAAGGGCCCAAGCTAGTTGGGATGTCGCTCGCCACCGATGTTGGCCGCTCCTTGTACCCACGTGTGAGCGAACGAACGAGGGACCTGTTTGTTGACGGTGTTGTATTTCTTCAGAATAAATGTAAACGCGTGGTATCCGGGACGCGAACAATGTCTGGCAGGAAGAATGAACGCGCAGACATGTTTTATCCGGCCCAGCGCCGAGAAAAAAAAAGCAGTGTTTTAGTCCAAGTTTAAAATGTATGAAATCATATCAGATGACTGTAAATACGCCCATTGTATAATACAGCAGGAATAATAATAATAATGGGGAGATGAAAACGGCTCTGCTTGTTGTTGCGTCGCGGTGATCCATAAGTGGTGGTGGCGACGGCGGCTCGAGGGGGACGGGGGGGGAGCATTTATCCAGCAGTGGATTGGCCATGGCTGGTGATTAAAATCATTATAATGTCCTTTATTTACCCAGGAAAGCCTCTCTCAGTTCCAAGACTTTCATAGAGGAGGGCCCCCCCCCCCTTGGGACGTCTTGTCCAGTGCCGCTCACGAGTGATTGTGTCGCGCGAATCCTTTTACAGATACCCCATTGGTTTTAAAACTAAAATAAAAACTACAAACACATTTTTTTTTATTTGACCAGGTAAGGCCCACTGAGCTGTGAAGCTCTTTTTTTCAGAAGCGACCTGGCCACAAATGACAGCTCAACGAAGTGGCTTATCACGTGCAAATTTACAGCAGCAAACCATTCTAAATGCACGTTTCTAAATGCGGAGGGAAAAACCCGAGGACCCGGAGAAAATCCACTCGATCACGGAGAGAGAGATACACAAACTCCAAATATACAACAGGCGTCAGTGTCTGAATCGAACCTACGACCTCCTGTATACCAGGCGAGGTAGTTAACATCTCCTAGCCACAGTTTCTCATAGACATGTCTTATGCTCTTCTCGACAGGTGACTGAATAGAGCAGACGATGGCTCCGTCCCTACTTTACAGAGGAGAGTTAGGAGAAGTAATAATAATGTAATAATTTCAACTTGTAACACGCCTACCGCCACAGAATTTCCTCATTCTCGTCGTGAGGGAATGACTCAGTCGCAAAGAGGAACCACAGAAAAGCAGGAAGGCAGCCACGTGGTGAGCCGGCACTACCAGCAATTGCCAAGGCTCTGCGGTCCTCTGTATATTGAGGTGTTATCGGCCAATTAGTGAGCGCTTACACGTGGTAGGAAACTGGAGCACCCAGAGAAATCGCACGTGCGAAGGGGAAACACTCTATCCCATAAATACGGCACAGGTGGAGTCCACGCGTCTGCTATACAGCAGGCTCCTGGCGAGTCAATGGTAATAGCACGTTGATGCCAATGGGACGGAAATTTCATGACATTTGTGCGTTAATCCACCAACCGTCGCTGCTGCCTCCACAGTGCTGGATTAAAGGCAGCCACGCGCATAGCCACCACCACCGCCTGGCTAAGAAGTGTACTGAGGTTGTTGGTCGGGGGACATGTAGAGGTTTTGAAATAATGTTTTTTTTACAATTAATCCCCATGTCTATAATGTTAGTGGGCTATCCATAATGGTTCACTCTGTAGAGTATCATCAAAGCCTCACGAAGTGGTTCACAGCTGAAGGTGCAGCCCTGAAAAGTCTCGCTCATGCCACTGCGGGCGGAAAGCCCTCCCACTAGAGTAGGCTACAGAGTTACTCCAGAGGGCATTTTGGCCTACTCTTACATGCTGAAAATACAATCTTGGAAGGTGAGTACTCATATTTTACCCCACCACGTGCGATCTACCAGGGGCGGGGGGGGGGTGCTGGGTAAGGGGGGAAATTCATCAAAGGAAGTTTCGCTGTTTCAACTGCTTCATGTGAGATTGATTTAATGACCTCCAGTTTACAAGTCTAGTGGTTGTAACTGTTCCACTCTGACCTGGCAGTATCCTGAGCAGTAAAAAGTTAAACTAAATTAGGGAGAAACAAAGAGGTGGTGTGGGTAGTAGGGTTGAGGGGCTGAATGTGGATAATTATTGACCTCGGCGGATGATCTATCCAGGTGGCAAAAACATCTCCTGGGTCTCGAAAACAAGTGCTACTTTGTTGGGAGACGACTGTGCAGGTCCTAAAGGCTGAGCTCTGCTACAAAAAAATGTATTAAGTTCAACCAGTGGCTCTGGATGGGCCGATGGACGAAGACGAGCGGGGAGACACTTTGACGTTCTGAGAGGCAAGAAATGTTTTAATTGGTGCGAAGGCGAACGAGGTTCACGTCCTTTGGTGGACGCGTTGCGATGTCGCGCGCGCATCAAATCCCACGCAGCACTGGCACGACAGGTGTGGCTACTCGGCCTCTCATCTACACCGTGCATTGCGCTGTGTTCTTAGTGGACCTTCAATTGTGATGATGTATTCCGGGTTATTATACCATTTGGGAACATGATTAGGAAAACCAATTGGTCCTTGAGGAAATACATCACGCCCTTTATAAAAGGTCCTGCATTGACATGTTTGGCCAATACCATTCATGCACGTTTGTCATGTTGGAAAACATTCAAAACAAAAGTAGCCTTTGAAAAGCCTAATGACAAGCCTGGCAACGATCAGCACCGGGCTTGGAAGGGATGGGGAGGGGGATGGGTCAGGTTCAGGACCGGTTCAGACATCACTGGACGCTGGCTACTGCTGTTAGCCGCGGTCCTGATTTGAACTCTGATGGCCCATGATCATAGCGCGACCTAAAGAACGTGCCGGGAACGTTGTGACACCCACCAATCATCGCTATGACTCAGTCTCCCGAGTTCAGATCGTGCTGTACAAGAGAGATTGCGATGACGTGGGCTAAATAGGCATTACACCAGCAGTGGATAGATTACGGCTGATCATCCAGTCCCGTAGCGTTGGGGGGGGGGGGCTAAATCCCCCCCCCTACTTAAGGACCCCCTTCTAAATTCTTAAACAGCACTGTCGTAGAATGAAGATGAAGTGGTATTTTACCAGGCAAGGCCCACTGAGCTACGTAGCTGACACAAGCGACCTTGCTATTACAAATGATCGCGCAACGGCAGCAGTTGATCGCGCGGACATTTATCGCAGCCACGTGCACTAAACGCGCGTGTCTAAGATTGGCATCACAGCATTTCCTCGGTACTGTTTAAACACAACAGAGCCAACGTAGAATAAACAGGAACAAAGCAGATCTTATCGTTACTGTCCGTCTTACGTTTCACTTCGGTTTCACGTTTGTTTAACTGTGTCGTGAACCTTTAAATTGTTTCCATGGCCTCCCGCATTAAACGTGGTAACCCTACAGGATTGTGAACATGGTGACGACGACGATAACGATGTCCTACACCAAATACTAAACTCGCAATCTTGATTTGAAGCTTTCGTGACTGCAGGAATCCACTCTTTGGTTCTTTCGGTAAAGTCAACGTAGGTATAAAAATAATAGATCACGACGTTTCGATCGCAACACAAGCAATCGTCATCAGGTGGGACAACCACAGCAAGAAAAATAAGTAATATTTTTAAAAACGTTTTTTTTTAAACACGCTTTTATGAAATGTGCAAGTAATGACAGAACTCCACGACTCCAGGGAGTGGCCCCGAAGCTTGCCATAACGTAAGGGACCGTAGACAATTACAGCCAACGTTAGTTGAGCGTGGACAATTAGACCCAATATAGTCTTGTCATCAGTATGACATAAGTATACCAATTCATAATATTCATAATAAGTATACCAAGTTTGCAGTCGATACCACATTGGGAAGTGGGTTCAAATTGAGTTACAAGATTTGAGGATACAACGGACGACAACAACAGAGTGAGTTAAAAGAAAGCGTGTAATAAAAACTGCTCAAGTAGCAGACACCCCCGCACGTGGAAGTCTTGGAGGACGAGAGGGCTTTGGGTGCAAACCAGCTCCGACAACTCAGACCGCAGTGAAACTGGTAAACACGACCACCAATCTCGCCCACTCCCCAACCACAAGGCAGGCAGGAAACAAGATAGCCACGCCTTGGCCATACTCACGTTGGTGTATGAACACACACACGTGTTTGCCGTACAGTTTCCACCCACGAACTAAGGCCCACGCATGTATATATATATTTTTTAACACGGGCAGAGATCCTTGTTCTATAACCATCGGGCAGTGTTGGTGTCAGCAGGCCTGAATCCTGTTAAAGGATTGTTGAAACCGATTCAGGTTGCTTGCTGTTGAGGAACCAACGCTGTATTCTTAGTTCTTTCGGTAAAGTCACGTTGAAGGGAAACAATAAAATATTGTTTTTATTGTTTTATATATATTTTATTATTTTATTGTTTCCCTTCAACGTGACTTTACCGAAAGAACTAAGAATATGAATTACTGCAGTCACGAAAGGTTTAAATAAAAATTTGAACCAACGCTGCTTTAGTGTTTAGTTTGATGTCCCCCCCTCCCCCGCAACTCCGATTAGCACGGTTGGGTACGTGCAGTGCAGAAGAAGTTCAACGTAGAATACGTTGAACGCTGCTCGTAAGATTCGTAAAGACCGCGCGATTTAATGGATTGTGGAAAATATCTTAACTTGCTTCGCACGTGGATTACTAACGGTGATTAGCCGGTGTCTGCTCGTGCCTTTTGGCGTTCCAATTTCCCTGCAGGTTCGCGTGCTATTTCTAAACGCCTCGCCGATGCCCCGCATGGGGCCCTGAGTTCTCATTCGATATTTTCCGGAACACTGCCACTTACTGTGGCAAAGCACGCCCATCCATCAACAATCCGATAATATTGCGTGGCACGGTATTCCTATAATCCTCCGAACTTGTTGGTAAAAAAATAAATAAGATAAAATGAGGGTGAAATACGGAGCGGTGGATGTAGCAAAATAATTCCTGCAATTATCATTATTGACTTATCTGGCTTTGAGCTCCGTGCCCTGCCGATGTTAGCCCCTGCCATCCCGTTTAAATTGTGTTTACACTTAAAAGTCAAACCGACGAGCAGAAGCATTTGTTTAAATCCACTGCAGTGTTTCGGGAACATCTCGCACTGGAATATGGGCAATTCATTTGAAATGAGTAATTGTATAAATAACAATGTCTCCCGTCACTGCGTACAGGATAGAATACTGCAATGTTTTAGTCCATTGCCATCATCCTCACGGTCATCCAAGGTCACTCCACCTAGGAACGAAGGGCTTGCAGAGCCAATGCCATCTCTCACGACCCTGGGATGTGCTCATTCACCCGCCGCCTGCTGTACAGAAACTCTCAATGTTCGCTCCATCTCCGTCGGTGCGCGTGCTTCCACTCCTATACACAGCACCTGCCGTTTAGCAGCATCTCCTGCCTAAGCCCCAATTATATTTGCCCATCAGCCTATTGGATTTCCACGCCAATATTATTCAAGGGCATTCGTAGACAAAATACGTACTCTGTTGGGACATCCAACAGTACGTTCGCACCCTCCGATGAGCACGGTCGGCTACGTACGGTGCGAGAGAAGTCCAACCAGATATCATTGACACGACGAGGCCCGATTCAACGCAAAAAGGTAACGTTCCTTGGACACGTAGCCAACGTCATTGTATCCCACGAGACTTCCGCAGTCTGCGGTTAAAACATGCAGTCAACGTCAATCATGCACAGCCGTAGGCTCAATTTAGGTTTAAAGATTCTAAGCCGTGCTTTTGTAATTACACTCCGCTATATTGATCGTTATATACCTGCAACATTTAAGAATGTGCTCGGACTCCTTGCTGCAATATGATGTTTAACGATACGATTTAAAGTAAACACTATCAAAACAATTACCGCTCAATTGAGCATTGAGGAGGCGCTCATTCTCTGTTTACAACCCGGAGCCAGTGGTGGATATTCCACGTTGTTATGGCGGGGACAAGACTATCCATAAAACAAACCGCTGTTAACTTCTCCAAACGCTGGTGCTCATCGTGTCGACCCCGGGGGCTATGATGGGCTGAATCGATTATCGCGGACCTAATATATCGCACGATAAATTGCGTTTTCGCTCTATCGCAGAAACTAATAAACATGCACGCACGTGGAGGAATCCGATGAGCTATGAAGCTCTCTTTCACAGATGTGCAGTAGGGACGGGTCAGAACGTTGCAACAACAAATACAAAGACACGGTAGGAGTGCAAAGCTTGGGAAAGGTTAGCAAATCACTCAAACAAATACAACGAAACTATTTTTATTTTACCAGGTAAGGACCACCGAGCTATTCGATTCTATTTCAGAAGCGACCTGGCCACAACTGATAGCTCAACGAAGTGGATTAACATGTGGAAATGTATAACAGCCAAATAATCTAAACACATGTTTTTAAATGTGGAGGGAAAAACCGGAGGACCCGGAGCAAAACAAAATCCACGCCACCAAGGGGAGAGACACACCGCAAACTCCAAATATACAGTAGGAGTCAGGGTCGGGATGGAACCCACGACCTCCTGCATACCAGGCGAGGTAGTTAACATCACTCGTTACCAGTGTTGTGCTGCAAGTTGGAAGCAAGGCAGCAAAGGCGGAGTTTGAGTTCTATATTGGGGGGGGGGGGGGGGGGGGTGGGGGGTTTGTTTTGAAATCTTCCCTGGCTTTTTGTACCGAGAATTTTCGCAGTATTCACTCCCTTTTTTGCCATTACATGTCCAGGAAATGTAACTGGCCTTTCTTTTAATTAAATTATCATACATTTAATTGTTGTGTACCCTGCTGATATCCGTAACGTTACTCATCTGGTCAGTTCATAAAACAAAAATATCCTTCATAAAACCGTATTTACCTCGGTTATAGTTTGCTTTGCAGGGTGTTAATTGTCCAGCTTTCACATCCATTTATAACAGACCTGCATATGTAACATATCTAAGCACTATCCGGGAACAATCCTGATCTTGGACACATTCCAAAGTGATTTAGTTCCTTTAGACTGTCAACCATTCACTCCTCTAAGATTAATTGACACTCAATGCTTAAGTTCTCGCTTTACCATCGCTGGCTTAAATATTCTTGTATTCATGTGTAGTGTTCGATTTCACTCGGACAACTTCTGTCTTTCTTCGAACACCGCTTTGTTTACAACTCTCAGCATGTCCTCCACATTCCACAGTATCCTGGTCGCCACGGCTCGCTCGCCACGCCTCAATCGACTCGCTCGCCACCTTTGTCTCTCCACTCCCCACGATCACTTCGCTTACTCCGCCGCTAACTGCTTCGTCTCCGCTCTCCGCTATCACCGTCACTATGCTCTCTCCACTGCTAACTGCTTCGTCTCTGTTCACCGCTATCACCGTCACTATGCTCTCTCCACTGCTAACTGCTTCGTCTCTGTTCACCGCTATCACCGTCACTATGCTCACTCCACTGCTAACTGCTTCGTCTCTGTTCACCGCTATCACCGTCACTATGCTCTCTCCACTGCTGGCTGCTTCGTCTCTGTTCACCGCTATCACCGTCACTACGCTCTCTCCACTGCTGGCTATTCTCTTCTTCACACACAGCGTCTTCGCACACAGCGTCTTCGCACACAGCGACTTCACCGTTCAACTCTTAACTCCAACTCTCCCTGTTCACTCCAAGCTCCCCAACTTCAACCACCTCCGTCTCCAAGCTCTCCAACTCCAACTCTCTCTTTCCAATTGCCGACCCCCCAATTTATCCCTGCTCTCAATACGCCCCAATTAATTAGTCCGCGTCCCAATGGCACTCCGCGTGACCGTGCACATGTTTCTCCTCCAGACCTTTAGGCGCCCCTCCAGCCTTGGCAACAGCACCAACCAATCACAGCGGTCCACGGCTGTCCCAGCTTAATTGCCCCAACATAACCTGCACTGTATTCGCCTTCACTACAGGCTGACCCAAGACAACCAGTACTGTCTGTGTGATCATGTAATCAATCTGTTTGTACCACGCACCTTCGTACTCCACTACACATGTAACAGCTACATGCATTGCTCTTTTTCTCACCTTTATAACCGATGTTACGTGGCCTGATGGAATTATGGTTATTAAAAGTGTTTTGCATTCATGGTAATGGATTTAAAAAATGTTTATAATTTTTCTGTGCAAGAGCAATAAACAACACGTTCGATTCACCTATGAATCCAACATAGCCAGCCATTGCAGGCATTGGACACAGTGATGTACCTAAGCAAACATTCTTCGTGTCCCGTCTGACATCTTGAATCTCTGTTGGCGGTGTGTTTGAGTTAAAGCCGGCCAGATATACTCTGTGGTTCTTTCGGTAAAGTCACGTGACTTTACCGAAAGAACCACAGAGTATGGATCCCTGCAGTCACGAAAACTTAAGATCTAGATTGAACAGCCAAATATGCCAGCAAGGGTAAAACTCACACAGTTGCAATTGTAGTGGGTTCGAATTAGGTGCACACACACCCAGCTTGGAGGCAACACTATTTATTAGAACGGTAAGTAATTTAACACTGTACATAAGGTGGTGACCACCTTCCTCAACTCACTAACACTCTGGAACACTATACAGCGTGACCCAGGCAGGCAACGGGCTACCTGGTCCCAGACGATGACCCAGGACTTGAGGAGCGATGATGCCGTCTTCACTTCGGGGTTGAACAGCCTCGCTCTGCATTCACACCCCGCTTATAACCGCTCTAGCGTGGCCGGCTCCGCCCAGGCCACGCCTCCCTTCCCCCACCTCTGGGAAGGTCCGGGTCCTCCACCACGTGACCCCCCAGGCACTCCCTTGGAGCCCCCAGCCCTCGTACGGGCCGACACAGTAGTGACGTCCTATGTCACTACATCACCCTCCCCTGTATAAACACACAGCCGTCCTGGCTGTAACACAACTATGAAACATCGAAAAGGTGTGCCTCTGAACCAGCAACATCAATAAATAACCGGCGATCGATAACAAATACATCACCGAATATACACAGAATCGACGAGGGTAAAAGGGGGGAAACGCATGGAAAATGGGGAAGTAACAACAAGTATACATGAAAACTGGCTAACCCGCTTGCTCTCCAGCACAGCCTACCCGTGTGAGAATCACGCATGCACCGACATGTGAGTGGCCATCGGAACGACGGCGTAGGCAATGAGCAAGGCGTGTAAGAGCCATGTAGAGCAGCCAGTCTTCCACGAGTCCATGTGGCCGGGCCCCCCAGGGGAGGTGCGGACACCCCCCCTGGAGGCCCTGGGGAACCAGAAGCGGCCCAAAGGGCACGGCCCCTCCCCAGGAGTCAAGAACAGGAGGAGCAGGAGTAGCTGACGCAAGCTCCACTCCCTCCCCCCCAGTCCACAGCCGGTCGGCACAACCGGCAACTCCAAGGTGCCAGGTAGATACTGCCTCCTGTGACGAAAAACACAAACCCTCTTGAGGCATCACTCCACGAACACTCGCCTCGGCTCGTCGGACACAACAGTCACCCGGCCCCTGGGCAGTGGAGATGAGGGGATTCCGGCCGGCACGAGAGAAGAGAAAAAATATATAATAACATTCAGACGCATTGGATGCATAACCAACACGGCGATGAAACCCAATATGTACACCGTCACCCACACAACACGGATGACAGGGTTCCCCAACCCCCAGCTACCGTTCCATCCACTAGGTGGTGATAGAGCGAGAATAGACGAACTACCAAGCGCTCACGCACTCACACACCCCAATGCGGACGTCTTCCGATATCCCGGGTCGAGAGGTCAGGCGTCAGAGCCAACCCATGTCCTGGGGCAAAGAAATCGCGCTTCAGGGACGCACCCCAGGATCTGCATTTTAGTTAAAGAAAATAGTTCGACGTGAAAATTAGCCGAAATGGCGGCTGCACACGTGATCCGCATCTTCGCGGCCTCACGCGCTCGTATGAAATGGCGGCCGCAGGCGCGAACCGCATCCCCTGCGGTTTCCCGCGCTCATATAAAATGGCGGCCGCAGGCGTGGTTTCCCGCGCTCGCACAACATAGCAGCCCTCCCTTGAAGGCCAACCCAGACATCTCATGCCACTCGGTAGCACCCCCCGCCTTTCCGACAGGCACGCGTCGGCCGTATCGGGGGAATTATAACCCAGTCTCTCTCCAAGACTCGCGTCGCAGCATATAGCTGTACCGACCGAGCTGAGAAGACCCATTGCTCACTCACTGCACAACATGCACCCGAACAACTGAGGGATACAGTCCCAACGTAACGGGACAACTGCACCGGAATACTACGAATCTCCAGCCCACTGTTTAAACGCACCTCGTATTGTCTCGATCTCCGGGCCGCCAGGGCGAGCCTACAGCTCCAGATGCACCATAGAGGGTCTGAACCTCCGGGCCGTCAGGTCAAGCCATCAGCCATAGCATGACGGGACCACACTCTTTGAGCCATGTGAGCGAACTGCTCCGTGTGCAGCGCCATCTCTCTCTCTCTCCGTCACCGGGGCAGCCCTCCCCGGGGCTGTCCAAAGGATGGTCGTCACGCCGTCCTCGTCGTACGAAGGCGTCCAGGTGAGTTTTTTTTGTGTGCTCATTTTACTACCCTAGGATAACACCTAGCAATATTTATTTTTCCGCAACTTCTGACACCAAATGTAGTGGGTTCGAATTAGGTGCACACACACCCAGCTTGGAGGCAACACTATTTATTAGAACGGTAAGTAATATAACACCGTAGATAAGGTGGTGACCACCTTCCTCAACTCACTAACACTCTGGAACACTATACAGCGTGACCCAGGCAGGCAACGGGCTGCCTGGTCCCAGACGATGACCCAGGACTTGAGGAGCGATGATGTCGTCTTCACTTCGGGGTTGAACAGCCCCGCTCTGCATTCACACCCCGCTTATAACCGCTCCAGTGTGGCCGGCTCCGCCCAGGCCACTCCTCCAGCCTTCGTATGGGCCGACACAGTAGTGACGTCCTATGTCACTACACAATTAAAGTGAGCACCACAATTAACACATACACATTATCAATCAGTAACAGAGCTGAAACCAGCAGTAGTGTGCCTGTCTTTTTCTAGACCTGTCCAAAGCTTTTGATACAGTAGACCACAACACCCTGCTTAGTAAACTAAGTTGCCTCGGTTTTTCCAAAAACGCAGTAAAATGGTTACAAATTACCTCTTTTCTCGCACCCAAACTGTATTCACACATGGTTAGAGGTCAGAGTTAAGATAACAAAAGGGGTTCCACAGGGTTCCATCCTCGGCCCCCTTTTGTTCTCTCTTTATGTCAATGACTTGGGCACTGACCTGGATCATTCCAGGGTAAATCTTTTTGCAGATGACACGATACTGATTACTGCTGGCCGCTCTCCAGATGACGTGATTGCTAAGCTACAGGGTGATTTCAACAAACTACATCAGCTAGTTGCTCTTAAACTAGTCCTGAATACCTCCAAAACCAAGGTGCTATGCTTCTCACCAGTACTAAAGCAGGAAGTTATTTTTCCACAATTACATTCCTTAAATAATTATCAAATAGAGCAAGTCAAGATCTATAAGTATCTTGGGGTCATCCTGGATTCAAAACTGAATTTTGAAGATCACATTGATTATATTGGTAAATAGACAAAAATAAAAATTGGTTTTCTGTATTGACACAAGCACTGCTTCCCCCCCAATGTTCCGATTGGAATTGATAAAAGCTACCATACTGCCTCTACTTGACTACTGTGATATCATATTCTTAGTTTTTTCGGTAAAGTCACGTTGAAGAGAAACAACAAAATAATAAAATATATATAAAACAATAAAACATTCTCACGACGTTTCGACCATAACTCAAACGGTCGTCTTCAGGTGTGTTGGTTCGCATAAATTTATTTTTAAACGGCGCATTTATTTATTTATAAAAAACGTTAGCGCCACGCGCAACGATTTGGCAGTTTGCCCAGGACTAGTCCATCTATATTCTGAAAAGAGGAGGGGGGAGACGAATTTTTTTATAATGTATGCTGTCTGAAAGCCACTGTAAGCGTGAACAATCAATTAAGACCTGAAATGGTTTATCAAATCTTTCCAATGATTGCTAAGATAGAATCCATCTTCTCGGTTGAAATTGTCTCTGTGCTTGTATATGTGGATAGCCTCATGAACGAATCTCTCATGGAAGCCAGATGGCTTACAAAGAACCTCTGTCTTGGAAAAGTCAATGGCATGTGAGCCTACTGAATTAGAACAATGATCTGCCACGGCCGAGGTGTTGGTCCTACCGTGTTTAAGGTCTGCTTTGTGTTCACGAATGCGGTCCGAGACATGGCGTTTGGTTTCTCCAATGTAACTACTACCACAGAGGCAACTTAGTTTGTAGACACCAGGGTATTGTATGTCCGGAATCACATCTTTTACAGACCGAACCAGATCACGGATTTTATGTAATGTGTTGAAACGGACCTGGATCTTGTGTTTATTCAAGATTTTGGAGATCTTTTTTGTGATCTCAGCAATGTAGGGTATTTAGGACCAGTCCATCTATATTCAAGGACTAAACACTGAGGTACCCCCCCTGGTGAGACACTGTTTAACCAATACATACTTCACTTGGAATGGAACTTTCTACAAACAAACTGAGGGCACCCCAATGGGCTCCCCCCTTTCTCCAGTTATAGCTAACATTTTCATGGAGAAATTTGAGACTGACGCCATCTAGACTGCCACTCTGCGCCCAACCTTATGGAAGAGGTACGTGAATGACACTTTTGTCATCTGGCCACATGGCCGGCCTGCTCTAGACCAATTCTTCGACCACATCAATTCCATACACCCAGCCATCAGATTTACCATGGAAGTTGAAATAGATGGCAAGATACCTTTTTTGGATGTCCTAATTAAAAAGAGACCTGATGGTTCAATGAGCCACTGTCTACAGGAAAGCTACCCATACGGATGCTTATCTGAAACCGGATTCCCACCACCATCCATCACAGAAGAATTCTCTCATCAAGACTCTATATCATAGAGCCCAATGCATATCCGACCAGGAACACATAAGCAGTGAACTGAAGCACGTACACCAAGCTCTTAGGGCTAATGGTTACTCCGACTATACAATCCGCAAAGCTATCACTCAAACCATGAAGAAAAACCCTCTTGAGGAGCCTTTCAAAACCATCACTTTACCCTACATTGCTGGGATCACAAAAAAGATCTCCAAAATCTTGAATAAACACAAGATCCAGGTCCGTTTCAACACATTACATAAAATCCGTGATCTGGTTCGGTCTGTAAAAGATGTGATTCCGGACATACAATACCCTGGTGTCTACAAACTAAGTTGCCTCTGTGGTAGTAGTTACATTGGAGAAACCAAACGCCATGTCTCGGACCGCATTCGTGAACACAAAGCAGACCTTAAACACGGTAGGACCAACACCTCGGCCGTGGCAGATCATTGTTCTAATTCAGTAGGCTCACATGCCATTGACTTTTCCAAGACAGAGGTTCTTTGTAAGCCATCTGGCTTCCATGAGAGATTCGTTCATGAGGCTATCCACATATACAAGCACAGAGACAATTTCAACCGAGAAGATGGATTCTATCTTAGCAATCATTGGAAAGATTTGATAAACCATTTCAGGTCTTAATTGATTGTTCACGCTTACAGTGGCTTTCAGACAGCATACATTATAAAAAATTTCGTCTCCCCCCTCCTCTTTTCAGAATATAGATGGACTAGTCCTGGGCAAACTGCCAAATCGTTGCGCGTGGCGCTAACGTTTTTTTTTATAAATAAATAAATGCGCCGTTTAAAAATAAATTTATGCGAACCAACACACCTGAAGACGACCGTTTGAGTTATGGTCGAAACGTCGTGAGAATTTTTTATTGTTTTATATATTTTATTATCTTGTTGTTTCTCTTCAACGTGACTTTACCGAAAAAAATAAGAATATGAATTACTGCAGTCACGAAAGCTTTAAATCAAAATTTACTGTGATATCGTGTATAAATCAGCCCCAAGTACTGTACTGAAGAAGCTTGATTCCATCATTAGACCTCCTTTGCCAGTACCAAAATGTAATAGGGGTTTTGCCCTTTTTTCTGGCAACAAAACTGAAACCTTTTTACGAGGATTCATGTCTGCATTAACCAAAATACCTGCAGTCAAAATGCAAATAAAAAACCTACTATATTATATATGCATTGTCCTTGAAATTGATTGGTCCACACCAAGGGACGGCTTTCTTTTGAGCCTCGACCCAATTGGTGCTCGACCACATGACGCCAGAAGGCGTACAGCTCAAAGACAATGCACTATCAAAGTAATGAGGGCTCGGGGTGAGCATCTACATCATTAGACCTCCTTTGCCAGTACCAAAATGTAATAATAGGGGTTTTCCCTTTTTCTGGCAACAAAACTGAAACCTTTTTACCAGGATTCATGTCAAGGATTCATATCATGAATCCTTGCAAAAAGGTTTCAGTTGTTGCCAGAAAAAAGGGGAAAAACCCTATTACATTTTGGTACTGGCAAAGGAGGTCTAATGATGTAGATGCTCACCCCGAGCACTCATTACTTTGATAGTGCATTGTCTTTGAGCTGTACGCCTTCTGGCGTCATGTGGTCGAGCACCAATTGGGTCGAGGCTCAAAAGAAAGCCGCCCTTGGTGTGGACCAATCAGTCTTATAGTATGTTTTTTGTTTGCATTTTGACTGCAGGTATTTTGGTTAATGCAGACATGAATCCTTGTAAAAAGATTTCAGTTTTGTTGCCAGAAAAAAGGGGGAAAACCCTATTATTAAAGCTTGATTCCATCTATCACTCGGCCTTAAGATTTACATTGAACTGCCCATATAGGACTCACCACTGTGATCTCTACATTGGGTCAAACTTAACATCTCTTACTTAATGTTCGACGGCTTGTGCACCAGATACTATTTACTCACGATGTACTTACAAAAAAATCCGCAGACTACCTGCTGGATCTCCTCTCTGTTTCAAAGAACAAATTTGACCTCAGGTCTTCGCTCATTTACCAGCTTCACATTCCCTATTGCCGTACAAAAACTGGAGGATGGGCCTTTGCTATTGATGCCCCCAGGGTCTGGAATGCTAATGCCAATAAACTGCAACTTGAATCGCTACCAGTGAGATCTTCTCTCAAAACTGCTCGAGAGGAGCTGTACACCCCTAGCTGCCACTGCTATTCATTGGCGTAAAATGTTTCGCTCCGGATAACGCTGCAAAGTATTCTGTATTTTGATTTAGCGTGCTGATCTTAAAGGTGCATTGAAATATTTGATACTCCGACTGTTGCTTGTTGTTGTGGAGTAACTCATGCAGCCAGCCATATGGCTCTAGGATTTGGTGTTACATGTTATTTATGTAGTTTATTGTAAAAATTCGGTCACAGTCCCTATGATCACTGTTACGTTGCAATTATTGCTTTATTTTTTGATGATTTCGAAAAGTTTTTTGGTTTGGACGTTTGTTTTGTTGTAGTATGTAGTTAGACTAATGGTCTTAATCTAAGTTTTCTTGTGGTTGTTGTTGTTTGACTTGCATCCCACTGGGATTTTTTGCACACAGCGTTGATGTACGGTGCTTTTTTCAGGAATATCTTGCTGTTTTTTTCATGGATTTTCTGTTTGCACAGTCACATAGTCACTTTAAGATGTTTTCTTGTTCGTGTTTTTGTTTGTTGTTTGTTGTGGTTGCACCCGATTCAAGAGCCGAATGGCTCACAGGGCTATACTAAAATAAATGAATTGAAAACGTTGCTCAATCGCACTTTAATGATCTGTTTCAACATCCAACCGCAAACACTTGTAAAACTGAGCAATAAACAGTAATGCATAAACTAAGTTTTAAGCACTAACAACAAACTATGCTCTTCACCAGGGCTTACTTTAATTGAATAATTTCTGGATCACTGGTATACTCCAGTAAGGTATGTTGCTAGTCGGCACAGCCAGAGTCAAAGGTATACTGGATGTGGTGTGACGGGTGTGGAAATATTTTCTGGATCGCCAACTGGGGCAGACCCAGCTGTAATCGATCTCTGATAACCATCTGAACAAAGAAGTACATTTTCACATCAACTACACACATGTGGCTTTTACATTGTAGAGCAGTTGCAAATAAATATGCAATGAACTGGCATTAACAACAGTCATGCTCTGTGTGAGCAACAGATTTTCACATCAAACCTGACCCAAAAATAACAAAGCCAGCGGCAACTGGTCGATCGGGTTTGTGGTGGGGTCCTGGCCCCAACGCCCCATACAGACCGGCAGTTACAGAGCACAGACTTCATAGCACACTCGTTCTAACAGCAGACAGCTCATCGTGTTCATTAGACACCTGGATTGATCATTAACTCAGTGAGGGTGGCAACAAACAGCAGATGGATTGAATCACACGCCCACCAGCACTTACAACCCAAATCCCCGACGCCCTGAAATACACTCGGCACCATAACGGCCTACGATGAGCAAAGTGGAGTCATATTTTGGCTTGGGGAGGCCTTCATCCAGCAGTCCATTAACCGTGGCTGATGATGAAGAGGACTAGTGGAGTAAAATTAAATTAAATGTTTAGTTAGCAGCATTGGCTGCTGATTGAACCGGTGCTTGAAGAAGAAAGAGCCGCATGCTCGCTACTTGTGTGCTTGCTCGCAACTTAAGAGCATTCCATGCTGCTGGAGGACTGAGTTGAGGTATGATCAGCGTGTTTGGTTCCTTCGCTGCATAGGAAATCCCAGTTGTCTGGATTATTAAACAGGTCGTTAATGTAGTACATGGGACAGAGTTCAGAATTCTGCACCAGCAGAACCTTCTTTGGATATGTGAATATCTGACAGCCTTCACATCCAGTGAGGTCACCTGTAATAAATAAAGTTGTGCGAAAATGTGAAAGGGTGTGCAGATTTTGCAAAGAAATTACACATAAGCTAAAATAACAATGTAATTTGTTTATGTACACTATTAACTGAAAATGTAATCAGGCTGTTCAATGTGAAAGCTATTACTTACAGTCTCGCGATGGCAAAATAAAGTATTTAGTGATGGGGACATCCCTGGGTTTAGTGCCAGACTGAGTCTCACTGTGGACAGGTGTCTCTTGGGCAAAACCTGTGGACATAAATGCCAAACATAAAGACCTAGAGAAGACATTATAGCATTCATTGTATGGGGAAAAAAACGGGATGCATTAATCATCCCACATTCATCACACAGATCCGACTGGTTTTGACATTTAATTATTGAGTAAATCGACAAATGAATCAATTGAATTATGCTTGGCTGAACTGATAATTGACGTGGTGACTCGGAAAGGATGTTGACCATAAAGAAAGTTAACACCAGACGAGAAACGTCACAATATGTGAGAAATAAATGCAAAAAGTTGTATCTAACACCGAAAGAAGTCCACCATACATACATACATAACAAGGGTTATTTAGGAACAACATGCCTATTCACGAATTATTTTTACCTAAACCATGTAAGCACTAATGGCGAAGATGATAAACCACATACAACTGTAAGCCTGTGTGTACTTTATTATATTAATACTAAATGCAATCCAATTCACAAGCCTTAGACAAATATATAATTTCTCCCCTTGCTTAAAGTACGTCAAGTCGCCTTCACAAGCTTAAGCAAATATACATTACAGAAAGTTAAACATTAACATTACACTTTGTCCTACAGTTTTTACAATCGTTTCATGAAACAGTACATATACACAATAAGAATACAACAATCCATCGACAACCGCCGCACGTTACACTCCTGAATAGTAAGGCATATGGGAAACCGTGGCTGCAGTTGCACTCGCCAAAGCCAACGTTGCCTGTTCCTACGCTAAACACAAATGAAATACGCAATAACATAACAAAAAAAACAATAAATGTTCAAGTAGCATCATTAAAAACGATAAAATTATGTTATTTCCCTTTTATACTGAGGGATGAAGTCCATGGTAATGACGTTGAGGTAACAACGGGGGAGGCGATTGTTCGAAGGAAGAGGGGCTCTGCCCCCCCCCCACCTGGTGGTGGGAAGAGAGCGGTGGCGGGAGCTGGGAGACGAGAAGATGCACGGAGGGAACACATTGCGGGGTGATTTGAAATTACAAGTGCCAGCCGCCATGCTCAACCGCGAATACACAAAACTCGGTGCCGCGGTTGGCAAAGTGGTATGCCGCAAGGATACGGAAATATCGCGGATGGCGAGGGGATGCTGTAATAACATATCGATGCTATCAAGTTACTTCCTTAAGCAGCAATATGTAGTGACTGTACTTGTCACTGTATGGTGCCGGGCTTGCGAAGTCACGGCCGGTAACGTTGTGATTAAGGGCAGCCCGGGTTATGGGCTGCAGTACCAACTCTAGCGGTGGTTGGGTGAGCGCTGGTTAGCGCGGAGGCATCGCGAGCAGAGTGCGGTGCGGGCTCCCATTGAGGGAGCGAGGGGGAGCGTCAGCCAGCCAGGGTTACTCTGGGGCATGACACTCTGGCTGACCTGTTGTCACGTGACCGGACGATACTGGAGGGGGGCCACCGGTGGACGGGGGCCGAGGGGCGGTCACGTGGTTCTGAGAGGCTCTCGGGAACATTCGAGAAGGAGCTATAGAAGCCTGGAAGGTGGGCGGGGCTGAGGGCGGAGCCAGCCCCAGCCCGGGAGCATATAAAGAGAGCTCTGTGAGGAGCTCGGGGTTCTTCAAGTGTTGGTGTTCGAAGATCCACGTTGGGGAGAAGAAGCATCTAGCCACGCGGTCCGGGACCCAGTTCGTGGTCCGGACCGGGATAGCGAACCGTGTCTAGTTCTGCCGTAGCGTGGTTAGATGGGCATTCGAGACCCGAGCGTAGGTTGTGTTATGTTACATACTGTTATGTGAATAGTGTTGCTCCCAACATAACGTCTGCGACTCAGTTGGACTCACTACAAATACATGGCATTGTATTCACAACATAATTCAATACGCACGAGCAGCAATGTTTGGTGTATTCGATGTCGAAACAGCGACTGCAATGCTTGGAATCGCCAGAGGTGCGGATGGGTAGTTTTCACGTTTAGCATAACTTGACATCATTCTTCCCTCGTACAATACCTGAAAGAAGGTAATTACATGAGCAAGGCTTCACAAAGTAAACCAAAGCAATATTAATATTGACACGGTTTGCACCATGATCTAATAAGAGCAAACACTGAATGTGTGTGCGTTTGGGGCGATGCCGATGGGATGTTGACAAATTCTTAAGTGCACTGGGATTGAATGTCACATGTTTGGTACCAGACACTTAATATTACTCATCTCAAAGCGTTTGGTCTTGCTTGTGCTGCAAGGCTCTCCGATGTGTTTTCGGGTTGTGCCGTGTTTGTATGCACGGTAGGTAGACAACCATGCTAATCGGAGGTGTGGGGGAAGGACTACAAACTAAACGCAAAAAACAGTTCTAAAGAAATGAGTTTTCAATATCTGTGGGACCTTTTTGCCAGTATCAAAAATGATGAAAGAATAACAATAGCTTTACCAAATTTTGATTTAAAGCTTTCGTGACTGCAAGGATTCATATTCTTGGTTCTTTCGGTAAAGTCACGTTGAAGGGACAATAAAATAATAAAATATATAAAACAATAAAATTCTCACGACGTTTCGACTGTAACACAGTCATCATCAGGTGTGAAAAACCAACGGCAAGAAGCATTGGAAAGAAGTGGCGGTTTAATAAATACAAACCGCCACTTCTTTCAAATGCTTCTTGCCATTGGTTTTTCACACCTGATGATGACTGTTTGTGTTACAGTCGAAACGTCGTGAGAATTTTATTGTTTTATATATATTTTATTATTTTATTGTTTCCCTTCAACGTGACTTTACCGAAAGAACCAATAATATAATAGCTTTACCACTTTGTTTTTTTCGGTAAAGTCACATCGGTAAAAAAATCAATAAAATAAAAACCAAGAGTATGAATCCTTGCAGTCACGAAAGCTTCAAATCTAGAAATAGCTTTACCCTTTCTGGCAATCATATTTTTTGATACTGGCAAAAAGGTCCCGTGGATATAACTGCTCGACCCGAGCTATTAAGTATCCTGATACTTGCATTGTCTCTGTACTGTTCATCTTTTGGCATTCTCTGGTGTAACACTGGTTAGACAAGGCCATAAAGAAGGAGGCCAGTCAGTTTCACAGACAATGCGAACATTATCAGAGTACAGTAAAACCTTGGATTGCGAGCATAATTCGTTCCGGAAACGTGTTTGTAATCCAAAGCACTCGTATATCAAAGCACTCGTATATCAGTTGTGATCACGTGATGCTCGGCAGACAAAGCGTATACATACTACTCGTATTGCAAGACCTCGCTCGTTTATCAAATTAATATTTATTTCAAAAAATTGCTCGACTCGCAAAACACTCGCAGACCAAGTTACTCACAATCCAAGGTTTTACTGTATGTCTGTTTACATGTTTTACCACAAGTGTGTGTGTGGTTAATGAAGACTTGATGCCTTGCAAAGGGTATCTATTTGGAGTGTGAACATCTTAACACCTGTTTTATTTCCATAAAGGGTAAACACCTATTCTTATTTTTTAATGAGTTTTCAATATTTGACGTGACGTCCGGCGTCAAGCTCCGGCACATGGAGCAAAACGTCAGATGTCATTGCCGAACAAAGAGCGGCACGACTGCACACTGCATCGGAAAAGTGACCATGGCAAATCTCATCAACCCTGAAAAATAAATATTGATGGCATGCTCCTTTAGAGCGTGGCAATAATGCACGTACCACGCTAGCAGTAACGCTCCACTTGGGGTTGGTGTTGCTTGCCAAGAGCGCCTTATGCCACAGCATCGGGGATTTGTACGTCGCCAGCTGTGGCGTGAGGATTGTCCCATTCATCAGCAAAGTGGCATAATGCACCGTGCCCTGTGAAAAGAGGCATTGACACGCATATCACAATTATTCCACAAATGGTTACTACTAATCCCGTATATTGTTTTACAATCCTGTTATATATTTTATACGGTACTTTTGTCAATGTACTAATGGATTAAGGACTCCCCATAGTGTGTTGCTCAATTGAGTTGAGTGACCATACTCCACCATGCTGGTCAGTGCGGGTTGGTGAAGGTGGATCAAGGACGAGTTCAGATATCACTCGTCCACCAGTGTCAAATGTGGCTGGGAATCAAACTCAGCGTAATGCACTAACCCCTGAGCCACCACGAGTAAATATTATCTTTCTATAAAGTTATCTATATTTAATAATTGGGCCACAAAAAATATCACTGTCAACTAAACTCTTTTGCACACTGAAATATTCTGACATGGATCAGAGCCTTCCACATTTGAAGAACTGTCATGATTCAAGGCAACTATTCCTTTCAATAATTATTTTTCAAGGATCGGGTGTCCTTTGTCCCGTTTCTTACGTTTTTCCACTGTTACATTTTGTTTGTGCCGTCTATTTCACTCCATCGGACTAATTGGATGTTTGTACATGTACAGCCCTTGTCAATCCACTGCTGGACGAGGGCTCCCTCACGTTGTGCAAGCCGTGGGGAAGTTATTTGACCATACTTCACCATTGTGGCCAGTGTGAATTGAAGGTGGGGATCACAGGCGTGGTAGCATAGCACAGTGCAACTACATTGTGTTGCTCATTATATAGACCCGCAAGCCTGTAACACTTTTTTTTACTGCATGGCGGTTACCCATACAAGCACTATTCAAGCTCAAACCTGCTTAGCTTCCGAGATCTGACGCGTTCAGGGACATTCCGGGTCAATTGGTCATCGGCAAAGCTGCAAATAATGTTTATAAACTAAATAATTGATTATTGTGCGCATGAAACAATATTCGTTTTGTGGAGTAATCAGTTTTAATCGACGATTCACTACATTTTGATTTAAAGCTTTCGTGACTGCAGGGATTCATATTCTAGGTTCTTTCGGTAAAGTCACGTAGAAGGGAAACAATAAAATAATAAAAATATAAAACAATACAAATATAAAACAATATTTTTATAATTTTATTGTTTCCCTTCTACGTGACTTTACCCAAAGAACCAAGAATATGATTCACTACATGCCTAATTGTGATCACTTGCGTGTCCATGTAATTGCATTCAACACTTTGCGTATTACCTTCACATTAATGGAGAGAACATCTTTCCCGGGTTGTAAAACCCCTCGATGAACGAGCTGTCGATAACTGAGAAACGACGGAATGCTTCCCGTGACATCTGTCTGACTTTCAGTTGGCCGCATGATGACCTCTCCCGGTGCAGCTCCAACATCTATTTCCAGGTCCGCATCCTGACGTTCTACGCCTCCTTTTTGCTGTCCGCGTAGCCGGGTGTAGTCGTGTTCAATTGTAGGATGCCTTGTAACACTTAAAATCTGTGGTGTGTTTTGAAGACCGACAACCGACATATGTGATACGTATTCATTTTGTGCTCCCGCTGACAGACCTTTCGCAAGTATTTGCACTTGGCTGTCACAGGGTTCATGTGTCACTGCTGAACTCTGGCCGCTGCTTGTCTGTGTGCAGCTGATCAAACTATCGGGGATATAAACCACATCCTCAGAATCAAAAGTCGTATTTCCTTCTTGCACTATAGTAGCTCCGTCCCTCTGCACTGCATAATCGGTGATTGGCAGAGCAGTCGTGTTTTCCGAAGTACATGGAATGACCACAGATGATCCCATGGTTTGTTGTTGTTCTACTTGCACAATGCTGTTTGGAACCTGAGCAAAGTCACTCGATTTCACAGTCATTCCCGATGCCGAGGGCGTTTGTTCCTCCTGAGAATTTCCGCTCTCCAACGTCTGCTGCTGAATCTGCAACTGCTGTTTAAGTTCTTGCTGGAAAGTCTTGTATCTTAAGCTGAGCTCCCTGTGAGTTTTGAGTCGTTCCAATAATTTTC
Source organism: Petromyzon marinus (assembly GCF_048934315.1). Taxonomy (NCBI): domain Eukaryota; kingdom Metazoa; phylum Chordata; class Hyperoartia; order Petromyzontiformes; family Petromyzontidae; genus Petromyzon; species Petromyzon marinus. The sequence continues at coordinate 10,873,114 of NC_133706.1, read as the reverse complement.
TTTTGCGAATCATGAGCAGATCCCACAGTTCACTATTTGCTTTGGCTCGGCACACACTTGAGTGCTTTCTAAATGTAAACAAAGCAGGTCAATGTGAAAAAAGTTAACGTTTGTAATGTTACGTCACATTTTTAAATACACACATTGTGTTTTAAAATATACACAAATGGTTCTTGTACATTAAAGGTGCTACTTTCTTGCTGACAATTTTCAATCTATTTTACGTAATGTAATAATAATAAAAACTTGTATGGGGTTTGACTGATAGGGAGAACACCACAACTACCATTCCCAACCAGCCAAATGTAAAGCGTTATAATGTTTGCCTCCAATTAATTTGTTAAGTTTATGGCACTCTAAGGAGGAAAAAAAAGTATTACTTTGAAGGTACTGAATATACAGATTAAAAACAACAATGTCAAAGATGCCGTTTCACTCATTACGTGCTGTTGCTCAAAGAATACGAGTCTTTCTTTTGACGTTGAAGCAGAGTGTTTAGCGTCAAATGCATCTTCTGTATAGCTTGTTTGTATTTGTCTGTTAAAATAAAAAAATAATTTAGTTATACTTCACATGTAAAACTTCCCATATGTAATGCGTTAACCTACTATCTTATTGCACATAAACCTCAACCATGATTACAACTTATCGAATACATCTAATTTCAAATCAATCTGATTGTTCTTGATCACATTTGCCATTTTTATCCAGTACATTTTTTTTACCACGTAACACAATTATCACAAGTCGTACCTTGCAGCTTAAAAGGGAGTGTGATATATGTACGGTCACAAGCTTAAAAAAAACATTCATGTTTTAAGACATGTTTTCTACAAATGAAGAAACTGATCTAAAATTGTACCTGCTTTTCCAGTCAATGAAAGATCCCATGACTTTATGGACTGCAGGGTGATCTTGATATCGTCAAGTTCTTTTATAGCCTCCTTAAATACCTAAGTAGCATTCATTACAAAGCAAAAACAAAGATCCCCCGGGTATGCTTTCAATAGACTGTTGGCACAAACGCCGATAGTGAGCACCTACTGAGGCCAGCATGGCACACGATTGGATGCTGCCTTTGTTTCCCCAGTGATGATGTTACATACCAGTTACTAATTTCAGGCTGAGTCCAAATACCGGTGGTATTGGTGGCCTGGGACCGGTGAAGGTATTCACCATTGATGTTGGCCATGACCGTTCACCGGGTTCGTAGGGCAGTGCGCTAACCACTACACCTCCGCTCCCCAGATCTTTTAAAGCACGTATGCGCTGATCAAGTCATTTATCGTTTGACCCCCAGCAACTAAGGAATGTATATTTAAAACACATCTTATTTTACAAAAAAAAATGTTCCCCTCAATTGTTGTTCATTTCATTTAAAATAAATGTAACATTTGTGTATCTGAAAAGATACAGAAATTGTAAATACTTGCAATTGTACTCATGATTGTACGTGTGTATTTTTGTGCGTAGGAGTCCATTTAATAAATGAATGCATCATTACATCCATATTGATGAATAAACACACTTAAAGATTTGAGGTACAATATAGCAACTAATTATCGTATATCCACGGCTAGCCTCCCCACTAATTATCGTATGTCCACAGCTAGCCTCCCCAAGGTGTCAACAGCTCAAATTCTCGTAATCCAGCACACAAGCTGATTGTGCCGTGGGCACGTTCCCTTCTTTAGCAACTAATACCTCTGTAAAACCTGTACCTGAATGAGATGGAGCTGTTTATCACTTGAAGGTCCTTGTCCTTTCTTCCTTCCTGGTTTCATTGGATATTTCTTCCCTTCTGGACAGTGGTCCTTCAATGCCACATCACAGCTCTGTCTGATGTCTACCTCGCTAGCAGATTTGCTGCCACTATCAGGGCAGTGACTTCCCCTAAAGGCAGTCACTGGCTCATTACTTGCTTCACCTGCAGGGCAACGGGCTGGCTCGTCCACGAGTAATCTCGTTTGGTCACCATCGGCGCACTGTGCTTTAGCCCAGCTACTCAGCAGATGTTGCACCCTGGCACCTTGACACAACTCGAGGGCGGTTTTGCCGTGAGCATTTTTCATCCGGGGGTCTGCGCCATTCTCTAGCAGGCACTGCACCACCTGCACACACAACCACAATATAAACACATTTGGTGACACCGTATTGCAAGCTTAATATAAAAAAAACTGAACACATTACATTCTTTGAATAACACTGCCTTAAAAGGAAATGTATATTCCAGGCAATGTTTTGGGCAGTGACACTTTTTCACGGCCCATGTTGAATGGCATTGAAATGATGCACTCCCAGAAGGCCGTGTGGCTGTATCAAGAATACTGTACTTTTATTCGTGTTAGGTGCAAGGGCAGATATGGGAAGGAGGCGAATTGTACGTCGAAGGTGCACCGTTACCTTCCAATGACCACACTTGGCAGCGTCGTGCAGAGGGGTAATGTCATCCAAGCCACGGCAATTAACCCTTGCTTTGGCTCTGACCAATTCCAGAACTACATTCACAAACCCATGAGTACTCGCTACATGCAGTGGCGTCCAACCTTAAGAGTAAAAACAAACTTATTCGTAAACTGAGAACGCGTTTGTAAAGAATGTTTCTATAATGCGTTTAACCTCAGAAGTATCTAGTGAACTGCAGGAGACGACGTCACCGGAAAATTGCATCATTGGGTGGGGCAAGGCACGTGCTAGGCTTGTGATGCGATTGTCTTGGTATAGAAAGGTTTTTTTAGGCAGTTTTTTTTATTACCACGTGTTGGGAAACCCTTGTCAGTTTTTTTTATAGCGTCCTGATTAACTACCCAACTTTGCACTAAAGTTGTATTTATCTTCACGACAGTTATCGTGACCTCTCGTTACAGGCGAGAGCTAATGCATTAATGTGTTTCTTAGTTGTGTAACATTTTAAAAATGCCATGTTATGGCCAAATTATTTGGTGATACTGCATTGCCAGTGCTAAACAGGCAAAAAATAATGATTCATACAAGAAAAAAAATAGGCAACGTTCAGGCAGTGGCTCTTCATCACAGCACACAGAGGCAAGAGTCAAATGGACAGTATGTTCCAAGTAGATATAATAAATGTCACGTGATGATGTATTTTTTGGCACGAGCAAAGCATGTTTAACACCAACAGAAAGCTCACCTGCATAATCCGGAGCATTGACGTCTGATCCACTCTGAATCAAAGATTTCACCTTTGACAAGTGACCTTTCAATGCTGCAAAATGAAGTTGCGTCTCTCCTTTAATGTTGCACACGTTCACGTAGTTATCTGCTAAACAACAAGTGCTTACATGGATTAAAATACAAACTTTAACAGATTTAGCTTGGACCTAATCACCCGTAATGCATCCAATCTCATTAGATCCCGGCAACTGAGCAAGTTGAGCCTGGTTAATGCTTGGATGGGTGACCATAAGTGTGTTGTCATAGGGCTGTGGGGCTACAATGTGGGTCGAGCAGTGGGCAGCAGACACATCCACTGCTGTAACTCTCGACTTGTGTGCTCCATTCCTTCACCATCACTAACCATTGTGGTGGAGCATGTGGCTTGCCCCTCATCTAACAGTGGATTGGCAAAAGGACTGTACAAGCTTACATAAAAATATTAGGCACTAAACATCATTAAATTACTTCGAGACCACCACACTACAAATATATGAACAATTGACAAATACCCTTCTTAATGTGACCACTTAAGCTCATTGTGCTTATGCTGTCAATTGAAAAAAAGTACACAACACTAAATGTTAACTTAGACTTAGAAGTCTGGGTTCATACTACAATTGGCTTTCACTTATCCAGGAAAGCCTCATGGAGTTTCAAGACTGTTTCATGAGGGTCCTGCATTGGGATGTTTCCGCTAATTCCAATATTGTTTGACATGTGGGTGGAGGGCTGGGGTACCCAGCAGAAACCCACAAAAACAAGCTCCACACACGAGTCTAAGAATCCACTGCCATCTCCTGGCCAAAAATATTCTGAACATGTACGACTAGTCGAAAGCCCGTTGAGATTACAAGCCTCTGTTGCAAGGGCAACCACAGTTAAAAAAAGAATGAAAACATTTCCAAAATTACAAATATAAACCACAAAAGTTATTACCACAAACATATGACAGAAACGAATCGAAGCTATTGCTCTCCGTTGCGTTTTTAGTTTGCACCACGTGCTGTTCGTGCAGCCAAATGTCTGACATCATGCCGAACATGCGGCAAAACACAAAAACCCATCATAGTTAGACTGCACAACCGCATATATAAAATGAAAAGGATGTAGATGGCGATGAACACAAATATTTTAAGTTTAATTACCCTTGCAAAGAATAAATTCTTCGTAGAAAACCGATTGAGAGGGAATAGCTGTTAAAAGTAAAATAGACGATGTATTTTTAGACTTAAAACTTTCGTGACTGCAGGAATTAATATTCTTGGTTCTTTCGGTAAAGTCACGTAGATAGAAAACAAAAATCTAAATTAGCTACATTTGGAGGTTTGCCCCCTCTTTTCTCTCCACCTGAAGAAGACCGCTTGTGTTGCGATCGAAACGTCGTGGGTTTTTTGCTTTTAATTTAGATTTGTGTTTTCTATCTATGTGACTTTACCGAAAGAACCAAGAATATAGACTATGTATACATGCGAATGCATCACACAAGTCAACGTACGTGTCTCTCTTTTGATATTTTTGACTCCTCTCCAGAAAAAAGTTGGTGGGCCATCTTTCCACTTTCTTGCCAACCGTGACGACTTTCTCACTTCGGGTGGAAATTGTAAATCGAAATTTGAGTATTCTGTTGAATCCAGCAACACTTCAACACTGCAGCTCTCTACATTATTCTCAGTAATTTGTCCTGCAGTATGCTCGCCACACAGCACATCTAATGAACAAGAGGTGTTTGAGGCATCATCAGCAATGGTGTCTTCCTGACAACTCAGTGGCGATGTCGTCTTTGAGCAAGAAGTAACTTCATCCACTTTAATATTTCCAGGATTTTCAGCGCAGCTATCAGTTCTTTCTTTGTATTTTGCACATGTTCTCAATTTCTCATTATATTTATTCTTTGGCACATTAGTTTCAATTGCGTCTTCCAAATATATAATTTTCATCTCTTTCCAGATGGTCACTAATGGTAATGTAGCCGCGAAGGTTTTAGAATCAACGTCAATCGTGTTCAAAGTGTCAATCGCTTTGTCTGATGAATCCGTTACTGTCATAGAGCTCTCCTTGCTCTCCTTCTGGGTGATCGATATGTTCTTAGGTCTTGTAGGCAGGGCAGCGATATCACTTGGGGTACTCTCACTCGAACCAAGGACATCGGACACTTTATTCGATATATCAACTTTGGAAAAAACATCGTTGGGTGTGCAATTATACGAAAATGTGTTTGGAGCACTCTCTGATGAAATGCTCACTGCAGGAAGGTCTTCAGCTGGGACGGAAACCCCAAATCTAATACTAATAGGAGAGGTGTGCGAAGAATAGTGGGAATCTTTGAATTTTTTGGTTGCAATACAATCTCCAGCCTGGAGCATGGTTTGACTTTCCTCTTCAGCAGCTGAGCTTTCAGAAGTATGTGCCAGTGGGCGATACACTGACACCACATTTCCAGATATGAGGCTGATTTCAGAATCTTCATAATCTGGTTCCATTTCCTGAAATTATTAATATTGTCATGTTTAAGATAAAATATACACTTTTTACATCTTAAAATTCTATTACAATAGACACTGTGATAGCTATCTTGTAAATGAGTGGAATGTTTTTTTAAAATGTATACTTCACCTGCTGTACAACTTCTTCTCTGTCACTGGGGGGTTTAATTATCATGCCCTCACCAACTCCCACCAAGACTAAAGGCAAAAGCACAAACAACATGACAGTACATTCTTGTGCACACATGTTCACAACTAGCAGCTGCAGTATATTTTATGATTTTGCCCATTTAGAATGCGAGTGTATATTATGTGTTATGTACAACAATTATGATACGATTTATTTTAACTTCGTGACCAAAAAAACCTTTGGCTTCTTCAGAAGAATGTACATTTTTCTTCGAAATGCTGAAATAGACAAAAATGCCATAATTGAGCAGAGCCACCGTCATGTTGAGTCTGTAAAACAATCCCGATGTGCATATTTAATAATAAAGGTTTTTGGGTGACATCGCGTGGAAAAAAACAGCTGAAATTATAATGTAAATATTTACACAATATAATCCAAAAAAAACTTTTATTATGAATGATATTGGCCGCAAAAGCCTACATGTTAAACATTATAATTTCAGCTGTTTTTTTCCATGCTATCTGTGCTCTTATTATATTGCAGGATCCAATTTGGAAGGCTGCAACTTGGAGAGGCCTTCATCCAGCAGTGAATCGAGCATAGCTGATGATGCTGAACCATCACCAATGTCAGCACAATGTAGCGTGGGAAAAATATTTATATTGTCAACTTTAAATCTGAGGAGCACATGTAACACTTACATTTCATCAAAGAGAGATTGGGAAAACCCTTCCTCTTCCATTTCCTGTGAATAATTGAACATGTTACCATCTTTTCTGTGATTACATGAATATGCAACACAATCAGAAAAAAATATAATAAAAGGCTTAACCTCCATGGCGGGCGCTGAAGGGTTAGTCTCGAGTCCCCAGTGCTGAATGTTTAATTTTATTTTGGGCACGACTGCGATCACCGGAGAGAGCCTTTCTGGAACATAAACATTACATTCGTCATTTGGACTTAATTACACAGATACGTCAAGGTGGCCCATGATATGTTGGATTACAAAGCCGGTTCAAATCGGAACAGCCAAATGTGATTACATTAGGCCAAGTGTAGTGAATTGATCATCTTAGCCTAGTCACTAATATTCATCATTTCCAGTCTTTTGTGAATCCAATGCTGGATGGATTCCTCATGCCATGTCAGTCATGGGAGTTCTTTGCTCATATTTAACCACACTGGCGAGTGTGGGGGCGGGGAGAGTTGGGGACCAGGCCTGATTCAAATATCACTCGCCACCAGTGGCGGCTCGTGACATTGGCACTAGGTGGGGCTGTTGTGAGTGACCTCTGAAAATATGGTGTTCTAATTAAGAAAAACCTCATCATGTTATTGGCCTTCCCGTGAAAATTATATAACGGTGTTATCTACCAACACTAGGCATTTATAAACAACTAGCGGGAAGTACCCGGCATTGCCTGGGCAAAAAATATATTTCAAAACTTCTCTTAAAAACATAACATATACAGAGACAAATACTAAGCTTTTGTGAAAGCCCAGCGTGCGGTTTGTCTGTCCATTTGTCCGTCAACAACATTATAAGAGGCTTGCAGAAGTCCAAAAAGTTATAGAAAATGGGGGGTAAATAGTTGATCTAAAAGGCTTCCGAAAATTGTAGATCCCCCCCCGCCTCCAAAAATATGTTTACCCCCGCGTAGGCATATATCCCTAAACACCCTACACACAATAGAGTGACTAGTATCTAGTGACTCTATAGTAGTATCTGACTCTACAGTAGCACCTGGCTCTACAGCAGTATCTACTGACTCTTTAGTAGTATCTATTTACTCTATAGTAGCATCTACCGACTCTACGGTAGTATCTACCGACTCTATAGTAGCATCTACCGACTCGATAGCAGTATCTTCTGACTCTATAGTAGTATCTGCAGACTCTATAGCAGTACCTGCTGACTATAGCAGGATCTACTGACTCTATAGTAGTATCTACTGACTGTAGTAGTATTTACTGACCGGAGTAGTATCTACTGACCGTAAAGTATCTACTGACCGTAAAGTATCTACTGACTGTATAATAGTATCTGATTGTAGCAGTATTTACTGACCGTAGTGGTATCTACTGACTGTAGTAGTATCTCCTGACTCTATAGTAGTATCTGCAGCCTCTATAGCAGAATCTGCTGACTATAGCATTATCTACTGACTCTATAGTCGTATCCGCCAACTCTGTAGCAGTATACTGACTATAGTGGTATCTACTGACTGTAGTATTATCTACTAACTCTATAGTAGTATATACTGACTCTACAGCAGTATATACTGACCGTAGTTGTATCTACTGACTATATAGTAGTATCTACTGACACTATAGTAGTGTCCACTGACTATAGTAGTAACTAACTCTAAAGCAGTATCTGCTGATTAAAGCAGTACCTGCTGATTATAGCAGTATCTACTGACTATAGTAGTAACTACTGACTCTACAGTAGCATCTACCGATTCTGCAGTAGTATCTCCCGACTTTACAGTAGTATCTACCGACTCTATAGTCGTATCTACCGACTCTATAATAGTATATATCGACTCGATAATAGTATCTAGTAAGTATATTTAGTAAGTATACAAAGTGCTGTTGTGAGGCCTAGTCCCGTGGAGAGCCCCTGGCCTTGCCTAGATTGCCCAGCCGGCCGAGGTGGCACCTTGGCAGGCTGGGCTGCTATACCCCCCCCCCTCGCCACGGTCCGCTCTACAGTAGCAGTAACAACACACTCTACAGTAGTATCTACCTACTATATAGTCATATATACGACTCTATAATAGTATCTATTGACTCTATAATAGTACTAACTTCACAGAGTGTAGTGGTGAGACCTAGTCTTGTGCAGAGCCCCTGGCCTCGCCTAGATTTCCCAGCCGGCCGAGGTGGCACCTTTGCAGGCTGGGCTGCTACACCCCCCCCACTACCCCCCCCCGCCTGCTCTACAGTAAAAGTATCTAAGGGCTATAATATTAGTATCTACCGACCCTATAGTAGTAAGTGCACACATTGGGGGGGGGGGGGGCATCAGTGTGTGAAAATTTTACCTCAGTGCTGTGTATTTTTTTAGCATTTTGAACGCGAATGAAAGATTCCCCCCTCCGCCCACCGATCGCGCGTGCGCGTTGCTTTCTCACGCATGCACAGATGTGTGCTTTGGCACGCACTCAGCGTAGTAATATAATAATAAATAGTAATCAATTGTTAATTTAACTACAAAAAAAGTCGACGGATGTAAAATACAAATAGCGCTGGCTCACCCCGGGGCTTATCGCGTGGTATCTGGGTACTTTTTTTTAAACGTAAACCACAGTTTGTGAGTTAATCCGTCGCAAGTTGCGTCCACACAAAGACACAGAAAAAAATATACTTTATAGGTAAGAACACAAAACAACAAAGCACTTAAATGCAGTCCCCATGACCCTCAAGTCCATGCTACACAACCCCTTTGACACTGCCAAAAGAACAATGAAAGATCAGCTGACACGCCTCAACAAAATTAGCCAAGGAAACCAAGACACCGCATACTGTACAATAACAGCATCATACTGTCGTACACCCACCTAAGTGTATGCCACGACCTGCTATATTTGCACAGTGCCACCTAGCGTTGTGACATCGTCATTACAGCCACGGGCACCTTTTCACCGCCCTGAATTGCTCTCAAACGGCGTGGCTACAATGCGAAGCTCATTTCAAAGAATGAAGGGAAATCTCTCACTCGGACGCCTTCACAGCTGCCCCGAGACCTCCCCGAGGCACAAATATGACTGTGTTTTTGCAGCGGTGCCTAAAACGAACTTAAAATATTTTGATTGAAAGCTTTCGTGACTGCAGTAATTCATATTCTTGGTTCTTTCGGTAAAGTCACGTTGAAGGGAAACAATAAAATAATATATATTTTATTATTTTATTGTTTCTCTTCAACGTGACTTTACCGAAAAAAACAACTTAAAATGTCATCTTCATTAGGCAATTCACGTTGAAAGAACCAATATAAATGTGTAAACGCAACAAAACAATTGATGTAAAAGTATTTTTTTTATATTTGAAAACTAATTTCTGATCTCCAGCTGCTTGGATGGGGCAGCAGGCGCCCCAACGCCCCCTAGTGGACGCACCGCGCCTGCTCGACGCAAATGTTTGCCTTGGCCAGGCATCAAACTCAGGTCGCCGGGTTCAGAGTGCAGTGCGTTAACCACTTAGCAACCGACCTGCCAATCGTAAAAATAAAATTAATATGACATCTGGTTTTCACTTATTTGGCATACTCCGGCTTTGATAGTAAAAATGCAGTTTGACATGCAATAAAAAAACCACTTTGCAGGGTATAGACATGGTGTGCCCCTTGTGTGGATAAAGTGGTGCAATGGCAGCTGCTGGAATCAATAGAAAGCACAGCTCATGACGTGACATCTACAGCCAAGTTAACTGGAAATTTAAAACCATGAAGCAGATGATATTACCTTCCCCCCCCCACACCCTACAACTTAATTTTCATATTCTTGGTTCTTTCGGTAAAGTCACGTAGAAGGGAAACAATAAAATATAAAACGATACAATTCTCACGACGTTTCGACTGCAACACAAGCAATCATCATCGGGTGTGAAAACCACAGCCACTTTTTTCAAATGTTCTTGCTGTGGTTTTCACACCCGTTGATGATGGCTTGTGTTGCAGTCGAAACGTCGTGATAATTTAATTGTTTCATATTTTTATTGTTTCCCTTCTACGTGGTGACTTTACCGAAAGAACCAAGAATATGAATCCCTGCAGTCACGAAAGCTTTCCATCAAAACTTCATTTTCACCATTGAAGGCAAACCCTCACACCTGCATCTCCACGTGTGATTATTCCAGCCACTTCTCCCATCATCTCATCTCTGGTGCTGCTACCATCCTGCACACGCCTGATCGACAACAACACAGCACAGTTCAACAACGCGGGGCTTTTTTGACATTCGAACATCAACGGGACGTCCGATTAGCGCGGTTGGCTACGTTATACGGTGTTGAAAGAAGCTCAACATAATGCACGTACGATGTGCAAAACCCCACCTCCCTTCGTGAATGCGTAGTTGGACTAAAGCTATGGAGCAGATGAGAACGTGTAAATATTAAGTGACGGCATCTTCCAGGTTATGCGACTTCGCGATACGCTGTGCGTGTAATCGTCAAGGGCAATCAACGAGTGGATGTTACTGTAGTCGGTCATGCTGACTCGTACCGGAGGTGGGTCTCGTCCCATTTGTCTTCGTCGTACGAGCACTCCATCAGGCTAGCAGTGGAGTCGCTATCTGCTTGATCCCTCTCAGACGCGGACATCGTGGCGTCGTTATTAATATTGTATCGATTTTATTCTGACTGGTGGCCCCAACTTCATGAGACGTGACTGCGTTGAAATTTGTATGGTGGTTTTGAGTACCGCACACGACTGTGTATTTCGTGGAACCACGTTTAATGATTAATCTCGCGACTTTTAATGAACTTCGGATGCGATGCAAATAGTACGTAATTAACTGTATAAAACTTGTCAGGTTAACACGAGGGCGCAGATAAAAACGAAAGTCCACCAAAAAAAACACGGCAACGAATTACATGAACAGCAAGTCCTCGTTTAACGCGGTGACCGCGTTCGTGAAAAGTTCCACGTTAAGCGAAAAACGCATTAAGGAAACACAAACTATGAGCGAGAAAGGATCGCACTACGTTGACACAGCGAGATGGCGGGACTTATAGCTGAGGAAGCGCCGCCGCATGACTGTATCACTCCGCGTACTGTATCACTCCGCTCAGCCGCGCAGCTCGAAAAAGTAGTTCGTCGTCGACTGCACGGCAACCGCGTTATAGCAGGACGCGTTCCGCGTTGTAACGGGACGCGTTGCGCGTTGTAACGGGGCGCGTTCCGCGTTGTAGCGGGACGCGTTCCGCGTTGTAACGGGACGCGTTCCGCGTTGTAACGGGACGCGTTCCGCATTGTAACGGGACACGTTGCGCGTTCTAACGGGGCGCGTTCCGCGTTATAACGGGACGCGTTCCGCGTTGTAACGGGACGCGTTCCGCGTTATAACGGGACGCGTTCCGCGTTGTAACGGGACGCGTTCCGCGTTGTAACGGGACGCGTTCCGCGTTGTAACGGGACGCGTTCCGCATTGTAACGGGACGCGTTCCGCATTGTAACGGGACACGTTGCGCGTTCTAACGGGGCGCGTTCCGCGTTATAACGGGACGCGTTCCGCGTTATAACGGGACGCGTTCCGCGTTGTAGCGGGACGCGTTGTAACGGGGCGCGTTGCGCGTTGTAACGGGACGCGTTCCACGTTATAAAGGGTGTGCATTGTGTGAAAAGTGTTCCCCAATGGAAAAAGTGCGTTATCGCGAAAACTTAGCTCGGAGTTACAGTACTGTAACATCACTGGAACCATAATATAGGTTTTTTTGGGGGGTTAGATCGCGTAAATATGTGTCGTTAAACCCGCCACCACCCGACAGCCAATTAGTAAGGTTTGTTACGTAAACAGAACATGCCAATTAGTTACCAGTACAGCACACCGGTGTGTTGGAGAGAGAATCTACAACATTTACAATCTGCGATTTGAAGCTTTCGTGATTGCAGGAATCCATACTCTTTGGTTCTTTCGGTAAAGTCACGTAGGTAGAAAAATAAAATAAAAAATCACGACGTTTCGATCGCAACACAAAGCGGTCGTCCTCAGGCGGAAAAAAAATCATCCAGAAGTGGAACAGCTGAACCAGCGAGAGAGAGAGAGACAGAGAGCTTGTAACAAGGCCGGAGCCAGGGAGTCAACATTGGGGGGCCAGGGGGTCTGGGGGTCCCCATCCCAGACAAAAAAAATCGAAATTTGAAAACTCATTTCCTATTCATATTCTTAGCTCTTTCGGTAAAGTCGCGTTGTGTTATGGTCGAAACGTCGTGAGAATTTTTTTTGTTTTTATATATTGTATTATTTTATTGTTTCCCTTCAACGTGACCTTACCGAAAGAGCTAAGAATATGAATTACTGCAGTCACGAAAGCTTTAAATCAAAATTCAACTCATTTCCTGCCTAAAATATTTTAAAAAAATCACCAACATATAGGATGTACTTTTTATTTATCTTTTTTACAATAATGTATAATAGTGTTATTGTATTACATTGCTCTGTTTTTTTTTTGACCTTTTTTTGTTTCATTGTGTGTAATGGCAGAGATTACGGATTAATAAAGTACAACCATAACCACAAAAATATAAACAGAAATATATTTTATAGCAATATATTTGGGGGGGGGGGGACATTTTGAGCATATTTGAATATTGATAATATAATTACGGCCTTGGCTTGTAAGACCCTTTTTAAATAACCTCTTGTTTCGATTTAAAGCTTTCGTGACTGCAAGGATTCATCTTCTTTGGTTCTTTCGGTAAAGTCACGTAGAATGAGAATAAAATAATAAAATAAAATATTGTGTTATTTTAAAAATATTGTGTTATAAAATATTGTATTATTTTATTCTCATTCTACGTGACTTTACCGAAAGAACCAAAGAAGATAACCTCTTCTTGTTGTTACAGCTATCTCGCTGGTTCAGCTATTTTCACTACTGGGTTATTTTTTTTACCGCCTGAGAACGACACCGCTTGTGTTGCGATCGAAACGTCGTGATACATTATTATTAATATTTTTGTTTATAGTTTTTTCTTCTACCTACGTGACTTTACCGAAAGAACCAAAGAGTATTAAATATATTATAATCATATAAGATATTCCGTAACAGTGTCACTTGCACGGGGAGCCCCCTGCCGAGGGAGATCGGGGGCCCCGGGGTTCTCCTCCCCCCCATGGCCCCGGGCTGGGCCGTGCTGGGGCCCCGGGCTGGGCCGTGCTGGGGCCCCGGGGTTCCTACCCCCCCCGCCCCCCATGGCCCCGGGCTGGGCCGTGCTGGGGCCCCGCTCCCTCCTCCCCCTCCTGCTGCTGCTACTCCGCCTTTATCTGCCGGGCAGCAGCAGCAGCGGCAGCAGCAGCAGCCACGGAGCTTGCACGCATCCCCATCATCATCACCACCACCATCATCACCACCACCACCCGCACTGACTCTTCTCTCATCACGAACCATCAACAAGCCCAAGCAAGATTCGCCTGTTAACTCAAAGTTGAAGAAAAGCCGTCCGCACCAGGTGAGCTCCTGCGTTGATATAACCCGCGTCTCGCTTAATGTCATCGTCGTCGTCGTGGTGACCAAATCCACAGCTGGATGGAGACATCCACCAAGCAAGTCGTCCGTCATATCACTCGGGCTCATCTTAATATCGCTCCAATCTCTGTGCCGGGTCGCGTCCTCTCTGTACACGCGTTGTTGTTGTTGTTATTGTTGTTCAACCTATGCGTACAGAATGAATCGTTATAATTATAATGGTTATACGTTGGTGCCGTGTGTGTAAATTGTCCTGCACATTGTGTACGATGGATGGGTATGCTGTATACAATACTCATCATGGCCAACATCGATAGTATAACGCATTCTCGATCCACTGCTGGATCAAAGCCTCTCAGCTGATTTTCAATATTTTTTTCTAACCCGTACCTTTTGGTATTCGTTATATTTACGTGCTCGCTGCTTGAATTGTTATTTTATTTGACAAAATTCTAAGCGCCGATGCGTGCGATTTGTATGGAAAATTATTTATTTTATTTATAGCAAACTCAAAGACGGTGGGCGTTGTTGCTGCTTGACAACGAAACAAATCAGCCTAAAGTAAGGAAGGTTTTGCTACAATATTAAAATAAGAAACGCGTACAATTGTGGCGACTACATATTAATTTACGGGTCTCATAAATGCCATTACAACAACATAGAATTGGGGGAATGTACAGTATTGCATTTAGGTGCATCTTGTTTGTAAGCAGATTAAAAATGACGATCCGGCAATTCAAATTTTGTCACATGCATTCGTATCTGCAAATGCAGCATCTTTATTTTATATGCAACTAAATTGACATACTATAGTTTTGCATGCAAAAAAAACCCACCGTGGTATTATTTACATATGTACACAAATGTATTCTAGGCAGTGGAATAAATGGGACAATTTTCTTTTCCACTGTTGGCTCGCCTACCCCGAGCCCCATTATCTAATCGTGGGGCGGGGCTCCGCGTCGACTCGCGATGTGGTGAGCGCCGCCGACCAATGGGAGAGCGCGCCTGGGCTCATGCGATCTCGCGTTTGAAATCTCTACTCGGCATGCGCAACCAATGGGCCCGCGAGATTCCCCTCGGCCGTGTCAATCAACTCTATGAAATTTAACGGAAATTCCCCCCCCCCGCCCCAACCCCCTCCTACACCCCCCACTAATCCCCCCCACCAACCCCCCCTACAACCCCCCTACAACCCCCCCCACAACCCCCCCCTACAACCCCCTCGCACTCCGAGATCACGCGTCTGTCACTCGTCTGGCGCGTGCAACCCGTGACGTAGTCACGAAGTTCGGGGTGTTCCACCACCCCACCGCCTCGCGATCGTTGACCAATCGGCGAGCGCCGTCTCAGCTCTTTCGCAAACTCGCGTTGACGACGCGGCAAAAGCGGCGAACGGCCGCGGGTGACGCGCAGGGTTGGGAGGGGGGCCCCTCCCTCCCCCTCTTCGTACGATGACGTCATCACGCGATGACGTCACCGACCCGGGCGTCACCATGGTGGTGAGGTTGCCGCAGTGGTAGTCGAGGTGGGGTTTAAAGATTCCGGGGCTCGTCGTCAGTGAACCGGTAAGGCGAGAGAGAAGGGGTTTGGCAGTCGGGTGGCCCTTGAGTCTCGGTTCTCCCCCGAGCTACGGCCCGGGGGGGTGAAGTTGTTCGCGGCGAGGTTTGTTGCTGGGCCCGGGCCGCGGGCGGAGGTCAAAGCCCTGGACGCTTAGGCCGCGGCGTTCCTGAGGCTTCCGCTGTGTACTGTCCCGCATACAACGTGTTCGTCGTGTTGCACGGAGCCGCTTCGTGTGTGTGTGCCGTGCCCTCGCCGGTAACGTCTGGTCATCTCGTAGCCTTTGTTTAACAATCCTGGCTGTCGATGAGACCCAGAAGTTGGAAACTGGCGCAGAGTTTGCTTGTTTAAACGCGTCTAGATATTGGTTAGAAATGGCAATAGGCTCATAGGTGACGTACATTTTATTGTATTTATATATCTTATGTTGATGGCATTCGTGAATGTGCTAGCGTTTTTTTTTTAAATACGAGTCTTGAATTCGGTTCTATGGACCATATAGTGAACCACTGTAGTCTGTGTCCCTTAAACGTAGGAAGAGCGGCTAGCTTACACCTACCTTGTCCTGAAATCCTCTCGTCGTGGCTAGCAGACATAACCTCGACATTAACATTTAGCTCCCGAACGTTTTGCCAAGAATATAATATAATTGTGTTATACCGTGTATTCCTTCGGGGTTCTGCCATTAGTTGATTGAGTTTCTGACGAACGTTTCTTCGGTTCCTTTCATTTCTTCATAAAGTTTGTGTTAAATAAGACAATGTAATGGACGGCTAGTCAGGTTAGTGTGGCTTGTTGAGTGGCTAGTATTGTGGTGTCTCTTTAAACCTCAGGTGAAGACCGGTCTCAACATTTGGTCGCGCATGACGTGCGTCATTTATTTGGCAAAGACGGATCTTGATGTACAGGTTACGTGGTTGCTGAAGTTGTTGGGAAACCGATGAGTCACGTTGACAACACTCGTTTGTTAACTGTTTGTATTGGCGAGTGTGTAAGTATGTTGATTTGTTTCAACGTATACCAGCAATGGTCTTTGTGGTTGCACGTGTATTGTGTCGAACAGAGTTGTCTGTATTTGAGGTGCCACATGAATGGGTGAACCTGATCACAACAAAGTGACAACATTAAACGCTGGGTTTAATTTAGTTGTCAATGGAATGTGTGTTATGTTTACAGTAACTTTAGGAAGGTCTGATGTAATAACTTGCGCGATTTCAAAACTTGACTCACTACATTGGGCACTTTCTGACACAGGGCACTCTCTGACAGTCGAGGAATTTTTTATTGTTTTACAACATCCATGAAGAAAAATATTGGCTAACAGTTAAACGGATAAGGCATGCATGCTGTCTGAGCCATGTAAATAATGTCAGCATTTTCAAATGAGGTCAAGGTTGGATAGTCAGGTGAAGGTTGGAGTGGGTAAATTCTCGTGAGTTAAGATACAACAGTTCAACAAGTCAGTGATGGTAACAAGGCCAAATTTAATGCAGGTTGCTGATTGTGTAACTATAGACGAAAAAATTATAATCATATCTAATGGGTACAAATTATATAGATATGTTACTTAACAGATATGAGTTTTAAATGCTTTTACTGTGACTTGAGTCCAGCCTTTAACCCTAGGGTGCTGCTTTTATAATAATTTCAACGTTTAAATACTTTACACTTCCATTGGTTGCATCTGGAAGACCTGCACAGGCAATAATTTGCTCACCAGATGAGTTATGGATCCCTTTACGTACTAAGATGTTAAATGTCAGGTGTAAGGTCATAAAGAGGCTGTGGCATGTATACACCAAAAACATCGTATTGGGTTTTTTGGAGCTAGGTTTGCATCTTAGGGTTAAACTTCATGGATAGGTCAGCCCAACTATAATGTGGAGGCTCTTGTCAAGAATACATTTATTATATATTTAACTTATTTGGCACAAAATGAAGCATTGCTGTTATATTCAACATGTGTTGTGCCAAAACAAAGCGCTGTAAGCAGCTTACCTGCCACCACGCTCACGGGCCGACAGGGGACCCGTGACCGGAGGTTGACACCCCTGACCCCCCAGGGGCTGGGGGCTGAGGACAATGGGCTCCCCCCACCCTTCCTAAGACCTCTTAAGATTAAGACCTTCCAGAAGGTTCTGGAGGGGGGGTCATGAGGGGAGGGGTAAGCCCGACCTGGGGATAAAAGGCCGATCCTCTGAACGGGTCTGGCAGTGTTCGCCAACTCAAGCTTGAAGGCATTGGAAGACCTGAGGACTGGACCAACACCATGGAATCCCTAAACCGAGGCTCTCGTTAGAGCCGGGTTGTAGTGGACCCGAGGTAGCTCGGACACCCTGAGACCCTCCCCGTGACTCTCGCCAGAGCCGGGGTGTAGCGGACCAGAGGTGAGCTCGAACCCCCTGGGACCCTCCCCGAGACTCTGGTCATAGCTGAGGTGTAGCGGACCAGGGGTGAGCCCCGTACCCTGCCTGGGATGGGCCGGTCCAGTCTTCCCTTAGCCACCGTGGCAAGGGACTGGTGTGTAGAGTAGCCCGGAGTGTGTAGGACGTGCTAGAAGGGAGTGTGTACCTCCCTTAGGCTATCAGGTTGAAGGGGCCGTACCCCTTCGTGTTACAGTTGTACAGTTGTGTTTAACAGAATTGTTATAATAAACGTGTGGCCTCCAGCAGACGTCTCCGTGTGGTTAGTTATAGACACAACACATGTAATATATGGGAACTCTGGTATACAATACTAATATTTGCACACCAACTCATTTGACTAGCATGGTAATGTATAATCATAAAACCGTTACTGCCTATATGGTGTGGAGATAGCCCCTCAAATAGTAGTGAATTGACAACTGGGTTGCACATTTAGATGCTCACTTGAAAGCTGAAATGGTGGAAAACAGTAATGCTTTAATCTACACACATTTCTTCCAGCACACACTACATTTTTAGCATTCATTACATTTGTGTGTGTTGTCCTCTTGGCAGGTAGCTAAAGATGCTGTCACGACTATTCCGCGCCCATGGGCGCTTTGTGGCCACCCACCCCTGGGAGGTGATAGTGGGCACCATCACCATCACGCTCTGCATGACCTCCATGAACATGTTCATCGGCAACGACGTCGTCTGCGGCTGGAACTACCAATGCCCCAAAACAGATGAGGTAGTTAAGTGCATCAGGTTATTCTCTATGTTAGGGTAATGTGTTTGAGCAAATATTTTAATGAAAGTACAATATCGTTTGCAGTGTAATATAATTTGTTAATGGGAGTGCATGTTGTACATATGTAACTAACATTTAATGATAATAAAAACAAAAATTGGTGAAGCGAATGTAATAAAAACATTGAAAGTTACAGTGTTTGTATTATATTTTGTGTTTCTGCGTGTACGAATAGATTTCACTTGTGCTTTTGTTGCCCACAGGAGGTTCTCAGCAGTGACATTATCATTCTGACCATCACACGCTGCCTTGCCATCCTCTACATATATTTTCAATTTCAAAACCTGCGACAGCTTGGTTCCAAATATCTTTTAGGTGAGTGCTGTGAAACATTTATTTAATACACTTAGAAGATGGATGTTGTTGCAAATTCTTTTTAAGAGCCACTGTAGTGACCAAGCTGACTATTTATTCTCACTGATTGTTGAATACCTCTCTGAATTTAATGTTTTGACTTCCCAGGTATTGCAGGATTGTTCACCATCTTCTCAAGCTTTGTGTTCAGCACAGTAGTCATTCACTTCCTCGGAAAGGAGCTCACTGGACTCAAGTGAGTGTTGCAAGTCTTAAGTTTACATTTGTGCATGCATCCACATGTTATTTAAGAAAAATGTTTTACACTAATATGCATGTCTTATTCTTTCAGTGAGGCATTGCCATTCTTCCTACTGCTTGTCGATTTGTCCAAAGCAAGTGCTCTAACCAAATTTGCCCTGAGCGCCAACACACAGGTACGTCAGTACTATACTCTTCATCACTTGAGTGTAATGTATGGCGTTCTTAACAGAACTTTATAACAAACGGCACACAGTCATTTTACACAGCTGCTCACGTTTTATAGTCGGATATATTTTAAAGTATAATATGTTTAGCCATAGTCCTGCAGAATTCTTATTTATTTATACATTTTCCTGCAGGAAGAAGTGCGGGATAACATTGCCCGAGGAATGGCCATTCTCGGACCGACCATCACTTTGGATGCCCTTGTGGAAAGTCTTGTCATCGGAGTGGGAACCATGTCAGGTGTGTTTTCTGTCACCGCGTGCTGCTCGTTAATGCATTGTTATTGCAGGATTTTTATTTTTTGGCAGACAGCCCCCCATTCGCCAGGTTAAACGTGCAAACCTTTGTTTGCGCGTGTGTCTGTCTTGTTCGAGCAGGTGTCCGGCAGTTGGAGATCATGTGCTCATTTGGTTGCTTCTCCATCCTGGCCAACTACTTGGTGTTCATGACCTTCTTCCCTGCATGTGTCTCTTTGGTGCTTGAGGTAAGCAATATTGGCAAGTGAAGAGGATAAAACTAATTCAAACCACAGGGTGGGATAAAATAAAATATATAGCAGCAATGGCTATTTCTATGACCCCCGGTTTATTTAATCATAGCATCCATCCATCTCCCATGACTGATCCAATGATGAGGTCATTGGGACATCGTCTTAGCAGCTCTGGTCAGATCTGGCCATATTTCCCTCCACCTTTCCTGGTTATCCCATATCACAAATCAGCTGGTTGTAGTTTAAACCTCATCATACGGTGATAATCTTAAGCAAAGTCTTCCCTGCTCACCTTACTTTTCTAGTCCCTTAAATTGTGTCTTGTAGGATGGTTTTGGATAGTTTTTTTATCTATTGATATATCCAAATTACTCAGATTTACTTATTTTTGATGGTGGCTATAAGTTATTATTTCTGTCATTGGGCTGCATTTCTATTAATTAGTTATGTCCTATCATTGGCATCACTAGCATTTAAGCGATGTTAAATTATGGAATTATACCCTAACGGCAACGGTTGGGCACGCCTTGGCAGATCTACAGCAATTGTTTAATTTTGTGGCAATTTTGAGCAATTGTGGATGTAAATGTTGTCTTTCAGGTATCGCGTGAGAGGCGAGAGGGAAGGCCCATCTGGCAGCTCAGTCAGCTGGCTCAAGTCCTACAGGAGGAAGAGGACAACAAGCCCAACCCCGTGGCCCAGCGCGTTAAGATCATCATGGTCCGTGTCACTCATGTGTGCTTGTACTTTATACAATAACAATGTACACCTATCACTTGCCAGTGATGTTTGCCATGGCCAGTCATCATACTCAGGATTCTTAGCGGAATCTGCTAACCACTGAGCCACGGATCCAATCCTGTACTTTATATAGTATTTTATACATGTCTAAGGTTAGGGGTATAGGTTGTATGTGTATATATATGTTTACCTCTCACTAATTTTTGTTATTTGTATGTTTGATAGTGATTAAACTGTACCTGAATGTTAAACTGTTGAAATAAAATTTTATGAACTTAATATTATAACATTCAGGTGCAGTACTAATTTGTAATTCTTATTATAATCGTTTCCCTTGAATTTCTCAAGTGGTAATTTCAAGCGGTTGTGAAAAATACATGTTAGATTGTCTCCAAAAAAAATCTGTAGAAAACTACTAAAACTGGTTCTCACCCATACCTTACAAGCAGAAGTCAGTTGGAAACTTAATCATACATATTCATAATGGCTGGCTTCAGTAATGAGGTGTGGCTTAATGTTTATTTTAGGATTTATGAATAAGTGCTAATTGTAAAATTGGAAAACAAGCGGCTGTTATCCTGGCAATCCTCTTACATCTCACACCCTAATTGCTTTCACAGATTGACACGTGCGTGTGTGTGGTTCCTGTGTGCCACAGTCACTGGGGCTAGTGCTGGTGCATGCCCATAGCCGCTGGCTGGCTGAGCCCGTGGGGGAGAGCAGCCTCTCCAACTCTCCCGGAACCCTTGACGACTTGAACGACAGCTTTCCAAAACGCATCGAGCCCAGCGTGTCTCTTTGGCAGTTTTACTTTGGACGGTCAGTGAATTTCGCACCCAAACACACACTATATAAGTGTTAACAATATTACCTGCTCGTCCGCTTGTGATGAATACGAAATTATTTCCTTTATAAATGGTTAAGGTTACAAAAGTGACAAAAAATAGCTGCTGGTCAGGTAACTTTTTTTAATGTACGAGTAAAATAATGCACACATAGTATGTATAGCTGTCCGATGTTTTCTGGTTGTACAGCGTGTTGCATTTAACCTTTTGAAGCAGCTACCGTTATGCGGAGCGAAACACAAGATATGCTGAACAACATATGATACGACCCAAAAACACATCGGGAGAGCTGTACAGCACAACTACGACAATCTATGTAGCAGTAATAATAGTATGTGATATTTGACACATCTGACATTTATGTACGTATTTTGTTTTGTAGACTGGTGAGCATGGACATCGAGCAGGTGGTCACACTTGGCCTGGCACTCGTCCTGTCCTTCAAGTATATCTTCTTTGAGAAGATAGACGAGAAGGCTGCCTCAGAGAACAGCCACGTTATCCGCCCACGTTCGCTGGAGCCCACGACAGATGCCGTCTCCATCAAGGCCAGGGGTAACGAGTGGCTCGCTTGAACTCGCCTTTTTCTCTCCTGCATAATAACGCGAAACAAGTTTCCTGAAATGGGTGTATTGTATTGTAAAATGTGCATGTGAAGCCCTTTGGTCTAGCCCAAAGGTCAGACGCATGCGGCTCTTTAAGGACTGCTTCGTGACGTTATTTATCAAGGACCACCATCTGGTGTTCACATGCATTGAGACTCTTGAAATATTGAGGTTTTTTTTTTACCAAATTCGAAAAAAAATGCCCTTGTTATTTTGGTTGCCAACCCTTGGTCTAGCCTCTGCTCGATAAGGAATTCACCGTGTTGTGCAGGGTCGTGGGTTTATTTGACTCTAACTTGGCCATGCAGGCTGGGTTGGTGAAGATGTGGGGAGCATAGATGTGAAAATGTGGAAGATGCAGTTTAGCAATGGATTTTAATGCACACTGCCCTCTACTGCCCATATCAGCTCGAATAAACTTGATATCTCATGTCATTCTATTTGCTGTCATCTTCTGTTGAAAATGTACCTTGTCAAAAATTACATTTATGCTAACGGAATATTCTTTGCTTTTCATATCACTGTAGAAAACCTGTGCAGACTCATTGGGTTAATTATGGCCAGAGTTAAGGGGACTCCCTACAGTTATAATTGCGGTTTTAGCCACATCTTGTAATGCTATGTGTAATGTTTGTATATTCAGAGTACACTGCATAAGTTAGAGACTTGTTTGATAAATAATTGCTTTCTAAAACACAAACTTTTGCGTTACTTCAGTTTAGAGCATTCAGAATCAACTTGATTTACTTTAATATACGGTGAGCTGAAGCACCTGCACCAGATTTATTCTTTTTCTTGTGAGTATTTGTCCCACTAGATGGAGTCCGATTAATCAGATATAATTGCTAACTCTTATTTGATCATTCTGTTTTTTTTTTAGAAGACATGTTTGAAGTTATTAAACCAAAGAACCAACCCGAAGTCGAAGCAGCGGTCGTCCCTACCGTGATCCCCGGCCGGATATCAAGGCCTTCCTTCACACTGGGGGACACCGATTGGTCTCCAGAGGAGCTGACCGAGGAACTGCTGGATGAAGATTCGGAGGAGGATATTCCTGCTGAGCCACGGCCCATCGAAGAGTGCAAGAGGATCCTCAACTCGGAGGTGCAGGCCCCCCCCCCCCCCCCCCGAGCACACACAAGTGAAGCGATCACTTTGTCCTGCTCTCGTAAACGACTGTCTTGGCTTTGCCTTTCCTTAGTATATCTGC
Organism: Petromyzon marinus; assembly: GCF_048934315.1. Lineage (NCBI taxonomy): Eukaryota > Metazoa > Chordata > Hyperoartia > Petromyzontiformes > Petromyzontidae > Petromyzon > Petromyzon marinus. Next base: position 10,849,681 of record NC_133706.1, on the reverse strand, counting down.
ATAATAATAATATTTTGTCCATTGACCATAGACTTGGATTTGTAATAATAACTGCATTTCAGAAAGTGTTCTTTAAATGTCAAATGTTGCCATGGTTAATGTTTATTTAAATATAATTTTACATCACTTTGTTTAATTTTCTATTTTGATTCCCAACAAGCATAATCTATTTTATGTGCATAATTCATCCATCAAATCATGCTTGTAAGAATCATTTATGCTAAATGCATTTTTATTACAAATTACGTGAATTTTTTCCTTTAGTATAATGGATTAAATGAGATGGCACACACAGGTCAAAAAGGAATCAATTATTTATTCAAATTGACCCTGAATCATTTCATAGAATTGTAAAAATACAAAGGAGACATTACAGCGATACACTGTGCTGCTCATAACGTGGTTTTCTGGCTTGGCCACCTGAATGTGCTATTGTAGTTGTTGCTCTGCATCCACATCAGCCATACGAAAGAAGAAGACGAATTTTGGGGGTGGGGAAACTGACACGGCAAATGTGGAAGTAGAGTTAGTGGCACGAAACACCCTTGTGCACACGGAATCGGTGAATAATTATAGTTTGTTTTCGTCTGCTGCCGTGGCAGAAGGGAGCCCGCTTCCTTTCCGATGCAGAAATAGTGCAGCTGGTGCAGGCCCGTTACATCCCAGCATACAAGCTGGAGAACCTCATGGAATCTCCGGAGCGCGGCGTCCACATCCGCCGACAGATGCTGGCGCAGAAGCTGCCAGCGTCCGACGCCCTCGCCACGCTACCCTACCAGAACTACGATTACTCACTGGTGAGCTGCGCCGCTGCGGCCGACTGCCATGCTCGATTGTTGGACGGGTTTAATGGAAAGGTGGTGCGGCTTGGGCCTGCTGCCAGGGATTCGTGTCGCGCCGTGGCTGACTGGCGTGCCATTATGGCCGCAGGTGATGGGCACGTGCTGCGAGAACGTCATCGGCTTCATGCCGGTGCCCGTCGGCGTGGCTGGGCCCCTCCGACTGGACGGGAAGGACTACCAGGTTCCCATGGCGACCACGGAAGGCTGTTTGGTGGCCAGCACCAACCGTGGCTGCCGCGCCATCGCGGTAAGTTGGCTCGGAGGGGAATTAAAATGCTTTTAAATGACCGTTGTGAAAGTCGTATGATGCAATATCCACGGTAACCTATCGGCTAATGACTTGGCTCATTTGTGGTTGCTTTGTGATGCTCTGAAATAATTCAGTGAATATTTTAGCGACTATGTAACGTATACCCATATATGATACATTTATACATTGCAACGTTCACTTTTATTCTTGGTTCTTTCGGTAAAGTCACGTAGAAGGGAAATAATAAAAATAAAACATAAAATAAAATTCTCACGACGTTTCGGCTACAACGCAAGCAGCCATCCTCAGGTGAAGAAACAGAGCTGTCGAAACGTCATGAGAATTTTATTTTATTATGTTTTATTTTTATTATTTCCCTTCTACGTGACTTTACCGAAAGAACCAAGAATATGAATCTCTGCAGTCACGAAAGCTTTAAATCGAAATTTAACGTTCATTTTTTAAATACTTATTTTTTTTCCCACTCGTGCCGTTAATGAGACTAAGGATGCTTTTGAAACACATAGCGTAGTAGTACATCATGTTATAGAACGGTCTGTGGTAGGAAATGACAAAATTGCTTCCAATATTGCTTCCCATTTTCACTGGTCCACAGTAGGTTGCAGCACTTTCTCACAGTAAGGGGCTGCACTCTGAATAAGTGGAGTAATATATTTACAAGACAATCTAACCAATATTTTTATTTTAATAAAATGTAGCCAAATTAAGTGCTGATACAAATTCAAAGTGGTGTTTTTTTGTGGAGTAATCTGTGACCATCAACTCACTATACTAATTATTAAACCATTATAATCACAGGCATCTGCCTAGAATTCAACCCAGAATGTCAGTAGTGCCAGCTCCGCGCACTGACCATTTGGCCACTTGTGCACATGCTCTTTAATAAAGGGTAAAAAAGCACACCTTAAATGTGTCTTGGCTCAGTCCACCCTAGTTGGGTGTTATTTCATTTTACTTTCCAATTATTGCAGCCGATGCTTATTGCGGATGTTTCTATTGCCGGTAATATTATTGTTAACTCATCTGCACGATCCGTCTCTTCACAGCTGGGTGGCGGTGCTCACAGCGCCGTCCTTGGGGATGGCATGACGAGGGGCCCTGTGGTCCGACTTCCTTCCGCTATCGAGGCAGCCAAGGTGAAGGGCTGGCTGGAAAGCCCAGAGGGATTCAGCATCGTCAAAGAGAAGTTCGATAGCACCAGCAGGTACCTTCCGTTCCTGGACGAAATGGTCGAGCCACATTGGCCTTGTTTTGTTGAAGAGTCTTAAAAGATGGCAAAGCAGGATATTGTTTTTAATAGTGACTTCTTTAAGCAGGGAGGTCGAGACACAATGCTGCTTTTAAGCACAGGAAAATATCACCATCCTAATAGAATGTTGTCACAATATCTCTGGACATTATTGAAGGCCACATGTTATGGAGCCTGTATAATTCTGTAGCTTCACATCATTGAACTATTCATGAACGTGAAATATTTGTTCTTGTGTAAAAGCTCGTTTGTCAATACACTGCTGAATGACAGCCAACACCACATGGGTTGTGGTGGTTATTTGACCGTATATCACCACGCGAGTCAGTGTGAGTTGGTGAAGGCAGAGCACAGATGTACAGAGCAAGTGGATTTTGCTGCTCTTACTGCTGCTGCCCACGTAAAAGCAGGTGGCATAGACTGCTGCATACATTGTCAGCTAAATATAGGGCATGCTTGCTATGTGTAGCCATTGAACATTTGTTGTTTCAAACATTAATTATGTGTTTCGTTTGTGGGGTGGTGCAGGTTCGCTCGCCTGCAGCGTCTGCACGTGGGCCTGGCCGGACGCAATCTCTACATCCGGTTCCAAGCTCGCACAGGCGACGCAATGGGCATGAATATGATATCCAAGGTAGCTCTTCGTCAATATGACACAACTTTTAAAAAGGACATTTTGCGCGATGTTAGCTAGAGAACATGTCCATGAACGGACATCGGTGTTTCCCTCAATACTGGCTAAATGGGCCATTTATTGCTTGTGATTTTATTTCAATAGATTTTTTTTATCTAAAAAAACCCAGTAATGGTGGGAAGGTAAAAAAAAACACCAATGATACCAGGAAAATCACAAGGCAATTCTGGGTTACACTCCTGAAGCTCAAAAGTTGTTTAGCTTTCGAGTTTCAGGAGTGCAGTTTTCAATCGTTTTCCAATTTTCTGGATCTCCCAGCACATTCCCGTTGTGAGGGGGCACAGTTTATTATCCGCCTCACGTTATAGTGAGGGCAATGTAACTTCTACTAACCATGGCTAACGAGACCTAAAGGAAACCCTTCACTCCTGCCCCCCCCCCCCCGCCGCCCCCTCTCTCCCTGTCGCTGACCCAGGGCACAGAGCTAGCACTGAGCCGTGTCCAAGAGGAGTTTCCAGCCATGCAGGTGCTGGCCGTATCGGGGAACTACTGCACGGATAAGAAGCCGGCCGCCATCAACTGGCTACTGGGCCGGGGCAAGACGGTCGTGAGCGAGGCAGTCATTCCTGCCAAGGTGGTACACGAGGTTGGTTTTTAAATATCTTATTATTATTATTATTACTACCAACATCGCACCCTGCTTGAGCGCAGGCTCAAAGATTCAAAACGCCAAGCAGCAGCCAGCATCAAACAGCACTATTCAATGTCTAATGGATAGGAGTTAATTCTGTTTCGTGAATTGAGCGTGGTTATATGAATGTGAGAAAAGAGATGATGGGAAGGGAATTTCAAAGTTGAGCAATGCAAGGAAAATAAGTGCTTTGACCTGCAAGAATGGTGGCTGAACACAGAGTGTAGAGACGAAAACAGTCGGTCTAATTAGATTGATTCCTCAACAGTTTCGACTCCCAAAAACAAGGCAGCATTTCAAAAAGGGTGTCCCTGTTTGACCCCCTAAAGGAGAGCAAAGATGCCAGTAGCATGGAGAATCTACATTTTTACTTAATTTGAGTGGGATCGTGGATGGGTAGTTTACATTTCTCGTGGGCATCCATGCGCCCGTTTGACATGTTGATAAGTGTACATTTCTGTGTCCGACTTGAGGTGAAAAGGTGCTAATGGTTTCATTACAAATGATGCAGCAATTCACCAAGGAGATGTGCTTGAACATTTAGCGAGTGTGGGAATCTGTCCCATAGCGTTTACGTGGTATTGCTCGGAGTTTTACCACGTACGCAGGTTTTAAAAAAAATGGCTTTTTAATTGTTAAAACTGTTAGGGATGCTTCTTATATGTTTGTAGGCAGGCTCATAGAACCAATTATAAATGTCGATTTCTCTAGGTGCTAAAGACAACAACAGAAGCCCTGGTGGAGGTGAACATCAGCAAGAATCTAATCGGTTCAGCCATGGCGGGCACCATTGGAGGCTACAACGCTCACGCTGCCAACATCGTCACAGCCATCTTCATTGCCTGCGGACAGGTCAGAGTCATGGGCAGCACTGGCCCCTCAAGAGCCGCAAACATTTCGAGTTAATACGATTCCAAGGGCGTTTCCACAAATTTAAGCAACCTAATTTGACAACACGTCAACAATTGTGGAAATGCCTGCACGTGGTAATTGTACATTTGAGGGAAAAAGGCATTTAAAAAAAATCTATTTTTTTATTGTAGAATATACCAAAAATGTATGCCTCAAGGAAATATTATTACACCACATTCCGTGTTGCAGTATATTGTCTAAACACAAGACATTATAAAAGGAAATGTAAGTAAATTATTTGGAACAAAAAAAGTTTGTCAAGCTGTGGGTATTGGCCTCTACGGGGCACGACAAGCCTGCTGGCTGCAGCGAGACTTTTTCAATGAATAAGACAGCGATTGTGCTAATGTTAGTGGTGTCGCTGTGCAGGACCCTGCTCAGAATGTGGGCAGCTCCAACTGCATGACCCTGATGGAGGCAACCGGCCCGTACGGGGACGACCTGCATATCAGCTGCACCATGCCGTCCATCGAGATTGGCACTGTTGGAGGTGGCACCAACTTGGCCCCACAGCAGGCCTGCCTCAAGGTGAGCATGGCACCAAGACTGTGGGTACCACCAACCACAGCTCTGCACAAGTGGTTAGCCCTTGCCAGTTATTGTGCTGTAATTACATTTTTTAAATAATATTTAAATACTGAAATATTTTCAACCTTTACACAATTACAGTCCAGCCCTGTGGTTAGAGTAGGCGTGTCCAATAACATGAAATCTGCAACTGGTTAACAGGTGAAACCAACGAAAAAGGTGCGAATTAAGGGAACAAATTAAGGGTTTCTAAGTAATTGAAAGCTCATTTGGAATGAAAATTATAAGACAACCATTAAAAACTGGAGTTGTACACCCATTGATTTTAAATGCACAGGTGTTCAAATCCCAGTCTGGGGTCAACTCAGCCAATAATACCTGCAGGGCCAATACAATTAATATAATCTTGTGGCAGGTTAACTTTCGATATACTGCCCCTGCCATATGAATGTGGAATTTGTTCAACTGGATCAGGGTTGTGCTAAGGAGATGCACACCCCACACTCATTTGAGTGGGACTTTCATAAAGAGCAAATTGATTTTGAGCTGTGGTTTAGTTTTTGACGCTGCGTGTCTGTGTGTACATGAAGATGCTGGGCATCCTGGGCGCCAGCAAAGATGATCCCGGCTCCAACGCCTGCACGCTGGCACGCGTGGTTTGTGGCACCGTGCTGGCTGGAGAGCTGTCCCTCATGTCGGCACTGGCAGCCGGACACCTCGTCAAGTCCCACATGATCCACAACCGGTACGTGGCTCACCCACACCCGTTGCTGGGAGAATGACTTCTTCAAAGAAAGCATTGTTGTGGCTAAATAGCTCGGGTGTTGCCAAACAATCATTTACTAATAATACAGACTGCTCCTATGTCAGTAACAAGATTAATTAAGTGTGCTTGCCCTGGTGCAAATCCCACATTTTAATATCTCCCACAGCTAAAATTACTGATGGATCGACACTTTAATATCTCACACAACTAAAATTACTTGTGGATCCAATTCCACTTTGATCTGTACTTCTCTAACAAATGTAGAAGATATATTTTATTACTGTGAGAGGTTAAAGTAATTGGAATTATTTGTGTAAACTAGATCAAATGTGCGAGTGTTAATTGGAAATGTAACAGAGGGTAGTGTTTAAATCTGTTTAAATACATCTCCCCCCTCCCCATTAGGGTTGCCACTTCCAAGGTACACAATTGGGACATATCATAGGGTAAAAAACTATAGTATCCCAATACTGGAAGAGAGGAGAAGTACATGCAAATGCATTGTCTTAACAAATAATATGAACCGGGACTTGTAATATCCTGGGAAGCCTTACAGATTTCCCAGTACAAGCTACCTCAGAGGAAAATTCTAGGAAAACCAGGACAGTTGGCAACCCTCCCCCCCCCATTCACTTGCCATGTTTTCTTTGGTAATCGTCCATGCAAATGTGTAACGTGTCACCCGCCATGTGATTGTTTCGTGCACAGCTCCAAGATTAACCTACACGAGGTGACTGGGAACTGTACCAACAAGGCCGCCTGATGGAGCAGTGGAGTCATCATAGTGGAGACAACACACACACACACATCTGCTCGACGGAACAACCGCAGTGCGGGTGTTAACAAAGCCACGTGCTTAATGGAACGACGTTGCAGCTGGTTATGGCGCTGTGGTAGGCGCGAGGCGGCTGAAGGAATCCTGCGTTTGCAGGCCAATGATCCGCTCACATGTACCCCTTTCCTGACCCTTCGTCATGTTTCACGTTCCCCAAAATGTTAGGAAATGAGTGTTAGACGTTGCAGTTTGTCTTGTATCAGAGTAATGGTTTCAAGATGATCTTGCCAATTCTTTCCAACGTTTTGTTACGGTCCTGACGTTTAAATGTTCTTAATCATATCATTCCATGAACAAAGTCAGCTTTGGAAGGGAACGTCCAAATATTTTACAATTTCAACCCCTGACTTTGTTTTATGAATTTCATTTGCAATTGTTTCCATCCGCTGCTTGAACATGGCTCTGTGATAAGTGTGAGTACCAAATTGCATAGCCAGTGGAGAATTTGCTTACATGAAATGCAAATAGCATCTTTTTAAAATAAAAGTACTGTTGACCATAAACAGGTAAATATTCAGTACAGACATATACATTTGCTGCTTGTTTTAGTTGCGTGTGTAAATAACCAGTTTTGTTTACATTGTTGCTTTTAAGCCCATAGTTTTGTAAACCTGAATATTGCTTTGTAGCCACATTGCAAGTCCTGTACATCATAAATCGGTGTTCTGACTTCACTCTTATGAAGGTGCCCGTGGTCTGGGCATTGTCTCCACGTCGTCAATGGTTCTCAGTTGAAGTTTTATGGCACTTTTGGTATGCAGATTAACTTAGCTGTGGTTTTGCATACATCACTTTCAGAACGGTGGCTTTCGGTTGTAAAGACTTTCTTGTGCATTTGCTTTGTGCATTGCTTCTGATGCTGTGCTGCAGTGGGATGTTAAACGGTACATCATTAAAAAAGGCACAACCCAAACTTTAAACGCTGTTTTTTTTTAATTTGTTTGCTTTACGGAACTGTATTCTGCATTTAATAAACGAGGGTTTACTTTCCTAATTATTGGGACTGCTTTAAATACCGTTGATGCAAAAACTGTCAAGTATGGTCAACATTTCCCGTGCAAAAAATGCTTTGCGTCCATAGTTGCTGGTGTGATGCACACCACCCTGCAGTAGATTTGAGCGATTGAACATTTGCAAGTGCCTGTGCTATTGACCCTGAGGCTGAATTTTCTGCAACCATAGCAAAGTCCCAAATGCTTTCCCAGGCTTGTGGCCATGCGGTGTGTTTTTTATGCACGACTGCACAATGGCATTAAGAAATGCTCACACAACAAAAACATTCCATCTATATGCAACGCTTGTCTGACAACAAAACATCCCGAAAAGGCTTAGGCAATTTATAAATTGTTAGGCCATGATTTATCGTCCCATTTCCGATTCCCTACGGGAAGTACGCAAGGGGATTGTAAATTTCTGCAAACCAGCATTAAGACCGGCATTACTCTTGGACACAGCTGCGTGGAAGGAGAGTTCTGTGTTGTAGTTGTGTTTGAGCAGATGTGCACGTCTTCTGTAGTTGGTGTTTGAGCGGTTGGACTTGCTTGTGTAGTTGGTGCACTTTTTGTGATGTACGGTTGTGGTTGAGAGGATGTTCATGGTTGTGATTTGAGCGGTTGTATGATAGCAGTTGTGGTTGAGCTGTTGGTGTATGGTTGCGGTCGTTGGGTATGGTTGTGATAAACAATTAGAATATAAAACATTGCATTATACTATATCAACTTTAACATATATAAAAGGGAAATTTGTGAATGTGTCTGTTCGAAATCTTCTTTGGTTCTTTCGGTAAAGTCACGTAGAATGAGAATAAAATAATAAATTGATAAAATAAAATAACACAATAATATTCTCACGACGTTTCGGCCACAACACAAGCGGCCTTCATCAGGTGAAGGGAGCGAGACTGTCTGGTAGGACAGCGCTGGAGTGAGAGAGCCACGTTCAGATCACGGCTTTTAAGCTGTGTGGGAGGAACAAAGAGCCTTGACGAAGGAATTAGCATAAAATTTAGCATTGAAAAGGCTGAATGATTAGCTTGTGACTGGTCACAGAAATAGCTAAGAATCCACCATATAGCATTGTGATATATAACGACTTATGGTTGGTAGCTTAGCTGATTGGAGAATATAGAGTTTATTGATAACATGAAGGTAATTTATATTTTAGTTTTTATTGGTTCACTATATAGTATATAGTATTCTGTGACCAGTCACCAGCAAATCACCCAGTTATTTCAATGCTAAATTCGCCTAGTTATTTCAATGCTAAATTCTCCTGTTTTGATTTGTACTAAGTGCCTCGGTGAATGTGTATGCTCTGACTTCAACGTAACTATTTCTGTAGCAGTTACAAGCGAATGCCTTAATTTAGCTATTTCAATGCTAAATTCTATGCTAATTCCTTTTAACAATGGGTGCCTCTGCGGATGTGTATGCTTTAACTTTTAACATAGCTATTTCTGTGACCAGTCACAAGCTAATCATTCAGCCTTTTCAATGCTAAATTTTATGCTAATTCCTTCGTCAAGGCTCTTTGTTCCTCCCACACAGCTTAAAAGCCGTGATCTGAACGTGGCTCTCTCACTCCAGCGCTGTCCTACCAGACAGTCTCGCTCCCTTCACCTGATGAAGGCCGCTTGTGTTGTGGCCGAAACGTCGTGAGAATATTATTGTGTTATTTTATTTTATCAATTTATTATTTTATTCTCATTCTACGTGACTTCACCGAAAGAACCAAAGAAGATGAATCAAGCTTTAAATCGAAATTTAACCGCCTCTACGGGGAGGGATTCCACACATCCTTAAGATCATTCAACAGACTTCGGGATAAGAAGGCTCAACTAATCGAGTCTCTCACCTTTCTGAAGAGATGCCGGGACTCTAAGGTAATACCAACCGCATTTACACTAACCTCTGCTGTTGCAACTTCTCTCAATGCAAAACGAATTCTAGCTAGAACTAGCTTCGCTCTTATCTCGGAAAAAATCAGACTTACACGCACCGAACTCGATCAGTTAGACAAGACACTCTACAAATCACACTTAAAATTGACAGCAACAATGTCTACATCGGATTGGGAACATGTAGACAATATGACTACCTCTTCGGCTGCCACTATGTCGAACAAATGTAGGGACAATTTGATTTCCAAATTCAATCACCTCTCCAGCAAAAAATCGGATCCACACACCGAAAAGATAGACGTCAACAAAGTCGTAATTAATCGCAGTAACAGTTCCATTTCTGATGGTCTGAAATCCGTTTTAGCTAAAGGTCTAAACTTTGCTGTCACACCGAGACACTTACCGGTTAATGATATCATTGCCCATGTCGACGTTGCACTCAAGGGCTTGAGTCACATCTCTGCAGACGTAGCAAGATCTGAAATCGCTGCAACCCTCAAAAACGCTAAGTTGCCACCTAGCAACATCAGCAAAGACGAACGTTTTGAATTATCTCAATTAAAAAAGAGGGATGATATTGTCGTTCTCTCAGCCGACAAAGGCAATGCCACTGTCATCATGGACAAAACAGAATATAACAACAAAATTCAAGAACTACTCAACGATGGCAGCTATACAAAAATAAAAAGAGATCCCACCAACAGCCTGGTCACCAAAACGAACAAAATTATCTCTGATTCAACAGCATTAATTGATGAGAACAAAGAGTTCTTGTTGAAACCCTCTGCTGCCAGACCACCAAGATTATATGGCCTTCCAAAGATACACAAAGAAGATACACCCCTTCGTCCCATCGTCTCTACTATCAGCTCCCCCACCTACAAACTGGCACGTTTTCTGGCTGATATACTGCGACCTTTCACTGGAAAAACCACCTCTGCGGTACTAAATTCTACTCACCTGGTATCGACAATCAAAGACATTTCCCTGTCCCCAAACGACCTGCTTGTCAGTTTTGATGTGGTGTCCTTGTTCACCAAAGTCCCGGTACCTGACACCATCGCTATCATTGAAGACCTGGTTCATCAAGGACTGCATACTGATGTACCCCCCCTGGTGAGACATTGCTTAACCAACACATACTTCACCTGGAATGGAACTTTCTACAAACAAACTGAGGGCACCCCAATGGGCTCCCCCCTATCTCCGGTTGTAGCCAACGTATTCATGGAAAAATTTGAAACTGACGCCATCCAGACTGCCACTCTACGCCCGACCTTATGGAAGAGGTACGTTGATGACACCTTTGTCATCTGGCCACATGGCCAGCCTGCTCTAGACCAATTCCGCGACCACATCAATTCCATACACCCAGCCATCAGATTTACCATGGAGGTCGAAAAAGATGGCAAACTACCCTTTCTGGATGTCTTAATTAAAAGGAGACATGATGGTTCAATGAGCCACTCTGTCTACAGGAAAGCTACCCATACAGATGCTTACTTGAAACCGGATTCCCACCACCATCCATCCCAGAAGAACTGCCTCATCAAGACTCTATACCATAGAGCCCAATGCATTTCCGACCAGGAACACATTACCAGTGAACTCAAGCACGTACACCAGGCTCTCAGGGCTAATGGCTACTCCGACTACACAATCCGCAAAGCCATCACTCCAGTCATGAAGAAGGATCCTCTTGTGGAGCCACTCAAAACCATCACCTTACCCTACATTGCAGGGGTCACTAAAAAGATCTCCAAAATCCTGAATAAACACAAGATCCAGGTCCGATTCAACACAGTACACAAAATCCGTGATTTAGTTCCATCTGTAAAAGATGCTCTTCCAGACATACAGTACCCGGGCGTTTACAAACTAAAGTGCCTCTGTGGTAGTAGCTACATTGGAGAAACCAAAAGACATATCTCGGACCGCATCCGCGAACATAAAGCAGACTTGAAACACGGTAAGACGAACTCCTCTGCCGTGGCAGATCACTGTTACAATTCAGTGGGCTCACATGACATTGACTTCTCCAAGACGGAGGTTCTTTGCAAACCAACTGGCTACCATGAGAGATTCGTTCATGAGGCCATTCACATATACAAGCACAGAGACAATTTCAACCGAGAAGATGGATTCAGGCTTAGTAACCACTGGAAAGATGTGTTAAATCATTTCTGTTCTTAATTAATTGTAATTTTACGATGACCTTCAGACCGCAGCTCTTTCGCCAGCATTGCCTCTTAATACCTCTCACACCACGGTTAATGGTATGGTTTACAACATGGAGTATACTAGGGCTTCGCAGCTGTCTCTCTCCCCCTCCTCTGTTACGACCATGGACGAACTCGTCCGTCTGAACGGGGCCCGTAGCTATCCGTGGTACGGAAATTTGAGGGTAAGAATCCACCCATTTTTTCGCCATATAGCATTGTGATATATAACGACTTATGGTTGGTAGCTTAGCTGATTGGAGAATATAGAGTTTATTGATAACATGAAGGTAATTTATATTTTAGTTTTTATTGGTTCACTATATAGTATATAGTATTCTGTGACCAGTCACCAGCAAATCACCCAGTTATTTCAATGCTAAATTCGCCTAGTTATTTCAATGCTAAATTCTCCTGTTTTGATTTGTACTAAGTGCCTCGGTGAATGTGTATGCTCTGACTTCAACGTAACTATTTCTGTAGCAGTTACAAGCGAATGCCTTAATTTAGCTATTTCAATGCTAAATTCTATGCTAATTCCTTTTAACAATGGGTGCCTCTGCGGATGTGTATGCTTTAACTTTTAACATAGCTATTTCTGTGACCAGTCACAAGCTAATCATTCAGCCTTTTCAATGCTAAATTTTATGCTAATTCCTTCGTCAAGGCTCTTTGTTCCTCCCACACAGCTTAAAAGCCGTGATCTGAACGTGGCTCTCTCACTCCAGCGCTGTCCTACCAGACAGTCTCGCTCCCTTCACCTGATGAAGGCCGCTTGTGTTGTGGCCGAAACGTCGTGAGAATATTATTGTGTTATTTTATTTTATCAATTTATTATTTTATTCTCATTCTACGTGACTTTACCGAAAGAACCAAAGAAGATGAATCATTGCAGTCACGAAAGCTTTAAATCGAAATCTGTTCGAAATGTTTAGCATACTTCCCGATATGCAACAAACTTGAAATTTGGTATGTGGGTAGCTTCCAGACTGTACACAATGCAAAAAGTATAAAAAAAATTGACTTGTATTTTGGGGGAGGGGGGGGGGTGCAATAATGGATATATTATTTTGCACGGCAAGTGAGCGGTGACGTCACATCTGTGATGTCACCCGCATGCGGCAGCGTCATGCAGTGTGTCTGCTGACGTCACCCCCCACCCTCCACGTAGGCCGTGTATTAATCCAAGACAAGAATCCAAGTCTCGGGCGAAGCCGGGTAGTAAAGCTAGTTCCTAATATAACAATACTTATTACAACACAACCCGTATCGCTTTAACAACAGCATGCATATTTTTCCTCCACTCTCCTGGAATCACATGGAAATGCAAGGATTTTTTGGAAAGCAATCAAATCTATCGAAAAGGCATCCAAAACAGAAAATCTGCCCGTTGAGCTTCACCGAAATGGGGAATATTTTTCAGATCCCAAAAAAATAGTTGACAATTTTAACCTTCATTTTTCTGAAGCTGGAAATCTTTTTGATAATGTATTGGGAGTCACCCCTGCTCCTGCAAATTCCTACACCCCTGTCCAAACATTAAACGAATTTAGTTTCCAACCAATCCACGAAAGTAATGTTCTGAAACAACTGTCCTACCTCAAAGGGTCCTCCTCTACCGGAGCAGATAGTTTTCCCGTCTTTGCTCTACTAACTGTTGGTCACCTAATATACAAACCTATAGCCCATATTTTCAACCTGTCCATCAAAGAAGCATCAGTTCCTCTAGAATGGAAACATTCCTATGTCCGTCCACTTCACAAAGGGGGCCCTAAAGATGATCCCAATAACTACCGACCTATCTCAATTTTGTCCCCATTGATGAAAATTTTTGAAAAATTATTGAACTACCAAATTAGCAGTTTCCTGTCCACCAACAATCTACTACATCTAAAACAATCTGGGTTCTGGAAAAAATACAGCACCACATCTGCTGCATTATACTCTTTGAATCAAATTTACAATAGCCTTGATAATAACCAGTACTGTGCCTGTCTTTTTCTTGACTTGTCCAAAGCTTTTGATACAGTTGACCACAACACCCTGCTTAGTAAACTAAGTTGCCTCGGTTTTTCCGAGAACACAGTACAATGCTTAAAAAATTACCTCTTTTCTCGCACCCAAACTGTATTCACAGATGGTTGGAGGTCAAACAGTGTTAAGATAACAAAAGGGGTTCCCACAGGGTTCCATCCTCGGCCCCCTCTTGTTCTCTCTTTATGTCAATGACTTGGGCACTGAACTGGATCATTCCAGGGTAAATCTTTTTTGCAGATGACACGATACTGATTACTGCTGGCCGCTCTCCGGATGACGTGATTGCTAAGCTCCAGGGTGATTTCAACAAACTACAACATCAGCTAGTTTCTCTTAAACTAGTCCTGAATACCTCCAAAACCAAGGTGCTATGCTTCTCTCCGGGACTAAAGCAGGAAGTTATTTTTCCCCAATTACATTCCTTGAATAATTATCAAAGAGCAAGTCAAGATCTATAAGTATCTTGGGGTCATCCTGGATTCAAAACTTAGTTTTGAAGATCACATTGATTATATTGATAAAAAGACAAAAATAAAAATTGCTTTTCTGTATCGACACAAGCACTGCTTCCCCCCAATGTTCCGTTTGGAATTGATAAAAGCTACCATATTGCCTCTACTTGACTACTGTGACATCGTGTATAAATCAGCCCCAAGTACTGTACTGAAGAAGCTTGATTCCATCTATCACTCGGCCTTAAGATTTGCATTGAACTGCCCATATAGGACTCACCACTGTGATCTCTACATTGGGTCAAACTTAACATCTCTTAATGTTCGACGGCTTGTGCACCAGATCTTATTTATTCACGATGTACTTACAAAAACTTCCGCAGACTACCTACTGGATCTCCTCTCTGTTTCAAAGAACAAATTTGACCTCAGGTCTTCGCTCATTTACCAGCTTCACATTCCCTATTGCCGTACAAAAACTGGAGGAAGGGCCTTTGCTATTGATGCCCCCAGGGTCTGGAATGCTATTGCCAATAAACTGCAACTTGAATCACTACCTATGAGATCTTCACTCAAAACTGCTCTAGAGGAGTTGTACAACCCTAACTGCCACTGCTATTCAGTGGCCTAAAATATGGCTCTAGATTTTGGTGTTATAATTTATTTATGTAGTTTATTGTTAAAAATTCGGTCACAGTCCCTATGATCACTGTTACATTGGATTTATGGCTTTTATTTTGGTGATTTCGAAAAAAAATTTGTTTGTTTTGGCCATGTTTTTGTTTATTGTAGTACGGAGTTAGACTGATGGCCTTAATCTTAGTTGTCTTGTGGTTGTTGTTGTTGTTATTTGACTTGCATCCCACTGGGATTTTTGCACACAGCGTTGGTGTACGGTGCTATTTCAGAAATATTTTGATATTTTTTTCCTGTATTTTCTGTTTGCACAGTCACATAATCACTTTAAGATGTTTTCTTGTTCATGTTTTTTGTTTGTTGCGGTTGCACCCGATTCAAGAACCGAATGGCTCACAGGGCTATACCAAATAAATGAACTATGAACTATGAACATGCTTCCCTCTGGTCATAGACGCACGGAGCTCACTGGCTGTGCGCTTCTTTCCCACGGAGGTGGACACCCGCAACAAACGAGTGTTTCCCCACCTGGGCGCACACACACACACGGTAGCTTTGCTTGCACTTCTTGAGCAGAGGAGCTGCTGTTGCTGCAGCAGAAGTCGCATGAATGAGAAAGTTGGCGCCTAATGTGACCATTGCAACCGATTGGCCCGTGCAGAGGGAGTGATGACGCAATCCCGAGCCACGAGCCACCGTTGACGAGTGTTTGTGTCGTTTCGCTGGGATGATTGCACAGGAACTCGGGAACTTTGCACGATGCGAATTCGCCGCCTCGTAGGTTCTAAGCAGTGTTTCTGTACTCAGGCGGGGCGAGACGAGGCGGGGAGGCCCCCCCCCCTCCCGATTGTATGTTTGCATGTAGAATTTCTTCTGCGCCGTACGTATCCAACCGCGCTAAATCGGAGGTTGCGTGGCAAGGACAACAAAACTAACCGCAGAGCAGTTCTAAAAGAAATTAAATTTTCAATCTAGATTTAAAAGCGCAGTTCCAGTGGCTTCCTAATATCAGAAATGGGAGTATTCCGGATGGTCACAGAAGGGCATCTGCAAGTGAGCGATGCAGTGAGAAGTCTTTGTCCGATGGTTTAGGCATAAATTGCTGCGAGGATGACCGGAGATCACGCGATGGTTTATCCTCCGTGACGAGATCAACAAGGTTACCGACTGTTGAGTTCAGTGCAGGCTTGTGGCGCGCTCTCACACTGCTCTGCGAATTAGCATTTTGGCCACTTGGCATGGCTGCTTAAGCCCAAGCTGCTTGACCAGGTAACATACCACTGACACTTGTTGCAGTTCCATTTGGTTTGGTGCATTTAAATTGGCCGTAAATTAAATTTTGATTTAAAGCTTTCGTGACTGCAGTAATTCATATTCTTAGTTTTTTCGGTAAAGTCACGTTGAAGAGAAACAACAAAATATATAAAACAATAAAAAATTCTCACGACGTTTCGACCATAACTCAAACGGTCATCATCAGGTGTATCGGTTTGCATAAATTTATTTTGAAAACGGCATATTTATTTATTTATATATAAAAATAACGTTTGCGTCACGCGCAACGATTGGCTGTTTGCCAGGACTAGTCCATCTATTTTTTGAAAAGAGGAGGGGGGAGACGAAATTTGTTTTTATGTATGCTGTCTGAAAGCCACTGTAAGCGTGAACAATCAATCAAGAACTGAAATGATTTATCAAATCTTTCCAATGATTGCTAAGATAGAATCCATCTTCTCGGTTGAAATTGTCTCTGTGTTTGTATATGTGGATAGCCTCATGAACGAATCTCTCATGAAAGCCAGATGGCTTACAAAGAACCTCCGTCTTGGAAAAGTCAATGTCATGTGAGCCTACTGAATTAGAACAATGATCTGCTACGGCCGAGGTGTTGGTCCTACCGTGTTTAAGGTCTGCTTTATGTTCACGAATGCGGTCCGAGATATGGCGTTTGGTTTCTCCAATGTAACTACTACCACAGAGGCAACTTAGTTTGTAGACACCAGGGTATTGTATGTCCGGAATCACATCTTTTACAGACGGAACCAGATCACGGATTTTATGTAATGTGTTGAAACGGACCTGGATCTTGTGTTTATTCAAGATTTTGGAGATCTTTTTTGTGATCCCAGCAATGTAGGGTAAAGTGATGGTTTTGAAAGGCTCCTCAAGAGGGTTCTTCTTCATGGTTTGAGTGATAGCTTTGCGGATTGTATAGTCGGAGTAACCATTAGCCCTAAGAGCTTGGTGTACGTGCTTGAGTTCACTGCTTATGTGTTCCTGGTCGGATATGCATTGGGCTCTATGATACAGAGTCTTGATGAGAGAATTCTTCTGTGATGGATGGTGGTGGGAATCCGGTTTCAGATAAGCATCTGTATGGGTAGCTTTCCTGTAGACAGAGTGGCTCATTGAACCATCAGGTCTCTTTTTAATTAGGACATCCAAAAAAGGTATCTTGCCATCTATTTCGACTTCCATGGTAAATCTGATGGCTGGGTGTATGGAATTGATGTGGTCGAAGAATTGGTCTAGAGCAGGCCGGCCATGTGGCCAGATGACAAAAGTGTCATCCACGTACCTCTTCCATAAGGTTGGGCGCAAAGTGGCAGTCTGGATGGCGTCAGTCTCAAATTTCTCCATGAAAATGTTAGCTATAACTGGAGAAAGGGGGGAGCCCATTGGGGTGCCCTCAGTTTGTTTGTAGAAAGTTCCATTCCAAGTGAAGTATGTATTGGTTAAACAGTGTCTCACCAGGGGGGGTACCTCAGTGTTTAGTCCTTGATGAACCAAGTCTTCAATGATTGCAATGGTGTCAGGTACAGGAACCTTGGTGAATAAGGAAACTACATCAAAACTGACAAGCAGGTCGTCTGGGGACAGGGAAATACCCTTGATTGTTGATACCAGGTGAGTAGAATTTTGTACCGCAGAGGTGGTCTTTCCAGTGAAAGGACGCAGGATTTCAGACAAAAAACGAGCTAGTTTGTAGGTGGGGGAGCTGATAGTAGAGACTATGGGACGAAGAGGTGTATCAACTTTATGTATTTTTGGTAAGCCGTATAATCTTGGTGGCCTGGCAGCAGAAGGTTTCAACGAAAACTGTTTAGATTGATCAATTAATGCGGTTGAATCAGAAATTATTTTGTTGGTTTGTGTGACGAGGCTGTTGGTGGGATCTCTTTTTATTTTTGTATAACTACCATCGTCGAGTAATTCTTTAATTTTGTTGTTGTATTCTATTTTATCCATGATAACAGTAGCATTGCCTTTGTCAGCTGAGAGAACTACAATATCATTCCTCTTTTTTAATTTATATAATTCAAAACGCTCATCTTTGCTGAGGTTGCTAAGCTGGCATCTTAGCGTTTTTGAGGGTTGCAGCGATTTCAGATCTTGCTACGTCTGCAGCGATGTGACCCAGGCCCCTGAGAGCAACGTCTACTTGGGCAATTATATCATTAACTGGTATGTGTTTAGGTGTGACTGCAAAGTTTAGACCTTTAGCTAAAACGGATTTCAGACCATCGGAAATAGAACTGTTACTGCGATTAATTACGACTTTATTAACGTCTAACTTTTTGGTGTGTGGGTCCGGTCTTTTGTTGAATAGGAGGTTAA
Organism: Petromyzon marinus; assembly: GCF_048934315.1. Taxonomy (NCBI): domain Eukaryota; kingdom Metazoa; phylum Chordata; class Hyperoartia; order Petromyzontiformes; family Petromyzontidae; genus Petromyzon; species Petromyzon marinus. Next base: position 10,831,092 of record NC_133706.1, on the reverse strand, counting down.
ATTTGGAAATCAGGTTTTCCTTACATTTGGTCGACATAGTAGCAGCTGAAGAGGCAGTCATATTGTCTACATGTTCCCAATCCGATGTGGACATTATTGCCGTCAATGATAAGTGTGATTTGTAGAGTGTCTTGTCTAACTGATCTAGTTCTGTGCGTATAAGTCTGATTTTTTCTGAGATAAGAGCTAAGCTAGTTTTGAAAAGAATTCGTTTCGCATTAGAAGAAGTTACAGTAGCAGAGGTGAGTGTAAATGCGATTGGTATTACCCCAGAGTCGCGGCATCTCTTCAGGAAGGTGAGAGACTCGATCAGCTGAGCTTTCTTATCCCGGAGTTTGTTGAAGGATCTTAAAGTTATGTGAAAACCCTCCCCGTAGAGGCGATTAAATTTTGATTTAAAGCTTTCGTGACTGCAGTAATTCATATTCTTAGTTTTTTCGGTAAAGTCACGTTGAAGAGAAACAACAAAATAACAAAATATATAAAACAATAAAAAATTCTCACGACGTTTCGACCATAACTCAAACGGTCATCATCAGGTGTGTCGGTTTGCATAAATTTATTTTGAAAACGGCATATTTATTTATTTATATAAATAACGTTTGCGTCACGCGCAACGATTGGCTGTTTGCCAGGACTAGTCCATCTATTTTTTGAAAAGAGGAGGGGGGAGACGAAATTTGTTTTTATGTATGCTGTCTGAAAGCCACTGTAAGCGTGAACAATCAATCAAACCAATCGCCATATCTCGGACCGCATTCGTGAACATAAAGCAGACCTTAAACACGGTAGGACCAACACCTCGGCCGTAGCAGATCATTGTTCTAATTCAGTAGGCTCACATGACATTGACTTTTCCAAGACGGAGGTTCTTTGTAAGCCATCTGGCTTCCATGAGAGATTCGTTCATGAGGCTATCCACATATACAAACACAGAGACAATTTCAACCGAGAAGATGGATTCTATCTTAGCAATCATTGGAAAGATTTGATAAATCATTTCAGTTCTTGATTGATTGTTCACGCTTACAGTGGCTTTCAGACAGCATACATAAAAACAAATTTCGTCTCCCCCCTCCTCTTTTCAAAAAATAGATGGACTAGTCCTGGCAAACAGCCAATCGTTGCGCGTGACGCAAACGTTATTTTTTTATATAAATAAATAAATATGCCGTTTTCAAAATAAATTTATGCAAACCGACACACCTGATGATGACCGTTTGAGTTATGGTCGAAACGTCGTGAGAATTTTTTATTGTTTTATATATTTTGTTATTTTGTTGTTTCTCTTCAACGTGACTTTACCGAAAAAACTAAGAATATGGCCGTAAATTGTAATAGTTTAACAACCATTCGTCCCACGGTGAATTGACAAAGGCCTCACCAGGCCACATTGTTCGTGGCGGTTGTTTGACCTTCATGGTGAAGGTGGGGGTGGGTGGGAAGAATAATTCAGACATCACTGCCACCGGTATTAGCCACAGCCAGTAATTGAAATTGGGCCGCGAGGTTTAAAAAAACGCATTGCGGCATCTGCTGTGCCACTTCCACCAGCTGAGTTAAATTCGCACAAGACACCATTTCAATATCTTCTTTGGTTCTTTCGGTAAAGTCACGTAGAATGCGAATAAAATAATAAATTGATAAAATAAAATAACACAATAAAATTCTCACGACGTTTCGGCCACAACACAAGCGGCCTTCATCAGGTGAAGGGACGAGACTGTCTGGAGGACAGCGCTGGAGCGAACACAGCCACGCTCAGATCGCGACCTTGCAGTCACGAAAGCTTTAAATCGAAACCATTCCAATAATATTTCAGTAGGTAACGATGTTCACTGTGGTACTCCTACGATTTTACATATTCTGTAGTTTCTAATACATACCTGTCAACCCATAACGGCTCACCCGTATTCTTGTCCAAATTTATTTTTCAGGTCCATATGGCGTACAGCCATTGCAATACGGGGAAAAGTGTTTCTCCCTTGTGATGGGACTTTGTAGGATGAACGTTGAGATTTATAAGGGCGCGGGGTGACCAATAAGGTCTGAATTGGTCTGTAATAAGGTAGGCACTAATTAGGCGTTCACAGGTATGCTAATGACTGATTTAAAGTTAGGCTGACTGCCAGGATAGTGTAACTTTCAATAAGAAACATCCTTCAAATATAATTGGCTTATGGTCTCCTGGTCGAGAGAAATATAATAACAGCAGATTATTAATGTTAGAAATACATTTTACAAAAGGAAATGTAAGGCCACGAATGGGATACGACCACTTTAGTGTTTAATTTTCTGAAAACAGCATTGCATAGTTGTATCATTGTTAAGGCTGAAAAATGCCTCCTGTTATGGTAAACTTTTAAAAGCCTCTTAGCTAAGTAAGCCAGTGTGATGCACTGGTGGATTTTCTGAAATGGCACTTGTGGTCATCGGACAGGCGTTATATTTTCTTTAAACAAATGTGAAGTACATTGGGTCCAAAAAACGCATGCTCAGTTAGAATCGCAACAATGTACCTGTACAGTACGAGTACTTAAAAATGTTTAGTCTTGGACTTTAAACATTTCACAATCTGTTAAGTTCAGTAAGATCGTGTGCCAAATGCAAATGAATATGCTTATTTGTAGGTGCAAGCCAGCCCGATAAAACGTAACTTTACACAATTTATTAGCTGGGTATGGATATACTAACTAAACTATTTTATCAGGTAAGCCCCACTGAGCTACGTAGCTCTTTTTCAGAAGCGACCTGGCCACAATTGATAACTTAACGAAGTGGCTTATGTGGACATTTATGGCAGCCCAAATACTGTTAAACGGACGTTGATTCAAAATGTGGAGGGGAAAACCGGAGAACTCTGGGAAAAAAAATCAACGCGACCGCAGGGAGAACACGCCAAGTCCAAATATACAGCAGCAGGCGTCAAGGGTCGGGATCGAACCCACAACCTCCTTCATACCAGGCGAGGAAGTTAACATCTCCTAGCCAACCCCTATACAGTGCTACGGTTGGGCCCTTAAAAGCATCCAGTGTATACACAGAGGGCCCTGCACTACATTTCCATTTAAGAAAGTAAAACAAGGGCGGAAACGTGGGGTCAAATAAATGCTGGCTCTGCCAGTAAGCTCATCCACACAGTTATTACGATGCACCATCGTTAATGCCACGGTGCGGTGCTGTGGTCAAGTACAGGTAGGTTAATCCTTGTAACAAGAATTGGATTAAGGCTATCCCTGGGCTGTATGCCAGGACAATGATTTGGCCATCCTCCATCTCAAGTCACCAGATTCTGCCTTTACCCTGTGCGAGGCCATGCAAGACCACCCCCATGCTCTTTGTTAAGGCCCGATTGGTTAGGCTTCTCTTTCACTGCCTCTCCAGACTTGGTGAAAAAAAGGGCGAATATGTTTAAAAGACAATCACAGGCGGCTTGAACGAAGGGAAAATAATTATACACAAGTCAGTTTTGAATGGGAACATCAATGTTAAGTTATTTGTAGTTTTTTCTTAATTCTTAAGCAATCGGTAACACCATGGCCACGTTTGGCTATGGAGCCGCTGCAGACATTTCATTTCAGATTTTGGAAGACTTGTTCATCTCCAGGGTAAACCACGTGCTGCCCTTAGGTCAATCCACTGCTAGATGAGGGCCTCGCCCAGCCATGTGGGCGGGGATTATTTGACCATACTGAACCGCCAGTCATTTCTGGCTGGTTAAGGCGGGGAGAATAAAATGTGTATGCATAAAATGTGTTACAGCGATGGATTGTGCTGCGCTGATCTCCGCTGTCCACGTAGCCCCGCAGCTTGGAGCAACCCGCTACGCATCTTGGTCGCCCTCTCGAGCGCTAACCAGGCTCTATTCTGCTCAGCTTCTGGGGATCGCATTCGTCAATAAGCACTGCCCCAAAAAGGAGAAAGATTTAACGGCCGACTTTTTTTGGCAATGACCCTTTTTCATAGAGCACGCAAGTGTCGAGCAGCACGAGATTTTTGTCGTCGGCGTTTTGCGATGCGTGGGTATAGTCCGGGCTGGCTTGGTCACGGGCAACGTATAACTGTAGTGTAAGTGGATTTTATTTTCCAGCTCGCGGAGCTAAATCAGTGGACATTAGGCTCACACGAGCCATTTGGCAAATTCACTTCAAGTTAATCGAACAGCAGAGACGTTATATCTTACATGTTTGGTGTTCGTAGTTATCGTCTGTTATTTTCAAGCCATCGTTGACACATGTACAGTATATTGCTAATGCGGTGAAGTTTTAACAATGGTAAAAAAAAAATGTCCCAATTCTACAGACCTCGTTGACGCAGAAAGTGACTACACATTCCATGCGCGCACCCATTGCCGAACGTCACGCGGCGTGACCGAATACAGACCGAGACCACACGTTCAAACGTTGGTTTCGCGCTCGGACAGCAAACCGAATGTGACATCTCCAAACACCTTGTCTTTCCCGAGTACACATCGTTCGCCTGCGCTCGTCGCAATTCCCGCGCGTTCACCATCGTCGGAGTCTTCCAGAAAGTACATCTTTGGCGTGCTGCCTTTGCTGCCAGTGCTTTCCAGAGGGGCAGTGTCAAGATCCTAAAGTTAGCAACAGGCAAGTGTTAAACTCCCGGTTGGCTACGTACAGGTGCGCGAAAGGAGTGCAACGTTCCACACGTACAACTCGGCGAGCAAACGGTGACACGCGTGCCCACATTTTTAAAACGTGTTCACGTTTCAGTTTAAAATAGATTTGTTTGTTTAACCAGGTGAGAACCCAAGCGACCAGGATGAGGCTGGAGCATTTGTATGCCAGTATTGGGGTGGGGGAGGGAGCAATGGTTGTTACGCATCATCCCGCACCTCCGATTAGGACGGTTGACTACGCACGTTTATCAAGAAGTTCGCACCGTGCGTAGTTCAACGTGCATGCGCAGCCCAAATCACGTAGTTTGCCGGTAACTTTTAAAACTCGCCAAAATTCAGACCCCGACGCTGGCACACGGTGGTGGTCTGCGCTTGGCGAATGACGTCGCGGGACCTTAAACGCCCACTGCGAAGTGGATGGCGTATGGGATCATCACGGTTATCGTTCCCCGAAGTAACCAAATCGGGGCAGCCGCCAGGTTCGAACTGTGAACGTCGACAGGCGGTGGGTGCATGCCACCGCCCTTGCGCGTACGTTGAGCAATCACAACGCGAGACTATCGCAATGTTAAAATGAAATTTCTCGTTATTCAAATCCACATGGCATGTACTTAAAAGGGTAATCCGGTATCCAAATGCACGCACGCCACTCGCACCGTGGATGACAGCCGTCGGGGATTCTCACCTCGGAGTTTAGAGAGACCAGGGAATGTTTGTCCTTCTTGAGCTTGTTCTTTGACGGCCAGGAGAGGTCGCTCCACAGCAAGCCTGGCCCAATGTCCTCTCGCCGAGTTGGGCCTAGCATGAATGTGAACATCATCATCCTCATTTAGGCACGATTAATCCACTGCTGGATGAAGGCCTCCACAAACCGTTGCAAAGTTCTGTTTTCCTAAAGCACTCCACGCTACTCTAGTCTGCCTCGGCGTCATATATACTGTGCTTATCCTGGTCGGCTTTTAAGAACTGCCCTAGTTATACCTACAGTACTCCTCGGTACTTAAATTATGAGTGAATATCTTCCGGGTCGCTGGTAGACTGGATTAGGTAGACTACTCGTAGCCACAGGCATGGCGAAGAGGTAAACACACACAGCTTTAGACTATTTGGCTGCTATAAATTTCCACGTGACAAGCCACTTCGTTGAGCTATCATTTGTGGCCAGGTCGCTTCTGAAAAATAAGCTTATAGCTTTGGTGGGCTTTACCCGGTAAAATACAAAGTTTAGTTCTATTTAAGTCAAGATTTAGTTCTATTTGTATACTTTTTCGTGATTCGCTTTCCTTTCCTATACTTTTCACCCCTGTCATGTTTTTTCGTATCATTTGCTGTTGTAACGTTCTGACCCGCCCCGAATAGACATCTGTGAAAAAAAAGAGCTTTTTAGCTCATCGGGTTCCTCCATTGTTGTGACCAAAGCGTCCGTCTGCTGCAGGCGAGACTCGCCATTTACCTGTGAGGTAGCTGACAGCGATCCCCACCAGCATGGTGACGACCGTGCCCAGCGGCCCGAAGTACAGGTACGACATGGCATAGAAGCTGTCCGCCAGGGCGGGCCTGCACGGCACGACACGGGCGCACGCACCACCCACAAGCACAGCTGTGGTTCCGTGGGGCCAAAACGGTGGCACAGTTGACCAGGGGGCACCAAACGTTGCACCTCTCTCTTCCCGTGCTCACTTGGATTTTTCTACGGCTTCCCCCCCCCCCCCGGGGTATACGGCTATTATAAATTTCCACGTGATAAGCCACTTCGTTGAGCTATCATTTGTTGATAGCCAGGTCGCTTCTGAAAAAAAATAACTCCACAGCACGGTTGTGGCCTTAACCTGGTAAGATTAACAAAAAAATTCGTTCGGTTTAACCGCGGTGTTTATGATGACGGCACCAACCTGGCGGCATCACAGACCTCCGGCACCGCGGAGAGATTGGCCCCGAAGGCGCGCAGGTCGGGGGCGGCGCTCGCGTTCGCGGATCCGCCATGCAGGCGCCACGTGGCGGCGGCAGCGGCACCGCACGCCGACACGGAGGTGGGCAGGGCGCCCATGCCGGCCAGGCTGGGCGGGTAGATGGAGGCGCCAACGGAAATCCACAGCGACGCCACGAAGCCCGCGGCAAGGCCGACCAGCACCCCCTGGGGACACAGCGATCCACTCCGCAAACAAACAAAAAAAAACGACGGGAAACTCGCCACCCCTCTGCCGCCCCCAGCGCCAGGCACCACCCAGGCTGGACGCTCATTCAGACATCAGATCAGAATATTGATACTGGAGGAATCCGATTGGGCTACGAAGCTCGTTTTTCACACAGATGTCCAGATGTCAAGTCAAGCAGGAGATTGCCACTCTCTCACTGTCAAACGGTTCCCATACTAAGGTGGAAAAAGCATTTATGCATTAGCTCTGTCCAGTTATCAGCTACCAGGGGGGTGGTGGGGTGGTGAAGGGTTAACTTTCGTCAAGATGTTCCTACATTAACTAAACTTTTGCATAAAGTGGTGTTGCTCTTTGGTGATTTACTCCATGAAAAAACAGGCCCAATTGATTAAAGGGTTACCGATTGCTTTGATACACAAACATACACCAGTGTACAAAAGGATGCAAAATGTTTATTGAATCTTGACAGCAATCCACCAGCTTTCTGGAGTTGCAGAATCCAAGCATCTACACGCAAAAGTAAGTCAAGCTCGTGCCTCGTGTAAGTCACGTGCAATTCCGAATCCCTCCCCTCGCCCCATCCCCTGTGAAAACGGACGCTGCTCCATGCAGCAGCGCCGAGGTCCTTACTCGGCCTTTGTTTCCCCCATCCTCATCTTTCCTGGCCCTTTGCACCAGTTCGTCCATCACTTTACTCTTTTTTCTCACTTTTTCTCTTCTCCCTTTCATATCCCCCTTTCTTTCCCCCCCATGCATTACAACATCCTCGACTCCTCCCCCCTTCCAGTGGCGTGCCGTGGGCAAAAATGTTCCTAATTGCATCATTTATCTTCCTCGTTGCCGCCTCCCGTGTCCGGACGTCGTACCGCGACAACAACAGACCGATCGCCATTGGTACGTGCTTACGTTGAACTTCAATTCGCAGTGGCTGCAACGGTCGAGCACGCTGGACGTGCGACTGCACCGGGGGCCTACAGGCTGGAGGGGGGCCCCAGGTCGCCGACCATGCCACGCAAACAAGAGCGCTGGTTTTGTTCGACTGGCTCGGTGCGTCATCATGGAATGGGTCACACGCAGTCATCCACGGACTTGAAGTGCGTCAAGGAGACGGAGCTTGTTGTGGATATCTTTTAACCGCAGTCATTAAATTTGACGAGCCGGCAGTGTTCTGCACCTGCGGAAAAGCGGACAGAATTTTGGAAGCTACGGCGGTGTTTGTGGGACGCGTTTGGCATAACCGTGCACATCGTGCACCAGGGAAATGTTGCACCGTCGACATCGCCAGCCGATGTGGTCATTGTTGAGATGCATCGATGCTTAAGCCATGGTCGAAGTGACTCAGAAGAGGTGGGAGTGCTCGCCGAGCGAGCCAGCACCGTTGAGAACCTGGGTTCGAATCTAGGTAGTCGCTTTGCGATTAATCCAGGTTCTTGAGTAAAGAGAGGTCAAAGTTTCAGCCCGGTCACCAAAGACTGGACACGGAAATAAAAAGGATCACCTTAAAATTTGGTTCTGGACTTAATTTGGCTAAACTCCAGGTCTGAGAAATAAATATTACTTGTCTGTCATGCAATGCTCTAATATGCTGAGAGGGTGGAAAAGTGCTTCCCCCCCCCCCCTCTGCTGCGTGGACCAGAGATCGCTCGAAGGGATGTCGGCAGTAGCTTCGTGATATCCGCTTCTGTGGACCATCACCTAACGTGGTGCAACCGCTCTGCGAGAGACCCGATTGGACGCTCCGTCTCCGCACCTCCTCCGATTTAGCACGGCTGGCTCCGTACAGTGTGTGAAAGAAGTTCACACACACACACACACGTCTCGTCACATGGACACCGGGTAGAACAATTTTGGAAGAAAAAAAAGTGAGCACAAAAAAAACCGAACACAAACGAAGGAGGATGGGGGGGGGGGAGCCATTCTCGCCGAGACGTACGGTGGAATTGGACGGCGGAACAAAGATGCCGAGGCTGAAGGCCCCGAGCAGAGGGCCGCTCACGACGCCCATCACGGTGAAGGAGGCCTGCACGCCACACACAGCCGTCCCCGTCCGTACATTCTGTACGTACGTTGAACTTTTTTCGCACCGTACGTAGCCTACCGTGCTAATCGGAGTTTTGAGGGGGGGGTGGGGGGGAGGGGGCGGGGAAGGACAAACTAAACACAAAAAGCAGTTTGTAAGAAACGCGTGCATAGCTCTCAGTGGCTTGCTCATATCGGAAGGAAGCGCGTTCTGGACGGCCGCAGAAGCCCATCCGAAAGCTCGCGATGCGGTGACCACCGTCTTTGTCCGATGGCTCGTGCCTCTCCCTCCCTCGATTCAAACGAGTTCACACCCTCGCTTGCGCGGCGGCGGCGGCGTCAAGCGCGCGTGTTGTCAACAATCGGAATCGACCAATTATCTTTAAAAGTTCAATTTAAAAAAAAAAAACTCTTGCATTGGCGTTAGGAATTGTTGTTTTTGCACTGGCGAGTTGGCACATTCCCACCACCCAGGAATGTCCCCGTCACTGTTGTCCGCTGCCGACAATGTTTCTTGGGCTGCGGTTGCCCTTGCAAAAGAGTTGCTCAGCTCAATGGGTTTAAAGGGTAAAATAAATTCCGAGTCCGACGGACGTTTTGTATGCATGTAGAACCACTTTTCGCACCGTACGTAGCCAACCGTGCTCAAATTCGGAGGTGTGAGGGTTGCCCAAAACTTGGGGGACACAAACCAGAGCAAAGCGAACTGGATGTCAGCTACCCGTCAGTTTCCGTACTTGTTAACGAAATAGGACCAAGACGTCCGTTGGAAAAGCATTCGAGAGAATCCCTGCTCGTGCACGATTTGTCTTCCCTGTTTACGTTAACATTGGGAGGCATTGAGGGGCACTTTTATATTTCGACACAAATGTTGACTTGCAAGCACGACCACTGCTGGGAGTGTGAACGAGATTCCGAGTTTACCTGCAGAACTCCGCCACCCAGCAGGGATGACAACGCCGCCACGATGATGCACAGGGACCCGTACAAGAACGCTAAAAAGACAAAGATCCCCCGTATAGCCTTGACAGACCGTTGGGACAAGTGGTGTTAAGCGAGCACCTATGAAGGCTGGCATGGCACACGAGGGGGCGAGTGGCCAGCACAACGCCCGGCCGCCTTTGTCTCCCTAGTGAGGATATTTACACACCGCACCAGGTTCTCATTTGAGGCCGAGTCGACCTAGAGGAGGCCCAGGACCGGTTCAGACATTCATCAGCGATGTTGGCCTTGAGTGGGAATCGAACTTCGGTCACCGGGTTCATAGCGTAGCGCCAACCGCTACACTACACACACGCACGGCGTATCACCCACAGCTACACCCCTACGTCGCTTACCGGCAGGCGCACAGATGTTCAAGTGCAGCTCTTTGGTCAATCCACTGCTGGATGAGGGCCTCCATAATTACCATGGCGGGCCGGCGGGGGGTGTGGGGGGGGGATTTTTATTGTACAAGGAGCTCGACCGTACCCATCTGGGCTCGGGGGTAGGAAGGGGGCTTGGGGCTGAGAGGGACGCCGAGTAAAAACTAAAACAAACTATTTTTATATTCTTCTTAATTTAAACTATTTTTATTTCACCAGGTAAGGCCCCATTGAGCGATGTAGCTCTTTTTCAGAAAGCAAACTGGCCACAAATGATATCTCAACGAAGTGGATTATCATCACGTGGAAATAAATGTATTGTAGCCAAATACTCTAAAAAGGCGTGTTTCTAAATGTGGAGGGACAAAACGGGAAGACCCCGGAGAAAAACTCCACGCGACCACGGGGAGAGAGACACGCAATCTCCAAATATACAGGCGGTGTCAGGGTCGGGATCCAACGCACGACCTCCTGTATACCGGGAGAGGCAGCTAACATCTCGCCCACCCTGGCATCCACAGTAAGGGGCTCGCTCGGGGGCCCTGGACGGTGGGCCAAGCCGCCACGCGCTGTCTCACCGTGCTCGCCGCTCGCCGCTCTCAGCCGCGGGCGGAAATCGAACCGAGGTCGCCGGGTTCGGAGTGCGTCAACCAACCCCGCCCCCCCACCCATAACTGGCGGGGCGACGTTTCGGGGGGCGGGGGGGGCTGGCCGGCACCGCGCGTGAACTCACAGAGGCCCTTGGAAATGAGCGCGAGCTTCCTCTCCGGCAGCACCCTCACGTTGGGCTTCAGGAGGTCCTCGAGCGTCACGGCCGCCAGTGCGTTGATGCTCGTCGATGCCGTGCTGGGCACGGTCGGGGGAAGTGGGGGTGGGGGTCACAGCGACAGCGATCGCCTCCCCGTTGCTCGCCACGCGGCCCCCCCTCAGCACTCACCAATTCAAGTCTAGGTCGCTCGGTCGCTCGGTCGAACCCCCCCCACCCCCCACTGAGCGGCCAATTGCCTCCTTAGCGCTCTGTCGCTACGAGGATGGTTACCGTTCCCGTGACGGTGGCGTCTCTTTCACAATGCAGTCAAGCACCACACTGCAGGTCACACTCACCCACTCACCACACTCACTCACTACATTGTAGGTCACACTCACCCACTCACCACACTCACTCACTACATTGTAGGTCACACTCACCCACTCACCACACTCGCTCACCACACTGCAGGTCACACTCACCCACTCACCACACCCACTCACTACATTGCAGGTCACACTCACCCACTCACCACACTCACTCACTACATTGTAGGTCACACTCACCCACTCACCACACTCGCTCACCACACTGCAGGTCACACTCACCCACTCACCACACCCACTCACTACATTGCAGGTCACACTCACCCTCTCACCACACTCGCTCACCACACTGCAGGTCACACTCACCCACTCACACCACTGCAGGTCACACTCACCCACTCACCACACTCACCACTGCAGGTCACACTCACCCACTCACCACACTCACCCACTCACCACTGCAGGTCACACTCACCCACTCACCACACTCACCCACTCACCACTGCAGGTCACACTCACCCACTCACCACACTCACCCACTCACCACTGCAGGTCACACTCACCCACTCACCCACTCACCCACTCACCACACTGCAGGTCACACTCACCACTGCAGGTCACACCACTGCAGGTCACACTCACCAACTCACCACTGCAGGTCACACCACTGCAGGTCACACTCACCACTTTATCTCTCTGCTTCTTCTCTCGCACTGCTCCACTCTGAATTCCCTCCCATCGTCTTAACTTCCAAAGTTTTTATTAGAACCTCTCAATTAAAAAAACAAACCGAATCGACTCACATCTCTTATACTCTTAATTGCGCTGTCTGTTGCACGCTGCTTGTGGGTCTCTGCGCTGCAGATCGTCTCGATGCTTTAAAAAAAGACCTCTGCTTAAATTTGGTAAGAACTCTGAACGTTGAAAGAAGCGACCGTGGGCTGTGGTCATCACAAGGCCTCATTTCAACCGGGTCTGTCCAGCTCAGCGAAACGTAAAACATTTCTGCGTCCGGCACACCGCATCCGGTATCCCTCCAGCCGTGGCGGCTACGCAGCACGTGCCACCTACTACTCCAGTCTACCAGCGACCCGGTGAATACTCCCTTCGCCATTACATCACCGACAGTGAGAATGAACGAGTCAATGTGGCCGTGAACGCAGTGTGCGATGGGTACCTCAGTGTCCCAGAGTACGCGCAGGACAGGAAGAGCCCCGGAACGCCGGGAATGTTTTCGAAAATATCCAGCACAAAATACGGCATCAGCTGCAGGAATATCAGCCAGGTGGCGACGCGATGGATGAGTGAAAAATAGTACCGAACTGCGACGCAAAACACTAAAAATATGCAAATGAATAAATAAAATTACCCAGCAAAAAAAAAACGCAAATAAAGTGAGCAAGTGAATGGAAGAGTGAATGAGTGGGTGAGTAAATGAGCGAGTGGTCGGGTGGATGGATGAATGGATGCGCGAGTGGGCGAGTGAATGAGCGGGCGAGTCCACGATTGAACGGATGAGTGAGTGAGCGATCGAGGTGCTGGTCTGCCTACCTGGTCGGGGGCGGTCACAAGGCCGGCCTGCAGCGGGTCACAGTCCTTGTACAAGGCGAACATGACAAGGCCGCACATGCCGGCACTGCATACGATCACCCACAGCCCCAGCAGATTCACAAACAGGGCCCTGCAAAAGCCACAGTGGGTAGCACACGGCAATCGCCCATGGCCCGGAGCAGCAGTTCCCAGCCTCTCTGGCCGTGCGCCAATAGCATTTCCTTAAATGAAAAGCTACCCCAAATGTACCGTGAAAAGTCAATTAAAAAAAGCCGTAGACACAAAGGGAAACCCCTGCTTGCCACCGACTTATCTACATTGTGCAATCGGCGGTAAAAACAAAGAGTTCCGCGCACCACTTGTATGTACGTATGTTGAACTTCTTTCACACCATACGTAGCAACCCGTGCTAAGCAGAGGTGGCCTTGTGCACCAGTGGTCTGGGAACCGACCCGGACAGTCTATGAATTGGCATCTGTGAATTTAGCATCCGTCTTTGGGTTGAAGGAATTGATTTGTATCGAGATCTGGTACCGGTATTGCCGTGTTCAACTTTATTGCAGTCAACGGCACAGCTTTGATACTTGACCTGGTCGACTGATTGACACAATGACCCCCCATGTCGCCTTAACAAACTGTTGGTGCAAATGCTGTTAACGAGCACCTACGAAGAGGCCGGCACAGCACATGAGGGGGTGGATGGCCAGCACTACGCCCGACCGCCTTTATCTCTCCAGTGGCGATAATTTTACACACCGCACCAGGTACTCATTTGAGGTTGAGTCGACCTAGGGGAGGCCCAGGACCGGTTCACATAATCATCACTGGTGGTGGCCGTGAGCAGAAATCGAATCCGGGTCGCCAGGTCCATAGCGCGGCGCGCTAACTGCTACACACCCACACACACCACAACAAAAACCCCATATAGCCTTAACAGACTGTAGGGGCAAGTGCTGTTAGCGAGCACCTATGAAGGCCGGAACGGTACACGAGGGGGTGGGTGGCCAGCACCACGCCCGACCACCTTTATCTCCCTAGTGGCAATGTTTACACACCGCACCAGGTACTCATTTGAGGCCGAGTCGACCTAGGGGAGGCCCGGGACCGGTTCAGATAATCGTCACTGGTGTTGGCCGTGAGCGGGAATCGAACCCGTGTCGCCGGGTTCATAGCGGAGCGCGCTAACTGCTACACTATCGCTCCCCACCACAACACGCATACACACACACAGACACACACACAGACACAACCCCGGGTTTGGTCTGCATGTAGAAACCCAAACGCGGCGACTCGCGGTTGGGAATCGCCGGCCTAGGGCAGCGATTTTCTTTGCAAGGCCCACGGGCCACTGGCGGCCCCTGGGTGGTCTTTAGTGTGACCCACGAAAATACACAAAATGTGAAAACACACCCCCCCCCCCCATCATCGTCCTGACACAAACCCCAATGGTTTAAAATGTGTGGCAGCCCTCACACGAATGATGTCTTATCGGTGAAAGTGCCCCTGCCCCAACCCCCTCTGAAAGTTAGCGAAGAACACCGGCCTAGAGGGGCTGGGGGGGGGGGGGGTGTTGCCGTGGTGCCGCAGTGCCCAACCTGCGGGCCTGCGTCTCCGAGCGGCAGGCGAGGTAGCGCTGCACCTGCGCCTGGTTGACGCCGTACATGGAGAGCCAGAGAAGGGTCGCTCCCGTCGTGAGCGTCCAGAACGTGTATCTCCGCCGGGGGTCTGGGTCAAAGCTGGCAGCGAGAGTGTGCGTCGTCGACGTCACCACGGCTTCCATTCGCGACTTGTGTTTGCACAAAAACAACTAAACGGCTCTTGCAAATTGGTCGATTCGTGAAATGTTTGAAACTCCGGGAGACTATGAACACACTGCTCCCGATCGTCACCCCCTACCGCGGTAGGGCAGCGGAGCCCAGACGCCTCCACTCCGTCCCTAATAATGGAGGGTGTTTCGCTCTGGGTTTGTTCCACGTCATCTACTCCCCCCTCCTTCTCCCTATTTGAAATCTACTTTGTATTCTGGGTTCTAGAATAACAATAAACAAGGGGGCAGCCTTTCCCTACAAACCATGGCCAGCGTAACGCGTCTGATTATGTCACCAAGCCCCGCCCATCACCTCCTATCCAGTGTCACATGCGGGGCCACAGTTGACACTTCTATTTTCCCGTAGTTATTTGCGTGTGTTTATTCCATTAGTCGAGTGATCGATCGATAAATCAGTCGAGTCACTTGAAACATTACTCAGACACAAGTGGTCGGATAGTCCAGCTCACGTAAAAAAAAACTACTACACTTAAAACCCCAGCACCCACCTCACCCTGGTCCAAAACCCCAATGTTATTTGCAAGTACGTCGATATACAAGCCATTTCAACTACAACTCTGATATTAAGTGTGCATTCAAAATGTAAC
This sequence comes from Petromyzon marinus, assembly GCF_048934315.1. Lineage (NCBI taxonomy): Eukaryota > Metazoa > Chordata > Hyperoartia > Petromyzontiformes > Petromyzontidae > Petromyzon > Petromyzon marinus. The sequence continues at coordinate 10,815,874 of NC_133706.1, read as the reverse complement.
ATTTGCTCAGTTTGCTTTTACTATTTTGTTCCGTCCGAAATGATTGAACCAATTCAGCCAGTACAGCCAGCACAGCCAATAGATCCACTACAGCCAGCACAGACAGCAAAGACAGCAAAGCCAATACAGCCAGCACAGCCATTTATAACTCTTATTAGGGGGAGCAAATGTTGTTCCCTGTTGTTAACAAATGTCGTGCCCGTTTCTCTGGTCGTTCAAACATTCCCTTAATATTTGTTCTTGGAGGCGGCAAAATTATAATCGCACCAGCTCAGAGCTATTAACGCTGTACCGGCCTCTAAAGCACCTGGGGGCACACTTCAAGCAGTGCAGGTGTTGACACTGCGGCTCACCCCCAGGCTCACCCCCAGGCTCACCCCCAGGCTCACCCCCAGGCTCACCCCCAGGCTCACCCCCAGGCTCACCCCCAGGCTCACCCCCAGGCTCACCCCCAGGCTCACCCCCAGGCTCACCCCCAGGCTCACCCCCAGGCTCACCCCCAGGCTCACCCCCAGGCTCACCCCCAGGCTCACCCCCAGGCTCACCCCCAGGCTCACCCCCAGGCTCACCCCCAGGCTCACCCCCAGGCTCACCCCCAGGCTCCACGAATCCCCCGCGGGTGGTACTACTCACTCTCCAAAGTTGATCCGCGAGCCGTTGTTCACGCGGGAAATGGCCGTCGAGATCCCACCGACCTCCATCGTGCCCTGGATCAGGACGGCCCAGAACCCGGCCAGCATCACCATCACCTGGAAGGCGTCCGTCCACACCACCGCCTTCATCCCACCCTGGAGGCCGGTGGGGGTGGGGGGGATGGCGTCGGTAGCGGGTTAAAAAGGGGCGGTGCATGGAAATTCACCGTTTAAAAAGAAAAAAAAAATCACATCCAGCGAGGTATGTGGTAACGTGGACTTGGTCAGCGGTGTACAAGCGCCGGCGAACGAAAACCCGGCAAAAAATGTACAACAGGTGACGCGTCTGGATCTCTCTCCTATCAATAAAAGGACCATCGCCCGCAACGTTGTCCATTATATGGGTAAACGATAATCTCTCGAAGGCGGTGTTTACCGACACATTTTTGTCGAGGGTTTGTGTCACCACATCTGCACCCTGCCAATTAATCCCAAACCAGATGACCAGCACCACATCCTCATCACACCAACAGCAGCAGCGACCGCCCACAAGCGCCAGCAACAGCCTGCAAACGCCAGCAACAGCCCACAAGCGCCAGCAACAGCCTGCAAACGCCAGCAACAGCCTGCACCAAGTCAATGAGGGACGGCTGCATCAACTGCCCCCCCCTTGCATTGTTTACATATCACGGACTTGCAAGGCGCGACTCAAAATGTTGGAGAGGTTTGTTTTTTTGTTTTTGTTTTGGAACCTTGGAAACTCGTCAGCAGCAGGGGCGACTTACGATGGTTGTGTAGAATGTGCAGATTGCTCCACTCGAGAGAACGGAGAACCAGATGCTGAGACCCGTCACTGAGCAAGGAAACAAACACCCCCATTCACTCTGGGAAGGGGCCTTCATTCAGCAGTGGATCGATCCTGGCTGATGACGCTGATGATGATGGACAAATTAATGTTCACGTCACACCCCCAGGGGAATTGCTTTTCCAAGTTTAATTTGTTTTACCAAAGCTCAAGGGACCAGCGGATGGATTGCATCTGCAAGAGTGACCTGGGGTCACCAATATGGACAGAAGCACAACGACACAAAAACAAAGCACGGCAGCGGAACAAATAGAAATCGGAGCAAAATAATCGTGGCACGGAAGGTACCGAACGCACAGCAGGGACGCAAATCCACACACGGGATTAAATTAATTTTCTCGAACAAAAGTTGGCTCTGGCAAATTTACTTAACAACAATAATAATAATAAAAGACATCCACAGTAAAATTAGGCTTCAGAAACAACGATATGGCCCTGTGGGGTGATTACACGCGACCCGCTGACCTTGATTGAGGATGAGAGCCGGAGCGTAGATGACCACTCCCGTGTACAGGACCTGAAGCAGCAGCAGCAGCAGCAGCAAAAAAAACAATTTCTGGTCAGCGTGGAAGACTCGGCCCGAAATAACCCGCTAGACTGGCTCTCTCCAGACGAGCTCCCTCGAGCGGAAAGGCCCTCCTGCCGGCGGTGCCGCGGCCAGGCAATTGCGGGGCTGCGCCTTTACCCCCATCTCCCCCCCCCCCCTTTTCACCAGACGACCCGACACAAGATACAGCCGGGGGCCGCCCTCCGGGCTTGCTGCGAGCGCCGCCCGAACCCCTCGCCATCCCTGTACAGTGGGAGTTGGTTTTGCTCGCAGTTTCAAGAGGGGCCGTGTTTCTTTACCGTGGCAACGATGTACTGGGTCGTTCCGCAGAGCCGCACGACTTTGTTGAAGCGCATTTCCAGGTACTGCGGGGAAAGAATGTCATCGGGCCGTGAAATATAAAAGCAGGTGCGTGCCTGTGACCAAAAAAATTAAAATCACTTAAGCAGCTTTGAGCCTGGATATGTAGCTTGGATGGGTGAACGCCACGCACAAAGCAGGTCAACGGGTTTCTGGGGATACATCGGCGGCTTCATCATCAGTGATTTCTCACCGAGACTTACAGACTCGACCGCAGAGACCCACAAGCTCGCAGAGATCTACAGAGAGACCCACGCACTCGCACAGAGACCCACAAGAATTGCACAGCCCACCGATGAACGTGAAATGTCACGATTCTGCTCTATTTTCTCACACACACATTGAAAAACAGTTGGAGGTTTATAGATACACACACACCACAAACACTCGCCACCGCCACCCATACTATGCTATATGTCATCTAAGTTCAGAACATTTAGGGGAATATGTTTTTGCAAAAGTGTGAACGATCAATAATAAAACCAGAATGGTTCCGCTTGATTTCCCTTGTGTTGAATTAGGTATTTGATGATCCTTTATGACAGTGTTGTACTGCAGTGGAGGGATGGCTCTTGTCCATAATATCTGGAAACCTTGCTTCATTTAACAGGCCACCGACCTGCTGATGAGTTAGAAAGTCGAAACCGTTTCACACTACTGTAGAGTTTGCCAACTCAAACAAACTCTGCTGGACAGCAATCGTCCAAATGATTCTAAAGAAATCGACATTAATACGGCAACACCTCGATATGCCATTTTTCTGCAATACAAAGTTTCAGCATAACGAACTTTGGATTTATTATCATCATTTTAACGGTAAGAAGAAAGTTAAATAATAAATAAACACGAAATAAATTATGAATGGTGTTGGTCTCCTGTATTGCAGAAATAACAATAAAAATATGTTTATTCACTGCGTTTCTTTGATTTGTCTGTACAGTTTGAAATGGAATATTATTTGCAACGTGAATTGTCGTTGTTAACAATATGAATGGCAAGTTGTTAAGTGTTGGTAGCATCAAATAGTAAGTTACAAAGGCTGTGAGAACACATCCTCATAATTCTGTTATAGGCGATTCAATACGTGACGTTTCAATACACGAACGAAGCTGCAGGAACGCATCTACTTCGTATATCGAGGTATTACTGTAGAGTACAAAAGTCGCATATCCAACTTGCTGGGTTCCGTGGTGGTGAGATGTTAACTCCCTCGCCTGGTATACAGGAGGTCGTGGTTTCGATCCCGACCTTGACGCCTGTATGTGTGGAGTTTGCGTTTTCTCTCTCCCCGTGGTCGTGTGGATTTTTCTCCGGGCCCTCCGTTTTTTTTTTCCCCTCCACAATTAGAAACGCGCGTTTAGAATGTTTGTCCGCTATAAATGGCCACGTGATAAGCCGCTCCGTTGAGCCGCCATTTGTGTCCGCCAGGTCGCTTCTGAGCAAGAGCTACGTAGCTCAGTGGGCCTTACCTGGTGTAAAATAAAAAATATAAACAAGTTTCATAGTTTAGCGTTGGAATAGTTGAAACTGTGCACAATGACAATTACAGCGCGTACAGAGGCAATGGCTCAGGGCGGCATTGCGACGTTGTACTGCACGACAGGACAGTAGCTCTATGTACATTTTAGTCAGGTGGATAAATCGTTCGGCGCCGCCGCCGCCGCGTTGGCCGTGGTGCACGAACGCACGGCAACTCGCACTCCGTCAACAAGGCCGCCTTTTAAATGTAGTAATCCATCGGCGACGTTTCGGGCAACGGCCCTTCAAAGCACCGTCCGATTAAGCATGGTTGGCTACGTACGGTGCAAAAGAAGTTCTACATACGGTACATACATAGCAGAAGGGTAATTGTCTGAAACGTAGCCGATTATTATGTATCATTATGTATGGTAATAGTAATAAGATGGTTAAAATGTGAACCATCTTCCCCCTTCCTAACCTCACCCACCCCTCCTCCCTCTCCCTATCATCACCCTTCCCATGCCATCCCTCCACCCCCCACCCCCAGCCAATACTGGTGCGCACCGGCAAATCTGAGCAAAAAAAAATAATCACCAAAATATTACGAGCAAAAAAATCAAACCCCATGCCGACTGCTCAATGAACATTGCCAACTTGTCCCGGCGCCACCCCCAACCTGATAAGTGCTGGTGATGCCCAGGCGGTAGAAGACGGGCAGGAAGACGTACGCCGTGATGAAGACGTTCACCGACTGACCCAGGCACATCTGCAGGAACTTGGCACCGTAGCGATACGCCTCGCCCGGCACGCCGAGCACCTGCACGGCCGACATGAAGCTGGCCGACAGCGAGAGCCCCACGGGCAGGGCGCTGAGGTGCCGCCCGCCCATGAAGAAGTCGCCCGTGGTGCGCTGGCCGCCACCGCGCAGCGCGTAGAAGATCCCGATGGACGTCGACACGAGCAGCATGACCGCGAAGACGCAGTAGTCCCACGGGCTGAAGCCTCCGCCAGCCATCGGCGGGGGCAGCGGGGGCGGCCGAGTCGGCGGAGGAGATTTCGTGCTAACCTGCGCTGACGCTGCTGTGGGTTTTCAGCGGAGACGCGACACACCAACAAAGATCAACACCACCCCCCACCCCCCACCCCCCCGTGTAGACTGAACAGACGGTTTGCGGCAAGTGCTGTTAGCGAGCACCTATTAAGGCCGGAACGGTACACGAGAGGGTGGGTGGCCAACACCACGCCCGGCCGCCTTTGTCTCCCCAATGGCGATCTTTACACACCGCGCCAGGTACTCATTTGAGGCCGACCTTGGCGAGGCCCATAACCGGTTCAAATAATCGTCACTGGTGATGGCCGGGAGCGGGAATCGAACTCGGGGAGTCGGGTTCATAGCACAGCGCGCTAACGGCACACGAGTAGAGACGCAGGCACAGACACACGCACAGGCACTATTATTGACACACAGGCACTATTATTGACACACAGGCACTATTATTGACACACACACACGGGGACGGGGGGTGTCGCGTGCGCGCGCACACACAGGAGTGACACACACACACGGGAGTGACACACACAGTGACACACACACAGTGACACACACACAGGAGTGACACACACACACAGGAGTGACACACACACAGGAGTGACACACACACAGGAGTGACACACACACACACAGGAGTGACACACACACACACACACAGGAGTGACACACACACACGGGAGTGACACACACACACGGGAGTGACACACAAACAGGAGTGACACACAAACAGGAGTGACACACACACACACACCACACACACAGGAGTGACACACACACAGGAGTGACACACACACACAGGAGTGACACACACACACACACAGGAGTGACACACACACACGGGAGTGACACACACACACAGGAGTGACACACACACACAGGAGTGACACAAACAGGAGTGACACACACACCACACACACACAGGAGTGACACACACACAGGAGTGACACACATACGGGAGTTACACACACATGAGTGACACACATACGGGAGTTACACACACACACATGAGTGACACACATACGGGAGTTACACACACACACACAGGTGTGTTACCTTTCCCAAAGGGCCGGGATAGGTGACCGGTAGAGAGAGGGGGAAGCCGCCCAGGACGCGCCCGATGACCGTGGTGACTTTGGTCGACTTCTCTCCTCCTCCTCCTCCTCTGGGACACAACGCCGCTGCGTGCAACACAACCAGCAGCTCGCTACTGGACGACGATCAAATTCACCGAAGGCGAAAAACTTATCTGGGTGCTACACTGATATTGCTCAAGAGCGCATTCGTGATGTTAATGATGACGACGATGATACTGACAGAAGAGCCCAATGTCTCTCCTCCGTAGTGCTCGCTGGGTGTGTCTGCCGATGGCCACGTCGTGAGCGGGAGGAGGAGGACGCACTCAGGTTCTCAATATCCGCCTCTCGAACCCCCTAGGAGCCACCGCCCCACACACTCACCTCGACCCCCACCCCACGCCGCTAACCCATCGCCCATCTTCTTAAACAAGTAACACGGCTGTGTGAAGATCACACGCGGCCAGCTGCTGGCACGCGCAAGTTCCTCACTCCCACTTCTCTCTCCAACTCTTCTCATTGACCAGAGCGGTGAATTATTATCAGACAAAACCCCCCCCCTTAATCACCACAAGTTGCGAGGGTGGCTGAGTGGCTGGGTGGCAATCTTCACCCAGTAGCGAATTCATCTAGAAGCTGTGCAAGTCTTCACATGCAATTTCCGGGCACCCCATTATCTTTCAATGAATGATCACTAAACAGCCTGGTGAAGTATGGTCAAACCGTCCCTCCCCTCCAAACCACAACTTGCACGGCCATAATGATGGGTGGGGTGGTGGGAAAAGAGGATATTCATCCAGCAGTGGATCGATGAAGGTCGTGCATTGTACGACCGATGGGAGGTGGGGGATGAGGCGGTGCGTGTTGGCACAGCGCGCGAGACGCGGGATCAGCCCGTGGCATTGGCGCAGTGGTGCCGTCTCCTCCTCCTCTCCACCACCACCTTCAGCTGCTACGCGCTCGGGCTTAAAGAATGGTGAGGGTCCCAAAATGGGGGGGGGGGGCGTTGAGGCCGGATTTGTTGGGTGGTAGCGGCACCAACGGCGCCTCCGCTCCAGCGACGCTCGCGTGCGTAAATATGAACGGGAAGCCCCCACTGATTGCCTTCGTGATTCGCACAGGCTGATTGGTTACACAATAGGCCGCTCATGAAAAGCAATTTTTATAAGTAGCGCGCACGTGCGCTGTGATGAGTCAACGGTAATGATCGGGGTTGGAGCGGTGGTGGTGGTGGTGGCAGTGACGAGCGCGTTGCACTGCGACTCCGGCGGTCCTGAGTTCGATTCCCAGCGCCGGCTCACGTCTGTGGTGAGCGCCTGAGATGCGAGGGTGAAACCAAAAGTCAACATTGAAAGGCGCTCAATGCCGGGCGCAATCGGCGATTGAAAACGATCCCGTGGCGTTCAGTGCCAAATCGGAAGCATTAATGAGCACGTGCGCGCGTTCACATTAAAGGCTATCGCCATGCACTGCTCCCAATGTGTGCTAAACCACTTATCTTAAAAGCAGCCTTTGGTGCATTCAAACGTCAAACAAATCGATAATTGTTTAACTTTAAAACCATCTCACGAGTTCAAATAACACGTCTCGTTTAATTACATTGCTTTTTAATTGTTGGGGAGAGTGCGGTGAGCGAGCGCCTACAAAGGCCAGCACAGCACACGAGGGGGTGGGTGGCCAGCACCACGCCCGGCCGCCTTCGTCTCCCTAGTGGCGATGCTCACACATCACACCAGGTACTCACTTGAGGCTGACTCGACCTACGGGAGGCTCAGGGCCGGTTCCGATAATCGTCGATAATCAATCGAACCCGGGTCGCCAGGTTCGTAGCGCAGGTGCGCTCACCGCAACATCACCGCTCACTCAACCACTAGCCCCGCCTACCGCTCGTAGGCCCCGCCTACTGCCCAAGTAGCCCCGCCCACTGCTCAGGTAGCCTCGTCCACTGCTCAGGTAAGGGGCCGTCCATAAATGACGTCACATATCTGGGGGGGGTCAGACATTTGTGACGAGGGGGGGTTTGAGAAATGTGACGTCACGTGAAAATGCGCAACTTTAAATAAACATAGACAACACGTTCTACTTAAATTTTGATTTAAAGCTTTCGTGACTGCAGGGATTCATATTCTTGGTTCTTTCGGTAAAGTCACGTAGAAGGGAAACAATAAAATAATAAAAATATAAAACAATAAAATTATCACGACGTTTCGACTGCAACACAAGCAATCATCATCAGAAAGAAAATGTTCTTGCTGTGGTTTTCACACCTGATCGTCACTAAAGCCACTGGGGAGGAGATGGGGACAGTCTGCCTCGGCTACTCAGGGACGTTCCGTAGCTTCGCCCGAAGGGGAAATGGAAGCACAGATGAAAGTCAGCATCGGGGTGTTGTAGATATACTGGAAGAATCCTATGAGCTATAAAGCTCTTTTTTAACACCCAGTATTTTCACAGATGTTCAGTAAGTTAAAGAGAATGGAAACGCTTTGAGCTCCACTCATGCATACAGACGCGCACACATTTGACTAATGCTGACGATATTATAATTGTAACGTTTTTATTGAAATCACTTAAACAAGACGGAGAGCCGCTACGCGGTCTGCTTTACGTCCTCACAAGCGCAATAAATTTTGACTGAAAACTTTCCGTGACTGCAGGAATTCATATTCTTGGTTCTTTCGGTAAAGTCACGCAGATGAGAAAATAAAAAAAAAAAACACGTCAAAATAAATTTAAAATAAAAGTAAAAAAAAAACCATGGCGTTTCGACCGCGACACAAGCGTTCGAAACGTCGTGCGGTTTTTTGCTTAAATTTTTTTTTCCATCTACGTGACTTTTCCGAAAGAACCAAGAAACCAAGCACAACAGCTGCCTTTGTTTTAATTTGTTTCCCACGTATTTGTTGTTGGTTGCGTTTGAAGTGGGAGAGCGGGGAGAGCTGGGGGTGGTGCATCGGTTAGCGCAGTGCGCCGCGAGCGAACCCGACGACCTCAAAGTCTAAACCTTCCCAGGCGACACAGCGACAATTCAATTTCTCACGTTCAGGTTACTCGAACCGCACTCTCGACACCCACCCTGGAAATGTCGCACTCAGCGAGGATAGACAGTCCATGTCCCACTGTTGCACGCTCGAGCAGCAGCAGCAGCAGCAAATGTGACCCCGGGCAGACCTGCGCAATACCTCCTCCTGTGTACGGTGTAATCTATAGACATCATCATCATCAACAGGCATGGTCTGTCCACTGCTCGATGAAGGCCCTTCTCAAGTCGTCGCAGGCCGTCAGGATCTTACGATACCACGGCCCATTTCGCTCATACTCATGAGCTCAGAATTAGAATCTTGATTTTTTTTTTTAACGGGAGGAATCCGATGAGATATACAGCTCTTTTTTCACAGATTGTCCAGAGCTGATCCAATTGTTCCATCTCCACGAGGGTTGTACACCCAGGCGTTTTATCTCTGCCATTGCATTACCAGTCTGGCCCATCGGCCATCAATCCCTTCTAGCCACGATGTACTCGGCTACAGAAAAAAAACCCAAGATCGAATCATATTTAACATACGTTTTCACTGAATTTCCACCTCTAAGGACTAATACTCTTATAAAAGCGCACAACTTCATCTGTGATGAACGCTGCACACTTTCCGTCGTTTTCATGCAGGGGGCGCTGCAGACCTACACGCGCCCCCTGCATGAACGACGGAGGCGCAGGGACAGACGTTCGATCACGTCGGAATCGATCTGCAGACGGCGGTCTCCTCGCACGGCCAGCAGCTCGATGTCGCCTTATCTCGATCCCGCAATCCCAAACAGCTGGAAGTCCGCATCGAACCGAACCCCCAGCAAGGACATCTACTTAACGACGAGAGAAAATTCACACGAAATGTCCTTTTCAACGAAGTCCTCCAGATGTAAAATTCTATAAGCCTTTAATGAAGAAATACAATTATCGAATTCAAAACATGATACAATGAATCGATGTTTCATTTTAAAACTTCAAAACGGAGCATCGGGTGCTTGCGTGAATGCGTCGTTCCTGCGTGACAATTTTTTTTAGTGACTTTCCTTGGCCAAGGGCCGTAAATGGTTGTGAGGGGCACCACAGGCGCCCCAGAACAACCTCTAGTATGCTAAATGTGCTGTTCAATGCCATGGACGGATAATTATATAGCGAGCACGGGAGAAGATGCACGCAACATCGACAGTGAAGGGGCCTCAGAAGTGGCTCTGCGATGTCATCTTCTGCAAGCCACTCTCAAACCTGGGGGGGGGAGGGGGGGTGACTATGCGCGCTTTTCTGCGATGGTAATATTTATTTATGGTAATATTTAGTTATGGTAGTATTTATTTATGGTAATATTTACTTATGGTAATATTTATTCACCTCGTGGCATGCCACCGTCGTCGTTGAGGACAATTAGAAAATAATTGAGTAAAAAAAATCCGAGTTGGAAGGAAATGGGGGTGGGATGGATGGGGTGGTTGAGGGTGAGATGGTGTGTGAGGGTGAGTGGGGGTGGGTGAGGTGAGTGAGGGTGGGTGAGGGTGAGAGAGGGTGGGGGTGGGATGGGTGAGGGTGGGTGAGGGTGGGTTGGGGGGGGGTGGATTGGGTGGGTGAGGGTGGGTGAGGGTGAGTGTGGCTGAGTGGGGGTTTTGTTTGGAGGTCGTTAATGAGCGTGCGATAGGAGGTAAAGACGGGGGAGGGGGAGGAGGAGCGCGAGGGGGTTCACGAAGCGCGGCGCGCGTTAATCTGCAATGGACCTGCGGGCGGCGATTGTCCGCGACACGTCGCGCTGTGATCCAAGTGTGAATAATGCCCTCATGCAAATCGCGAGCCGCGCTGATCGCAACGACGCGAGAGGGGGAGCTGTGGGGGAGGAGGGGGGGCGCGGAGATGGGTGGGTGGGGGGCGACGTGGATTTTGAGCCTAAATGTAGGGGCTGGCCCTTGCTTATCTGCGCCAATTCATTACCCGCACGCCACATTTGTTAATAGCCATCGTTAAGCACACACGGGCTGCGGGGTCCAATTTAAATCGGCGGGCGAGAGATATTAAAACGTTTTCCTGGCACGCCGGAGATAGCTGCCGGCCGGGCGCATTGAGGTCACGGGTTAATAGGTGAGCATCAGGTGTGAGCTTTCCTCAATGTGGGAATGCCTGTGATTGGAATAAAAAGTGTCACCGCTGTCCTCGCCAGATCTGGCTGTATTTACTTTATTATATATAGAGGTTTTTTTGTCACATGCAGTGAATTTTAAATGTAATGCATGCAAATTACGTTATTAGAGGCAGGGCTATAGTTGTAATGGGCGAGAGACACCGCATTCTTAAATAAAAGAGACATTTGTGATTCCATCTTCTAGGCGGGATGCAGTGTCTGTAAAATGTATACATTTGGTTATTGCTTGATTTGAAGCTTGGTTATTGCTTGCGACAACAAATATTAACATAAAATAAAACGAGGGTTTTGACGTGCTTAGAAATGGAGAGACGGATGATTGGTTTTCTGGGCTTTGCTTAAGACGGTTGCTATCACACGTTACGCTTGCAGTGAAATGAGGCGTAAATCCCAATGCGAATTCATAAACCTTCACAAGGACCGATTCCACGAGCGTACAATGTCCTATCAAGCGATAATCACGTTCCTCTCGTTGCTTTTGTTATGCTGTGTTTGTGTTGTGCCACGTATTCATTAGATTATGTTTTTCAAGCCATATCCTCATTTCCCCAAGGGGAGATATTTTAATAATCGGCAACTTTGGTTCATTGTTTTTCTCACTCTGGCCCTATCGTCATTTCTTGTTGTATTTATGAGACTCGCAAATCCGTCAGTCCCACGACAGCCTCCACGGTAAGTGTGAGCTTCCACTACACACAGAGAGGCGGTGTGTTTTGGGGCCCTCTTTGCCTTGGCAAGAAGTGATCGCGCAGTGTTTGGGTGCCACGGCTCACGCCCTGCGAGTGGCCATCGAGGGGACGTTCCAGTCAAAGACGTTAAGTGCAGGTTCATGGCATTGTGGGTAAATCTTCTTTGGACGTGGTGCTTCAAACAAAATGTTAACACTTATATGCGACTATCGTTTTCAATGGAAAAAGAACGGATAATAAACTATAACATGATAAGAAATCTGGACTTAAAGCTTTCGTGACTCCAGGAATTCATACTCTTTGGGTCTCTCGGTAAAGTAAAAAAATAAAGCTATTTTTCTCTCCAGAGGACGATTGCTTGTGTTGCGATCGAAACGTCGTGATTTATTATTATTATTTTTATATCTACGTGACTTTTACCGAAAGACCCAAAGAGACTGATATCAAATGTATTCATAATCGAGGTTTTTTTTTGGGTTAGATCGCGTAAATATATAAATGTGTTGTTAAAGCCCGCCACCACCCGACACAGCCAACTAGTAAGGGTTGTAACTGGAAACCTTTACCCGTGTATCGATAGTTCAATGTTATTGAGGAACTGCTGTGTGTTGTTGTCTTGGTGTGGTCTGGGAATGTTGTTGTTGTTGTTTTGTTCCCTAGCCCATGCTTGCATTTGGTGTTGGCAAATCGGGTGCCATTTGTACTTCTATCTATACTTTATTTATTCTCAGTGAATTGCTGACCTGTTCTCTATTTGGCACTTATGAAGTTTGTTTTACATGTTTTTTTGGTGCAACTGGCTTACCCTCACCTCCTTACTGTGAAAAAGAGCTTCATAGATCATCGGATTCCTCCTCCGGGATAAATAAAGATTCTAATTCCGTACTTTCTGCCCAAGCCCAATGTACGTTTCTTAACAAAATGAATTATGTACAGTTAGCGGACAAGACGAATCCTTTGCCGTATCACATGGAAACAAAGTATATTGTTACGCACAACAACAAGCTGTCACGACCAACAACCACCGTGTTTCCTCTTGCCCACGGAACACCGTCACCTGTCTCCAGCAGACCCCTCCCGTGCACTGGCCCCAACAGAAACAAAGTAAAATCTGTAGTTGGGTGGCTAAAGCGCAGCAAGTTGACACAGTTGGGGGACACAGGTGGTGCATCAGCCAGTCATCTCAGTCAGGCGACCAATGGCACCTGGGTCTGTCCCGTGACCTCCTGCCAGCGTGCATTCGACACTTCACGTGGCCTTAGCGTGCACATAGCTTGGCACAAGCGCCGTAGTGACTTAGTGGCAAATGTGTGTTTTTTTAAAGGCATAACTGGGAAGATTTTTTAAATTGATGTTGTTTTCAGAAGGGACTCTCTGGGCCCCGACGAGAACCATGGAGAGAGAGAGAGATCCACTTTGTGCGTGTTTATGTTTATTTATTTATTCTATTTTTCCATTATCCCCCCAAGGGCTACGAAATGAGAATGCGACGTGCTCAACAAAATACAATTGGGCTTTTCCAGGTCCGGCCGCGCAGCTGCGACTGAAGCCACAATTCATCTTGCTTGTTTGTGTGTGTGTTTAATATCAGCATGCTAATGCCCGCGCGGATCCCAAAGGTGACCAACGCAAACAAAAGGCGGACGGCTCTCGAACGCTGCCATTGATCAATGCGTCTCGTCGCGAACTTAATTAGCACTGTCCTAGCGCTCCCAGTTCCCAATTCCGAAGCGCACTCGCTCGCTCGCTCCGTTCCGCGCGTGATGCTCAGCTACCCTCCCCCACTCCACTCCCGGGACAGGGACGTGGTGGGCCCACTCCTCGTTGTGGCGTCCCCCACGCCGTAGCAGTCACGGGGGGTTGTTTGGCCATACTTCACCGCGCTAGGCAGTGTGGGTTAGTGTAACGGGGGACGGGGATTTGGGGAAGGGGGGGTGGGGGAAGAGCAAGATAGGTTCAGTTATCACTCACCTCGAATATTAACCCATGGCTGGCAATTGAACTCGGGTTGTCGGGTTCGTAGAGCCTCTACGCATCCCATCGCACTGCCCCGCCAACCCCTAATTTAAATGCCACACGGCAATGTAGAACGTACCGTTCATAATCGCAAACCACTGCGCGTTAATTGCCACGCTCCCAGTCTGTCGTGGTGACGTTTCGCACCGCGGATCCCCGTGTCCACGACGGCGAGAGTCGCGGCCACCGCCCTCTGTGGCGAGCGGTGCCGCGCCGAGATGTCGTGTTCGCCAAGAACACGTCGTTCACCATCTCGAGCACCTCACTCGCGATCCCCGAACATCATCGCACCACCCGGATTTGACGTTTGTCAAAGGCCGGTTCCGAGGAGGGCACGTCCGTAAAAGCGACGCAACTCGATGCTGCAGTTAAGTTCCCACTCGGTCATGACCCCGAGCAGAGTTTTCCTCCCCCCTCTGCCCATTAGAGACGGACGGCGAAGACCACATCGGTTCATCGATCACTATCGATTATCCGAGCTCGCGATAAAACAAGTGTTACTGTTGATGTGTTGCAGTTTGTGTATGTTGTATTTAATGGGGGGGGGGGGGGGGGGGGGGGGCGGGGCGGTGAGTGCACTGAGCTACGAATCCGGCGACCCGAGTTCGATTCCTGCTTGTGGCCAACACCAATGACAATTATTTGAACCGGTCCTGGGCCTCGACTAGGTCGAGTAACAGGTGCGGTGTGTAAACATCGCCCCTGGGGAGACTAAGGCGGCCGGCTCTGGTGCTGGCCACCCATCTCCTCGTGTGCAGTGGCGTCTCGCAAACAGCACTTGCCCCGACAGCCTATTAAGGCTATCGTGGAATCTTTATCTTTGTTGTATGTAATGGGTCCATGTGGCCCTTCGAGCAACTAGAGGCCGCTACATTCATCACAATGTCTAGGGAAAAAAAGATTCCTGACTTGAATCGTGACCTTGAATTGAGACAATTCATTGTTTTTTTTCCGGGGTGGGGGTGCCAGGTGGGGGCTGGGGGGGATGGTGAATCATTAAAATGAATATGTGGTGGGATAAAGTGTGGGTACTCCCACCTCTTCCAACAACATCTCGTCAATGTGGAAGAGTAGACCAAATACCCTCGAGAATTTACGCCAGTGGGGGCCCTTCCGCTAGCAGTGTCGCGAGAGAGAAATGCCGGGGCTGCTCCTTTATCCCGTTTTGCACACGCACAGGAAGGAATAATTCGCGGCGGCGGGTTTTATTTCACCACGCATTTTTTAAAAAGATCATTACGGTTGATGGCACAATGTAAATGAACGTTATTGTTTAATTCCCAATATAAAGAACATTAACTTGCATAATTCATCATCGCGATTGAAATGCCACGCATTTCGCTCTCTCCGCTGTTGTTGTTATTATTAAGGTGCACGTTGGCGGGCGCCGAGACCTGGAGTCAGATGGAGCCTACTTGAGTTTCTTTGAGCCGCTAATTAAAGATCTTTCAGTCCGAGGAAATGTTGCTTAAATTTCCCCTAATGCTTCCGTCTAAAGTAAATTGCCCGGGGTTAAATGGGGACACCACAGGCGGTATTTCAAGCTGACACATCGGCCGGGAGGAACATTTGAAATGCAGCGTTTTAAGCGCTATTAGGCATCGGAATTAGAGTTTTAAGATCTTCTGCGTACAGGCGGCATTAAACCGACAGGGGTTAAAGAGGGTCAGCGGGTTTTTTTTATTCCCTCCGGTAATATCTCCGCACTGACACTCTAAATGGAAATGAATTTTTGCGGAATATGCAAATCCCGCGGACATGAAGGGCCACCGTGGAGACAGCTGGGATGCAGCTGCCCCCCCTCCCCCCCGAAACCGAGGCACGCGTCACCCCCCCAGCCATTGCCCCCCCCCCCCGAATCCGAGACACGTGTCACCCCCCCAGCCATGCCCCCCCCCGAAACCGAGACACGCGTCACCCCCCCAGCCATGCCCCCCCCTAAAACCGAGACACGCGTCACCCGCCCAGCCATGCCCCCCCCCCTAAAACCGAGGCACGTGTCACCCCCCCAGCCATGCCCCCCCCCCCCGAAACCGAGACACGCGTCACCCCCCTAGCCATGCCCCCCCCTAAAACCGAGGCACGTGTCACCCCCCCAGCCATGCCCCCCCCCCCCCCCCAGTTCTATTCCCACTCACAGCCAACACCAGTGACGATTATCTGAACCGGTTCTGGGCCTCGATTAGGTCGACTCAGCCTCGAATGAGTAACCCGGTGTGGTGGTTAAACATCACCATTTGGGAGACAAAGGCGGCCGTGCGTGGTGTCTGGTCACCAACCCCATTCACGTTCCGTTCAGGCCTTCATAGGTGCTCGCTAACACCGCTTGCCGCAGCAGTCGTCGTGTGAGCGTTCCTCGTTGACACTCGTGCCTTATGATGCGTCCCTACAATTTCGTGAAAGCTGTTTAAGTTTACTCTGCCCGTAAATCGTCTTCCTCGGCTGCCCCTGCAGCAACCCCACGCCTAAGAGTAAACCCCGTGGCCTGTGCCGGTGTCCTGCAGTGCTCATCAATGTGGTTACCTCCGCTAATCGTTCCTTCATTATTTCATTTCAGAATGCTCAGCCCTGTTTCAGCAATCCACCGCTGGATGAAGGCCTACCCACGTGCCGTGTTGGGCATGGGGGTTGTTTGACCATACTTCACCATGCTGGTAAAATGGGCCGGGGCAATCATCGGGGGGGGGGAGTTGATTTAACCGTGGCCTAAAATTTTAATCAGTTTTCAGGGTTCGTAGCACAGTGTGCCAATCCACTGCCTCGTTTATCATAGCTATACTACTGCACTGAATATAATGTATGTTTTACACGAGTATATGATGTAATGAAAACAAACGAATGTCAAAAGTGTATCCGCTTCCGAACAAAGGACCTTGCCCGTGTCTGCTGGTGGCTCCGTGCGCCTGCTGGAATCTGCACGTCGCCATGTGCGGGAGCCAGTCTCTCTCCCACCACTGCTGGCTTGGCACAGAGTGGTGCTGGTGCTGTGCTGGTGCAGCAGGGGGCACTGCAATACAGCAGGAGACGTGCAGAGCACCTCCTGTTCCCATCAGCGTTCTTCGTACTCTGACGGTGACATGCAGTTGAAATCAAATTAAGTGCAGTAATGGCGATATTATTAATATTATTCGAGGGATGGAGTGATCGAGCAGTGGTTAGCGCATTGTGCGATGACTTACATGTGACTCCCGGCCACGGCTAACATCAGCGATACCTGAGTTGGTTCTGAGTCGCCTGTACACTAACCCACACTGGCCGGTTTGGTCAAGTATGGTAAAAAAAAACACCCCCACTACCGAAACGTCGTGGGGAGGCCTCCACCTTGCAGTTGAGTTGTCAAAGTTGAGTGTCAAAGCACTGTGAATTATACCAAATACTCATTTGCATCACATGCACGTGTGATGCAAATAAGAATGCGTCGCTGTGTGTCTAGATCAGGCGTCTTTAACCTGCGGCTGTGGAGCCGCATGTGCCTCTTTAAGGACCTCTTCGTGGCGATATTTATTATTCAGGACCTCCGTCTCGTATTCACGTGCAGTGCGGCTCTTGACGTATATATGTATTTTTTTACGGAATTCCAAAATAAATGGCTCTTCTTGATATGTTGGTTGCCGACCCCTGTTTTAGATTAATGCCAAACGCATCCATGTAAACACAGAGCCATTATCATCATAATCACCGCCATCATCATTGCCGTGGCTCGGGAGGCGAACACGTTACCAGTTCTTAACCAAGTGGTGGCAGCCGAGATTCAACAAAGTCAAGGTGACGTCTCAGCGTCGTCCCGTGTCCGCTGCATCCACGTGCGTCTTCCTCTTCCCGTCTCTCGGTGTAAAGCCTCGCATGCGACTATTTGAGCATCCCGTCATCTTTCGTTCCATTTTTTGTTCGAACGCCGATGCCCGTTGGTCACGCAATTGTCATGCACCACTCCTGGGCAAATGCGAAAAATAGCTTCATAGCTAATCGGATTCCTCCAGTCTAAATAAAGATTGTGATGCTGATGTAGGCACGGATTGGCATGGCTTTTCTTTAGGCGCTTTGCTAAAATATTGATTCTTTCTAATAAGCATGTTTCAGTAAAAAAAAAGACACCCCCCCCCCCACCTTAACCTGCTCTCTTATCTGTTACGGAATTACAGATTTAGGTCACAGAACTAGGTTACGCGATTATTCAAAGTCAATTAATTTTTTTGAAACGTTCATGTTTGTGATCTATATACGACTGTATCTACAGTTTGAATATGTGATTTTTTTGGTAAATATAGGCAAGGTCTTTAAATATCTTTAAAGAAAATGTTAGACTATAATTAACTTAATGAGACCCAGGTTGCCTTTTTTTCTCAACAGGCATATATTTCATATCCTGGTTAAATGCTGGATGCCCATACGACATCATCATCATCAGCAGCAGCCATGGACAATCCACTGCTGGATGAAAGTGTCCCGAATCCGTTGCCATTTTCTCAGACTTCTGCGATATAATATTCCACGCCAACGCCCGCACGTGAGTCTAATTCATCGCTCCATCTCCTCGCCATCCTAACACCCTCGCATTGCCGCTCCGCCTCTTAAAAACATGCGTTTAGACTATTTAGATGATTTTGCTGCTATAAATGTCCAAATGATGGGCCACTTTCTTGAGCTGTCATTTTTGGCCAGGTCGCTTTTGAAAAATAAGTTAATACCTCCAGTAGGCTTTGTCTGGTAGGATGGTGATGGCATAGTTTTGTTTGTACTTGTTTTGGGTGCTTTGTTTAGCTTCCTTGCACTCTGCACTACAATCGCGTTGTTGCATCGTTTGTTGTTGTGATGGTTATTACCCGCCCCGACTGGACATCCGTTAAGCGAGATTAATAGCTCATCGGATTCCTCCAGTGTAAATACATATTTTGGTTTCTGAAAAATCAACGGGCTTCATTCGAGAAGGTATCCCGTACCAGAAGCAAAACATTCAATTGATGTCCTTGTAACGTTGAACTAAAAATAAACACATAGCAGGCAGCACAGGAATCAAATAAGAATTGCACTATGCATATTTTCCAAGTTCAGAACACTGGTTTATTTTTTTGTTTTAGATTTGCCATGTTTTGTATATATACGTATGATCAATAACCGGCATCATTTCCTGCTATGAAGCGTGGAGAGACAGACGCATGCTCGGAGGGCAGCAAAGATGGGCACGTGTAATCGAGCACAGACGAGACATCACATTGAGTGGTCAGTCGAGCAAGTGGAACTTTGGGGAAGGACACGTCGTTCGGAGGGACTGTGGCCGGTGGTTCAGACTAACGAATCATTGAAGACTTGGTCCAACAGGGACTGCATCCTGATGTACCAACTTTGGTGAGGCACTGCCTTACCAACACTTACTTCATCTGGAATGGTACATCCTACAAACAAAATGAAGGTACCCCTATGGGTTCTCCCTTATCACCAGTGGTAGCAAATGTTTTCATGGAGAAATTTGAAACGGATGCCATCCTGATATCCACCCTACGTCCTTCCCTGTGGAAGAAATACGTAGATGACACTTTCGTCATCTGGCCACATGGCCAGCCAGCACTGAACCAGTTTTTCAACAAACCACATCAATTCCATACACCCATCCATCAAATTCACCATGGAAGTGGAAAATGATGGCAAGCTACCATTCCTGGATGTTTTGATCGAGAAGAGGCCTGATGGCTCGTTGGGACATTCCGACTACAGGAAAGGCACCCACACGGATTCCTATCTACAGCCTGACTCCCACCACCATCTGGCCCAGAAGAACTCCCTCATCAAAATACTACACCATAGGGCCCACTGCATCTCCGACCAGCGCCGCCTAGCCAGTGAACTGGAGCACGTACACCAAGCCCTCAAGATGAATGGATACTCAGACCGCACAATCCACAAAGCTGTAGCCCCAACCATGAGGAGACAACCATCTGAGGACCCAATCAAAACCATCACCTTGCCATACATAGCAGGTGTCACCAAAAAGATTTCCAAAATCTTAAACAAACACAAGATCCAGGTCCGATTCAATACAGTCCACAAAATCCGTAATTTGATCCTATCTGTGAAGGATGTCATTCCTGACATGCAATACCCTGGTGTCTACAAACTAAGTTGTGTCTGCAGTAACAGTTACATTGAGGAAACGAAACGACATGTCTCGGACCGTGTTCGCGAACACAAGGCAGATTTGAAACACGGCAGAACCAATACCTCTGCAGTGGCTGATCATAGTTATAATGCAGTGGGCTCGCACGATATTGTATTTTCCGAGACCAAGGTAATCTGCAAACCTTTGGGCTACCATCAAAGATTTATCCATGAAGCCATCCAGATATATAAACACAGAGACAATTTCAACTGAGAAGATGGGTATAAGCTGAGCAATCATTGGAAGGACGTTATTAACCAAGCAAAGTCGTTACTTGCTGTGGTGCTCCCATTCTTCCCTGCGGTTTGGCTGCTCTCTCCGACTCTCAGTGTTGCATTGCCCTGTTAGGTGTCTCTGCATTAACAGGCTGGGGTCTCACTAGCATGGCCACCTCTGCTCTCTTAAGCCTCGATGTATCGATGTTTCTGGCTGTGTGATGGGCTGTGTGTCTCCCTGGTGCGACCACCGTTGCGGTGGTTCTCTTGCGTGGATGCGCTTGCCTCTCACAGCGCAGTTGGCAGCTCCGCAGCTTGTATTATACAAAAACATAATATTAACTTGCTAATTCCCCTAATCTCTCTGCCTAATCTCTCCCATCAACATAGTGCTAAATTTCCATTAACACTGCCGTTGTGCGCATATGCGAGGCGATACTCTTATGCGACGACGGAAGCTCATTTCATGCGAATCTCTCTTCCTGATCCCTCTCTCCACTAATCTCCCCCATTAACACAACTGACGTGCTTGCGTGCAGGGATAGAATTCCTTTCCAGCTCAGACCCCGCTTGCTTGCCTATCGCCACATATATAACATCTTGTTGTTGTGACAGCTCTCTCGCTGTGTTTCTTCCTGGTTCACCAGTTCCACTGATGGATTATTTGTTCCGCCTGAGGACGACCGCTTGTGTTGCGATCGAAACGTCGTGGTTTATTATTTCTTGATTTTAAGTTGTCGTGACTGCAGGGAACCATACTCTTTGGTTCTTTCGGTAAAGTCAAAATCAAATAAATTAAATCACGACGTTTCGGGCGCAACACAAGCCTCCGTCATCAGGTGGGACAACCGCAGCAAGAAACAATTGCTGAAGTGGGCAAAAGGGCTGCTGTGACAAGAGGCTTTATAGGTAAGAGAAGGGGGAGGAGCCAGGGAGGAGAGATAGAGAGGGGGGTGTGGGGTAGGAGGAGCGTAGTGCTGCTCACTAGAGGGGGGAGGAGCCAGGGAGGAGAGATAGAGAGGGGGGTGTGGGGTAGGAGGAGCGTAGTGCTGCTCACTAGAGGGGGGAAGATCAAATCAAGATTCAACGACGAAAGGGCAGCCAGAGGAGAGAGGAAATACCCACGAGTTCATGTCCTCCGTGGAGATAGGCCAAGTCGACTGGCCCATGCGCAGATGGTCACAAGTTTGGTGGGAGATGGTGACGACCTGGGGAGGGCCTTCATCCACCAGTGGGAAGTCAGAGGCCACTGCTGCTGCTGCTTCTGCTAGTCGCGGTGGTGGTTGTGATGATGCTGGTGTGGAACTGGCATCCTTAAAATGGGGAGGGGGGAGGGGGGTGCAGCGGTTAGCGTGCTGCACTACGAACCCAGTAAACCGAGTTCGATTCCCGCTCACAGCCAACACCAATGACGACTATCTGAACCATTCCAGGGCCCTTCCTTATGTCGACTTAGCCTCAAATGAGTACCTGGTGCGTTGTGTAAACATCGCCACAAGGGAGACAAAGGCGGCCGGACGTGGTGCTGGCCACCCACAGCCTCGTGTACCGTGTCGGCTTTTATAGGTGCTAGTCGCTTACACCACTTTCCCCAACAGCCTGTTGAAGCCTATTCGGCGGATCGTCGGATTAACTATAAGGACGCTGTCGACAGATGGAAGAGCCGATCTCTCTCCATGGATGGATGGATGGATCCTCAACTGCCCACAAGAACTCAGAATCAGGTGCTCACCACTCCCGAGCTGTGATCGAAGACAGTGAATACATTTGCGTGAGCGTCACGCACACGCGTGGCAGAAACCACGTATTCACGGTGGGGTTTTTGGTTTGTTGTTGTTACCGTTGTTGTAAATCTGTTAAGCTCTCCTCCCCTCTCTCCCTCCCACCTCCACCACCTCTCTCGTTTCATTGTTTGCGAGTCCATCCCTGCGTTGCGTGACGTCTGGGCGCAGTGCAAACAACTTAGGTTCAGTCACAGGCAGCTGTCGCGCGCTCACCACCGCGGGCCATGTAGATTGTCATATCGCCTTACGACAAATATGCTACTTGTTTGCCATGTGCAAAGGCGCAACGGAGGCGACTGCATTCTTACATAAGCAGCAACTTGTTGCACACGCAGATATGTGCGTGTGTGTGTGTCAGTGTTTGTGTGTCAGTGTGTGTGTGTCAGTGTTTGTGTGCGTTTAGGGAAGCGGTGGTGCAACGGCTAGGGCGCATGCTCCAAGAACCCGGCGACCCGAGTTCGATTCCCGCTCTCGGCCAACGCCAGTGAAGATTATCTGAACCGGTCCTGGGCCACCCCTGGGTCGACTCGGCCTCAAACGAGTACCTGGTGCGATATGTAAACATCGCCACTAGGGAGACAAAGGCGGCCGGGCGTGGTGTTGGCCACCCACCCCCTCGTGTTGGCCTTCATAGGTGCTCGCTAACAGCACTTGTCCCAACAGTCTGTTAAGGCTATACGGAGGGTTCTTTGTGTTTTTTTTTGCCAAGCACATTTGCTCTTTGATTGCTCCGTGATGCTTCGTGATTCTGAGACAAAATGTGATTTATTGAGCATCGGCCACTACTCTGCCCTCCACCCCCCATTCACCGCTCAGTCTATGTACTGGACAGCTGTGGGAAAACAGAGCTTTGTAGCTCATCGGATTTCTCCACTATAAATAAATATTCTGATTACGATTCCATTTATCCTCGTGGTTTTTTTTGTTGTTGCCATCACAATGTTGTTCCTGCCTCGATGCGCCATGCACGATTGTGGAGTACTCCACCGCAGCCACCGAGGCTCGCGATTCCCATGGATGCTCTCCCGGAATCACAACCCAGCGCCTGGATTGCAACGCGACTTGCGAATGGCACCGTGCGATCGTCAGCATTTTCTATGCGAGGGGACCATCGCATGATAGCCAAGTAGCAGTCGCGTCGTGACAAACAAAATTCCAAAAGCCATGACAGAGCCCAACAGCGAAAATCTGTCAGGCAGTGGCAGTTACGTGTAGCGTCGTGCCAGGGTTGGTTGCTCCTCCTTTGTTTCCCCATCGTAGCTCCAACAAGAATGGTCACTGCAGAGTCGCATTCATTTCAACGGTGATACCTGCCTCTACGAATGGGATCCAACTGGACGATTCTCTGATGGTAGAATCCCTGTCAGGAACCCATTCAATTTAACGGAGATTGTTTTTTTTTTTGGGAACATGGGAATCACCCATAGGAGGATCGCCCACATAGCATGGATTTTGTGGGATTCAAGTACGACTCGTGTTAAGAATCGCCTGGCACTGCGGATTGGGCTTCACGACGCTGCTTTCACCCAGCAGTGGATTTGGTGCTCTGGCCATCATTGTCGCCAGTGCCACCAGATGGGAACGGGGCCCTTGCCTGTTCAGTGCCCTCTAGAATTGGCACCGTGTCACCGCACCGAGCCGTGTGCCAAATCACAGCCAAAGCGCTGTGCGTCACGTATTGTATAAACAGCGTTCTCGTGTCGGAGGATACGTGCGTACAAAATTATAGGCGCAGCCCTGCGATTACTCGCTCAAGCCGCTGCTGGCGGAACGGCCTCCACTCAGACGTCTCGGAAGAGGTGGGAGTTCCCACACTTTACCCCACCACAGGCGGCGCGTTCATCGATGAACGGCGGTGAATCCATTCATCCTGCCGGGTGAACAGAGGCGGCGGAGGGGGATTCAAGAAGCTTGAGATGGAATCGACCTCTGATTCCACTTTCATTGTGCTGATCATTATGCCACGGCAGGTAAATTTACTTTTTCACGACACCTGTCTGGTCCGAACCAATCTCCCATCGAACTCTGACCCCAAGGGTACAAATCAGCCGGGAGGAGCAAACACCTGGCCACGTGGCTCAGTGGTAGAGCGCGTGACCCGCAATTCGGAAAGGTTGCCGCAGTTCAAATCCTGGTTGGGGATTGACTCAGCCTACCATCCTTCCGGGGTCCATACAATTATTACCACTTTGTGGGGTAAATCAACAGTGGTTGTCCTGTGGATAGGCTCACCCCTGCCGTAGCAATGTGGAATTTCCACGACTGGCTCGAGGCTGTAAACAAGGGACGATCGCCGCCCGAACGGCGCGCACTTGAGAAGGAAATCCATTTTCAATCTTTCTCGAGCAACTCATTGTTCGCGGGACAATCAATATTCAAACTCACGTGAACATGATTTTCGCTTACAGCATGTGGTGGAGAGTCATGCTAGGGTAACTCTAACACATGTCGGGTCTACATTTGGACAAGGTGCAAAACAATATATATATATCTTTGTCCTTTCGAAACATTGCCGATTAGTCAACAGCTAAAGATAGCGGGCGCGAATTCAAGTGTGCCTTGCCGTGCCGTGCCTTGCTGTGCTCTGCTGTGCCGATCCACAAGACGCGCCCTGTGAAGCGAGCCCTGCCCGTGGTCACATCCATCCTCTTGGTCGCACCCCAGCACCAACAAGGATAGACAACAGCCGGAGCTCGTAGCAGCTCCGGCTGCTGTAGCTACGGCTCCAGCAGCTGTAGATACGGCTCCGACAGCTGTAGCTACGGCTCCGACAGCTGTAGCTACGGCTCCAGCAGCTGTAGCTACGGCTCCGACAGCTGTAGCTACGGCTCCGACAGCTGTAGCTACGGCTCCTAGAGCTGTAGCTACGACTCCGACAGCTGTAGCTACGGCTCCGACAGCTGTAGCTACGGCTCCAGCAGCTTTAGCTACGGCTCCAGCAGCTGTAGCTACGGCTCCGACAGCTGTAGCTACGGCTCCAACCGCTGTTACTATGGCTTCAGCAGCTTTAGCTACGGCTCCAGCAGCTTTAGCTACGGCTCCGACAGCTGTAGCTACGGCTCCAACCGCTGTAGCTACGGCTCCAACCGCTGTTACTACGGCTTCAGCAGCTGTAGCTACGGCTCCAGCAGCTGTAGCTACGGCTCCAACCGCTGTTACTACGGCTTCAGCAGCTGTAGCTACGGCTCCAGCAGCTGTAGCTACGGCTCCGACAGCTGTAGCTACGGCTCCAGCAGCTGTAGCTACGGCTCCAACCGCTCACATCCATTTATGGCTCAATTCGCGGCTGTATCAATGTTAACATTTGCCGTACGAGCACGCAAGCTTGTTTTTGGATGAGTGGGTGCAAAGGAGTTACGCAACTCTTGAGGGTACGGTTACCGTGGCTGGAATTTCAAATTGACGCTTAATCCCCTACTGGTGAGGGCAAAATGAGAGTCGCTTAACGCAACGCTCGAGATTGAAGTCGACCAAAAATGTTTTCACCTCGTCGGTAACGTGGAACGTGAGCGTCGCCAAAAGAGCGACTTGACCATCACAGGCACACGCAGGACTGTTAAGAGATAACGAAAATCGAGCTCGGATGTTCGGTGAATTTTAAGACAGATTCTTAAGCAGCAGCTGCACAACTGCAGGGAGAGAGAGGGCAGAGTGATGGCCAACCCATACCACCAGGACCTCGTCTTCCTCTGTCGTACGGCTGATGGAGATGCAGAGCAACGACTAAAAATTTCACATCCACGTGGTGAAGCCCAGATAAGCGCGTCAGGCGCAGCGGAGTGCCATCGCTGTGATGCCAAACTTCTTCGTATTTGCGGGTCGGAGCATTGCGTCGTTCGTTGTACGTCGCACTGCCTGTTCTGGGTGACCGCATTCGCACACTACTACTGGAGAGGTTTTTTTTTTTAATTCTAATTTTCCATTTGTGCATCAGTTATCCGCATCTGCCATGGTTTGTGAGGATGCGATTTTTGGGTGGACCATGAGGTTCGTTTAACGCAACCTTTTGCGTTTGGTCAGCGCTGATCGTAAGGGACAAGCGTGATGAAAGTGGGGCCAGATTAAACAAAGAAAACAGTAAACAGAGATAAGGCGACCTGAAGCCAGAGGCACAACAACAACAACAAAAACACTCCGGCACGCACACACCTCTGTGAAACCGTCGGGAAAACGATGAAAATGAAAACATCACAGAACACATGAGCTTCGACTCGTGACGGTGTCGTTACAATGGGAGCGTGAGAGCTGCATTAAGAAAGTTGGCGATTTGCTGTCGTTGTGCCATTCGTTAAAATGTTTTATTCCGATTTGGCTTTCATTTAGTTTTCCATCCAGGAAAGCCTCACCCATAGTTCTAAGCATACGTCTCTCCGTTCGCTTCAGTTTGCGTTCCACGCGTTTCGTGAATGACCGCGCTCGTGAACGTGACGAGGTGCAGAGGTCGGGGATTCAATTCCTCATACTGCCCTTGTCGTCGTTCCGTCTACAGCGTGTTTAGTTTGTTGTCCTTCCCGGCACCTCCGATTAGCACGGCTTGGCTGCGTATGGAGCGAAAGGAGTTCAACATGCACATGCAACAGCGGCGAGGCGACATCTAAACTGGTCCTGGACTTCCACCAATCCGCATTGCCCAGCAGAGTGGAGCGTAACTACCGGTGTGTCAATGTGTGGGGAGGCCTTCATCCGGCGGTGCATTTGCTGGCCTGTAAAAAGTCGTAACGTCCATTACAGCACGCTCAAAGCTTCTCGCACGGGACACGAACAACAGGAGTTTGATTGGCCCATGGGTAGGAAGCACAGCGCCAGGTGTTGACAAAGTGACATGTGATCACATCCGTGACTTTTCGTATGCCACCGAAGGGACTGGAAATGAACTCGCAGACGAGACATTTTTTTCGTTTCCTTTGCACATTCATTTCTGTTTTCAATAAACAGCACTTACAAAACACATTACGTTTTAGAGAACTAAATGTGTGGGGGGGGGGGGGGGGGGGTCACAATACATCTGGACCACCCCGTAGACTGCACTAATTAGTCGACTATACACCTGCCACTGGGCCTGCACTGTGTGGACCAAGGTGAAAAATGTGCAATGACAAATCCCAGGGGTGCCGTGGGCTGGTGGAACGAGTCTGTTAGGCTCCACAAATGATTGCGATTTCCATTGGCTACGGTGAAGTAGTGAAGCCCTCCTGAGATAAACGTATGCACGTTGAACTTCTTTCGCACCGTACGTAACCAACCCGTCCTTGTCAAAGGTGCGGGGTAAGGACAACAAGCTAAACACAAAAAGTAGTTCTGAAGAAATGAGTTTTCAATCTCGATTTAAATGTGGATAGCTCCAGTGGCTTTCTAATATAGGAAGGAAAAATGCCTCTTCTTGTTATTTGGGTTGCCGATCCCTGACCATGAGAGTCCAGTTTACCATGAGAGTCCAGTTTACCGTGGAAGTCGAGTGTACCATGAGAGTCCAGTTTACCATGAGAGTCCAGTTTACCGTGGAAGTCCAGTTTACCATGAGAGTCCAGTTTACCATGAAAATCCAGTTTACCATGAGAGTCCAGTTTACCATGAGAGTCCAGTTTACCATGGAAGTCCAGTTTACCATGAGAGTCCAGTTTACCAAGAGAGTCCAGTTTACCGTGGAAGTCCAGTTTACCATGAGAGTCAGTTACCATGGGAGTCCAGTTTACCATGAGAGTCAGTTTACAATGAGAGTCCAGTTTACCATGAGAGTCCAGTTTACCATGAGAGTCAGTTTACCATGGAAGTCAGTTTACCATGAGAGTCAGTTTACCATGAGAGTCCAGTTTACCATGAGAGTCAGTTTACCATGAAAGTCCAGTTTACCATGGGAGTCCAGTTTATCGTGGCAGTCCAGTTTACCATGAGTCCAGTTTACCATGAGAGTCAGTTTACCATGGGAGTCCAGTTTACCATGAGAGTCCAGTTTACCATGGAAGTCCAGTTTACCATGAGAGTCCAGTTTACCAAGAGAGTCCAGTTTACCGTGGAAGTCCAGTTTACCATGAGAGTCAGTTACCATGGGAGTCCAGTTTACCATGAGAGTCAGTTTACAATGAGAGTCCAGTTTACCATGAGAGTCCAGTTTACCATGAGAGTCAGTTTACCATGGAAGTCAGTTTACCATGAGAGTCAGTTTACCATGAGAGTCCAGTTTACCATGAGAGTCAGTTTACCATGAAAGTCCAGTTTACCATGGGAGTCCAGTTTATCGTGGCAGTCCAGTTTACCATGAGTCCAGTTTACCATGAGAGTCAGTTTACCATGGGAGTCCAGTTTACCATGAGAGTCCAGTTTACCATGAGAGTCCAGTTTACAATGAGAGTCCAGTTTATCATAAGAGTCCAGTTTACAAAGAGAATCCAGTTTACCATGGGAGTCCAGTTTACCATGAGAGTTAGTTTACCATGAGAGTCAGTTTACCATGAGAGTCCAGTTTACCATGAGAGTCAGTTTACCGTGGGAGTCCAGTTTACCATGAAAGTCAGTTTACCATGAGAGTAAGTTTACAATGAGAGTCCAGTTTACCATGAGAATCAGTTTACCATGAAAGTCCAGTTTACCATGGGAGTCCAGTTTATCGTGGGAGTCCAGTTTACCATGTGAGTGCAGTTTACCATGGAAGTCCAGTTTACCGTGGAAGTCCAGTTTACTGTGAGGGTCCAGTTTACCATGAAAGTTAGTTTACCATGAGAGTCAGTTTACCTTGAGAGTCCAGTTTACCATGAGAGTCCAGTTTACCATGTAAGTCCAGTTTACCATGAAAGTCAGTTTACCATGAGAGTCAGTTTACCGTGGGAGTCCAGTTCACCATGAGAGTCCAGTTTACTATGAGAGTCCAGTTGACCATGGGAGTCCAGTTTACAATGAAAGTCCAGTTTACTGAGGGAGTCCAGTTTACCATGAGAGTCCAGTTTACTATGAGAGTCCAGTTTACCATGAGAGTCAGTTTACCATGAGAGTCAGTTTACCATGAGAGTCAGTTCACCATGAGAGTCTGTTTACTATGAGAGTCAGTTTACCATTAGAGTCCAGTTTACCATGAGAGTCAGTTTAACATGAAATTCCAGTTTACCATGGGAGTCCATTTTATCGTGGGAGTCCAGTTTACCATGAGAGTCAGTTTACCATGAGAGTCAGTTTACTATGAGAGTCAGATCACCATGAGAGTCAGTTTACCATGAAAGTCAGTTTACCATGAGAGTCAGTTTACCTTGAGAGTCCAGTTTACCATGAGAGTCCAGTTTACCATGGAAGTCCAGTTTACCATGAAAGTCAGTTTACCATCAGAGTCAGTTTACCGTGGGAGTCCAGTTTACCATGAGAGTCCAGTTTACTGTTGGAGTCCAGTTTACCATGAGAGTCCAGTTTACTATGAGAGTCCAGTTTACCATGAGAGTCAGTTTACCATGAGAGTCAGTTTACCATGAGAGTCAGTTCACCATGAGAGTCAGTTTACCATGAGAGTCCAGTTTACTATGAGAGTCAGTTTACCATGAGAGTCCAGTTCACCATGAGAGTCCAGTTTACCATGAGAATCAGTTTACCATGAAAGTCCAGTTTACCATGGGAGTCCAGTTTATCGTGGGAGTCCAGTTTACCATGTGAGTGCAGTTTACCATGGAAGTCCAGTTTACCGTGGAAGTCCAGTTTACTGTGAGGGTCCAGTATACCATGAAAGTCAGGTTACCATGAGAGTCAGTTTACCTTGAGTGTCCAGTATAACATGAAAGTCCAGTTTACCATGGAAGTCCAGTTTACCATGACAGTCAGTTTACCATGAGAGTCAGTTTACTGAGGGAGTCCAGTTTACCATGAGAGTCCAGTTTGCTATGAGAGTCCAGTTTACCATGAGAGTCAGTTTACCATGAGAGTCAGTTCACCATGAGAGTCAGTTTACCATGAGAGTCCAGTTTACTATGAGAGTCAGTTTACCATTAGAGTCCAGTTTACCATGAGAGTCAGTTTACCATGAAATTCCAGTTTACCATGGAAGTCCATTTTATCGTGGGAGTCCAGTTTACCATGTGAGTCCAGTTTACCATGAGAGTCCAGTTTACCATGAAAGTCAGTTTACTATGAGAGTCAGTTTACCATGAGAGTCTAGTTTACCATGAGAGTCCAGTTTTACCATGGGAGTCCAGTTTACCATGAGAGTCCAGTTTACCATGGGAGTCCAGTTTACCATGAGAGTCAGTTTACTATGAGAGTCAGTTTACCATGGGAGTCAGTTTACCATGAGAGTCCAGTTTACCATGAGAGTCAGTTTACCATGGGAGTCCAGTTTACCATGAAAGTCAGTTCACCATGAGAGTCAGTTTACAATGAGAGTCCAGTTTACCATGAGAATCAGTTTACCATGAAAGTCCAGTTTACCATGGGAGTCCAGTTTATCGTGGGAGTCCAGTTTACCATGTGAGTGCAGTTTACCATGGAAGTCCAGTTTACCGTCGAAGTCCAGTTTACTGTGAGGGTCCAGTTTACCATGAAAGTCAGTTTACCATGAGAGTCAGTTTACCTTGAGTGTCCAGTTTACCATGAGAGTCCAGTTTACCATGGAAGTCCAGTTTACCATGAAAGTCAGTTTACCATGAGAGTCAGTTTACTGAGGGAGTCCAGTTTACCATGAGAGTCCAGTTTACTATGAGAGTCCAGTTTACCATGAGAGTCAGTTTACCATGAGAGCCAGTTTACCATGAGAGTCAGTTCACCATGAGAGTCCAGTTTACTATGAGAGTCAGTTTACCATTAGAGTCCAGTTTACCATGAGAGTCAGTTTACCATGAAATTCTAGTTTACCATGGGAGTCCATTTTACCGTGGGAGTCCAGTTTACCATGTGGGTCCAGTTTACCATGGAAGTCCAGTTTACCGTGGAAGTCCAGTTTACTGTGAGAGTCCAGTTTACCATGAAAGTCAGTTTACGATGAGAGTCAGTTTACCTTGAGAGTCCAGTTTACCATGGAAGTCCAGTTTACCATGAGAGTCAGTTTACTATGAGAGTCAGTTTACTATGAGTCAGTTTATTATGAGAGTCCAGTTTACTATGAGAGTCAAGTTCACCATGAGAGTCAGTTTACCATAAGAGTCAGTTTACCATGAGAGTCAGATTACCATGAGAGTCCAGTTTACCGTGAGAGTCCAGTTTACCATGAGAGTCAGTTTACCATGAGAGTCCAATTCACCATGAGAGTCCAGTTTACGGTGGAATTCCAGTTTACCATGAGAGTCAGTTTACCATGAGAGTCCAGTTTACCATGAGAGTCAGTTTACCATGAGAGTCCAGTTTACCATGAGAGTCCATTTCGCAATGAGAGTCCAGTTTACCATAGAAGTCCAGTTTACCATGAGAGTCCAGTTTACCATGAGAGTTAGTTTACCATGAGAGTCAGTTTACCATGAGAGTCCAGTTTACCATGAGAGTCAGTTTACCGTGGGAGTCCAGTTTACCATGAAAGTCAGTTTACCATGAGAGTCAGTTTACAATGAGAGTCCAGTTTACCATGAGAATCAGTTTACCATGAAAGTCCAGTTTACCATGGGAGTCCAGTTTATCGTGGGAGTCCAGTTTACCATGTGAGTGCAGTTTACCATGGAAGTCCAGTTTACCGTGGAAGTCCAGTTTACTGTGAGGGTCCAGTTTACCATGAAAGTTAGTTTACCATGAAAGTCAGTTTACCATGAGAGTCAGTTTACAATGAGAGTCCAGTTTACCATGAGAATCAGTTTACCATGAAAGTCCAGTTTACCATGGGAGTCCAGTTTATCGTGGGAGTCCAGTTTACCATGTGAGTGCAGTTTACCATGGAAGTCCAGTTTACCGTGGAAGTCCAGTTTACTGTGAGGGTCCAGTTTACCATGAGAGTCCAGTTTACCATGGAAGTCCAGTTTATCATGAAAGTCAGTTTACCATGAGAGTCAGTTTACCGTGGGAGTCCAGTTCACCATGAGAGTCCAGTTTACTATGTGTGTCCAGTTGACCATGGGAGTCCAGTTTACAATGAAAGTCCAGTTTACTGAGGGAGTCCAGTTTACCATGAGAGTCCAGTTTACTATGAGAGTCCAGTTTACCATGAGAGTCAGTTTACCATGAGAGTCAGTTTACCATGAGAGTCAGTTTACTATGAGAGTCAGTTTACCATTAGAGTCCAGTTTATCATCAGAGTCAGTTTACCATGAAATTCCAGTTTACCATGGGAGTCCATTTTATCGTGGGAGTCCAGTTTACCATGAGAGTCAGTTTACCATGAGAGTCAGTTTACTATGAGAGTCAGATCACCATGAGAGCCAGTTTACCATGGAAGTCCAGTTTACCATGAAAGTCAGTTTACCATGAGAGTCAGTTTACCTTGAGAGTCCAGTTTACCATGAGAGTCCAGTTTACCATGGAAGTCCAGTTTACCATGAAAGTCAGTTTACCATCAGAGTCAGTTTACTGTTGGAGTCCAGTTTACCATGAGAGTCCAGTTTACTATGAGAGTCCAGTTTACCATGAGAGTCAGTTTACCATGAGAGTCAGTTTACCATGAGAGTCAGTTTACTATGAGAGTCAGTTCACCATGAAAGTCAGTTTACCATGAGAGTCCAGTTTACTATGAGAGTCAGTTTACCATGAGAGTCCAGTTGACCATGAGAGTCCAGTTTACCATGAGAATCAGTTTACCATGAAAGTCCAGTTTACCATGGGAGTCCAGTTTATCGTGGGAGTCCAGTTTACCATGTGAGTGCAGTTTACCATGGAAGTCCAGTTTACCGTGGAAGTCCAGTTTACTGTGAGGGTCCAGTTTACCATGAAAGTCAGGTTACCATGAGAGTCAGTTTACCTTGAGTGTCCAGTTTAACATGAAAGTCCAGTTTACCATGGAAGTCCAGTTTACCATGAAAGTCAGTTTACCATGAGAGTCAGTTTACTGAGGGAGTCCAGTTTACCATGAGAGTCCAGTTTACCATGGAAGTCCAGTTTACCGTGGAAGTCCAGTTTACTGTGAGGGTCCAGTTTACCATGAAAGTCAGTTTACCATGAGAGTCAGTTTACCGTGGCAGTCCAGTTCACCATGAGAGTCCAGTTTACTATGAGAGTCCAGTTGACCATGGGAGTCAGTTTTCCATGAGAGTCAGTTTACAATGAGAGTCAGTTTACCATGAGAGTCCAGTTTACCATGAGAGTCCAGTTTACCATGAAAGTCAGTTTACTATGAGAGTCAGTTTACCATGAGAGTCTAGTTTACCATGAGAGTCCAGTTTACCATGGGAGTCCAGTTTACCATGAGAGTCCAGTTTACCATGGGAGTCCAGTTTACCATGAGAGTCAGTTTACTATGAGAGTCCAGTTTACCATGAGAGTCAGTTTACCATGAGAGTCAGTTCACCATGAGAGTCAGTTTACCATGAGAGTCCAGTTTACTATGAGAGTCAGTTTACCATTAGAGTCCAGTTTACCATGAGAGTCAGTTTACCATGAAATTCCAGTTTACCATGGGAGTCCATTTTATCGTGGGAGTCCAGTTTACCATGTGAGTCCAGTTTACCATGAGAGTCCAGTTTACCAGGAAAGTCAGTTTACTATGAGAGTCAGTTTACCATGAGAGTCTAGTTTACCATGAGAGTCCAGTTTACCATGGGAGTCCAGTTTACCATGAGAGTCCAGTTTACCATGGGAGTCCAGTTTACCATGAGAGTCAGTTTACTATGAGAGTCAGTTTACCATGGGAGTCAGTTTACCATGAGAGTCCAGTTTACCATGAGAGTCAGTTTACCATGGGAGTCCAGTTTACCATGAAAGTCAGTTTACCATGAGAGTCAGTTTACAATGAGAGTCCAGTTTACCATGAGAATCAGTTTACCATGAAAGTCCAGTTTACCATGGGAGTCCAGTTTATCGTGGGAGTCCAGTTTACCATGTGAGTGCAGTTTACCATGGAAGTCCAGTTTACCGTCGAAGTCTAGTTTACTGTGAGGGTCCAGTTTACCATGAAAGTCAGTTTACCATGAGAGTCAGTTTACCTTGAGTGTCCAGTTTACCATGAGAGTCCAGTTTACCATGGAAGTCCAGTTTACCATGAAAGTCAGTTTACCATGAGAGTCAGTTTACTGAGGGAGTCCAGTTTACCATGAGAGTCCAGTTTACTATGAGAGTCCAATTTACCATGAGAGTCAGTTTACCATGAGAGTCAGTTTACCATGAGAGTCAGTTCACCATGAGAGTCAGTTTACCATTAGAGTCCAGTTTACCATCAGAGTCAGTTTACCATGAAATTCCAGTTTACCATGGGAGTCCATTTTATCGTGGGAGTCCAGTTTACCATGAGAGTCAGTTTACCATGAGAGTCAGTTTACTATGAGAGTAAGATCACCATGAGAGTCAGTTTACCATGGAAGTCCAGTTTACCATGAAAGTCAGCTTACCATGAGAGTCAGTTTACCTTGAGAGTCCAGTTTACCATGAGAGTCCAGTTTACCATGGAAGTCCAGTTTACCATGAAAGTCAGTTTACCATCAGAGTCAGTTTACCGTGGGAGTCCAGTTTACCATGAGAGTCCAGTTTACTGTTGGAGTCCAGTTTACCATGAGAGTCCAGTTTACCATGAGAGTCAGTTTACCATGAGAGTCAGTTTACCATGAGAGTCAGTTTACTATGAGAGTCAGTTCACCATGAAAGTCAGTTTACCATGAGAGTCCAGTTTACTATGAGAGTCAGTTTACCATGAGAGTCCAGTTCACCATGAGAGTCCAGTTTACCATGAGAATCAGTTTACCATGAAAGTCCAGTTTACCATGGGAGTCCAGTTTATCGTGGGAGTCCAGTTTACCATGTGAGTGCAGTTTACCATGGAAGTCCAGTTTACCGTGGAAGTCCAGTTTACTGTGAGGGTCCAGTTTACCATGAAAGTCAGGTTACCATGAGAGTCAGTTTACCTTGAGTGTCCAGTTTAACATGAAAGTCCAGTTTACCATGAGAGTCAGTTTACCATGAGAGTCAGTTTACCATGAGAGTCAGTTTACTATGAGAGTCAGTTCACCATGAGAGTCAGTTTACCATTAGAGTCCAGTTTACCATCAGAGTCAGTTTACCATGAAATTCCAGTTTACCATGGGAGTCCATTTTATCGTGGGAGTCCAGTTTACCATGAGAGTCAGTTTACCATGAGAGTCAGTTTACTATGAGAGTCAGATCACCATGAGAGTCAGTTTACCATGGAAGTCCAGTTTACCATGAAAGTCAGCTTACCATGAGAGTCAGTTTACCTTGAGAGTCCAGTTTACCATGAGAGTCCAGTTTACCATGGAAGTCCAGTTTACCATGAAAGTCAGTTTACCATCAGAGTCAGTTTACCGTGGGAGTCCAGTTTACCATGAGAGTCCAGTTTACATGGAAGTCCAGTTTACCATGAAAGTCAGTTTACCATCAGAGTCAGTTTACCATGAGAGTCAGTTTACCATGAGAGTCAGTTTACTATGAGAGTCAGTTCACCATGAAAGTCAGTTTACCATGAGAGTCCAGTTTACTATGAGAGTCAGTTTACCATGAGAGTCCAGTTCACCATGAGAGTCCAGTTTACCATGAGAATCAGTTTACCATGAAAGTCCAGTTTACCATGGGAGTCCAGTTTATCGTGGGAGTCCAGTTTACCATGTGAGTGCAGTTTACCATGGAAGTCCAGTTTACCGTGGAAGTCCAGTTTACTGTGAGGGTCCAGTTTACCATGAAAGTCAGGTTACCATGAGAGTCAGTTTACCTTGAGTGTCCAGTTTAACATGAAAGTCCAGTTTACCATGGAAGTCCAGTTTACCATGAAAGTCAGTTTACCATGAGAGTCAGTTTACTGAGGGAGTCCAGTTTACCATGAGAGTCCAGTTTACTATGAGAATCAGTTTACCATGAAAGTCCAGTTTACCATGGGAGTCCAGTTTATCGTGGGAGTCCAGTTTACCATGTGAGTGCAGTTTACCATGGAAGTCCAGTTTACCGTGGAAGCCCAGTTTACTGTGAGGGTCCAGTTTACCATGAAAGTTAGTTTACCATGAGAGTCAGTTTACCTTGAGAGTCCAGTTTACCATGAGAGTCCAGTTTACCATGGAAGTCCAGTTTACCATGAAAGTCAGTTTACCATGAGAGTCAGTTTACCGTGGGAGTCCAGTTCACCATGAGAGTCCAGTTTACTATGAGAGTCCAGTTGACCATGGGAGTCAGTTTTCCATGAGATTCAGTTTACAATGAGAGTCAGTTTACCATGAGAGTCCAGTTTACCATGAGAGTCCAGTTTACCATGAAAGTCAGTTTACTATGAGAGTCAGTTTACCATGAGAGTCTAGTTTACCATGAGAGTCCAGTTTACCATGAGAGTCCAGTTTACCATGGGAGTCCAGTTTACCATGAGAGTCAGTTTACTATGAGAGTCCAGTTTACCATGAGAGTCAGTTTACCATGAGAGTCAGTTCACCATGAGAGTCAGTTTACCATGAGAGTCAGTTTACTATGAGAGTCAGTTTACCATGGGAGTCAGTTTACCATGAGAGTCAGTTTACCATGAAATTCCAGTTTACCATGGGAGTCCATTTTATCGTGGGAGTCCAGTTTACCATGTGAGTCCAGTTTACCATGAGAGTCCAGTTTACCAGGAAAGTCAGTTTACTATGAGAGTCAGTTTACCATGAGAGTCTAGTTTACCATGAGAGTCCAGTTTACCATGGGAGTCCAGTTTACCATGAGAGTCCAGTTTACCATGGGAGTCCAGTTTACCATGAGAGTCAGTTTACTATGAGAGTCAGTTTACCATGGGAGTCAGTTTACCATGAGAGTCCAGTTTACCATGAAAGTCAGTTTACCATGGGAGTCCAGTTTACCATGAAAGTCAGTTTACCATGAGAGTCAGTTTACAATGAGAGTCCAGTTTACCATGAGAATCAGTTTACCATGAAAGTCCAGTTTACCATGGGAGTCCAGTTTATCGTGGGAGTCCAGTTTACCATGTGAGTGCAGTTTACCATGGAAGTCCAGTTTACCGTCGAAGTCTAGTTTACTGTGAGGGTCCAGTTTACCATGAAAGTCAGTTTACCATGAGAGTCAGTTTACCTTGAGTGTCCAGTTTACCATGAGAGTCCAGTTTACCATGGAAGTCCAGTTTACCATGAAAGTCAGTTTACCATGAGAGTCAGTTTACTGAGGGAATCCAGTTTACCATGAGAGTCCAGTTTACTATGAGAGTCCAATTTACCATGAGAGTCAGTTTACCATGAGAGTCAGTTTACCATGAGAGTCAGTTCACCATGAGAGTCAGTTTACCATGAGAGTCCAGTTTACTATGAGAGTCAGTTTACCATTAGAGTCCAGTTTTCCATGAGAGTCAGTTTACCATGAAATTCCAGTTTACCATGGGAGTCCATTTTACCGTGGGAGTCCATTTTACCGTGGGAGTCCAGTTTACGATGTGGGTCAAGTTTACCATGGAAGCCCAGTTTACCGTGGAAGTCCAGTTTACTGTGAGAGTCCAGTTTACCATGAAAGTCAGTTTACAATGAGAGTCAGTTTACCTTGAGAGTCCAGTTTACCATGGAAGTCCAGTTTACCATTAGAGTCAGTTTACTATGAGAGTCAGTTTACTATGAGTCAGTTTATTATGAGAGTCCAGTTTACTATGAGAGTCAAGTTCACCATGAGAGTCAGTTTACCATAAGAGTCAGTTTACGATGAGAGTCCAGTTCACCATGAGAGTCCAGTTTACCATGAGAGTCAGATTACCATGAGAGTCCAGTTTACCGTGAGAGTCCAGTTTACCATGAGAGTCAGTTTACCATGATAGTCCAATTCACCATGAGAGTCCAGTTTACGGTGGAATTCCAGTTTACCATGAGAGTCAGTTTACCATGAGAGTCCAGTTTACCATGAGAGTCAGTTTACCATGAGAGTCCAGTTTACCATGAGAGTCCATTTCGCAATGAGAGTCCAGTTTACCATAGAAGTCCAGTTTACCATGAGAGTCCAGTTTACCATGAGAGTCCAGTTTACCATGAGAATCAGTTTCCCATGAGAGTCCAGTTTACCATGACAGTCAGTTTATCATGAGAGTCCAGTTTACCATGGGAGTCCAGTTTACCATGATAGTCCAGTTTACCATGAGAGTCCAGTTTACTATGAGAGTCAGTGTACTATGAGAGTCCAGTTTACCATGAGAGTCAGTTAACTATGAAAGTCCAGTTTACTGTTGGAGTCCAGTTTACCTTGAGAGTCCAGTTTACTATGAGAGTCCAGTTTACCATGAGAGTCTAGTTTACTATGAGAGTCCAGTTGACCATGGGAGTCCAGTTTACAATGAAAGTCCAGTTTACTGAGGGAGTCCAGTTTACCATGAGAGTCCAGTTTACTATGAGAGTCCAGTTTACCATGAGAGTCAGTTTACCATGAGAGTCAGTTCACCATGAGAGTCAGTTTACTATGAGAGTCAGTTTACCATTAGAGTCCAGTTTACCATGAGAGTCAGTTTACCATGAAATTCCAGTTTACCATGGGAGTCCATTTTATCGTGGGAGTCCAGTTTACCATGAGAGTCAGTTTACCATGAGAGTCAGTTTACTATTGAAAGTCCAGTTTACCATGGGAGTCCAGTTTACCATGAGAGTCAGTTTACTATGAGAGTCAGTTTACCATGGGAGTCAGTTTACCATGAGAGTCCAGTTTACCATGAGAGTCAGTTTACCATGGGAGTCCAGTTTACCATGAAAGTCAGTTCACCATGAGAGTCAGTTTACAATGAGAGTCCAGTTTACCATGAGAATCAGTTTACCATGAAAGTCCAGTTTACCATGGGAGTCCAGTTTATCGTGGGAGTCCAGTTTACCATGTGAGTGCAGTTTACCATGGAAGTCCAGTTTACCGTCGAAGTCCAGTTTACTGTGAGGGTCCAGTTTACCATGAAAGTCAGTTTACCATGAGAGTCAGTTTACCTTGAGTGTCCAGTTTACCATGAGAGTCCAGTTTACCATGGAAGTCCAGTTTACCATGAAAGTCAGTTTACCATGAGAGCCAGTTTACCATGAGAGTCCAGTTTACTATGAGAGTCCAGTTTACCATGAGAGTCAGTTTACCATGAGAGCCAGTTTACCATGAGAGTCAGTTCACCATGAGAGTCAGTTTACCATGAGAGTCCAGTTTACTATGAAAGTCAGTTTACCATTAGAGTCCAGTTTACCATGAGAGTCAGTTTACCATGAAATTCTAGTTTACCATGGGAGTCCATTTTACCTTGGGAGTCCAGTTTACCATGTGGGTCCAGTTTACCATGGAAGTCCAGTTTACCGTGGAAGTCCAGTTTACTGTGAGAGTCCAGTTTACCATGAAAGTCAGTTTACGATGAGAGTCAGTTTACCTTGAGAGTCCAGTTTACCATGGAAGTCCAGTTTACCATGAGAGTCAGTTTACTATGAGAGTCAGTTTACTATGAGTCAGTTTATTATGAGAGTCCAGTTTACTATGAGAGTCAAGTTCACCATGAGAGTCAGTTTACCATAAGAGTCAGTTTACGATGAGAGTCCAGTTTACCACGAGAGTCCAGTTTACCATGAGAGTCAGATTACCATGAGAGTCCAGTTTACCGTGAGAGTCCAGTTTACCATGAGAGTCAGTTTACCATGAGAGTCCAATTCACCATGAGAGTCCAGTTTACGGTGGAATTCCAGTTTACCATGAGAGTCAGTTTACCATGAGAGTCCAGTTTACC
Source organism: Petromyzon marinus (assembly GCF_048934315.1). Lineage (NCBI taxonomy): Eukaryota > Metazoa > Chordata > Hyperoartia > Petromyzontiformes > Petromyzontidae > Petromyzon > Petromyzon marinus. The sequence continues at coordinate 10,776,107 of NC_133706.1, read as the reverse complement.
ATGAGAGTCAGTTTACCATGAGAGTCCAGTTTACCATGAGAGTCTATTTTGCAATGAGAGTCCAGTTTACCATAGAAGTCCAGTTTACCATGAGAGTCCAGTTTACCATGAGAGTTAGTTTACCATGAGAGTCAGTTTACCATGAGAGTCCAGTTTACCATGAGAGTCAGTTTACCGTGGGAGTCCAGTTTACCATGAAAGTCAGTTTACCATGAGAGTCAGTTTACAATGAGAGTCCAGTTTACCATGAGAATCAGTTTACCATGAAAGTCCAGTTTACCATGGGAGTCCAGTTTATCGTGGGAGTCCAGTTTACCATGTGAGTGCAGTTTAGCATGGAAGTCCAGTTTACCGTGGAAGTCCAGTTTACTGTGAGGGTCCAGTTTACCATGAAAGTTAGTTTACCATGAGAGTCAGTTTACCTTGAGAGTCCAGTTTACCATGAGAGTCCAGTTTACCATGGAAGTCCAGTTTATCATGAAAGTCAGTTTACCATGAGAGTCAGTTTACTGTGGGAGTCCAGTTCACCATGAGAGTCCAGTTTACTATGCGTGTCCAGTTGACCATGGGAGTCCAGTTTACAATGAAAGTCCAGTTTACTGAGGGAGTCCAGTTTACCATGAGAGTCCAGTTTACTATGAGAGTCAGTTTACCATGAGAGTCAGTTTACCATGAGAGTCAGTTCACCATGAGAGTCAGTTTACTATGAGAGTCAGTTTACCATTAGAGTCCAGTTTACCATGAGAGTCAGTTTACCATGAAATTCCAGTTTACCATGGGAGTCCATTTTATCGTGGGAGTCCAGTTTACCATGAGAGTCAGTTTACCATGAGAGTCAGTTTACTATGAGAGTCAGATCACCATGAGAGTCAGTTTACCATGAAAGTCAGTTTACCATGAGAGTCAGTTTACCTTGAGAGTCCAGTTTACCATGAGAGTCCAGTTTACCATGGAAGTCCAGTTTACCATGAAAGTCAGTTTACCATCAGAGTCAGTTTACCGTGGGAGTCCAGTTTACCATGAGAGTCCAGTTTACTGTTGGAGTCCAGTTTACCATGAGAGTCCAGTTTACTATGAGAGTCCAGTTTACCATGAGAGTCAGTTTACCATGAGAGTCAGTTTACCATGAGAGTCAGTTTACTATGAGAGTCCAGTTTACCATGAGAGTCAGTTTACCATGAGAGTCAGTTTACTATGAGAGTCAGTTTACCATGAGAGTCCAGTTCACCATGAGAGTCCAGTTTACCATGAGAATCAGTTTACCATGAAAGTCCAGTTTACCATGGGAGTCCAGTTTATCGTGGGAGTTCAGTTTACCATGTGAGTGCAGTTTACCATGGAAGTCCAGTTTACCGTGGAAGTCCAGTTTACTGTGAGGGTCCAGTTTACCATGAAAGTCAGGTTACCATGAGAGTCAGTTTACCTTGAGTGTCCAGTTTAACATGAAAGTCCAGTTTACCATGGAAGTCCAGTTTACCATGAAAGTCAGTTTACCATGAGAGTCAGTTTACTGAGGGAGTCCAGTTTACCATGAGAGTCCAGTTTACTATGAGAATCAGTTTACCATGAAAGTCCAGTTTACCATGGGAGTCCAGTTTATCGTGGGAGTCCAGTTTACCATGTGAGTGCAGTTTACCATGGAAGTCCAGTTTACCGTGGAAGTCCAGTTTACTGTGAGGGTCCAGTTTACCATGAAAGTTAGTTTACCATGAGAGTCAGTTTACCTTGAGAGTCCAGTTTACCATGAGAGTCCAGTTTACCATGGAAGTCCAGTTTACCATGAAAGTCAGTTTACCATGAGAGTCAGTTTACCGTGGGAGTCCAGTTCACCATGAGAGTCCAGTTTACTATGAGAGTCCAGTTGACCATGGGAGTCAGTTTTCCAAGAGAGTCAGTTTACAATGAGAGTCAGTTTACCATGAGAGTCCAGTTTACCATGAGAGTCCATTTTACCATGAAAGTCAGTTTACTATGAGAGTCAGTTTACCATGAGAGTCTAGTTTACCATGAGAGTCCAGTTTACCATGGGAGTCCAGTTTACCATGAGAGTCCAGTTTACCATGGGAGTCCAGTTTACCATGAGAGTCAGTTTACTATGAGAGTCCAGTTTACCATGAGAGTCAGTTTACCATGAGAGTCAGTTCACCATGAGAGTCAGTTTACCATGAGAGTCCAGTTTACTATGAGAGTCAGTTTACCATTAGAGTCCAGTTTACCATGAGAGTCAGTTTACCATGAAATTCCAGTTTACCATGGGAGTCCATTTTATCGTGGGAGTCCAGTTTACCATGTGAGTCCAGTTTACCATGAGAGTCCAGTTTACCATGAAAGTCAGTTTACTATGAGAGTCAGTTTACCATGAGAGTCTAGTTTACCATGAGAGTCCAGTTTACCATGGGAGTCCAGTTTACCATGAGAGTCCAGTTTACCATGGGAGTCCAGTTTACCATGAGAGTCAGTTTACTGTGAGAGTCAGTTTACCATGGGAGTCAGTTTACCATGAGAGTCCAGTTTACCATGAGAGTCAGTTTACCATGGGAGTCCAGTTTACCACGAAAGTCAGATTACCATGAGAGTCAGTTTACAATGAGAGTCCAGTTTACCATGAGAATCAGTTTACCATGAAAGTCCAGTTTACCATGGGAGTCCAGTTTATCGTGGGAGTCCAGTTTACCATGTGAGTGCAGTTTACCATGGAAGTCCAGTTTACCGTCGAAGTCTAGTTTACTGTGAGGGTCCAGTTTACCATGAAAGTCAGTTTACCATGAGAGTCAGTTTACCTTGAGTGTCCAGTTTACCATGAGAGTCCAGTTTACCATGGAAGTCCAGTTTACCATGAAAGTCAGTTTACCATGAGAGTCAGTTTACCATGAGAGTCAGTTTACTATGAGAGTCAGTTTACCATGAGAGTCCAGTTCACCATGAGAGTCCAGTTTACCATGAGAATCAGTTTACCATGAAAGTCCAGTTTACCATGGGAGTCCAGTTTATCGTGGGAGTCCAGTTTACCATGTGAGTGCAGTTTACCATGGAAGTCCAGTTTACCGTGGAAGTCCAGTTTACTGTGAGGGTCCAGTTTACCATGAAAGTCAGGTTACCATGAGAGTCAGTTTACCTTGAGTGTCCAGTTTAACATGAAAGTCCAGTTTACCATGGAAGTCCAGTTTACCATGAAAGTCAGTTTACCATGAGAGTCAGTTTACTGAGGGAGTCCAGTTTACCATGAGAGTCCAGTTTACTATGAGAATCAGTTTACCATGAAAGTCCAGTTTACCATGGGAGTCCAGTTTATCGTGGGAGTCCAGTTTACCATGTGAGTGCAGTTTACCATGGAAGTCCAGTTTACCGTGGAAGTCCAGTTTACTGTGAGGGTCCAGTTTACCATGAAAGTTAGTTTACCATGAGAGTCAGTTTACCTTGAGAGTCCAGTTTACCATGAGAGTCCAGTTTACCATGGAAGTCCAGTTTACCATGAATGTCAGTTTACCATGAGAGTCAGTTTACCGTGGGAGTCCAGTTCACCATGAGAGTCCAGTTTACTATGAGAGTCCAGTTGACCATGGGAGTCAGTTTTCCATGAGAGTCAGTTTACAATGAGAGTCAGTTTACCATGAGAGTCCAGTTTACCATGAGAGTCCAGTTTACCATGAAAGTCAGTTTACTATGAGAGTCAGTTTACCATGAGAGTCTAGTTTACCATGAGAGTCCAGTTTACCATGGGAGTCCAGTTTACCATGAGAGTCCAGTTTACCATGGGAGTCCAGTTTACCATGAGAGTCAGTTTACTATGAGAGTCCAGTTTACCATGAGAGTCAGTTTACCATGAGAGTCAGTTCACCATGAGAGTCAGTTTACCATGAGAGTCCAGTTTACTATGAGAGTCAGTTTACCATTAGAGTCCAGTTTACCATGAGAGTCAGTTTACCATGAAATTCCAGTTTACCATGGGAGTCCATTTTATCGTGGGAGTCCAGTTTACCATGTGAGTCCAGTTTACCATGAGAGTCCAGTTTACCAGGAAAGTCAGTTTACTATGAGAGTCAGTTTACCATGAGAGTCTAGTTTACCATGAGAGTCCAGTTTACCATGGGAGTCCAGTTTACCATGAGAGTCCAGTTTACCATGGGAGTCCAGTTTACCATGAGAGTCAGTTTACTATGAGAGTCAGTTTACCATGGGAGTCAGTTTACCATGAGAGTCCAGTTTACCATGAGAGTCAGTTTACCATGGGAGTCCAGTTTACCATGAAAGTCAGTTTACCATGAGAGTCAGTTTACAATGAGAGTCCAGTTTACCATGAGAATCAGTTTACCATGAAAGTCCAGTTTACCATGGGAGTCCAGTTTATCGTGGGAGTCCAGTTTACCATGTGAGTGCAGTTTACCATGGAAGTCCAGTTTACCGTCGAAGTCTAGTTTACTGTGAGGGTCCAGTTTACCATGAAAGTCAGTTTACCATGAGAGTCAGTTTACCTTGAGTGTCCAGTTTACCATGAGAGTCCAGTTTAACATGGAAGTCCAGTTTACCATGAGAGTCAGTTTACTGAGGGAGTCCAGTTTACCATGAGAGTCCAGTTTACTATGAGAGTCCAATTTACCATGAGAGTCAGTTTACCATGAGAGTCAGTTTACCATGAGAGTCAGTTCACCATGAGAGTCAGTTTACCATGAGAGTCCAGTTTACTATGAGAGTCAGTTTACCATTAGAGTCCAGTTTACCATGAGAGTCAGTTTACCATGAAATTCCAGTTTACCATGGGAGTCCATTTTACCATGGGAGTCCAGTTTACCATGTGGGTCAAGTTTACCATGGAAGTCCAGTTTACCGTGGAAGTCCAGTTTACTGTGAGAGTCCAGTTTACCATGAAAGTCAGTTTACGATGAGAGTCAGTTTACCTTGAGAGTCCAGTTTACCATGGAAGTCCAGTTTACCATTAGAGTCAGTTTACTATGAGAGTCAGTTTACTATGAGTCAGTTTATTATGAGAGTCCAGTTTACTATGAGAGTCAAGTTCACCATGAGAGTCAGTTTACCATAAAAGTCAGTTTACGATGAGAGTCCAGTTCACCATGAGAGTCCAGTTTACCATGAGAGTCAGATTACCATGAGAGTCCAGTTTACCGTGAGAGTCCAGTTTACCATGAGAGTCAGTTTACCATGAGAGTCCAATTCACCATGAGAGTCCAGTTTACGGTGGAATTCCAGTTTACCATGAGAGTCAGTTTACCATGAGAGTCCAGTTTACCATGAGAGTCAGTTTACCATGAGAGTCCAGTTTACCATGAGAGTCCATTTCGCAATGAGAGTCCAGTTTACCATAGAAGTCCAGTTTACCATGAGAATCCAGTTTACCATGAGAGTCCAGTTTACCATGAGAATCAGTTTCCCATGAGAGTCCAGTTTACCATGACAGTCAGTTTATCATGAGAGTCCAGTTTACCATGGGAGTCCAGTTTACCATGATAGTCCAGTTTACCATGAGAGTCCAGTTTACCACGAGAGTCCAGTTTACCATGAGAGTCAGATTACCATGAGAGTCCAGTTTACCGTGAGAGTCCAGTTTACCATGAGAGTCAGTTTACCATGAGAGTCCAATTCACCATGAGAGTCCAGTTTACGGTGGAATTCCAGTTTACCATGAGAGTCAGTTTACCATGAGAGTCCAGTTTACCATGAGAGTCAGTTTACCATGAGAGTCCAGTTTACCATGAGAGTCCATTTTGCAATGAGAGTCCAGTTTACCATAGAAGTCCAGTTTACCATGAGAGTCCAGTTTACCATGAGAGTTAGTTTACCATGAGAGTCAGTTTACCATGAGAGTCCAGTTTACCATGAGAGTCAGTTTACCGTGGGAGTCCAGTTTACCATGAGAATCAGTTTACCATGAAAGTCCAGTTTACCATGGGAGTCCAGTTTATCGTGGGAGTCCAGTTTACCATGTGAGTGCAGTTTACCATGGAAGTCCAGTTTACCGTGGAAGTCCAGTTTACTGTGAGGGTCCAGTTTACCATGAAAGTTAGTTTACCATGAGAGTCAGTTTACCTTGAGAGTTCAGTTTACCATGAGAGTCCAGTTTACCATGGAAGTCCAGTTTATCATGAAAGTCAGTTTACCATGAGAGTCAGTTTACCGTGGGAGTCCAGTTCACCATGAGAGTCCAGTTTACTATGTGTGTCCAGTTGACCATGGGAGTCCAGTTTACAATGAAAGTCCAGTTTACTGAGGGAGTCCAGTTTACCATGAGAGTCCAGTTTACTATGAGAGTCCAGTTTACCATGAGAGTCAGTTTACCATGAGAGTCAGTTTACCATGAGAGTCAGTTCACCATGAGAGTCAGTTTACTATGAGAGTCAGTTTACCATTAGAGTCCAGTTTACCATGAGAGTCAGTTTACCATGAAATTCCAGTTTACCATGGGAGTCCATTTTATCGTGGGAGTCCAGTTTACCATGAGAGTCAGTTCACCATGAGAGTCAGTTTACTATGAGAGTCAGATCACCATGAGAGTCAGTTTACCATGAAAGTCAGTTTACCATGAGAGTCAGTTTACCTTGAGAGTCCAGTTTACCATGAGAGTCCAGTTTACCATGGAAGTCCAGTTTACCATGAAAGTCAGTTTACCATCAGAGTCAGTTTACCGTGGGAGTCCAGTTTACCATGAGAGTCCAGTTTACTGGTGGAGTCCAGTTTACCATGAGAGTCCAGTTTACTATGAGAGTCCAGTTTACCATGAGAGTCAGTTTACCATGAGAGTCAGTTTACCATGAGAGTCAGTTTACTATGAGAGTCCAGTTTACCATGAGAGTCAGTTTACCATGAGAGTCAGTTTACCATGAGAGTCAGTTTACTATGAGAGTCAGTTTACCATGAGAGTCCAGTTCACCATGAGAGTCCAGTTTACCATGAGAATCAGTTTACCATGAAAGTCCAGTTTACCATGGGAGTCCAGTTTATCGTGGGAGTCCAGTTTACCATGTGAGTGCAGTTTACCATGGAAGTCCAGTTTACCGTGGAAGTCCAGTTTACTGTGAGGGTCCAGTTTACCATGAAAGTCAGGTTACGATGAGAGTCAGTTTACCTTGAGTGTCCAGTTTAACATGAAAGTCCAGTTTACCATGGAAGTCCAGTTTACCATGAAAGTCAGTTTACCATGAGAGTCAGTTTACTGAGGGAGTCCAGTTTACCATGAGAGTCCAGTTTACTATGAGAATCAGTTTACCATGAAAGTCCAGTTTACCATGGGAGTCCAGTTTATCGTGGGAGTCCAGTTTACCATGTGAGTGCAGTTTACCATGGAAGTCCAGTTTACCGTGGAAGTCCAGTTTACTGTGAGGGTCCAGTTTACCATGAAAGTTAGTTTACCATGAGAGTCAGTTTACCTTGAGAGTCCAGTTTACCATGAGAGTCCAGTTTACCATGGAAGTCCAGTTTACCATGAAAGTCAGTTTACCATGAGAGTCAGTTTACCGTGGGCGTCCAGTTCACAATGAGAGTCCAGTTTACTATGAGAGTCCAGTTGACCATGGGAGTCAGTTTTCCATGAGAGTCCAGTTTACTATGAGAGTCAGTTTACCATTAGAGTCCAGTTTACCATGAGAGTCAGTTTACCATGAAATTCTAGTTTACCATGGGAGTCCATTTTACCGTGGGAGTCCAGTTTACCATGTGGGTCCAGTTTACCATGGAAGTCCAGTTTACCGTGGAAGTCCAGTTTACTGTGAGAGTCCAGTTTACCATGAAAGTCAGTTTACGATGAGAGTCAGTTTACCTTGAGAGTCCAGTTTACCATGGAAGTCCAGTTTACCATGAGAGTCAGTTTACTATGAGAGTCAGTTTACTATGAGTCAGTTTATTATGAGAGTCCAGTTTACTATGAGAGTCAAGTTCACCATGAGAGTCAGTTTACCATAAGAGTCAGTTTACGATGAGAGTCCAGTTTACCACGAGAGTCTAGTTTACCATGAGAGTCAGATTACCATGAGAGTCCAGTTTACCGTAAGAGTCCAGTTTACCATGAGAGTCAGTTTACCATGAGAGTCCAATTCACCATGAGAGTCCAGTTTACGGTGGAATTCCAGTTTACCATGAGAGTCAGTTTACCATGAGAGTCCAGTTTACCATGAGAGTCAGTTTACCATGAGAGTCCAGTTTACCATGAGAGTCCATTTCGCAATGAGAGTCCAGTTTACCATAGAAGTTCAGTTTACCATGAGAGTCCAGTTTACCATGAGAGTTAGTTTACCATGAGAGTCAGTTTACCATGAGAGTCCAGTTTACCATGAGAGTCAGTTTACCGTGGGAGTCCAGTTTACCATGAAATTCAGTTTACCATGAGAGTCAGTTTACAATGAGAGTCCAGTTTACCATGAGAATCAGTTTACCATGAAAGTCCAGTTTACCATGGGAGTCCAGTTTATCGTGGGAGTCCAGTTTACCATGTGAGTGCAGTTTACCATGGAAGTCCAGTTTACCGTGGAAGTCCAGTTTACTGTGAGGGTCCAGTTTACCATGAAAGTTAGTTTACCATGAGAGTCAGTTTACCTTGAGAGTCCAGTTTACCATGAGAGTCCAGTTTACCATGGAAGTCCAGTTTATCATGAAAGTCAGTTTACCATGAGAGTCAGTTTACCGTGGGAGTCCAGTTCACCATGAGAGTCCAGTTTACTAGGTGTGTCCAGTTTACCATGGGAGTCCAGTTTACAATGAAAGTCCAGTTTACTGAGGGAGTCCAGTTTACCATGATAGTCCAGTTTACTATGAGAGTCCAGTTTACCATGAGAGTCAGTTTACCATGAGAGTCAGTTTACCATGAGAGTCAGTTCACCATGAGAGTCAGTTTACTATGAGAGTCAGTTTACCATTAGAGTCCAGTTTACCATGAGAGTCAGTTTACCATGAGAGTCAGTTTACTATGAGAGTCAGATCACCATGAGAGTCAGTTTACCATGAAAGTCAGTTTACCATGAGAGTCAGTTTACCTTGAGAGTCCAGTTTACCATGAGAGTCCAGTTTACCATGGAAGTCCAGTTTACCATGAAAGTCAGTTTACCATCAGAGTCAGTTTACCGTGGGAGTCCAGTTTACCATGAGAGTCCAGTTTACTGTTGGAGTCCAGTTTACCATGAGAGTCCAGTTTACTATGAGAGTCCAGTTTACCATGAGAGTCAGTTTACCATGAGAGTCAGGTTACCATGAGAGTCAGTTTACTATGAGAGTCAGTTCACCATGAAAGTCAGTTTACCATGAGAGTCCAGTTTACTATGAGAGTCAGTTTACCATGAGAGTCCAGTTCACCATGAGAGTCCAGTTTACCATGAGAATCAGTTTACCATGAAAGTCCAGTTTACCATGGGAGTCCAGTTTATCGTGGGAGTCCAGTTTACCATGTGAGTGCAGTTTACCATGGAAGTCCAGTTTACCGTGGAAGTCCAGTTTACTGTGAGGGTCCAGTTTACCATGAAAGTCAGGTTACCATGAGAGTCAGTTTACCTTGAGTGTCCAGTTTAACATGAAAGTCCAGTTTACCATGGAAGTCCAGTTTACCATGAAAGTCAGTTTACCATGAGAGTCAGTTTACTGAGGGAGTCCAGTTTACCATGAGAGTCCAGTTTACTATAAGAATCAGTTTACCATGAAAGTCCAGTTTACCATGGGAGTCCAGTTTATCGTGGGAGTCCAGTTTACCATGTGAGTGCAGTTTACCATGGAAGTCCAGTTTACCGTGGAAGTCCAGTTTACTGTGAGGGTCCAGTTTACCATGAAAGTTAGTTTACCATGAGAGTCAGTTTACCTTGAGAGTCCAGTTTACCATGAGAGTCCAGTTTACCATGGAAGTCCAGTTTACCATGAAAGTCAGTTTACCATGAGAGTCAGTTTACCGTGGGAGTCCAGTTCACGATGAGAGTCCAGTTTACTATGAGAGTCCAGTTGACCATGGGAGTCAGTTTTCCATGAGAGTCAGTTTACAATGAGAGTCAGTTTACCATGAGAGTCCAGTTTACCATGAGAGTCCAGTTTACCATGAAAGTCAGTTTACTATGAGAGTCAGTTTACTATGAGAGTCTAGTTTACCATGAGAGTCCAGTTTACCATGGGAGTCCAGTTTACCATGAGAGTCCAGTTTACCATGAGAGTCAGTTTACTATGAGAGTCAGTTCACCATGAGAGTCAGTTTACCATGAGAGTCCAGTTTACTATGAGAGTCAGTTTACCATTAGAGTCCAGTTTACCATGAGAGTCAGTTTACCATGAAATTCCAGTTTACCATGGGAGTCCATTTTATCGTGGGGGTCCAGTTTACCATGTGAGTCCAGTTTACCATGAGAGTCCAGTTTACCAGGAAAGTCAGTTTACTATGAGAGTCAGTTTACCATGAGAGTCTAGTTTACCATGAGAGTCCAGTTTACCATGGGAGTCCAGTTTACCATGAGAGTTCCAGTTTACCATGGGAGTCCAGTTTTCCATGAGAGTCAGTTTACTATGAGAGTCAGGTTACCATGGGAGTCAGTTTACCATGAGAGTCCAGTTTACCATGAGAGTCAGTTTACCATGGGAGTCCAGTTTACCATGAAAGTCAGTTTACCATGAGAGTCAGTTTACAATGAGTGTCCAGTTTACCATGAGAATCAGTTTACCATGAAAGTCCAGTTTACCATGGGAATCCAGTTTATCGTGGGAGTCCAGTTTACCATGTGAGTGCAGTTTACCATGGAAGTCCAGTTTACCGTCGAAGTCTAGTTTACTGTGAGGGTCCAGTTTACCATGAAAGTCAGTTTACCATGAGAGTCAGTTTACCTTGAGTGTCCAGTTTACCATGAGAGTCCAGTTTACCATGGAAGTCCAGTTTACCATGAAAGTCAGTTTACCATGAGAGTCAGTTTACTGAGGGAGTCCAGTTTACCATGAGAGTCCAGTTTACTATGAGAGTCCAGTTTACCATGAGAGTCAGTTTACCATGAGAGTCAGTTTACCATGAGAGTCAGTTCACCATGAGAGTCAGTTTACCATGAGAGTCCAGTTTACTATGAGAGTCAGTTTACCATTAGAGTCCAGTTTACCATGAGAGTCAGTTTACCATGAAATTCCAGTTTACCATGGGAGTCCATTTTACCGTGGGAGTCCAGTTTACCATGTGGGTTCAGTTTACCATGGAAGTCCAGTTTACCATGAAAGTCAGTTTACTATGAGAGTCAGTTTACTATGAGAGTCTAGTTTACCATGAGAGTCCAGTTTACCATGGGAGTCCAGTTTACCATGAGAGTCCAGTTTACCATGAGAGTCAGTTTACTATGAGAGTCCAGTTTACCATGAGAGTCAGTTTACCATGAGAGTCAGTTCACCATGAGAGTCAGTTTACCATGAGAGTCCAGTTTACTATGAGAGTCAGTTTACCATTAGAGTCCAGTTTACCATGAGAGTCAGTTTACCATGAAATTCCAGTTTACCATGGGAGTCCATTTTATCGTGGGAGTCCAGTTTACCATGTGAGTCCAGTTTACCATGAGAGTCCAGTTTACCAGGAAAGTCAGTTTACTATGAGAGTCAGTTTACCATGAGAGTCTAGTTTACCATGAGAGTCCAGTTTACCATGGGAGTCCAGTTTACCATGAGAGTCCAGTTTACCATGGGAATCCAGTTTTCCATGAGAGTCAGTTTACTATGAGAGTCAGTTTACCATGGGAGTCAGTTTACCATGAGAGTCCAGTTTACCATGAGAGTCAGTTTACCATGGGAGTCCAGTTTACCATGAAAGTCAGTTTACCATGAGAGTCAGTTTACAATGAGTGTCCAGTTTACCATGAGAATCAGTTTACCATGAAAGTCCAGTTTACCATGGGAATCTAGTTTATCGTGGGAGTCCAGTTTACCATGTGAGTGCAGTTTACCATGGAAGTCCAGTTTACCGTCGAAGTCTAGTTTACTGTGAGGGTCCAGTTTACCATGAAAGTCAGTTTACCATGAGAGTCAGTTTACCTTGAGTGTCCAGTTTACCATGAGAGTCCAGTTTACCATGGAAGTCCAGTTTACCATGAAAGTCAGTTTACCATGAGAGTCAGTTTACTGAGGGAGTCCAGTTTACCATGAGAGTCCAGTTTACTATGAGAGTCCAGTTTACCATGAGAGTCAGTTTACCATGAGAGTCAGTTTACCATGAGAGTCAGTTCACCATGAGAGTCAGTTTACCATGAGAGTCCAGTTTACTATGAGAGTCAGTTTACCATTAGAGTCCAGTTTACCATGAGAGTCAGTTTACCATGAAATTCCAGTTTACCATGGGAGTCCATTTTACCGTGGGAGTCCAGTTTACCATGTGGGTTCAGTTTACCATGGAAGTCCAGTTTACCGTGGAAGTCCAGTTTACTGTGAGAGTCCAGTTTACCATGAAAGTCAGTTAACGATGAGAGTCAGTTTACCTTGAGAGTCCAGTTTACCATGGAAGTCCAGTTTACCATTAGAGTCAGTTTACTATGAGAGTCAGTTTACTATGAGTCAGTTTATTATGAGAGTCCAGTTTACTATGAGAGTCAAGTTCACCATGAGAGTCAGTTTACCATAAGAGTCATTTTACGATGAGAGTCCAGTTCACCATGAGAGTCCAGTTTACCATGAGAGTCAGATTACCATGAGAGTCCAGTTTACCGTGAGAGTCCAGTTTACCATGAGAGTCAGTTTACCATGAGAGTCCAATTCACCATGAGAGTCCAGTTTACGGTGGAATTCCAGTTTACCATGAGAGTCAGTTTACCATGAGAGTCCAGTTTACCATGAGAGTCAGTTTACCATGAGAGTCAGGTTACCATGAGAGTCAGTTTACTATGAGAGTCAGTTCACCATGAAAGTCAGTTTACCATGAGAGTCCAGTTTACTATGAGAGTCAGTTTACCATGAGAGTCCAGTTCACCATGAGAGTCCAGTTTACCATGAGAATCAGTTTACCATGAAAGTCCAGTTTACCATGGGAGTCCAGTTTATCGTGGGAGTCCAGTTTACCATGTGAGTGCAGTTTACCATGGAAGTCCAGTTTACCGTGGAAGTCCAGTTTACTGTGAGGGTCCAGTTTACCATGAAAGTCAGGTTACCATGAGAGTCAGTTTACCTTGAGTGTCCAGTTTAACATGAAAGTCCAGTTTACCATGGAAGTCCAGTTTACCATGAAAGTCAGTTTACCATGAGAGTCAGTTTACTGAGGGAGTCCAGTTTACCATGAGAGTCCAGTTTACTATAAGAATCAGTTTACCATGAAAGTCCAGTTTACCATGGGAGTCCAGTTTATCGTGGGAGTCCAGTTTACCATGTGAGTGCAGTTTACCATGGAAGTCCAGTTTACCGTGGAAGTCCAGTTTACTGTGAGGGTCCAGTTTACCATGAAAGTTAGTTTACCATGAGAGTCAGTTTACCTTGAGAGTCCAGTTTACCATGAGAGTCCAGTTTACCATGGAAGTCCAGTTTACCATGAAAGTCAGTTTACCATGAGAGTCAGTTTACCGTGGGAGTCCAGTTCACGATGAGAGTCCAGTTTACTATGAGAGTCCAGTTGACCATGGGAGTCAGTTTTCCATGAGAGTCAGTTTACAATGAGAGTCAGTTTACCATGAGAGTCCAGTTTACCATGAGAGTCCAGTTTACCATGAGAATCAGTTTACCATGAAAGTCCAGTTTACCATGGGAGTCCAGTTTATCGTGGGAGTCCAGTTTACCATGTGAGTGCAGTTTACCATGGAAGTCCAGTTTACCGTGGAAGTCCAGTTTACTGTGAGGGTCCAGTTTACCATGAAAGTTAGTTTACCATGAGAGTCAGTTTACCTTGAGAGTCCAGTTTACCATGAGAGTCCAGTTTACCATGGAAGTCCAGTTTACCATGAAAGTCAGTTTACCATGAGAGTCAGTTTACCGTGGGAGTCCAGTTCACAATGAGAGTCCAGTTTACTATGAGAGTCCAGTTGACCATGGGAGTCAGTTTTCCATGAGAGTCCAGTTTACTATGAGAGTCAGTTTACCATTAGAGTCCAGTTTACCATGAGAGTCAGTTTACCATGAAATTCTAGTTTACCATGGGAGTCCATTTTACCGTGGGAGTCCAGTTTACCATGTGGGTCCAGTTTACCATGGAAGTCCAGTTTACCGTGGAAGTCCAGTTTACTGTGAGAGTCCAGTTTACCATGAAAGTCAGTTTACGATGAGAGTCAGTTTACCTTGAGAGTCCAGTTTACCATGGAAGTCCAGTTTACCATGAGAGTCAGTTTACTATGAGAGTCAGTTTACTATGAGTCAGTTTATTATGAGAGTCCAGTTTACTATGAGAGTCAAGTTCACCATGAGAGTCAGTTTACCATAAGAGTCAGTTTACGATGAGAGTCCAGTTTACCACGAGAGTCTAGTTTACCATGAGAGTCAGATTACCATGAGAGTCCAGTTTACCGTGAGAGTCCAGTTTACCATGAGAGTCAGTTTACCATGAGAGTCCAATTCACCATGAGAGTCCAGTTTACGGTGGAATTCCAGTTTACCATGAGAGTCAGTTTACCATGAGAGTCCAGTTTACCATGAGAGTCAGTTTACCATGAGAGTCCAGTTTACCATGAGAGTCCATTTCGCAATGAGAGTCCAGTTTACCATAGAAGTTCAGTTTACCATGAGAGTCCAGTTTACCATGAGAGTTAGTTTACCATGAGAGTCAGTTTACCATGAGAGTCCAGTTTACCATGAGAGTCAGTTTACCGTGGGAGTCCAGTTTACCATGAAATTCAGTTTACCATGAGAGTCAGTTTACAATGAGAGTCCAGTTTACCATGAGAATCAGTTTACCATGAAAGTCCAGTTTACCATGGGAGTCCAGTTTATCGTGGGAGTCCAGTTTACCATGTGAGTGCAGTTTACCATGGAAGTCCAGTTTACCGTGGAAGTCCAGTTTACTGTGAGGGTCCAGTTTACCATGAAAGTTAGTTTACCATGAGAGTCAGTTTACCTTGAGAGTCCAGTTTACCATGAGAGTCCAGTTTACCATGGAAGTCCAGTTTATCATGAAAGTCAGTTTACCATGAGAGTCAGTTTACCGTGGGAGTCCAGTTCACCATGAGAGTCCAGTTTACTAGGTGTGTCCAGTTTACCATGGGAGTCCAGTTTACAATGAAAGTCCAGTTTACTGAGGGAGTCCAGTTTACCATGATAGTCCAGTTTACTATGAGAGTCCAGTTTACCATGAGAGTCAGTTTACCATGAGAGTCAGTTTACCATGAGAGTCAGTTCACCATGAGAGTCAGTTTACTATGAGAGTCAGTTTACCATTAGAGTCCAGTTTACCATGAGAGTCAGTTTACCATGAGAGTCAGTTTACTATGAGAGTCAGATCACCATGAGAGTCAGTTTACCATGAAAGTCAGTTTACCATGAGAGTCAGTTTACCTTGAGAGTCCAGTTTACCATGAGAGTCCAGTTTACCATGGAAGTCCAGTTTACCATGAAAGTCAGTTTACCATCAGAGTCAGTTTACCGTGGGAGTCCAGTTTACCATGAGAGTCCAGTTTACTGTTGGAGTCCAGTTTACCATGAGAGTCCAGTTTACTATGAGAGTCCAGTTTACCATGAGAGTCAGTTTACCATGAGAGTCAGGTTACCATGAGAGTCAGTTTACTATGAGAGTCAGTTCACCATGAAAGTCAGTTTACCATGAGAGTCCAGTTTACTATGAGAGTCAGTTTACCATGAGAGTCCAGTTCACCATGAGAGTCCAGTTTACCATGAGAATCAGTTTACCATGAAAGTCCAGTTTACCATGGGAGTCCAGTTTATCGTGGGAGTCCAGTTTACCATGTGAGTGCAGTTTACCATGGAAGTCCAGTTTACCGTGGAAGTCCAGTTTACTGTGAGGGTCCAGTTTACCATGAAAGTCAGGTTACCATGAGAGTCAGTTTACCTTGAGTGTCCAGTTTAACATGAAAGTCCAGTTTACCATGGAAGTCCAGTTTACCATGAAAGTCAGTTTACCATGAGAGTCAGTTTACTGAGGGAGTCCAGTTTACCATGAGAGTCCAGTTTACTATAAGAATCAGTTTACCATGAAAGTCCAGTTTACCATGGGAGTCCAGTTTATCGTGGGAGTCCAGTTTACCATGTGAGTGCAGTTTACCATGGAAGTCCAGTTTACCGTGGAAGTCCAGTTTACTGTGAGGGTCCAGTTTACCATGAAAGTTAGTTTACCATGAGAGTCAGTTTACCTTGAGAGTCCAGTTTACCATGAGAGTCCAGTTTACCATGGAAGTCCAGTTTACCATGAAAGTCAGTTTACCATGAGAGTCAGTTTACCGTGGGAGTCCAGTTCACGATGAGAGTCCAGTTTACTATGAGAGTCCAGTTGACCATGGGAGTCAGTTTTCCATGAGAGTCAGTTTACAATGAGAGTCAGTTTACCATGAGAGTCCAGTTTACCATGAGAGTCCAGTTTACCATGAAAGTCAGTTTACTATGAGAGTCAGTTTACTATGAGAGTCTAGTTTACCATGAGAGTCCAGTTTACCATGGGAGTCCAGTTTACCATGAGAGTCCAGTTTACCATGGGAGTCCAGTTTACCATGAGAGTCAGTTTACTATGAGAGTCAGTTCACCATGAGAGTCAGTTTACCATGAGAGTCCAGTTTACTATGAGAGTCAGTTTACCATTAGAGTCCAGTTTACCATGAGAGTCAGTTTACCATGAAATTCCAGTTTACCATGGGAGTCCATTTTATCGTGGGGGTCCAGTTTACCATGTGAGTCCAGTTTACCATGAGAGTCCAGTTTACCAGGAAAGTCAGTTTACTATGAGAGTCAGTTTACCATGAGAGTCTAGTTTACCATGAGAGTCCAGTTTACCATGGGAGTCCAGTTTACCATGAGAGTTCCAGTTTACCATGGGAGTCCAGTTTTCCATGAGAGTCAGTTTACTATGAGAGTCAGGTTACCATGGGAGTCAGTTTACCATGAGAGTCCAGTTTACCATGAGAGTCAGTTTACCATGGGAGTCCAGTTTACCATGAAAGTCAGTTTACCATGAGAGTCAGTTTACAATGAGTGTCCAGTTTACCATGAGAATCAGTTTACCATGAAAGTCCAGTTTACCATGGGAATCCAGTTTATCGTGGGAGTCCAGTTTACCATGTGAGTGCAGTTTACCATGGAAGTCCAGTTTACCGTCGAAGTCTAGTTTACTGTGAGGGTCCAGTTTACCATGAAAGTCAGTTTACCATGAGAGTCAGTTTACCTTGAGTGTCCAGTTTACCATGAGAGTCCAGTTTACCATGGAAGTCCAGTTTACCATGAAAGTCAGTTTACCATGAGAGTCAGTTTACTGAGGGAGTCCAGTTTACCATGAGAGTCCAGTTTACTATGAGAGTCCAGTTTACCATGAGAGTCAGTTTACCATGAGAGTCAGTTTACCATGAGAGTCAGTTCACCATGAGAGTCAGTTTACCATGAGAGTCCAGTTTACTATGAGAGTCAGTTTACCATTAGAGTCCAGTTTACCATGAGAGTCAGTTTACCATGAAATTCCAGTTTACCATGGGAGTCCATTTTACCGTGGGAGTCCAGTTTACCATGTGGGTTCAGTTTACCATGGAAGTCCAGTTTACCATGAAAGTCAGTTTACTATGAGAGTCAGTTTACTATGAGAGTCTAGTTTACCATGAGAGTCCAGTTTACCATGGGAGTCCAGTTTACCATGAGAGTCCAGTTTACCATGAGAGTCAGTTTACTATGAGAGTCCAGTTTACCATGAGAGTCAGTTTACCATGAGAGTCAGTTCACCATGAGAGTCAGTTTACCATGAGAGTCCAGTTTACTATGAGAGTCAGTTTACCATTAGAGTCCAGTTTACCATGAGAGTCAGTTTACCATGAAATTCCAGTTTACCATGGGAGTCCATTTTATCGTGGGAGTCCAGTTTACCATGTGAGTCCAGTTTACCATGAGAGTCCAGTTTACCAGGAAAGTCAGTTTACTATGAGAGTCAGTTTACCATGAGAGTCTAGTTTACCATGAGAGTCCAGTTTACCATGGGAGTCCAGTTTACCATGAGAGTCCAGTTTACCATGGGAATCCAGTTTTCCATGAGAGTCAGTTTACTATGAGAGTCAGTTTACCATGGGAGTCAGTTTACCATGAGAGTCCAGTTTACCATGAGAGTCAGTTTACCATGGGAGTCCAGTTTACCATGAAAGTCAGTTTACCATGAGAGTCAGTTTACAATGAGTGTCCAGTTTACCATGAGAATCAGTTTACCATGAAAGTCCAGTTTACCATGGGAATCTAGTTTATCGTGGGAGTCCAGTTTACCATGTGAGTGCAGTTTACCATGGAAGTCCAGTTTACCGTCGAAGTCTAGTTTACTGTGAGGGTCCAGTTTACCATGAAAGTCAGTTTACCATGAGAGTCAGTTTACCTTGAGTGTCCAGTTTACCATGAGAGTCCAGTTTACCATGGAAGTCCAGTTTACCATGAAAGTCAGTTTACCATGAGAGTCAGTTTACTGAGGGAGTCCAGTTTACCATGAGAGTCCAGTTTACTATGAGAGTCCAGTTTACCATGAGAGTCAGTTTACCATGAGAGTCAGTTTACCATGAGAGTCAGTTCACCATGAGAGTCAGTTTACCATGAGAGTCCAGTTTACTATGAGAGTCAGTTTACCATTAGAGTCCAGTTTACCATGAGAGTCAGTTTACCATGAAATTCCAGTTAACCATGGGAGTCCATTTTACCGTGGGAGTCCAGTTTACCATGTGGGTTCAGTTTACCATGGAAGTCCAGTTTACCGTGGAAGTCCAGTTTACTGTGAGAGTCCAGTTTACCATGAAAGTCAGTTAACGATGAGAGTCAGTTTACCTTGAGAGTCCAGTTTACCATGGAAGTCCAGTTTACCATTAGAGTCAGTTTACTATGAGAGTCAGTTTACTATGAGTCAGTTTATTATGAGAGTCCAGTTTACTATGAGAGTCAAGTTCACCATGAGAGTCAGTTTACCATAAGAGTCATTTTACGATGAGAGTCCAGTTCACCATGAGAGTCCAGTTTACCATGAGAGTCAGATTACCATGAGAGTCCAGTTTACCGTGAGAGTCCAGTTTACCATGAGAGTCAGTTTACCATGAGAGTCCAATTCACCATGAGAGTCCAGTTTACGGTGGAATTCCAGTTTACCATGAGAGTCAGTTTACCATGAGAGTCCAGTTTACCATGAGAGTCAGTTTACCATGAGAGTCAGGTTACCATGAGAGTCAGTTTACTATGAGAGTCAGTTCACCATGAAAGTCAGTTTACCATGAGAGTCCAGTTTACTATGAGAGTCAGTTTACCATGAGAGTCCAGTTCACCATGAGAGTCCAGTTTACCATGAGAATCAGTTTACCATGAAAGTCCAGTTTACCATGGGAGTCCAGTTTATCGTGGGAGTCCAGTTTACCATGTGAGTGCAGTTTACCATGGAAGTCCAGTTTACCGTGGAAGTCCAGTTTACTGTGAGGGTCCAGTTTACCATGAAAGTCAGGTTACCATGAGAGTCAGTTTACCTTGAGTGTCCAGTTTAACATGAAAGTCCAGTTTACCATGGAAGTCCAGTTTACCATGAAAGTCAGTTTACCATGAGAGTCAGTTTACTGAGGGAGTCCAGTTTACCATGAGAGTCCAGTTTACTATGAGAATCAGTTTACCATGAAAGTCCAGTTTACCATGGGAATCCAGTTTATCGTGGGAGTCCAGTTTACCATGTGAGTGCAGTTTACCATGGAAGTCCAGTTTACCGTCGAAGTCTAGTTTACTGTGAGGGTCCAGTTTACCATGAAAGTCAGTTTACCATGAGAGTCAGTTTACTGAGGGAGTCCAGTTTACCATGAGAGTCCAGTTTACTATGAGAGTCCAGTTTACCATGAGAGTCATTTTACCATGAGAGTCAGTTTACCATGAGAGTCAGTTCACCATGAGAGTCAGTTTACCATGAGAGTCCAGTTTACTATGAGAGTCAGTTTACCATTAGAGTCCAGTTTACCATGAGAGTCAGTTTACCATGAAATTCCAGTTTACCATGGGAGTCCATTTTACCGTGGGAGTCCAGTTTACCATGTGGGTTCAGTTTACCATGGAAGTCCAGTTTACCGTGGAAGTCCAGTTTACTGTGAGAGTCCAGTTTACCATGAAAGTCAGTTTACGATGAGAGTCAGTTTACCTTGAGAGTCCAGTTTACCATGGAAGTCCAGTTTACCATTAGAGTCAGTTTACTATGAGAGTCAGTTTACTATGAGTCAGTTTATTATGAGAGTCCAGTTTACTATGAGAGTCAAGTTCACCATGAGAGTCAGTTTACCATAAGAGTCAGTTTACGATGAGAGTCCAGTTCACCATGAGAGTCCAGTTTACCATGAGAGTCAGATTACCATGAGAGTCCAGTTTACCGTGAGAGTCCAGTTTACCATGAGAGTCAGTTTACCATGAGAGTCCAATTCACCATGAGAGTCCAGTTTACGGTGGAATTCCAGTTTACCATGAGAGTCAGTTTACCATGAGAGTCCAGTTTACCATGAGAGTCAGTTTACCATGAGAGTCCAGTTTACCATGAGAGTCAGTTTACCTTGAGAGTCCAGTTTACCATGAGAGTCCATTTCGCAATGAGAGTCCAGTTTACCATAGAAGTCCAGTTTACCATGAGAGTCCAGTTTACCATGAGAGTCCAGTTTACCATGAGAATCAGTTTCCCATGAGAGTCCAGTTTACCATGACAGTCAGTTTATCATGAGAGTCCAGTTTACCATGGGAGTCCAGTTTACCATGAGAGTCCAGTTTACTATGAGAGTCAGTTTACTCTGAGAGTCCAGTTTACCATGAGAGTCAGTTAACCATGAAAGTCCAGTTTACTGAGGGAGTCCAGTTTACCATGAGAGTCCAGTTTACTATGAGAGTCCAGTTTACCATGAGAGTCAGTTTACCATGAGAGTCAGTTTACCATGAGAGTCAGTTTACTATGAGAGTCAGTTTACCATTAGAGTCCAGTTTACCAAGAGAGTCAGTTTACCATGAAATTCCAGTTTACCATTGGAGTCCATTTTATCGTGGGAGTCCAGTTTACCATGAGAGTCAGTTTACTATGAGAGTCAAATCACCATGAGAGTCAGTTTACCATGAAAGTCAGTTTACCATGAGAGTCAGTTTACCTTGAGAGTCCAGTTTACCATGAGAGTCCAGTTTACCGTGGAAGTCCAGTTTACTGTGAGAGTCCAGTTTACCATGAAAGTCAGTTTACGATGAGAGTCAGTTTACCTTGAGAGTCCAGTTTACCATGTGAGTCCAGTTTACCATGAGAGTCCAGTTTACCAGGAAAGTCAGTTTACTATGAGAGTCAGTTTACAATGAGAGTCTAGTTTACCATGAGAGTCCAGTTTACCATGGGAGTCCAGTTTACCATGAGAGTCCAGTTTACCATGGGAGTCCAGTTTACCATGAGAGTCAGTTTACTATGAGAGTCAGTTTACCATGGGAGTCAGTTTACCATGAGAGTCCAGTTTACCATGAGAGTCAGTTTACCATGGGAGTCCAGTTTACCATGAAAGTCAGTTTACCATGAGAGTCAGTTTACAATGAGAGTCCAGTTTACCATGAGAATCAGTTTACCATGAAAGTCCAGTTTACCATGGGAGTCCAGTTTATCGTGGGAGTACAGTTTACCATGTGAGTACAGTTTACCATGGAAGTCCAGTTTACCGTCGAAGTCTAGTTTACTGTGAGGGTCCAGTTTACCATGAAAGTCAGTTTACCATGAGAGTCAGTTTACCTTGAGTGTCCAGTTTACCATGAGAGTCCAGTTTACCATGGAAGTCCAGTTTACCATGAAAGTCAGTTTACCATGAGAGTCAGTTTACTGAGGGAATCCAGTTTACCATGAGAGTCCAGTTTACTATGAGAGTCCAGTTTACCATGAGAGTCAGTTTGCCATGAGAGTCAGTTTACCATGAGAGTCAGTTCACCATGAGAGTCAGTTTACCATGAGAGTCCAGTTTACTATGAGAGTCAGTTTACCATTAGAGTCCAGTTTACCATGAGAGTCAGTTTACCATGAAATTCCAGTTTACCATGGGAGTCCATTTTACCGTGGGAGTCCAGTTTACCATGTGGGTCCAGTTTACCATGGAAGTCCAGTTTACCGTGGAAGTCCAGTTTACTGTGAGAGTCCAGTTTACCATGAAAGTCAGTTTACGATGAGAGTCAGTTTACCTTGAGAGTCCAGTTTACCATGGAAGTCCAGTTTACCATTAGAGTCAGTTTACTATGAGAGTCAGTTTACTATGAGTCAGTTTATTATGAGAGTCCAGTTTACTATGAGAGTCAAGTTCACCATGAGAGTCAGTTTACCATAAGAGTCAGTTTACGATGAGAGTCCAGTTCACCATGAGAGTCCAGTTTACCATGAGAGTCAGATTACCATGAGAGTCAGTTTACTATGAGAGTCAGTTTACTATGAGTCAGTTTATTATGAGAGTCCAGTTTACTATGAGAGTCAAGTTCACCATGAGAGTCAGTTTACCATAAGAGTCAGTTTACGATGAGAGTCCAGTTCACCATGAGAGTCCAGTTTACCATGAGAGTCAGATTACCATGAGAGTCCAGTTTACCGTGAGAGTCCAGTTTACCATGAGAGTCAGTTTACCATGAGAGTCCAATTCACCATGAGAGTCCAGTTTACGGTGGAATTCCAGTTTACCATGAGAGTCAGTTTACCATGAGAGTCCAGTTTACCATGAGAGTCAGTTCACCTTGAGAGTCCAGTTTACCATGAGAGTCCATTTCGCAATGAGAGTCCAGTTTACCATAGAAGTCCAGTTTACCATGAGAGTCCAGTTTACCATGAGAGTCCAGTTTACCATGAGAATCAGTTTCCCATGAGAGTCCAGTTTACCATGACAGTCAGTTTATCATGAGAGTCCAGTTTACCATGGGAGTCCAGTTTACCATGAGAGTCCAGTTTACCATGAGAGTCCAGTTTACTATGAGAGTCAGTTTACTGTGAGAGTCCACTTTACCATGAGAGTCAGTTAACCATGAAAGTCCAGTTTACTGTTGGAGTCCAGTTTACCTTGAGAGTCCAGTTTACTATGAGAGTCCAGTTTACCATGAGAGTCCAGTTTACTATGAGAGTCCAGTTGACCATGGGAGTCCAGTTTACAATGAAAGTCCAGTTTACTGAGGGAGTCCAGTTTACCATGAGAGTCCAGTTTACTATGAGAGTCCAGTTTACCATGAGAGTCAGTTTACCATGAGAGTCAGTTTACCATGAGAGTCAGTTCACCATGAGAGTCAGTTAACTATGAGAGTCAGTTTACCATTAGAGTCCAGTTTACCAAGAGAGTCAGTTTACCATGAAATTCCAGTTTACCATGGGAGTCCATTTTATCGTGGGAGTCCAGTTTACCATGAGAGTCAGTTTACCATGAGAGTCAGTTTACTATGAGAGTCAGATCACCATGAGAGTCAGTTTACCATGAAAGTCAGTTTACCATGAGAGTCAGTTTACCTTGAGAGTCCAGTTTACCATGAGAGTCCAGTTTACCGTGGAAGTCCAGTTTACTGTGAGAGTCCAGTTTACCATGAAAGTCAGTTTACGATGAGAGTCAGTTTACCTTGAGAGTCCAGTTTACCATGTGAGTCCAGTTTACCATGAGAGTCCAGTTTACCAGGAAAGTCAGATTACTATGAGAGTCAGTTTACAATGAGAGTCTAGTTTACCATGAGAGTCCAGTTTACCATGGGAGTCCAGTTTACCATGAGAGTCCAGTTTACCATGGGAGTCCAGTTTACCATGAGAGTCAGTTTACTATGAGAGTCAGTTTACCATGGGAGTCAGTTTACAATGAGAGTCCAGTTTACCATGAGAATCAGTTTACCATGAAAGTCCAGTTTACCATGGAAGTCCAGTTTATCGTGGGAGTACAGTTTACCATGTGAGTGCAGTTTACCATGGAAGTCCAGTTTACCGTCGATGTCTAGTTTACTGTGAGGGTCCAGTTTACCATGAAAGTCAGTTTACCATGAGAGTCAGTTTACCTTGAGTGTCCAGTTTACCATGAGAGTCCAGTTTACCATGGAAGTCCAGTTTACCATGAAAGTCAGTTTACCATGAGAGTCAGTTTACTGAGGGAGTCCAGTTTACCATGAGAGTCCAGTTTACTATGAGAGTCAGTTTACCATGAGAGTCAGTTCACCATGAGAGTCAGTTTACCATGAGAGTCCAGTTTACTATGAGAGTCAGTTTACCATTAGAGTCCAGTTTACCATGAGAGTCAGTTTACCATGAAATTCCAGTTTACCATGGGAGTCCATTTTACCGTGGGAGTCCAGTTTACCATGTGGGTTCAGTTTACCATGGAAGTCCAGTTTACCGTGGAAGTCCAGTTTACTGTGAGAGTCCAGTTTACCATGAAAGTCAGTTTACGATGAGAGTCAGTTTACCTTGAGAGTCCAGTTTACCATGGAAGTCCAGTTTACCATTAGAGTCAGTTTACTATGAGAGTCAGTTTACTATGAGTCAGTTTATTATGAGAGTCCAGTTTACTATGAGAGTCAAGTTCACCATGAGAGTCAGTTTACCATAAGAGTCAGTTTACGATGAGAGTCCAGTTCACCATGAGAGTCCAGTTTACCATGAGAGTCAGATTACCATGAGAGTCCAGTTTACCGTGAGAGTCCAGTTTACCATGAGAGTCAGTTTACCATGAGAGTCCAATTCACCATGAGAGTCCAGTTTACGGTGGAATTCCAGTTTACCATGAGAGTCAGTTTACCATGAGAGTCCAGTTTACCATGAGAGTCAGTTTACCATGAGAGTCCAGTTTACCATGAGAGTCAGTTTACCTTGAGAGTCCAGTTTACCATGAGAGTCCATTTCGCAATGAGAGTCCAGTTTACCATAGAAGTCCAGTTTACCATGAGAGTCCAGTTTACCATGAGAGTCCAGTTTACCATGAGAATCAGTTTCCCATGAGAGTCCAGTTTACCATGACAGTCAGTTTATCATGAGAGTCCAGTTTACCATGGGAGTCCAGTTTACCATGAGAGTCCAGTTTACTATGAGAGTCAGTTTACTCTGAGAGTCCAGTTTACCATGAGAGTCAGTTAACCATGAAAGTCCAGTTTACTGAGGGAGTCCAGTTTACCATGAGAGTCCAGTTTACTATGAGAGTCCAGTTTACCATGAGAGTCAGTTTACCATGAGAGTCAGTTTACCATGAGAGTCAGTTTACTATGAGAGTCAGTTTACCATTAGAGTCCAGTTTACCAAGAGAGTCAGTTTACCATGAAATTCCAGTTTACCATTGGAGTCCATTTTATCGTGGGAGTCCAGTTTACCATGAGAGTCAGTTTACTATGAGAGTCAAATCACCATGAGAGTCAGTTTACCATGAAAGTCAGTTTACCATGAGAGTCAGTTTACCTTGAGAGTCCAGTTTACCATGAGAGTCCAGTTTACCGTGGAAGTCCAGTTTACTGTGAGAGTCCAGTTTACCATGAAAGTCAGTTTACGATGAGAGTCAGTTTACCTTGAGAGTCCAGTTTACCATGTGAGTCCAGTTTACCATGAGAGTCCAGTTTACCAGGAAAGTCAGTTTACTATGAGAGTCAGTTTACAATGAGAGTCTAGTTTACCATGAGAGTCCAGTTTACCATGGGAGTCCAGTTTACCATGAGAGTCCAGTTTACCATGGGAGTCCAGTTTACCATGAGAGTCAGTTTACTATGAGAGTCAGTTTACCATGGGAGTCAGTTTACCATGAGAGTCCAGTTTACCATGAGAGTCAGTTTACCATGGGAGTCCAGTTTACCATGAAAGTCAGTTTACCATGAGAGTCAGTTTACAATGAGAGTCCAGTTTACCATGAGAATCAGTTTACCATGAAAGTCCAGTTTACCATGGGAGTCCAGTTTATCGTGGGAGTACAGTTTACCATGTGAGTACAGTTTACCATGGAAGTCCAGTTTACCGTCGAAGTCTAGTTTACTGTGAGGGTCCAGTTTACCATGAAAGTCAGTTTACCATGAGAGTCAGTTTACCTTGAGTGTCCAGTTTACCATGAGAGTCCAGTTTACCATGGAAGTCCAGTTTACCATGAAAGTCAGTTTACCATGAGAGTCAGTTTACTGAGGGAGTCCAGTTTACCATGAGAGTCCAGTTTACTATGAGAGTCCAGTTTACCATGAGAGTCAGTTTGCCATGAGAGTCAGTTTACCATGAGAGTCAGTTCACCATGAGAGTCAGTTTACCATGAGAGTCCAGTTTACTATGAGAGTCAGTTTACCATTAGAGTCCAGTTTACCATGAGAGTCAGTTTACCATGAAATTCCAGTTTACCATGGGAGTCCATTTTACCGTGGGAGTCCAGTTTACCATGTGGGTCCAGTTTACCATGGAAGTCCAGTTTACCGTGGAAGTCCAGTTTACTGTGAGAGTCCAGTTTACCATGAAAGTCAGTTTACGATGAGAGTCAGTTTACCTTGAGAGTCCAGTTTACCATGGAAGTCCAGTTTACCATTAGAGTCAGTTTACTATGAGAGTCAGTTTACTATGAGTCAGTTTATTATGAGAGTCCAGTTTACTATGAGAGTCAAGTTCACCATGAGAGTCAGTTTACCATAAGAGTCAGTTTACGATGAGAGTCCAGTTCACCATGAGAGTCCAGTTTACCATGAGAGTCAGATTACCATGAGAGTCCAGTTTACCGTGAGAGTCCAGTTTACCATGAGAGTCAGTTTACCATGAGAGTCCAATTCACCATGAGAGTCCAGTTTACGGTGGAATTCCAGTTTACCATGAGAGTCAGTTTACCATGAGAGTCCAGTTTACCATGAGAGTCAGTTTACCATGAGAGTCCAGTTTACCATGAGAGTCCATTTCGCAATGAGAGTCCAGTTTACCATAGAAGTCCAGTTTACCATGAGAGTCCAGTTTACCATGAGAGTCCAGTTTACCATGAGAATCAGTTTCCCATGAGAGTCCAGTTTACCATGACAGTCAGTTTATCATGAGAGTCCAGTTTACCATGGGAGTCCAGTTTACCATGATAGTCCAGTTTACCATGAGAGTCCAGTTTACTATGAGAGTCAGTTTACCATGAGAGTCCAGTTTACCATGAGAGTCAGTTAACCATGAAAGTCCAGTTTACTGTTGGAGTCCAGTTTACCTTGAGAGTCCAGTTTACTATGAGAGTCCAGTTTACCATGAGAGTCCAGTTTACTATGAGAGTCCAGTTGACCATGGGAGTCCAGTTTACAATGAAAGTCCAGTTTACTGAGGGAGTCCAGTTTACCATGAGAGTCCAGTTTACTATGAGAGTCCAGTTTACCATGAGAGTCAGTTTACCATGAGAGTCAGTTTACCATGAGAGTCAGTTCACCATGAGAGTCAGTTTACTATGAGAGTCAGTTTACCATTAGAGTCCAGTTTACCATGAGAGTCAGTTTACCATGAAATTCCAGTTTACCATGGGAGTCCATTTTATCGTGGGAGTCCAGTTTACCATGAGAGTCAGTTTACCATGAGAGTCAGTTTACTATGAGAGTCAGATCACCATGAGAGTCAGTTTACCATGAAAGTCAGTTTACCATGAGAGTCAGTTTACCTTGAGAGTCCAGTTTACCATGAGAGTCCAGTTTACTATGAGAGTCCAGTTTACCATGAGAGTCATTTTGCCATGAGAGTCAGTTTACCATGAGAGTCAGTTCACCATGAGAGTCAGTTTACCATGAGAGTCCAGTTTACTATGAGAGTCAGTTTACCATTAGAGTCCAGTTTACCATGAGAGTCAGTTTACCATGAAATTCCAGTTTACCATGGGAGTCCATTTTACCGTGGGAGTCCAGTTTACCATGTGGGTCCAGTTTACCATGGAAGTCCAGTTTACCGTGGAAGTCCAGTTTACTGTGAGATTCCAGTTTACCATGAAAGTCAGTTTACGATGAGAGTCAGTTTACCTTGAGAGTCCAGTTTACCATGGAAGTCCAGTTTACCATTAGAGTCAGTTTACTATGAGAGTCAGTTTACTATGAGTCAGTTTATTATGAGAGTCCAGTTTACTATGAGAGTCAAGTTCACCATGAGAGTCAGTTTACCATAAGAGTCAGTTTACGATGAGAGTCCAGTTCACCATGAGAGTCCAGTTTACCATGAGAGTCAGATTACCATGAGAGTCCAGTTTACCGTGAGAGTCCAGTTTACCATGAGAGTCAGTTTACCATGAGAGTCCAATTCACCATGAGAGTCCAGTTTACGGTGGAATTCCTGTTTACCATGAGAGTCAGTTTACCATGAGAGTCCAGTTTACCATGAGAGTCAGTTTACCATGAGAGTCCAGTTTACCATGAGAGTCCATTTCGCAATGAGAGTCCAGTTTACCATAGAAGTCCAGTTTACCATGAGAGTCCAGTTTACCATGAGAGTCCAGTTTACCATGAGAATCAGTTTCCCATGAGAGTCCATTTTACCATGACAGTCAGTTTATCATGAGAGTCCAGTTTACCATGGGAGTCCAGTTTACCATGATAGTCCAGTTTACCATGAGAGTCCAGTTTACTATGAGAGTCAGTTTACTATGAGAGTCCAGTTTACCATGAGATTCAGTTAACCATGAAAGTCCAGTTTACTGTTGGAGTCCAGTTTACCTTGAGAGTCCAGTTTACTATGAGAGTCCAGTTTACCATGAGAGTCCAGTTTACTATGAGAGTCCAGTTGACCATGGGAGTCCAGTTTACAATGAAAGTCCAGTTTACTGAGGGAGTCCAGTTTACCATGAGAGTTCAGTTTACTATGAGAGTCCAGTTTACCATGAGAGTCAGTTTACCATGAGAGTCAGTTTACCATGAGAGTCAGTTCACCATGAGAGTCAGTTTACCATGAAATTCCAGTTTACCATGGGAGTCCATTTTATCGTGGGAGTCCAGTTTACCATGAGAGTCAGATCACCATGAGAGTCAGTTTACCTTGAGAGTCCAGTTTACCATGAGAGTCCAGTTTACCATGGAAGTCCAGTTTACCATGAAAGTCAGTTTTCCATGAAAGTCAGTTTACCATGAGAGTCAGTTCACCATGAGAGCCCAGTTTACCATGAGAATCAGTTTACCATGAAAGTCCAGTTTACCATGGGAGTCCAGTTTATCGTGGGAGTCCAGTTTACCATGTGAGTGCAGTTTACCATGGAAGTCCAGTTTACCGTCGAAGTCCAGTTTACTGTGAGGGTCCAGTTTACCATGAAAGTCAGTTTACCATGAGAGTCAGTTTACCTTGAGTGTCCAGTTTACCATGAGAGTCCAGTTTACCATGGAAGTCCAGTTTACCATGAAAGTCAGTTTACCATGAGAGTCAGTTTACTGAGGGAGTCCAGTTTACCATGAGAGTCCAGTTTACTATGAGAGTCCAGTTTACCATGAGAGTCAGTTTACCATGAGAGTCCAGTTTACTATGAGAGTCAGTTTACCATTAGAGTCCAGTTTACCATGAGAGTCAGTTTACCATGAAATTCTAGTTTACCATGGGAGTCCATTTTACCGTGGGAGTCCAGTTTACCATGTGGGTCCAGTTTACCATGGAAGTCCAGTTTACCGTGGAAGTCCAGTTTACTGTGAGAGTCCAGTTTGCCATGAAAGTCAGTTTACGATGAGAGTCAGTTTACCTTGAGAGTCCAGTTTACCATGGAAGTCCAGTTTACCATGAGAGTCAGTTTACTATGAGAGTCAGTTTACTATGAGTCAGTTTATTATGAGAGTCCAGTTTACTATGAGAGTCAAGTTCACCATGAGAGTCAGTTTACCATAAGAGTCAGTTTACGATGAGAGTCCAGTTTACCACGAGAGTCTAGTTTACCATGAGAGTCAGATTACCATGAGAGTCCAGTTTACCGTGAGAGTCCAGTTTACCATGAGAGTCAGTTTGCCATGAGAGTCCAATTCACCATGAGAGTCCAGTTTACGGTGGAATTCCAGTTTACCATGAGAGTCAGTTTACCATGAGAGTCCAGTTTACCATGAGAGTAAGTTTACCATGAGAGTCCAGTTTACCAGGAGAGTCCATTTCACAATGAGAGTCCAGTTTACCATAGAAGTCCAGTTTACCATGAGAGTCCAGTTTACCATGAGAGTTAGTTTACCATGAGAGTCAGTTTACCATGAGAGTCCAGTTTACCATGAGAGTCAGTTTACCGTGGGAGTCCAGTTTACCATGAAATTCAGTTTACCATGAGAGTCAGTTTACCATGAGAGTCAGTTTACCATGAGAGTCCAGTTTACCATGAGAGTCAGTTTACCGTGGGAGTCCAGTTTACCATGAAATTCAGTTTACCATGAGAGTCAGTTTACAATGAGAGTCCAGTTTACCATGAGAATCAGTTTACCATGAAAGTCCAGTTTACCATGAGAATCAGTTTACCATGAAAGTCCAGTTTACCATGGGAGTCCAGTTTACCATGGAAGTCCAGTTTACCGTGGAAGTCCAGTTTACTGTGAGGGTCCAGTTTACCATGAAAGTTAGTTTACCATGAGAGTCAGTTTACCTTGAGAGTCCAGTTTACCATGAGAGTCCAGTTTACCATGGAAGTCCAGTTTATCATGAAAGTCAGTTTACCATGAGAGTCAGTTTACCGTGGGAGTCCAGTTCACCATGAGAGTCCAGTTTACTATGTGTGTCCAGTTTACCATGGGAGTCCAGTTTACAATGAAAGTCCAGTTTACTGAGGGAGTCCAGTTTACCATGAGAGTCCAGTTTACTATGAGAGTCCAGTTTACCATGAGAGTCAGTTTACCATGAGAGTCAGTTTACCATGAGAGTCAGTTCACCATGAGAGTCAGTTTACTATGAGAGTCAGTTTACCATTAGAGTCCAGTTTACCATGAGAGTGAGTTTACCATGAAATTCCAGTTTACCATGGGAGTCCATTTTATCGTGGGAGTCCAGTTTACCATGAGAGTCAGTTTACCATGAGAGTCAGTTTACTATGAGAGTCAGATCACCATGAGAGTCAGTTTACCATGAAAGTCAGTTTACCATGAGAGTCAGTTTACCTTGAGAGTCCAGTTTACCATGAGAGTCCAGTTTACCATGGAAGTCCAGTTTACCATGAAAGTCAGTTTACCATCAGAGTCAGTTTACCGTGGGAGTCCAGTTTACCATGAGAGTCCAGTTTACTGTTGGAGTCCAGTTTACCATGAGAGTCCAGTTTACTATGAGAGTCCAGTTTACCATGAGAGTCAGTTTACCATGAGAGTCAGGTTACCATGAGAGTCAGTTTACTATGAGAGTCAGTTCACCATGAAAGTCAGTTTACCATGAGAGTCCAGTTTACTATGAGAGTCAGTTTACCATGAGAGTCCAGTTCACCATGAGAGTCCAGTTTACCATGAGAATCAGTTTACCATGAAAGTCCAGTTTACCATGGGAGACCAGTTTATCGTGGGAGTCCAGTTTACCATGTGAGTGCAGTTTACCATGGAAGTCCAGTTTACCGTGGAAGTCCAGTTTACTGTGAGGGTCCAGTTTACCATGAAAGTCAGGTTACCATGAGAGTGAGTTTACCTTGAGTGTCCAGTTTAACATGAAAGTCCAGTTTACCATGGAAGTCCAGTTTACCATGAAAGTCAGTTTACCACGAGAGTCAGTTTACTGAGGGAGTCCAGTTTACCATGAGAGTCGAGTTTACTATGAGAATCAGTTTACCATGAAAGTCCAGTTTACCATGGGAGTCCAGTTTATCGTGGGAGTCCAGTTTACCATGTGAGTGCAGTTTACCATGGAAGTCCAGTTTACCGTGGAAGTCCAGTTTACTGTGAGGGTCCAGTTTACCATGAAAGTTAGTTTACCATGAGAGTCAGTTTACCTTGAGAGTCCAGTTTACCATGAAAGTAAGTTTACCATGAGAGTCAGTTTACCGTGGGAGTCCAGTTCACCATGAGAGTCCAATTTACTATGAGAGTCCAGTTCACCATGAGAGTCCAGTTTACTATGAGAGTCCAGTTGACCATGGGAGTCAGTTTACCATGAGAGTCCAGTTGACCATGGGAGTCCAGTTTACAATGAAAGTCCAGTTTACCATGAGAGTCCAGTTTACCATGAGAGTCCAGTTTACTATGAGAGTCCAGTTTACCATGAGAGTCAGTTTACCATGAGAGTCAGTTTACCATGGGAGTCCAGTTTACCATGAGAGTCAGTTTACTATGAGAGTCCAGTTTACCATGAGAGTCAGTTTACCATGAGAGTCAGTTCACCATGAGAGTCAGTTTACCATGAGAGTCAGTTCACCATGAGAGTCAGTTTACCTTGAGAGTCCAGTTTACTATGAGAGTCAGTTTACCATTAGAGTCCAGTTTACCATGAGAGTCAGTTTACCATGAAATTCCAGTTTACCATGTGAGTCCAGTTTACCATGAGAGTCCAGTTTACCAGGAAAGTCAGTTTACTATGAGAGTCAGTTTACCATGAGAGTCTAGTTTACCATGAGAGTCCAGTTTACCATGGGAGTCCAGTTTACCATGAGAGTCCAGTTTACCATGGGAGTCCAGTTTTCCATGAGAGTCAGTTTACTATGAGAGTCAGTTTACCATAGGAGTCAGTTTACCATGAGAGTCCAGTTTACCATGAGAGTCAGTTTACCATGGGAGTCCAGTTTACCATGAAAGTCAGTTTACCATGAGAGTCAGTTTACAATGAGTGTCCAGTTTACCATGAGAATCAGTTTACCATGAAAGTCCAGTTTACCATGGGAGTCCAGTTTATCGTGGGAGTCCAGTTTACCATGTGAGTGCAGTTTACCATGGAAGTCCAGTTTATCGTCGAAGTCTAGTTTACTGTGAGGGTCCAGTTTACCATGAAAGTCAGTTTACCATGAGAGTCAATTTACCTTGAGTGTCCAGTTTACCATGAGAGTCCAGTTTACCATGGAAGTCCAGTTTACCATGAAAGTCAGTTTACCATGAGAGTCAGTTTACTGAGGGAGTCCAGTTTACCATGAGAGTCCAGTTTACTATGAGAGTCCAGTTTACCATGAGAGTCAGTTTACCATGAGAGTCAGTTTACCATGAGAGTCAGTTCACCATGAGAGTCAGTTTACCATGAGAGTCCAGTTTACTATGAGAGTCAGTTTACCATTAGAGTCCAGTTTACCATGAGAGTCAGTTTACCATGAAATTCCAGTTTACCATGGGAGTCCATTTTACCGTGGGAGTCCAGTTTACCATGTGGGTCCAGTTTAC
Organism: Petromyzon marinus; assembly: GCF_048934315.1. Taxonomy (NCBI): domain Eukaryota; kingdom Metazoa; phylum Chordata; class Hyperoartia; order Petromyzontiformes; family Petromyzontidae; genus Petromyzon; species Petromyzon marinus. Next base: position 10,742,867 of record NC_133706.1, on the reverse strand, counting down.
CATGGAAGTCCAGTTTACCGTGGAAGTCCAGTTTACTGTGAGAGTCCAGTTTACCATGAAAGTCAGTTTACGATGAGAGTCAGTTTACCTTGAGAGTCCAGTTTACCATGGAAGTCCAGTTTACCATTAGAGTCAGTTTACTATGAGAGTCAGTTTACTATAAGAGTCAGTTTACGATGAGAGTCCAGTTCACCATGAGAGTCCAGTTTACCATGAGAGTCAGATTACCATGAGAGTCCAGTTTACCGTGAGAGTCCAGTTTACCATGAGAGTCAGTTTACCATGAGAGTCCAATTCACCATGAGAGTCCAGTTTACGGTGGAATTCTAGTTTACCATGAGAGTCAATTTACCATGAGAGTCCAGTTTACCATGAGAGTCAGTTTACCTTGAGAGTCCAGTTTACCATGAGAGTCCATTTCGCAATGAGAGTCCAGTTTACCATAGAAGTCCAGTTTACCATGAGAGTCCAGTTTACCATGAGAGTCCAGTTTACCATGAGAATCAGTTTCCCATGAGAGTCCAGTTTACCATGACAGTCAGTTTATCATGAGAGTCCAGTTTACCATGGGAATCCAGTTTACCATGAGAGTCCAGTTTACCATGAGAGTCCAGTTTACTATGAGAGTCAGTTTACTATGAGAGTCCAGTTTACCATGAGAGTCAGTTAACCATGAAAGTCCAGTTTACTGTTGGAGTCCAGTTTACCTTGAGAGTCCAGTTTACTATGAGAGTCCAGTTTACCATGAGAGTCCAGTTTACTATGAGAGTCCAGTTGACCATGGGAGTCCAGTTTACCATGAGAGTCCAGTTTACCATGAGAGTCCAGTTTAGTATGAGAGTCCAGTTTACCATGAGAGTCAGTTTACCATGAGAGTCAGTTTACCATGAGAGTCAGTTCACCATGAGAGTCAGTTTACTATGAGAGTCAGTTTACCATTAGAGTCCAGTTTACCATGAGAGTCAGTTTACCATGAAATTCCAGTTTACCATGGGAGTCCATTTTATCGTGGGAGTCCAGTTTACCATGAGAGTCAGTTTACCATGAGAGTCAGTTTACTATGAGAGTCAGATCACCATGAGAGTCAGTTTACCATGAAAGTCAGTTTACCATGAGAGTCAGTTTACCTTGAGAGTCCAGTTTACCATGAGAGTCCAGTTTACCATGGAAGTCCAGTTTCCCATGAAAGTCAGTTTACCATCAGAGTCAGTTTACCGTGGGAGTTCAGTTTACCATGGGAGTCCAGTTTACTGTTGGAGTCCAGTTTACCATGAGAGTCCAGTTTACTATGAGAGTCCAGTTTACCATGAGAGTCAGTTCACCATGAGAGTCAGTTTACCATGAGAGTCCAGTTTACTATGAGAGTCAGTTTACCATGAGAGTCCAGTTCACCATGAGAGTCCAGTTTACCATGAGAATCAGTTTACCATGAAAGTCCAGTTTACCATGGGAGTCCAGTTTATCGTGGGAGTCCAGTTTACCATGTGAATGCAGTTTACCATGGAAGTCCAGTTTACCGTGGAAGTCCAGTTTACTGTGAGGGTCCAGTTTACCATGAAAGTCAGGTTACCATGAGAGTCAGGTTACCTTGAGTGGCAAGTATAACATGAAAGTCCAGTTTACCATGGAAGTCCAGTTTACCATGAAAGTCAGTTTACCATGAGAGTCAGTTTACTGAGGGAGTCCAGTTTACCATGAGAGTCCAGTTTACTATGAGATTCCAGTTTACCATGAGAGTCAGTTTACCATGAGAGTCAGTTCACCATGAGAGTCAGTTTACCATGAGAGTCCAGTTTACTATGAGAGTCAGTTTACCATTAGAGTCCAGTTTACCATGAGAGTCAGTTTACCATGAAATTCCAGTTTACCATGGGAGTCCATTTTATCGTGGGAGTCCAGTTTACCATGTGAGTCCAGTTTACCATGAGAGTCCAGTTTACCATGAAAGTCAGTTTACTATGAGAGTCAGTTTACCATGAGAGTCTAGTTTACCATGAGAGTCCAGTTTACTATGAGAGTCAGTTTACCATGGGAGTCAGTTTACCATGAGAGTCCAGTTTACCATGAGAGTCAGTTTACCATGGGAGTCCAGTTTACCATGAAAGTCAGTTTACCATGAGAGTCAGTTTACAATGAGAGTCCAGTTTACCATGAGAATCAGTTTACCATGAAAGTCCAGTTTACCGTGGAAGTCCAGTTTACTGTGAGGGTCCAGTTTACCATGAAAGTCAGGTTACCATGAGAGTCAGGTTACCTTGAGTGGCAAGTATAACATGAAAGTCCAGTTTACCATGGAAGTCCAGTTTACCATGAAAGTCAGTTTACCATGAGAGTCAGTTTACTGAGGGAGTCCAGTTTACCATGAGAGTCCAGTTTACTATGAGAGTCCAGTTTACCATGAGAGTCAGTTTACCATGAGAGTCAGTTCACCATGAGAGTCAGTTTACCATGAGAGTCCAGTTTACTATGAGAGTCAGTTTACCATTAGAGTCCAGTTTACCATGAGAGTCAGTTTACCATGAAATTCCAGTTTACCATGGGAGTCCATTTTATCGTGGGAGTCCAGTTTACCATGTGAGTCCAGTTTACCATGAGAGTCCAGTTTACCATGAAAGTCAGTTTACTATGAGAGTCAGTTTACCATGAGAGTCTAGTTTACCATGAGAGTCCAGTTTACTATGAGAGTCAGTTTACCATGGGAGTCAGTTTACCATGAGAGTCCAGTTTACCATGAGAGTCAGTTTACTATGGGAGTCCAGTTTACCATGAAAGTCAGTTTACCATGAGAGTCAGTTTTCAATGAGAGTCCAGTTTACCATGAGAATCAGTTTACCATGAAAGTCCAGTTTACCATGAGAGTCCAGTTTACTATGAGAGTCCAGTTTACCATGAGAGTCAGTTCACCATGAGATTCAGTTTACCATGAGAGTCCAGTTTACTATGAGAGTCAGTTTACCATGAGAGTTCAGTTCACCATGAGAGTCCAGTTTACCATGACAATCAGTTTACCATGAAAGTCCAGTTTACCATGGGAGTCCAGTTTATCGTGGGAGTCCAGTTTACCATGTGAATGCAGATTACCATGGAAGTCCAGTTTACCGTGGAAGTCCAGTTTACTGTGAGGGTCCAGTTTACCATGAAAGTCAGGTTACCATGAGAGTCAGGTTACCTTGAGTGGCAAGTATAACCTGAAAGTCCAGGTTACCATGGAAGTCCAGTTTACCATGAAAGTCAGTTTACCATGAGAGTCAGTTTACTGAGGGAGTCCAGTTTACCATGATAGTCCAGTTTACTATGAGAGTCCAGTTTACCATGAGAGTCAGTTTACCATGAGAGTCAGTTCACCATGAGAGTCAGTTTACCATGAGAGTCCAGTTTACTATGAGAGTCAGTTTACCATTAGAGTCCAGTTTACCATGAGAGTCAGTTTACCATGAAATTCCAGTTTACCATGGGAGTCCATTTTATCGTGGGAGTCCAGTTTACCATGTGAGTCCAGTTTACCATGAGAGTCCAGTTTACCATGAAAGTCAGTTTACTATGAGAGTCAGTTTACCATGAGAGTCTAGTTTACCATGAGAGTCCAGTTTACTATGAGAGTCAGTTTACCATGGGAGTCAGTTTACCATGAGAGTCCAGTTTACCATGAGAGTCAGTTTACCATGGGAGTCCAGTTTACCATGAAAGTCAGTTTACCATGAGAGTCAGTTTACAATGAGAGTCCAGTTTACCATGAGAATCAGTTTACCATGAAAGTCCAGTTTACCATGGGAGTCCAGTTTATCGTGGGAGTCCAGTTTACCATGTGAGTGCAGTTTACCATGGAAGTCCAGTTTACCGTCGAAGTCCAGTTTACTGTGAGGGTCCAGTTTACCATGAAAGTCAGTTTACCATGAAAGTCAGTTTACCTTGAGTGTCCAGTTTACCATGAGAGTCCAGTTTACCATGGAAGTCCAGTTTACCATGAAAGTCAGTTTACCATGAGAGTCAGTTTACTGAGGGAGTCCAGTTTACCATGAGAGTCCAGTTTACTATGAGAGTCCAGTTTCCCATGAGAGTCAGTTTACCATGAGAGTCAGTTTACCATGAGAGTCAGTTCAACATGAGAGTCAGTTTACCATGAGAGTCCAGTTTACTATGAGAGTCAGTTTACCATTAGAGTCCAGTTTACCATGAGAGTCAGTTTACCATGAAATTCCAGTTTACCATGGGAGTCCATTTTACCGTGGGAGTCCAGTTTACCATGTGGGTCCAGTTTACCATGGAAGTCCAGTTTACCGTGGAAGTCCAGTTTACTGTGAGAGTCCAGTTTACCATGAAAGTCAGTTTACGATGAGAGTCAGTTTACCTTGAGAGTCCAGTTTACCATGGAAGTCCAGTTTAACATTAGAGTCAGTTTACCATGAGAGTCCAGTTTACCATGAGAGTCAGTTTACCATGAGAGTCCAGTTTACCATGAGAGTCCATTTCGCAATGAGAGTCCAGTTTACCATAGAAGTCCAGTTTACCATGAGAGTCCAGTTTACCATGAGAGTTAGTTTACCATGAGAGTCAGTTTACCATGAGAGTTCAGTTTACCATGAGAGTCAGTTTACCGTGGGAGTCCAGTTTACCATGAAAGTCAGTTTACCATGAGAGTCAGTTTACAATGAGACTCCAGTTTACCATGAGAATCAGTTTACCAAGAAAGTCCAGTTTACCATGGGAGTCCAGTTTATCGTGGGAGTCCAGTTTACCATGTGAGTGCAGTTTACCATGGAAGTCCAGTTTACCGTGGAAGTCCAGTTTACTGTGAGGGTCCAGTTTACCATGAAAGTTAGTTTACCATGAGAGTCAGTTTACCTTGAGAGTCCAGTTTACCATGAGAGTCCAGTTTACCATGGAAGTCCAGTTTATCATGAAAGTCAGTTTACCATGAGAGTCAGTTTACCGTGGGAGTCCAGTTCACCATGAGAGTCCAGTTTACTATGTGTGTCCAGTTTACCATGGGAGTCCAGTTTGCAATGAAAGTCCAGTTTACTGAGGGAGTCCAGTTTACCATGAGAGTCCAGTTTACTATGAGAGTCCAGTTTACCATGAGAGTCAGTTTACCATGAGAGTCAGTTTACCATGAGAGTCAGTTCACCATGAGAGTCAGTTTACTATGAAAGTCAGTTTACCATTAGAGTCCAGTTTACCATGAGAGTCAGTTTACCATGAAATTCCAGTTTACCATGGGAGTCCATTTTATCGTGGGAGTCCAGTTTACCATGAGAGTCAGTTTACCATGAGAGTCAGTTTACTATGAGAGTCAGATCACCATGAGAGTCAGTTTACCATGAAAGTCAGTTTACCATGAGAGTCAGTTTACCTTGAGAGTCCAGTTTACCATGAGAGTCCAGTTTACCATGAAAGTCAGTTAACCATGAGAGTCAGTTTACAATGAGAGTCCAGTTTACCATGAGAATCAGTTTACCATGAAAGTCCAGTTTACCATGGGAGTCCAGTTTATCGTGGGAGTCCAGTTTACCATGTGAGTGCAGTTTACCATGGAAGTCCAGTTTACCGTGGAAGTCCAGTTTACTGTGAGGGTCCAGTTTACCATGAAAGTTAGTTTACCATGAGAGTCAGTTTACCTTGAGAGTCCAGTTTACCATGAGAGTCCAGTTTACCATGGAAGTCCAGTTTATCATGAAAGTCAGTTTACCATGAGAGTCAGTTTACCGTGGGAGTCCAGTTCACCATGAGAGTCCAGTTTACTATGTGTGTCCAGTTTACCATGGGAGTCCAGTTTACAATGAAAGTCCAGTTTACTGAGGGAGTCCAGTTTACCATGAGAGTCCAGTTTACTATGAGAGTCCAGTTTACCATGAGAGTCAGTTTACCATGAGAGTCAGTTTACCATGAGAGTCAGTTTACTATGAGAGTCAGTTTACCATTAGAGTCCAGTTTACCATGAGAGTCAGTTTACCATGAAATTCCAGTTTACCATGGGAGTCCATTTTATCGTGGGAGTCCAGTTTACCATGAGAGTCAGTTTACCATGAGAGTCAGTTTACTATGAGAGTCAGATCACCATGAGAGTCAGTTTACCATGAAAGTCAGTTTACCATGAGAGTCAGTTTACCTTGAGAGTCCAGTTTACCATGAGAGTCCAGTTTACCATGAGAGTCCAGTTTACTGTTGGAGTCCAGTTTACCATGAGAGTCCAGTTTACTATGAGAGTCCAGTTTACCATGAGAGTCAGTTTACCATGAGAGTCAGGTTACCATGAGAGTCAGTTTACTATGAGAGTCAGTTCACCATGAAAGTCAGTTTACCATGAGAGTCCAGTTTACTATGAGAGTCAGTTTACCATGAGAGTCCAGTTCACCATGAGAGTCCAGTTTACCATGAGAATCAGTTTACCATGAAAGTCCAGTTTACCATGGGAGTCCAGTTTATCGTGGGAGTCCAGTTTACCATGTGAGTGCAGTTTACCAAGGAAGTCCAGTTTACCGTGGAAGTCCAGTTTACTGTGAGGGTCCAGTTTACCATGAAAGTCAGGTTACCATGAGAGTCAGTTTACTGAGGGAGTCCAGTTTACCATGAGAGTCCAGTTTACTATGAGATTCCAGTTTACTATGAGAGTCAGTTTACCATGGGAGTCAGTTTACCATGAGAGTCCAGTTTACCATGAGAGTCAGTTTACCATGGGAGTCCAGTTTACCATGAAAGTCAGTTTACCATGAGAGTCAGTTTTCAATGAGAGTCCAGTTTACCATGAGAATCAGTTTACCATGAAAGTCCAGTTTACCATGAGAGTCCAGTTTACTTTGAGAGTCCAGTTTACCATGAGAGTCAGTTCACCATGAGATTCAGTTTACCATGAGAGTCCAGTTTACTATGAGCGTCAGTTTACCATGAGAGTTCAGTTCACCATGAGAGTCCAGTTTACCATGACAATCAGTTTACCATGAAAGTCCAGTTTACCATGGAAGTCCAGTTTATCGTGGGAGTCCAGTTTACCATGTGAATGCAGTTTACCATGGAAGTCCAGTTTACCGTGGAAGTCCAGTTTACTGTGAGGGTCCAGTTTACCATGAAAGTCAGGTTACCATGAGAGTCAGGTTACCTTGAGTGGCAAGTATAACATGAAAGTCCAGGTTACCATGGAAGTCCAGTTTACCATGAAAGTCAGTTTACCATGAGAGTCAGTTTACTGAGGGAGTCCAGTTTACCATGATAGTCCAGTTTACTATGAGAGTCCAGTTTACCATGAGAGTCAGTTTACCATGAGAGTCAGTTCACCATGAGAGTCAGTTTACCATGAGAGTCCAGTTTACTATGAGAGTCAGTTTACCATTAGAGTCCAGTTTACCATGAGAGTCAGTTTACCATGAAATTCCAGTTTACCATGGGAGTCCATTTTATCGTGGGAGTCCAGTTTACCATGTGAGTCCAGTTTACCATGAGAGTCCAGTTTACCATGAAAGTCAGTTTACTATGAGAGTCAGTTTACCATGAGAGTCTAGTTTACCATGAGAGTCCAGTTTACTATGAGAGTCAGTTTACCATGGGAGTCAGTTTACCATGAGAGTCCAGTTTACCATGAGAGTCAGTTTACCATGGGAGTCCAGTTTACCATGAAAGTCAGTTTACCATGAGAGTCAGTTTACAATGAGAGTCCAGTTTACCATGAGAATCAGTTTACCATGAAAGTCCAGTTTACCATGGGAGTCCAGTTTATCGTGGGAGTCCAGTTTACCATGTGAGTGCAGTTTACCATGGAAGTCCAGTTTACCGTCGAAGTCCAGTTTACTGTGAGGGTCCAGTTTACCATGAAAGTCAGTTTACCATGAAAGTCAGTTTACCTTGAGTGTCCAGTTTACCATGAGAGTCCAGTTTACCATGGAAGTCCAGTTTACCATGAAAGTCAGTTTACCATGAGAGTCAGTAAACTGGACTCTCATGGTAAACTGGACTCCCTCAGTAAACTGACTCTCATGGTAAACTGACTTTCATGGTAAACTGGACTTCCATGGTAAACTGGACTCTCATGGTAAACTGCACTTCAATGGTAGAGTCAGTTTACCATGAGAGTCCAGTTTACCATGGAAGTCAATTTTACCATGAGAGTCCAGTTTACCATGGAAGTCCAGTTTACCATGAGAGTCAGTTTACCATGGAAGTCCAGTTTACCATGAGAGGCCACTTTACCATGAAAGTACAGTTTACCATGAGAGTCAGTTTACCATGAGAGTCCTGTTTACCATGGAAGTCAAGTTTACCATGAGAGTCCAGTTTACCATGGAAGTCCAGTTTACCATGAGAGTCAGTTTACCATGGAAGTCCAGTTTACCATGAGAGTCCACTTTACCATGAGAGTCCAGTTTACCATGGAAGTCCAGTTTACCATGGAAGTCCAGTTTACCATGAGAGTCCAGTTTACCATGGAAGTCCAGTTTACCATGGAAGTCAAGTTTACCATGAGAGTCCAGTTTACCATGGAAGTCCAGTTTACCATGAGAGTCCAGTTTACCATGAGAGTCCACTTTACCATGAGAGTCCAGTTTACCATGGAAGTCCAGTTTACCATGGAAGTCCAGTTTACCATGAGAGTCCAGTTTACCATGGAAGTCCAGTTTACCATGAGAATCCACTTTACCATGAGAGTCCAGTTTACCATGAGAGTCCACTTTACCATGAGAGTCCAGTTTACCATGGAAGTCCAGTTTACCATGGAAGTCAATTTTACCATGAGAGTCCAGTTTACCATGGAAGTCCAGTTTACCATGAGAGTCAGTTTACCATGGAAGTCCAGTTTACCATGAGAGTCCACTTTACCATGAGAGTCCAGTTTACCATGAGAGTCCAGTTTACCATGGAGGTCCAGTTTACCATGAGAGTCCAGTTTACCATGAGAGTCCAGTTTACCATGAGAGTCAGTTTACCATGAGAGTCCAGTTTACCATGGAAGTCAAGTTTACCATGAGAGTCCAGTTTACCATGGAAGTCCAGTTTACCATGAGAGTCAGTTTACCATAGAAGTCCAGTTTACCATGAGAGTACAGTTTACCATGGAAGTCCAGTTTACCATGAGATTCCAGTTTACCATGAGAGTCCAGTTTACCATGGAGGTCCAGTTTACCATGAGAGTCCAGTTTACCATGGAAGTCCCAGTTTACCATGTGAGTCCAGTTTACTATGAGAGTCCAGTTTACCATGAGAGTCAAGTTTACCATGAGAGTCCAGTTTTTCGTGGGATTCCAGTTTACCATGAGAGTCAGTTTACCATGAGAGTCCAGTTTACTATGAGAGTCCAGTTTACCATAGAAGTCCAGTTTACCGTGGAAGTCCAGTTTACCATGAGAGTCCAGTTTACCATGACAGTCAGTTTACCATTAGAGTCAGTTTACCATGAGAGTCCAGTTTACCATGAGAGTCAGTTTACTACGAGAGTCCAGTTTACCATAGAAGTCCAGTTTACCGTGGAAGTCCAGTTTACCATGAGAGTCCAGTTTACCATGAGAGTCAAGTTTATCGTGGAAGTCCAGTTTACCATGAGAGTCCAGTTTACCATGAGAGTCCAGTTTACCATGGAAGTCCAGTTTACCATGAGAGTCCAGTTTACCATGAGAGACCAGTTTACCATGGAGGTCCAGTTTACCATGAGAGTCCAGTTTACCATGAGAGTCAGTTTACCATGGAAGTCCAGTTTACCATGAGAGTCCACTTTACCATGAGAGTCCAGTTTACCATGGAAGTCCAGTTTACCATGGAAGTCCAGTTTACCATGAGAGTCCAGTTTACCATGGAAGTCCAGTTTACCATGAGAGTCCACTTTACCATGAGAGTTCAGTTTACCATGAGAGTCCAGTTTACCATGGAAGTCCAGTTTACCATGAGAGTCCAGTTTACCATGAGAGACCAGTTTACCATGGAGGTCCAGTTTACCATGAGAGTCCAGTTTACCATGAGAGTCAGTTTACCATGGAAGTCCAGTTTACCATGAGAGTTCACTTTACCATGAGAGTCCAGTTTACCATGGAAGTCCAGTTTACCATGGAAGTCCAGTTTACCATGAGAGTCCAGTTTACCATGGAAGTCCAGTTTACCATGAGAGTCCACTTTACCATGAGAGTCCAGTTTACCATGGAAGTCCAGTTTACCATGGAAGTCCAGTTTACCATGAGAGTCCACTTTACCATGAGAGTCCAGTTTACCATGGAAGTCCAGTTTACCATGAGAGTCCAGTTTACCATGAGAGACCAGTTTACCATGGAGGTCCAGTTTACCATGAGAGTCCAGTTTACCATGAGAGTCAGTTTACCATGGAAGTCCAGTTTACCATGAGAGTCCACTTTACCATGAGAGTCCAGTTTACCATGGAAGTCCAGTTTACCATGGAAGTCCAGTTTACCATGAGAGTCCAGTTTACCATGGAAGTCCAGTTTACCATGAGAGTCCACTTTACCATGAGAGTCCAGTTTACCATGGAAGTCCAGTTTACCATGAGAGTCCAGTTTACCATGAGAGTCCAGTTTACCATGAGAGTCCAGTTTACCATGGAGGTCCAGTTTACCATGAGAGTCCAGTTTACCATGAGAGTCAGTTTACCATGAGAGTCCAGTTTACCATGAGAGTCAGTTTACCATGGAAGTCCAGTTTACCATGAGAGTCCAGTTTACCATTAGAGTCCAGTTTACCATTGAAGTGCAGTTTACCATGAGAGTCAGTTTACCATGAGAGTCCAGTTTACCATTGAAGTCAATTTTACCATGAGAGTCCAGTTTACCATGGAAGTCCAGTTTACCATGAGAGGCCACTTTACCATGAAAGTACAGCTTACCATGAGAGTCAGTTTACCATGAGAGTCCTGTTTACCATGGAAGTCAAGTTTACCATGAGAGTCCAGTTTACCATGGAAGTCCAGTTTACCATGAGAGTCAGTTTACCATGGAAGTCCAGTTTACCATGGAAGTCCAGTTTACCATGAGAGTCAGTTTACCATGGAAGTCCAGTTTACCATGAGAGTCCACTTTACCATGAGAGTCCAGTTTACCATGAGAGTCCACTTTACCTTGAGAGTCCAGTTTACCATGGAAGTCCAGTTTACCATGAGAGTCCAGTTTACCATGAGAGTCCAGTTTACCATGAGAGTCCACTTTACCTTGAGAGTCCAGTTTACCATGGAAGTCCAGTTTACCATGAGAGTCCAGTTTACCATGAGAGTCCAGTTTACCATGGAGGTCCAGTTTACCATGAGAGTCCAGTTTACCATGAGAGTCAGTTTACCATGAGAGTCCAGTTTACCATGAGAGTCAGTTTACCATGGAAGTCCAGTTTACCATGAGAGTCCAGTTTACCATTGAAGTGCAGTTTACCATGAGAGTCAGTTTACCATGAGAGTCCAGTTTACCATGGAAGTCAATTTTACCATGAGAGTCCAGTTTACCATGGAAGTCCAGTTTACCATGAGAGTCAGTTTACCATGGAAGTCCAGTTTACCATGAGAGGCCACTTTACCATGAAAGTACAGTTTACCATGAGAGTCAGTTTACCATGAGAGTCCTGTTTACCATGGAAGTCAAGTTTACCATGAGAGTCCAGTTTACCATGGAAGTCCAGTTTACCATGAGAGTCAGTTTACCATGGAAGTCCAGTTTACCATGAGAGTCCACTTTACCATGAGAGTCCAGTTTACCATGGAAGTCCAGTTTACCATGGAAGTCCAGTTTACCATGAGAGTCCAGTTTACCATGGAAGTCCAGTTTACCATGGAAGTCAAGTTTACCATGAGAGTCCAGTTTACCATGGAAGTCCAGTTTACCATGAGAGTCCAGTTTACCATGAGAGTCCACTTTACCATGAGAGTCCAGTTTACCATGGAAGTCCAGTTTACCATGGAAGTCCAGTTTACCATGAGAGTCCAGTTTACCATGGAAGTCCAGTTTACCATGAGAATCCACTTTACCATGAGAGTCCAGTTTACCATGAGAGTCCACTTTACCATGAGAGTCCAGTTTACCATGGAAGTCCAGTTTACCATGGAAGTCAATTTTACCATGAGAGTCCAGTTTACCATGGAAGTCCAGTTTACCATGAGAGTCAGTTTACCATGTAAGTCCAGTTTACCATGAGAGTCCACTTTACCATGAGAGTCCAGTTTACCATGAGAGTCCAGTTTACCATGGAGGTCCAGTTTACCATGAGAGTCCAGTTTACCATGAGAGTCCAGTTTACCATGAGAGTCAGTTTACCATGAGAGTCCAGTTTACCATGGAAGTCAAGTTTACCATGAGAGTCCAGTTTACCATGGAAGTCCAGTTTACCATGAGAGTCAGTTTACCATAGAAGTCCAGTTTACCATGAGAGTCCAGTTTACCATGGAAGTCCAGTTTACCATGAGATTCCAGTTTACCATGAGAGTCCAGTTTACCATGGAGGTCCAGTTTACCATGAGAGTCCAGTTTACCATGGAAGTCCCAGTTTACCATGTGAGTCCAGTTTACTATGAGAGTCCAGTTTACCATGAGAGTCAAGTTTACCATGAGAGTCCAGTTTTTCGTGGGATTCCAGTTTACCATGAGAGTCAGTTTACCATGAGAGTCCAGTTTACTATGAGAGTCCAGTTTACCATAGAAGTCCAGTTTACCGTGGAAGTCCAGTTTACCATGAGAGTCCAGTTTACCATGACAGTCAGTTTACCATTAGAGTCAGTTTACCATGAGAGTCCAGTTTACCATGAGAGTCAGTTTACTACGAGAGTCCAGTTTACCATAGAAGTCCAGTTTACCGTGGAAGTCCAGTTTACCATGAGAGTCCAGTTTACCATGAGAGTCAAGTTTATCGTGGAAGTCCAGTTTACCATGAGAGTCCAGTTTACCATGAGAGTCCTTTTTACCATGGAAGTCCAGTTTACCATGAGAGTCCAGTTTACCATGAGAGACCAGTTTACCATGGAGGTCCAGTTTACCATGAGAGTCCAGTTTACCATGAGAGTCAGTTTACCATGGAAGTCCAGTTTACCATGAGAGTCCACTTTACCATGAGAGTCCAGTTTACCATGGAAGTCCAGTTTACCATGGAAGTCCAGTTTACCATGAGAGTCCAGTTTACCATGGAAGTCCAGTTTACCATGAGAGTCCACTTTACCATGAGAGTTCAGTTTACCATGAGAGTCCAGTTTACCATGGAAGTCCAGTTTACCATGAGAGTCCAGTTTACCATGAGAGACCAGTTTACCATGGAGGTCCAGTTTACCATGAGAGTCCAGTTTACCATGAGAGTCAGTTTACCATGGAAGTCCAGTTTACCATGAGAGTCCACTTTACCATGAGAGTCCAGTTTACCATGGAAGTCCAGTTTACCATGGAAGTCCAGTTTACCATGAGAGTCCAGTTTACCATGGAAGTCCAGTTTACCATGAGAGTCCACTTTACCATGAGAGTCCAGTTTACCATGGAAGTCCAGTTTACCATGGAAGTCCAGTTTACCATGAGAGTCCACTTTACCATGAGAGTCCAGTTTACCATGGAAGTCCAGTTTACCATGAGAGTCCAGTTTACCATGAGAGACCAGTTTACCATGGAGGTCCAGTTTACCATGAGAGTCCAGTTTACCATGAGAGTCAGTTTACCATGGAAGTCCAGTTTACCATGAGAGTCCACTTTACCATGAGAGTCCAGTTTACCATGGAAGTCCAGTTTACCATGGAAGTCCAGTTTACCATGAGAGTCCAGTTTACCATGGAAGTCCAGTTTACCATGAGAGTCCACTTTACCATGAGAGTCCAGTTTACCATGGAAGTCCAGTTTACCATGAGAGTCCACTTTACCATGAGAGTCCAGTTTACCATGGAAGTCCAGTTTACCATGAGAGTCCAGTTTACCATGAGAGTCCAGTTTACCATGAGAGTCCACTTTACCATGAGAGTCCAGTTTACCATGGAAGTCCAGTTTACCATGGAAGTCCAGTTTACCATGAGAGTCCAGTTTACCATGGAAGTCCAGTTTACCATGAGAGTCCACTTTACCATGAGAGTCCAGTTTACCATGGAAGTCCAGTTTACCATGAGAGTCCAGTTTACCATGAGAGTCCAGTTTACCATGAGAGTCCAGTTTACCATGGAGGTCCAGTTTACCATGGAAGTCCAGTTTACCATGAGAGTCCAGTTTACCATGAGAGTCCAGTTTACCATGAGAGTCCAGTTTACCATGGAGGTCCAGTTTACCATGAGAGTCCAGTTTACCATGAGAGTCAGTTTACCATGAGAGTCCAGTTTACCATGAGAGTCAGTTTACCATGGAAGTCCAGTTTACCATGAGAGTCCAGTTTACCATTAGAGTCCAGTTTACCATTGAAGTGCAGTTTACCATGAGAGTCAGTTTACCATGAGAGTCCAGTTTACCATTGAAGTCAATTTTACCATGAGAGTCCAGTTTACCATGGAAGTCCAGTTTACCATGAGAGGCCACTTTACCATGAAAGTACAGCTTACCATGAGAGTCAGTTTACCATGAGAGTCCTGTTTACCATGGAAGTCAAGTTTACCATGAGAGTCCAGTTTACCATGGAAGTCCAGTTTACCATGAGAGTCAGTTTACCATGGAAGTCCAGTTTACCATGGAAGTCCAGTTTACCATGAGAGTCAGTTTACCATGGAAGTCCAGTTTACCATGAGAGTCCACTTTACCATGAGAGTCCAGTTTACCATGAGAGTCCACTTTACCTTGAGAGTCCAGTTTACCATGGAAGTCCAGTTTACCATGAGAGTCCAGTTTACCATGAGAGTCCAGTTTACCATGAGAGTCCACTTTACCTTGAGAGTCCAGTTTACCATGGAAGTCCAGTTTACCATGAGAGTCCAGTTTACCATGAGAGTCCAGTTTACCATGGAGGTCCAGTTTACCATGAGAGTCCAGTTTACCATGAGAGTCAGTTTACCATGAGAGTCCAGTTTACCATGAGAGTCAGTTTACCATGGAAGTCCAGTTTACCATGAGAGTCCAGTTTACCATTGAAGTGCAGTTTACCATGAGAGTCAGTTTACCATGAGAGTCCAGTTTACCATGGAAGTCAATTTTACCATGAGAGTCCAGTTTACCATGGAAGTCCAGTTTACCATGAGAGTCAGTTTACCATGGAAGTCCAGTTTACCATGAGAGGCCACTTTACCATGAAAGTACAGTTTACCATGAGAGTCAGTTTACCATGAGAGTCCTGTTTACCATGGAAGTCAAGTTTACCATGAGAGTCCAGTTTACCATGGAAGTCCAGTTTACCATGAGAGTCAGTTTACCATGGAAGTCCAGTTTACCATGAGAGTCCACTTTACCATGAGAGTCCAGTTTACCATGGAAGTCCAGTTTACCATGGAAGTCCAGTTTACCATGAGAGTCCAGTTTACCATGGAAGTCCAGTTTACCATGGAAGTCAAGTTTACCATGAGAGTCCAGTTTACCATGGAAGTCCAGTTTACCATGAGAGTCCAGTTTACCATGAGAGTCCACTTTACCATGAGAGTCCAGTTTACCATGGAAGTCCAGTTTACCATGGAAGTCCAGTTTACCATGAGAGTCCAGTTTACCATGGAAGTCCAGTTTACCATGAGAATCCACTTTACCATGAGAGTCCAGTTTACCATGAGAGTCCACTTTACCATGAGAGTCCAGTTTACCATGGAAGTCCAGTTTACCATGGAAGTCAATTTTACCATGAGAGTCCAGTTTACCATGGAAGTCCAGTTTACCATGAGAGTCAGTTTACCATGGAAGTCCAGTTTACCATGAGAGTCCACTTTACCATGAGAGTCCAGTTTACCATGAGAGTCCAGTTTACCATGGAGGTCCAGTTTACCATGAGAGTCCAGTTTACCATGAGAGTCCAGTTTACCATGAGAGTCAGTTTACCATGAGAGTCCAGTTTACCATGGAAGTCAAGTTTACCATGAGAGTCCAGTTTACCATGGAAGTCCAGTTTACCATGAGAGTCAGTTTACCATAGAAGTCCAGTTTACCATGAGAGTCCAGTTTACCATGGAAGTCCAGTTTACCATGAGATTCCAGTTTACCATGAGAGTCCAGTTTACCATGGAGGTCCAGTTTACCATGAGAGTCCAGTTTACCATGGAAGTCCCAGTTTACCATGTGAGTCCAGTTTACTATGAGAGTCCAGTTTACCATGAGAGTCAAGTTTACCATGAGAGTCCAGTTTTTCGTGGGATTCCAGTTTACCATGAGAGTCAGTTTACCATGAGAGTCCAGTTTACTATGAGAGTCCAGTTTACCATAGAAGTCCAGTTTACCGTGGAAGTCCAGTTTACCATGAGAGTCCAGTTTACCATGACAGTCAGTTTACCATTAGAGTCAGTTTACCATGAGAGTCCAGTTTACCATGAGAGTCAGTTTACTACGAGAGTCCAGTTTACCATAGAAGTCCAGTTTACCGTGGAAGTCCAGTTTACCATGAGAGTCCAGTTTACCATGAGAGTCAAGTTTATCGTGGAAGTCCAGTTTACCATGAGAGTCCAGTTTACCATGAGAGTCCTTTTTACCATGGAAGTCCAGTTTACCATGAGAGTCCAGTTTACCATGAGAGACCAGTTTACCATGGAGGTCCAGTTTACCATGAGAGTCCAGTTTACCATGAGAGTCAGTTTACCATGGAAGTCCAGTTTACCATGAGAGTCCACTTTACCATGAGAGTCCAGTTTACCATGGAAGTCCAGTTTACCATGGAAGTCCAGTTTACCATGAGAGTCCAGTTTACCATGGAAGTCCAGTTTACCATGAGAGTCCACTTTACCATGAGAGTTCAGTTTACCATGAGAGTCCAGTTTACCATGGAAGTCCAGTTTACCATGAGAGTCCAGTTTACCATGAGAGACCAGTTTACCATGGAGGTCCAGTTTACCATGAGAGTCCAGTTTACCATGAGAGTCAGTTTACCATGGAAGTCCAGTTTACCATGAGAGTCCACTTTACCATGAGAGTCCAGTTTACCATGGAAGTCCAGTTTACCATGGAAGTCCAGTTTACCATGAGAGTCCAGTTTACCATGGAAGTCCAGTTTACCATGAGAGTCCACTTTACCATGAGAGTCCAGTTTACCATGGAAGTCCAGTTTACCATGGAAGTCCAGTTTACCATGAGAGTCCACTTTACCATGAGAGTCCAGTTTACCATGGAAGTCCAGTTTACCATGAGAGTCCAGTTTACCATGAGAGACCAGTTTACCATGGAGGTCCAGTTTACCATGAGAGTCCAGTTTACCATGAGAGTCAGTTTACCATGGAAGTCCAGTTTACCATGAGAGTCCACTTTACCATGAGAGTCCAGTTTACCATGGAAGTCCAGTTTACCATGGAAGTCCAGTTTACCATGAGAGTCCAGTTTACCATGGAAGTCCAGTTTACCATGAGAGTCCACTTTACCATGAGAGTCCAGTTTACCATGGAAGTCCAGTTTACCATGAGAGTCCAGTTTACCATGAGAGTCCAGTTTACCATGAGAGTCCAGTTTACCATGGAGGTCCAGTTTACCATGAGAGTCCAGTTTACCATGAGAGTCAGTTTACCATGAGAGTCAGTTTACCATGGAAGTCCAGTTTACCATGAGAGTCCACTTTACCATGAGAGTCCAGTTTACCATGGAAGTCCAGTTTACCATGGAAGTCCAGTTTACCATGAGAGTCCAGTTTACCATGGAAGTCCAGTTTACCATGAGAGTCCACTTTACCATGAGAGTCCAGTTTACCATGGAAGTCCAGTTTACCATGAGAGTCCAGTTTACCATGAGAGTCCAGTTTACCATGAGAGTCCAGTTTACCATGGAGGTCCAGTTTACCATGAGAGTCCAGTTTACCATGAGAGTCAGTTTACCATGAGAGTCCAGTTTACCATGAGAGTCAGTTTACCATGGAAGTCCAGTTTACCATGAGAGTCCAGTTTACCATTAGAGTCCAGTTTACCATTGAAGTGCAGTTTACCATGAGAGTCAGTTTACCATGAGAGTCCAGTTTACCATTGAAGTCAATTTTACCATGAGAGTCCAGTTTACCATGGAAGTCCAGTTTACCATGATAGGCCACTTTACCATGAAAGTACAGCTTACCATGAGAGTCAGTTTACCATGAGAGTCCTGTTTACCATGGAAGTCAAGTTTACCATGAGAGTCCAGTTTACCATGGAAGTCCAGTTTACCATGAGAGTCAGTTTACCATGGAAGTCCAGTTTACCATGGAAGTCAAGTTTACCATGAGAGTCCAGTTTACCATGGAAGTCCAGTTTACCATGAGAGTCAGTTTACCATGGAAGTCCAGTTTACCATGAGAGTCCACTTTACCATGAGAGTCCAGTTTACCATGGAAGTCCAGTTTACCATGGAAGTCCAGTTTACCATGAGAGTCCAGTTTACCATGGAAGTCCAGTTTACCATGAGAATCCACTTTACCATGAGAGTCCAGTTTACCATGAGAGTCCACTTTACCATGAGAGTCCAGTTTACCATGGAAGTCCAGTTTACCATGGAAGTCCAGTTTACCATGAGAGTCCACTTTACCATGAGAGTCCAGTTTACCATGAGAGTCCACTTTACCTTGAGAGTCCAGTTTACCATGGAAGTCCAGTTTTCCATGCGAGTCCAGTTTACCATGAGAGTCCAGTTTACCATGGAGGTCCAGTTTACCATGAGAGTCCAGTTTACCATGAGAGTCAGTTTACCATGAGAGTCCAGTTTACCATGAGAGTCAGTTTACCATGGAAGTCCAGTTTACCATGAGAGTCCAGTTTACCATTAGAGTCCAGTTTACCATTGAAGTGCAGTTTACCATGAGAGTCAGTTTACCATGAGAGTCCAGTTTACCATGGAAGTCCAGTTTACCATGAGAGTCAGTTTACCATGGAAGTCCAGTTTACCATGAGAGTCCACTTTACCATGAGAGTCCAGTTTACCATGAGAGTCCACTTTACCTTGAGAGTCCAGTTTACCATGGAAGTCCAGTTTACCATGAGAGTCAGTTTACCATGGAAGTCCAGTTTACCATGAGAGTCCACTTTACCATGAGAGTCCAGTTTACCATGAGAGTCCACTTTACCTTGAGAGTCCAGTTTACCATGGAAGTCCAGTTTACCATGAGAGTCCAGTTTACCATGAGAGTCCAGTTTACCATGAGAGTCCACTTTACCTTGAGAGTCCAGTTTACCATGGAAGTCCAGTTTACCATGAGAGTCCAGTTTACCATGAGAGTCCAGTTTACCATGGAGGTCCAGTTTACCATGAGAGTCCAGTTTACCATGAGAGTCAGTTTACCATGAGAGTCCAGTTTACCATGAGAGTCAGTTTACCATGGAAGTCCAGTTTACCATGAGAGTCCAGTTTACCATTGAAGTGCAGTTTACCATGAGAGTCAGTTTACCATGAGAGTCCAGTTTACCATGGAAGTCAATTTTACCATGAGAGTCCAGTTTACCATGGAAGTCCAGTTTACCATGAGAGTCAGTTTACCATGGAAGTCCAGTTTACCATGAGAGGCCACTTTACCATGAAAGTACAGTTTACCATGAGAGTCAGTTTACCATGAGAGTCCTGTTTACCATGGAAGTCAAGTTTACCATGAGAGTCCAGTTTACCATGGAAGTCCAGTTTACCATGAGAGTCAGTTTACCATGGAAGTCCAGTTTACCATGAGAGTCCACTTTACCATGAGAGTCCAGTTTACCATGGAAGTCCAGTTTACCATGGAAGTCCAGTTTACCATGAGAGTCCAGTTTACCATGGAAGTCCAGTTTACCATGGAAGTCAAGTTTACCATGAGAGTCCAGTTTACCATGGAAGTCCAGTTTACCATGAGAGTCCAGTTTACCATGAGAGTCCACTTTACCATGAGAGTCCAGTTTACCATGGAAGTCCAGTTTACCATGGAAGTCCAGTTTACCATGAGAGTCCAGTTTACCATGGAAGTCCAGTTTACCATGAGAATCCACTTTACCATGAGAGTCCAGTTTACCATGAGAGTCCACTTTACCATGAGAGTCCAGTTTACCATGGAAGTCCAGTTTACCATGGAAGTCCAGTTTACCATGAGAGTCCACTTTACCATGAGAGTCCAGTTTACCATGAGAGTCCACTTTACCTTGAGAGTCCAGTTTACCATGGAAGTCCAGTTTTCCATGAGAGTCCAGTTTACCATGAGAGTCCAGTTTACCATGGAGGTCCAGTTTACCATGAGAGTCCAGTTTACCATGAGAGTCAGTTTACCATGAGAGTCCAGTTTACCATGAGAGTCAGTTTACCATGGAAGTCCAGTTTACCATGGAAGTCCAGTTTACCATGAGAGTCCAGTTTACCATGGAAGTCCAGTTTACCATGAGAGTCCAGTTTACCATGAGAGTCCACTTTACCATGAGAGTCCAGTTTACCATGGAAGTCCAGTTTACCATGGAAGTCCAGTTTACCATGAGAGTCCAGTTTACCATGGAAGTCCAGTTTACCATGAGAATCCACTTTACCATGAGAGTCCAGTTTACCATGAGAGTCCACTTTACCATGAGAGTCCAGTTTACCATGGAAGTCCAGTTTACCATGGAAGTCCAGTTTACCATGAGAGTCCACTTTACCATGAGAGTCCAGTTTACCATGGAAGTCCAGTTTACCATGGAAGTCCAGTTTACCATGAGAGTCCACTTTACCATGAGAGTCCAGTTTACCATGAGAGTCCACTTTACCTTGAGAGTCCAGTTTACCATGGAAGTCCAGTTTTCCATGAGAGTCCAGTTTACCATGAGAGTCCAGTTTACCATGGAGGTCCAGTTTACCATGAGAGTCCAGTTTACCATGAGAGTCAGTTTACCATGAGAGTCCAGTTTACCATGAGAGTCAGTTTACCATGGAAGTCCAGTTTACCATGAGAGTCCAGTTTACCATTAGAGTCCAGTTTACCATTGAAGTGCAGTTTACCATGAGAGTCAGTTTACCATGAGAGTCCAGTTTACCATGGAAGTCAATTTTACCATGAGAGTCCAGTTTACCATGGAAGTCCAGTTTACCATGAGAGTCAGTTTACCATGGAAGTCCAGTTTACCATGAGAGTCCACTTTACCATGAGAGTCCAGTTTACCATGAGAGTCCACTTTACCTTGAGAGTCCAGTTTACCATGGAAGTCCAGTTTACCATGAGAGTCCAGTTTACCATGAGAGTCCAGTTTACCATGGAGGTCCAGTTTACCATGAGAGTCCAGTTTACCATGAGAGTCAGTTTACCATGAGAGTCCAGTTTACCATGAGAGTCAGTTTACCATGGAAGTCCAGTTTACCATGAGAGTCCAGTTTACCATTGAAGTGCAGTTTACCATGAGAGTCAGTTTACCATGAGAGTCCAGTTTACCATGGAAGTCAATTTTACCATGAGAGTCCAGTTTACCATGGAAGTCCAGTTTACCATGAGAGTCAGTTTACCATGGAAGTCCAGTTTACCATGAGAGTCCACTTTACCATGAGAGTCCAGTTTACCATGAGAGTCCACTTTACCTTGAGAGTCCAGTTTACCATGGAAGTCCAGTTTACCATGAGAGTCCAGTTTACCATGAGAGTCCAGTTTACCATGGAGGTCCAGTTTACCATGAGAGTCCAGTTTACCATGAGAGTCAGTTTACCATGAGAGTCCAGTTTACCATGAGAGTCAGTTTACCATGGAAGTCCAGTTTACCATGAGAGTCCAGTTTACCATTGAAGTGCAGTTTACCATGAGAGTCAGTTTACCATGAGAGTACAGTTTACCATGGAAGTCAATTTTACCATGAGAGTCCAGTTTACCATGGAAGTCCAGTTTACCATGAGAGTCAGTTTACCATGGAAGTCCAGTTTACCATGAGAGTCCACTTTACCATGAGAGTCCAGTTTACCATGAGAGTCCAGTTTACCATGGAGGTCCAGTTTACCATGAGAGTCCAGTTTACCATGAGAGTCCAGTTTACCATGAGAGTCAGTTTACCATGAGAGTCCAGTTTACCATGGAAGTCAAGTTTACCATGAGAGTCCAGTTTACCATGGAAGTCCAGTTTACCATGAGAGTCAGTTTACCATAGAAGTCCAGTTTACCATGAGAGTCCAGTTTACCATGGAAGTCCAGTTTACCATGAGAGTCCAGTTTACCATGAGAGTCCAGTTTACCATGGAGGTCCAGTTTACCATGAGAGTCCAGTTTACCATGGAAGTCCCAGTTTACCATGTGAGTCCAGTTTACTATGAGAGTCCAGTTTACCATGAGAGTCAAGTTTACCATGAGAGTCCAGTTTTTCGTGGGATTCCAGTTTACCATGAGAGTCAGTTTACCATGAGAGTCCAGTTTACTATGAGAGTCCAGTTTACCATAGAAGTCCAGTTTACCGTGGAAGTCCAGTTTACCATGAGAGTCCAGTTTACCATGACAGTCAGTTTACCATTAGAGTCAGTTTACCATGAGAGTCCAGTTTACCATGAGAGTCAGTTTACTACGAGAGTCCAGTTTACCATAGAAGTCCAGTTTACCGTGGAAGTCCAGTTTACCATGAGAGTCCAGTTTACCATGAGAGTCAAGTTTATCGTGGAAGTCCAGTTTACCATGAGAGTCCAGTTTACCATGAGAGTCCAGTTTACCATGGAAGTCCAGTTTACCATGAGAGTCCAGTTTACCATGAGAGACCAGTTTACCATGGAGGTCCAGTTTACCATGAGAGTCCAGTTTACCATGAGAGTCAGTTTACCATGGAAGTCCAGTTTACCATGAGAGTCCACTTTACCATGAGAGTCCAGTTTACCATGGAAGTCCAGTTTACCATGGAAGTCCAGTTTACCATGAGAGTCCAGTTTACCATGGAAGTCCAGTTTACCATGAGAGTCCACTTTACCATGAGAGTTCAGTTTACCATGAGAGTCCAGTTTACCATGGAAGTCCAGTTTACCATGAGAGTCCAGTTTACCATGAGAGACCAGTTTACCATGGAGGTCCAGTTTACCATGAGAGTCCAGTTTACCATGAGAGTCAGTTTACCATGGAAGTCCAGTTTACCATGAGAGTCCACTTTACCATGAGAGTCCAGTTTACCATGGAAGTCCAGTTTACCATGGAAGTCCAGTTTACCATGAGAGTCCAGTTTACCATGGAAGTCCAGTTTACCATGAGAGTCCACTTTACCATGAGAGTCCAGTTTACCATGACAGTCAGTTTACCATTAGAGTCAGTTTACCATGAGAGTCCAGTTTACCATGAGAGTCAGTTTACTACGAGAGTCCAGTTTACCATAGAAGTCCAGTTTACCGTGGAAGTCCAGTTTACCATGAGAGTCCAGTTTACCATGAGAGTCAAGTTTATCGTGGAAGTCCAGTTTACCATGAGAGTCCAGTTTACCATGAGAGTCCAGTTTACCATGGAAGTCCAGTTTACCATGAGAGTCCAGTTTACCATGAGAGACCAGTTTACCATGGAGGTCCAGTTTACCATGAGAGTCCAGTTTACCATGAGAGTCAGTTTACCATGGAAGTCCAGTTTACCATGAGAGTCCACTTTACCATGAGAGTCCAGTTTACCATGGAAGTCCAGTTTACCATGGAAGTCCAGTTTACCATGAGAGTCCAGTTTACCATGGAAGTCCAGTTTACCATGAGAGTCCACTTTACCATGAGAGTTCAGTTTACCATGAGAGTCCAGTTTACCATGGAAGTCCAGTTTACCATGAGAGTCCAGTTTACCATGAGAGACCAGTTTACCATGGAGGTCCAGTTTACCATGAGAGTCCAGTTTACCATGAGAGTCAGTTTACCATGGAAGTCCAGTTTACCATGAGAGTCCACTTTACCATGAGAGTCCAGTTTACCATGGAAGTCCAGTTTACCATGGAAGTCCAGTTTACCATGAGAGTCCAGTTTACCATGGAAGTCCAGTTTACCATGAGAGTCCACTTTACCATGAGAGTCCAGTTTACCATGGAAGTCCAGTTTACCATGGAAGTCCAGTTTACCATGAGAGTCCACTTTACCATGAGAGTCCAGTTTACCATGGAAGTCAAATTTACCATGAGAGTCCAGTTTACCATGGAAGTCCAGTTTACCATGAGAGTCAGTTTACCATGGAAGTCCAGTTTACCATGAGAGTCCACTTTACCATGAGAGTCCAGTTTACCATGAGAGTCCAGTTTACCATGGAGGTCCAGTTTACCATGAGAGTCCAGTTTACCATGAGAGTCCAGTTTACCATGAGAGTCAGTTTACCATGAGAGTCCAGTTTACCATGGAAGTCAAGTTTACCATGAGAGTCCAGTTTACCATGGAAGTCCAGTTTACCATGAGAGTCAGTTTACCATAGAAGTCCAGTTTACCATGAGAGTCCAGTTTACCATGGAAGTCCAGTTTACCATGAGAGTCCAGTTTACCATGAGAGTCCAGTTTACCATGGAGGTCCAGTTTACCATGAGAGTCCAGTTTACCATGGAAGTCCCAGTTTACCATGTGAGTCCAGTTTACTATGAGAGTCCAGTTTACCATGAGAGTCAAGTTTACCATGAGAGTCCAGTTTTTCGTGGGATTCCAGTTTACCATGAGAGTCAGTTTACCATGAGAGTCCAGTTTACTATGAGAGTCCAGTTTACCATAGAAGTCCAGTTTACCGTGGAAGTCCAGTTTACCATGAGAGTCCAGTTTACCATGACAGTCAGTTTACCATTAGAGTCAGTTTACCATGAGAGTCCAGTTTACCATGAGAGTCAGTTTACTACGAGAGTCCAGTTTACCATAGAAGTCCAGTTTACCGTGGAAGTCCAGTTTACCATGAGAGTCCAGTTTACCATGAGAGTCAAGTTTATCGTGGAAGTCCAGTTTACCATGAGAGTCCAGTTTACCATGAGAGTCCAGTTTACCATGGAAGTCCAGTTTACCATGAGAGTCCAGTTTACCATGAGAGACCAGTTTACCATGGAGGTCCAGTTTACCATGAGAGTCCAGTTTACCATGAGAGTCAGTTTACCATGGAAGTCCAGTTTACCATGAGAGTCCACTTTACCATGAGAGTCCAGTTTACCATGGAAGTCCAGTTTACCATGGAAGTCCAGTTTACCATGAGAGTCCAGTTTACCATGGAAGTCCAGTTTACCATGAGAGTCCACTTTACCATGAGAGTTCAGTTTACCATGAGAGTCCAGTTTACCATGGAAGTCCAGTTTACCATGAGAGTCCAGTTTACCATGAGAGACCAGTTTACCATGGAGGTCCAGTTTACCATGAGAGTCCAGTTTACCATGAGAGTCAGTTTACCATGGAAGTCCAGTTTACCATGAGAGTCCACTTTACCATGAGAGTCCAGTTTACCATGGAAGTCCAGTTTACCATGGAAGTCCAGTTTACCATGAGAGTCCAGTTTACCATGGAAGTCCAGTTTACCATGAGAGTCCACTTTACCATGAGAGTCCAGTTTACCATGGAAGTCCAGTTTACCATGGAAGTCCAGTTTACCATGAGAGTCCACTTTACCATGAGAGTCCAGTTTACCATGGAAGTCCAGTTTACCATGAGATTCCAGTTTACCATGAGAGACCAGTTTACCATGGAGGTCCAGTTTACCATGAGAGTCCAGTGTACCATGAGAGTCAGTTTACCATGGAAGTCCAGTTTACCATGAGAGTCCACTTTACCATGAGAGTCCAGTTTACCATGGAAGTCCAGTTTACCATGGAAGTCCAGTTTACCATGATAGTCCAGTTTACCATGGAAGTCCAGTTTACCATGAGAGTCCACTTTACCATGAGAGTCCAGTTTACCATGGAAGTCCAGTTTACCATGAGAGTCCAGTTTACCATGAGAGTCCAGTTTACCATGAGAGTCCAGTTTACCATGGAGGTCCAGTTTACCATGAGAGTCCAGTTTACCATGAGAGTCAGTTTACCATGAGAGTCCAGTTTACCATGAGAGTCAGTTTACCATGGAAGTCCAGTTTACCATGAGAGTCCAGTTTACCATTAGAGTCCAGTTTACCATTGAAGTGCAGTTTACCATGAGAGTCAGTTTACCATGAGAGTCCAGTTTACCATTGAAGTCAATTTTACCATGAGAGTCCAGTTTACCATGGAAGTCCAGTTTACCATGAGAGGCCACTTTACCATGAAAGTACAGCTTACCATGAGAGTCAGTTTACCATGAGAGTCCTGTTTACCATGGAAGTCAAGTTTACCATGAGAGTCCAGTTTACCATGGAAGTCCAGTTTACCATGAGAGTCAGTTTACCATGGAAGTCCAGTTTACCATGGAAGTCAAGTTTACCATGAGAGTCCAGTTTACCATGGAAGTCCAGTTTACCATGAGAGTCAGTTTACCATGGAAGTCCAGTTTACCATGAGAGTCCACTTTACCATGAGAGTCCAGTTTACCATGGAAGTCCAGTTTACCATGGAAGTCCAGTTTACCATGAGAGTCCAGTTTACCATGGAAGTCCAGTTTACCATGAGAATCCACTTTACCATGAGAGTCCAGTTTACCATGAGAGTCCACTTTACCATGAGAGTCCAGTTTACCATGGAAGTCCAGTTTACCATGGAAGTCCAGTTTACCATGAGAGTCCACTTTACCATGAGAGTCCAGTTTACCATGAGAGTCCACTTTACCTTGAGAGTCCAGTTTACCATGGAAGTCCAGTTTTCCATGAGAGTCCAGTTTACCATGAGAGTCCAGTTTACCATGGAGGTCCAGTTTACCATGAGAGTCCAGTTTACCATGAGAGTCAGTTTACCATGAGAGTCCAGTTTACCATGAGAGTCAGTTTACCATGGAAGTCCAGTTTACCATGAGAGTCCAGTTTACCATTAGAGTCCAGTTTACCATTGAAGTGCAGTTTACCATGAGAGTCAGTTTACCATGAGAGTCCAGTTTACCATGGAAGTCCAGTTTACCATGAGAGTCACTTTACCATGGAAGTCCAGTTTACCATGAGAGTCCACTTTACCATGAGAGTCCAGTTTACCATGAGAGTCCACTTTACCTTGAGAGTCCAGTTTACCATGGAAGTCCAGTTTACCATGAGAGTCCAGTTTACCATGAGAGTCCAGTTTACCATGAGAGTCCACTTTACCTTGAGAGTCCAGTTTACCATGGAAGTCCAGTTTACCATGAGAGTCCAGTTTACCATGAGAGTCCAGTTTACCATGGAGGTCCAGTTTACCATGAGAGTCCAGTTTACCATGAGAGTCAGTTTACCATGAGAGTCCAGTTTACCATGAGAGTCAGTTTACCATGGAAGTCCAGTTTACCATGAGAGTCCAGTTTACCATTGAAGTGCAGTTTACCATGAGAGTCAGTTTACCATGAGAGTCCAGTTTACCATGGAAGTCAATTTTACCATGAGAGTCCAGTTTACCATGGAAGTCCAGTTTACCATGAGAGTCAGTTTACCATGGAGGTCCAGTTTACCATGAGAGGCCACTTTACCATGAAAGTACAGTTTACCATGAGAGTCAGTTTACCATGAGAGTCCTGTTTACCATGGAAGTCAAGTTTACCATGAGAGTCCAGTTTACCATGGAAGTCCAGTTTACCATGAGAGTCAGTTTACCATGGAAGTCCAGTTTACCATGAGAGTCCACTTTACCATGAGAGTCCAGTTTACCATGGAAGTCCAGTTTACCATGGAAGTCCAGTTTACCATGAGAGTCCAGTTTACCATGGAAGTCCAGTTTACCATGGAAGTCAAGTTTACCATGAGAGTCCAGTTTACCATGGAAGTCCAGTTTACCATGAGAGTCCAGTTTACCATGAGAGTCCACTTTACCATGAGAGTCCAGTTTACCATGGAAGTCCAGTTTACCATGGAAGTCCAGTTTACCATGAGAGTCCAGTTTACCATGGAAGTCCAGTTTACCATGAGAATCCACTTTACCATGAGAGTCCAGTTTACCATGAGAGTCCACTTTACCATGAGAGTGCAGTTTTCCATGGAAGTCCAGTTTACCATGGAAGTCCAGTTTACCATGAGAGTCCACTTTACCATGAGAGTCCAGTTTACCATGAGAGTCCACTTTACCTTGAGAGTCCAGTTTACCATGGAAGTCCAGTTTTCCATGAGAGTCCAGTTTACCATGAGAGTCCAGTTTACCATGGAGGTCCAGTTTACCATGAGAGTCCAGTTTACCATGAGAGTCAGTTTACCATGAGAGTCCAGTTTACCATGAGAGTCAGTTTACCATGGAAGTCCAGTTTACCATGAGAGTCCAGTTTACCATTAGAGTCCAGTTTACCATTGAAGTGCAGTTTACCATGAGAGTCAGTTTACCATGAGAGTCCAGTTTACCATGGAAGTCAATTTTACCATGAGAGTCCAGTTTACCATGGAAGTCCAGTTTACCATGAGAGTCAGTTTACCATGGAAGTGCAGTTTACCATGAGAGTCCACTTTACCATGAGAGTCCAGTTTACCATGAGAGTCCACTTTACCTTGAGAGTCCAGTTTACCATGGAAGTCCAGTTTACCATGAGAGTCCAGTTTACCATGAGAGTCCAGTTTACCATGGAGGTCCAGTTTACCATGAGAGTCCAGTTTACCATGAGAGTCAGTTTACCATGAGAGTCCACTTTACCATGAGAGTCAGTTTACCATGAGAGTCCAGTTTACCATGGAAGTCAATTTTACCATTAGAGTCCAGTTTACCATGGAAGTCCAGTTTACCATGAGAGTCAGTTTACCATGGAAGTCCAGTTTACCATGAGAGTCCACTTTACCATGAGAGTCCAGTTTACCATGAGAGTCCAGTTTACCATGGAGGTCCAGTTTACCATGAGAGTCCAGTTTACCATGAGAGTCCAGTTTACCATGAGAGTCAGTTTACCATGAGAGTCCAGTTTACCATGGAAGTCAAGTTTACCATGAGAGTCCAGTTTACCATGGAAGTCCAGTTTTTACCATGAGAGTCAGTTTACCATAGAAGTCCAGTTTACCATGAGAGTCCAGTTTACCATGGAAGTCCAGTTTACCATGAGAGTCCAGTTTACCATGAGAGTCCAGTTTACCATGGAGGTCCAGTTTACCATGAGAGTCCAGTTTACCATGGAAGTCCCAGTTTACCATGAGAGTCCAGTTTACTATGAGAGTCCAGTTTACCATGAGAGTCAAGTTTACCATGAGAGTCCAGTTTTTCGTGGGATTCCAGTTTACCATGAGAGTCAGTTTACCATGAGAGTCCAGTTTACTATGAGAGTCCAGTTTACCATAGAAGTCCAGTTTACCGTGGAAGTCCAGTTTACCATGAGAGTCCAGTTTACCATGACAGTCAGTTTACCATTAGAGTCAGTTTACCATGAGAGTCCAGTTTACCATGAGAGTCAGTTTACTACGAGGGTCCAGTTTACCATAGAAGTCCAGTTTACCGTGGAAGTCCAGTTTACCATGAGAGTCCAGTTTACCACGAGAGTCAAGTTTATCTTGGAAGTCCAGTTTACCATGAGAGTCCAGTTTACTATAATAGTCCAGTTTACTATGAGAGTCAGTTTACCAAGAGAGTCAATTTACCATGAGAGTCCAGTTTACCATGAGAGTCAGTTTACCATGAGAGTCCAGTTTACCATGAGAGCCCAGTTTACCATGAGAGTCAGTTTACCATGAGTGTCCAGTTTACCATGAGAGTTCAGTTTACCATGAGAGTCAGTTTACCATGGAAGTCCAGTTTACCATGAGAGTCCAGTTTACCATGAGAGTCCAGCTTACCATGGAAGTCAAGTTTACCATGAGAGTCCAGTTTACCATGGAAGTCCAGTTTACCATGAGAGTCCACCTTACCATGAGAGTCCAGTTTACCATGGAGGTCCAGTTTACCATGAGAGTCCAGTTTACCATGGAAGTCCCAGTTTACCATGAGAGTCCAGTTTACTATGAGAGTCCAGTTTACCATGAGAGTCAAGTTTACCATGAGAGTCCATTTTATCATGGGAGTCCAGTTTACCATGAGAGTCAGTTTACCATGAGAGTCCAGTTTACTATGAGAGTCCAGTTTACCATAGAAGTCCAGTTTACCGTGGAAGTCCAGTTTACCATGAGAGTCCAGTTTACCATGACAGTCAGTTTACCATGAAAGTCAGTTTACCATGAGAGTCCAGTTTACCATGAGAGTCCAGTTTACCATGAGAGTCAGTTTACTACGAGAGTCCAGTTTACCATAGAAGTCCAGTTTACCGTGGAAGTCCAGTTTACCATGAGAGTCCAGTTTACCATGAGAGTCAAGTTTACCATGAGAGTCCAGTTTACCATGAGAGTCAGTTTACCATGAGAGTCCAGTTTACCATGAGAGTCCAGTTTACCATGAGAGTCAGTTTACCATGAGAGTCCTGTTTACCATGAGAGTCCAGTTTACCATGAGAGTCAGTTTACCATGGAAGTCCAGTTTACCATGAGAGTCCAGTTTACCATGAGAGTCCAGTTTACCATGGAAGTCCAGTTTACCATGAGAGTCAGTTTACCATGAGAGTCCAGTTTACCATGGAAGTCCAGTTTACCATGAGAGTCAGTTTACCATGGAAGTCCAGTTTACCATGAGAGTCCACTTTACCATGAGAGTCCAGTTTACCATGGAAGTCCAGTTTACCATGAGAGTCAGTTTACCATGGAAGTCCAGTTTACCATGAGAGTCAGTTTACCATGGAAGTCCAGTTTACCATGAGAGTCCACTTTACCATGAGAGTCCAGTTTACCATGGAATTCCAGTTTACCATGAGAGTCTAGTTTACCATGAGAGTCTAGTTTACCATGGAGGTCCAGTTTACCATGAGAGTCCAGTTTACCATGGAAGTCCCAGTTTACCATGAGAGTCCAGTTTACTATGAGAGTCCAGTTTACCATGAGAGTCCAGTTTACCATGAGAGTCCGGTTTATCGTGGGAGTCCAGTTTACCATGAGAGTCAGTTTACCATGAGAGTCCAGTTTCCTATGAGAGTCCAGTTTACCATAGAAGTCCAGTTTACCGTGGAAGTCCAGTTTACCATGAGAGTCCAGTTTACCATGACAGTCAGTTTACCATGAGAGTCAGTTTACCATGAGAGTCCAGTTTACCATGAAAGTCCAGTTTACCATGAGAGTCAGTTTACTACGAGAGTCCAGTTTACCATAGAAGTCCAGTTTACCGTGGAAGTCCAGTTTACCATGAGAGTCCTGTTTACTATGAGAGTCAGTTTACCATGAGAGTCCAGTTTACCATGAGAGTCAAGTTCACCATGAGAGTCAGTTTACCATGAGAGTCAGTTTACCATGAGAGTCCAGTTTACCATGAGAGTCCAGTTTACCATGAGAGTCAAGTTTATCGTGAAAGTCCAGTTTACCGTGGGAGTCCAGTTTACCGTGAGAGTCCAGTTCACCATGGGTAGGAGTCGGCAACGTGCTGCTTCAGAGCCGCAAGCGGCTCTTTAAGGATTGCTTCTTGACGCTGATTTATAAAGCACCGCCGTCCCGTATTCACCCCGTGCATTGCGGCTCTTGAAATATTGCGTGTTCGACCGAATTCGAAAAAAAATGGCTCTGCCTGTTAGTTTGATCGTCGACCCCCGTGATGGCCTGTGTTTAAAATTAGTCCTCTTGGGTTTTCGCAGCAGGCAGCGGCAATTTCTATGCGTTTCTTTATTAAGACATTTACGATAGAATGTTCACAAAATGTGGGCCGTGAAGCCGGCGCACAGGGCCTACGTCCAGTGCCAACGAATTCGACACCCTGCTTGGAGACTACGCGCCAAGCTGGCTGCTTTGGTTTAGAATAAAAATGTTTAAGTTCCCGTTTCATTCAGGCGTGCTCTGTCGGTGCCAAGTCATAACATTAAGGTATCCGCTCGCATCGCTCACGGAACATTGCAACCCTTTGTGCTCCAGAGTGGCCCACAGAAGCAGATCGCACGGAGTTGCCTTCCGGTATCCCATCAAGTGACCTTTGCTCCACACAGCAGGGCAGAACTTTGCCGCCCACGTGCCAATAATGTTGATCGCACGACGGTCACACCGATATGTCGAATCTAGGGGGCTGTACTTTGGGCGAAATTAACCGCGGAACCAAATTTAACGTGATGGGTTTGTTTGGACAGTCACACTTGAGAAACAAGGCCAGGAATTCCCAGCTATTGGAGTGGAGGTCACACGCTAGGAACTGGGAAAGTATATTGATTGTTTCAAATGTCTTTTCATCCAATTTGTGCGATCGCTGTCATGAAAATTAAACAAATCCAATTCGAGCTCTCGCACTGCAGAGCATCGCCGTGTATTAGAGAGCGGTCTGTGGAAGGAGATGCCACAGAACTACTTTCGGTGTCCCGTCAAGCGCCCTCTGATCCCCTCATCTGCCCTGCAAGCATTCTTGTCAAATTGATCTTTGTAAAGTGTCCCAGCCAAAGTGTAACTAATTTAATTGCAGATTCACGTGCTTATTAATTATTGTAACGTCGTTATTTTGTGCAGACTTTGGTAAAGGGGTGGCTGTGAAAATGTTTATTCGGGACAGTAGATTAATATATTAATCATACATGCCGTGGGTGGCTGAATCGTTAACCACACATGTAGCTCCATCGCCGATATTTACTCTCCAATCCATCATTTAAATAATAAGAAAACATTCTTGTTATTTTTGGGGCAACTCCCGCGAGCTATGGGGTCCCCGTATCCCCTTTGCCTCCCTCAACCTCTCCCCCCCCCCACCCCCCTCCTTCATCAGGCCTCCCTTGGTAACCGCTGAGTACGGCAAGGATGAATTCCATGGAGGCGTAAACTGTCAGACAACAACAACTGTCATCAGCCATGATCTTATCCACTGCTAAATGAGGGCCTCCTCCAAGCCGTCGCCACCTCTCGCGGTGCATGCGATGCAACGGCCCGGTCACATTTGGACACACCTATAAATCCAAGTGGAATTTATGTATTTACAATCTCTCATAATGAATTCAACGTGATACATTCAGGCGGTGCTGCGAGTAAATGCTGGAAAAGCATTTCCTTTATTTTTTTTTGTCAGTTATAAGGAAAACCAAAGGGGCCTCATATCCTCTCCCCGCGTCTCGACCCGCGCGGGACCACGGCTGCGCTGCGAGGATGGATTTCACCGGGGCCTCTCTGACGTCTGTCGAGGTCTGGCAAGAGAGCGGTAAGTGGGGGAGGGGGGGGATCTTTTTGGACGCTGCTGCGGTCAAAACGGATCAGCTCTGCCAAGTTAAACATTGGTGGGGGGTTTTTTTTCCCAGAGCTCTTTGCATATTGTAAACAGGCAGTCCCAGCGCCTGCCCGCTGCATATTCTGGCACTGTGTAAACACGCACAGGAAAACACTTCGAAAAGTTTGCAAATGTCAATTTTTTTTTTTGGGGGGGGGGGGGGAATGTGTGCGTACGGCGCGTTAATCTGCGCTCGCGATCTCTTCAACGTTTGCGAAGCTTTTAGAGCGATAATTTTATTTTAATTAGTGTACTTAATTTATGAGAACAAAAAAAATGTGGTGCTCCCGCCCGTGTGATCCCGGATATGTGGTTTGTTTTAAGTTACCAAGATTGATTTTTTTTATTTAACCGCACAGCTGTTGCTCGTCGTTGCAATTTTACATAACGCGTCGTGAAGCTTAGTCATGTGGGTTACGTTGGAGGCGAAACATTTTTCCATGTAAATTTAGGTAGACCGGCCAGACGATTACATAGTCACTTTAAGATGTTTTTCTTGTTCGTGTTTTTGTGTTTTTGTTTGTTGTGGTTGCACCCGATTCAAGAGCCGAATGACTCACTGGGCTATACCAAAATAAATAAACTGAAAACTGAAGCTGAAATTATTACCAAGCAAACACAGGGCTTCATTTCGGCTGGGTTTGAAAATATTTCCGTTCCCGGCACACCACATCGAGTCTGCCTCTCGCTATGGCTGTGTATGTGCAATGTGTTGAACTTATTTTGCAGCGTACGTAGTCAACGGCGCTCATCGTAGGTGCGGGGCGAAGGACAACAAACTAAACACAGAAAAAGCAGTTCTAAAGAAATGAGTGTACGATTTAAATTTAAAAGTGCATGACTTCAGTGGCTTCCTGATATCGGGAGGAAGAGGCTCTCGAGGCAGCCGCAGAGGAGCATCTGAAAGCGCGCGATGCGGTGACTGCCGTATTTTCTGTGGTTCCTACTCCTCATGTCAGGTTCATGTGCCGCCTGCTGACATCAACGGCGACCCAGAGAACATTCAGCGATGAATTAATCCTGTGGAGAGGCGATTGGGCGCCGCGGTTGCTAGATGTTAACTATCTCGCTTGGAGGTTTGTGGGTTCGATCCCAAATGCGTGGATTTTTCTCCGGGTTCTTCGGGTTTTCCCTCCACATTTAGAAACATGCTTTGAGAGTAATTGTCTGCTATACATTTCCACGTTATAAGCCACTTCGTTGAACTATCAATTGCGGTCAGGTCGCTTCTGAAAAAGAGCTGTATAGCTCAAGTGGGCCTTAACTGGTAAAATGTAAGTAGTAAGTAGTAGTGGATTGTATTATGGGAATGTTTGTGTCCTTCTGTGTCCGCGTGGCGCCCCGATGCCCAAAAATCTGCGGATCCAGAATTGGACTCCTCAGGCACCTCAAGAGCCACCACTTGACCTGATGGACGTCATCCTTGAACCCCGAGGGATTGCCGATATATAATTAATAAGTAAAGCAGACGTGGGTGTATGTCCCAGCGATAATGCACTCCAAGTCACTCTCTTTCCGGTGGTCAGTCGCCCCCTTGTCACTAATCTATCGCTACTACCATAAAACGTATTATGAAACGAAAGGCAAAAAAAAACTATAATGTATATCTAAGTGCATAATTTAGTCCTTATGCAGTGTCTACTCTGCGCTTCTTGGCTTGTCTCTTGTATTCATTAATGGAGCGTCTCGTGTCACTGATTATCAAAAGTCTGCAAGCATTGATGGGCTCCATTTGCCCTGAGAGCGTTTCTCCATTGTCGCAATGTCCTCGTGACATCGCTCGCCATGCTCGAGATGGGAGTGCAAACAATGTATCTTTGTTGACCTGTTGCAACCAAGGCTTTTGTATGCATTGAGGAGGTTTTCCACCATCTCCCTGTAGTTGTCTGCCTTGCTGTTTCCGATAAAATGTGTTGCCACTAACTGGAAGGCTTTCCATGCCCTCTTGTACTTGGTCACGCAGTGCACTGTCAAATGCATCATATCGAAGAAGTTCACGAATCTGAGGACCAACAAAGACACCAACCTTCCTTTATCTTAGCTTCACTTCACCTTGGAATTCATATTCTTTGGTTCTTTCGGTAAAGTCACGAAGATAGAAAAAAAAATTAAAATAAAAGCAAAAAAAACCCCACGACGTTTCGATCGCAGCACAAGCGGTCTTCATCAGGCGGAAAGAAAAAAAGTTTTAAGTCACAATTTAATCTTGGAAATTTTCCACGGAGGTACTTGAAAGCTGTTTGCGTTTTGTCCATGGCTTTGACAAAGTTCTTCATCAGACCCAGCTTGATGTGTAAGGGTAGTCACAAAATCTTCCTTGATTCAACAAGTGGTGGATGCTGAACACTTTTTTTTCCCAGGCTCAAATGACTGTCGGAGTGGCCAATCTATCTTGATGTAGTGGGAGTCTCTCGCACGACTATCCCATTCGCAGAGAAAACAGCAGTATATTCTTGGTTCTTTCAGTAAAGTCACGTAGAAGGGAAGCAATAAAATAATAAAAATATAAAACAATAAAATTATCACGACGTTTCGACTGCAACACAAGCAATCATCATCAGGTGTTGCTTGTGTAGCAGTCGAAACGTCGTGATAATTTTATTGTTTTATATTTTTATTATTTTATTGTTTCCCTTCTACGTGACTTTACCGAAAGAACCAAGAATATGAATCCCTGCAGTCACGAAAGCTTTAAATAAAAAAAAAGCAGCAGTACTTTGTGTATCCATTCTGCAGACTAAGCAAGAGAGCAACAACCTTCAAAGCGCCACAAAGCTGCCAATGATGTTGGTCATGGTTTATGCACCTTTCAAAGTTGTTTCATGTTGTCATAGGTTTCCTTCATATGGACAGCATGACTAACTGGAATTGATGGCAAAACATTGCCATTATGCAGCAAAACAGTTTAAAGACTCATATTCGATGAATCAATGAATAGTCTCCACTCATCTGGATCATGAACGATGTTAAGAGCTGCCATTACACCATCGACGTTGTTGCAGGCTACAAGATCACCTTCCACAAAGAAGAATGGGACAAGATCCTTTTGACGGTCACGGAACATGGAAACCCTCACATCACCTGCCAGGAGATTCCACTGCTGTAGTCTGGAGCCCAACAGCTCTGCCTTACTCTTGGGTAGTTCCAAATCCCTGACAAGGTCTTTCAGTTCACCTTGTGTTATGAGGTGTGGTTCAGAGGAGGAGGATGGGAGAATATCTGGGTCACGTGACCTTGATGGTTCAGGACCAGAAGTTTCATCCTCTTCCTCGTCTGACTCAAGTGAGAATGATTCTGGTGCATCTGGAACCGGCAGTCCTTCTCAGTGGGATACTGGGCGAATAGCTGATGGAATGTTTGGATAATGCAAAGTCCACGTTTTCTTCTTTGACACACCTTTTCCAACCGGAGGCGCCATGTAGAAGTAACAATTGCTGATATGATCTGTTGGCTCTTTACAAATCATTGGCACTGCAAAAGGAATATTTTTCCTTTTCCTGTTCAACCTCTGGCGAAGATTTGTTGCGCAAGTGTTGCGGCATATGTGTGAGGCCCACAACTTGTCCTAATCTCCAATTTGGCAGCCAAAATAAAGGTGATATCCTTTCTTAACCATAGTGGTTATACTGTGATTTCGTGATGCAAAAGTCACTTCACCACACACATAGCAGAAGTTATTTGCTTTGTTCACACAAGTACGAGGCATTTCTGCTCACTTTGGGTAAACAGAAATGTGTCCCTTTGCAAAATCAAACACTGACAAATAAGAGAGCACGACACTGTATGATTTATAAAGCTCATATAGGGCAATTTGTTCAGCAGAGGGATGTAAGCCTACTTATGATTGCATCATCCATGACCTCTAGAAATAACATGATGCAATTCATATATGTATGATGCAATACCAGGTTCAAATTGCATCATTCATTGTTTTGCTCAAAAAGCAAGTACTGTCCAAATCCAGTCATATATTTATTCATAGATCCAGTCAAGGATGTATTTTAGTAATTTCTGGTTTAAATTGAGATGCCTTCTCTTTATAACTCACTTACCCTCCGCCATTCCCGAATCAAGTGTCGCATATATTGACCCAGTAGCATCTTTTGAAAACTATTTTAAGCATGATTTTCATTCTCAGTGACCCAGAATTAGTAAAGTTGGACTAGATTTATTTCGGAAGCATTTTGGCTGTAGACCAGTGTAATCGTCACTGGTATTTGCTGTGAGCGAGAATCAAACCCGGCTCGCCAGGTTCGTAGCGCAGCACGCTAACGGCTACACTACCGCTCCCCACACACAAACACACTCACCGACTCACCCACTCACTCACTCACCCACTCACTCACCCACTCACCACACGGCAGGTCACCTGAATTTCTTCTTTCTGCTTCTCCCACTTTCGTCGAATTCCCTCCTCCCTCGTCATCGTCTCGTTTCCACAACTCTTACAATAACCTTGCTCAATGCAATAAACACCCATCGCCACTGATTGGATGAAAACATCTTAATATAGAGAGGACTGCAGAGCTTGGTGAATTGCTGGTTGCGCCGGCTCCACCACGAATTTGACACTGAAAAAACCCGAAACCCATCCAGCCTGTGCGTCCTCAGCGATTGTGAGATGTAATTTGCATGAACGGCGCGAAATATAACTAAGCATAATTTTTTTGCTATCATCATCGTCATCTATGACAACCTTGACGGTGCTGTTTGT
The DNA here is from genome assembly GCF_048934315.1 of Petromyzon marinus. Classification (NCBI taxonomy): domain Eukaryota; kingdom Metazoa; phylum Chordata; class Hyperoartia; order Petromyzontiformes; family Petromyzontidae; genus Petromyzon; species Petromyzon marinus. Next base: position 10,705,008 of record NC_133706.1, on the reverse strand, counting down.
TGCTGGCCGCTTTACATTGTAGGTCTTTGGGTTTGCGCTCAGCAACTGTTTTAAAAAAAGCCAATTCACGCGGAAAAAGCCACCCCGTCAACCCATAGTTGACCTTGACCTGATGCACAACCGGTCATGAACCTCCCCACTAGGGTTGTATGGAATAGGATGTCACTCGTTACATATAATACATGGAAAACCTGTTCCTTGTTCCACGCTACCATACACTCGGCTTGCTGTTCCAAATAACATTGTTTTTTAGTTTAAACTATCGGAAATTTAATTTAAAAAATCTTGGCTTCAAGCTTCCAAAATTAATGAGATTTTTTTTGTTACTGTGGAAACAATTACTGCGGTCACGTGAAACGACGGAAAATATCATCCACGTGTACGGCCCTTTTGACAATCCACTGCTGGATGAAGTCCTCTCCAGATACCAAGTCGGTAGTTTGGAGTTTGTTCGACGATACAGTGAGGGAAAAAAGTATTTGATCCCCTGCTGATTTTGTACGTTTGCCCACTGACAAAGAAATTATCAGTCTATAATTTTAATGGTAGGTTTATTTGAACAGTGAGACAGAATAACAACAAAAAAATCCAGAAAAACGCATGTCAAAAATGTTATAAATTGATTTGCATTTTAATGAGGGAAATAAGTATTTGACCCCTCTGCAAAACATGACTTAGTACTTGGTGGCAAAACCTTTGTTGGCAATCACAGAGGTCAGACGTTTCTTGTAGTTGGCCACCAGGTTTGCACACATCTCAGGCGGGATTTTGTCCCACTCCTCTTTGCAGATCTTCTCCAAGTCATTGAGGTTCGAGGCTGACGTTTGCCAACTCGAACCTTCAGCTCCCTCCACAGATTTTCTATGGGATTAAGGTCTGGAGACTGGCTAGGCCACTCCAGGACCTTAATGTGCTTCTTCTTGAGCCACTCCTTTGTTGCCTTGGCCGTGTGTTTTGGGTCATTGTCATGCTGGAATACCCATCCACGACCCATTTTCAATGCCCTGGCTGAGGGAAGGAGGTTCTCACCCAAGATTTGACGGTACATGGCCCCGTCCATCGTCCCTTTGATGAGGTGAAGTTCTCCTGTCCCCTTAGCAGAAAAACACCCCCAAAGCATAATGTTTCCACCTCCATGTTTGACGGTGGGGATGGTGTTCTTGGGGTCATAGGCAGCATTCCTCCTCCTCCAAACACGGCGAGTTGAGTTGATGCCAAAGAGTTACATTTTGGTCTCATCTGACCACAACACTTTCACCCAGTTGTCCTCTGAATCATTCAGATGTTCATTGGCAAACTTCAGACGAACATGGATATGTGCTTTCTTGAACAGGGGGACCTTGCGGGCGCTGAAGGATTTCAGTCCTTCACGGCGTAGTGTGTTACCAATTGTTTTCTTGGTGACTATGGTCCCAGCTGCCTTGAGATCATTGATAAGATCCTCCCGTGTAGTTCTGGGCTGATTCCTCACCGTTCTCATGATCATTGCAACTCCACGAGGTGAGATCTTGCATGGAGCCCCAGGCCAAGGGAGATTGACAGTTCTTTTGTGTTTCTTCCATTTGCGAATAATCGCACCAACTGTTGTCACCTTTGATTTAAAGCTTTCGTGACTGCAGTAATTCATATTCTTAGTTTTTTCGGTAAAGTCACGTTGAAGAGAAACAACAAAATAACAAAATATATATAAAACAATAAAAAATTCTCATGACGTTTCGACCATAACTCAAACGGTCATCATCAGGTGTGTTGGTTTGCATAAATTTATTTTTAAACGGCACATTTATTTATTTATAAAAAACGTTGGCGTCACGCGCAGCGATTTGGCAGTTTGCCCAGGACTAGTCCATCTATTTTTTTTTTTAAAAGAGGAGGGGGGAGACGAAATTTTTTATAATGTATGCTGTCTGAAAGCCACTGTAAGCGTGAACAATCAATTAAGAACTGAAATGGTTTATCAAATCTTTCCAATGATTGCTAAGATAGAATCCATCTTCTCGGTTGAAATTGTCTCTGTGCTTGTATATATGGATAGCCTCATGAACGAATCTCTCATGGAAGCCAGATGGCTTACAAAGAACCTCCGTCTTGGAAAAGTCAATGGCATGTGAGCCTACTGAATTAGAACAATGATCTGCTACGGCCGAGGTGTTGGTCCTACCGTGTTTAAGGTCTGCTTTATGTTCACGAATGCGGTCCGAGACATGGCATTTGGTTTCTCCAATGTAACTACTACCACAGAGGCAACTTAGTTTGTAGACACCAGGGTATTGTATGTCCGGAATCACATCTTTTACAGACGGAACCAGATCACGGATTTTATGTAATGTGTTGAAACGGACCTGGATCTTGTGTTTATTCAAGATTTTGGAGATCTTTTTTGTGATCCCAGCAATGTAGGGTAAAGTGATGGTTTTGAAAGGCTCCTCAAGAGGGTTCTTCTTCATGGTTTGAGTGATAGCTTTGCGGATTGTATAGTCGGAGTAACCATTAGCCCTAAGAGCTTGGTGTACGTGCTTGAGTTCACTGCTTATGTGTTCCTGGTCGGATATGCATTGGGCTCTATGATACAGAGTCTTGATGAGAGAATTCTTCTGTGATGGATGGTGGTGGGAATCCGGTTTCAGATAAGCATCCGTATGGGTAGCTTTCCTGTTTTATATATATTTATATATTTTTTATTATTTTGTTGTTTCTCTTCAACGTGACTTTACCGAAAAAAACTAAGAATATGAATTACTGCAGTCACGAAAGCTTTAAATCAAAATTTAATCGCCTCTACGGGGAGGGTTTTCACATAACTTTAAGATCCTTCAACAAACTCCGGGATAAGAAAGCTCAGCTGATCGAGTCTCTCACCTTCCTGAAGAGATGCCGCGACTCTGGGGTAATACCAATCGCATTTACACTGACCTCTGCTGCTGTAACTTCTTCTAATGCGAAACGAATTATTTTCAAAACTAGCTTAGCTCTTATCTCAGAAAAAATCAGACTTATACGCACCGAACTAGATCAGTTAGACAAGACACTCTACAAATCACACTTATCATTGACGGCATTAATGTCCACATCGGATTGGGAACATGTAGACAATATGACTGCCTCTTCAGCTGCTACTATGTCGACCAAATGTAAGGAAAACCTGATTTCCAAATTTGACCTCCTCTTCAACAAAAGACCGGACCCACACACCAAAAAGTTAGACGTTAATAAAGTCGTAATTAATCGCAGTAACAGTTCTATTTCCGATGGTCTGAAATCCGTTTTAGCTAAAGGTCTAAACTTTGCAGTCACACCTAAACACATACCAGTTAATGATATAATTGCCCAAGTAGACGTTGCTCTCAGGGGCCTGGGTCACATCGCTGCAGACGTAGCAAGATCTGAAATCGCTGCAACCCTCAAAAACGCTAAGATGCCAGCTAGCAACCTCAGCAAAGATGAGCGTTTTGAATTATATAAATTAAAAAAGAGGAATGATATTGTAGTCCTCTCAGCTGACAAAGGCAATGCTACTGTCATCATGGATAAAATAGAATACAACAACAAAATTAAAGAATTACTCGACGATGGTAGTTATACAAAAATAAAAAGAGATCCCACCAACAGCCTCGTCACACAAACCAACAAAATAATTTCTGATTCAACCGCATTAATTGATCAATCTAAACAGTTTTCGTTGAAACCTTCTGCTGCCAGGCCACCAAGATTATACGGCTTACCAAAAATACATAAAGTTGATACACCTCTTCGTCCCATAGTCTCTACTATCAGCTCCCCCACCTACAAACTAGCTCGTTTTTTGTCTGAAATCCTGCGTCCTTTCACTGGAAAGACCACCTCTGCGGTACAAAATTCTACTCACCTGGTATCGACAATCAAGGGTATTTCCCTGTCCCCAGACGACCTGCTTGTCAGTTTTGATGTAGTTTCCTTATTCACCAAGGTTCCTGTACCTGACACCATTGCAATCATTGAAGACTTGGTTCATCAAGGACTAAACACTGAGGTACCCCCCCTGGTGAGACACTGTTTAATCAATACATACTTCACTTGGAATGGAACTTTCTACAAACAAACTGAGGGCACCCCAATGGGATCCCCCCTCTCTCCAGTTATAGCTAACATTTTCATGGAGAAATTTGAGACTGACGCCATCCAGACTGCCACTCTGCGCCCAACCTTATGGAAGAGGTACGTGGATGACACTTTTGTCATCTGGCCACATGGCCGGCCTGCTCTAGACCAATTCTTCGACCACATCAATTCCATACACCCAGCCATCAGATTTACCATGGAAGTCGAAATAGATGGCAAGATACCTTTTTTGGATGTCCTAATTAAAAAGAGACCTGATGGTTCAATGAGCCACTCTGTCTACAGGAAAGCTACCCATACGGATGCTTATCTGAAACCGGATTCCCACCACCATCCATCACAGAAGAATTCTCTCATCAAGACTCTGTATCATAGAGCCCAATGCATATCCGACCAGGAACACATAAGCAGTGAACTCAAGCACGTACACCAAGCTCTTAGGGCTAATGGTTACTCCGACTATACAATCCGCAAAGCTATCACTCAAACCATGAAGAAGAACCCTCTTGAGGAGCCTTTCAAAACCATCACTTTACCCTACATTGCTGGGATCACAAAAAAGATCTACAAAATCTTGAATAAACACAAGATCCAGGTCCGTTTCAACACATTACATAAAATCCGTGATCTGGTTCCGTCTGTAAAAGATGTGATTCCGGACATACAATACCCTGGTGTCTACAAACTAAGTTGCCTCTGTGGTAGTAGTTACATTGGAGAAACCAAACGCCATGTCTCGGACCGCATTCGTGAACATAAAGCAGACCTTAAACACGGTATGACCAACACCTCGGCCGTAGCAGATCATTGTTCTAATTCAGTAGGCTCACATGCCATTGACTTTTCCAAGACGGAGGTTCTTTGTAAGCCATCTGGCTTCCATGAGAGATTCGTTCATGAGGCTATCCACATATACAAGCACAGAGACAATTTCAACCGAGAAGATGGATTCTATCTTAGCAATCATTGGAAAGATTTGATAAACCATTTCAGTTCTTAATTGATTGTTCACGCTTACAGTGGCTTTCAGACAGCATACATTATAAAAAATTTCGTCTCCCCCCTCCTCTTTTAAAAAAAAAAATAGATGGACTAGTCCTGGGCAAACTGCCAAATCGATGCGCATGACGCCAACGTTTTTTATAAATAAATAAATGTGCCGTTTAAAAATACATTTATGCAAACCAACACACCTGATGATGACCGTTTGAGTTATGGTCGAAACGTCGTGAGAATTTTTTATTGTTTTATATATATTTTGTTATTTTGTTGTTTCTCTTCAACGTGACTTTACCGAAAAAACTAAGAATATGTTGTCACCTTCTCACCAAGCTGCTTGGCAATGGTCTTGTAGCCCATTCCAGCCTTGTGTAGGTCTACAATCTTGTCCCTGACATCCTTGGAGAGCTCTTTGGTCTTGGCCATAGTGGAGAGTTTGGAATCTGATTGATTGATTGCTTCTGTGGACAGGTGTCTTTTACACAGGTAACAAGCTGAGATTAGGAGCACTCCCTTTAAGAGTGTGCTCCTAATCTCAGCTCGTCACCTGGATAAAAGACACCTGGGAGCCAGAAATCTTTCTGATTGAGAGGGGGTCAAACACTTATTTCCCTCATTAAAATGCAAATCAATTTATAACATTTTTGAAATGCGTTTTTCTGGATTTTGTTGTTGTTATTCTGTCTCTCACTGTTCAAATAAACCTACCATTAAAATTATAGACTGATCATTTCTTTGTCAGTGGGCAAACGTACAAAATCAGCAGGGGATCAAATACTTTTTTTCCCTCACTGTACATCACCACGCCGGTCAATGCCGATTCAGTTGTCTATACATGGCTGGAAATGTATCTCAGGTAGCGCAGTGCATTAACCGAAAAAAGACAGACTTCCCACCACCACCACCACTCCCCGCCGGTCAAACGTTCAGTTCTCTTGAGCTGTTGGTCTGGATAAGGCTGATATGTTTGTACACACAACGCTGCGCAACTGTGTGTGTGTTAAATTTTGATTTAAAGCTTTCGTGACTGCAGTGATTCATATTCTTGGTTCTTTCGGTAAAGTCACGTTGAAAGGAAACAATAAAATAACACCTGATGATGACTGCTTGTGTTGCAGTCGAAACGTCGTGAGAATTTTATTGTTTTATATATATTTTATTATTTTATTGTTTCCCTTCAACGTGAACCAACAATATGTGTGTGTTGTGAGTTACCCCCCCCCCCCACTGCCCCCCATCATTACCCTTATCCCCATCGAGGCGGCTGTCTCAGCAACCATGACTGCGGGTGTAGTGGTGGCGCGAAACGCAATCAAACCGAGTCCCAAGTAGCTCAAGGGGGCCCCAGCCATCCATGGCAGAGATTATCGGCTCGAATTCAAGAGGCAAATAAACACACGAAATTAATAAACGTGAAACGTCTCATTTATCCCTCTCTTTGTGGACCTCAATCTCCCCCTCGTGTCGGCATCTCTCTTCATTTCACTATAACTCCGTCTCATCTGAAGCAATCGTCTCTCTCAACTCGCTATCTCGCTCCATCTCTATCTGTTTCCCTCATCTCTTTCGTCATTTCACTACAGAGTAGGGGGGCGGGGGGGGGTGAAGGGGCAACGGAGGGAAAATATCATTTCTTTTTAGCCACCCGTCCCACCCTCCCAATGATCCATCACCATCGTTGGGTGGCTGCCCTTGTATCCCTACCGCTGGTTCTGCAAGAGGTGCCAGACCGAAAGGGCCAACGTCTACGGGTCCTATTTCAGCCACATTTTGCGATGTGTGTCGTGGTGGTGGTGGTGGTGGCTGGGGGCTGTGTGAGATTGGTGATGGATGGGTGCATGGTGATGCTATCAGCGCCACTTGTGCAGATTCAGGGCCGTCGGCACAGAGGGCATCCGGCTTGGCCTGCGGCTGTGGCCATGGAATCCGAGCTGCTCTAAGCCAGAGCCAGGCTCGTCCCGTTCTTTCCCACCGAGCTAAACTGTGCGAGCTGATATATATTTTTATTTTGTATTTTTTCGCTCTGTTGTTAGGAAGGGTAGAGGCTGTAAAGTCAGCTCTCCGATGTTTTTGGGTCGTACCGTACGTTGTTCGACACGATGGCCGACGTTTCGCCCCACTGGCTGGGAGCTTATGCACGAAACGAATATTCACGAAATGAATATGCTCCAAACACATAAAGGAACTGGATATGCTTCCAAGTGCTTGAGTGATTGAATCGTCGGACGTGATATAATGCAGCATAACAGCAGCAAAAAAAATAATCACACAGCCTGCCAAATCGCAGATGGCTCCGAACTCACTTTTGAATGACGCTCTGCTCGACTCGATTTGTCGTCTTCTTCTGTCGTAGAGCTGCTGTAGACGCAGAGCAACGACTACAATTGTCCATTCAGGTGGTCAAGCCAGAAGATAGCCGCGTCAAGGAGCAGTGGAGTGCGATCGCTGCGATGTCTCCTTCGTATTTGTGGATCGGGGCATTGCGTTGTTGTATGGTGTACGGTCTGTTCTAAATGGGCACAGCCGTCGCACTACAACAACACTGGAGAGTTTTTAATTTTCCATTTGTGCAATCAGGTTATCCGCATCTGCCACGGTTTGTTGCAGTGGATGCGGCCTAGGATAAACTATGAACCTCGTGGAAGATCAGACCCAGGGGTCTTCTGCGTTAGGTCATCCACAAGGCTTTATCGGTCATTCTGTCTCAGTGCAGGAAGGTATTGTTCCTGACATTCATCGGGAGCTCGTCTTTGTTTTGAAGCCGAGTCGTGAGAGTCCTGCACGGGAATTGACGCACGAGTCTGGTAAACAGTTTGTTTCCCGAGCTTCTATTTTTACAACAATGTTCACAACGTAAATGGATTGCTTAAAATAATTTAAATTCCGACTCGTGACAATCCATTGAATCTCCAGGTAGGGGATAAGCTAGGCGAGTGGTTTCATAACCTTGACTGCAGCCTTCCACCCTTTTGTTTCTCAGTAGTAAAACAAAAATGTCAATACATCGGTTTGATGAAAAAATAGTTGTACTGACCGTGTCCGTGCTTAATTCGTGTTCCAATCACTTACCTTCCGAAAGGGCATTTCGCACCCCAGGTTAACAAAACACTGCACGAGGTGAATCACCACAAACCTGCTGCAAGTTTCTTAAAATACAACAAAAAGTTACGCATATTTTTGGTGGCTCTTCGTTGTACACGAGTCCCGTTCGTATTGAGATGTGGCTACATTTCGAAAATCTGCCCCAGCCACGATCGATCCACTGTTGGGTGAAGACCTCCACCAAAGCCATCCCCATCTAAGGTCTTGCAATTTTAACAATCCCATCCTTTGCTCATATTACACAAGCCAATTTCATTGCTCCATCTCCGCATTGGACGTACACTAAGAGAGCCTTCTCTCTCCTTTGGCTGCCCTGTTCTCACTCGTAAACCCACTGGCCATCATTCCTTCTCAGGTCGTGGACTTGCCCAAAGCCACCGAATTCTCAACCCCCCCCCCATCTCTGTTGAGGGGGGGGGGGGGCCTCGCTGTTGCTCCTCGGGTCGTTCCGATGACGCAGGCTTGGCAGAATTTTCCCGCTCGAGTGGAGTTTTGAGTGTTGTTTACCCTCCATATCTCGATGTTCAACTTGGCACGCTATCGCTGTTATCATTAATATTTACCTTTTCGCCGGCTGCATTACCCTTGGGCGGTGAGGGGGGGGGTATGAGAGCAAACTTCACCGCATTACACAGAGAGAGGACACGAATCACTTAACATGTGCAATGACCGAGATGTAATTGTGAACTTAAGTAAAAGTGGGCTCTCCCGCTGGACACGTCGCTAAGAAGAAGTCGGGACGGCGGGAGACAGAGCGGCAGCCAAGAGGAAACGCTCCCGAGGGACGTCCAAAGTGGAGATGGAAAAATTAAAACACAGCTTGTGCAAGAGCCACGTGGTTATGGCATTACATGACCCGCAAGGATTCACGACAGTTTGTGGCAAGCCTTCGTCCAGCAGTGGGTAGACCATGGCCGAGGATTTTTCTTTTTTTTTCCTTTACTGTCAATTGGTGAGGAGCAGGTCCCCCGCCCCCCCCCTTCCCAACAGATGCGAAGATCTGCTGCGCATCCAACTACCTGGATGGGAAGCGGGTCTCTCTAAACAAAAAACCTCACTGGGAACGCTTTAGAATTCACGGTCCCCACGACTACAGAGAGACCATTCCTCGTACACGCGCGCACACACGTGGCCAAGAGTGCATGGGAACAAGCGGACTAACACAAGAGTTCATTTTGCTTTGATTTATTTGGCAAAGGGAAGGCGCAAACCGCATCGTAAAAGGGGTTTCCAACCAACACAAGAGACCGAGAGACTTATGTGTCCCTCGTAACAGCGGGAGGGGCTGGGGGAAGTAACGCAACACGGCTGGCTGGAGTGTTCCAGCGGAGGGGGGGGGGGGGGGGCGGCCTGACCAGCTGCCGGCACGGCACGCGGCATGCAGGCGACAACGAGTGGCAACGCCACACCAACAAATACTTTTTAGCTTTTTAACTTTTGCTTTTATTCGTTTAAAAAAACCTTGCAGCTGAACCCCCCCACCCCCCCCCCCCATTCACAATGTAACATTAAACGAACCAAACGACCCCCGGATCCACCCCTCCCCGAAAAAAAAGTGCTACGATTGATGTCCGTCAAAAAAAACGGGGATACAGATTACATAGGAAGAGCAAGCAGTGATTGTATATGGTGTGTAATAGCTCTAGAACGCATTCCAATACACGCCTCTAAATAAAGTGAACACAAGACTCCGGTACAAAAAAAAAGATTCGCTACAATTATCCAACTCACAATGTACAAGCAACTTCCTACGTTTAAAAACTGTTCCAACACAACAAAAAACACACGCCCGCACACACAACCAGGGTGCTAGCGTTTCCTCCACAAACGATGCTTTAAATTTTGTTATATCATGAAAACGATACAAATGCCCTGTATTAGACGTGGATAGGAATTCAAAAGACGGAACTCCCCGTCACTCGAAAGCAATTATTGCACAAGGAACATCTGTGGGTTTACATTCGGACCGAGGGCATGGAATGAAATGGGCCTTCCAAGTCACATGGAAAAATTAAACCCCCACGTCAAATCTTCACTTCGAATGAGTTTTTCTTCTTTGTTTTAACTCAACGTTTGTAATGATTTTTTTACCCCTCCACGTGAATTTTTTTTAAAAATCATTAAGAAGTTTGTTCCCCAAAAAAACCGTACATTCATATTTAGTGTGATCGAACATGCAGAATTCATATGAACGAGTTGCAAAAGGGAAATAATAATAATACAAAACTTTGAACAAGCGCGTGTGCACACAGGAACTCGCAATAGACAAACAGAAATAACAAATCGCATAGCTGCATTACCTGAGTGTTTTTGTTGGCAAAAGTAAGCTTTAACCAAACAAACATACTTTACTTTAGCGCTAGGCCGTGCCCATGAGAGAAACCAACGCAGGGTCGGTGACGATGATAATGACGTCAAATGTGTTTTCCATGTGAACAGAGGCAACACAGCATGTAAACCACAGATAAGTAATACTTACATCTAAAAGTAAGCTTCGTTTTTTTTATTTCTTCAGCACCATTCTTCACTCTTGCGTGGGGGAAAACCCCTCCCCCCCACCCCCTTCCCCCCAAAAGTGTCCTCGTCCCAGCGCTACGCACACACAATCCCGTCCATGTTCATATAAAACCGTTCTCTTTCTGAAGCGGGGGGGTCAGGTTTCTCTCTCTCTCTCTCTCTCCGAAGAAGAATGGTACCGGCGCGCAAGTGCTCCGCGAGTCCGCGTCTCTCGCTTTCGTTTTTTTTTTGCTGTGCTTTGGTACTTCCAGTCTCGCAGTCTTCGCCGCTGTGTCCGCCACGTAGCAGCAGCAGCAGCAGCACGACGGCCACCCCGGTCGGGGTGGGGAGGGGGCGCAAATCGGTCGCCGCCAACCTCGTCGTGACGACGGCGGCGGCCGCGGTGTTCTCCGCGGCACCTTGCAGAGCCGCGGGGAGGGGGTGGGGGGTGCAGCTCCTCCCGTCGGTTTTACCGGGTCGGACGGTCGCGTTGTCTCCGAGGTTCAGTGCGAGGGGATCCTTTCGCTGGTTTCCGATGGGTGAGGATCGAGCTGGGGGAAAAGGACGAACGGAGTGGGGCAGATTGAGTTTAAACACTGTGGTTGTATTAAAAAAAAAACCACACACACACACACAACCTCGACCATCCATGCCCGAGCTGGTTCCAACACATCGTGATCGTGTTGACGCTCCCAGGACACGGAGCAGCACTTTAGACCATCGTGCCAAACACAAAAGACACGGTCCAACCCGGGCAGCTGTGTGGCACACACTCCAGCTGAAAACCTACGTGGTCGTAGTACTACGCTAGGCATAATCTTTGCAATGCTGTCCATACCAGGTCCACCCATGGTATTATGTGCAGTGCAAGGCAGTGGGGGGGGGGGGGGAAGACACTTATGAAGCTGTAACCAATCGACACAGAAGGGTGTTGGTGTCGTGGCGCGGGCTGTGCTCAAACTGAGAGGGTATGGAAAACACAATATTCCAGGAACTCTCCCGGGGATCTGGCTGACACCACCCCCTAACCCCCCCACCCCACCCCCCATGTGCCCTCTACGAGCGTCAATAGCAATCAGGCTGGCGGCATGGTCCCCCGTCTACAGTTCGTCCAGTCTCGTCAGCCACCAAACGACGACGGATGGACAAGGTACAGAAAATGCGGGCTGTGTATGCACACACATTTCGAGAATTATACACCAAGGCCTCCTTTATCTGGTGCTTACAGCTGTGTCCAAAGGGAAATATTTTTCACTGTAAAACAACTTCAAGACTGCCCCCCGCACCAAAATCCACGATGAGAAAAACCCACGGATGGTGCACAACAAGTCCCCCAAGGATAGACGCACCTCGGAGTAGAGTGGCGGAGGCTGGTAGCGGAACTCCTGCACATAGGCGTAGACGGGGCGCGCGAGGGCGCCCTCGAACTCGTCCCGAGGCCGAGACGGCGGAAGACTCCTCTGACGCTGCTCCTCGCTCACCACGTCCGCATACAGTGGTGGCTCTGTGCGCGGGGGGGGGGGGGAAAGACCACGCGGTTCTCACCCGTCTCTTAGCGCAAGCTTCCCACCGGCAACAGAAACTCGTTGTAAAATCGTCGAAACACGAAAACGACGAGACATCTAAAAAATAATGTGAGTGCGAGCCCACTCTTCCAAACCCTCCACCGCCACCCACCCTCCTTTAAATCCAGGTACACGGTGACCAGGCCTGCGGCCTGAAAAATAATTTCTTTATAACTGCTTTTTGTGCTTAGTTTGCTGTACTTCCTCTGCACCTCCGATAAGCACGGGTGACTACGTACGGTGCGAAATAGGTTAAACAAATATACGCTTTCCTTTGGTTTTTTCGGTAAAGTCACGTAGGTAAAATAAAAAAATGAAAACAACTAAAATAAATCACGACGTTTTGGAGGCAACACAAGCTTCCGTCTTCAGGTGGAAACCGTCACAGCAGAATTGCTGTACAGCAATGCTACTGTGACGCGATTTAATTTAGTTGTTTTCATTTATTTTTTATTTTACCTACGTGACTTTACCGGAAAAAAACCAAAGAGTATGAATGCTTGCAGTTACGAAAGATTCAAATCTAGAAATACACGATAATTTTTGTATTTAGGCAACCCAACCCCTTAACGGCAACACACACCGACGGCGAGATTCCAGCCAACGTCCACGGCACGGCTGCGCCATTCCTGCCGGCCTTACGGTGCGCGTGAAGCGACCCTTTTACCTTCGGGTGAGTCGGGCAGCGCCAGGCGCAACCACTGCAGGTCGAGGCTGCACTGGCTGCTGATGCTGGAGGTGCGGCTGCCAAAGGCGTGCAGTGGGACGGTGCCGATCACCAGCGGCAGGCTAAGGCTCAGCTGCAGCGCGCCGGGGATGTCCACGTAAATCTGCGTCGGGACACAAGACAAAGATCTCCCGTATAGCCTCACGACTTTTGTTTTACCAGGTAAGGCCCAGAGCTATATAGCTCTTTTTCAGAAGAGACCTGGCCACAAAAAACTCAACGTTGTGGCTTAGCAAGTGGAAATTTATAGCAGCCAAATACTCTAAAACACATGTTGATTCTAAAATGGAGGAGGACCCGGAGAAAAATCCACACGACCACAGGGAAAAGATGCAAATTCTTAGCAGACTGTTGGGGCAAGTGCTGTTAGCGAGTGCCTATTAAGGCTGGCACAGCACACAAGGGGGTGGGGGGTGGGCAACACCACGCCTTGCCAGTGGCGATGTTCAGACATGACGCACCAGGATCTCAATTGTAGCTAAGTCAACCTAAGGGAGGCCCAGGACGGATTCAGATAATCGTCAGTGTTGGTGGCCATGAACGGGACTCGAACTCGGGGTTGCCGGGTTTGTAGCACAGCGCACTAACCGCTACCCACACACTGCCCATCGCACAAACGAGTCTATTCGAGCGGACGTATCGAGTTACACGAAACGACCTCTACTTGAAACGCGGCTCGACGGGTTTGTAGCGCAGTGCGCAAACCGCTACACTACCGCTCCCCTCGTGCGCACACACACCTGGCCGCGAGCATGCGCGTCAGCCACCGGTTAGAAAAACCACCAGCCGCATTCCCGAATACGCCACAGACGCCGGATTCATTAAAGCTGCGGGGTGGGGGGGACGCACCAGCAGCTCGTAGGTGACGCGGATGAGAGCGCACTCGAGAATGGACGGCGAGATGGGCGGGATTTTGAGCAGCTTGCTGTTCCACGCCTCCGCCATCCCCGGGGACACGGAGTCGCCCCGCAGGTTGGACACAAGCTGGCGCACCACCTTCTGCTTTCCCTTGGCGCAGAAGGTCTGCGTCTGGTAGAGGGCGGCTTTGGGCACCACCAGGCGGGAGGAGCAGTTCTCGATCTCCGCGTTGATGGGCACCGATTCGCCTGCAAAAGCACAAAAAAAAAAGCGCACGCCCACGAGCAGCCGCGTTGAGACGCTGCACGACTCCACTGCAAACAGTCATCTCCTTTGACAGTCATCTCCTTTGACGCATGCAAGGACGTTGAACTTTTCGCACCGTACGTAGCCAACAGTGCTAATCGGAGGTGCGGGGTTCTGCCGCTACGACCACGTTTGGCCGATTCTCCCCCACCCATGGCAAGGACTCCATACCAGACTGACCCGCTTCATCTTATCCATCGTGTCCGCTCACAATACCGACCTGCCACCTACTCGACTGACCTGCCTCTATTGGACAGATGTGAAAAAAGAGCTTCACAGTGCATCGGATTCCTCCAGCAGAAATATTCCGATTCACTGCAGAGGGACACCCTTTCATTTTTGCCTCTTCCCTCGCACTGCTCCGCTTTTGGATTCCCTCCCCAAGTTCTTATTATAACCTTGCACAACGCTTATCTATTACACCTTCGCGAGTGCTGTTTGCCCCTGTCCATTTGGCATTTTCAGCCTTGTGGAGCGTGCTTAGCAACCGGGATAAAGTAAAAAAAACAGCTATCGCATACATATCCAGCACTTGTTGTCAATCCACTGCTGGATGAGGAGCTCGCCACACCAAGGTCGCGGGTTCGTGACGGCAGGGCGCATTGTACAGTACAACGGCTCGTGTTGCATTTGTGCCGCTGCTCACATTGTACCCTTGTATACATCGCATTGTGCAAGCAGTCTGTGAAGACCCACTGGTTAACATTCCGTTCGATTCAATGTGTACCAAATTGCTTAGAAAAATTACAAACATTATAATGTAAATACCGGAAAATGAAACCAAATTAAACCCGGGCCCTTGAGCGTTCACCGCTCTCGTCAAAACGGCTCAGGATGTCACTTTGCGGCCTATAAAAAAGCCACATGACCCCGCACTTCCGATTAGCACAGTTGGCTACGTATGGTGCGCGAAAGATGTTCAACATACAAACACACATGACGTCACATGCACGTTGGAGAATTGGATTCAGATAAGCACTCCGATTGGAGCATGGTGCCCATGACCGCTTCAGATTGAACTCTGCGAATCGTGCCGCTTACCTCGGATGTTTCACGACCCCAAAAGCTAATCGGAATGCTCGAGTAACGCTACCTTCACAAATCCAATATAAAACTCTGGCTCACAAGAGGGCCATCTGCGTCGCTTCCTTCTTTTCTAATATCCGCTGTCCGTAACGTGAAGCGTTTCGGGGGCCGGCGGGCAGGCAGGAAATTCAACCTTCATCGATTGCTATCCCGCCTTTCAAAAACGCGGTGGGGGGGGGGGTGGGGGGAACAAACCCACACACGGCTCGGTCCACTCACCGGGGCAGTACCCCTTGCGCTGGATTTTGGCAGAGAGCGAGATGGGTCCTGAGGTGCAGAGCCAGCAGCACAGAGTCTTTTCCTTGGTGCCGCCCGCAGGAGACTGAGACACAACACAGCCACGGGGAGGGGGGAGGGGGGGAGGGCGCCGGCCAGGGAAGGGGGGGTTTATAGCGCCTTGCCATCTGCAAGAGCAACCAGAAACCCCTTTATTTTTAAAAGCCGGTCGTTGTAAAACCATCGGGACCAGTCATTGTCACAGCACGAGACCAAACAGGACACAATTGATGACGCAAGAGGGCATATATATGTTTTAAGTAAAGGAAACAAAACTGCACCAATGAGCGCTCGTGGGTCGGACAAGGTACGTCGTTGCGGTTGCCGCTTACTGCTCGTCCGCGGACACCGCTCAACTATTTTTTATGTGACCAGGAAAGGCCTACCGAGCTACACACCTCTTTTTCAGAAGTGACCCGACCACAAATGAAAGCTCGGATTGAAAAGCACATTTCTTTCGAACTGCTTTTTTGTGCGTTCAGTTTGTCATCCTTCCCGCGCACCTCCGATTAGTACGGTTGGCCATGTACCGTGCGAAAGAAGTTCAACATGCTTAAAACGTGGAAATTTATAGCAGCCAAACTCTAAAAAAAACACACGTTTCTAAATGGTGGAAGGAAAAAAACCAGTTGACCAGGAGAAAAATCCACAAGACCACAGGGAGAGAGAACATGCAAACTCCAAATATACAGGCGTCGTCAGGGTCGGGATCGAACCCATGATGTCCTGCATACCAGGCGAGGGAGATAACATCGCCACCGCAGCACAGCTGGGAGAATATGAACTCCATGACAACAAGTTGGGGGCACAGCTGAATGCACGGAACGAGCCATGTACAGATACCCCGCTGGCCTCCAATAGCCTAGGTCTTCACAACGGGCGACCAAATATTGTGAAAGCAATGGCTCCATATCTCACAGGGGAGTGTGTGAAATAATCTAAGAGTCTATGAAGATTGATTACAGACATTGCAAAGTTACTTTAAGTATTCTCTCGTTTTCCCATATTATTTTAGCGGGGTATCTATGAATGGGTCACCCTGCGTATCTTAAAATCAACAAGAAGTTTCGATCACAGCAAAGAGGGTCACGGTCTGCAGTCGCAACTTTCTTGACATTATTTCCATTCCAAAACATTCCTTTTTCTGATTTAAAGCTTTCGTGACTGCAGCAAATCATATTCTTGGTTCTTTCGGTAAAGTCACGTAGAAAGGAAACAATAAAATAATAAAAATATAAAACAATAAAATTATCACGACGTTTCGACTGCAACAAAAGCAATCATCATCAGGTGTGAAAACCACAACAAGAAAATTTGAAAATTTTCTTGTTGTGGTTTGAAAATGTTCTGTTGTGTGGTTTTCACACCTGATGATGATTGCTTTTGTTGCAGTCGAAACGTCGTGAGAATTTTATTGTTTTATATTTTTATTATTTTATTGTTTCCCTTCTACGTGACTTTACCGAAAGAACCAAGAATATGAATCCCTTTTTCTCTTGCGCAATAAAACAAAAAGTCAATAGGGCAGAAACACACGACGTAATATTTGTACCATCAACTCTCGATTGACCGTGGCAATGGTGCGAGAGGGGTGGGGCTCAGATAAAAAGAACACACCACACAGCTACGAATTGAGCGATAAAAAAGCTATTTATCGTTTACCTACGTGAAGTCTTTGAATGTGTCGTCCGTCTTAAGGTAAAATCGGGCACGTTGTTACGAGTGAGGGGCAGCTAACGTTGCCAGGCACGCGCGCGATAGAAGGCGCCAACGAGTGTGGAATTACATTTCGTATTTATATTTTCCTATTTTCACACGAAGCATGTTCGATAAGCAGCGTGGACAGAAGCAGCAATAATAATTATCTAGCACGTGGTTCATCCTGACAGCACAAGCCAACAGTGTTAAAATCAGAAGAGCTAACTAGAACGGTGGTAGCTACGAGTGACAAGGAAGTGACTGACAGTCACCGCATCGCGTGCTTTCAGATGCGGTTCTGCGGCCGTCTGGAATGCGCTTCCATCCACTGTTAGGAAGCCATTGGAGCTATGCGCCTTTAAATCTAGATTGAAACATTTCTTTCAAACTGCTTCTTGCATTTAGTTTGTGGTCCTTTCCCCGCACCTCCGATTAGCACGGTTGGCTCCGCACGGTGCAAAGGTCGACATACGTATGTTTCACTGAGATATAGCGACGGGGGCGACGCAGCAATGTGGGTTTTCATCCAATTAACCAATTTGCAGGGCAATTAAAAAAATTGGAACCTAGACACTGGCCATTACGCTGCGCATGCTATTCTCGAATAACGACATCAGCGGATCTCCCGACGTCGACTGCGACGTAGATGGCGTGTGTTCGCGCAGTATAAAAGCCAGGGGAGTCTGCACAGGATGTGGGGGGGGGACAATCGAGAGCTGAACCGCGTGAGAAAGAGAGAAGGGAGCACCGATTTGGGAGGAGGCAGCCACGGAGAGCGACTCACCAGCAGGTCCGGAGTGTTGATGTCGACCTGCTCGATGACCGTGAACTCCGACTTGGCTTTCTGCACGAGGGTCC
Source organism: Petromyzon marinus (assembly GCF_048934315.1). Classification (NCBI taxonomy): domain Eukaryota; kingdom Metazoa; phylum Chordata; class Hyperoartia; order Petromyzontiformes; family Petromyzontidae; genus Petromyzon; species Petromyzon marinus. The sequence continues at coordinate 10,686,939 of NC_133706.1, read as the reverse complement.
ACGGGCGGTGAAGTTCCACTTTGACCCAGTAGCGGACAAATCCGTATTTGCCTTCGAAGGAGGTAGCAAGAGGTCTGCGTGCGCAGCAGAACGCGACGGACAGAGAGCAAAACATTACGTCTCATTAGCGCCACGTTTGGCACGCGCGCACACAAAGTGACTAAGGGTGGGTGGAGTGCGTTGAGTCACACTGGTGCATGCGGGGGCGACGACTTCAGAAATTAAATGTTGATTTGTTTCTTCAGTAATCCTCTGCGTTCAATGACCAACTGAGTGACTCACACTCAGATTAATCCACCTATTCCAAACTTTTTCTCATGGGATAATTTTTTTAACCGAGAACAAATCCTGTATGCATCTCTCTTCAGAAGTACCAAAACACCTGTCATATACAGGGAGGTTGATATCGATAAGTAGCACAGTGGTCCATGTACCGCACTTGAAACCCAGCAACCTAAGTTTGATTCAGGGCAACTGCTAATATCAGTGGCAAGTGGCGTTTGAACTGGTCCAGAGGGCCTCCCTTCACCAACCCTCGCACTGACAGGAAAAGGTAAAATATGATGAACAACCCCCATTACCAACATGATGTGGAGGCCTTTGTCTATCTGGCAGGGGATAGGAAAAAATGCCTGTAAACTATCATTAGTCTTGAGCCCATTATGAAAACATGCGTCTCTTTTTCCAAATTGGACCCTCCGTTTAACATATTAAGGTTAAACAAGAGCTGGATAATCCCAATTTGTAACAAACATGACTGTACGAAACATTTCAATCACTAAAGGTTGGTTGAGAAAATACATACCATCCGTACAAATTGCAGCCGTCCCCTAACGCAATGGGGCGGTTAAGAATAGCACAGTGTGACAGTGGCCACCAAATCGCACGCTACCGCTTGCCGCTTGAAATCATTTGCCGGCAGAATCTCAGACATTCACCACGAGGCTACTAATGCCCGATGGCGTCCAACGGCTCAACTCACCGACAAGAGAATTGAACGAAAACTCCTGACCAACTCCCTGCCGTGCAAAGCAAGTTGTGAATAGATAAATATTTGATAGTCTATGGGCTTCTAAGCGAGTGTACAAAATCTCGATGTATGGTGAATTTCTTCCGCACCGTACGTGGCCAACCATACAAAATCGCAATGCATTTCTACTACCTGGACATGTGAAAAAGCTTTATAGCTCATCAGGCTTCTCCAGAGTAAATAAATTTGATTTCCAACACATGCACCACATAGTCACACTGCTGCCTACTATGATCAGCAGCAACATCTCAGACCATCACCAGGTTACGAGTTCTGCAGTTGTTCTCACCGGCTCACCCACCAGCCTCGAGATGAACAGATAAACTGCCGATCAAGTCTTCACCACCGCAGGAAGTAATTCATAGAAATCGTACACATCGGCTGGATACCCAAAATACTGAACTATATTTTTATTTTACCAGTTAAGGCCCACTGAGCTATGTAGCTCTGTTTCAGAAGCGACCTGGCTAGCACACATTATAGCTCAACAAAGTGGCTTATCCCCATGTGGAATTCCATTGCAGCCAAATACTCTGAAGGCATATCGATTCTAAATGTGGGGAGAAACTGGACCATGGGGAGAACACGCAAACTCCAAATATACAGCCGTCAAGGTCGAGATCGAACCCACAACATCCTGTAGGGAGTTAACATCTTGCCACAGTGGTGCCAAATTCTGGGGGATGTTACACGGCAGTCGGCAAGATGGGACAGTTAACGTACCCCTGAGGCAGCTGGAAGCTGAAGGCAAACTCGTGTTTTCCAGCCTGCAAGACGGTGGTTGCTTCTTCACGGTTTTCCACCGCCGTTTCTGCCAAGAAAGAAACGCAACGCGGTTATAAGCTCTGGAACAACCACTCCCAACGTCAAGGACGACTTGCACGCGACTATTCTCCCGCAATGGAGGGAGATCCCAATGTGATCGATGGCATTCGCAAACCCACACGCAAACCGCTGGGCATTGTGAGCACGGCAGTGGTCTAGATGGTATGCAAGGACGGACCGGATGCCAGTTTGTGTAAGCATGTAGAGACTCGGTGGTTATAAATGTACCCCCCCCCCACCCAAAAAGATGCCCTAGGACCCACTGGTGAAGAACCTTTGGCCCACAAAAGCTACAAGGGACTCAATGGTGCTACCCTCGCTGTCCCTGGGACTTGCTGTTGTTGGTGCTGGGCCCTGGCAGCAACCCCCCACCTACAGAAAGTGCCTCAGTGTTGTTATCTCACTCTCCTCTCCCTCCATTTCCGTCCCGACACAATCCAAACAACGCCTTATACCCTCCTTAACGAAGTGTCCTTTTCGGTTTTGTAAAGCCTATCGAGATGCGTTTGCTCTCAGACGCTCTATAAATAAAGATTGTTGTTCACCACAACATGGATGTGCAGGCTGAGTCTAAGTGCTCACGTGTTGCCGTATTGCAAAATCATTTCCCTCCAAATTATTGCATAGATACGGAGCTTTTGAAGAATCAAAATATCACCAAATTTCATGGTATTGAAAAATTTATCTAAAACCCTTAGTTGTTCTGAATTTGAGCAATGACATTTTTATTGCTATTATTCCACTTGTTTAACCAGGCAAGCCTCACTGGGTCCCAATACTTTCGGGAGGGTTCTGCCAAGTATTTGTGGTCGGGTCCAATGGTTGCTGTTAATCCCAAATTGAGGAATTTTTGCAGGTAAGTTTTCAGCATTGGGATGCTTGGCCAATACCAGTTACACCGAGTCACTTCTCTAAAGGTGTGTCCGCATATTTAGCTGCAAGTAGTGCAATGAGTGGCTTTGCACATCAAAAGATGGTTTGGCTGACCACCAAGCCACATGCTATTTAGTCACTGATGCACGGCAGCAGACTTGTCGAACCACAAATAGAACTCTTGCCGCTCCACGAAAGTCTCGACATGACACGAGACAAATCACTGGATGAGAATACTCAATTTTTAACCTTGAAATAAAGCCAAGGTGCAGCCCTGCAATTGCTTGCACATGCCTGTTGTCTGAAGAGCCTCTACTAACAGGGAGGTCTAGACAACCCCTTAGAGAGTATTTGGTGTAATCTTCCATGCTGTTCAGACCATCTGGTCTGAACATCTGGTCGGGGTGGAATACCCACTCTTTTTACCCCACCACATGCAATATGCGGATTGACTAGCTGTGTATAAATTTATACTGCTTGGTAGACAGGAGTGGGGGGGGGGGTGATGCTAGTCCATACCAAGGTTTGACAATTTGCAGTACCAATATGCATTACAAATACATCAAGAATAAATATACCAAATTTGCCCCTCCTCATTCCACACCGCTGCCCCGTGTAGCAGCACAACGTTGCGCTCGCGCGGATGGCAATGAACAATAACCACATTGCGTTTAAAAATATCCAGAGATAATTGCCTAATATGTTCCGCTTCTGTTCGCGCATATCAGTTTTCCACGCAACAATAAAAACAACCGTGCTCCTTTTCGCAATATTCCGTGGCGATGACCTCACGTTTTTGTGTCCAAGTTGCCGTGCGCCATTGGGCAACTGCCGATAGTTAAGATTCGTCGCGTGAAAAACAAAAAATTGGGGAGTACATCGGTCGATCGCGAGCATTTGGAGAAAACGTTCAGCGGAGCGGTGGTTATTGATGGAAGCCGCTGCTCCCCCTTCTTTTTGTGTGTTGTTAGCCGGCTGGATGTGGGACAGAGCGGTCGTAACCGGTCCGAGGCGGTTTATCCAACACAGCCAAGGAATTGCCTGCATAGGGAGCGTGCGCGTAATGCCATGCGGTGACGCCACCACCGCACCCCTCTGCATTGGCACTCGAGGGAAGAGCAGCAGCAGCGGTGGCGGCAGTAACAGCACGGATTTGCTTCGGGCATTCGTGGAGCATGAAATGTTAAAAAAAACCACACACACACTGCTGCCATTCTGTAATAAAAAGCCAACTCTTTTGTTAGGCGCTTGACCGTCGTTATAATCTTTATCCTGTTCCAAAAGGAGACGAAAATTACCACAGCCCCCGCCCCCCCCCCCCTACTGCACTTGTCATAATGGTTTGTATCTTACGGGAAATTTATGGTGGTGGCTTTAAATTAATGGCTAAACTGCGATGCGCAAGAGCGGAACAAGCAACAACAACAAAAATGACAGATTGAAAGCAGGAGAGGATCGCCGTTCGATGCAAATCGCATTGCACTACACGAGAACGGAATGAATCCTGGGCATATAAAAAGGTGAAGCCATTGGCCTAGCGGAGGAAATCTGCTTGTGTCAGTTCAGCGAATAGCCCTTGCCTTAACTCGGTTTGCCAACGGGGTCAATTTAAAAAAAACCCACACACACACACACGTCAAGATGAACTGAAAACATTAACAAATTAAGCATTCGTGCCACGAAACACAAGCGGGGTGGGAACGGTGCACGACAGCAAAATTAGCGGCTGCAGAATTAGCGCGTGTTGCTCATGTGTTAATTTGACAAAAGTTCAGGAGTGTGCGCGCTTGCATCGCTGACACGACTAGCGAGGGCGAGGGTTCAGGCTAGCCTTGGCCTCGAGCTTAAACAAAAATAAACTTGAACGGTCACCAGCTGAGAAGCTGAGCAATCTGCGAGTGTTAATATTTGTGCTCAGCAGAATTAACAGCAGGCAAGTTGTGGAACACACCTGTGGACACTTTCATGACAGACGTTTGATGCAATTTACCTTTCGCTCACCGATAAATATCAGGGCGCCGTGGTGGTGAGACGTTAACCATCTCGCCTGGTATACACAGGAGGGAGTGGGGGTTCGATCCTAACCTTGACGCCTGTATATTTAGGAGTTTGCAGGCTCTCCCCGGGGATTTTTCCCCTCCACATTTTATAAACATGCGTTGAGTATTTGGCTGCTATGAATTTCCAGGAGATAAGCCACTTTCTCATTGGGCCATCATTTGTGAAAGCCAGGTCGAGTCTGTAAAAGAGCTACATAGCTCAGTGGGCCTTACCTGGTAAAAAAAAACGAGTTTAGTTTATCATCATCAATCATCAAAGATCAATCCACTGCGAGATGACGGCCTCCAACAAGCAGTAGCAATGTCAAGATGGAGTCACAATGCAATAATCCACACGGGAAAAAAACCCTCGTTTTACATCAGTGTGGTAATCGGTGCTGGAATACGGCGGATGCAAGTGGAATTTGCCACGTGGTCGACCCCGTTATAGCCACCCCTGCAAATTGGTGCCTTAATTTCGACAGTGGAAGTTGCTCCGGTCTAACGCAAGGCTGACATCAATGCTTTGCACCACCACACATTAATCACACGTGAGAATAAGCTCACAGGTGTTGGGGTGGGAAGGTGTTGAATATAAGCCACGCGTTACAGTGCAACTCAATTAATTATGCAATCTAAGAATGTCCTTAACCTCGTACCTATAACAGATTAATGAACATTTTTTTTCTACCTTTAACCAACTGGGAACCCGGCATCGAGACAAGACGTCTTCAGCACAGGAGCCTTGGAAGTAAAGCACACGGTGTTGGAATCGTCAAGCTCACTAACAACACTGTGCCATTGAGAAATGAGGCATTAGACACGGGATTGCAACTTGGGGTTCCCTCCGACAGGACGCAGCAGGTCAAAGCTGATGCTCGGCACTGGAATGGCCACTAAGGCAAGGCAGGCAGGCAAGACCTACCAAACAACACCCCCCCCCCCACACCAAATTAAGCACCAACAATTAAAACCGATAATTATTGTATAACTATTTTTCTAAAATTGGGCGAGATGAAATCAACGAATTCGGAGACGATTGGACATTTACGAAGGAAAAAGGATGAATTTGAAACGGAGCAGGGGCATTTTCCCAGGAGTAGAAATTTCAGGCTCAAAACAAACCAGACCAATATCAGAGCTCCATCAGTATTACTGTATTGTGCAAGAAGCAGCCATCTGGGCCCTGCATCTACCATGGCACACACAAATACATCATGATACATGCCGTGAATTAACCTATGTGGCCGACCACGTTGTTTGTACGTTAAATTGTGCAGTGGGAGTGTGGGGAGGGAGCGCACAAAGATCATCCATACAGCCGTAACAAACTTGTGGGGCAAGTGCTGTTGGCGAGCACCTATTAAGGCCGCAAGGGCACACGAGTGGGGGAGGGGGGCAGCACCACGCCCGACTGCCTTTGTCTCAACAAGGGCAATGATTACACAACGCTCCAGGTACTCATTTTATGCCGAGTCGACCTAGGGGTGGGCCAACACCAGGTGCCGATTATCTGAACCGGTCATGGGCCTCCCCTAATTCGACTCGGCCTCGAATGAGTAGCCGGGGCGATGTGTGAAAACATCGCCGCTGGGGAGACAAAGGCGGCCGGGCGTGGTGCTGGCCGCCCATCCTGCTCGTGTACAGTTCCGGCCTTCATTAGGTGCTCGCTAACAGCACTTGCCCCAACAGTCTGCTACTGGGCTATGGGGATCTTGGTCTCTGTGACCAGCACCACACCCGACAGACAACAGCCCTGCCGCACGCATGTGCCATTTCCTATTTGCAGCCATAATAAAGAACTTCCAACAACGGTGCTAATCTGGGCCCGCCGCGCTACCGCTGTGCGTGCAGTGCCGCCACCACCAACCACCACCACCCACCACCAACCACAGCAGCCCCCCCACCAACCACCACCACCCACCACCACCAACCACAGCAGCCCCCCCACCCCGCCGCCTCCACTTGTTTGTCCGCACTCGCTTGGCGCTCACGTCACGAGGAGGCCGAGCCAATGGGCGGGCACTATCTCACACAGCGGGCCCCAGCAACAGAGACTGGTTTGAACAGGATTGAGCTGCTCCGTGGCAGACTCAAACCCACACACACAAGCAAAAGGCAAAGATCCCCCGTGTAGCCTCGATATACTAGTGGGGCAAGTGCTTAGGAAGCGAGTCATGCCTATTAAAGGGCGGCGGGGGGGGGGGGGACCGGCACGGGTGGACAGCAACCACGCGCGGCCGCCTTTGTCTCCCGAGTGGCCGATGTTTAACTATGCACATCGCACGGGGTAATATTCATTTGGGGCCGAGTCGACCTAGGGGGAGGCGGCCCAGGACCGGTTCAGATATTCGTCGCTGGGTGTTGGCCGTGAGTGCGAATCGAACTCGGGTAGGCAGGTTGCGAGTGCAGCATAGCGCTAACCGATACACCACCGCTCCCCCCCATATACACACACACGTTACACACAAAGGCGAGTTTGCCATCGTGTACATAGATCCCCCTATAGCCTTAACTGCTGTTAGCGAGCACCTATTGAAGGCCGGCACGCCACACACGAGGGGGTGGGTGGCCAGCGCCACAACCCGGCCGCCTTTGTCTCCCCAGTGGCGATGTTTACACACCACTGCACCAGATACTCATTTACGTGTACCCTCACCACACTCAGCCACAGTTTCAACAACGAAAAAAAAACATCTCGTACAGCCACGCATGTAGAATGCCATCGCTATGGCAATATGGTTTTCCCCTTCGGAGATACAGAATGCAGAAAGAATCCCCGAGGGCCACCACCACCATCAACCACACGCCACGTAGTATCCCCACCGTGCTCTCTGATAACTTTTTTAAATGCCCCCCCCCCCCCCCCCATCAGAGGTATTTTCAAGCAATGCATTAGCGACAACGAACGAAGCGACATTTGGGCTGAGCAGCCAGAATCAGAATAATTATTACTGGAGGAGTCCGATGGGCTTTAAAGCTCTTTTTTTCCAATGTTGACTTCCCCTATTTAACGTCACCGACAGACCTGCACAGATCAAAGTTCCAGCCGAATTGGGAATTGCAGTGGCGTTTGGCACGGCGTAAGATTAATATGCAAGATAGAGAGGATTGGGCAGTTACCAAGTAAAAAAAAACTATTTGTAACCGTGCGTGTTTAGCTGTGCAAGTTAGTAAACGTAGCCTTTCGTTTGTTTAGGCGACAGCAGATCGGTCGGGAACACTCGGTTCAGGAAGGCTTTGTTTGGTTCAAGTGATAATTGTTTCGAGGCATGTCAAACTTTCCCTTTCTCCTAAGCAACACGACGCAACCTTATTTACCGCAATAACAATACCCGCCATTGGCCACCACGTGAAGTACAGGCACCACTTTTGAGGCCACGTGAAGTGTCGAAGGGGGCTCTCGCTGACCGGAGGTCTCGGGACGGACCCAGGTGCCATGGGATTCCCGACTGAGATCACAGAGTAGATGCAACAGCTGTAACCCCCCCAAATGTGCCAACTTGCTGCACGTTTTTTTATTTATTGCACTTACAGGGCACACCTGCACTGCAGGCAAAGCAACTCAACAACGAGGCGAGTGCGATGTGTCAGGAGAACGCAATCATATCCGTCATGCATCACTGCAGGTTGTATTCTACTACTTCCGGAGAGCAATGCGGAATTGCTGCTAATATTATGAGTGGCTTTACTCAATATCGCCTCGAGAACGTTTACCGCACAGAACACCGCTTAAGGTAACCGCGTATGACGTGGTTATAAATCGTCACCAGCAACGTTGCTAACGCAGACTGCAAAAAAACAATCCTAACAAAAAACCAAAATTTTTGCAGCGCCTCCGACCACAGTTTTGCTTAAGAGTGTGACCTCAAAAAGTCCGCGTTTGACTTGCCTTTATTTTCTGGTGTTTCTGTTCACGGGTTCCAAGGGAGGCTTCACTGGCAGTGTTCGAAAGCAATATCATCCCCCCCCTTCCTCCCCGCCTTGTGTACAACCCAACAGCAGTGGCATGCAACTCTTGGCCATGTGATGATGTCCTTGTTGACTTTGCAAGGCCAAACAATTCGTGAACACCCATCGCAGTCCTTGTTACACAAGTGGGATAGGGGGGCGAGCTTTGTTTAAACAGTTTGGAAGAACAGATTTGTTAGAAAAATATTACCGTAAATATTACATCATACACACGTGTGTGTGTGTATGCGGGAGCGGTAGTGTAGCGGTTAGCGCTACGCTACGAACTCGGCGACCCGAGTTCGATTCCCGCTCACGGCCACCACCGGTGACGATTATCTAAACCGGTCCTGGACCTTCCCTAGGTCGACTCGGCCTCAAATGAGTACCTGGTGAGGTGTGTAAACATCACCACTGGGGAGACAAAGGCGGCCGGGTGTGGTGCTGGCCACCCACCCCCTCGTGTGCCGTTCCGGCCTTCATTAGGTACCTCGCTAACAGCACTTGCCCCAACAGTCTATTAAGGCTTTACGGGGAATCTCTGTATTTGTCTTTGCACTGCAATGTGTGGAACTCGACGTTCGGCGACGCAGCGATGCGATTGGATGAGGCAATGAGTGAACTCCCCTGCTTTGGCATGCGTACGCTCTGGCATGCCTGAATTGGTACACAACGCAGTGCTATTATTTCGCTAGGAATCAAAACAAGGAAACTAGGCTGGGAAAATATGGCACTGGATAACAATTTTAAGAATGCCAAGTCTGAATTGTCAGTATTAAAGCCGCTCATATTTCTGTTAACAGCTGCAAAGCTATTGTCTTTTAACTTTCGTACCAGCAGGGATTATGGCTTGTTGGTCACATGTACAAACATTATTCTTAGGCCCGGTCATGCAGTGCACACAAATAAACAGGGAAGTGACTATGCAGTGCACGTATTTTGTGAACCAGGGATGTTGTTTTAAAGTCATTATTTATACATTCCCTGTATATTAAGGGGCAATGATCATACATCAGCAGAGGGTGATTGCCGCATGGAGGAACAGGCAACATTTCGGAGATTTAGGTAACGTTTTTCTTTGTAAAATCCACTCAAGAGCTTTTGGAGATGCAGAGCGAAGTCGTGGAAATGTTTCCGGGAAATTGCAGTTGGGGGACAGTTGTTTACGAGATGCTTTATTATTTTATGCACAAGGTTGGTAACCGGTCCAGAAAAAATGTGCCACTTTGCTTTGCCATAAATGAGACACGTTGGGTAAGCCGAGAGAAGTGGCCATTGGAAACAGATGCACAGCAGGCGAGTAACAATGGGAAGGCTTCAACGCGGCACCAAGCTCCATGCTGTTGTTGTGTGGCCTAAATAAGCCCCACACACTCCCTGCTTAAAAGCCTCAATCCACACCAGCACGAGCAGGGGGGGGGGGTCCCGGAGCCAACCCCCCCACCACCCCATCCCTCCACACTCTCGCCCTGCCCAACCACAGCCGCAGAGGCACAAAAGGGGACCTCGGGGACGGTGCACAGCGAGACCACGGACAGCAACACGAGGGGAATGTTCGCACAGAGGACCGGCTGTCACCCACGCAAGAATTACTCGCCACCACGAGTGTAACTAACCACTGGACGTCTGTGTGAAAAAAATGAGAGCTCTATAGCTCATCGGATTCCTCCAGTATAAAGATTCTCATCACAACCGTGTATCTCAACATCACCGAGTTCTGACCAGCCGTGACTGGCAACCACTCCCGAGAGAGTTCACCCATCACCGTGAACCTCACCACGCCTAGAGTCCTCACCACCTCTCCCCAAGCCCTCCCATTAACTACAGACTCCTCAACCAACCACTGCCCTACCAACCGGTTGCGGTTGTGCACCCAATACGTTCTGCAGGTCATTCGTTCCACCAGCCTCGTTGTATTATTTGTTCCGATTGTATCATGATGTTGACGCACGACCTTGCCGCTCGGAACGTGACCATGCACAGAAGCGTTTAGGTTGTTTTTTTTTGTTCACGGGTTCCCCCCCCCCCCCTCTGCTGTAACCACGTTTCTACGGTGCAACCCAGGTCCCCCCCCCCATCGACAACTGGGGATTAATTTCCCAATGGGGGTTCACCGGTGGCAAAACAAAACCATGACCACCACAACCGACCGAAACCCCATCCCCCCGAAAACCAACAACCACCACCAAACCAACCTCGTCCCTCACCGGTATCGGGCTCGATGATGGCGTCCCTGTGGCTGAAGAAGTCCACCTCGTCGCTGTAGTTCTGCGTGTAGGCCGTGTTGGAGCCCGCGTTGCGAGACTCGGTCCAGTGCACCTTGGCGTGGCCGCGCGCCTGCAGCACGAGCGAGCGGAGCCGCAGCTCGCCCGCCGCCTCCAGCAGCACGCGGCCCGCCACCACGTCGCCGCCCGAGAACACGGGCGCCTGGCCCGGCTCGCAGTCGAAGGCGACGCGCAGCGAGCGCACCTTGCCCAGCACCATTGCCGCCAGCGGACGCGGCCGACACACACAGCACCACCACCACTACCAGACAGCCACGCTCCGGGCTTGGGACCTGCAGGGCTTGCAAACCCTGCAGCCGCCTGCTTCACCGCTTTCTTTTAGCACGAAGCGCAGCGCCTAGTCGCGACGCGCGCATACGCGTGGCGTGCGTGCCTGTCTGAGTTGATGCACAGCACTTGCCCCCCTTCGACTCCAGTTATCTATTGCAGGCTATACGGGTAATCTTTGTCAGTGTGCCTATCCCAGCGTGTGAATGAGAAGAGTGGTATAACGTGTTAATGCAATTACGAACCGCGCTTGCGTCTGTGCGTCAGTGCCTGCAGTGCGCTGTATATTACAAGTACAAAAAGGGGGGGGTGTTAAAATGTACAAAATATTGAATTGTAAAAATTAAAATGTAACAAAAAAAGACCCGAAACAGCGCGCGCGTAAACAGCGGCAGAGCGGGCGCCGCCACGCCGCTTTAAGGCGGCCGCTTCCGGGTCCGCTGAGACCACGCCCACTTGAGGGGCGATGCCAGTCACCTTTGGTTACGCCCACCAATGGCCATATTTGCTAACGAGGGCGGGGCTAGACGAGACCAGGACACGCCTACACCCCACACGTGCTAATGGGCGTGGCCTATCTCCATGTGGCCACGCCTACTGCACGATGGTCGTCCGGGTGTGGTCGCTGACATCATTGCAGTGTCCCTTTAAACAGGTGAAGGGACAGCTGATTGGGCGGTGTCCCTTTAAACAGCTGAAGAGAAAGCTGATTGGGCGGTGTCCCTTTAAACAGGTGAAGGGACAGCTGATTTGGTGGTGTCCCTTTAAATAGGTGAAGGGACAGCTGCTTGGGTGGTGTCCCTTTAAACAGGTGAAGGGACGGCCCCTGATATAGATATATTGCAGTGGCCCTTTAAATGAGCTGTTCGAACCGGTCACTGACTCGCTCGGCAGGCAGAGCAATGAGCTAATTACGATCAACAGAGAAACTATTGTGTTTCCCGCTCAATACTAATACGGTATCGTATTGCGTTATGTTGACACGTTGGAATTTTTGCTTGCTGTTTTTGCTGTTCTTAATTAAATTCAGGTTTACTTGGGAACAAAAAAAAATCCCTTGCTCAATGAGCTATTACAAAGTGGGCCCTTACCTTGTCGTAAAGGTCATTTGTACATGTAAGTCTATGGGTCTGAATGTGGATCTTTGTTTTAATGTAGTTACGTAAACCCGTGTGTCCCTTTGGAACAATTACTCCCTGGTCCCGCAGAGCTCTTCACAGGACGTTTCGTCAATCCACTGCTGGATAAAGGCCTCCCCGTGGCGTTATTAATTGTGGGGAGAGCTTAGTCGTACATTTTTTTTTAAACACCGTTGCTGAGCACAGGCACAAAGGTCCAAAACGTCAAGCTGCTAGCAACAAACAGCACTTTCAAATAACACGACCACAGTTGTAATACCTTAAACTACTTTTGTACCACAACACCTCTTATCGGCCAATTAAACACATATCATCGTTCAACAGGGTACTTTTAATTAGTAAGCGAACGCCTTAATTAATGATCAGTGGTCGTGTTATAATGATCCATGCCACGTGCTCTCGGAATCGACACGTTGGTGGGCGGAGCCGTATTTGACATTTAGCCACGCCCACAAGTGTGAATCTTTCGAAAATTCACCGAAACTGGAATCGAGTCATGCCCCACCGATGCATCGCTTGAAACTCTACGCATTAAGTCGATTTTATTTGTCACGCGGATGATGGTCCCGTTTAGGCAGTTGCCCGGCTATTTTACAAGGGAGATCCGTGGTGCGTGAGTGCAGCAGCAGTAACAAAACAAACATCAGAATTGCAGAGAACGAATAGCAGGGGTCTCTTTAGGAACGCTGCATTAGATTGCACAACGAACAAAACGAAGATTATTCACGATCTGAAACAAAACGCGTGCGAATAAAAAAAGCTGTGCAAATATTCACACGTAGACTTTCGCAACCAATATCCATAATACAGACTCTTTGGTTCTATTGGGTAAAGTCACGTAGGTAAAAAATAAATAACAAAAATCACGACGTTTCGGCCACAACACAAGCGGCCTTCATCAGGTGAAGGGACGAGACTGTCTGGAGGACAGCGCTGGAGTGAAAAAAAAGGTCGTGATCTGAGTGTGGCTTTTTTCACTCCAGCGCTGTCCTCCAGACAGTCTTGTCCCTTCACCTGATGAAGGCCGCTTGTGTTGTGGCCGAAACGTCGTGATTTTTGTTATTTTATTTTTTACCTACGTGACTTTACCCAATAGAATCAAAGAGTATGGATCCTAGCAGTCACGAAAGCTTTAAATCTAGAATCCATAATACAGGTTTTCTTTTGGGTTAGAACGCGTAAATATATCAATGTGTCGTTAAACCCGCCACCACCGGACACAGCCAACTAGTAAGGTTTGTCACGTACTGGCGAATCGTCGTCCTCAGATTGTAAATGCTGTGGCTTGGCTTTCCAACACACCGGTGTTGCTGTACTAGTAACGAATTGGCATGTTCTGTTTACGTGACAAACCTTACTAATTGGCAGTGTCGGGTGGTAGCGGGTTTAACGAGACATTTATATATTTACGCGATCTAACCCAACAAACCTGTATTATGGATGTACAAATATTATGAGAGCCATAGGCGCCAGAAATAGTTAGGTCGTGGTGCAAGCAGGCGATATGTTTTAGTCCAGTAGCTTTCATGCGACAAAGTAGTTGTATCTTTTCGTTTTAAATCTTTCGTGACTGCAAGGATTCATATTCTTGGTTCTTTCGGTAAAGTCACGTAGAAGGGAAACAATAAAATAATAAAAATACACCTTTCAGACCGCATTTCATTCTCCTTCTCTCCCCCTCCTCCGTTCCGAGCATATATGGACTCGTCCGTCTGAACAACCGCTAGTCGCTGCCCGTGGTGCTAACGTTAAGAAAAAACCGCCACTTAAAAAAAATATTGCTGTGGTTTTCACACCTGATAATGATTGCTTGTGTTGCAATCGAAACGTCGTGAGAATTTAATAGTTATATTTATTTATTTGTCTTCTACGTGACTTTACCAAAAGAACCAAGAATATAAAGCAGTTGTACTTACGTGCCCGTGCTCAATGAGTGTTTTCGATGATTTACCTTCGAACAAAAATCTGGCCATGTCTCGCACCCCCAGAAAGGGCATCTCGTACCTCCAGGGGGTGCACGCACCCCAGGTTAATAACCCACTGGTTTTAGTCCAACAGCAGTGACACAAGCGCGTGCGAATCGACGACGACAGTTTGTGTTGTTAAGTTGTTGAAACATAACATGAACGAATCACTGGCGTCCTTGTGCAGAATATAAGCAACACGGAACACCCGGAAACCGGTCCAGATTGTTCTCGTGTTGGACCTACGCTGCTGAAATGATGCACTCCTATAAAGCATATGGGTTGTGTTATAATTTTTTTTAGCGTATCTCATGTGGAGATAGAGATATGGGAAAGAGGCGTGCACCTCCGATTAGCACGGTTGGCTAAGCACGGTGCGAAAGAAGTTCAACATAGTGCTGTGCACATATTTGCGTCGTGGCTTATACTCTCCACCACAACACTAATGATGATGTAGTCTTATGCATAATATCACAACACTGATGATGTAGTCTTATGCATGAAATTATTTTGCGTCGAAATTGGACCCGTATCCCGCAGAGAGATGGCCCTTGCCTGTAAACAACTGGAAGTTCACTAGAATTGGTTTAAGCAAGGCTGACTGCTGCAAAGACACTGCATTTTGAAACCGTGTATGATAAAAAGCACTCACAGAAGGCAGTGTAGCCGATGGGATATGTACAATAATCATTTTATTTACGTGGAGAGACAAATATGGTGTCACTATCCGCTCCTTTTTTGGTGATAGTGGTGACTGTACTATAGTCCCGACAACCTGAGTTCCATCTCCAGCCACGCCTAACATCAGTGGTGAATGATATCTGAACCCATCCTGTCCCCCTTCCCTGGATATCAACCTGCAGGGACTGGAGCGGTGATTATTGTAAGAACAACAACAAAAACGTGATCGATATGGCGTGCGTGAGGGGTAGGCCTCTTGTGAGTCGCTATAGTCTCTGCATTGGGACCTCCAATTAGTCACAATACTTTCTGCATTGAGACCTCTAGTGAGTCACATTACTCTCTGTATTGAGACCTCCAGTGGGCCACAATACTCTCCGCATTGAGACCTCTAGTGAGTCACAATACTCTCTGCATTGAGACATCCAGTGGTCACAATACTCTCTGCATTGAGACATCCAGTGGGTCACAATACTCTCTGAATTGAGACCTCCAGTGGGTCACAATAATCTCTGTATTGAGACATCACGGAAAGCTGCAGGGGCTACGAAGCCCAACAGCTCTGTCAAACCAAGCCACAAATGCTGCTTTAACACGTTGGTCTGGAAAGCCAAAATGCCGATGGACTAAACCATATTTGCACGTGGGGAGACAGAACGGAGTGCTGCTATAGATCTACTCACAATGCTCCATGGCAATGCACGTGGATGTGGTTGTAGCTGTACGTGACCTTTGCTTTACTCACATTCGTCTTAACCCCCCCCCGCACCCCCCCCCAACAAACGTACACAACAGTTTGACAAGCAGCGGTGAAGTGGGACCGTGCAATGAATGAACGCTTACGGGGGGGCGGTTGACGATCCCCCCCCTCCTCCACCCTGTCTTTCTTCTTTCCAGAAGCGCCGATGGCTCCCCCGGTCAGCATATCACGGGTCCAAAATAGCAGCGGGCGTTCCAGGACATTGGGGATTACAGTGCCGGCAGCGAGCGCGATTTCAAACGCGCCTGGGTTACGCGTTGCGATTCGCCATGCGCACGTGCGCCGCCCGGTTTGTCAACCCGCTGCTGGACGAGGGCCCCACGACCCCACACGAAGCGCGTCACGTCGGGGAAGCGGTTGACCAAACTTCTGACCCCCCCTCCCTCCCCCCTGGTCACTGCACTGCTCGCTTGTGTGTTGAATTGTTGCAGCACCGTAGGTGGCTAACCGCGCTAAGGGGCCGTCCATCAATGACGTCACGCACCTGGGGGGGTGGGGGAGGTAAGACATTTGTGACGATTTGTGACGAGGGGGGGCGGGGGGGGGGGGTTGAGAAATGTAAATATAGACAACACGTTCTACTGAATTAAATAGACTTTTTAATAAACGTTTTCTCCTACAACATCCGAATTCAGTGCCACATTAAATACGCACTACAATGACAATAGTTTAAAGCGATTTGAGGAACGTTTTTTTTGGGGGGGTGGAGGGGCAGGGCTTTGTGACGTCATATTTGAGGGGGGTCTGACTTTTTGTGACGCCTTGTGACGACGGGGGGGTCAAAAATCGTCCAAAATCGCGTGACGTCATTTATGGAGGGCCCCTAAGAGGAGGTCCGGGGGAGGCACAACAGTCTGTACGCAAAAACGCAGTCATAATTAAATTACTGCAATTATATTCTTGGTTCTTTCGGTAAAGTCACGTAGAAGGGAAACAATAAAATAATAAAAATATAAAACAATAAAATTATCACGGCGTTTCGACTGCAACAGAAGCAATCATCATCAGGTGTGAAAACCACAGCAAGAAAATTTGAAAAAAGTGGCGTTTTTTTTTAACGTTAGCACCACGGAGAGCGATTTGACCGTTTGTTCAGATGTACGAGTCCATCTATGTTCGGGAAAGAGGAGGGGGGAGACGAAAATAATGGATGCGGTCTGAAAGCCACCGTAAGCGTGAACAATCAATTAAGACCCGAAATGGTTTATCAATTCCTTCCAATGATTGCTAAGCCATAATCCATCTTCTCAGTTGAAATTGTCTCTGTGTTTGTATATGTGGATAGCCTCATGAACGAATCTCTCATGGTAGCCAGATAGCTTGCAGAGAACCTCTGTCTTGGGGAAGTCAATGTCACGTGAGCCTACTGAATTATAACAATGATCTGCCACGGCCGAGGTGTTGGTCCTACCGTGTTTAAGGTCTGCTTTGTGTTCACGAATGCGGTCCGAGACATGTCGTTTGGTTTCTCCAATGTAACTACTACCACAGAGGCAACTTAGTTTGTAGACGCCAGGGTACTGTATGTCCGGAATCACATCTTTTACAGATGGAACCAGATCACGGATTTTATGTAATGTGTTGAATCGGACCTGGATCTTGTGTTTATTCAGGATTTTGGAGATCTTTTTGTGATCCCTGCAATGTAGGGTAAAGTGATGGTTTTGAATGGCTCCTCAAGAGGGTCCTTCTTCATGGTTGGAGTGATAGCTTTGCGGATTGTGTAGAGGTGTTACGGGAGGGGGACACGCGGTTGTAGGGTGGTGGCCACACACACGTCCGCTACGGCCACCACCCTGGGGGGCTGTGGGGGACGCTGTGATCCCTCCCAGCCCCAACCCTCAGTGAGGGACTGTATAAAAGGTGGGACCCGGAGAGCTGAGGGGCAGTTCGACTCAAGCAAAATGAAGAGCCAGTGAAGAAAGAAGATCAACTAGTTAGACCCTGGAACTCCTTTGGCCCACTGCCCTTCCGAGGGCCGGGCAAAGCAAGCCAGGGTGCGACACCAGAGCCACGAGGCCCGCTGTCCTTCTGAGGGCCGGACTCGTGTGGCTGGTGATCGGGACCTGTGCCGAAGCTGGGCCAGGTCAGATGACCTCTTAAGAGAGGACCAGGATAGAGAGAACCAGGGAGCTGGCGTGGGCTAAGGCTCGGGAAACGTCCCCTCTATAGAGTATGGGTCAAGAGGCCGTTACCTCTTCAAGTATCAGATTAGCCACTGTAGAGTGAAGTGTCTGTAATAAATACGTGTTGCCTCCAAAGAATAAGTCTCCGTCGTCAATAATGCCACTACAATTGTGTAGTCGGAGTAACCATTAGCCTTAAGAGCTTGGTGTACGTGCTTGAGTTCACTGCCTATGTGTTCCTGGTCGGATATGATGGTGCAGAGTCTTGATGAGGGAATTCTTCTGGGATGGATGGTGGTGGGAATCCGGTTTCAGATAAGCATCCGTATGGGTAGCTTTCCTGTAGACAGAGTGGCTCATTGAACCATCAGGTCTCTTTTTATTAGGACATCCAAAAAAGGTAGCTTGCCATCTTTTTCGACTTCCATGGTAAATCTGATGGCTGGGTGTATGGAATTGATGTGGTCGAGGAATTGGTCTAGAGCAGGCCGGCCATATGGCCAGATGACAAAAGTGCCATCCACGTACCTCTTCCATAAGGTTGGGCGCAAAGTGGCAGTCTGGATGGCGTCAGTCTCAAATTTCTCCATGAAAATGTTGGCTACAACCGGAGATAGGGGGGAGCCCAATTGGGGTGTCAGCAGTTTGTTTGTAGAAAGTTCCATTCCAAGTGAAGTATGTATTGGTTAAACAGTGTCTCACCAGGAGGGGTACCTCAGTGTTTAGTCCTTGATGAGCTCCCGACATCACAGAGATAGAGAAAGCCCAGGGCATGACCACACGGGAGCCCACAGCGCCACCGACCCCAGATGAACTCTGAGCTCCTCACACCAGGAGATACGCCAGTGTGGTGTGCCACGTGGCAATTCCCGGAACAGCGTCCCAGACGGTTCGGGGTGAGAAGGTGAACCCTCGCCGGCGCTTGCCACATTCCGCAGAAGTCGTAAGGCCACTCGGGGCGGGGGGGGGGCGACGGTGCTCGGCTCGCCCGTGACCTCGCGTGCACGCACGCACGCGCGCGGTTATTTATTTTGTGGTCACGCCATTTACTGCCATCAATGTCACTTTCGCCGAATTCACGCTTCCTCTGCATTCACCTCATCTCCACGATCACATCCATGCGTACCGTTGTTAATTCAGTAGAAGGCGTCTTGGCAAAGGCGCTTTATAAAGGTAAGATGTAGACGCGGTGCAACAACTACAATCTCACGTTGAGGTAGTCAAGCCCAGACAACCGCGCCAGGAGCAAGCGGGGCTGTGCATCGCTGCGATGTCTCCTTCGCATTTGTGGATCGGGGCATTGCGTCGTTATCCGTTGTTACGGTCTGTTATGGTTGACCACAGTCGCACACTACAACACTGGAGACTTTTTCATTTTTAATTTTGTGCATCAGGTATCCGCATCTGGCACGGTTTGTGCGGTGGATGCGGTTTGGGGTGGAGCACGAGATTCGTGGAAGATTAAACCCAGGGGATCTTCTGCATTGGGTCTTTCACGAAGTGTTTGTTTGTGACTTCTTTTTTGAAATCCATTCAGCTCTCCAAGCTTCATCAGGACTGATGAGGCTTGGAAGGCTTAGCTTACTCAGCCTTGCGTGGATGAACGCGGTGTTTGAGAACTTTGAGGGATTTCCAACACAGTTGGAGGGGGGGGGGGCGCTTTGGGTTTTAGAGTTGAGCAGTTGCGCAGATTTGGTGACGTTCTCCAAGAATCCTCGTGATGCACGCGCGGTGTCTTTGTTTGATGGTGACTTGTCTCCTAGCTGCAGCAAAAGTGGCTCATTCGTGGCCGACGAAGTCGACGATTGATTGGGCAAGTTCGTGAAATGATGCACCGTCACCATCGCAGCGTGGCACGAAACAGGCCGTGCGTCTGAGTACGTCGAACACCGCGGCATTTTACGAGCATTCACTTTTTGGCAAGAGATGCGGATACTATATTTGCGCGTGAATTACAGCCCGAATTGGTTGACGTCAGAATATGTATTAATTGCTGGAGGAATCCGTGCTCTGGCCAAAGGAAGAGTTAACTAATGACGACCCACACGTTTAAATATAATATCGTCCGATGTTGTGAATTTGTGGAATTGCCCAGGCTGGCAGCTTGAGCAGGGGCAGAGGGAAACAGCAGCAATGGGTGGTCGAGTGGGTGAGAGCGAGCTCCAGGCTATAGAGGCAGCGGCAGCAGCAGGGAAGGAGCAATATTGCACTATACGACGGTCTGAAATGTATGAAATTTGTGTCCGAAATTGCGCAACTTTCCTGTGGCTAGGCACAGCGAGTCCTATTCACGAAGTGTTCTCTCAACGCGGCCAAAGGCGAAGATGCAGCCCTGCAATATCTCAGTCGCAGCACTGCTGGCAGAAGAAGCCCTATGAGAGGGAGCTGGATAGATATTTTAACACGTAGGTTTTCGTGGATAGACGTATTGGAAGAAGTGGTAGTATCCACACTTTTTACCACCACAAACAGCTTGCTCTGGTAGGTGAACAAACGTTGGGGGGGGGGGCAGGTGGAGGAGGGGGGGTTATCATTTGTGACCAAGTCACTTCTGAAAAAGAAGCTAATAGCTCAGTGGGCTTTACATTTAAAATGATTTGATTAGCTCTCTTACAATTTGCACTCCTATCGTGTCTGTGTATTGTTTGTTGTTGAACTAACGTTCTGATCTGCCCCTACTGGGCATCTGTAAAAAAAATGCTTCCTAGCTCATCGGATTCCTCCAGTATAAATACATATTCTGATTTCAAAGTTTCCCATTGTTTCAACTGTCCACGCTGGTGGAACCAATTTAACTTTCCAGCTCCAGATTACATAACCAGGGTGCTTCTCCCGCTCCCTCCAATTAGCACGGTTGGCTACGTACGGTGCGAAATAAGTTTAACATACGGTACATACATATAGCCATTCCACCAGGGCGCCATTCTATCTTTTAGTGATACAGACCATCCAGAGACTGTGGGGGAGCGCATTGGCAGGCTATTTTGGATTCCTCGTTGACGCTTTGTGCGTCTTGTCTATATCACGGCCTCTATTTTCCACTCTCTAAGCATTTGTGTGTGTGTGTAACGGAGGTTGAAATAAAGAAGAATGTTCGTGCATTATTGATAGCCTACGTTACCGTGTGCATTGGTGCGCGTGTATGTGCGAACCTGTGTGCATCGTTTAGAAGGGTGGCGCTATCGTGCAATGTGTAATTTGTTACATGGCAATTATCGTCATCCTCGTCATTATTTGCGTGCAAGAAAACAATGACGTAGTTTTGCGCGTTTTACTTGTTACAGCGTGAGACCACGGGGAAGGCTGTCATCTCAGGGGATTGATCATGGATGATGATGATGATGAAAATTCATTTACAGCCCTCTCTCAACCTACCACTAGATGAAGAATGTATCTGTTTGTCACGGGGGTGACTTGATAATACGTTGTCTCCCTCGTGGGATACATAGGCGGCCGGGCATGGTGCTGGCCATCTACCAGCTCGTGTGCCTTCATAGATGCTCGCTTACAACACTTGCCCCAAAAGTCTGCTCAGGCTACGGGGAGGTGGGGGGTCAGGACTGGTTTAGTTATCACGAGCTAATGACTTTAGCCGTGGCCGGGAATCAAACTCAGCGGACCGGGTTTAGAGTGCACCACCGCTCCACTCAGATGTTGTTATGTTTGTAACAATCACACCGTCGTAGTAATAGAGGGGTCACAAACGAACGTGCCAAAGCACACGGCACCTGTTGTAAGAATGTTCAGAGGACACAGTGCAGTGTAATGCATTAAAACAAAGTATGAACTTACATAATCGCTTGGCCAGCCAAAGCAGACGCTCTACTAATAACGCAGTTCACATTGAACGGTGGAGCGCTGGTGAATGTGGTTTGGCAAATACTACCGCGCACGCTGCACCAACATCAGCGTGAACATCGACGTGCATTTCATCATGGCCATCACCACCATCGCATCATCCCCTTAACCTGCGATGGTCGCGGGGTCCCCAGCGATGCTTTCACAATCAACTCCTCTCCATCGCCTGGGCCGTATGCGATCTGCACAATGTCTGCCGCTTAATCAGAATTTTTTTAAAAATGTGTATTTCTTACTGGAGGAATCCGTTGAGCTATAAAGCTCCTTTGTTTCTACAGATGTCCAGTCGGGGCACGGGAGGGTCAGAAACGTTACTGCAACAACAAGCAGCACGTCCAAAAGACGATAGGAGTGCAAAGTATAAGAAATGTAAACAAATCACCTTAGCAAAATATTAAAATATACCGATGCAAACGAAACTTTTTTTTATCTTACCAAGTAAAGCCCATAGTAATAGGTTTTTACCCTTTTAGCTGGCACAAAAACTGACACCTTTATACAAGGGATCATGTTTGCAATAACCACAACACAAGCAGTCAAAAATGCAAACAAAAAGAAACAACACTGATAATGATATGCACTGTCCTTGAATTTGATTGGTCCACACCCGAGACGGCTTTTCTTAGAGCCTAGTCTCCATTGGTGTTGGACCAGATGACACCATAAGGCGTACAACTAAAAAACAGCGCACTATCAGAGTATTGAAAGCTCGGGGTAAGCCTTTACATTATGAGACCTCCTTTGCCAGTAATAAGATATAGTAATAGGTTTTTTGGAGACTAGACTCTAAGAAAAGCCGTCTCGGGTGTGGACCAATCAAATTAAAGGACAGTGCATATCATTATCAGAGTTATTTCTTTTTGTTTGCATTTTTGACTGCTTGTGTTGTGGTTATTGCCAACATGATCCCTTGAATAAAGGTGTCAGTTTTTGTGTCAGCTAAAAGGGTAAAAACCTATTACTATATCTTGTTACTGGCAAAGGAGGTCTCGTAAAGTAAAGCCCACTAAGGCATTAACTTAATTTTCAGAAGCGACCTGGCCACAAATGATAGCGCAACAACGTGGCTTATCACGCGGGCATTTCTAGCAGCTTATCTTCTCGTCCCAGGACGCGACGTTCTTCCTCCGGGTGTTTCTTGGCCGGTCCGCCTCTCTCCTCCGTCCCTTTGACGGGCTGGGCTGGGCCCTTCCCTGCAGGAATGGTGCTGGAAAGAACGCCTCTGCTATTTGAGTGAGCGAGCCAAACGATTACATCTTCCTCCTTATTTTTGCTGTTTGCAGGACAGCAGTGGTTTCGTGTAGCTCGGCATTTTTAGTCACATCCGCACGAATCAACTCGTTTGTACGATGCCCTGTGTGTGTACACCTCAGTCAGTCAAACCATGGCACCTGGGTCTGTGGGGAGCGGTGGTGTAGCGGTTAGCGCACTGCGCTGCGAACCCGGCGACCCGAGTTCGATTCCTGCTCGCGGCCAACAACAGTGACGATTATCTGAAACGGTCCTGGGCCTTCGATAGGTCAACTCAGCCTTAAATGAGCAGCTGATGCGGTGTTTAAACATCGCCACAAAAGCGGTCGGCCGTGATGTTGGCCTCCAACCCCCCTCGTGTGCCGTGCCGGCCTCATAGGCGCTCGCAAAACAGCACTTGCCCTAACAGTCTGTTGTTACATACACGTGTGTGTGTGTGTGTGCACACCAGTGTGTGAAATTCGAAGCAGTCTTGATAAGTACGGCGTCTCAAAAGTCGGTAGCCTCTTCTCGGTGTGTCTCTTTTTACTGACCAAGTTTCGCAGCCCTCTGTAATGCTCTGGCGATGTGATGATTGTTCACTCGGAGGTGAATTTTGTATTTACGTTATACGTCTTTGTTCACCGATAGCATTCTTAGTTTGGAGCATTTCTTTTGGGATGACCAATCTGGTCTTAACCCCATTCATTAATTTTCATCTTGTGTGATGTTTTGCTTCTAAATATTTAAAGAGGATTATGCTCTTTAGTTTTTGTTTTCCCTTCTCCTCCGACATACCGTACACACCGCACCATCACGTGTCCCAGTAATCCACGTAGTCGTAAAGTGCTAGGTGCTCAGAATCATTCTGAACGTGTGCGCTTCAACCTCCTGCTTTGTGTGATTTAAATATACAGAATAAAACCAGAGGGGGGGCAGGTGGCTTCCGTTTGAGCGCTGACTCGGCACCGCTGAGATCCTAGATTTGAAAACAGTCCGCCCCATCCAAACCAGACTAAGAAAAGCAACAATTCTGCATTTACAAAACAATTCTAGGAGCGCAGCGGTGGCTAGGAGATGTTATCTCCCTCGCCTGGTATACAGGAGGTCGTGGATTCGATCCCGATTCTGACGCCGGCTGTATATTTCGAGTTTGTCTATCTCCCCGTGGATTTTTCTCCAGATCGTCTGGGTTTTTGCCCTCCACATTTAGAATCAACGTGCGTTTAGGGTATTCGGCTGCTTTAAATGTCCACGTGGTAAGCCATTTCGTTGAGCTATCATCTGTGGCTAGGTCTCTTCTTAAAATGCGCTAAATAGCTCAGTGGGCCTTACCTGATAAAATAAACACATTCCTGCGGAGGAAGCTGGTAGGAACGTTGGGTTGCTCGGTCAATGGCCAGGGTCAACGGTGGTGTGGTGTATTCCGCAAATATGCCCGACTGTGAGGGCGGGCACAAGCCGGCGTGAGTAGGTTCAACGTTGAGTTTTATAAGGGCACCACGGGGTGACCATCCCCTCCCCACCCAGCCCCACCCCTCCCACCCCCGACCCAGCCCCACCCTTCCCACCCAGCCCCACCCTCCCCACCCTCCCCATCCAGCCCCTCCCCACCCTCCCCTCCCAACCCACCCAGCCCCACCCCTCCCATTTTTGGATGCACGACGGACGGACGGACACAATAATCCCCTGTGGGCTGGTGTAACCAGGAGGTTCCTACCAGTAAAAGAGGCATAGTTGCTTCTCGAGAGCAGTAAGTTGATGGTCTCAGCCCGGTCACCAATGACGGCACACACACACACACAAAAACCCTATCATGCTAAATTTAATACTGCACTTAATTTGTAGAAAAAAAAGGTTCAGCTCTCAGAATAAAACAATATCGGGTTGACTGGCAAGCGATAACCATTAACTGTCTGCAGCAGGGCATGTGGGGTAGTGCTGCCCTCGTGTATGAATAAGAGGTTGGGTGATGAAGGGAGCTCAGAGGGAGCTCTGTGGAATTCCCTTCCGTGGGCCGTGCTGTGTCTGTGCTGCGAATGGATACTTCGTCACGTGACATGGCATCCAGTGGCGGCGCTGCAGAATCAGAATGCATCATGGGATCTCCTTTGCCAGTACCAAAATATGATAATAGGTTTTTCCCCTTTTTTCTGGCAACAAAACAGCTGTGTTAAGATGTTGAAACACCAAACCGAAACCTTTTACAAGGAATCATGTCTGTATTAACCACAATGCTTGTGGTCAGAATGCAAACAAAAAACATACTCTGATAATATATGGTATTGTCTTTGAAACTGATTGGTCCACACCAGAGACAGCTTTCTTTTGATTCCTTGTAAAAGGTTTCAGTTTGGTGTTTTAACATCTTAAAACCTGTTTTGTTGCCAGAAAAAATGGGAAAACCCTATTCTCAGAATCAGAATATGTATTCATATGACAGGAATCCGATGAGCTATGAAGCTCTTTTTCACAGATGTCCAGTAGGGACACGGGGTCAGAACTTTACGACAACAAACGAAACAAAAACACGATAGCAGTGCAAAATATGGGAAAGGTAAAGAAATCACTTAAAATATATGCACATAAAGCTACACCAAGGCTTTGTGTCCCAATAAGCTCAAGGATAATCAGAAATTCCCATTACATCTGATTTTCAGAGTTCTTTTAGGTTGTATCCGAGAATCCGGGAGCACATCCCGTGATCCAATTATTTGTTTAACACAGTTTCTGAGGCACGGACCCAGAGGCCCAAAACGGCAGGCGGCCAGCAGCAAACAGCACTATTGAAGGTGCTCCACTGAGAGAGAGCGAGAGTGTGTATGTTGAACTTCTGTCGCACCTTACGTCGCCAAACATGCTAAGCGGAGGTGCGGTGTAACACGTGTGTTGATGTGAGCAAGGTTATACGAGCGAAAATATAAACGGTGAATTCCCATCGGCGCTGGCGTCCCTCTGTGAGCTGTGAAGTAGGGGCCCCGTTTGA
Source organism: Petromyzon marinus (assembly GCF_048934315.1). Lineage (NCBI taxonomy): Eukaryota > Metazoa > Chordata > Hyperoartia > Petromyzontiformes > Petromyzontidae > Petromyzon > Petromyzon marinus. Next base: position 10,660,925 of record NC_133706.1, on the reverse strand, counting down.
CCCCAGTGGGTCACCCGTTCTGTAAACACGTTGGTGGTTTGCAAGGCGGCAGTGTTGTTGACGATTGTGTCGAGCCACACATCAGCGGCGGCTGTGGACGTGCCCCCCGCCCCCTCCGATTAGCACGGTTGGCTACATACGGTGCGAAAGAAGTTCAACATACATACATGACCATAGGCTGCAATGGCGAGGTGTCGCGCTCACAGAACCGCATGTGGCCCAGGTTTAATCGCCGTACAGCATAGCCACCTCTGTTTTTTGTGTGTGTACATTGTGGCAGGCTATGAGAGAGACACGCAGCGCCTTCACTGTTCACTCCAACAAGGGGGCGCCACGGTGGCGAGATGTTAACTACCTCGCCTGATATACAGGAGGTCGTGGATCCGATCCAGACTCTGACGCCTGCATATTTAGAGTGTGCGTGTTCTCTCTCTCCGTGGTCGCGTGGATTTTTCTCCGGGTACGCCGTCCCCCCCCACACACATTTAGAATCAACATGCGTTCAGAGTATTTGGCTGCTAGAAATTTCTACACGATGATAAGCCACTTCGTTGAGCTGTCATTTATGGCTAGGTCGCTACTGTACAAAAAAACATCGAAAAATCTCAATGGGCCTTACATGGAAGAATAAAAAAAAGTTTAGTTTAGTAGTTTTACATACACACACAACGCACCGCATTCGTAACCTCAACCGGCCTCGTTGCACTCCACGCGTCGCTCAATCTCCTCCCACGACTCTCTCGCTCACAACTCTTCGCTGCAACTGCGTGCTGTCATCACGGCGAAACTGAGGGCGATGCCCCCACCCCGCCACCTACCCCTCCCCCCTCACCCCCGATGCGTCTCCTCCAAAAATAAATTGGCCCTTCCCTGCAAGCGTGATTCGCACGCCCGGCGATATATATTTGTTTCTCGTGCAAATAACCCGTCCGCGGAATATACCTGCTGCGCCCTCTGGTCTAGCCATGCACGCAGAGAGTACTGTGATTAGAGGTGGGGGGTATTCGATTATTTAACTAATTGATTACTCTATCTAACGATTGCCAGTTCGATGGGGGGGGGAGTCTCACCTCTCAGTTTCCAAGTGTGTCGCAGGACGGGAGGTGATGGGCCAATTTGGTGACGTCTTTGGCATTGCCAAGCCTGGCTTGTAGGGGCTTTCCTGCCTTCGGGATGCTGGGGCGGGGGGGGGCAAATAATGGGCCATAATAAAATGTGTCCATTACAATTGCACGCCAATTGATCGACCTTACTAATTGTGCCAGCTCTGGACGGAATAGCTGTCTGTGAAGTCAGCAGTCTTCATCGTTCCACAAATGCATAGCGCCATCTCGTGATGCCAAGAGAGAGTGTTCAGATGCGTGGCGTTCTTTACTCTCAGTGATACGCCACGAGGTATGCCAAGAATGCGTGACTGTGCAAGGCGCACGTCTAAAATAAGACGTAAACAGGTGTCGCAGACAAAACATGAAACATAACAAGATTATCTTCATCATTAGACCTCCTTTGCCAGGACCAAAATATAATTATAGGGTTTTTCCCCTTTTTTCTGGCAACAAAACTGAAACCTTTTTTTACAAGGATTCATGTCTGCATTAACCACAATACCTGCAGTCAAAATGTAAACAAAAAACATACTATGATAATATATGCATTGTCCTTGAAACTGATTGGTCCACACCAAGGCCCACACCAAGGTGTGGACCAATCAGTTTAAAGGACAATGCATATATTATCAAAGTATGTTTTTTGTTTGCATTTTGACTGCAGGTATTGTGGTTAATGCAGACATGAATCCTCGTAAAAAAAGGTTTCAGTTTTGTTGCCAGAAAAAAGTGGAAAACCCCTATTATTATACGACAATATTAATCTGACTTTCACCACCACCACCACCACCCAGGCTAAGAGGAGGGCTTTGAACTCTAGAACCCAGGGGCTAGGTTATAACCCAGATCCGGGCAGTGTTTGCCACATTTGCGATCGCAAACTTGCAAAAGAGGACGTCGAAATATCTGACAACCAGTGCCGGGTTATCCTAGCAGCAAAAGTAGCTGCATATGCTAAGGGCCCCGTACTTTCAAGGGCCCCGCGCTAAATGCTTTCAAGCTTGATTTGAAGCTTTCGTGACTGCAGGAATCCATACTCTCTGGTTCTTTCGGTAAAGTCACGTAGGTAGATGGTGTTTTCTTTTGTTATTGTTTCTATCTACGTGACTTTACCGACAGAACCAGAGAGCATGCTTTCAAGCTATCAATTCCGGTTCAGTGATTCTGCACTTGCTCAATTACTATAGTACTATACTGCCTTCAACTTTCATGAACGACTGGGTGTTTATGGTTAGCGATTTGTCGTATTATCAGGCGGTATAACAAATGAAAAAATACAATGACTTTACTATGCAAGTTAAACATTGTTGTGTTTTAATATTTACGTGTTTTTTAAAAAAAATGTAGGGCCCCTTTATAACGTATGCTAGCTTAATCCGGCGCTGCAGTCAACCAGCGGTGGTTAAAATAAACCGGATAAATTCTGACGGTGAGACACTGAACGTCAAAACCCGGTGCTGCATTTGTTTGTGTTAAATTCAATGCTGCGAGTCAAAGTAAAATCACTCCCGGAAGGCCGCGTGGCAGACTACACCTTTGTTTACGTGGAGAGACAGATATGGGCACTGGATACAGTGCCGGATGAAGCTACTGCGGGGCCTGCAGCATTTGTCATAAAGGGGGCCTTGAATAAAAATAAAAAATCGTAAATATAATAACACACAGATTTTTTTTACTTGCATAGTAAAGTAATTGTATTTTTTGTCATTTGCTATATACAGCCAGATAATACGACAAATCGCTAACCTTAAACACCTAGCCCTTCATAAAAGTTGAAGGCGGTATAGTACTATAGTAATAGAGCAAGTGCAGAATCACTGAACCGGAATTGATAGCTTGACAGCATTTAGCGCGGGGCCCTTGAAAGTGCGGGGCCCGTAGCATATGTTCGCTACTTTTGCTACTAGGATAATCCGGCACTGAGTCTGGATATTAACTCTTGTGCCAATGCTAATTTGTCCTCAAATCTAATTCCACAGCGCCCTCTTACTCCCCTTGTGTGGAACAGGCGCGGTGTTTGAACAGCCCGTTTAATGCTGCCGTCACCACGTGTCTTGCCGGGTCCGTAAGGCAGTGGGCACAATTGCGTCGTATTTAATTGTGCGCTTCCGTGCGAGTTTGTACCGATGGGCTTCTTGTACGAGTTTTAATACTCCCCGTCCACATTATGCGGCCGCGGTGTGCAGCCCGTACCGATTGACACAGCTGTCGGGGGAGTCTCAAAGTACTCAAGTGATTGTTTTAAGTGATGTGTTTACCTTCCCTGTACTTTGCACTCCTATCGTGTTTTGGATTGTTTTGTTGTTGTAACGTTCTGACCCCGTGCCCCTGCGGGACGTCTGTGAAACAGAGCTTTATAGCTCATCGGATTCCTCCAGCATGAATAAATCATCATTCTGATTCTGACTTGACATCACATCTCATCAATACATTTGACAGTGGACCCGCAATGGTAGCTGTCTATTTGCAGCATAAGGTGACACAGCAAAAACTCGCCTGCAAAACGGGCATGAGTCTACGATTCGGGGACGACAATTCTTGCTGCTGTGTGTCTACGGTATCTCCGAATAGCACGATTGGCTACGTACGAAGTTCAACATACACACACAATCCCAATTGAGTCGTTTGTCACCGAGTTCCTTACGTTTGGCCGTATCGTTTCATGTATCTGGATGGGAAAAAAAAATAACTCAAATAAAACTATATATTTTTTAATTTTACCAGGTAAGGCCCACTGAGCTATATAGCTATTTTATTCGAAGCGACTTAGCCACAAATGATAGCTCAACGAAGTGGCTTTATCACGTGGAAATCAATAGCAGCAGCCAAACACTCTAAACGCGTGTGTCTAAATGTGAAGAGAGAGAAAAATCCACGCGACCACGGGGAGAACACGCAAACTCCAAATATACAGCAGGCGTTAGGGTCGGGATCGAACCCACGACCTCCTGCATACCAGGCGACGTAGTTAACATCTGGCAACCGTGGCACTCCCTTACTTGAGTGAAGAGTGAAGGTGCTGCTGCGGCTCTCACCGTAGCCTGTCACAATGCACACACACAAAACACAGAGGTGGCTGTGGCGTACGACGCTTCAACCTGGGCCACATGCGGCTCTGTGAGCGCGACAGGGAGAGGTCGCGTTTTGTACTTTGCAATGTTTCGTGAGAATGTACGGACGCAGTAAGCAGGGCCGTCTCATTGGGGTGTGGGGGGTGGGGGGAGTAGGGGCCCGGGGCGAACCACACCGCGTGGGCCCCTCGACGAACTTCTGACACCGTGACGTCGAAGCGCGGAGTCTCCCCCCCCCAAAAAAATATAATGTGGGGCCCAGGGCGGTCACCCCGATTCGCCGTGCTGCCAGGGACGGCTCTGGCGGTAATTGAGGGTTTGTTAGGCACTACCCCTAACTGTCGCGACCTTCTGGGTATCAGTACCGAGTGGGGAGGAGGCCTTCATCCAGCAGCAAATGGCATGTGTATTATCATTAGCAGATTCCTGGTGGTTCGTTGGATATCTGGGGCGCCACGGAGGCGAGATGTTAACTACTTCGCCTGATATACAGGAGGTCATGGGTTCGATCCCGACCCTGATACATTTTTATTTGGAGTTTGCGTGTTCTCCCCGTGGTCGCGTGGATATTTCTCCGAGTCTTTCCGTTTTTCCCTCCACATTTAGAATCAATACGAGTTCAGAGTATTTGGCTGCTATACATTTCCACGTGATGAGCCACTTCGTTGAGCTATCATTTGTGGCCAGGTCGCTTCTCAAAAGGAGCTATATAGCTCAATGGGCCATACCTGGTAAAATTAAAAATAAAATGTTTAGTTTAGTTTTAGTTTATCTGCGATGCAACAATTCAGAACGGTAGCTCTCCGGTGTTGTTTTCGGGTTGCACCGCGTGCTGTTCGGCTCGATGTCCGACGTTTCGCTCTACGCGCCGGGAGCTTCTTCAGTTTAGTCCCTGAAATTGCTGAGAAGAAGTTCTCACCCAAGCACGTGGCCCAAAACGTCGGGGTAGTCGTGCCGAACAACGCGGGGCACATGCCAAAAATGTGTTTCACTGAACGAGATGCACAGCACAATCGTGAATACCTGCTGTGAAGTAAGACCAGAGGGCCATCGTGGTGTCGCTGTGCAAGCCAAATGCGCCACGTTCGTTCATGCATGCACAAGGACAAAGATCACCCCGATAGCCTTAACAGACTGCAAGGGCAAGTGCTGTTAGCGAGGCCGGCACGATAGACGAGAGGTTGGGTGGCCGGTACCACGCCCGGCCGCCTTTGTCTCCCTAGTGGCGATGTTTACACACATCACTAGGCCCTCTTTGGAACTGCTTTATGTGTTTAGTTTGGTAACCTTCCCCCGCACCTTCGATTAGCACGGTTGGCTATGTACGGTGTGAAAGAAGTTCAACATACATAGTGGATCTAGCGGAGGCCCAGGACCGGTTCAGATAATCGTCACTGGTGTTGACCATGAGCGGGTATCGAACCCGGGTCGCTGGGTTCGGAACGCACCTTCGCTAACCACTGCACTACCGCATGCACAAACACACACACACACACGTGCTACATGAGCTACACGCATATGCATACACGCGCATGCGTGCACAATAATGACTTGGACGAAAATGTGACGGTCATATCTGACACCATGTGCAACACCGCAGTGGCCAGGTTGGATCTCAAAGAGACAATTATCATCACGATTCTCATCTCGGCTGTCATTTACTCGAATGTCTCGTTAATGATTTTTTTTTGCCGGCGTTCGTAGCCTTGTGCGCAAGCGCTTGCGAATAAATGACAGAGCAAGGAGCTGTACGCGTGACCATATTTGTAGTTGTTTTCTGTGCACAGTTGACAACGTACGTACCGTGTCTTTGTGTTCCTCTGTCGTGTCGAGCGCCTTTGCCAAATTCAATGTTGGATGATGGCCTCCCCAAGCCATTGTCGGTCACGGAGCGTTGCTTGACTATACTTCACCACGCTGGTCGGTGCAGATTGTTTTAGAGAACACTCGCCACTTGATGTTATAGCAGTGGCCGGGAATCTAACCCAGGCCGATGGGTGTGATGCAAGGTATACTAAGCACTGCACCACCGTTCCCCCTATCATTCTTTGTATTGTGTATGCATCCTTTAAATGTTTTAGATATGAAATAGATATATTTATAAATGTCCATGAATATTTCCGCATGTAAAAAAAAATTGATGAAAACAGCCCCTGTTATGTTTTTATTGCTTTAATAGAGTCGAGTTTGCTTAGTAATTATTTATTTCATCGCCTATTAATGTATTATTTACTTCTTAAATCTTCAGATGTGCATGACTCGGATGCCCTGTTCCGATCTAAATTGTCGCACAGGTGATGACACCTGCTCCTCAGTCATTTGCACATTTGCATTACAAAGTGGATGCAATACAAAGCCCAAAGCACCAGGCGTAGCACGACTACATCAGTGTTTGTGTGCCTGCAAGAAATGCATCGAATTCCACACAAAAGAGAATTGATGTAATTCTAATCATCCGTGGTTACATCACATGGGCATCGCTACAGCCTCATCATTACCTATCACACACATCAACAGATTAAAAGTCAGCACTGCCATCGTGCTTATAGTAACAGACTCAGTTACAATAATAATCATCATGATTATATCCACAGCTGTGTTTTATTCACTACAGGATGCAGATATCCCCCTCCCGCCATAGGAATGTGGAATTTCTACAACTGGCTCAGGGCTGTAAACACAACATGAGCACCACCTCAAAGCTTGTTTGAACAGGTGATCACTTTGACATGGATATTAATTTCTCCCCTCTTTGGATATCGTGAGATACAGTATCTTCATTGCGGTGATGTCTTGGTTTTGTTTGTATCTCGGACGTCGAAACCCTATACAGCAGTGGATAGACAATTGCTGATGATGATGGTGGTGGTGGCTTTGAGTGCTGATTGGAGGCCGCACTGCTGGTGGGAAGACTCATGCGTCTCTCTGGCTGTTTTTTTCTTTCACAGGGCCACCCACACACTCTCCTCACCAGCAAGCCAGTCAGATACAACGTCAGCCAGCCGAACAGCCAGTGCACCACCCAGCCAGCTAATCAGCCAGTATCTGGGAAGCCAACCAGCACATCCACCAGCGTGTCAGCGAGCCCACCAGCGAGCCAGCCCACCAGCCAGCCAGCTGACCAGCCAGTCAGCCGGCCAGCCCACCAGCCAGACATTCAGCCCACCCGCTCGATCAAGCTGGTCAGGAGCGCGACGAGCGAGGTGCGTTTTCTGCTCGAGTGCGTGACGTTCCCACGGGCGCGAGGACGCGCAGGACGCGGGCTCGGTCCCCGCTGTTTCTGGTGCTTTCCGCTCCTGCTCTACAGGAATGAAAACACGCGCCGCTCCCATTCCCTGCGCGCCCGCCGTTACAAAACAAAGCGGACGCACGCGCTGAGCAAAGCGAGCGGGCATTACGGGGACCACCATGGAGACATTCGCACGAGTGAGCGACGGCAAAGGTGCAGCCCTCCAATGGCTGGCTCATGCCACTCGAGGGCGGTGAATCGCAGTCCGGGGTCTGCGGGTCACTTTGCCAGATGCTCTGATTAATTAGCAGTCGATTTAACTTTGAATCGTGTTCCTGGCGTACGGTGCTGCGCGAATTTCCCTTTGAGGGCTGACCGTGAGTGATCTGCAGTCGGAAAGCGCTGCTCTAGAGGGCATTTGGCCTCCTCTTCCACAGTGGGCCATATGTTTTCGAAGAGGTGGTCGTACGCACACTTTACGACTGGACATCTGTGAAAAGAGCTTCCTAGCTCATAGGATCGCTCCAGTATAAATACATAAATATGCGGATTCTGACCCCGCCGCACGCGACCTCCCGATGAACTCGCCGCGGTGAACCCATTTGTACCGCTGTGTTGGAGAGAGGTGGGAGAAGATTTAACAACAACAACAACAACCGCTTGCACTGTTGCTGGCGAAACTGCCGCGCCGTGAGTGGAGCGCGCGCCGAGAGAATTCCCGGTGTCTTTCCTGCGCCGAGCGCACGGCAAGTTTGCGTGAACTAAACGTCCCCGTGCAAAGTGAGCGAGCCGCGTTCGCGCGATACGCTTCGGGAGTAGCGCCAAACTAACGCCGTGCACCGTCCGCGCGCCAGGGAGCGGTCCGAGTAGAACGATCGCGATGTGGGTCCATCGATTGGTTCGGGTGTCCACGCAGGCACCGCGCTGTGGGTCATCTTTAATTAATTTTGCACACAGCGTTGGTGGTGTACGGTGCTTTTTTGCAGGAATATTTTGCTGTTTTTTTTTTCATGGATTTTCTGTTCGCACAGTCACATAGTCACTTTAAGATGTTTTTCTTGTTCGTGTTTTTGTTTTTTTGTTTGTTGCGGTTGCACCCGATTCAAGAGCCGAATGACTCACAGGGCTATACCAAAATAAAGAAACTGAAAATAAATAAAGAAACTGACCCACGAGAGGAGGAAGAGGTGAGCTCAGCGTGCGCCCGGTCGCTGCTCTGACGGAGCCACACAAGTCCTGTCCCGTGGAGTTGACCGCCGGCGCAGTTCTATTTACTTTTGTTTTACTTACCAGGTAGGGCCCACTCGGGTACAGTATAGAGCTCTTTGTTCAGAAGCGACCTGGCCGCAAGAGATATCCACATGAGGACGTCAACGACTGTTCATGCGCGGACGGCGCGGGGTGGAATTTTTTACATCACAGGATCGTGAGAGGTGCCGACGGCTTGGGTAGGCCATCATCCAGCAGTGGATTGATCACGGCTGGTGACAATGAGGATATTTAGTACAGATTAGGTCTCATATTAGATCCTTTACTTTTGTTTTACATGCCTATTTGACCTGAGTACGAATGCTTTGAAACCCAAACACAACACCTGGATACGTCTGTTGTGAGCAGTGCAATGGGTTAACTTACCAGGGTATCCACACCTCACGTAAGGTGACCTCTTACAGTCAGCATTGCCATTGCATTGATGTATGTTGAACTTTTTTCGCATCGTACATAGCCAACCGTGCTCATCGGAGGTGCGGGGAAGGACAGCAAACTAAACACAAAAAACTGAATTTAGTTGATAGCTGGCCATTGTAGGCGCTGTGCTGGCCCAGGATGGTTGCGAAGTGCTCCCGACTTTGAATCAGAATGTTTATTTATCCTGGAGGAATCCGATGTCCAGTAGGGGCAGGTCAGAACGTTACAACAACAAACAATACAAAAAACACGATAGGAGTGCAAAGTATAGGAAAGAGGAAAAAATAACTTTAAAAAATATCCAAATAAAACTAAACTCTTTTTTATTTTAGCAGGTAAAGCTCACTGAGCTGTTCGCTACTGTTTTCAGAAACAACCTGGCCACAAATTATAATATCAACGAAGCGGCCTTTCACGTTGAAATTAATAGCAGCCAAACAATTTTAATAATCCATGATACAGATTTTTTTTTGGGTTAGATCGCGTACATATATAAATGTGTCGTTAGTACAGCACGCCAGTGTGTTGGAGAGCAAATCCACAACATATCTTTGTTTTCAGGATTTGCTCTCCAACACACTTGTAACGAATTGGCATGTTCTGTTTACGTCATAAACCTTACTAATTGGCAGTGTCGGGTGGTGGCGGGTTTAACGACGCATTTATATATTCACGCCCTCTTACCTAGATGATATTGGTCGCGAAAGCCTACTTACGTGTTAAACCAATCTAAATAACTTCCACGAATGACCACCAGGGGGAGACAGGTCTACGCCGTGCCGCTGGATATTTTCTAACCTTTCATTAACGAGTCATGGCGCTGCCGTGCCCGTAACGGTGAGCGCACTGGACTTGCCAGCCCAGAGGTCGCCGGTTCGAACTCCCAGGACAGCAGTTTAAATAACGGGGCGAGTTTCCTTAAATCTCTGCCGCCAGCAGTCAACATGAGCACACTGCAGGCTCGCTGTGGTGGGGGTAAAGTGTCGGTACCCCCACTTCTTCACATTATATAACACAGCAGTGGCGTTAAGGTGTTCAAACACCAAATAGACGCTCTGCTAATATATGATTTGTCTTTAAAACTGATTGGCTCACGCCAGAGACGGCGTTATTTACGGCATCACCAGCAGTGTCAGAGCAGAGAACAACGCCAAAAGGCCCTTACAATTTGTCCGGCGAGCGTGCAAGAGGTCAAACACACTCCAGATGGGCTCTCTACAGCTGCCCCTCTAGTGGAAGCCCTTCCAACAGCAGTGGCGTTGAGCGATAAATTGCAGTGCTACACCTTTATCGTTTTAAAAAGAGATGTTATCGAACAATCAGGATATCACACGCGTCTCTATTTTTTTCATGGATTTCTTATACTACACCGTGGCCAGTTTATTTTATTGTTTTGCAGTACCCCACTATTTTTCTCTTCACGTGCGTGTGTCAGACGTCCCCGCTGCATTGGTAACGCTATGCTGGGTGGTGGCGGGTTTAATGACACATTTTTACGCAACTTAACCCAAAAAAAACTGTATTATGGATGATATGGTGATAATGAGCGATAATTTAGTGATCTGTTCAATGGTAATGCCTGGGTCATTACCCTAAAATAGATTATTTGCATTTTGCAGAAAAAGGTTTGTAATAAGTAAATAACTACTTTATTTACTTTATTTACCCAGAAAAGCCGCAGGCTATCTTCACAGGAGGGTCATGCTTGGGGATGTTTGGCCACACCAAGACCATTCTACGTAGGGTTTTTTTTTAGCTTTTCGGAGTGAGACCAGAGAACCCGGAGGAAACTCATGCAGAAACAGGGGGAGGGAGGGGGGTGGAGGGGGAGAGAGGATCTAACCTCCGCACAGAAAAAAAGCGCGCACGAGTGTGGAGTCGAAGCGGGGCCGTTCGTGGTGCGAGCCCAATAGTTGCCTCTGCGCAAAGCCTGGGAAGCGGCCGGCCTCGCTGCGGAAGCAATCCCGTCGGCCACCGCGCGCCACTCTGCGTTCGTCCGAGTCTGGACGCCCATCGTGCCCGTCACCAATGTCTCTCGCTTGGTGGTTGCATGCTTGCCGAATCGAATTTAATAATTCGCTCAGCAGCCCTTATCAACATTTGGTCCGTCTCAAGGTCCGCTGTGCCTGCAGTGACCAAAATGTGACCTTTTTGCCAGTATCAAAGTATGAAAAAAAGAAGAATTGGTTTTAGCCTCTCTGGAAATAAAACAGATTTTCAAACACCAAATAAAAACCTTTTGCAAGGAAACACGCCTGCAATAGCCACACGTACTTGTGGTGAACATGCAAACAAACCATGCTCTGATAACAAAATATGCATTTTTCTTTGAAACTGATTGACCTACACCAGAGACACCCCATTTTTGTAGCTGCTCGCCCCGAGTTATAAATGCTCTGATAGTGGAATTTTCTTCTTACTGTTCGCCTTTTGGCGCTCTCTGGTGTGGCACTGGCGAGACTACGCTCCGTTCCGTTCACGTGGGCAGCACGGCCCACGGCACGCGCGTTCTCTATCTGCTGTTGCTTCACGCGTATCCGCTTCGACCAGGGGAGAACTCAAGCCACCAGGGTAGACTTCGTTTGCAAAATTACCCGGGGCGTTATCCTGCCAGGAGGGGGTGACGATTGCTCTGCGTCGTCCCCGACCGAGTCATTTGCGGATACGTACGATTTGGAATTTTGGCAAAATTTGGAACCTATTATAAACAAGGGACATTGTGTAAATGTATTATTGGGCGGTTTGCGCGGTGGAGCGAGCTACTCTATGAACTGATTCACGCCTATGGCTAACATAAGCGGTGAGTGATTTGGTCTCTGCACCACTGAACGCCACTCCTCCCCACGTCACCAATTCGCACTGACCTGCGCGGTGAGGTATGGTCAAACCTACCCCCCCACCCATGGCTACGATAGTGGGGAGGCCTTCATCCGTTGGTGATTTTGAGAATGGCTCTAATTATGATTGTCACTGGTACACGCACAGCATGACGTGTGACTGTAACGCTGCCATACAACACAAACCTTGGCGCCGTGATGCCAATGCTACGGAGCAAGTTTGGCGGAATGTTCTCTACCAGGACCGATTGTGGCGAAGCTTTGAATCTTCAGATCGAGTCGGCGCATTATGCGTGGCGATGGTTAAATCAAGAGGCCGCCCGTTTCTTACCGAGCGATTCCTAATATCGCTCACACCTCCACCTACCCTGCTGTCATCGTGCATGGTGAAATCAGAGTTGCAATGGGTGAGGATGATAACGACGACGACGATGGTTATGATGTCGATACGTTTTCACACCTGCAATGACTGAATCGGGTAGAGTACACAGCACATTCAGAACGCAAATCATTATTCACGGCCTCAATTAAAACCCACACTTTAACCCGCGCGATATTGTCCGTGATGATGAACGGCCGTGTTAATTATTAACAACTGCGTTTCTCCTCCCTTCTCGCACCGACGTGAATTTTCACAAATATCTTGTTTTTTTTGCAAGAGAGAGAGAGAAAGAGAGATAAAAGAAGGAGAGAGAGAGTGGAGACGGGGAAAGGTGGCGTATTCATATATGCCACGTAAAGGAAAGACGTAAGCGCATTTCGTGAATACATCACAGAGGGCCGCATGATGTCAGCCTATTAGGGCTTGGAGTTGGCCATAAATCACCAGAATATCACATCGGTTCGGCCCGGGACGAGATGGGCGGTTCCACCGTCGGACACTCGGAGACTCTCGCGCCCGTCTGGCAAGCTCATTAATCTCGGCGTAAACTCGAGAGAGTGCCCGACGCTGCGCTGCGTCTTGAGTGACGCCTCCTTTGTGAGACCCTGACTGCGGTATATTTCATTTGCGTGCCTCGAACCGATTCGAAATCCGTGGCCCTGTTTATCACGCCCGCCTCATTACCCCCCACCCACCACACTCCCGTCCCACCAGCCCCCCCCCCCCCAACTCCTCCCCCCCCCCCGAGCCCCGTTGTCTTGTAGCGATTTAAATAGAATACGTTTTTTTTTAATGTATTGCATGCGCATCTCGCTGCAGTGTTTAGTAGCCCTGTTGGGACAGAGGGGAAGCCGGGTGGTACGCGTTTGGTAGAAATCGTCTCTGGGTACTGATTGCGGGCCGATCCCGGATCAATCGCGTTGTAGGACTGGACCAGATTCTACCTTTGGCTACTTGTCCTACTGGCAGCAGCAGCTGCAGCTGGGTTTGTAATGCGTTACCTGCTAGCCACTGTAATGTTGAATTTATTTCGCAACCGTACGTAGCCAACCGTGCTAGTCGGAGGTGCGGGGAAGGACAAGAAGCTAAACACAAAAAGTAGTTTTAAATAAATGAGTTTTCAAAGTAGATTTAAAAGTGCATCAACTCCAATAGCTTCCTAATCATAAACCTACGTAGCAGCGGGTTTTCACTCATTTTTACGTATTTAAAATAAAGTCTGAATGCGCACACATGCGCGTTGATTAAAAAAGAGGGGGAGGGTGGGGGGTTATGCTCGCGCTTAATATTTTTCAGACAGATACTCGCTATATAATATTTTAGTGGCTAAACAATGTATTATATTTAAGGGGGGATCCATTTATAGATATCCCACCAAACTAATAGGGTAGACATTACAGAGAAATCAACGTCGTGTTTCAAAGCCTCTGCGGGTCTCACAACCAATCGCAACGCAGTTAATAAATGCGCGAGTTCGCCTCTGTAGCATATAGAGCCATCTCTCTCGTGATATTTCGATAGCTTATTAAAAGTTAAATGGGCCATTATAAATAAATGGGACATCTATAAATGGATCACCCCGTGTACCCGTTCATGTCTACAAATGTAGCTGCAGGATACAGGCTGCAACAACAACAAAAAAACCCATGACGGTAACACTACTAATAATGACAATAACAGCGACAGAATGATTCGTCAGTAATTATATATGTACGTTGAACTTCTTTCACGCCGTACGTAGCCATCCGTGCTAATCGGAGATGCGGGGGAAGGACAACAAACTAACGCAACGGGTTTTCAATATGAAAATTATTTAAAAGTTCACAGCTCCAGTGGATTCCTAATGTGGGAAGAAAGAGCGTTCCAGACGGCCGCAGAAGCGCATCTGAAAGCGCGCGATGCGGCGACCGTCTTTGTTCGATGGACAGCCAAAAGACGCTGCAAGGTTATTGCTGTAATGCTTGATCATCATCACCATCATCATCATCATCGTCACAACAGCGAATGACACTACTTCTGGCGGGAGTTTAGCATGGCAGGGAGTTGGTCAGCAGTGTTTCCGAATGAATGTCCTGTGAATGTTCACGCCGGGGTTGGCAAGTGAGCCACCGGCGGACGGCTTCGGGAACTCGCGACCTGAGATTCTGGCGGTGCACAAATCAATCAAAGCGTGCCGGTGGCCGAGGTCCTGTGGTCCGTGGTTCGAGATTGACATAGACTAGCGTGGAGATGTATGGACTCGCATAGACACCCGCAGACTCACACATAGAGACCCCCGCGACTCGCCCGAGAGACCCCCCCATACGTCGACTTAGGCGATGAAAAGCAGACAGCGGTGCGCGAAGCCTCATTAGGCGGTCCACGATTCCAGATCGGTTGGTCAACCGCCTTCACGCCGCGGGCTATTCTTAATTGTCTATTGTCAGCGTACAGATGTAAATGCGTGTCCGTTTGATTTGAGAAAGTAAATTTGGGAGTTGATCAATGCCGCCTCACCCCTCCCCCTCTCGCCCTCACCCCCCCCCCCTTTCCCCTCCCCACCACGTGTGGAGGAATGCGAGCAGAGTGCACGGCGGGAGGCGCCTCTGGCTCAAAAGGACCACGCTGAGTTCTTGAGACCCACGGCAAAGTTTTCCTCTGAAAAGGGGGACGTCTCGGCCCCTCCGTAATGCCCCCCCCCCCCCTGCTCTCTCTAAGCCACGGCTCGCTCTGCCCAGGCCCTTTCATCTGTCCGGTTCGTCCCTGTCCCCCTGTCCCCCCCCCTCCCACACCTTCTGTGTCCCCCCCCCCCACGTACCATCCTTGTCTCCGGTTCCCATGGATGCCCTCGCCACGTCGATCCTTTGTAGCACGCTGCGAGCGCCACTTCACGCTCCACGCTTTGATGATGATGATGATGGCAATTTTATTAATTTAGTTGCTTACTTATTCACTCTTTAATTGGCAGTGCTGCATGGATTTAACTTGGGTGTGGAGCTGGGGGCAGTCTTGACTCACGGATGAATGTGAAAGACAATTTAAGCAGAACCCACGATCTGTCCTCCCTATAAACATCTATTTGTCCACGGTCTAATAGCTTTCCAGATCGGTTTTTATTTTCTTAATTTGGAGACACACAACGGAGTTTTTGCTTTTACATTATCCTACTGCGTAATGCAATAACGCGCGATGGTTGTGTACACGACATTGAGCCGCGGTGGCGAGATGATAACTATCTCGCCTGGTATACAGGAGGTTGTGGGT
This sequence comes from Petromyzon marinus, assembly GCF_048934315.1. Lineage (NCBI taxonomy): Eukaryota > Metazoa > Chordata > Hyperoartia > Petromyzontiformes > Petromyzontidae > Petromyzon > Petromyzon marinus. The sequence goes on along the minus strand of NC_133706.1, from coordinate 10,645,368 downwards.
TCAATCCGTACCCCTGACGCCTGCTGTATATTTGGAGTTTGCATGTTTTCTCCGTGGTCGCGTGGATTTTTCTCTGGGTCCTCCGGTTCCCCCTCCCCCCGCCTTCACACTTAGAATCAACACGCGTTTAGATCACTTTGCTGCTTTACATATCCACAAGATAATTCACTTCTTCTTTGGTTCTTTCGGTAAAGTCACGTAGAATGAGAATAAAATAATAAATTGATAAAATGCAATAACACAATAATATTATCACGACGTTTCGGCCACAACACAAGCGGCCTTCATCAGGTGAAGGGACGAGACTGTCTGGAGGACAGCGCTGGAGTGAGAAAGCCACCCTGAGATCACGACCTTTAAGCTGTGTGAGAAGAAACAAAGCGCCTTGACAAAGGAATTAGCATATAATTTAGCATTGAAATGGCTGAGTGATTAGCTTGTGACTGGTCACAGAAATGGCTATGTTAAAGTTAAAGCATACACATCCGCAAAGGCACCCCTTGACAAAGGAATTAGCATAGAATTTAGCTTTGAAATAGCTAAGTTAAAGTATACACATCCGCAGAGGCACCCCTTGACAAAGGAATTAGCATAGAATTTAGCATTGAAATAGCTGAGTTATTAGCTTGTAACTGGTCACAGAAAAAGCTATGTTAAAGTCAGAGCATATACATTCACCGAGGCACCTAGTACAAATCAAACAGAAGAATTTAGCATTGAAATAACTAGACGAATTTAGCATTGAAATAACTGAGTGATTAGCTTGTGACTGGTCACAGAAATGGCTATGTTGAAGTCAAGGCCTACACATTTGAGCTATTCACAGTAACTGGGTATACAATACAATATATAATGAATACTATATAGTGAACCAATAAAAAAAAACTAAAATAGAAATTACCTCAATGTTAATTCACTTCGCCGAGCTACCATCTGTGATATCCAGGTCCCGCTTCTGAAGAAAAAAAAAGCGACATAGCTCAGTGGGCCATATCTGGTGAAATTAAAATTTACAAAAAGTTTTAGTTTGTAGCTGTATATAGTTGCATCGTCTCCACGCCGCGGCTTCGATTGATCTGCATGCCGGTCGTCACCGTGGAGAGATCTGGGGCTTTGTATTCCATCCTGTCCAGCTATCAGCGTCTCTTGTGATGAGCGGGGCGAGGTGGGGTGGATCGTACAGGGAGACGGCTGTTTATCAGCGCTTTAAACCCTAATAAATAACTGCAAACTGTCTTGGGTTCAACCGTGGTGCTCTTGCGTCGAGGGGCAAAGTTTGTTGACTTTTTTGGGGGTCAGGAAGTCTGATCTGCGGGGTGCATGAAGAAGTCGCTCCGTAGCATGAGGAGGAGGTGGGGAGGGGGGGGGGAGAGCTATTACATGGCCCCACCTTTAAACAAGGTTATGCTACAAGGTTGTAATGAATGGCTTCTCTTTCCAGCACCAAAGTGATTTAGGTTGTTGCGGTTCTCAACGAGCGCGGTGGGAGGGCGTAAGCCAGCTGGCACTTGTTCGGAGGTGAGCTTGGCACGGGGGGACCGGCTGGGAGTTGTGGCCGCACGACACAGAAGACGAAGTGCGGGAAGGGGGCGGGCGGGGGGGGGCATTGAGTCGACGCGGACTCTGAATCGAGAGACAGAGAGCGACGCGTCGAGTCGAGAGAACACGCGCAGGTTGAAGGACTCGTCAGCATGTTAAGAGAGGTAAGTGGGTCCAGGGTCGGACATAAATCAGAACAAGTTTATTTATATTTTGAGTTCACGCTTTCGTGACTTTACCGAAAGAACCAAGAATACAAACTTGATTTGGTGCTTTCGTGACTGCAGGAATTACTCTTTGTTTTTTTCGGTAAAGTCACGTAATAGCTATTATTACATAATATTACATAATAGTTATTATGTAATTTTATTATTATTTCTTATTTCTACGTGACTTTACCAAAAAAACCTAAGAGTAACCAAGAATACATTTTTTGATTTAAAGCTTTTGTAACTGCAGGGATTCATATTCTTGGTTCTTTCGATAAAGTCACGTAGAAGGGAAACAATAAAATAATAAAAATAGAAAAATACTAAACGTCGTGAGAATTTTATTGTTTTTATATTTTTATTATTTTATTGTTTCCCTTCTACGTGACTTTACCGAAAGAACCAAGAATATAACCAAGAATACGTTTATTTATACTGGAGGAATCCGATGCACCCTGCAGATATTTTCCACAGATGTTCCAGTAGTTTGACAGACGTCCAGGACGCTCGTCGCAACAAGCTGGAATGATGATGGGACTGTGGTTGAGATTCGGGACGGTGTGACAGCCGAAGGAGAGAAAGCGCAATCGCGTCACGTCCGCCGACGGGACGGAGCGGTCAAATGGGCTCGCTTTGCGGGATCTACATGTAGGTGGGATTATCACATCGCAGGAGGTGTTTAATCCAGCAGCGGATTGATCATGGCTGATGAGAGATGATTAAGAAAAACAATAAGGATATGCAGGGGCGCCATGCAGCGCCGCGCTCTTTAATTCCAGGCCGGGTGACCCAGGGGTCAGTTCGCGGGGAGCGCAGGGGGTGAATTTGTCATTCGGGGAGCGTTGGTTGCTGTTGGCGGCCACTCGTGGTGGGATGAGGCGGCTACGAACAGAAGATCATTCAGATTGCCGGACATTTTCATGTTCATACATTTCCAAGTGAGAATAAGCCACTTTTGTTGAGCTATTATTTGTGGCCAGGTCGCTTCTGAAAAAGAGAATCGTTCAGTGTGCTTTACCTGGTAAGATAAAAATATAACATTTTACTTTATTCGTCTGTTTTGTAAGTGAATGTTTTAGCTTCCCCATACTTTGCACTCCTGCTGTGTTTTTGTATAGTTTGTTGTTGTAGTAACGTTCTCACCTTCCCCTACTCGATACCTGTGAAAAAGAGCTTTGTAGCTCATCAGATTCCTCCTGCAGTACAAATAAACATTCTGATTCTGGTAACGCGCCCTTATCACCACCCCCAGCCACCCCCTTCCGCACCCCCCAGTGCGTGCGTAGCACTCTCTCCTGCCCTCTTCACTGCTGTTATTCGTCCACCTTTGCCACATTTGATACATTACTCGCGAATGACTTAATCGAGGTGAAAACAATTGCAACATTGCCCCCCCCCTCGCCATTACTGGCAGCAGAATGCCAATTCTGAGGCTATTTCGGCGTCCACCTTTTGCTGCACAGAGACAGCTGCCACTGGAGGCGGGGTGGGGGGGGTCCCCTAGGCTCGTCGTCTGCACCAGGGGCATAGGAACGATTGAGATGGGACGTGTGATGATGCGAAGAGATTTGCGTTGCCGAGGCATTTAAGCGTGCGCCACGAGCCCTATGGTCAAGCGCCCTACCGCCACCACCACCATCATCATCATCAGCCATGAACATTCCACTGCTGGGTGAGAGCCTCCCCAAGCGGCCTTCATTCCTCGCAGTTTCGCGACGCAGAGATCTATTTAGCTCCTACACACGACCTGATTCAATCGCTCCACCTCCCCTTCGAAGGATTTCACCCTCCATCGTTAAGTCCCGACCACCGGTCTAACATCCACGCCAGCGACGTGGCCTGCGCAAGGCCACTTTACTTTGCTTAACAAAAAAAAAGAGTCTCATCTTGAACCCGTGCCTGGTCTCTAACCCGCGAGTTCCGTGTCCTGTCTCCAGGAGGCCTGCCGTCGTTTCGCTATTTTTGAACGTTTCCTCCGGCTCCCGATCCTGATAGCGTTCCGTCACCCGTGCTTGCTCGCAGCGGAGTGCAGGTGGCGTGGCAGTGCGGCGCAGCTTGTCAGACGCGCAACGGTTTACAGCGACGACATGAACAACAGTAAATCACGCACGTCGTTAGTGCGCACGGTCGCATGAATTATCTTTGCTGCGCTTAGATGTCCCTTTGTCGAAATGCAAGCACATTCAAGCGGCAATGCGTGCCCGATCTAGTCAGAGGCTATGCAGGTTCGAGCCTGGATAGAGCTCGCATGGGCGACCATCGCCACTACCACCGTGCAAAGCGGGGCGTTGTGGGTGGCCGTGTGCAGTGCAGCAAAATCTTCTGTCGTGTTGTACTGTACTATGCTCCTATGTCTACGCTCCTTTCCTTCGCCGTACACCGCGTGGTGGTGAGGGATGGCCAGATAGCTTTCAGCGCCGGGAGGCCCCCTAACCCAGCGGTGGGTTGGCAAAGGGCTGTGTCGTGTACAACATATTGATTGGCACGTGCTTGCTTACACGCAGAGAGTGCAAGCTTCAGTCGGTACGTTTGAGGGCCACTTTTGACCATGGGCGTTTGTTATGGGGAAAGGAGAAAACATTGCAATCAGTCGTTGTTTAAGCTACTTTGAATGCCTTTGTATTTGAGCTTATGTTCCAAAATTAAGCTCTAGTAATGCAATTAGTTTTGAACTATCACACTGGAACAGACGTGTCTTACCTTTCCCTAATTACCGTATGCAAATTATTTATCAAGCCTGGAATGAAAACACTTTGAGGGCATGCGTACAAAAACGTAAATTCCAAACAATCAGCGGTGTAAGTCAAATTGCTGTTCGTGAAACTGCGTCGAATCTTGCGCGCGCATTAAGTGGCCTAATTGGAATATGCAAACGAGTTGGAGTCATTTGAAAAAAATATATATACGTTGCTTTGGGCGATAGAGCGCTTGGTTTGAAACAGCGAATCTCGAAAATATTTTTTGCAGACGCAGCGTTGGGAAGGTTTTGGAAGCGTCACCGAATTTCTCATCGAATATTTTTTTTTGTTTATCAGTCGCTGGTAGCCCACGAGGTGGCACGTGGCTCGTGGCTGCGGCCATAGCGAGGGGTGTACACGATGCGGTGTGCCGTGTGCGAAAATATTTTATATTCGAGTCGCTGACCCGGACAACCCAGCAGTAATTTTGATGAACAAACCCGAAGCTGCTGATGAGACCGCCAAGGTCAAAACCAAAAACAGGGGTTTGCTTGTTTAGGACAATTGCTTGCGGATAATATTGGTCTGGAAATGTCGTTGGCTCTGGGTTAATAAATGTGTGTACACTTATATGTGTGGAGTGGTAGTGTAGCGGTTAGCGTGCTGCGCTACGAACTCGGCGACCTGAGTTTGATAACCGCTCACGGCTGACACCGGTGACGATTATCTAAACCGGTCCTGGGCCTCCCCTAGGTCGACTCAGCCTCAAATAAGTACCTTGTGAGGTGTGTAAATATAACCACTCGGGAAACAAAGGCGGTCGGGCGTGGTGCTGGCCACCCACCCCCTCGTGTGCCATGCCAGCGTTGATAGGTGCTCGCTTACAGCACTTGCCCCATCATTCTGTTAAGGCTACACGGGTCGATCTTGTGTTTATACTCTTTGGTTCTTTTGGTAAAGTCACGTAGAAAGAAAATTAATTAAATAATAGAATACGACGTTTCGATTTCAACACAAGCAATCGTCATCAGGTAACAATGAATGCGTAAACAAACCGAGTAAATTTTTCGTCTCCCCCCTCCTCTTTTCCGAACATAGATGGACTCGTCCATCTAAACAAACTGTCAAATCGCTATTCGTGGTGCTAACGTTTTAAAAAAAATAACTACAAACCGCCACTTCTTTCAAATGTTTCTTGCCGTTGGTTTTCACACCTGATGATGACTGTTTGTGTTTCAGTCGAAACGTCGTGAGAATTTAATTGTTTTGTATATATTTTATTATTTTATTGTTTCACTTCAACGTGACTTTACCGAAAGAACCAAGAATATGAATCACTGCAGTCACGAAAGCTTTAAATAAAAATTTTAACCTAGTAAACTTAGAAATATAATGCAATACAACACAGAGAGTCGGCTAACACAACCGTCAACACCCTACCTGGTTGATTACGTTCTTCCAAAGATTTCTAAATTTGAGAGAGAGACAAAACACAGACACGGAGACACACAGACAGACACACAAGGAGAGAGAGAGAGACAACACAGAGACACACAGAGAGAGACACACGCATAGAGAGATAACACAGAGACACACAGAGAGAGACACACAAGCAGAGAGAGAGATAACACAGAGACACAGAGAGAGAGACACACATAGGCAGAGAGACAGAACAGATGTAAATGTATTTACTTAGCTGTTGTATCGAGGGAGTTGGGCGAATACTACCGAGCCTGGAATTCTTCTGCCAGCTATGCGTGGCAAAATGCAATGACACAGTTCGCCGATATCAGACAACTCGATCGAAAGATGCGCACTCGTTCTTTTTCACCGTCCCCAATAACTCCCCCAATCTCAACGCGTGTTTGCGCTGTTATTGCCTTCAACGTTAAACCCCCGTTATTCGTGCCTAATTAACACGCACGCAAAATGAACTATTTGCGCGAAGTGCAATTGCGTCGATGATTTTTTGTTGTTGTAATCCGGCGTGCAGGTGACACAAGGCAAGTTCTTTAAGTGAACGTATATTGGACAGTGTGCATTGACACCCACACGGTCACATACCGCAAAGGCGGTGCCTTCCCCGTGAACATTTGAGGGTCGATTTGTGACAGGAGTGAACGGAGCGTCCGGCGAAAGGCTCATAGGAGATGATTAAATAATCGCTCGTGTTGTGCCCAATTCGAGGAGATGTACAGATCTGTCAGCGGAAACGTATTCCGTGGGGGAGGTGAGAGGGGGGGCTATGTGAGAATCGACGGAAGGCAAAGGTGGTGATATGGAATTTATACCTCATTAACCACGGAAGTCGGCTCATTATAACAGATGCCATCCAGACATCCATCCTACATCCTTCCTCGTGGAAGAGATACGTAGATGACACGTTCGTCATCTGGCCACATGGCCTGCCAGCTCTGAACCAATTCTTCAACCGCATCAATTCCATACACCCAGCCATGAAATTCACCATGGAGGTGGAAAAGGATGGTAAGTAACCATTCTTGGATGTTTAATCGAAAAGGGACCAGATTGCTCATTGGGACACTTTGTCTACACCACACGGATGTCTATCTAAAGCCTGACTCCCACCACGATTCAGCCCAGAAGAATTCCCTCATCAAAACCCTACACCATAGGGCTCGTTGCATTTCCGCCCATCACCACCTAGCCGGTGAACTGGAGCACGTACACCAAGCCCTCAAGGTGAATGGATATTCGGATTGCACAATCCGTAAAGCCGTCACCCCAACCGTTGGGAGAGAACCACCTGAGGATCCAATCAAAACCATGACCTTGCCATACATAGCAGGGGTCACCAAACATATTTCCAAAATCATGAGCAAACACAAGATCCAGGTCCGATTCAACACAGTACAGTACATTCGTGATCTGATCCCATCTGTGAATGATGTGATCCTTGACATGCAATATCCCGGTGTCTGCAAACTAAGCTGTGCCTAAGGTAGTAGTTACATGGGGGAAACTAAGCGACATGTCTCAGACCGTGTTCGCGAACACAAGGCAGATCTGAAACACAGTTGGACTAATACCTCTGCCGTGGCTGATCATTGTTTAACGCTGTGCGCACACATGAAATGTATTTCTTTAAGACGAACGTTATATCCAAACCCTCTGGCTATCAACAAAGATTTGTTCATGAAGCCATCCAGATATATAAACACAGACACAATTTCAACCGCGAAGATGGGTACAAACTGAGTAATCATTGGTAGGATGTTATTAACCAGGTAAAGTCATAACTGGCTGTGATGCATCCATCCTACCTGCCTATGTTAGCAGTTATTTCCGACTCTCTGAGTTACATTACCTTGCTAAATGTCTTTACATTAACAGGCAAAATGTCTCACTAACATAGCTGCTGCTCCCTTTTCCTCGATGCGGCGGTGGCGCTTGTTGTTTAATAGGCTGAATGTCTCTCTCGTTAACACAGCCGCTGCTGCGGGAACCATCTCACATTGACATGCTAATCTCTAATCTCGAGCAATGCAATGGCTTCTTCAGCACTGTAACCGTTGGGTTACATTAACACATTGACATGCTAACCTCTAGCAATACAATAGCCGAGGTATACCTACCTTACATTCACTTGCAAATTCCATCTCTAGCCCCGCCCAATTACCCTTGGCTTGTACCCATCTCAAACCTATTTAACCTTTGGCTGCAGTAGCCCTCTCGCTATGTTTCTCCTGCCTCAGCAGTTAGCCTGCTGTATTTTTTCACCCGAAGACGATTGCTTGTGTTGCGATCAAAACGTCGTGAAGTTTTTTTTAATTATTTTACTATTTTTCTATCTACGTGACTTTACCGAAATTCCCAAAGAGTATGAATTCCTGCAGTCACGAAAGCTTTAAGTCAAGGAATACTAAGAGAATAAACGACAACCCTTTGTTAATCCACTACTGAATGAAGGCCTCCTGCCCCCCGTGCCACGTCGGTCATTGGGGTTGCTCGATCATACTTCACCATGCTGGTCACCGCAAGTTGGCAGAGGGAAAGCCCAGGACCGCTTCAGACATCACTCGCCACGAATGTTAGTGTGGGCCTGAAAGCGAGCGCCCATTCATTCGCGCGGCACGGAGCGTGAGAGGGTGGTGCGATTGGCAACCCACACCCCGTCCGCCTTTGTCTCCCCATTGCCGATGCTTTACACACCACGCCCGGTACTCGTTGAAGGCTGAGTCCATCTGGCGGGGGGAGGCGGCCCAGGACGGCTTCAATGATCACTCGCCAGCGACGTTAGTCATGGCCAGGAATTGAACTCCGGTGGCAGAGTTCGTTAGTCAGTGCTGTGAACGAAGCCACTTTCGCCACCGCTGATTCTGACGTGGTATCAGCGTTGCCAAGGAACGCGAAGAAACGCACGTGTCCAATGGATGAGAGGCGCAAATATGACATTGTTTAATAGTCTCACGCTTTCCAACTGCGGTTCAAAGTGGTTATGCATTAGCGCTGTTTATTCGGCCGTAAGGGGGGTGCATTAAATATAACACTTCAGTACAGGGTGCTTCAAAAAAAATGTGAACACTTCCGAGAATTTGCAACAATACCACGTGACATGTGCTGCTGCCTCCTGCTCTGGAGACCACCGAGAGAAGATTGAAGGCCACGTGTTGACAATGATGGCGAACAAGTGGAGACTCTTTTAATTTTTGAAGCGATGTACATACATTTTTATCATGTGACAGTGTTTTGTTTTCCATTAAAACGATCGCCCCATATAAGTGTTAACATTTTTTGAAGCACCCTGCTTCAAGGTGTGTGCCCGTTAAGAACATAGCCAATTGCAGCCTGGCCGAGTTGACGAAGGGCTTATTGGCCAGAACTTTTGGATAGATAAACCAGAGTTCAAAGGACGAGGCGCAAACAGACCCGGACTTTGTCTCACCTGGCAAGGGCCCAAGGGTGATCACAGCCCTCGACCCCATCGGCCCTGGCCGTAGTCACGGGGCATCACTGACACGACACAGCCACCGTGCTGATCGTTCAGCAGCCCCAGCCGACACTCGCGTGACACGATCCCACGCGCTTCCACGCGGGTGGTGCCGACGAGGCCGCTCGGGAGAGAGTCAAAGGGGCCGTCCATATATGACGTCACGCGATTTTGGACGTATTTTGATCCCCCCCCCCTCCCACTCGTCACACGGCGTCACAAAAAGTCAGACCCCCCATTCTCAAATATAACGTCACTAAGCTCTGCCCCCCCCCCAAAACCATATTTACATTTTGAAAATAAAACATGCTTCAAATCGCTTTCAAATATTGTCATTGTAGTGCGTATTTCACGTGGCGCTGCACTCTGATGTTGTAGGAGTGTTGTTATAACAATTAGTGTTGTTATAACAATTATATATTCATTTAAAGTTGCGCATTTTGATGTGACGTCACATTTCTCAACCCCACCCCCCTCGTCACAAATGTCTGACCACCCCCCCCCCCCAGGTGCGTGACGTCATGTATGTACGGCCCCAAAGACGATCATTACGGCAGGGCCCCCTTCTTTCACGGGCGGCCCGAGGTTAACAACTCGGGGTGATGTGTGGCAAACATTTGATCCACTTGGCCCTAAAAAGAAAAAAAATGAGAAGCCGTTATTCTGGAAGCTGCCCGGCGGTTCCGTGGAACGCGCTCGGTGCATCACACCCCCTGGAATTCGGCGTAAATCAACATGGAAAAGGGAAGGTCACGCAGTAAAGGTGGAGTATAGATAAGTGCCGTGTTTATTTATATACATACGCGCTTGCTACTGGCGATGCTGCAGTGGTAGTGTAATGTTTCGCGCGCCGGGTCTTGCAATGCAGCGGGTCGTCGATTCGGTTCTATCTCCCGGCGCGGCAGTGAAAACAATGGTGCAAGCTTCTTGAACCCACCCCCCCTCCCACCACCACCACCACCAGCACCGACTCTGTGTACCCAGCAGTACAGATGCTTTCACCACGGTTTGTTGATCGGTAGGTCGCGTGCGGTGGGGTAAAGCGTTGGTATTCCCATCTCTTACGTGACATTTGACCAGCGTGGACGAGTCGGAACGGAACACCTCGTAGAGTGGAATCTCCTTCGAGCTCCCTCCATAGTGACGGCCCATCCACCAGCAGTGGCGCGAGCAATTGCAGGGCCTGCGCCTTCACCTTTCATGCGACCGGCTAACCGGTAGCGGGGCCCTGCTGACTTTCTGTTGGCCTTCGGGTCACACTCCACGGGGGGGGGGGGGGGGGCGGTCACATTCAACTAAGCTCACATTCAACTGATGACAGGGACTTGAAACCGATGGCAAGAACACCCCACCACCCTACCCTCTTCAGATGTCTCTCGATGAGGGCCCCACCCCGGGGGTGGAGGAGGAGTTGGGGGGGGAGCTCTCCGTGTGTTTTGTGTGCACAACGGTGGAGCCAATCGCCTTCGTGAGTGCCCGTGAGCTCGCCCACGACGCCCCGGTGAGGTCGCGAGCGCTGTTTTTGCCACGAAGTGCTCGAATCGCCGCCGCCCCACATCTCAGGGGGCTGACGCTGCCCCTTGAGTGTGACGTCGTTCAGCCTCCGTGCCAATTAAAACATAAATTTTGACCGGCTACGGCCCACTACTAAGCTATGGAGCTCTTTTTTTGGAAGCGACCTGGCTACCACAAATGATCGCTCTGCGAAGTGGCCTATCGCGTGGAAATGTATTGCAGCCAAAGCAGTAGAGTGCTCTAAATACACGTTGATTGGAAATGTTGAGGGGAAACACCGGAGGACCCGGAGAAAAATCCCAGCGACGGGGAGAACATGCAAACTCCAAATACACAGATGTAGTGACATAGAATGGGTGACTCCGGCGCGTAGCGCTGGTTATTGACAGAGAGGTGGATGTAGGCCTAACGGCCGACCTGCCAGCAGAGCAGGGTGTGGCAGCCGTCCTGCCAGTAGACCAATGCCACAGAGTGGTTCCACTAGGTGCGTGGCGCTGGCTGCTGGCAGAAGGGGGCATATGAGGACGTGGCACCCCAGCCGGCTGGTGGAGCACGTGAACGAGCCGGGGTAATGGATGTGGGGCAAAGGTGACCGAGGGGACGTGTGAAGTTTTTTTTTTTTCCAGATCCTTCTGGTGGGTTCCAAAAGAGGGCGTAGCCAAGGGCGGAGCCAGGCAGAGGACACGTGGAAGGTGGCCCAGAACCTCCTGGTAGATTCCAGAAGGGGGCGTGGCCGAGGACGGAGCCAGGCCACGCCGGGGGGGGGGGGGTGGTTGAAAGGGAAGTCCCGAGGCTGTATCGGGGCTGTCTGTCGGTCTTCGTCTCGTGGATCAGACAGCGTGCCCGGCTGTTCTGACTCGTTTATAGTTACCCCGTGTGTGAACAGTGTCCAGATGTGTAGAATAAACGTGTGTCGCCTCCTACTAGTAGTGTCTCAGAAGCGACTCACTCCACAAGCATCAGGGTCGCAATCGAACCCACGGCCTGTATACATGGCAAGGTAGTTAACATCTCGCCACTGTAGCACCCCATCATCTTCGTAAATGCAAAACTGTCCCTTCAAAACTGTCCCTTCACTCCAACGCTGTCCTCGTGTCAGTATGGTTCCCTTCACCTGATGAAGGCCACTTGTGTTGTTGCCGAAACGTCGTGATTTTTGTTGTTATATTTTTTACCTACGTGAATCAAAGAGTATGGATCCTTGCAGTCACGAAAGCTTCAAATCTAGAATTGATGGTTATCATATTTGTTTTAGTTTTCATAGTTATAAGCCATAATTGTCAACTTTTATTTGTATGTCTCCCGTAGAGCATCAGTATAATTGAGACTAGTTGTAATCGTCAATTCGTACGAAATTGGATAAGTCGAGTGCTCAATATAACGGCATGGCTTTACATCACAAGTGGAGCGGTGGCCGTGAAACTGCGGCTGTGAATCTGGCACGAATCTGTCCATCCAAGTTCGATTTCAGGCCCCCGCTAATACCCGTGGCGAATGATGGCTGAAGCGGTCCTGGGCCTTCTCTTTGCGGTGACCAGGACGGTGAAGTATGGTCGAGCAAACCCCATTGACGGACTTAGCATGGGGGAAGGAGGCCTTCATTCAGGAGTGAATTAACAAAGGGCTGTAGTTTATTATATTATTATTGTTGTTATAATGAGCCGACTTCCGTGGCTAATGAGGTAGAAATTTCATATCACCACCTTTGCCTACCGCCGATTCTCACATAGCCCCCCTGCCCCTCCCTCCGGCAACCCCCCCACCAACCCCCAACGAATACGTTTCCGCTGACAGATCTGTACACCTCCTCGAATTGAGCACAACACGACCGATCATTTAATCATCCAAAATGAGGCTTTCGCTGGACATTCCGCTCGCTCCTGTGGCAGATCGACTCTTCAAATGTTCACGGGGAAGGCACCGTGACGACGTTTCAGTCGCGGTGCCTTTCCAGTTCATCCCGGCGCGTGCGTGCGTGGAGGGCCGTTAAAAGGAACACAACAACACAACACAACAACAAAAAACCCAACACGCGCACAGCGGCAAAGAAGCGGGCGGACCCTTTTAAAATTCCTCTCTTGGAAGATCAGGCATCGGCTGCGGTTTGTATGTTTTTTGTTGTTGTGTGTGTGTTGTTGCTGCCGCCGCCGCTGCTGCTGCGCGCACAATGGTTGATCCAACCGACAATTTAAGGGTTGTGAGCTCGCTGACAATATGTGAAATTGCCCTTTTAATAGAGGCCAAAAGATATTAAAGAGGCGTAATGGGCCACGTTGTCTGCGGCGCCGGCTAAGTGATGTATTGTGTGACGGCTGGCTGGGCGGTGATGGCTCTTGCCTTCCCCGACAGCTTGTTTCTGTTATATATCGTAGCGGCGGCGGCGGCGTGTTTCCGTGTGGCCCGTGCCGTGTAATTATTGGAGCCTTGGTGCCGCTGACACGCGGGGCTGCTTTTCTGACAGATCCATTACGCGCCGAAGGATCCCGCGGCCGTGAATCGTGGAAGGCCCTCAACACAAGGCCTACCCCGCCTCTCTCTCACTCTCTCCACACACACATACACGCGCGTTCTCTCCATTTTGACGGCTCTCTCCCCGTGTTCACTGGTCTGTGAAGGAGACTGATGTATTTAACTTTATATAAGGGTTGGTTGGAAGAGAGAGAGAGAGAAAGAGAGTGTGCAGGATGGTGTGGGTGGGGGGGGATATAAAAAAAATCCGACGCCATCGCTGCACTCCGCCGTATCATTTCGCCGTCTTCCCAACTGCGGTTGCTGTTTTGTCCCATGCCGCATTATTTAATGAACCGCGAGCGCGTGGTTGCTGCAATTACGCGAGCGTACTAAGTGTTTGTGTTTTAATGGCACACAGAAGAAGAAGAAGAAAAAAGGCACGTTACATTACTCCCGCACAGAACATCGGCGTGATTCTTGTTGTAAACACCCAGCGCTAATGTTGTTTAATTTTCACTGAATCACATTTTCCCCTCTTGCCCCACCCTCCAAAGTGGTTTATAGAATTCATAATGAAGCACGGTGCAGAGAAGAGAGGGGAAAAAAACACTCAGCCAATTCATTGTTTCTTTTTTAAAGTCCTGGTTTGCGATTAATACAATGCATTGCTTCTCAGAGTTGTGTTTAGAGTCATTGAGATTGTACCTAACGGCCCACGTATAGGCATAACAACCTCCTGCACACGAAGCCCTCTGTTAAGATGCTGTTAAATCCGTCGTTCTTTGATACATTGCACACACTGACAAAAACAACAACATTTTATTGTGCTTGTTTTCAGTCCACGATGCCGATCCGGCTAGGCTCCTTAACTCTGACAGTCGGCGTACAAATCACGCTGTCATTATGAGTCTGCAAGAATAATACCGATCATCTAAGTCCTGTTGACATCTTGAACCGCATTCCTACAGAGAATCGACAAATGCTAATGGAATGGTTGCTCGGGGTAAGTGATGTATGGCGTGATGGCTGGCTGGGCCGTGATAGCTCCATTCCTCTGTGACAGCTTGTTTCTGATATATATTGTACCGAGCATGTGTGTGTGTGTGCTCACACGGGGGCGGGCCCGTGTGATTACGGGTGCCTTGCCCACCGACATGTCACGCCGCTTTCTGACAGATCCATTACACGCGGACAGAAGCACAGAGGAGGTGAGGTGAGGGAGGGGAGCCACCCCCTACCCCCGGAAGACCTCAGATATCTCCTCTTGATGACACTCGTCAACGGCCACGCTCGGATTCGCGAAAACCCCGCATGGGTGCCACCTTTGAGCCGTCCCCCCCCACCTTACGGCGGGCGCAACCTGCCGAAGATTTTGGTGACCTTACCGCGGGCGTGCGTGCGTGCGTGCGCGTGTGCGCGTGTCGCACAGTAGGGGGGGGGGAGGGGCACAGGTGGTGCATCTGCCAGTCATCTCAGTCAGTCAACACATGGCACCTGGGTCTGTCCCGTGACCTCATGCCATGCGGACGTTCGGCACTTCGCGTGGCCTTAAAGTGCACATAGCCTGGCACGAGCGCTGTGGTGACGTGGCCGTAACTTAGTGGCGATTGGCGGTTGTTGTTTGTGTGTGTGTCGCAGATGCCCGCCTCCGCAGTGACGTAGCCCGGGTTTAATGTCCTTCTCACCGATTATTTCCCAGGGATCGCTGGTAGACTGGTGCAAGTTGCGCGTGGCTACTCATATAGACACGGCGATGGTGCGAGACATTGTGGATGTGGTATGCCGGGTGCAGACGTATTTTCTCGTCCGCCGACTCGGACACAAAATCCCCGGCTAAACATAAGCCCCGGGCGTAGCCATCGTGGCCAGAGAGGTCAAGGCGCTCGTCTACGACGGATGGGGAGTGGGATGGGGAGGGGGGAATTGTAAATGGGGGCGTGGGGTGAGGGGATGAACCCAATTAATGATTGCACCGTCCCCACTACGCCGCTGCCACTCTCAGCCGTTGCAGCGAGCATAGTTTGGCCGCGCTGTTGCGGTGACGTTGCTCTTTGGGGGCGAGATGTCAACTCCCTCCGCCTGGTATGCAGGACTTCCTGGGTTCGATCCAGACCCTGGACGCCTGTTTGTATATTTGGAGTTTGTGTGTCTCTCTCTCTCTCCCCGTGGTGGCGTGGATTTTTCTCCGGGTCTTCCGGTTTTTTTCCCTCCACATTTAGAATCAACATCACCACGCGTTTAGAGTGTTTGGCTGCGATAAATGTCCACGTGATAATCCACTTCGTTGAGATATAATTTGTGGCTCGGTCGCTTCTGAAAAATAGTTATTTTATAGCTCAGTGGGCATTAGCAGGTAAAAAATAAGTTGAGTTTTAGTTTATTTTGTTATTTCTAGTCATGTTCTTACTTTTCATATACTTTGCACTCCTATCGTTTTTTTTATTATTGTTTTTTGTAACTTTTTGACCTACACCTACAGGACATCTGTGAAAGAGAGCCCCATAGCTCATCGGATTTCTCCGGGATAAATATAGATTCAGATTGTCAGTTTAACACGTAAGCTTTCGCGACTAATATCCATTAGAGGTTTTTTGGGTTCGATCGCGTAAATGTATGCGTAAATTTACGAGTAAATGGCTTCTGATTCTGTCTCTGTCATTAAGACCCGTGGCTCTAAACGCAGTCATTCAGCCTTGCAGACGCACGGGTGGGTGACCCTACTGAGGTTGTGGGGCGGGCGGGTTGAACACAGCGCCGCTATACAACGAAACCACCGCAGGCCCATGGTGTGGAAAAACAAAACAACAACAAAATCCAACGGTGATCTCACAGCGGGGTTCACCAATGGAACGATCGTCCCCCTTTCATTTCGCCGTGACCCTTTGACCTCAAAGCTCACCACACGTTTTGCTCGGTAACCGGCAGTTGATATCATAAAATTATCCCCACTCCCAATGTGTTTCAATTAAATATGGACTAAGCGTGTCGGCGACCAGTGGCTCAGAGGTTAGAGTGCACAGCCAGCACTGCTGAGAACCTGGGTTCGAATCCATTTTTCATCCGTTCGTTATAAATCCGCGTTGACTGTCTCAGCTCTGTCGTCAATGACGGCACAATTCAGCCCAATGTCTGTCTGACTGTTATGCGACGTTGCTTACGTACTCTCAGTAGCAGGGCAGGTAGGAAAGTGCTGCACCTGACAGTGTGGTACAGAGGTCACTCAGGCGCATTTAAGATGTTGCTCTGCGATATCCAGTTTGTGGGCCATTCTCTAGCACGAAATTCATGGTTTGAGCGCCCTTTGTTCCAGCTTTTGTCAGACACACTGAGCAATATACTAGTCGTTCCCGACTTACGATGGAGATGCGTTACGACGACCCTATCGTAAGTCGGGGACTACCTGTAGTTATTTTTCAGAAGCGACCTGGCCATAAATGATAGCTCAACGAAGTGGCTCATCATGTGGAAATTTATAGCAATTATTCGAAACGCATGTTTCTACATGTGGAGGGAAAAACCGGAAGACCCAGAGAAAAATCCACGTGACCACGGAGAGAGAGACACGTACACTCCAAATATACAGCAGGCGTCAGCGTCGTGATCGAACCCACGACCTCGTGTATACCAGGCAAAGTAGATAACACCTCGCCACCGCGGCGGACGCACAACTCCTCGAGATGTTCGAATGGATTCGTCATCTCAAGACGTGACGTCAATACCGCAATCGAGATCATTTTTTTTTGGGGGGGGGGGTAGGGACCAAAAAAAACCCCACGGACCTTTGGGGGTGACGGGCGGAGTCGTCATGGAATGTGCACGTCACGTGATGTCAAGTGAAGCAAGGAGCCTGCTTAGCAGAAGCGGAGCGGGTTGAGGAGTTGCCTCCTGCCCTCGTTTGCTCAGGACGTCCTCTCATCGATGGCAGCTGCTGACCTAAATTCTAAGTCTTCCCGGGACATTAAACGCCCCACTATTTGTCAGTTGTGGCATCATAATAGTAATGATAGCAAGCACACACCACTCAAGACAATGTGTTTACAATTAGACCTCCCCTCTTCTGGTCCTTAGGTATGGGCAGCCCTAATTCGCACCCTGACAATTCAGATACAGCACGATGTGAATTCGCACAGAGCGTCTAAACTGCGAATCGCAATCTCAAGACGCCGCACCAAAAATATATAAATATTTGATGGAATATGTATTTTATTTACGAGCGAAACAGAGACAGATGTAGACAGAAGGAAAAACGGGGAGGTCTTGAGTCTGTAAAACGGAGCCCCACGGTATTTGTGTAGCCTCAGAGGCAGCAAGACCGTGGCGGTGGCAGCGGTGGCATTGGCATTCTGAGAGCGCCATGACCTCCCTGCAACCTCTTTCCCCCCTCCCGCTCCACCACCCACCACCGCCCCGCGTGCCCTGCGGGGCCCGAGCGGAGGAGGAGGGAGGAGGAGGAGGAGGAGGTGACGGGACGCGCCGGTTCCGGGGGCGGAGATCCCCGTGGCCGCACCGCGTGTCGCCACGGTGATGCGAATCCCAGCGGCGACAGCTCTTCGTTGGCCTTACAGGTCGCAACGTCGGAGCGGCAGCTGGGGGCTCGCGGGAGACGGGAACCGCGGTGCGCGGTGGGGGGTGAAAAAAAAACCGATCAATTTCATCTCTCGTCGTGGGTTTGTTTTATTGGGTTTTTAAAAAATGTTGTTTGTTGTTGTTGTTGTTATTCCCGTGCGGTTTGGCGGAGCAGTGGTGGAGCCGCGCTTGCGATGTGGACCCAGCGACCCGAGTTTGCTCCCTGGCCCCGGCGAGCATCGGCGGCGAGTGGTGACGGGACCGGTGCTGCCCCCCTCTGCCCCGCCCTCACTTCTCTGTCAACCCGCGCTGACCAGCGCGGTGAAGTATGTCAAATAAAAATCCCCGATGACCGAGGCGGCATGGGGACGCTCTCATCCAGCAGTGGATTTACAAAGGAGATGCACACGGCTTCGTGTCTGGTGGTTTGGGAACGGCCTAAACGTATTTGTTTTGAAAACTGGTGCAGCACGGCTTACAGAACAAAATAACTCAAAGTCAGTGGTGCATGCCTTTCCCGAATAATATGACTTCCAGCTAAAAGGTTGCCTGAGAAATGATGTTTATTGAGGTTGACAAAATATTAGATATTCCTAAGTGGATATACCGGAGAGGACATTTTTCCCCAACTGTCGCTTTTATGGCAACAATGCCATATGCCGCAGCGCCATATGCCAGCGTATCGCATATTAAAGCGCCATATGTTACAGTAAGCAAGATGCGTTCGGCTCCGCGTGGAGTTCCCATAAATGCGCACGCTCGACATTTCCACCGGATTGGAGCACGCGCCCAGGGTCGGGTGTCATTCCAACCGTAAGCGGGGCTTGCGCATGCGACGTGTGTATGAATGTGAACGTGCGTTGAACTTCTTTCGCACCGTACGCGTGTCGGGCGATGGTGATCGGGAATGGCGACGGAGCGGCGGCCGAGGAACGGGACGCGCCCGAGAGGATTGAGAGATGCACACGAAATGGGGAGGCTTTCGTCCAGCAGCGGAGTGATCGTCGCTTATGATAATGATGATGGCACACGCAGTAGCAGCAGCCGTCTCTTCGTTGTGACCCGCTCGGAATTGTTGAAGCTTGGAAACTGGAATTGTTTTTTTTTAACTTCACTGAGACGTTTGCAATGATGACGTCCCCGTGGCTCATTTCGAGGCTAGAGGCAGCGCAGAGATCACAAGGGCAGTGTTGAAAGCCAAATCCCTTGCCCCACAGAGACACCTGTGCCTACGATAAGGTAAATGATTCAGGTGCAGCCCTGCAATTGCTTGCTCATGCCACTTGCTGGCAGAAACACCTCCACGAGGTGGATGCCTTTGAAGGCATTTCTGGCCTCTTATTCTACTCTTCCACGCTTTGCCAGCTGTCTTGCAAGAGGCGGGGGTGCCCACGGTTTACCCCACCGCGCGCAACCTTCCCATCGACTTGCTGTGGAGCGACCATTTATACAGCTGGGTGGACAGATACAGGCGTGAGGGAGGCGGGGAAGGGAGGGGGGTCGGTGGGGGTGGTGGATTAAAGAAACCTGCTCCATTTCCACAACTGCCGCGCCGGGCGATTGAGTCGAACTGGTGACTTCGAGGCTGTAAGTGCAGTGTGTGAGCCATTTCATCACCGTGGCAGCATCCGTTCATGGCAAACGCTGAGGAATATGGGCCATTAATTATGGACGACCGCATGTGCTTTATCCCTCTCTGACCAAATAAGCTCGAGGGAAATTTCAAAATAAATTGTAGCCGCATGCACGCCCCTCTGTAACACGTAGTATCGTGTGTTTACACTTTTAACTATATATATATACACACACAGGCGTGCGCAATATGTCTTCTTTAATTTATTCTCTCGCCGAGTTATTAATTTCGTGTCAGAGAGTGCGCTCAACGCGAGGAGTCGCGCGCGTCCAAACTTAAAACCGGCGCTGCTTGCCGGCAAACGCCGCTTTCCCGTCGTTGAGCAAAAGATTGCTATTGTAACTTTATTCCCGATCGCAAAATATAATTACCCTCCTTTTCCCCAAAATTGTCTCCGCGAAAATTACTTTCCGCACGCAAGCGAGCCGTAGTGGCACCGCCGTCCGCACGCGAATGAAACAAGAAAGAGGTCGTTCAACAATATGCGTTCTATTTTGGCCGCGGAGGCTGGCGCAGGAGAGACGACAGTTATGAATGGCCTGTGAAGGACCTAACAGGGGGAGGGGAAGCATACATATTCATGGAGACACGGCGACTCCCGTATCTGGGTCAGCCGCCCTGGACTGCGACGGAACGCTCGAGTTGAGGCCGTGCGCGCACCGCGGGCACACGAGACGCGACCCCATTTCGCGGCCATTTAATTGCATCACGTCGTAGATTTATGATGAAAAGATAAATATTGTGTAAAAAACAAAACAAATGTGAAATAAAATGTAAAGGCGCGGCACCGCAAATTGTTCGCTCACGCCGCCGCTGGCGGAAGGGTCCTCCAAGAGAGTGAGCTCGAGAGACAGCCCTTTCAGAGGGTATTTGGCCTTCTCTTCCAGACGTCACCGTGAAAGAGGCGGAAGCACCCCACACTTTATCCCACCGCACGTGACCTGCCGATTAACTAACCGTGGGATACAGATTAATACTGCTTGGTGGACAGAACGTGTGGGTGGTAAAAGACATTCGCCTATTATTTCAACTGCCACGCCGGGTGATCTAACCGGTGACCTCTGGGCGGAAAGTCCAGTGCCCTCACAGCCATACCGGGGCAGCATTCCAACGCGCGAACGATCGTGAGGACAAACGTTGGATTAGCGCCGTGCGCAATGCCCACGGCTCTCTCCCCGCGAAGATCGCCAGCGCATGGGGCCTGCGCTGCGTTATTCGCGCTACGCAACGTCGCTCGCACGACAGCCATCTCCAGAGACACGGCAAAACCGACATGGGCTGGCCTGCAGGTGGCCGATGAACTGCGATGGACGGGGGTTGTCGGTTCGCCTCTCTCTCAGCACACCGAACGTGTGACTGCCACTGTGGCCAGGTGCCCCCCGTAATTCCCGTACCCAATCACCCACTCACCTACCCCGCCCCCTCCCCT
This sequence comes from Petromyzon marinus, assembly GCF_048934315.1. NCBI lineage: Eukaryota > Metazoa > Chordata > Hyperoartia > Petromyzontiformes > Petromyzontidae > Petromyzon > Petromyzon marinus. Next base: position 10,624,397 of record NC_133706.1, on the reverse strand, counting down.
GCAGCCACGAAAGCTTCAAATCAAGATTACCCCATCCCTATTCACCATATCACTTTGAGCTGCCCTAATTGTTACTACTCATAACCCTTCTAAAGCGCCTTGGATAAAAGCGCTCTATATATGACGAGAAGACGTCGTCGTGGACGTCGCCAAGGACGCCACTGTCATTGCCCCGTGCCATACTTTTTTCGCACGATGCTATTATGATTGTTGTTGTTATTGTTATAATCGGGAGGCCAGAGGACTCGACAACAGGTGCATTTTTTGCAGCAGACCAATGTGTGAACGGTGAATAACTTCTCGACACCCCCCGAATCGACGAGTAACCTTCCCCCACCCACCCCACCTCTTTTCGTACGCTCTAATTGGGCGAACAATCTAAGCATTTTAGCGTCTATTGATCCGACAACACTTTACGCGAGCTCGCCAGTCTCGCCCCCCCCCCCTACAATCGCGCTGCCACCGCCGCCGCTTTGGCGCTCGGCGAGAGGGGAACCGGCGGGCGGTGCCCCCCGCCGGCCGCCACTTGGACGGCCCGCGACGCCTTCGCTCCACGCGTCATCCGCTCAGCAGGCGTCGGCTGCGTCGGTTGTGTCGGCGGCGGCGTTCCGTCTCTGCCACCCGCCCGAGGCGCTCAGTCTAAGGCACTTCTTCTTCTTCACCGCCGCGTTATGTAGGTCACACGGGGGCCTGCCACGGCGGCTGCTTCGCTTTGTTTCCGCACGCGTTACGCACACAGAGCGCTTGCCACGAATGACCCCCAACACCTCGCCGCAGTGGATTCTGGCTCGGTCATCGAACTAAGACGGTCGCCGCATCGCGCGCTTTCGGATGCGCCTCTGCGGCCGTCTGGAACGCTCTTCCTTACGATGTGAGGAAGACACTGGAGCTGTGCAGTTTTAAATCTCGATAGGAAACGCATTTTTTTTTAAACTGCGTTTTGTGTTTAGTTTGTTGTCCTTTCCCCGCACCTCTGATTAACTCCCCGACAATACACACATGTGAAAAGATCCCAACGTGCTGTCAAAGCCATTGGTTTCACAAATGTGTGTCGGCCCTAACTGATGTCTAATCGGCGAAAGTCACCCGCCTCTGAAACTGAGTGAAGGACACTGATGTAAAATTTTGATTTAAAGCTTTCGTGACTGCAGGGATTCATATTCTTGGTTCTTTCGGTAAAGTCACGTTGAAGGGAAACAATAAAATAATAAAAATATAAAAAATATAATTATCACGACGTTTTGACTGCAACACAAGCAATCATCATCAGGTGTGAAAACCACAACAAGAAAATTTGAAAAAGTGGTGGTAGTAGTTACATTGGAGAAACCAAACGACATGTCTCGGACCGCATTCGTGAACGCAAAGCAGACCTAAAACACGGTAGGACCAACACCTCGGCCGTGGCAGATCACTGTTATAATTCAGTAGGCTCACATGACATTGACTTCTCCAAGACAGAGGTTCTTTGCAAGCCATCTGGCTACCATGAGAGATTCGTTCATGAGGCTATCCACATATACAAACACAGAGACAATTTCAACCGAGAAGATGGATTCTGGCTTAGCAATCATTGGAAGGATTTGATAAACCATTTCGGGTCTTAATTGATTGATCACGCTTAAGGTGGCTTTCAGACCGCATCCATTATTTTTCGTCTCCCCCCTCCTCTTTTCCGAACATAGATGGACTCGTCCATCTGAAAAAACAGTCAAATCTCTCTCCGTGGTGCTAACGTTAAAAATAATCACCACTTTTTTCAAAATTTCTTGTTGTGGTTTTTACACCTGATGATGATTGCTTGTGTTGCAGTCGAAACGTCGTGAGCATTTTATTGTTTTATATTTTTATTATTTTATTGTTTCCCTTCAACGTGACTTTACCGAAAGAAGCAAGAATATGACACTGATGTAAGTTGAACTTCTTTCACACCGTACGTAGCCAACCGTGCTAATCGGAGGTGCGGGGGAAAGACAACAAACTAAACACAAAAATCAGTTCTAAAGAAATTAGTTTAAAATCTAGATTTAAATGTGTGGCTTCCTAACAGTTGAATGAAGAGCGTTCCAGACGGCCGCAGAAGAGCATCAGAAAGCACGTGATGCGGTGACCGTCAGTCACTTCCTTATCACTCATCTGTGGCTACCACCGTTATAGTTAGCGCCCCTCCGATTAACACTATTGGCTGCGTACGGTGCGAAAGAAGTTCAACATGCATACGTTCATAAAGATCCCATAAACTTCACTGATGACTTCACCGGTGTCGAGGACTCGGTCTGCTAGGCTGCTTCGTCTCATCCACAGAGAGTGCGTGAGTGGGCTTGGGCAGGACATGTCGCCACGAGGAACGATCGCCAGCGGTCGAGACTCACCATGGAGTGACCAGCCAAGGTAGGAGAAGCCGCAGAGAGAGAGGGAGAGAGGTTACGTCCGCTGCTGAGATGGGGCGGTGAATGAATATTGCGTTGGTGCTCGTTGGATTGTTGCATCGCAGGGTCGCGAGAGACGGTGACGGTTGGGGATGCCTTCATCCAGCTGTGGATTGCTCATGGCTGCTGCTGCGGCTGGTGGTGGTAATAAATGCACATCGTATTGAGTTGCGTATACCCCAGCTTAAGACAACACGAGTGTGTTCTGCTAAGCAGCTTCCTTCCACTGGACTCGTGATTTATAGTCGCTCTGTTGATCTTAGAGTTTAGAATTCCAGTCCTAAAGACCACCTCTTGGCCAACACACTGGGCAAATAATGTTTTCGCACTCATTTAAAATGTCTTGGTACACACATTTATTACGCTGCAACAATGAACGGATAAATCCAACTGGCAGCAGCCTAACATCCGTACTTGAAGGCGATAAATATTACAGTGATCACAAAGCAGAGTCAGCGTTTTCATGAGGTCCGAGCATCTTTGGACCAAAACAAAATCTGCGGATGGGACAGACAGCGTAGATGGCACTTCTCCGCTATATTTCACTCTTTTATAATTATATATATCTAGAAATCCACTTATTTATTATTTTTATTATATATTTTTTTCTAAGCGAAAGGACACGTGGTTGCAAGTGGGGGTTGAAGTCAGGGATGCAGAAAATGCAGCGAGCTCCAGCACAGCGGGGAGCGGCTGCGTACGAACGGGTGGGAGAGAGCACGCGTGTGTGTGTGTGTACATGTGTGTCCATGCATGTGTGTGTGTGTGTGAGCGGTAGTGTAGCGGTTAGCGCGTTGCGCTACGAACCCGGCGACCCGAGTTTCGATTCCCGCTCACGGCCAACACCAGTTAGGATGATCTGAACCGGTCCTGGACCTCCCCTAGGTCGACTCAGCCTCAAATGAGTATCTGGTGTGGTGCGTAAAAATATCGCCACGGTAGAGACAAAGGCGATCGGGCGTGGTTCTGGCCACCCACACCCTCGTGTACCGTGCGGGCCTTAATCGGTGCTCGCTAACAGAACCTTCCCCAACGGTCTGTTAAGGCTATACGGGGGATCTTTGTTATATTTTCGGTGTGTGTGCGGTCGTGTAGCGGTTAGCACGCTGCACTTACGAACCCAGAGTCCCGGCCACCACCAACACCAGTGACAATTATTTGAACCAGTCATAGGCCTCCCCTAGGTCGCCTAAACCTCAAATGAATACCTTGTGCGATGTGTAAACATCATCACTAGGGAGACAAAGGCGGCAGGGCGTGAAGCTGGCCACCCACCCCCTCGTGTGCTATGCGCACCTTTATATGTGCTGTTCTGCCCCATGGCAGATATGAGGGTGTGTTTACACAGGAACTTCCAAATATGATGGTGTTGCGTTTGGTCACGTAACCAGGAAGTTACGAGTTAAGGGTCTCGACGCCATGAGGCAAGGCAGGGGTGTCTCAATGGAACACACAAACCAGACCGCATTAGCACATCCAAAACAAGTGTGGTCACGAATGGACGCATGTCGCTCTTCTAGCCGTGCTCCAACCATTTCACGATGAAAGAGAAACTCGAAGAGAGAAGTCAAGGCTGTACCATGCAGACTTACGAAGAAACCTCCATGCTGGAAACACAATAAGACGATGTTGGACATATGGTGTTGGTGACAATGAAGGACGACAACAAACCTTCTCCATCGCTAGAGGATGAAGACTTCTTGAAAATAATGGACAGAGAGTTCTTTCAAGATTAGTCAAACAGCTGGGTTGCCCCTCTGCCATTTCGTAATCCCAGATGCCGGTTACCCAACAATAGAGAGCAAGCCCTCTCACGGCTCAACTCATTGCACTGTACCTTGGACAAGAAACCAGAGATGAAGACTCATTTTATATCCTTCATGAAAAACATATTTGACAGTGGTCACGCTGAAGCAGCCCCTCCTCTAGAAGAAGTTAGAGGACTGCTGGTATTTACCAATTTTTGGTGTGTATCACCGGACCGGACTTGACCAACAGTCTCCTCGGATTACTCATTCGTTTCAGAAAGGAGTCAATCGCTGTAACAGCCGACATTCAACAAATGTTACACTGCTTCATTGCCCGCGAAGACAACATAAATTATCTCAGGTTTCTGTGGTACCGCAATTACAACATTGATGATCGAATTGTTGAATACAGAATAAAGGTACATGTCTTCGGCAACAGCCCATCCTCAGCGGTAGCCACCTATGGACTTAGGAGGACGGCGCAAGCAAGAGAACGGGAATTTGGGGAAGACGCCAAGCGATTTGTAGAGCGAGATTTCTATGTTGACGATGCACTTAAATCAATGCCCAAGGCCTCAGAAGCCATCGATCTGCTCCAAAGGACGCAAGGAATGTTAGCTACTTCTAACCTGAGACTTCACAAGATAGCGTTCAGCAGCGCAGAAGTGATAAAAGCGTTTCCTTCAGACGATTGTTCAAAGGACTTGAAAGATTTGGGCCTTTACATTGACACACCACCAATCCAACGCAGCCTTGGACTGAGGTGGGACCTGAAAGCGGACACATTCACATTCCGAACAACAATTTGAGAGAAGCCTTACACTCGACGTGGCATCTTGTCGATGGTAAACAGCCTGTACCATCCACTAGGCTTTTTAGCGACGTTCACCATTCAAGGCCGTTGGCTACTCAGGGATCTTTGTGCTGATACACAACACTGGGATAGCCCGTTGCCTGATGGGAAACTTGGAGAAAATCCTTACGAGCACTTGAGCAGCTACAGACAAAGGTGCTCACAGCACCCACCGAGGAGGTCAGCACTGCAGAACTCTACAGACGTCAATGGAGACACGTGCGGAGCTTCGCCAACACGTTCTGGCATCACTGGAAAAAAAACACTTACCATGCGACAATTCAAGTGCGCAACAAGTGGCAGTCGAGCAGACCAGACATCCAAGAAGCTGACCTCATCCTACTGAAGGACAACCAAGTCAAATGGAATGAGTGGCCAATGGGCCGCATCCTCAAGACAATTCTCAGTGCCGATGGGAAAGTTCTAAAGGTTGAGGTTATGGTAGTGAAGCAAAGTGTCGCAAGAACTTTCGTCAGGCCTATAGTTGAGATAGTACTACCTCTCTCTCGCAAAGATGTGGACAAATAAGTTGACCTGTTAGCCATTACAAAGAGTACAAAATTGAGTCACCATTAGCGTCTCAGTTTCAGTTTTCAGTTTCATTTATTTGGTATAGCCCTGTGAGCCATTCGGCTCTTGAATCGGGTGCAACCGCAACAAACAAAAAACACAAACATGAACAAGAAAACATCTTAAAGTGACTATGTGACTGTGCAAACAGAAAATCCAGGAAAAAAACAGCAAACTATTCCTGAAAAAGCACCATACACCAATGCTGTGTGCAAAAATCCCAGTGGGATGCAAGTCAAACAACAACAACAACAACCACAAGACAACTTAGATTAAGGCCATCAGTTTAACTCCGTACTACAACAAACAAACATGGCCAAACCAAAAAACGTTTTGACATCACCAAAATAAAGCCATAAAAGCAATGTAACAGTGATCATAGGAACTGTGACTGAATCTCAGTGAAGATGGATGCAACTGTTCATTGTGGGACTTCAAAAAGCCTCGTCTGTAAGTTCGTTTATGTTCGTATAATACTGGGATGAGGTCACCTTTATAATGCTGTTAAATTGTTATGATGAATATGAGGCCTAGTTAACAACGAAGCCTGCCACTTGCATTATTGTGAATGTTATTTGTAGTTGGAAAGTCGTGCCAGACTTGTGCCCAAGTAACTTTCATGTGTTCTTGAGAGCAAGGATTGAGAAGTATCTCATCCACAGTTCAGTGTTATGTGCAGTGCTGTACATTTAGGCTGCAGTATGGTGATTACACAAAATGACATTGTTTAACACAGTAGCTTATTCTCTTGTTGTATAGCTATTCAGTGCTAATGTAGGTGCCTTGTCTATCCTGGACCTATTGTTGAGTTTCATGTTATCTAAGACAATGTTATGCTGCATTGTTCATTCATTGTATTGATATTGCAAGTATTAACAGATGCTGTATTTTGTGCTGTGTTTTTCCATCAGTTTTACTTCGTTTTAGTCATTTAATACGTTGGAGTCGGATATTCACCCTGGCTCTGAAGGTTTATTGAATGCGAGGTTAACTACTGGGATAGTGGTGCAACGCAGCGCACAGTGAGACCGAGACAGGTGCTCGCTAACAGTACTTGCCCCAACAATCTGTTAAGGCTATGCGGGGCATCTTTGTGTTTGCCTTTGTTGTTGAGTGTGCGTGCCTGTGTCCCCGTGTGTCTCGGCCCCCAGCCATGCCCCGTCTCTGAACCGGACCCTACCTGCACAGGATACGAACGCACGCGTAAAATAAATAGAAAAAAATAAACTACCCAGGACGCAAAGGGACGGTCCGACCGCCCTCTCGCCGCCACGAGCCGGAGTCTGTAAGCGGTTGAAGGCATGCGCACGAAACGCGACACGGGAGCGAGAGGGTAAATAGTGGGGGGGGGGGGGGGAGGTGGGGGTGCGGATCAGGGGCCCTTGCCGAATTTCAGCTGTGGCAATGTCCACGCGTGCGGGCTGTGGCTGTTAGAGCTCAAGTCCCGAGACCTCCCACAGGGGAACTCCCAACCGACCCAGCAGCCAAATGTTGTTCCGAGTCTTGGCAGGGACCTCACCTCCCTCCCCCCTCCCCGCCAGCCCCCACCCCTAACCCTCGGCTACCCTCCAACCCTGCATCTCATCTCGCTCTGCTCCCCTCCGCTCCCCTCCGCGTGCCCTCCGCTGCAGTAGCCAAGGCCGCCTGTCGAAGCCGCCGGTCGACCTCTGTTCGTAGTGGGGGGGTGGGCTGGGGGGGGGGGGTCAGGCAGTCTCCGTCGCAGCTGCTCGCGTTGTTTGGAATTCCGTCTCTCGCTGGAGGTCCGCACTGCTGAAGTGCGCCGGGAGGTCCGCTCCTCGTTCTCCTCGACTCCCCGCGTCGTCGTAAGCTCTCTTCGTCTTCCTCTTCTCCCCATGCCCCTCGTCAAATCTACGCAGTGGTTGGCTTTTCTCCGCGAAGCGTCTGACATTCGCACATTCGTCTCATCTTCATCTCTTAACCCAGCAGCCCCGAAGCAGCATTCACAACAGTGCGAATCCCCGCGATGTATACAGCGGCCCCGATATATGTGGGGGTATATATATTTATATTTTATAAACGCAAATTGTGTTGTTGGTGCTGACTTGCGTCCAATGTGAGGTGGATTTCAAATCACGATACAGTAACGTAACGTAATTTGGGTGTATCACGTCTAATTGAGGCCGCATCCCAAGAGGCCGGCATATTTATAATTTATTTAATCTTGCCACGATTGCGAGATGTTAACTACCTCGCCTGGTATACAGGAGGTAGCGGGCTCGATCCAGACCCTGATGCCTGCTGCATATTTGGAGTTTTGCGGTGTCTCTCTACTCGTGGTCTTCTGGATTATTCTCTGGGTCCTCCGGGTTCCCCCTCCGCATTCAGAATCGACATTACGCGTTTAGAGTATTTAGCTGCTTTAATTCTCACGCGAGATGCCACTTTGTTGAGCTATCATTTGTGGTCAGGTTACGTCTGAAAACACAAGAGCTATATAGCTCAGTGGGCCTTACCTGGTAAAATGAAAATAAATAGTTTTAAATAGTTGATTTACTTCAGAGAAAAAGGGGCAGGTGATCATGGGCAGGGGAAAGAAAGAGAATACGCTTAAAGACAAAACCCTTATATAATAAAGTTCAACAGGGCTGCCCCTGAATCATCATGAGCCCATTGCTGCTGCTGCTGTCCCAGAATCTTCACTACAACGATAGGGAAGGCCACCCCACGCGTGTTGTCGTGAGAATCTGGGAAATGCGCGGTGTCTGCCCGGGTTTTGGTTCCGCCCCGGGTGCCAAGCCCCCCCCCCGTTTCGAGTTTGTCTCCCGGGACGTGGAGCGAGCGAGCCAGCCAGCTCTGCCGTCTTCCTCGGGAGCGATGCGTTCAAAAACAAAAATATTAAAAAGTTGCGTGGAGCCCCTTCCACTTTAGATTTCGTAGATTAGAAAAACAAATTGCAGAGTAAATAAGTAAATAAAGAAAGCGGCGATATTTTGAAATGCGTTTTTTTTTGCCGACGTGCGAGTATTTCGGACAGTTGAATAAAGACGTTTTGAAAACAGGAGTCGGCTTCTCGGGAGGGCTCGCAAACATCGGGTGAGACAGCGTCTCGTGACAGCAAAGTTTACTCAGGAGTTTGGCATTTCGACATGCGCCGGTAGCTGACAACACCGACCTTTGCCACGGCCGCCTAGGACGAGTCGCGACGCAGACATGGTGCGAGAGCCACCAAAACACCCACCCAGCCGCCCCTGATTGGTGGAGAAGGTTAGCGAAAGGTGAACGAGTGAGCCATTCGGTCGAAGCCAATCACAACCGGCGGCTCGTCCAATAATAACACCATTAGGGAAAGTACACAGCGGCTGAGGCCAGGTTTTTTGAGCCACCCAAAATCGTGTCGTGTTTTCAGAAACAACACGGGTGAACCGGTGCAGAAGATGTCGTGCGCACTCCATGGGAAAGATCTCTGCGGTTATTTCTCTTTTGTTGGGTCCGCGCCGATGCAGAGGACGTTGAGAGTTGGCCGAGTGTTCTTTTTGCTGTGTGTGCGGCACGCGGCACCCCGCCAACTCCCCCCTGCTCGGACACCGCCGCCGAGCTGTGGTCACGTGCTTGTTTTCTCTCTCTCTCTCTGAACCGGACGTGTGCGTTGAACTTCTTTGGCACCGCACGTAACGCAATGGTGCTCATAGGAGGTGCGCGTGGAAGGGCGGACAAGCTAAGCGCAATGACGCGCGCGCCCAGCCGTACGCGCGTTTGCATTTCAACGCGCAGGCGTCGAATCCCATCCGTGCGAGTCGAGGCTCACTTATTGGCCTGGCAATGCCGGCACGTTCTGTTGTCCTTGAGGTCGGCTCTGCTCTGAGCGAGCATGAATTAAATTTGTAATTTTAAATCACTCACAGCGGCCACCACAACACGTTGCCTCTGGCCAAAAATACCGACGGTGCCTCCGACATCTGCCGTTCCTCACTTGTTGCTCGCTCATTGGTACCAGATGAACGACGTACACGGATAGTGCCTCCTGCTAATCCACTGCTGGATGGAGGCCTTTCTCACGTCGTGCGGGTCGTGGGGGTTATTTGCCCACCATGCGTCGCCGTACTCAAAAGAGTGGGTTTGTCGAGGGGGGGGGCGGGGGGGGGTGAGCGTATTGATGTACGGCACAACATTGGATTTGCTGAACTACCTTGTTCTGTCAACAGCAGCCAATGATACCTGCTAAGCATGGTGATTGCCAGGGCTTGAACTTTTATTATTAGTTGGATTGCCAGGTAAGGCCCACTGAGCTGTATAGTTCTTTTCGTAAGCGACCTGGCCACAAAAGATAGCTCAACAAAGTGGCTCATCATGTGGAAATTCATAGCAGCCAAACACTCTGAACGCATGATTTTAAATGTGGAGGGAAAAACCGGAGGACCCGGAGAAAAATCCACGCGACCACGGTGAGAACACGCAAACATACAGCAGGCGTCAGGGTAGGGAACGAACGCACGACCTCCTGTATACCAGGCGAGGTAGTTAACATCTCGCCACCGTGGCGCCATGTGTCAGCTACCCGTAAAATGTTGCAGCGCCCGGCATACCACGTCCAGTATACCCCTCGCTACGGCTGTGGCAACGAGTCAGCTGCCCTCTCCGGGTTACCGCGATCCAAACGATATTCAGCAAGCGCAGCAAAACCCTATTCAGGCTCATCCCCGCTTTGGTTGTAGAAAGACTGGAAAATCAAGAACAGTCAAGTCACAAGAGGAGCGTTACAGATGTTCACGATGCTAAAGATGAGAGCGAAGCTTCAGCTATTGGGGATAGGGGGCAGGGCGAAACCCTCCCCCCCCAAAAAAAAAATTCACTTCATCTCTCCGATGCTGGAATCCGTGAAATTTGGCGAATGAGTGTCGGTGTCGTGTCGCGTTCGAGCGGATGGAGAAGAGCGGAGGTTGTGCAGGTACAAAGGCAAAGTGATAATAACAGCCGGTGGGGATGATTTCAGTGGAAAACTGGAACAGCTGGGCGCTGCAGCTGCAGCTGCCAGGCCTCGTGCGCGATTAATGCCACAGCATCCGGACAACAGCCCCGGGGCCAACTGTTACCTCTCTAAACGCGTCCCGAAATGCATCGCAGGGAGGGTCATTCACGCGACTAAATGGTCGGTGATAAATTTCTCGTGTCGTTTAAAGAAACATGCGGTTGATATGACGTTGTTGTTGTTTATGTTGTTGTTGTTGCTATAAGAAATGGAGTCCCCGTGGTTTGGGGCCTGGCTGCGTGAAATGACACACGGTGTAAACTGACTATGATGAGTGAAGCGTGCTGCGTACGGTTTTTGGATTCCAGCAGGAGTTGCTGTGCGTACGGTGGAGGGGAGGTGGCAGCCCTCGGCCAGTTTTCCCTGGATCGTCTCAGAGTGCCCGTTACAATATTCACCTATCAATTTGCTATCGTCATTGGTTTACAATTTTGCTAGTGTCATCATCATCATCCGCACCCCCAAAAAGCGCGGTTGACTACGTACCATGCGAAAGAAGTCCAACATACAGCACACGCATCATGAGCACCACCACCACCAGCAGCAGCAGCAGCATCAAAGGCAGCGCGCTACGATAAATTCACTGCTGGAAGAAAGGCCTGGGAAGGTGTTACCATCTCTCACGGTCCTACAAATCTAACATACCACCTAGCGCCTACGTACGAGCTGATTTCGTCGCTCCATCTCCGTGGTAGTCGCCCCGGAACGTCGGACGTGTTCCCTCCTTTGGCTTCGACTCCCTCGTTAATTTCTCCCGCCGGCCAACCGTGCTGCTAAGCGACACACGGACGCTTACTTTGCAATACGACGTCTCTAACCCACGTAGCTCCTCTTGCAACGATGACGATTTGTGTTGTTACGTGGTGTGTTTTTTTTTTTAAAGCGAGCACGCTCCTAATGCGTCGCGGCTTCGCGGAACGCGCTGCATCGCATCTCGTCTCAACGAATTTGAAAGGGGCACCCCCCCATCCCCAGTGGCAGCTGCCCCTGTGTGGCACAATGTGACTCAGCAGCTGCCTACAAACGGGCATCAGTCTGCCAGGCGGGGGGGGGGGGAGGATTGCTACTGTGTGTAGTAGTCCCCATTGTGTAATGCACGTGTTGTTCTTATTGTTATTCTGTCGGTTGCTCAGTGTAGCTCCATGCAGGCATCTCTCTCTCTGTTTTTACATGGCCGTGTTAGGTTCAATCGCTAAGTGTATGCATGTTGACCTTCTTTCACACCGTACGTGACCAAACCGCGCTAATCGGAGGTGCGTTCTTGAGCTGTGTATATATATAGATATGCAAACTACCACGATCTCACCTAAAATGTCGACAACTCACAAAAAACGAATCAGAACACACAATTTTAATTTAAAAAAAATTCAACGGCAGACCTAAAAATAGATGCAATGAATGTGAACACCGCTTGCTTAACGAAGCACGAGGGACTGGGGAGGGGGGGGGGGTGATCCCCGCGCAGAGACTGCCCCGGGCACGCGCGGGCCCTCCAGGGGCTCTCCGGGGTCTGTCCGGGCGCCTTCCCGACGGCTCTCCGTGTCTCCTTCGTTCGAACGAGGACGCACCGAGGCGCGCGGCGATCTTCCTCCTGTCCTGTTGGTCGCGGAGTCGCTCGACAGCTCATGCCGAGGTTGGTGAGCGTGCCGGCGGATGGCTTCAGGAGCTGAGAATGCTGCCGGTGAATGATCGCAGCTGGCGGTGGTGTTTCCCCCGCGGTGCGTGCTTCGAGATCAATGCTCGCGATGGAGGAGCCATGGGTTCACATCGAGACCCGTACACACTGATGGAGACTCGTAGGCTCGCACAGACACCCGCACTCTCCCATAGAGACCCTTAGATTTAAATAGAGACGTGCTTTATTTTTGGCTGGCAATGTTTCCACGTTCACGTCGAGGTTGGGTGAGAGAGCCAGTCTGAAAAGTGCCCCCTGCCGTGAACTCTCAAGGGGTGGCCGCCAAGGCCCCCGCCTGCCATCGCTGGCGATCGTCGCTCGTCTCGTCTACACGGCCCGCTGTCGTGGAAGCGTCAGCTCACGTCCACTCGTCAGTCTCCCGGTGCCATCGGCAACGTGTGGCGCTGCTGCGCAGTGGGAGAAACTATCCACCGGGCAGCCCCGGACAACGTGAATGTATATTCAACCCCCCACTCTCTCCCCCCCCCCAACCCACCATAGGGATCCGCTGGCATCTTCCACTTGTCACCATCCCGTTGGAAGGCACGCAAGCACGGAGGGACAATTCATCTTGCTGCCAAGGCCGGGGGAACGCACGGAGCCAGCGGGGGAAAAAAAAAACCCCGAACGGTGGCCGCTAAACGCCGTGGCCAAGCGCCCGGCTCTCCGCGGCTGATGTCTTCATCAATGGTCCGCGTGCGTTTCTGCGCAATAATGCGTGTGCCGCGTGCGCGCGCGCGTCTGAGCAACCACGGAGCTCTTCCATCCTTCGCTCGCTCTCTCTCTCTCCCTGGCGGAGCCAAGAGGAAGAGCTGTGAAATGTGCTTATCCGCCAGCGAGCTACGGGTCCCCGCGGCACGCTGGCTGACAAAAGCGTACGGTCCCCATGAAATCCCCGACTTCACAGCTCCTCCTCGGGGCTACATTTTGTTTCAACTCCTTCTTGATAGGCTTGAGGGGTGGGGGGGTGCAGGTCACGGGGGGTCAGCCGGCCGGGAGAAAGGACTTCATTGTGGAACTTGACGTAATCGCAGCGGGATTTCTTTTTATTTAGGCGGGTGGTGGTGGTGGTGGTTGTGGGGACTTTTGGAATAAAACGTCGGTGCTTTTTTTTCTTCCGCGCGAGGCGGCGTCGTTGAATCCGTGGACGGAGTCATCTCACGCCCGCGCCGGGGCCAGCAGCCGTTTTTGCGCGAACAAAGCGCCACTTGTTGCGGCTGGGGCCCCCGGCGGCCACCCCCCGACTCCCTCCCCGAACCTCCTTATTCTCAGCCGCTGTCACCGCTCTATCGAGGTGGAAGCTGTTTTATAGCGTCCGTCAATATTGTGTGTCGTGTGTTGCCCCGCTCTCTCCCCCCACCCCCCTAACCCCCCCCCCCCCCCACTTTCCCAACCCCTCCCCCCCATTTGCGCTGCTGCTAATCTCTTCTTTGGGCCTCGCGCCGAGCTGACAAGTTCCGTCTTGATTAGCGCGCGCCACTTTCGTTAGAGCGCACGTGGGGGCTTTTTTATTGTTAAAGATTAGGTTCTATTTTTCCCTTTGTTGTCAACTTTTTTGTTGTTGTTTTAAATTGTTATTGTGATTTCTTTAAAGGGGGGTGGGGGAGAAAGATATATTTATTCACGGAGTAAAGCCGCGCCACCCACAATAGGGTGTGAGCGCTGAGTAAGGTTACAATAGTGCATTAAATGTTTGTATATGTTGATACAGTGAGGGAAAAAAGTATTTCATCCCCTGCTGATTTTGTACGTTTGCCCACTGACGAAGAAATAATCAGTCTATAATTTTAATGGTAGGTTTATTTGAAGAGTGAGAGACAGAATAACAACAAAAAAATCCGGAAAAACGCATGTCAAAAATTTTATAAATTGATTTGCATTTTAATGAGGGAAATAAGTATTTGACCGCTCTGCAAAACATGACTTAGTACTTGGTGGCAAAACCCTTGTTGGCAATCACAGAGGTTAGACGTTTCTTGTAATTGGCCACCAGGTTTGCACACATCTCAGGAGGGATTTTGTCCCACTCCTCTTTGCAGATCTTCTCCAAGTCATTAAGGTTTCGAGGCTGACGTTTGGCAACTCGAACCTTCAGCTCCCTCCACAGATTTTCTATGGGATTAAGGTCTGGAGACTGGCTAGGCCACTCCAGGACCTTAATGTGCTTCTTCTTGAGCCACTCCTTTGTTGCCTTGGCCGTGTGTTTTGGGTCATTGTCATGCTGGAATACCCATCCACGACCCATTTTCAATGCCCTGGCTGAGGGAAGGAGGTTCTCACCCAAGATTTGACGGTACATGGCCCCGTCCATCGTCCCTTTGATGCGGTGAAGTTGTCCTGTCCCCTTAGCAGAAAAACACCCCCAAAGCATAATGTTTCCACCTCCATGTTTGACGGTGGGGATGGTGTTCTTGGGGTCATAGGCAGCATTCCTCCTCCAAACACGGCGAGTTGAGTTGATTCCAAAGAGCTCCATTTTGGTCTCATCTGACCACAACACTTTCACCCAGTTGTCCTCTGAATCATTCAGATGTTCATTGGCAAACTTCAGACGGGCATGTATATGTGCTTTCTTGAGCAGAGGGACCTTGCGGGCGCTGCAGGATTTCAGTCCTTCACGGAATAGTGTGTTACCAATTGTTTTCTTGGTGACTATGGTTCCAGCTGCCTTGAGATCATTGACAAGATCCTCCCGTGTAGTTATGGGCTGATTCCTCACCGTTCTCATGATCATTGCAACTCCACGAGGTGAGATCTTGCATGGGGCCCCAGGCCGAGGGAGATTGACAGTTCTTTTGTGTTTCTTCCATTTGCGAATAATCGCACCAACTGTTGTCACCTCACCAAGCTGCTTGGCAATGGTCTTGTAGCCCATTCCAGCCTTGTGTAGGTCTACAATCCTGTCCCTGACATCCTTGGAGTGCTCTTTGGTCTTGGCCATGGTGGAGAGTTTGGAATCTGATTGATTGATTGCTTCTGTGGACAGGTGTCTTTTATACAGGTAACAAGCTGAGATTAGGAGCACTCCCTTTAAGAGTGTGCTCCTAATCTCAGCTCGTTACCTGTATAAAAGACACCTGGGAGCCAGAAATCTTTCTGATTGAGAGGGGGTCAAATACTTATTTCCCTCATTAAAATGCAAATCAATTTATACAAATTTTGACATGCGTTTTTCTTGGATTTTTTTGTTGTTATTCTGTTTCTCACTGTTCAAATAAACCTACCATTAAAATTATAGACTCATAATTTCTTTGTCAGTGGGCAAACTTTCAAAATCAGCAGGGGATCAAATACGTTTTTTCCTCACTGTACATTTCTGTGGACGTCATTGAAGACCACGTCCCACGGTGCCTGTTTAAGTTCGGGAAGGTCGCGTTATTGCATTGTTGATGAGCGTAGTGTGACACACGTGTCGTACTTGTGTAATAATAGCTTAGCGGGCTCGTATTCAAAGTACGCCTGGCCAGTTCGCTTGGCTTCTGAGATCCGACGAGATCTGGGCACGGTTCCACGCGACTCTGCCGCCTCCCGTTCATACCCCGAGCGTTCCCCGACGACAGATTCCGGAGCCCCATTAATCCGTGGCAAATGACAGCAGCAGCCACCAAACGGTTCGGCTGCGCTCGCAAGCTCTGCCCAGATGTGGCGATCGCGTCGACGGCTAAAGGTTCACTCGCCGTGGTCAGCGTTACGAGCGCAAAGAAATGGAGCGCGGCTAACGCCTGCCACGCTTTCGGTGCACCCCGACACTCATTTGTTAATGCGGCCGTCCGTCGTGCGCGTGTGGCCGATGAACGCGCGCGTGCGTGCGGGGTTGCAGCGGCCCGCGCGTGCCATCCGCGTGGGTTTTTGCGCGCCGCGTGCTTTGGCCGCGTGGGTTAGCGCTCGGGTAACTCGCTGGCGAAGGGAGCTACAGTTGCGCGTTGTGTCGCCACCCCCATCAGTCATCTCGCCGGAGAAGAAGGAGGAGAAGACGGAGAAGGAAGAGGAGAATAAGATGGAGGAGAAGGAGAAGGAGGAGGAGAAGACGGAGAAGGAAGAGAAGAAGAAGAAGAAGGAGGAGGAGGAGGAGGAGGAGAAGACGGAGAAGGAAGAGGAGGAGGAGGAGGAGGAGAAGAAGAAGAAGAAGGAGAAGGAGGAGGAGGAGAGGAAGGAGGAGAATGAGAAGGAGGAGAAGGAGACGGAAGAGAAGGAAAAGCAGGAGAAGAAGGAGGAGAAGAAGAAAATAATGATAATAATAATATGAAGGGGCGCTATACAATGCCGCGCTCTTTAATTCCAGGCCGGGTGAAGGATGCATGTTTGTGTTTTGGGCGTTATTTGTTAGTTCACCGCTGGATGAAGGTTTTTATTTTCTCCCCGCCGTGTGGATGGTGGGGGGTGATGCCGCACCCAAACTTCACCACGCTGCTAATGACGTGCGGGTTGGCGATGGGCTTTACAACACATTCCTGCGGAGGAAGCTGGTAGGAACGTTGGGTTGCTCGGTCAACGGCCAGGGTCAACGGCGGCACCACGTGGTGTATTCTGCAAATATGCCCGACTGTGAGGGCGGGCACAAGCCGGCGTGAGTAGGTTAAACGTTGACTTTTATAAGGGCACCACGGGGTGACCAGCCCCTCCCCACCCAGCCCCACCCCTCCCACCCCCCACCCAGCCCCACCCTCCCCACTCAGCCCCTCCCCACCCTCCCCACCCAGCCCCTCCCCACCCTCCCCACCCAGCCCCTCCCCACCCTCCCCTCCCCACCCAGCCCCTCCCCACCCTCCCCTCTCCACCCAGCCCCACCCCTCCCATTTTTGGATGCACGACGGTCGGATACAATAATCCCCTGTGGGCTGGTGGTGTAACCAGGAGGTTCCTACCAGTAAAATAGGCTAATGGGATAAGTTAAATAAGGACAATACTAATGCAATGAGACACAACTAAAAAAAGAAAATATGTATTTACAGTAATAATAACAGGAAGCCAATAATGACATCGTTTATCTTTATACACGTATGAATATAACATCACACACGTAAACAAATGTACCCATTACTCGCCAGATCCGGCACGTTAAACAGCGTTCAGCCTGGATGGCGCTTGGATAAGCGATCACCATGCACACCAGGTGACGTAGGCTGCTGCGTGCTGACGTCGTGGGCAGCAGAGCGCAGTGCAGTACTTATATGGTCCCACGTCCACGATCCCCACCTTCGTTAAGCTGCACCAGTAAGGTGAAGTATAGTAAAATAACTCCCCATGACCTGCACGCCGTCGGGAGGCCTCCATCCAGCAGTAGATTAACCGAGGGCTGTATACTCACGGCAATAATTCTGACATTTCAAATCCCAACAGGAGTCAAATGATGTAATCGAACCCACGAGGTTCCTCTCAATCATCGCGCCCAGCCGGGGGTGTAGGGAGAGCGTTGGTGTATAGCCCCCCCCCCGTATTTTAAGATACTATTTGGGGTTAATGCCACCAACATGGGACGTCACTTAGGGCAGCCACAATCCGACAGGCCGACGTCTTGTCAGTATTACTATCTTTTGCCATTCATCGCAACTGCATCATCTGCATAGCAGTCAGTTAAAATTTCATTGAAATGAGGGCCGAATTGTTTCACTGTGACCGACTTGACCGTGGTTTTTTTCTTGGTGAAATCGCTCCCAACGGCGAAGTTGTTCGCCCTTTCGGGTGATGAATTGTGGTCATACGACCCCAGTTTACCCACACGGCACGGCGAGGCACTGCCCCACCAGCAAAGGAGAGAGCGTGGCTGCTGCTGAAAGACAGCCAAACTGTTCGCAAAGTCATCGTAAGAATTGTTGAAATTGTACGTCACCTTGACCAATTTGACATTTAAGTATCCCACGGTCTTATCAGCATCAGAGACTCGTGTCAGATATTTACATCGTACAGCTTTCTCAAATGTCACCTTTAAACCGTGGCGTGTTTCTTCCGCGGCATGTCGCGTGGTATATCTCACGGCGAGTTTCGTCTGGTTTTTGTTTCAACCGCTTCGGGTTAAATTCCTGAGAGCACGTTCAACACTCGCGAATAATCATAATGATCATAATGAGACATGAATATAATAATGACGGGGAGTCGCTTGTCTCCGGCGTGACGCCGTCGTCAGGAGATGGGATGGGATGGTCCCCGGTGGACAAGACGCAGGACGAAGCGGCAGTCGAGGAGGGCACGAATGCTCCCGAGGAAGAGGAGGACGTCCCCCCTGCGAAGATGGAGCAGATGGAATCCGCTCGCGCGCTGGTGCTGGATAACATTTATTCACATTGCAGGATGTCGGCTTGGAGCAGGGGGTCGGGCGGTGGGAGGGTGGGCGGGGAGGAGTTGGGGGGGGGGGGATGCCTTTATCCAGCGGTGGATAGACTGTGGCCGGTGATGCAGTTAACGAGTGTGCGCTGGGCTGCTGTGCCCCCCGCCCCCCCCCGCCTCTTTGCTCGTTGCCTGTAGGTGTCAGTAGAGCTTCGTAGCTCTGGGGCCGATCGACGCACCCTGCTCCGGTTGCCTCTATTACCGCGCACGCAGCATCGCCCGTGAGCCTGTGGACAGACGTTGCGCGGGGCTGGCCCAGGCCCTCCTCGTGCGAAACTGGCGCTAATTCATCCCACTTGCTTAGTGAGCGCTGACCTTCGCGTGAATATAAACCAAAGCCGTCGCAACGGTGATTTACGAGGCGTCGAAATGCGACTGAAACAGCGGGAATATTTGCTTTGCCGAGAGACGTATCGAGCCATCGCGTGGACAAGGTGGGGCAGGGGAGTCGCCAGCACGTGCGACTGGGAGAATGGAGTTCCGGCGGTGAAACAATCGCCGTCAGAAGTGTGCAGCAAACCACGCAGACTGTCCCAGCGGCCGATAATTACGGCCGTGGCCCAATCTGGCCCGCCACTTCGGAAGGACCCTCAAACAATGAAATTCGGTCGCTGCAAGCACGGAGGGCCGCACTAATTAGGGAACTCTGCAGAGGTATAATTTCAGTCTGGCAATGCTGTTTTTTTCTTCTCTAAACTTTGACCGCACTCGGACACCCGTTTATATTTTATGTTGTTCTGAGCAAGCAGTCCCACCCAGGTGATAAAAGTTTGATCGATTCTTGTGTGCTTTGTCTCGATGATGGCATTTTGAGAGTTCCGTTTGGCGCCGAGAGAGGACAAGGTTCCCCGCGCGTGGCTTAGTCCAACGGAGCTCGCCAACGTTCTGCGGTGAATTTTGTGGAAGCAGGGCGAGAACTCAAGAGACCAGGAAAGGAATCTCACTTGCGACAGTGACCTGAGCTGCAACAATACACGTACGTTGAACATCTTTCGCACCGTACGTAGCCAACCGTGATAATCGGAGGTGCGGGGAAGGGCAACGAATTAAACACAAAAAAAACACTTCCGAAGCAGTGAGTTCTAAATCTAGATGATTATTTAAAAGTGCGTAGCTCCGGTGGCTTCCGAATATCGGAAGGAAGAGCGTTCCAGACGGTAGCAGAAGCGACACCTGAAGGCGCGCGATGCGGTGACCGCCGTCTGTGTTCAATGGCGAGCAGCCAAAAAGCCGCCGCCGCTGTCGCTGCGAGGATGATCGTCGGAGTTCGCGTGATGGTGGTTTACGCTCCTTGACGATATCAGCAACAACAACAAAACCAAGTGAAGTGAATTACAGCGATGAAGCAAATCAAAACGTGGACAAAAAAATAACAATAACAACAACAACAACACGCCAACACAAGTGCTCGCGGAGGGATTTTGCGATGACCTCGCTTTGTTCGTCCAGACCTCCCCCGGCGGTTTCAGCTCCTGGAACGAATGACCTCGGCCAAATCCCAACCTCGTCCCGACGCCTCCGCCGCCACCACCACCACCACCACCACGGCCCTCTAATTGGGAGCTTAAAGCGCGGCTCCCCGTGCCGCCTCCTGCAGGTCGCCTTGTCAGAGGTTCACACCTGGAGCGGAGCGGCCGGGCTCAGCGCCAGCGGGAGGGACGATGCAGCGGAGCGTGATGCTGGTCCAGTGACCCCTCCCCACCACCACCCTCACCCAGGGTGCCAATTGGACTCCCGCCTCGCCTCCGCTAACTCCGCTGCCCGGCCAGGAACCACGCGCGTCCACGCTCGTGGCCCCGATCGCCGCCGTTAGCGCCACTTTGAGAGATGGCGAGTGCGGCACCCGAGCTGCCTGGGGTTACTGTGCACTTTCTGCAAGACTGACAGCGCCGATAAATCACCACGCTCTAATGAATAGATCTGCCTCATTTCCCTAACAAATACGGTGTAATTACACCGCTGAATAGATTGATTGTATCTAGCCACTCCGATCACTGTGTTAATTGCACCTCGGCCGGTAATTTATAGGACATGGAGCTTTAAATACCAGCCAATACCTAACACTGAGATCCACGAGCCAAGGCCATTAAAAGTATAGGTCCGGAATTATACACCGACTCTCTCTCTCTCTGTTTTGTTTGGGCCGCAAGATTGACTCGCGTTGCGCACGCAATAAAAACTCGCCACGAAAATTTCTTCCTGCGACATAATTCCACGCCGTCACACGCCGAGACACCGCAGAGAGACACACACACACACAGAGACACACACAGAGAGACACACACACAGAGACACACACAGAGAGACACACACACAGAGACACAGAGAGAGAGAGCGCGAGAGAGTGAGAGAGGAACGCCCGTGGTTTAAGCGGCTCGCGCAGACGGCCTCGTCTGAGAAGAGTCACAGTTGAGAGAGGCAAACCACCACTGCCAGTCAAAAAAACCTCCCGGTAAACGGACGACGAGAGAGATTCGTGAGGGTTTTTTTAGAGGGGGGGGGGGGTCGTTGCTTGCGCCATGGTACATCAAAGCAACTGCTGCTCTCCACGTGACCTTAGGCTGCACGACGGGAGGGTCGCCGTGCCGAGACACTTTGTGCAACACAACAAAAACAAAACGGTGCACAGTTCCGCACTTTCATTAGCCTCCTTGTTCCCACTCCGAGATTCAGAGTATGTTGTTGTTGTTGGTGTGTATTGTGCGCGTTGAATATACAGCGGATAAAAAAAAACCAGTAGCGACCTAAAAGGGGGAAATGTACGATTATTTGTTCCTGCTGTTGTCGTAGCGTGTAAGAGCAAATCTTATTTCGCGTCGTTCTTTGTAAAAACAAAAAACAACAAAAAATCATCTCACTATTCTTGGTTCGAAATTTTGAGTGAAGCCGCGCTTGTTTTACACATCCCCTGAAGCCTTGATCACGTCTCGCATTAGCGATGCTGTGTCCTCATAAGTTAACGCGTTCTTCTGTTGTTCATCTGAAGTCGTCTTGCCCCTAACGGGGGGGGACTACGCCGTTCCAAACTGCGCTGTTTTGTGTGTGTGAGAGAGAGAGAGAGAAAAAAACATCCTCTGTTTGATTTGTTTTTATTCCGCTTCTATTGATTTAGCGGCTTTTTTGCGAGCAGCAGCAGCAGCAGCTCGTAAGCTCACAAACAGAAAACCATAGCGCGCAGGTCTGCAGTGATTTGCTCTCAGGGGAGAGAGCGCAACACACTTTTATCTGCCGTTCCGAACGCTGCCTATCATGTTTATGTATGATGGCATCAAACAGGGTGGGCTTATCTGCCAGCCACCCGTGCCTCCTGTGTGTTTTTTTGTCTCTGTGTGTGTTTCTTTTTTTGCAGCAGGAGAATGAGAGATGGTGTTGTCCTTGAGAACCAATAAGAGAGGGAATAGGGTGGGTTTTTATTCTCTCTCTCCCGCTGTACTCAGCGCGAGCACGCACGCACACACCCTTTTAGACATGACATGTGTCAACGCATGATAAATGGAGCAGGAGACTGTTTAATTTCGTGGGGGTAAACCCAGGAGATCCGAGGCAAACCTGAGTTGCAAGGGAGCGTTGCGCAATTGCGATCGCGACGCCCTATTCTTTGCGCTCGCTGAGCGCCGAGTGATAGCGAAGTTGAAACAGACAGACCGGTGGAAATTACCATTTTCTCATTAAATATGTAAATAGCGCAGCACAAGCCATTTAACAAAGTTGTTATTTCCGCCATGAAGGTCGGCGGAATATTAATTGACATCTTCATCTGGTGAGGTTGCCTCCCGTTATTTGCGACACATTTGTTAGGCTAATTTCTTTAAGTAAATAGGGAGGAGGGGAGGGAAAAACGGTTCGGTAGGGGAAAAAAATGAAACAATTTTTCATTGCCTCATTTAATCTAATATTGGCAAAAGAAAACTACGGATTGCTATTGTAATTTAATGATAATTTTATCGTCAATAATACCAATCATGGTTAATTGCACCGTAATGAGCTTCTTGGAATAATTAGTGACACGGGGAAAAAAAAAACAATATGTGGATATAGATGTTGGTAAAATGCGTCACTTTGCGAAAATAATCGCGCCTCTCGACGTTCGCGACCAACTCGCGAGATGTCTCCGGTCACGGCAGTACGGCGCGAGCCCCAGAATCTGTGTGGGACAAAAGCAGGTTCTGGGGCTCGCGCCTGGGGGAGGTTCATGAAAACGGAAATCGGTTGGCTAGTTCGCGAGCATTGGTCTCGCAATTCCATTCCCGTGGAATCGTACACACTCTGCTTCCGTCCGCGCGGCCGCCGTGCCGCACTGCGTTGCGTGCCGCCGTCCTGGTAACGCCACTGCTGGGTCACGAGAGTCAAATCTTGGAGCCTCCGTTGGGTGTGGGCGAGGGCATCCCCGCGTCGTGCGGGTTGTGGTGGGGGGGGGTGTTTGACCTTACTTTATCACCTCAGTCAGTCTGGGTTGTTGAAGGTCGGCTGCGTAGGCGTTGTGGTATAGTACAGCACAACAATTGATTTTCTACACTGCCCTCCGCTGGCAACTTAGCCTCATTGTGTTTGTAGCACAACCGGAATAGACATGAGAAATGTATCAACTAAAAAAAATCCCTTATTATTATTCAAACTGCAGCTGTTGCTTTTTGTTTTATCCACATGCTGTGTTTTTTTTTAGGCAGTGGTGATGTACGCATTCACGACGAGCATCTCTGCTATCGCTGTGCATCGAGCCCCGGGAAAGATGCACGGGCGATGGTGACAGCGGGCGGCACTTCGCGTCGACGATGCGCGCGAGGTGGCTTCCAGCTATCGCACGAACAAAGCATTTGCGCCGGGCAATTGTCTCCTTAAACACGTGATTGACAGCGCACTTGAAGGAGGGCCACGGCGCACCGTTGGGAAATGCGAACCCCATTAAGCGCACATTATTACATTATACAGTACGTGGCGTTAGGGCTAATTGATGAATACTAAATGCGGATTCAGATTCAGAGTGAAATGCGCGCGAGCGTTTTGCGTTCGTTCTTGGGCTGGGGAGCCGGGCTCGGGGCTGTTTTTACGCCGGGCTCATTACGGCGGCAGACACACAGATGCTCGTTCGTCTGCCGGTGTACAGATGGGCCGCACGCGCCTTCCCCTAATTCTCTCAATATCATCTTCGTTGATTTGAGTAGCACCGAGTGAGTTGATTGTGCGAGTCTCACGCGCGCCCGGTACGCTCGCAAAAAAAAAAAAATGAAAAACGGCAGTCGGGATTTCTTAGAGGAGATTCCCTCCACATTCGCTGTCCCTGGCTCTACGCTGGCAATCTCAACAGGGCCCTCGCGGTACTGGGTTGGTCTCAAGAAGGAGCGCGCGGGGCCCTCTCACCGAGACCGACACGATTATCGCTCTCCCGCCCATCGCTCACTGGAGCACGTGAACACTTTGGGTACTGACGCTCGGCGTAGACTGTGAAAGCGGCGTTCGCACAATCTGTGAACCGCCGTTGACCAAATCGCTGTGCCCCGATCCCTTAATGTCCCTTCGTTTTTTTTTTCGCTCCGAGCGTTTGGGCGGCTCCCGAAGAAGCTCCCGGTGCGTGGGGCAAAACGTCGGACATCGGGGCCGAACAGCGCGCGGAACGACCCGGAAACGCACTGGAGATGAACACTTCGCATCTTGTGAGTACGTTCGACCCCGCGGTATTTTACGAACATTTCCCCGTCATCAAACAAGGTGAAACAATAATTTATAGACGAATCCATTCCTAATTGGGTCGTACAAATAGAAAAAAAATCCACTTTTGCTGATTATACTAATGATTAGCAGGATCTTTAAATTGCTTCAAATCCGCGTCTGACATCGTGGCACTGCCCAGAAGGGAGAAAGAGAGAGGTGTTGAGTCTTTACTGGAGCGGTGGCAGGGGGTCAGCAGCACGGACGATGGAGGGGAGGTATTTCCAGACTACAGAGGCAGCAGCAGAGATGGAGCGACCTCCCATTGACAGAGGGCTTCAATCCACGCATGCTGTTCGCGTACATGTAATATTTCAAACTGAATTATGGTCCTAATTGGTTGCACGTGCAGTGGGCGAGTTATATAAATATATATTTTAAAAGGTACTGCGAGATTATACTAACGATCACCCGCGTCGTTAAAGCGCGTTGTACAACTTGCCCTTGCAGCAACCACGGGACGTCCAACAAAAAAAAAGAAGCTTCGGATCGCACCTCCCAAGGGAGCGGATCACGCCCGAGAGGATGACGGTCGCTGTGACGGCACGATTAAAGAGGCTCTCCGTGTGCGCGCGCAAACTTTAATGAATCGAAGCAACCGCGGGACCGTCAAAGATGGTTGACCGGCCTGGAGGGGGCCTTCACCCAGCAGTGGATAGATACTGGCTGATGATTGATGACGACGGCCAACATTTTTCACCATTATTTCTTTTTTTTATTCTGCACTTAAAAAAAAAACACAATACCCTTTTGCCAATTTGACATTACGTCTCTCCGATTAACCAAAGGTTGGCTACGTACGTACGGTGCGATAGAAGTCCAACATACACGAATACGTCAGCACGAGGGGACGATCTCTTCTGCCCCGTTCGCACGCGCGCACCGCGTGACTATGCACGGACGATGCTCCTGGCTCAGCGCAGGGCTGCCGATCGCTGGCGTTTAATTGAACGGACACTCCCCCCCCCCATCCCTCTCTCTTATTATTATTTCGGTGGACGATCTCCGCTTCTATGGTCTCACACGGGACCACCGTTGATGAATGATCTCTGTCTCTACGACTGCCGTCTCCGAGTGGACCGCGCATTTGAATTTCAATTTTTTGTTTCCTCTGCTCGCACGCGCGTGTGCGTGCGTGCGTGTCACGGTCAACCCCCGGCCGCTATTTCCCCAGGTGCCGTAAATAAATATTGAAGTAAAGTTGGGTCCGCTAATTAAATCATTTTGTTCACTCCACAAATGACCCGGCGAATTTACTTCATCCACTCTGCTTGCCCGGCAATGTGGGCGCGGTGTGAGGCATGCCGCTCATGGGGCTTGTCGTGTGTTAATGTCGATTGTTTAGCCAGCCGGTTGCCGAACGAATACATTGGAAGGTCGCACTCATTACACACACACACACAAAGTGCTCGCCAGAAATAAACCACAATTACCTTGCTGATCTCGTCACAGGGCATGAACCGTCGCGCGAACTCCGGACTATTCTCGCAGCGGCAGCATCGCGCGCTTCCAGATAAGCTTCCGCGGCCGTCTGGAACGCACTTCCTTCCGATATTAGGAAGCCACTTCCTGCTTTCAAATCTAGATTGTAAATTCATTTCTTTAACTGCTCTTTTACGTTTATTTTGTTGTCCTTCCCCCGCACTTCCGATTAGCACGGTTGGCTACGTGCGGTGCGAAAGAGGTTCAACGTACAGACGTACAGCCGTCGCGGCTTACACAACACCTGTTGGGGTCCACGTTCTTGCTTTTATCGGAAATATTCCATGGTAACCCTCCGGACAGCCCTCCCGTTCACCAGACACTACGCCAACAACGATATTTCAACACTTACCTAGATCTCACTTTTCCAACTTAGAGACGTTGTCACGAGACCTGGTGGCATTTTTGCGTTTCCCCAGCAACGAGTGATACATCTGACAGTTTTTTGAGCATGCGGACACGATGTAGATTTCGGTGCCATTCCAGCTAGGCATTCGGGCCTCTCATTTGCATTCTGTGTTTGAGACCTGGTGCATTATCTCATGACATTTAGAAGGTCTATCTGGCAACATTGACCGTACTCTCTGGATTATGACACAACCATTCCCCTTGTCAATTGAAGAAATGGAAATTACTGGACGTTAGGTGTGCGAGAGAAAATATTTTTTTGCGTATTCACGTCGGGCACAGTTTTTTTTTTATTGGGTGCGTCTTATTTTTCGGAGTAAGAATACGGCAGCGATTTTTTTTTTGTGGTTTGTTCGGAAAGTTTCCACCCTCAGGAGCTGACAACATCGGACCTCCTGCCGATACCAACGGTGGGCCCCGCACCTCCCCGGGTCTCCGTTTGAAATTAAATCACACCGCTGCGTAACGATGTGCACATGCCCCGACCGATTTACACCGACGAGGATGTTTCTGGTATCCGGGAGTGCCCTCCGTGCGGAAATCAGAAACTGCGGCTAGCGCGCGGGCGAGCTGGGCCAGGACAAAGCCGCGCGTCTCAGTTTCAATTTTTTTTTTGTGCAAGCTCCGAAGCGGGGTGGAAAGATGTCCACCTCTGGGGGCGGCCGGCGCGGCCACACGAGGAGGGGTTTTGTGAGCCGCCCTCCCTCGCTCCCTCGCTCCCTCGCTCGCTCGCTCGCTCCCATCTCGCCCGCCGGGCCCCCACGTGCGCGTGACTTCCTGCCGACTTAGGAAAAGGGGAATTAAATTATTTTTTTTAATGGTCACGGTTACTTCCCTCCGTCCTTTTTTGGGGAGAGGGAGGAGGGACAGCACGGGCCATCGATTAAACACAATGCTGGGACATTCAGCGGCGCGTAAGATTACCCTGTCCTGACTTGACGTGTGGATCCCCAGAGGGCGCGAATCGGTCGGTGCTGCCCTCCCTGCAGCCTCCCGCCCCCCCCTCCCAGCAAGTGGTGCCGGGAATGGGGCCTGGCTGAGGGCTGGTTGCAGTAAGTACCAGCCGAACTTCAGCGGAGACAACTTTTCGTTTGTTTGTCAATTCCCTTCCTCATCGATGTCATTGTGGTATCAGCGTGCTGTCTTCACGAGACAAAGAATCCGTTGGCAACTTTGGCCCACAGAAGTGGATATTAACGAGCTACC
Organism: Petromyzon marinus; assembly: GCF_048934315.1. Taxonomy (NCBI): domain Eukaryota; kingdom Metazoa; phylum Chordata; class Hyperoartia; order Petromyzontiformes; family Petromyzontidae; genus Petromyzon; species Petromyzon marinus. Next base: position 10,597,009 of record NC_133706.1, on the reverse strand, counting down.
TCTGAGATCCCTTCGAGTGACCTCTGGTCCACGCAGTTGAGGCGCTCCCACCCGCTCTGCGCATGACAGTAATGCTCGTCTAATGAGACGCAACCCGATATTGAATAATCATAACTGGAATTCAAAGCAACTTAAGTGCGGAACGAAAATCCTATGCAATGTTTTTTTTTAACGCATTCATTGGCGACCGGGCTGAGACCACCATCAACCCCGCTGCACTTGAGAGCCTGTCGTAATCACGATCGCCAGCCTGGGTTTGAACCCAGGAACCTCAGCGGAGCCGGCTCAGCGCTCTGATCTCTGAGCCACATGGCCCACGTACTTCCTCGGAGCCGCGTAATCCTCGACCGCACGCGACTTCCCCGCTCGCCCCGCTAGCCGCGCGTTCCCCGAACTCCTCCCCATGTCGCGCAGAGCGACGCCGTCGCTTGCTCAGTAACCCGAGGTCGACGTGAACAATGAAAAAAAAAATCGTGCAAGCGCACGGATCCCGTAACGCCCTTCGACTTTGCGTTTCTCTTCGGGAAGCATTCAATCAGCGATAATAACGTTACCTACCTAGCCGCTCAACAGATACATTAATCAAAGGGCGACACTTTGATCAATGTGGCCGGTTTTTGAATAAGGTAGCCCGCTAATAGCAACACAACTTTATTTTAAAGCTTCATTCATCTGGATCGTCCACACGAGAGTTATCGTGCCCCTCCCTGTCGCAGACAGGCGGACGGACGCACGATGCGTTCCCAATCTTTTCTTCAGAGACGGAGCGATTCGTCGGCGTTTCCAGAGGGTTGCGGTAAACGAATAGGCTCAACACCAATGGGGATACACCGGCGCTCCGACAATAATTTCTTGAATTGACGATAATTATTTAGAGACGGAGGGAGGGGGGGGGAGTGGATGAGCCTTCGGGATTGGGGGGGAAGGGAGGGGGTGACCAGCCCCCAGCGCCTCCCCCACCCAGACGCAACGGGGCTGCTGTCGCTGTGTCGCAGCGCTTCATCACGTGATTCCTCGGCTCCAAACGTGACCCCCCTCCCCGCTATCCGCGCGTCACACCCGCCTGTGGTCAGATGTACGCAATAGTTGGTGCTCGTATTGGCTCGCGCGAGATGGGGACACTCTCGGACGATCCGGCTGCCAACGCGAATATCAATGTACCTGTGGCGGAGTGGCCTGGTGGGCATGTGCCATGGTACCAAGAATGTATGTATGTTGAATTTATTTCGCACCGTACGTAGCTAATCGTACTCATCGGAGGTGCGGGGGGAGGGGGGGGGGGAAGGACAACAAACTAAACACAATAAGCGGTTCTAAAGAAATGCGTTGTTTTTTCGATCTATATTTGAAAGTGCGTAGCTTCCAGTGGCTTTCTAATATCGGAAGGAAGATCGTTCCCGACGGCCGCAGAAGCGCATCCGAAAGCACGCGATGTGGCAACCACCGACTTTGTCCGATGGTCAGCCAAGAGCCGCTACCGCGTGGATGAGTAGAGTTTGCGTGAATGAAGTTGGGACCCATCTCCTGTCCAACCCCCCCTCCTTAGACTGGTGCCTGGCCTCCTACGGCACGTGAGCTACTGCCATCTGTGCAGTTACACCGCCTGCACTCTCGGTAGTCGAACCACCACTTGCTTCCCCCCCCCCCCCCCTTCGATCGCAATCGAGAAGCGAGGTCCGTGTGTTTGCCCGTGCGATCCTCGAGCAACGTGATATTGTAATAATACATTCGAGTAAATACCGCGCGTTAAAATTTTAATTTCCCCGATTCTTTCAGACGAGCGGCAGGATTTACGATGCGACAATGTGAGATTAATTTCCGCGCGACATCGTTACCCGCTGCACGCGTTTAGCGCGTCGCGCGCTGCAACAGCGACAAAAAAAATCCCTTCCATTAAATGCCTTTTCTTAATTTGCATAATTTAATATCGCAAAACGGGGCCGCTCAACAGTTAATATTAAAGCAGGCAAATTCATCACGTGTATACGCTTTAGAGAAGAAGAAGAAGGAGGAGGAGAAAAAAAATGAACCCGGGCCTCGTACAGCAGGCGTGGCATTAAATTTGTATGAATGAAATTAATGAAGGGGGCGTCTGTTGTAATTAAAAAAAGTGGCTTAAGCTGGAGGAGTGGGGAGGAGTGGAGAGGTGGGGGTGGTAGGGAGGGAGGCTGTGGTGGGGGGGGGGGCAGGCGGTGGGGGTGTGGGGAAGTGGTGGGATCTTTGGGTCACGCTCCCACCCCCCTGCCGCTTCCGCGCCCCGGATTGTCCACACGCCGACCCCGCGAGCCCCCTCCCCCGCCCCTCCCCCCTCTACCCCCGCCCTTCCCCCCTCCACCCCTCCCCCTACCCCCACCGCGTCCCCGGAGAGCGAAGCAAATAAATTCTACTGGCTGCCTCTGCCTTCCAAAAAAAAAATGTGTTAAATTAATTGCTGTAATCTCATCCCATCTAAGTGTTGCATCAATTGGGTCGGGCATTAACATATCGGGCGTAGGGCAGAGTCAGTCTAGGTGACATAATGGCGCGAGATCGTCACGATGTCTCCTTTCTCTTCCAAACGCCGCCTTCGCACTCCTGTGACCCGATCGTGCCTTGAGGAATATCTCTCAGCGAGGCCCGAGCGTTCGTCACCGGGTCGTTTCACTCGCGGGTTGCGATCGCGTCCGCAGAAGATCACCGCAGCGCGCCCCGCAAATTCTAACGGGCGCAATGGGGCATGGGATAGGGTAGTCGAGTGGGTAATACGTTGCAATAATAATTACAGTGCTAACAGACGTAAGTGGGTTGGTGGCGTGTGGGGTTTTGGGGTGGGGGTGGGGGGGGGCAGCAGGACGCGTCGCTGTGGATGCGTGCTGGTCGATGATCGAGAATCCTGCAAGGGTGGCGGCCAACGGAGGAGGAGAACGCGTCCGGGAACGACGTCCGGCGCGGAGATGGCGCGATGGGAATCATCTCGTGCGCAGGTGTTAGATCGGGGCACGGCAACCTGAGGCTCTGGAGTCGCATGCGGCTCTTTGAGGACCGCTTCGTGACCGTTTATTTGCCGAGGACCCACACCGTCTCTCGTATTCACCACACAGTGCATTGCGGTTCTTGAAATATTGAGGGTTTTTGTTTTTTTGTTTTTACCGAATTCGAAAAAAAGAATTTCTCTTCTTGTTATTTTGGTTGCCGACCCCTGCGTGAGATGGATTGATGCATCGCAGGATCGCGAAAGACGGCCATGCATTTTCGTCCATCCGCGGATTGACCATGGCTGCTGCTGATGATGATGATGATGATCACCACCACGATAATGTAATACTTTGTAATAATTCGTGCGGGGCAATGTGCAGATGTGGCCATAAAAACGCGGCTTCATCTCAGGATGAATTTTGCCACACGCCCAGAATCGCCTATTGGACTACCTCGGAGGAGCAATTACAACAAAGGCGTCTGTGGGGAAATGACCGTGTCTTGGTGGTGGTAGGGTCCCTTTATTTACAACAGATGACCGCCCACAACCGACAGCGGAGTGGCACGGGGGCATTGCAAATCGTACAAGTGCACCAGCTGTGCCCCCCCCCCCCTCCGCCAGACATTGTTATGAAACAAGGAGGAATCAGGCTACAACACCTCTGTGCGTGCGTAGCGGTCAAGATTCCCAGCACTACCCCAGGCGCACAAAGACTGCTTAGCTTCTGAGATCGGAAGAGATCCGGTTGCATTCTGGGTGATTAGTTCATACGCAGTTAACAGATGTGGGAATTTATTTTTTCACAGACTATGTCAATGTCAAATCTCGAACTGTCTACATCGACCAACGGGGTGCTTGTTGCTCATCTCTGATAGTGGACCTAAGCCAATGACAAACATCCATATTCCCATGGTGGGGACCAGTCTATCCAAAGGCTGAAAAATTAACAAGAGTAAGCTCAAGTTATTTTGTTTTAAGTTCCAAGATGGATAATTCATGACGTCAACTTTTCGCCCAAAATTGTTGGCCATGGCCTGTGAGCTTAACCCCAACCCAACCCCAATTAAACAAGGAAGACAAATCATGCGTACGCATGGATTCTGTAAAGCTTTCCCCCACGCGTGTGTCCTCGGGAAGTCTTTATTAGCAGTAAGGCATCGCGTGTGAGGATCGATGGTTTTTCCGTCCATGTACGTTGCCAGCAATGGGGTCATGTCACCCCTGTGGCCAGTCACTAGAGACACCACCATTCATCCCAACAAAATAATGATTGATTATCGATTCGAATCGTGCAAATATATCGAGAGAGGTGCCGCTATGCTCACGCGAACTCCGTCTGAGCTATGGGTGGTTTTTTTTTGGCCAAATCAGCTGGCCATGCACCTGATCGCTTCAGATTTTGGAAGCTCGACAGGCTGTAGCCTGGATAGTGTTCGTTTGAACACCATCCAACACGGATAGTGTTGCAGACTGTGAAGCTACAATGTCGGCCAACATAGGGCAGCGCAGAAACATCCTTTGTTGCAGTCTGACTCTCTGATAAGCCACTTCGGTGAGCTATCATTTGTGGCCAGGTCGCTCCTGACACTAATGGCTCATTGCGCCTTAATTGCTAAAATAAATACAATTGCTAGGTTAAGTTTAACACGTAGGCTTTTGCGACCAATATTATTCATAATAAAGGTTTTTGGGTTAGATCGCGTTATTTATAAATGTGTCGTAACCCTCCACCACCCGACACGGCCAATCAGCAAAAAAAGTGTCACGTTGACAAAAGACAAATAATTCACTACTTTAGCCCACCGGTGTGTTGAAGAGTGAATCCACAACATTTACAGTTTGAGTACGAAGTTTCGCTGGTAAATACATCCAGCATCATCGGGCAATTCGCCAGAATGGTAAAGCCCTCGCTTGCTCCCGGTTTTAAATAGAGCAGCAGGGTGACGTCATCATTTAACTCATATCAGGTGCAGTGATTAGAGGCGGAGGGGGGGTATTGTAATTATATAATCGATTAGTAATCAGTCAATGGTTATGATTAGTAATGAGTTGTAGATGAGTAATTAGTTGTAATGTGTGTAAGTGATTATATGCTATGTTAGTAATCTGTTAATTAGTATGTGTTTCCCCTATAAGGAATTGTAATGTGCATTCATATTCTTAGCTCCCTCGGCAAAGCCACGCTGAAGGGAAACAACAAAACAACAAACATATATTTTATTATTTTATTGCTTCCCCCCAATGCGACTCCACCGAAAGAGCCAAGAACATGAATTACTGCAGTCACGAAAGCTTTAAATCAAAATGTAATGTGTATTATTTAATAATACGCTTCCAGGCCACACTAAGCCTGTAGCTGTCAGAGCGATTAAAGTTATTTTTATTCCTCTCAATTTCAATGGATTCTCTAATTAGTCTTTGCCAGTAATAATTAGTTTTACACAACACTGCAACATTATCAAAATCAATTGAGTGTCCTTGTTGACAAGCATGTTCAGCCACTGCCGACAGTTGTGTTTGAGATAATTTAATATTTATCTGATGTTCTTTTAGTCTTACGCTGATGTTACATCCCGTCTGTCCAATATAGCATCTGCCACATAAACAATTAATCCGATATACACCTTCTGTTGATAATTTAGGTAATGCGTCTTTAGTGCAAGATACTAGTTTTTGAATTTTGTGTACTGTACCAAATCTTACTGTAATGTTTTGCTTTTGCAAAACACGGGCTAATTTGTCAGTTACTCCTGAGATATATGGAATTTTTATTGTTTTAACAATCTGATCGCTTTCAGCAGTATTGCTTTGCGATCGTGATTTGGCATTCAGTGCTCTGTTAATTTGAGCATTATTGTAGACATTCTGTCGTAGTGCGTCTTTAATGTGTTTGATCTCTCTCACTAGACTCTCACCATCTGACACTGTTTTAGCCCGATGTATGAGCGTCTTGATAAGAGAGGATTTCTGAGATGGATGATGATGTGAATCTGCATTCAGATAGGCATCAGTGTGCGTTTGCTTTCTGTAAACGCTGCGTGTTATTTTACCTTTTAGGCCATGTCCAAGCAAAATATCTAGGAATGGGAGTGTGTTAATCACCTCCATTTCCATGGTGAACTGGATGGCCGGGTTTAGTGCATTGAGATGATTTAGAAAATCATTAAGTGTATCTTTACCATGTGGCCAGACAACCAAAGTGTCATCCACATATCTAAACCAAAAGGATGGTTTTAATGTGCTCGAGGCAAGTGCTCTTATTTCAAAGTTTTCCATGTACAAATTTGCTATAGCAGGGGATAAAGGAGAGCCCATTGCTGCTCCTTCCTTTTGTTTAAAGAAATCCCCTCTCCATAAGAAGTAAGTGTTATTTAAACAATGGTCAGCAAGTTTCGGAATATCTTTTGGTAAACCGGTATGATTTACTAGTGTATCAAGTAATTTAAGCGATTCGTTCACTGGAACCTTAGTGAATAAAGAAATCACATCAAAACTTACCAGAATATCATCAGGAGTAATCACATTCACAAGATGTTCTTAATTTTTTTTTATGAATGAAGATGTCCTACCGATGTAGGGCTGCATTTGTTTGGTTATATATTTTGCTAATTGATATGTGGCAGAGCCAATTGTACTGACTATGGGTCGTAATTGGATGCCGATTTTATGAATCTTTGGTAGCCCATAGAGTCTAGGTGGTTTTGAGGCCCTTGGCATAATTTGGTATTGCTCATTTTTAGGGATTAATGAATTTGCAATTATTGCAGTGGTCTGATGTTCTAAAGTATTAGTTGGATCTCGTTTAATTTTAATGTAGGTACTTTCCTCTAGTAAATTTCTAATTTTATTATCATAATCGGCTCGTAACATCACTACAGTAGTGCGGCCTTTATCAGCTGCTAGGATTTGGATATCCTTATTTACACGCAGCTCTCTTAAGGCTTTTGCCTCGTTAGAGCTAATATTTACTTTTGGAACTTTGCTATTCTCAATTATTTTGGCAACCTCATGTCTAGTCATCTCTGCTTTATTATGTGGAAGGAGTCTAACTGCTGATTCTACCTCAGCAATTATCTCATCCACTGGAATTGTGCGTGGGGTAACGGCAAAGTTAAGGCCTTTAGAAAGGACAGAGGTCATGTCACTCGTTAAAACAGTGTTAGTCAAGTTCATTACGGTTTTGTTTTTAAATTGTTCGTTTTTAGTAGGGATTTGTTTATTATGAAGTCTAGAAAATTTATTAATTTGGTTAGTTTTTGTTAAATTAAACACATTATCAGCCGATTGTTGTGTTATGATATCGATTATATTCCAATAATGCATAGATACACTATTGCTTATATCTAAGTGTAACTGCTTTAGCGATTCCAAAATGTAAGATAATTCACTCCTATGGTGCTGTATTCTCTCTATTAATAATAATTCGCTAGCTTTGTGTAGTATTTGGTTAGCTTTAGAAGACTTTATGTGATGTGTTATTTTAACTGCGTTTGGTATTACCTTTGAATCTCTGCACCTTTTGAGGAATGCCAGTGAAGATATCAATTTCATCCGCTTAATGCGGAGCTTCTCCAATTTTTGGATTTTAAGAAAAGTATCCTCCCCATAGAGGTTAGTCAGTTTAACACGTAGGCTTTCGCGACCAATATTATTCATAATAAAGGTTTTTGGGTTAGATCGCGTTATTTATACATGTGTCGTAACCCTCCACCACCCGACACGGCCAATCAGCAAAAAAAGTGTCACGTTGACAAAAGACATATATTTCACTACTTTAGCTAAAACAGTGTCAGATGGTGAGAGTCTAGTGAGAGATATCAAACACGTTAAAGACGCACTACGACAGAATGGCTACAATAATGCTCAAATTAACAGAGCACTGAATGCCAAATCACGATTGCAAAGCAATACTGCTGAAAGCGATCAGATTGTTAAAACAATAAAAATTCATATATCTCAGGAGTAACTGACAAATTAGCCCGTGTTTTGCAAAAGCAAAACATTACAGTAAGATTTGGTACAGTACACAAAATTCAAAAACTAGTATCTTGCACTAAAGACGCATTACCTAAATTATCAACAGAAGGTGTATATCGGATTAATTGTTTATGTGGCAGATGCTATATTGGACAGACGGGACGTAACATCAGCGTAAGACTAAAAGAACATCAGATAAATATTAAATTATCTCAAACACAACTGTCGGCAGTGGCTGAACATGCTTGTCAACAAGGACACTCAATTGATTTTGATAATGTTGCAGTGTTGTGTAAAACTAATTATTACTGGCAAAGACTAATTAGAGAATCCATTGAAATTGAGAGGAATAAAAATAACTTTAATCGCTCTGACAGCTACAGGCTTAGTGCGGCCTGGAAGCGTATTATTAAATAATACACATTACACTTTGATTTAAAGCTTTCGTGACTGCAGTAATTCATGTTCTTGGCTCTTTCGGTGGAGTCGCGTTGGGGGGAAGCAATAAAATAATAAAATATATGTTTGTTGTTTTGTTGTTTCCCTTCAGCGTGGCTTTGCCGAGGGAGCTAAGAATATGAATGCACATTACAATTCCTTATAGGGGAAACACATACTAATTAACGGATTACTAACATAGCATATAATCACTAACACACATTACAACTAATTATTCATCTACAACTCATTACTAATCATAACCATTGACTGATTACTAATCGATTATATAATTACAATACTCCCCCCCCTCCGCCTCTAATCACTGCACCTGATATGAGTTAAATGATGACGTCACCCTGCTGCTCTATTTAAAACCGGGAGCAAGCGAGGGCTTTTCCATTCTGGCGAATTGCCCGATGATGCTGGATGTATTTACCAGCGAAACTTCGTACTCAAACTGTAAATGTTGTGGATTCACTCTTCAACACACCGGTGGGCTAAAGTAGTGAATTATTTGTCCTTTGTCAACGTGACACTTTTTTTGCTGATTGGCTGTGTCGGGTGGTGGAGGGTTACGACACATTTATAAATAACGCGATCTAACCCAAAAACCTTTATTATGAATTGCTCAGTTTAATTTGTATATTCATATTTAAAGTAATTTGTTTACCTTTCTTCAACCTTGCACTCATATCGTGCTTTTGTTTGTGTTGTTTTTTTAACGTTCTGACCCCGTGCCCCTAGCGGACATCTGTAAAAAGGGAGCTTTATAGCTCATCGGATTCCTCCAGCATACATAAATATTCCGATTCTATGGCCCCTACCGTCACCAAACCGCACTGACCAGCGAGGGTCATGTACGGTCGAGGCATCCCGCGACCAGCGGTTGTGGATTGACAACGGAGCTGTCTGTGCATGATTCACTCGTAAATCGGGGAACTCCTGGCGGCTGGGCGGTAACAGAGTCGGGGACGCCGCTGTGTAGCTTGAGTTCCCCACGCAATCGACTCGTGGCCGTCTCCGTGAACCCTTGTCCGGAGCTTTTACGTGCGCGACGCTTCGCTGATTGATCGGCTCGCTGCCTCAAAATGAAATCTTGTCATGCACGGCATCCTGCAAATGGGGTGCAGGAGTGCAGGCCAGGGCCTCGTTATGAGTGCTGCCAGTTTATGATTATTTAATTTTGTTTGTTTTATTTCCCCCCCCCCCCCCGATGCTCGTCTCTCCGACGTCCGCGGCGCTCCGTTCCGCTTTGCGTCAAAAGCCCGCGGGGGTTTGCCCCTTGCCTGCTTTGCCGCGTCGCAGGCCACGTGGTGGTCACGTCCAGGCGATGGCCTCTCCACACCCCCCGTGGACTCGGGCCTTGCCATCGCAGCGATGCCGTCGATGGATCTCGTGACTTTCTGGGCTTCCCGTGCGCCAGAGCATCTCAATGCACTTTGGTATGGTGCCACGCCCGCACCTCCCCCCCCTCTCCCACCAATTAAGATTAGCACGGTTGCCTACGTACGGTGCGAAGGAAGTTCAACATATATACATGCCGCCCCCCCCCCCCCTTTCTCCTGCTGAGAGACCACGCTATTCAGAGATCACATGTCCACGCGGGGTTAGTAAGGCGATGGTCTCAACACGTTTCAAATACAAATCGGCACCAGAGCGGTGCGCTTTTAAATCCAGATTGAAAACCAATTTATTTACAAAAGCTTTTTTGCGTTTTATTTGTTGTCCCCCCCCCCTCCTCACCTACGATTAGCACGGTTGGCTACGTATGGTGCGAAATAAGTTACAACATACGTGCACTGGCGTGTAACGTGAACTAGCACACAGGATGACAACACTCTGGGCATAGCTGCTCAAGACGTACCCCCGATGCGTCGCTCCCTTCTCCTGCCATCACATCTACCCTCCCAAAGCTCCCATAATAACCTTGACCGCTCAATTTAAAGAAACACATGCAATACACTCGCATACTTTGCAACGTTGAGAGTGCCGTCCCGTTGCTGGCCGCTTGGCGTTTTTTTTGTTTTTTTGTGGCCCTTAGTGATCAAGGCCCACCCTCGTTGAAGCTCGGAGCGGGAGCCGTGGCAGGAATTCGGTGAAGAGAACAGCCTTGGCTTTGCGTTGCTCCCAATTGCTCCCGATGGAGGATGGGTGGGGGTGGGGTTAACACTGAGAGGATGAGCTGTGGATAAGAGACTCCCCCCCCCCCGTCTGCCTCAAGTGGGCCCCCCAATCTCCACTGGACAAGAATAACGGAGGCTTTACGGATGGGTGTGGGGGAGGGGGGATTTCCCCAATGGTCTCGGTCTCTAACTCAATCAAAAATAAACTTTTTTTGGATATTTTACCAGGTAAGGCCCACTGAGTTGTATAGCTCTTTTTTCAGAAGCGACCTGGCTACCACAATCGATAAGCTCGACGAAGTAGCTTATCATCGTGTGGACATTTAGAGCAGCCAAATACGCATTCTATTTCTAAATGTGGAGGGGAAAACCCACGCGACCACGGGAAGAACACGCAAACTCCAAATATACAGCAGCAGGCGTCAGGGTCGGGATCGATCCCACGACCTCCTGTAGACCAGGCGAGGTAGCTAACATCTCGCCACCGTAGCCACCCACTCGCGCGTATCTCGCAGGTCAACGTTTTACGCTCAACTCACGCTCATCCGATACATCCATCGCATTCATGTAAATGTGAGCGATTTTCATTTTTGCGAAAATCCTTTTCACGCCGTGTGAATGTCGTTTGGTTGTCGTTTCTTGTGCGTGTGTGTGTGTGTTGCATCATTAAAGAGAAGAGGGTCTCTGTTGTTGGACCTCAGTGTTTCCAGTAATAGCGGGCTCGCAAAATTAAAAGAGGTTCGTGACCTGAATAGAATGCGTAGAGGCCCCGGTGTTAAAAAGGCACTTGCTGTGTTTAACCTTCGGCGAAATTAATTAGCCCGTTTTGTTCGGCGGCGGCGCTGACAGCAGGATGATCTATGGCCACTGTCCTAATTGTCCGGTGGTCGTTGCCTCGTTGGAAGACTTCGAGTCGAGAAAGCTTGGCAGGGCGGGAGGGACCCTCCCCCACCACCACCACCCACCACCCCAGGTGTACCCGTTGGGTAAGGGAAGCTAACACGGAGACACGCTGCTATTTGCCTTCTCGCAGCCACCCCCAGGCACCGCGGGACGCTCTGGAGCGTGCTCGCCGATATTTTAATATATGTATGTCTGCTCACTCGTGAGATTTAATTTTTTCTTCTTCTTCTTCTGCTCATTTCTCGCCCCCCTCCGGAGAAAGGGCAAAGCTATCGAGCCTGCTCATTATTTTCTCTATTTCTCTCTCTCTCTCCTCTCTCTCTCGCTCTAAACGGTGCACAAGTTAGGAAGGGATAGGAGGGGGTGAAGAGAACGCAGATATTTAGCTACCGGAGAAGCCCTCGGCATGTGGAGCGAAACGTCTGACATCTCGCTGACCGACACGCGGGGCAACCGGAATACGCATGGGAGATGCCCGCAGCACAACCGCGTCAAAAGATTCGCGGTTGCTCATTGATTCCTTACCGTCTTCAGCCAGTGGTGGAAATTCCACGTTCCTATGTCAGGGCCGAGTTTCCCTAATATGATCACCAATGTTGATTTCCCTACAAGGTCGTAATCATTGCATCGACCCCAGGAAGAACGATGGGTTGAGTCAGAAGGTGCCTGCGTATCCTGACTTAACACTGCGTATGAGGCACCCACTCAGCATTGCCTCCCAGCCTCTCCTTCCCATCATAATGCCTCGTCCAGTACCCTCGTGTCCCAGTTACTTATGACCCCCCCCTCTCCCCTACCCCCCCCCCCCCCACACACAACTCTCTCACAACTTGTAAAGTGCTGGTGGCGCGTATGTAAGGGTCCGTGTCTCCGCAAGGATCGTCGAACGGCAGCGATGCCGCCGCGAATTTTGTTTGTGGCGGAGCGGCGTTCTGATATAGCACTCGCTCACTGCTGCGCTCACAAACCGCAGAGCGAGATCTGTGCTGTCAACGCCAGCGTCTTCCCTCGGTTTAAGTAAACACCCCCGTCGATAAATCTATCGTGTTTTTTTTTTTTAAACCAGATGAGATAGCCCATCAGGGACCCGAAGAGGCCCCTTGAATCCAATGGATAGCTTGAAACGTGTGTGACCATCATCAATGTCGTCGTCAATGTCAGCATCGCCAGTATCAGCCGTGGTCAATCCACAGCTGGATGAAGGCCGCCGCCGACACCACCTCTCACGATCCCACAATCAACGGAACAACCGCACGCGAGCTGACTGAATGTACGGTGGAAATATTCACCAAGACATAAACAGAGAACACCTTCAGTTTTACGTGATATGAGACAAAAAATACAACAAATTAAGTAGTATATTAGCTAATTAAATGAAAGTCTTAAAATTAATTAACTAATTAATTAACTAACTAATTAACTAACTATAAAATTAACTATGAAAGTCTTTGAAAAGGGAGATGGCACGTAGGAAGAGAGAGAGAGAGGGGGGGATGGATAGCAGTATGAACTGGACATACATCTTACAATTTCTATAAAGTATGTATTTAAATTAAATATAAAACGTTGTTTAAAAGCACTTCAATTCTCGTAGCCTGAGCAATGAGTCACATTGCCCATTAGGCACTCACTGGGAGCGAGTGGTGAATCACTATGAGAGAGATGTAAGATTGTGTCAAGTATGAGGAGCATCATGGTAGAGAGTAACGTATAACACGTAGGCTGTCGCGACCAATATTATTAATAATCAAGGTTATTGGGTTAGATCGCGTAAGTATAAATGTGTCGTAACCCTCCACCACCCGACACAGCCAATCAGTAATGGATTTGTCACGTACACAAAACGCCAATAAGTTTACTACTTCAGCCGAACCGGTGTGTTGGAGAGTAAATCCACAACATTTACAATTTGAGCAGTACGACGTTTCGCTGGTAATTACATCATCCAGCATCACCGGGCGATTTGCCAGAATAGAATTCCTGTGTTCATTGTGGCCAGCGTGGGGTGGGTCGCCGGGGGTGGAGGGGGGGGCATTGTGATGGGAGCGGGCGTTGTGGACGGTGCGGGGGCGAGCGCATTGCTAAAAGTTTGCCGAGTGCAGGTGAGGCGCTGGCATCGCATCCCAAAGTTTTGTCGTTTGTTGTTTTTGCCGGCCAGCAGACTCGCTGGCAGGGGGGGGTTGGGGGAGAGCGAGAGTGTACGCGGATAATTAGCGAGCGGCAGCGCCATCGATTGAAACGATCCGAGTACGGGAATTTGAACGCGAGGATTGCATTTGAATTGGAAAGAAGAGGTGGTGAGAGGGGGGGGGGGGTCACAAAGGGGAGAGGGGGGTTGGTTGATGATGCGAGACGTCCGCACGACTGGCAGCCCTTGCGGGATCTGAGCTCCATGGTCGTCCAGACAGAGACGCGGGCATTGACGGATTACAAATCGGGGCGCGGGACAACGTGTCCTGCTGTGGTGCAGCATAATTTGTGAAGTCGGTTAATTTATGGAATTAATTATGCCGCGTTTTAGATAATTGCTAAAGTGACAGCTTACAAAAAAATTGAGTGGTGTATTGCAGCGGGCTGAGTTAATGTTTTTTTTTCTCTCTCTCTGTCTCTCCATGTCTCCCTCCCTCTCTCTTTCATTCACACAACGCGTCTGTTTATCTCGAGAAACGTAAAACCGCAGCCCGAAGTCACGGGGCGTGTGCAGCGGTGGAGCAGCAGACGATGAAAAACAAAGTCCGGTGTCCACGTCGCTCAGCGAAACTCTTTACTCAAATCACAACATCGTTCGTCTTTGCCGATTGAGAAATTAAATTGAATTAATATAAAAACCCTGCTGAGGAAATTGTAACTTGCTGACCAGCCTCTACTAGACATTTGTGAAAAAGGAAAAGAGCTTCATAGCTCATCGGATTCCTCCAGTCTCAAACGTATGGCTTTTGTGTGACCTGTCAAGCCACGTCTGACAAAGAGCACATCACCCCCCCCCCCTTACTCGCTCCCCCACGCAATGTGCCAGTCGTGGCTTCTTCTTTTCACCTTTTGGGTCACACTTCACGAAAACGGTCCGGGAGAATGTTGGGGCCCCTTCTCCAAAAATTGGCAGCCAACTCGAGCCGTCTGAAAACTTGCAAATAGAGTGGAGGGGGGGGGGGCGGGGGGGAGCTCCTCGGGTGGGGGGTGGAGGGGAGGAGGAGGAGGTGGTGGTGGTGGGAGGCGACTTTAAAATGTTCTCGAGTTCTGCGGTTCGTGGGAGTGGGGTTATTTATCATGACCCTTGCCACGCGGCCTAAAGAGAATTATTCCGTAAATATTCTGATGGTAAAAACAAGTATTGCCTCGGCACACGTTAAAGAAAAGGATGCCTTCTCATGATTATTGCCGGAGAAGTAAGCAGATTGAGTGGTAAAATCAGTTCCTGGCGCAAGTACTCGGTGGACATGGTGATGGCTTGGGGGTGACTTCGCAACATTAAGCATTTTCAAGTTGAATCTAAAAACCTACCTTTTGAAACTTGCTTTAATTTAAGATTATGTCATAGTGTAATTTTTTTTTAATACGCCTTCGATAGAAATTTATTACGATGCAATTTTGTTTGTATGGAAATGTATTGTATTGTTTTAACAATGTTTTATTTGATCTGCACAGCACTTTGAATCGCGTGTTTTGCACGAAACAGTGCTGTAGAAATAAAGGCTTGATTGGTTGCTTCATCCAGCGGTGGATTGACCGCGGCTGATAAATGATGACGTCAATCGGCTGAGCGCGGGCCCGTTGAGCTCGTCCCTCTCAGCACGACCGCTGAGCGAGAGCGTTTAGTGGTGAGCTGCGATGGATGAGCAGGAGAGTGAGGAAGCATCGCAGTCTCCCACACCCCCCCTCCCCCCGCTGCCCCTCCCCCCCCCCCGCTGTCTACCCTCCCCCCGCTGTCCCCCCCCTCGTTCCTCCATTTTATTGCACCTGCTCCCCCCATTTTCCTCTCCTGTTCCACCATCCCTGCACCTCACGTTCCTGCACTCCCCCATGCCTCAACCCCCCACCCCCCTTCCGTTCCTCACCCTCCGTTCCACTCCACTCGGTCCCTCCCCACTTTTGCTGTCCCGTTCCTCCTCCCTCTGTTCCTCTCCCCCCTTCTGCCCCCCCCCCGCCCCCCTCACCTCAACCCCCCCCCCCCCCGTGTTCTTCCCACGTTCCCACGTGGTGAGCGGGCTCACGTCTCGTTCTCGTTCGCCCTCGGTGCACTTAAACAACGCGATCACGCGCCAGACGATCGTGCGGTGGGATTGTTAATCCAGTCGTACCCCGATTTAACGTCTACCCCCTTTTACGCCGTTTTGCAAATAGGTCGTCGCTTCATTGTTAATGCCACCAACACCACCACCACCTGATTTGCTGTCGCCTCAACCCCACACTCGCGTCGTTAGCAGCGTCGTCCGTCCTCTCTCGCCATCCTCCGCCTCTCGGCATTCGCCCCCACCACCTTCTCTGTAAATCGCTTCTTGGATTGACGTCGTTTCGATATTCGTCGTGGCACCTTTCAGGATCGCACCGACGTAAATCGGGGAATGACTAAATTATTTTTATTATTTTGGCAGGAGGTATTCTGGCGTTGCGCAGAGACCATGTCAATCGATATTTCCTTCAGGGGAAGATACAATACGACGTTTTGAAAAAAATATAAAAAATAAAGCAGATGTGCTGCCGGTTATAATTAAAAAATACTGGCAATTACGTCCCAACGAAACATCGGCGCGCATAGTATTGGCATTAATCAAATTATACAAGTCACAGCTAATCTTAAAATTATACTCTGTTACACATTTGCGGCGTATTACGTTGCTCAATATAGATTTAAAATAATGACCAGATGATAAGAGTGGAGCGATAATTCAGAATTGAGCAACTGTCACTTTGCTGTGCGTTTAATCAGCGCAATGTCACATTCCGGCTCTCTATATTGTGCTTTATTGGCAATAGTGCGACGCGTTAGTGAGTATATTTCTTTGTTTTCGTTGCATTTCGTGGCAAAAACAAATCATTAGTTTGACGAAAGTGGGGCGAAAAAAAAAGAACGGTGATGGGGATGAGCGAATGGACGATCTTTCTGCCCTGCGTTTATTTCCCGTGGAAGGTGTACAAGTGAAGTACCATAAACGTCGCAGTCATTGAAATGTTGTTCAAAACGTTCGTGAGCGACTGCACCTCCGATGAGCACGGTTGGCTACGTACGGTGCAAGAGAGGTTCTACATACACACGTACACACAGGGCAAGTCTTTCGAAGTGCGGGAAACTCCTGTGAAGACATTTCTGCCTCGTTTTCACTTCTCGTGCCTCTCTCTCTCAAGTGCCTTTTCCCCAAATTCTGCTGTCGGTGCGTGGGTGAAGAATCCGTTGGCAACTCTCCACGCAGCGAAGCAGCCGCCACCGTGTTAAAGAACGGGCCGCGCACGCGGATATCACAGAGCTACATCTGAGATCTCCTTTAACTGACCTCTGATCCACACGGCAAAGACGGCCACACGATCCCACCCACTCGGCCACTGACGGCAATGTTCTTCACACGACTGTCAAACTGATTTATTTTTTAATTATCAGACCAATATTTCATCCAAATGAAGTATATAAATAAACGTAACGTTGACGGAGTCGCTAAACCTGAGAACCCGGCTTAAGCACAGGTTTGAGAAGCCAGGCTCTCGGCGGTGGCAGCGAATTAAAATTGCACGGCCAACTTCGAGTACACGTACGTCTCTTTGCTCAATAAATTTCATTTGTCCGGCCGTAAGTGAGCAGCGATTTAATACCGCCACTAAATATGCAATAGGGTAATGTAAATCAGAATATATTTTTTTATTTGGTTGTAAACCGTGGCCTTTTGAGGCCCCCACCACTGCTTAAAGCCGCCAGATTATCCCTCGACACCGGTTCTTAGCCACGCGTCACGTTGCTCTCAAACTCCCCGCGCCCGCCTCTCCCCGTCGTAATCTCCGTGTATTTACCGCGGGTCATTTCATCGTTTGCGAGCATTCCGCTTGATACGAAAAAAGCGAACGCATTATACGAGGTAAAAGGCTAAGAAGGGGGCATCGTTTAATGGACAAAGGAGTCACCTGTTAAACATGGAATTATTATTTTCTGTCACCTAACACTCATTCTCGTGCCCCCGCAATCAGCTCCCTAATGGCCGCGGCGTTATGAAGATGCTGATTGATGCGTGCTCGTCACGCCGCGGGTATTGATCTCGCACGCACGCATTGATTCCGAGGCAGATTATAGACTCGCCGATGGCGCGCGCCGAAAAGAGGGGGAATCTCGCGCTCACCGCCGTCGCGTTAGCTCAACGTGGTTTATTCACGGAGCGCCGCTCATGCTCACAATTTAAGGCCTTGTAAGGTGGAATAAATAATACCTCTCGAGAGCGCTGTTGGCATAACCGTAAAATAATGACCGGGCAAACCCCCCACCCCCACCTGGAGGAGAGAGTTATGCAACAGACGACCTCTCTGTCACCACTCCTGTCGTCATCATCGCCGCTTTTGTCATCATCAAAATCTGATGATGTTTTCTGTCAGCCGGCAGTCGGCCGTTCCAAAAAAAAAAAAACTGACGGCCGCGCGCCGATGTCGATGAAAGTTGACCAGAAATAGGGCGCACAACTCAAAGCGTCGCTTGGCCCAATTTCCACCTCCGCCCGCCCCCCTCCCCCGTCAAATCCTCCACACCGCGCCGCGATGGAAGGAGGGGGGGGGGGGTTACGGATTATGATTGAGCTGGAAGTGGCGGTCGTTGTTGGTGCCGTAATGGGTCCATCAAAGCGGAGGAGCGCTGGGGGTCGCAGGTGCTGGACGGGCCCCCCTTGCTGCGAGGTCACGAGACGGGCCCTCGATGGGGCTGATTGCAGCCATTTGTCTGCTGGGTTTGTGGGGCCTTCCCCCCTCCCTCTTCCACCTGGGGGTGCGTGGGCGCGCGGGGGGGGTACTTCGAGTGGGGGGGGGGGTCGCGCGAGTGGCGGCGGATGGACGATTTTAATGATTTCAAAACGAAGGTTTCTCGAAGCGTTTTTGCGCGTCAGTTTCTTCCGTCCATTTCGCCTCTCCGTTTGTCCATCCTGTGTTTATTTGTGGCTGTGGTTGAGTTAGGCTCACAGGGCAAGGTCAAGGTTTTGGCTACAAGTTGACTTCGTCAAATATCCATCTTGTAACTGATTATGATTTTTTTCAGCCTACGGATATCCTGGCCGTCGCCATGTAAATGTGGAATTTCTGCCACAAAAATAGGGCCACCAGCGGAGGTGAGCACCGTGCCATAGTTCGCTGGAGCGGGCGTGGACGATTTGGGGGTGCCATTCTCAATCCTGCAGCGACCTCAGTCTCACCAGATGTTACGTGCAGTGTGACGGCTCCAGGTGTGATGCCGGGGCGACCACCTCCCCCGTTTACAGCGCATCTAATGAAGCTGTAGTTATCGTGAAAATGTTTTACACTTTCAATAAGCGTTCCCGATTCTGTGTTAGTTATTGAAATCATAAACAAATTCGGGCCTCGGTTAATTCCCGGTGTTAAGGCCCCCTCCCTCCGTCCTGACCAAATTTCCCAGTGGGTGGGGAGGGGGTAGTGGAGGTGGAGCGGGGTCAGGGCAGGTACCCTGAGCACGGGGCCACGACGTCGTGGCCGATCATCCAGCGGGCCCTCCTCTCTCTCTCTCTCTCTGCGCTGGTGGCGGCTCGACAAGGTCACTCACAGCTCCATCCCTGCTTAGCTTCCGAGCTGGAGGCGATTGAGCCCCCCCCCCCCCCCCGCAAACCCACCCCACCCCTCCCGCTAAATTCTAATGCTCAAGTCAAACAACGTTGGAACAATATGAGTAAGGGCTGAGATCCCCAGCACAATGTAGGATGGACAGAAGGAAAGCACACCATCACTCATTCCATGTTGCGTTTACCATTCGTTTAAAGTTTGTTTAACATTGACCGTTTCGCCATCCCTCCTCTTTAAACAAGGTCATGCTACGGGGCTCGGGCCGCGAGCAACACAGATCGCGAGTGACCGACGCGAACAAGCGGACGGGATAAATGAGTTCACGACGCTACCGAGGCGATGATGGGCGTGGCGTTACGGGTGGGTGGGCGGGGGATGTGCACGCGCATCGTCCGATGGCGCTAATGGCCTACGGGCTCCGGGAGCGCAACGCAACGCAGGGGTGGCTTCAGGAAATGAGTTGCGAGTTTACATTTCAAAGCCCGGAGGGATGAAAAAGGTTGGGGGCGGGGGGGGGGAAGGGGTGAGGGGGGGGGTGGAAATTTCTGCCCCTTTAAAGTATCGCGCAAGAGCCGCAAAATAAATGACGGCGCGAAAATGTACACTTTGTAATAAACTCCGCCGTCATGTGAATTATTAGATAATGTCGCCCCTGGGTGACTAAAACGCGCCGAGCTAAGTAGGGTTTTTGCCGCTTCCCTCGAGGGCGTTCTGTGGGCTCTGCGCGTTTACTAAACGCGTTTACTAAACGCGCAGCGAGGATTATAAATTGCTCCGGAGTTTGGGCACAAGATGAAAAGACACGGGAACCGAGCTTTCTCTCTTCTCTCCCGCTCTGCTAAACGAGACGGCGCTTGCCCGGTTTAAAAGTGAGGCGGTTGTACAAAAAAAAAAATCGCAAATTCCGGCGCACGGTGAGAAAACGTTCCCGCTCGAAAAGCGCTCGGGGTTCGGGGGGGCAGAGAAGAGCGAGCTTGGAATGTAATTATTGCCATGCTTTCAAAACGTATTTCCGGCTCAGGGATAATGAATGTACAAATTAATTTTAGCAGCGCAATAATGAATTGGCCGGCGGTTGGAGCCGTTCCTCATCGGCTGTTCGCTAGGGGTTCAGCAATTTCACCCCCCCCCCCGCCCCCCGCACATAAATTAATCGAATCGCTGGGAGGGACCTGAGATTTGATAAATTGCCAGGATGCAGGGCTACAATTTCAATAAATGTTGTCTCATGCCTATGTGGGGCTGGGAATAGGAAATGGTAAATTATTACTTGCCCACGAGTCACGATTTTAATGTGTTTCGGAATCCCACTTTGCTTACTTATATTCTGTTCTTGCGTACATTCAGGAGCTAGATGTCAAGGTCGAGGTCTGTCTGCCAGCCAGGATGAGAGGGCTCCAGGAGAGAGATAGAGTTCGTGTAGTTTCGCTCTTTCTCCTCCTCCTCCGTTGAAGGAGCGCGGACCGCAGTGGGTTTACTGTAGCGGTCCATGGAATGAGTTGCATGGCCACAATCGCACTCATTTGGCTTGGATAAAAAATTTACAATCGCAAAGGAGATGTGAGCATCGGCCCGTTGATGTTCTGATGCGATTGATGGTTGCACCACCGGTACCTTCGACGAGGAGTGTCTAAGCCAGCAAATGTGTTTTTTGGGCTTTTTTAAAAATGTGTTTATTTAGAAAGAGGTGTTTCTTTAAAAAGAGGTGTTTATTTAAAAATAGGTGTTTGTTTAAAGAGGTTTTATTTAAAAATATGTGTTTGTTTTAAAAGAGGTGTTTATTAAAAAGAGATTTTATTTAAAAATATGTGTTTTTTTAAAAGAGGTGTTTGTTTAACAAGAAGTGTTTATTTAACAAGAGGTGTTTATTTAAAAAAGAGGTGTTTATTTAAAAAGAGGTGTTTATTGAAAAAGAGGTATTTATTTAAAAAGAGGTGTTTATTTAAAAAGAGGTGTTTATTTAAAGAGAGGTGTTTATTGAAAAAGAGGTGTTTATTTAAAAGGAGGTGTTTATTTAGAAACACGTGATTATTTAAACAGAGGTGTTTATTCTGGACGTCTACTTTGCTCCACTCTTTTCGCCAGCATTCTTTCGGAAAAAAACTACCATTTTATTTTAGCAGGTAAGGCCCACTGAGCTGTGTAGCTCTGTTTCAGAAGCGATCTGGCCAAAAATGATAGCTCAACGAAGTGGCTTGCCATGTGGAAATGTACAGCAGCCAAATACTCTAAATGCACGTTGATTCTGAATGTGGAGGGAAAGACCCGGAGGACCCGGAGAAAAAATCCACGTGACCACGGAGAACATGAAAACTCCAAACATAGCGGCTTTAGGGTCAGTGTCGAACCCACGATCTGTTGCACACCAGGCGAGGGAGTTGATAGATCACCACTGTCGCGCCCATATGGGTGAGAGATTCTAGCATGGTGACAGCAGCACGGTCCCATAAAGGGGACCGGGACTCGATTAGCCGCAGAGCTACGATGTTGAGGTCTTGGTCATATGGCTGGGTTTCCGTTACCTTACTCACTTCATTCTCTCAAAAAAAAATGTAACGAAAATTTTGCAAAGAAACTGCAATGGTTTGATCATCAGCCGCTATTGGGTCAATCAACTGTTGGATAAAGGTTTCAAGCAACCCCCATCGCGTATGATACTGCGATGCAACAAACCACCAACACCTGTGCCATACGAGCCGATGTCATGGCTCCATCACCTTCGATGTACGACCTCTGAAACAGGAACAGTTTTGTTCTTTCAGTAAAATATATAACTAAATAATTTTTTTTATCTCGTGCAAACCTCCTCCCAAAGTGAGCAGGGTCAATTCCCAGCTTTGGCATAAAGCACCTCATCTGAAAGGCATCATTACGTTTCATAGTGGTATCTGGATGAGATTACGTCTCGCCTACACAGGCGCGCGTGAATGGAGGCGCACTCCCAGCTGGAGCGAGCGCGTGCCCTGGTAGCGGTGCCAGCAACGCCTCTGCCCGTCAAGTGGCCCCCTGGAGCGGTGCCGCCCATTAAAACGGCTCAACACTCCACTCCTGGCACCCGTCAAAATCCACGGGAGGATTTTATTATTTTGTACTTTTTTTTGTTTACATTTACTTTACCGGCACCTAGTCATCGACGGTGCTGCTGGTTTGGTCACTTTGACCCTACTTTAGGCCGTGGGATATTTTTGTTGTTGTTGTTGGCGTCTGCACGTTTCTCCGACAGTGGGGTTGCGGTGATCTTCCTCTCGTTACGAGGTGCCTCTGCCACCAGTGGCTCGAAGAAGACGCTGAAGGACTGTGCCTTTGCCGACGTGCAGCGGCATCTCAATAGGCGCCGTACAGCAACAACGGGATGAGCAGCAAGCATAGGTGCGTTCACATTCTGTCTGTTGTATATTCACAATATATAATGATGATCATGACCATTATGATAATCATCATCATGCTGCTCTACCGCTGGACGAAGGCTTCCCCAAGTCGTTGCCACCTCTCGCCTGCCCGGCGACGTAACAATGCGACTAGCACCTGCACCACAGCTGGATCCATCGCTCCATCCCCTCCCGTTGGATGTCCTCTCGAGTGCATTCCCCTCATTTGTCTGCCACTCCGTCATTAGTCTCGGTCGCTGCCAATCGTCGCACCTGGGGAAGTGCACCGCCCCCGCCCACTCACTTCTACGAACAGTTCGAATGATGTCTCGTCCACTGTGTTTGCTCTCTGGCGCGTGTGGTCAGAGCAATGTGATTGCTGAAGAAAACTTTCAATCTGTGGATATGACATTTATGTATGTTGAACCTCTTTCGCACCGTACATAGCCAACCGTGCTAATCGAAGGTGCGGGTGAAGGAATAGAAACAAAACACAAAAAGCAGTTCTAAAGAAATTAGGCTTCAAACTAGACTTAAAAGTACAAATCTCAAGTAGCTTCCTAATATCGGAGGGAAGAGCATTCCAGACTTTCGCAGAAGCGCATCTGCAAGCGCAGCCCGATGCAGTGACCGTCTTTGTTCGAGGGCTAGCTAAAAACCACTGCGAGGATGAAAACACGACGTGTTTAATATTCTATATATCCCATATTTGAAGACGCTTCATAGTTCAAATCATGGGCTTCAGGCTGTGAGGTGGCCATGAGATGGCGGGACATCAAAGGGCTCGGTTGCAATATCGATGAACATATTTGGGATCTGTGGATTACATAATCACTGCGATACGTTGAATGTTATCTCCCCGTGCGCGTGGGTTCTCCGCGGACATTCCCGTTTCCTCCCGCAAGCCAGACTCTCCAATGTAGGACCCTCCTGAAAACGAGTCTTGAGAGAGTCGGTGAGGCTTTCCTGGATACATAATTGCCATTAAGTAATTAGCAAACAGCATGGATAACCAGATGATGGATTTCTAGACCACGGAAGGATCAGCAGAGAAAGAGTGACCTCCCATTAAGCAGAGATTTGAGAATTAACATTGGTAAAGCACTAAAGAATGAATCGTTGTGATGAAATGTTACCTGCCGATACATTTACAAAATATTAACAATATAATATCGGACTGAGGTTATTGATGTGAATATTGACAATGCAATGCATGTACGACATCAGCCACGGATGATCTGTGTGTGAAACACATTCGCGAGCACGTGGTAATGGACGTTGTGCCGTGGCGACAGAACCCTCAAACGTGCCGGTGAATTTCCCTGAGAGGTAGGCGAGAGCTCGTTACGACGGACGCCTCCTTTGTGAAGCGACCTTGAGATCAGTGTCCGTATTTGAATTATAATTGGTGGAAATCGAAAGGCATCACTGAGAACAAACGCCGAGCGAGCGTAGCAAAAGTAGCGACGCAGCAGCGATTTTTTTAAAAACATTAACGCGCTTAACATTAAACGGACGTGGCCATGGAGGAGCGCACGGTTGTATGTATGTTGAACTTCTTTCGCACCGTACGTAGCCAACCGTGCCACTCGGAGGTGCGCGGGGAAGGACAACAAACTAAACACACAAAACAGCTCTAAAGTTGACGTTTTTAAATCTAGCTCCAGTGGCTTCCTATCATCGGAAGGAAGAGCGTTCCAGACGGCCACGGAAGGGCATCTGAAACCCGCTGCGAGGTTGACTGGAGATCTCGTGATGGTGTATACCTCAAGTTAACTTACTATGCAATACACACATTGTACACGGCCACTAATTCTGTGCAATAACACACATGCCACGTACGAACGCACGCCACGTAAATAACGTAATGCTACGCAGTCACATACCGAGCAATAACATATTCGTCACTGCTGTTGGTCGTGAGCGGGGAATCGAACTGGGCTTGCAGTGCGCTGACCACTCGACCGCCGCTCCCTATAACTCGCGAACACACACACATGCCACCGACCAACAGGCGCTTTTCACGTACAATAATAGCGTAATCTCGCACAAGCAAGAGTTATAATGTCAGGTGATATCTAAGCACAGGATATGGACCGGTTGATTAGAAGGAAAGAATAAAATAACTTTTCACCTCGGCTGTGATGAACGTACACACACACGACCGGGGTGTGGAGGGATGGGGAGATGGGAGGGATGGCGGTTGGGGCGGGGTTGGGTGGGGCTGTACTTTCCGTTGTCATCCCCTCGAGGTTGGATAGATTGACCTCCCCCCTGACCCCGGATAAAAGAATTAGAATTGACATGGCCACCAGGGTTAGCGCTTGAGTGCGAGACTGCTGCGGAATAGCCGGTGCTGTAGGGTTGCTGCTGGATGCTAGGTTGCCAGGCGATGGAAGCATAGCGAAGGATTATTAAATCCATCTGTATGGAGCTTTGAGTGATCTCCCCTTCCCCGCCCCCCTCCCCTCCTATGTGCGCTGGGCTTTCTCCGGCTTCTCGGGTTTCCTCCCACAAGAAGCCAAGCGCTCATGATTGGAATTGGCCAAACACCTAAATGTGTGGCAGGACCCTCCTGAAAAGGAGTCTTGAGATTCGAGTAGCCGGGCTGGTGGACGGGTGAGTTACTGGGTAGGTGGCCGCGCGAGTGGCCGGGCGAGTAACCAGGAATGGGGCCCAACTAACAGCGGCGTTTGGCGGTATCGCTGTCAGACGCGTCGAAGGGGTTAACTCCTCCACGTTCCGCGATGCGTGTGAAATGGGCACTGAGGCACAGCCAAACAGGGCCGCCCCTGTAATTTTATGGTGAACTTAACATTTCATGCAAGGAGTGTTTTAAATTCACCGAAGAACTCTTCTCTCCGTAAATATTTTCGCGCGCCGGGGGCAGTACAAGCCGCAGCGGCTGTAAAATAAATAGGAAGTTTAAAAACCGCATGAATGGAACGAGGAAAAAAAAGCGAAGCCGTAGGGAGCTGCGTACATGCGTGCGCGCGTGCTGTGTTATTCATATTTATTGTTAACAATTGGAATACTTTAGATTTTTTTTATTTTACTGTAGTACTTTTTTTCGCGGGGGCGGGGGGAGGGTTGGGAGAAGGGGGGGCGGGGTAGATAACACGTGTCGGAGACTCGCGCTAAGTGGATTCTCCCCCGCAATGGAATGCGCGCGTTTAAAAATAATAAAACCCTCTGCAATTTCAAACAATGCAAAGCCCCCCCCCCCCCCACCCTTGAGATTGATTTCCTTACTAAATGCTTCAAAGTGCTCGGGCCTTGGCCACAGTATATCAGTGTCATTAAAAGCGGAAGGCTCCTTTGGCCTGGCCGAGACGAGCAATAAATACCGCCCGCAGCTGCGATTTGTCAGACATTGTGCGGCTTGTGCAGAGTGCAGACCGCGGGCAGCCCTCGCCGCGTGACCCACGGAGAGAGAGGGGGGTGGAAGGTGGAGGGGGCCGAGCGGTCGCTATTCAGACGCCATACATCACCGCGTTATTGTGCGCACACGTGGGCCCCCACGCGCGTCTTCATTCACCCGCGAGTCATGCCTGCTCTCCCCCCCCCCCCCACGTGATCGAGACGCGCGGTCCTCCCAGGGTCCCCGGCCCCTTGAGAGCGCGGGGGTCGCGCACGCGCGTTTAGGGGTGGGGGTCGCGCGCGCTCGCACGCGCGCCCTTCGTGTTTTGCCATCGCCACAGCACACGCTGGGGATTTCTTCATTCTGAGTGAACCTCGTTCGTGATTCTCCGGCCCCCTATTTGCTGTCGGTGGGCCTTAGAAGTGTTGTAAGGAGGTAGCGGAAATCTTCGAATAACCGCTCCGATTGGAACACCTCGCCCTCCATATGGGCCGTACGGATGGATATAAGGCATTCGGTGAGCTAATGATTCAGCATGGAGTGGTGGCGCAGTGGTTAACGCACTGCTGTGTGAGCTCGGCGACCTGATTTACATTCCAGGCCACGGTTAAAATCGGTGACGTCTGAATCAAGCTTAGATCCCCCCCCCCCCCCCACATCAACATGATGAAGTATGGTCAAACAATCACCCCATGACTGACACTACCGGGGAGGCCTCCATTCAGTAGTGGATTGACAAAGAGCTGCGGATACATTTTGTAGGAATTGATTTGTGACTCGATGTGTGAGCTAATAAGCGCTTTCACAAGCATGATTTATGTTAATATTTTCTCCATCTGTGGTACCACGACAGGAGATATTTATTGGAGACATTTATTCAGGATAAAGACGTTGCTTCTTAGTATATTGACTCAATGAACATGCTTTAAAATACCAGCAATTGACTCACGTGTCCACGCAAACATGTAAACACACCATCATTGAAGCTAAGCATTGTAAAAGGATGCATTCTAAAATTGTATTTCTTCGATAATCCGGGAAATGCAAGTTGAACTTACATTTAAATAAATGTAAAAAAATATATATAGCCGTGGATTTGTTGTTGTTCTTATTAAATATCGTCCAGCACGGCAGACGAAATATTGGTGCAAGTTTTTTAAAAAATATTTTATCTATTTTTGACCAGGTAAGGCCTACTGATCTATGTAGCTCTTTTTCAGAAGCGACCTGGCCACAAATGATAGCTCAACGATGTGGCTTATCGTGTGGAAATTGAGAGCAGCCAAATAATCTAAACGCATGATGATATCTAAATGTGGAGAGGAAATATACAGCAGCAGGCGTCAGGTCAGGATCGAACCCACGACCTCCTGTATACTTGGCGAGGTAGTTAACATCTCGCCACCGTGGAGCTGCCACGCCCCCCCCCCCCCTCGCCGTCTCTGATCGGCAGACCGCTTGTGGTGTTGTACAATGTGGGTACTACCACCACTTCCAGGGAGATCTGGCTCGGGTGGAAGAGTAGACCAATTACCCTCGAGCGGCGGGGCTGTCCAGAGCTCCCTCTAGTGGGGCCCCCTTCCGCCGGCGGTGACGCGAGCAAGCAACCAATTTTTGGCCATCGCACCGGTCGCCGATTATTTTTTTTGCCGACTCGGGCTAAACAAAACAAAAAGATCCCAGCAGCCCTTCGTGGTGTCGTTGCTGTGCGCCCAAAATCGTAACCCGAGCCGAGCCGTCTAGACGGGAGGTAATGCGCCTGCCATGCGTGGTGGCGTCTGCGCTCCGTCAGCCATAGCAGCAGCAGCAGCTCTTTGGTTCTCGAGAGAGACGGGGGAGGGGGTGGGGAGGGTCATGGGGCGATGTTCACCTGCTCCGATCGCACCTGCAGTGATCACTCACGAGGAGGGGGGGGGGGTCTCCAGGCACGCGCGCCTTGCAGTCGGTGCCACAATCGCTTTCCGACCGAAGCGAGATGATTTTCGTCCATCCGCGTTTGGATGTTTAAGCGTTCTCGAGTGTTGACCGAGCCACCACCACCGCCCGCCCCCCCCCCCCCCCCCCCCGAGGTACTTACACCCCCCTAAGCGCTTCAAACGAGGCTGGAGGAACCCGCCGTGAGAGATTCCACGTGGCGGCGCGCGCGCGGCAAAAAAGTTGGGTTCGACGTGGCCGGATCAAGAACGCGCAAGCGCCAATTATGTCAAATTGGCAAAGGGCGTTCATTTGCTTTTTAAAAGTGCAGACTAAAAAAAAGAAATTCGCGTGAACATTTTTTTGGGCCGTCGTCATCAATTACCAGCCACTATCTATCCACTGCTGGATGACTCCCCCTCCCTCCCCCCCTCCAAGCCGGTCAACCATATTTCACGGTCCCCCGGATGCATGGAGCCACGGAGCTGCTTTTCACCGTGCGCATTCCCCTCCCTTGGCCGCCACTCCGTCGTTGGTCGTTCAACACGTCGCGCACAAAACCCACTCACTTCACGAAACCGTTTCGATGTCCCTAACTCTCCGTGAGTCTTCTTTGTTCTAGCGTGCTCCTCTCTCGGCCTCTCGGAGTAATTCCAAGGACGTTTGCGCGCTTTTCAGATTGCCTTCAAGTTTCTTCGGTCGAGGTTTCGTGTTTCTGATCCATCCGTCATGGCAGGTGATGTACGGTGGGGCCTTTTGCGGGTGTTCACTTTGTGTTGTTGGCGAGCTCTCGTAAACTCACACGAATGTATCTTGGAACACATGTATGAGAAGCATCATGGTCGAGAGTTCCGTTTTATGTTGAACTTCTGTCCCACCGAAAGACAACCGTGCTAATTGGAGGTGTGGGGTTAGGACAACAAACTAGACACACAAATCTCTTCTAAAGAAATACGTTTTCAATCTATATTTTAAAATGCAAAGCTCCAGTGCCTTCCTAACATCGGAAGAAAAAGCGATCCAGACGGCCACACATCTGAAAGCGCGCGTTGCAGTGACCGTCTTTGTCCGGATGACGGGAGTTAGCGGGACAATGTGCAACGTCCGTAGCGAATCGTGCTAAAATCGAAGGTGCGGGACAAGAACACCAAACGAAGAATTTGCACGGAAAATTTTGCGTGAACTAAACGTCCAGGTGCAAAGTTGTCGAGCCGCGTGTGCGCGATGCGTCTCGTGAGGAGCGCCGACCAACGCCGTCCGGTCCGCGCGCCAGAGAGCGGGCCAAGAAGAACGATCGCCACGTGGGTCCATTGATCGGTTCGGGTGGCCGCACAGCCACCGCACTGTGGGCCACCTTTAATGTCCCCTGGCGCTTGCGGAAGAAGAGGTGCGCTGAGCGTGCGATGTGTGTGGGCGTGTGTGGGATGCATTCGACGATGGCGATTTGTGTTGCGCCGACCGCGTTAACACAGAGACGCGTGTTAATGGTCATCACGCCGGGCTTGCATTCGAGAAGTCACCGGCACGATTCTACCTCCCGGCGTCTCAGTTGAAAGAATAGGCCAAGTATTCGATACACACCACCAGCCCCAACCCCTACCCATTGCCTCTGTCCAGTTGGCAGCATCAATGAGTGCACCGCAGTCCATCGATTGAGGGGTCACGTGCGATGGGGTAAAGCGTGGGTACTCCCACTATATGAGAGATGATCCGACTTGGGTGGAAATGGAGACACAATACACTCTAGAGCAGTGTTCTTCACTCGTTTTCAAAGGGAGGCACCGTCGTCGCCGATAAGACATCAGCGTGAGGTCCGCCACACATTTTAAACCACTGGGCTTTGTGACAGCATCATGATAGGGGCAATGTTCACATTTGTTGCATATTGTGGGGGGCCGCACTAAAGGCCACCAGGGCCGTTGCAATGAAGAACGCCGCTCTAGAAGGCCTCTCTCTCTCTCGAGCTCCATCAAGTGGTGGCGCTTCCGCCAGCAGCGGCATGAGTGAACAGATTGCAGGGGCTGCACCTGCACTTTCGTCATCGTGCGCGCACATCGAGAGAGTGGGGGGGGGGGGGGGTTGGTGTTGTGGGGGGGGGGGGTCAGGTGGACAGCACCTGCAGACGGGAATCGGGTTTTGCGCGCTGCGCAGTGTGACTCCAGCGCGATGCATTTCAACCCCCGCTGGGGTGGGGGGGGGGCATCTTCTCGCGGAGGGGTTCACAGAAAGGGGGCCCTCTTTCTTGTGATAAGCGAACAAGTGGCGCTTCTGTGCATTCGTGAAATCCCGGCGGTTTGTAAGGCAATCTCCGAGGGGCACGCGAAACCCCGCACACACGCGGGGCCATTATAAGCCTGGCAACTTTTTTTTTGCCGAGGAGTTTTTGAGCGGTGGCCGCAAACTCTCACTCAAACAACTCATTGACGACGCTTCACAATGGCCCCGTCGAAACGACTGCTCGCCGATGCATTTGAGGACAATTTCGCGGGACAAATTTGCTCGTTTAAATGCCAAAACATTTAACCTACAGTACGTCCATCTGATAGAGGGGTATTTTTTTTTGCTGCTGCTGCAAACGATGGGCAGCTAGGGAGCGATGTGGCCCACACAATGAACAAAGACAAAGATAGCCTTCACAGCCTGTTGGGGCAAGTGTTGTTAGCGAGCAACTTTGAAGGCCGTCACGGCACACGAGGGCGCGGGTGGCCAGCACCACGCCCGGCCGCCTTTGTGACCATCACACACAACCCCAGGTACTTATTTGAGGCTGAGTCGACCTAGGGGAGGTCCATGACCGGTTCAGATAATCGCCACTGGTGTTGGTGGCCGTGAACGGGAATCGAACTCGGGAAGCCGAGTTCGTAGCAGAGCGCGCTAACCGCTACACTACAGCTCCCCACGCTCAGGTAATCAAAGACAAGATTCCCCGAGTCGCCTAACCAGACTCTCGGGGGAAATTGCTGTTAGCGAGCACCTTTGAAGGCCGGCACGGCACACGAGGAGGTGGGTGGACAGCACCACGCCCGGCCGCCTTTGTCTCTCGAGTGGCGATGTTTACACACCGCATCAGGAACTCATTTTGAGTCGACCGGTTCAGATATTCATCACTGGTGTTCGTAGCGCAGTGCGCTAACCGCGACGCCACCACACACGCACACACACACACGTGCTCCGTGTGTGTGTGTGCGTGTGCAAAACTTGGGTCAATCGGGCACAGCTCTGGGCATTGAAGCTTCACCAATGTCACCCGACAGCTCCAGGTGTGAACACAGACGCGCACGCACGCACGCGCACGCACGCACGCGCACGCACGTGACGCGCAAGGCCGATGCGCGCAGCAACGCGGAGCAAGGGGAGCACGGGGCCCTTCGCTGCGGCCACAGACAATGGGACGTGGGCAGCTCGGCGTTATGTATATGCGGCCGCGAGCTCGCGGTGCCATGTATGCATGGGATTTGTTAATGCTTTGTCTTTTTTTTTTGCCAAGCTGTCAGAAATGATTAATGGGCAGCATACAAATGAGTGTGTAAGGTCATGCTTAATGAAGCACAGGGGTTTTTTTTTTTTGCAGAGTGGTGGGGGCGGGGGGTGGTGGTGGTGGTGGGTCGGTTACTGTAGCAAGTTGCTCTGCGCTACTCGTGTGACGGAAGGTGGGTAACCCGACTGCTCTTCTGGCGAGTCGCAGAATGAGGCAGGGCAAGAGCCCCCCACTCCCACCCCCCCTCCCCATTCTACCATTGCGATTAGGGGGCGGGGGGGCGTCCTATTCGTCGGGAGTGCCTCTTCGCTTGCGCGCTGCCGGGCGAGAGCGCGCCGTGGACAATTCCAGGAACCATCTATTCCAGTTAGCAAAACCAAGAGCCCCTCCTCTTAACCTCCGTCTCCTTCGGAAATAATTGGTTTATTTAAATGATGCGAAATTTAATTATTGGCATCAGCCCGGTGATTGCGGCGGCGAGGCACGCGAGCGGGGTTGGAAGGAACGCAGTGGCCATGGGGATGGTGGTGGCTCATAAACGTACTGCTGCTGCTGCTACTGTCGTTGTGTTATCTTGAGAGACCTATTAATGCGACGTTCCGGCAGAGAGATTGTGATGGGGGCAATCCCCGTCAGCAATTTAACAAGTTGAACGTAAAGGGGGGTGGGGGGGGGGGTAGGGCAGCCAAATGACTTCGGAGAATTTCTCTGCGGGATTCAAAATACGGGGACGGACTGCGGACATGGGAGACACAAAACACCCCTCCCTAGCCGCCTCCCCCCAAAACAAGACGAAGACAAAGATCCCCCGTAAAGCCGTAACATAATTTTCGGCCAAGTGCTGTTAGCGAGGAGCACCTATGAAGGCCGGCAGGGCACGCGTGGTGGTGGGTGGCCAGCACCACGCCTGGCCGCCTTTGTCTCCCGAGCGGCGATTTGTACACACGGGACCACGTACTCGTTTGAGGCCGAGTCGACCTAGGGGAGGCGCAGAACCAGTTTCAGCGGCACACGCAAGCACCGATCCTTGCGGGCGTTAAAAAGTGAAATTTTTTTGAAATATATAAAGCTGCATTAAGAGTGGTGAGGCGTTTTGATGGTTTATTAAATTCCACGATGTGAAATTTCTGCCTGCGTCGCGCGACCCCACGAGGCAACCCTGGACAGCTGCTTCCAATTATGCGGCCAAACCCCCCCCCCCCCAGTCCCCCCCCCCCCACGCGCACATGTGTTTGGCTTTTGTGCTCCAGAGCCTCTAACCGGGTCACCAGGCCTCTCAATCTTTGAAGTCTCCCCTCCACGATTTATTACTTCTGCTGTTTCTTATTACGCTAATCATCTTCTATTACCGTTAGCCCTTTCGGTTCCACCTCTTGCTTAAAAGTTACATTTTTTTTTTAGTTCTCCCCTACATTTCGTTTTGTGTGTGTGTGTTTGCCTCTCGCACCCCGACCCACCCCACCCCGTGTCCCTTTGTGGCCACCCCCGTTCACCTGTCTGATGATTTTGAAACCGCGCGTCGCCTGATGCCATAATAGCCCCTCGCGCAAGGCGTGCAAGGAGACGAGCGGAGCGGGCTCTGCCTGGACATTTGAAGAGAGGCGGAGGGGCCTCGTAAACGCCTGCCTGAGCAGTTGTTGAACCTTGGTTGTTGTTGTTGTTCTGTCGTTTATTAATAAAAAAAAAGTCACGATGTTACATCTCCGAGTGGACTATTTTATGTGTGTGTGTGTGGGGGTGGGTAGGGGGTGAGGAAACGTCGCGTTGCAGTTGCGGCAAAAACTTCCGAACCTCGGTCAACAAACTCCACCGCTGGTTTGAGCTTGATGGTCGTTTGACCATACTTCACCAAACTCTTTGGTTCTTTCGGTAAAGTCACGTAGGTCGAAAAATGTATAGATCACGACGTTTCGATCGCAACACAAGCGACCGTCTTCAGGTGAGAGAAGACGGTCGCTTGTGTTGCGATGGAAACTTCGTGATCTGTTATTTTCTTCTACCTACGTGATGACTTTACCGAAAGAACCAAAGAGTATGGATTCCTGTAGTCACGAAAGCTTCAAATCAAGACCATACTTCACCAAGCCGACCACTGCTATTGCCACTCACTGTTGGTTTCACGCACCTCCGATTGGCCACGTACGGTGCGAAATAAGTCCAACGTACATACACGTGAGTG
Source organism: Petromyzon marinus (assembly GCF_048934315.1). Lineage (NCBI taxonomy): Eukaryota > Metazoa > Chordata > Hyperoartia > Petromyzontiformes > Petromyzontidae > Petromyzon > Petromyzon marinus. The sequence continues at coordinate 10,563,554 of NC_133706.1, read as the reverse complement.
GCGCTCAGGATCGGTTCAGATTTTACTCGCTGCTGATTTTAGCTGTAGCTGGGAATCGAAGTCAGGTTGCCCGGGCATTTTGCGTGGTGCGCGAATCTATTTATTACCTATTTATATTTAGTGAATTAATTACCACCGAGCTCCTGTCGCTTTTGTGTTGTGTGTTGCGTGCTGTTGTAACTCTTTGACCCGCCCATGCTGGAATATCTGTCAAAAAAGAGCTTCGTAGCTCATCGGATTTCTCCTGCAGTCTAACGCAATAAAGTCTTTACTTATATTGTACTATTTGTTGCAAATGATCCAATTCAAAGTGCTATGAAGACAAAAAAACATTACTAATAGACTAAATCACACGAAAAATTAATTCAAATTCCGTATAAAAAGCTTGCATTATAATAAATTACTATGGAAGGCTTATATTAAAAAAACACACACACAATAAAAGCATCTCAGGTAAAAACAAGTTTAAAAAGGTGAGTTTTTAGATCCAACTTAAAACTGCTTAATGATTGTGAAGCCCTAAGATACTGATTCTGAACCACGGCGCTACCACTACCCTCACATTGATCGCAATACGCGCAAAGGAGAGTATCGTGCAAATGCATAAACATTTGCGCCCTCGGTTGTTGTTAAATCACCACCGGGCTACGTAAACAACAACAAGAACAACAACAAACAAACTAAAATGCCAATTAAACCTCGCCAACTAAACTGGACGCGCTAGAGGTTGAAACGTCTGGCGCCGTGGACCATTTGTTTGGTTCACCAATCGAGAGGCAGAAGAGAGGAGGCGCGCTCCACCGACGGACTTGCCCGGCCGTTCATTTAATTTGGGGGAGATTTAGCGTCCATTCTGCAAATTGATCGGGGGAGAGGGCAGCGCTCGGGAGGGAGTGGGGGGGGGGATAGAAGGAGGCGTGTAGGAGGAGAGGGGGGGGGAGGTGTGTAAGGGGGAGAGGGGGTAGGGGAGTAGGGGGAGAGAGGGAGGGGGTGAGGGAGGGGGGTGTAGGGGGAGAGGCGGGCATTGCCATCGATCAGCCCCCTCCCTTTCACATCTGTAATTACTCTTATCATTAACACAAATATGCGCATCACCGAGCCCGGTACACGCGTCCAGCACCAGGTGGGCCGCGTGTGCCCCCCCCCCCTCCCCGCCCTCTCCCCCCACCGCACCCCAGCGCCAACTCTCCGTGCGCTAAGCCCTAATCAATGGCCTAATCAGCGGGAATCTAAAACCGGCATCGATTAACATTAGGCGGCATTGACGCGCGTATTCAAATCACAGTGAGAGCGAGGCGGGCGCCCGGCGACACATCGATCGGAAGAGGGCAGCGCCAATCTCAAAGTTCACGGTCAGAGATGCGTAAGGTCAGTCGGGGGGGGGGGGGGCGCCCGGAGAGAGCGGAGGGGGTGGGTGGCTATCACCTGTGAAGGAAGCCCCGGGTACGGCCACGCGAGGGAGGAACGTGCGGAGTAGAGAAAGCACGCCGCAGGTTAAAGACATCGTCCTGTGAAAAGTAAGTGGGGGTTTGAGCAAACTGTATTAACCAAACAATGATGAACTAGTTTTACTTTACAAGGCAAGGCCCACTCAGCTATGTAGCTCGTTTTAAAAAGCGGCCTGGTCACAAATGATAGCTCAACGAAGTGGCCTATCTGTGCAATGTGAAAGCAGCACACGTAATCTAAATGCGTTTTTCGATATGTGGAGGGGGAAATCCGGAGGACTCGGGGAGAACACGCAAACTCCAAATATAGGACAGGTGCCAGGGTCGGGATCGAACCCACGGCCTCCTGCATACCAGGCGAGGCAGTTAACATCTCATCGCCACCGTGGCGCTCTCAGAACATCGGGACGGTGTCCTGGAGTCGAGGGTAACGATGTAAGGGAATGCGCAGTGGGCGGGTAGGTAGGAGGTGTCCACTGCGGAGATGGAGCGATAGAATTACTTTGTGTGCCTACGCTGGATGGATTTTTCCATCGTGGGACCGTGAGTGATGGCCACGGCTTGGGGCGGGGGGTGGGAGGGGGCCTTCATCCAGCAGTGGATTGATCACGACCGATAATGATGATAATGATGATGGTTAACTGATGCTCACACCCATTCCCTTCCCCCTGCAGAACACGCAAGGCCAGCGATCAAAGGGGCCCGGGTGAGGGAGCGGAGGAGGAGGACGAGGAGGTAAGATCGTTGACACCTGTGGCGTTCCAGGCCGCGCAGCAAGCAACCGCAGCTGCTGAGTTCACTGCCGAGTCCCCCCCCCCGCCCCCCTGAACGTGTTTATTGGTCGCCACAGGCATGAATATTAACCAACTATTTATCCCCATGGGGAAAGGAAACAATTGCTCTCCCTCGATACGAAGGGTCACGGGTGGAGCGGTGGCGCAGGGGTTAGCGCACCGCACGATGAACCTGGCGAGCTGAGTTGGATGATTCCCGAGAACGCGGTTAACATCGGTGAAGAGTGATATCCGAAATTTCGTCTCTGGGCCAGGCCTGCTCTCCCCTACCCCCGCCGCCGCCCCTTGCCCTTTCACCAAGCAGCATTGACAAGCGTGGTGAAGTATGATACGAAAAAAAAACTACCCATGACCGACGCGGCATGGGGAGGCCTTCATCCATCAGGGGGTTAACGTAGGGTTAAGGCTTAGGTCAAGCTACATCGGCTGGGACACAGACGCTACATTGTCTAGGACAGAACGGGGCGGCGCGAGACAGTGGAACTCGGCTGAGAGCAAAGTGAGGATACGTTATGGTTTTAGTTGACAACGCGTGGATTTGGACGAAGATTACTTGATTACAAATACAACAAGGGGGTGTACAAATATTCGAAAGAGGAACCAGTATTCCGTATTGTTCTTTTTGTTTATCCCTAGGAGAGTTAATTTTCGCGAGGTACAAATATGTCCTTGGCACCCGCTCTGTTGTCAACGGGGCCACCCTTGTAGACATCCTTGAAACAAATCTCTTGAAGGGTCATCTGTGAAAAATAGGGCTTCGTAGCTCATCGGATTTCACCAAGATAAAAAACTACATTTTGATCCTGATCTTTTGATTTCATCCGGGTGTCATTTCAATCGATGCAAATACATTGGCGACGATGGCGATTTGCCTGTTGTGTGAAATCGCCCGCGGCCGAATCGCCCCGTAAGCGAGCGACGTTCCGAGACGCGACGGCGTTGGCCGCGGGTCGCGGGGTCCCCTCCGTGTCTCTCGACCGCCCGACGAGTCGCGTCTCTTTGCCAGCGACACGCCGCCACGTGCCGGACCAAACTGACGTTTCCTTGTTGTGCGACAGCATTTATCAGACGCGCACGTTTTCTTTTTGTGTAACTCCCTTTGTTGAATCAGCCCCCTCGTGAACCTCTCCGCTAATGGGGGGGGGGGGGTCATGGTGGCGATATGTTAAATCCCTCACCTGGAATGCAGGAGGTTCGTGGGTTCGATCCCGACCCTCGCGCCTGCTGGAAATGTGGCGTTTGCGTGTCTCTCTCTCTCTCTTTTCCCGTGATCGCGTGACATTTTTTTCTGGGTTCTCCGGTTTTTCCCCTCCACATTTAGAATCAACATCACGCGCTTAGAGTATTCGGCAGATATTCATTTCCACGTGATAAGCCACCTCGTTGAGCTATTATGTGTGGCCAAATCGCTTCTGAAAATTAACAAATAGATCAGTGGGCTTTACCAAGTTAAGTAAAACAAAGTTTAGTTAGAGTATGTCAATTTATGTATTATATATTTATTTATTCATTTATTTTCATTAAAAAAATATCCCCATTCCTATACTTTGCACTCCTACAGTTTTTTTGGTGTATTGTTTGTTGTTGTAACTTTCTGACCAGCACCTACTGGACATCTGTGGACAAACAAAAAGAGCTTCATAGCTCATCGGATTTCAGGGGGTTGTGCGTGAGCGCGTGCCCCCCAGAGAGTTCCGTGGAAAGGAATTGCGTGGCTGCGTGGCGAGCGTGCCAGAGTGGTCTCGACCGAAACGTCGCCGGATTCATCGGCAAAGAGTTACGCGGCAGAGCCAAGCGTTGTGGATTTGGTGTGGCTATTGTGGTCAGGTGGGCGCAATGGGGACTTTTATTTCTTGACATCCACACAGCTGGTCACACGAGAGAGAGCGAGCGAGCGAGATATAAATAAACAACAACCCGGCCGTGGTTTTGTTTGTTTAGAAGCGATAGCATCTTACATAAATAATAACAAGGCAGCTGTTCAACTATACGTTTGAAACAAATTACAGCTGCGGTAATTTTTGTTTGTTTTAACAATGCAGCATTACGATTGTAACCGCTGCAATGTGTCACACCTATAAATAATAATGATACCTCTACTGATGGCAACAACAACAACAATCTGACATCAGTGAACGTTTCGTTATCGACACGCCACCATGCTCCATTCGTCAACTTTTGTTTATTTGCTACGAAGTAAGAATCTCCTTTTGAGTTCGTCATTCATGCTTCGCGAAACGATGGACTTTCACACCCCCCCCCCCGGCACCCTGCCCCCCTCCCCAGCCCCTTACCAAAATAATTCACAAAACGAGACAATTTCCTGAAATTGCCGGGCGAGCGGGTCAAACGTGGAGTGTGCACTGTACGCAACGGAACGCACAAAAAGGGGGCCCTGCTAGTTGCCCCACTGTCTTTCCCGGAATTGCTGGAAATTGCTTCCAGACAATTACGCCATTTTACATTTCTAATCACATCATTTCATTTTTCAAAGGCTGCACCGCTCGCTCGCTCGCTCTTACCTCCAGCCCCGTCGGCGGGGGACACTGGGGCTGGTTCCCTTAATCTGATAACATTGTTGAAACAAGCCTGGGAGCACATCATCCGTCACTTCACACATTTCTCAGACGCACATTTGTAAGTGATTTGCATCTGCAGCTGCGTCCGTAATTAAAGCAAAGTGGTTCCAAGTACGACAATATTAAATACTCGCGCCGCGATTTTTAATTTTACATCGTGATTACAACGCCGTTGTCTCTGTCTCTGTCCTCTCTCCCCCCTCTCTCTCTCGGCAAAGAGCGCTCGGCAGAAGAGCGTAAAACTTAGAACATCCGCAGTCATTTGTCAAGAGATGTGCTTTTTTTTTGTTGTGCAAGGAGCGCGGCACAAACACGACGCGCCGTTTAGACGCTCAATGACAGCGCACGCCTTCACGCACACACGCACGCACACTCACGTTACGTACGCTCACGTTACGCACGCTCACGTTACACACGCTCACGTTACACACCCTCACGTTACACACGCTCACGCACGCCCACCGCTACACCTCCACTCCCCACCACCTGCACTCACTGCCACAGATACACCCTCCCCCCGCACCCCACGGACGCATACACAAAGACAAAGCTCCTCCGTATAGCCTAGACATGCTCTCGAGGCAAGTGCTGTTGGCGAGCACCCATGAAGGCCGGCACGGCACACGAGGGAGTGGGTGGCCAACACCACGTCCTGCCACATTTGTCCCGCACTAGGTACTCATTTGAGGCTGAGTTGACCCAGGAGAGGTCCATGACCGGTTCAGTTCATAGTTACTTGTGTTGGCCGTGATCGGAAATCGAACTCGGGTCGCCGGGTTCGTAGCGCAGCGCGTTAACCACTGCACTACCGCTCACACACACTCACATGTGCACAAACACACACTACGCGCGCACGCACGCACTCTCACACACAAACATCACACACGTTCCCCCCCCCCCAGTCTCCCCCGCCCCCTTCCCTCCCCCCCCCACCCTCCGTGGCCCACACCGATAGCTGTCAATCAAGCGGTGGGGCTACTCACAATTTGCTCCGCGTCGGTTGATGCTGCCAAAAGTGATAGCGGGGTTTGAGGGCTCCCTTTGAAGGAGTCGTGCCGCGTGGCGAGCGGCACGACTCCTTCCACCGCTCCGACACGCGCCCCGCCCCCCCCCCCCCCTCGTGCTGCCGCCCCTAGGCGCACGCGTGGCCGCGGATGGCGTGGGACCCTCTCGGAGTTCGCTTCCACTTCTGATTTCACCGCCGACGTAGCGTCGCTCCCTCTGCCTTAATTCAAGTTGTTGCGCCCTCCTGTTTCAAACAAGAACGGGGGTTTGTCATTCGTGTCTCTGGCCCTCCGAGCAAGTTGTGAAGATTCAGATTGAGTGAACAACAACAACAACAAGAGAAATACTCTGTTATTATATTTCCCAAGTGTGGTTCGGTTTCCCGAGCCGATGCCGTGCATTGAGAATGTTTAAAAATACCAGTCAAATTGTCATCGTCTTTCATCAATGGCTTCTTGTTTCAATACAGCAGATCGAGAAATCGGGTTTCACAAGTTGACACACGTGTGTTCTCCGCGGGCACTTCCGATTAGCACGGTTGCCTATGTACGGTGCGAAAGAAGTTCAACATACATACGTCAGGGAATATTTTTTAAAACCTCCGTAAAATAAATATTGGTTCCTCCAAGAACGTGTTCCCTCGGGTTATGCTTAAATAATCTACATTGGTTCAAACCAAACAGACGATGTGAAATAGCAAGCTCTTACTAAGCGTCACCTTAAACAACTGTTTCACCAATAAGTTTGGAAATTGGTCTGAAGGTTAATGTTTTCGTGAAAAATACATGGACCTAGACCACTGTTAAAAGCACGATGACTCTGATAGCAAAATATAAAGGGGCGAATGGATATTTACTCCTGGCAAACAATCTATTTCGTTGGAGACAACTATATCCCTGACACTGGCTCTGTTGGCTGTGGAAGGAAGGTGGTGATGATGATGGTGATGTACGTTGTTCTTCTTTTGCACCGTACGTAGCCAACCATGCTAATCGGAGGTGCGGGGGTTATGATGATGATTGATTGATGATGATGCACTTTACCTGGAAGTATTTTGTGCGAAACTATCCTCCCAAAACAATCCAATGAGCAACATTGTGCACCCTGCAGTACAGCATTGGCCAAGCCTGCACTAACTTTGCCAGGGTTGGGACTCCTCTGTCGAGTGTCGGACGACTGGTGGGGTAGAAACGTGAGCGAGCGGGGACCGCATGTCGCCCTCCGAATATTGGTGCCTTGGGAGAATAAATATTAATTCCTGTGGTTACGACTATTCGGAGGGGAACGTGCATTAATTATTCTGTAAGTGCCAGGAGGGATTCAATTCTCACTCGGTGTCTTTCCGGAACGCTGCGAGGTGGCCATGGGGTACAGATTATCTGAATAATGCACTACTACTAAAGTACAAAGTACACCTTATCCGTAATAATCTTATATGATTGTGCTTTGTCGTTCATGACGTCTGATAATAACAATCACTTGTCGGGCACACCGCCGCTCACACCACGAGCACCACATTCCGCGAGATGGCCCAAGCGTGCCAAATCATTTCCGGAACAGCGTTTGTGGACCGTTCTGAGTGAAATCGAGCACTTGGGCTCCGGGAAGACCCTGGGCACCACGGCTACTGCCTCGCGAGGAGGGGGGGGGGAGCAGGAGGGGGAGGAGGGGGGGGGGGGGTCCCGCTGGAAGCTGTGGAGCCGTGGGCGTGTGCGCACGACCGTGCCCGTCTGCTCATTGTACACGGATGACGGTGCGTCTGGCGCGTGACAGGTGCTGTATTAACCAGGTAAGGTGTGCGTAATCGGCAATTTTCTGCACGAGCCGGATTTGGAGACTGCGCACGCGCGCGCTACGCGGGCGCTACGCGCGCACGTTAAAGAGCTCACAATTGATTCGTCTTTTTCGCTGTTATTTTACATTCGTTGGGGTGGTGGTGGGGGGAGGGTGGTGTTGGTGTTGTAGCCGGCAGTGTAATTAGGAATACAAACAGCCAAGGATGAATGTAATTCCTGCGGCCGTGTGTGTGTGTTAAAAATAAAACGACCGAAAAGAAAATAACAGCGACAAAGAGTAACCAGATGTCGCGTAATTGCGATGATGAGTTGCGTCTCCGACTCGGCTCGCGATGGATTTCGTTGCCGAAGGGGGGAGACGTCTGTCGAAAGACCGCACCAGAAGATGGCAGTCTTTAGCCGTGCTTGGTAAAACTGAAGAAAAAAAAATCCAACCGATTAGCATCTTGTGCCAAATTAAAAACACAAACACCCGTGTCTTACAAGAATTCCGCACGGGGAGTGACGGTTGCAGAATTTTTTTAAAAAGGCCATTTGCGGCGTTCTTTTCCTGGAATCCTTGCACATTTAAAAATGACACATCAGCCCCATCCTTTACGGAGGCCAGGAATAAAAAAAAATGCGTGCTGAGGTATTTTTTTTATTGTTGCCATTTGCAGAGCTTGCCATCAATCACCGGCGCTCGTGACGCGGGAGAACTCACGTGTTGTCTCACTTTATCTGAAAGTAAAGGCAGAAACAAACAAGCTGGCCACTTTTACCCAACAGATGTTGGTTCCCCGTCCGCCCTTGCAGCGCTCTGCTCTGTCAGTTGCCGTGGCAGGGTCTGTCGGTCTGCGAGCTGTGTGAGTGTGTGTCTCTGTGTGTGTGTCTGTGTGTGTGAGTGTGCGTGTGTGTGTCTCTGTGTGTGTGTCTGTCTGTGTCTGTGTGTGTCTGTCTGTGTGTGTGTGTCTGTGTGTGTGTGTGTCTGTCTGTGTCTGTGTGTGTGTCTGTCTGTGTGTGTGTGTGTGTGCCTGTCTGTGTGTGTGTGCCTGTCTGTGTGTGTGTGTCTGTGTGTCTGTGTGTGAGTGTGTGTGTCTGTGTGTGTGTGTGTCTGTGTGTGTGTGTCTGTCTGTCTGTGTGAGTGTGTCTGTCTGTCTGTCTGTGTGAGTGTGTGTGTCTGTGTGTGTCTGTGTGTGTGTCTGTCTGTGTGTGTGTGTCTGTCTGTGTGTGTGTGTCTGTGTGTGTGTGTGAGTGTGCCTGTCTGTGTGTGTGTGTGTCTGTCTGTGTGCGTGTCTGTCTGTCTGTGTGTGTGAGTGTGTGTGTCTGTGTGTGTGTCTGTGTGTGTGTGCGTCTGTGTGTGTCTGTCTGTCTGTCTGTGTGTGTGTCTGTCTGTGTGTGTGTCTGTGTGTGTGAGTGTGCCTGTCTGTGTGTGTGTGTGTCTATCTGTGTGTGTGAGTGTGTCTGTCTGTGTGTGTCTGTCTGTCTGTGTGTGTGTGAGTGTGCCTGTCTGTGTGTGTGAGTGTGTCTGTGTGTGTCTGTGTGTGTGTGAGTGTGTCTGTCTGTGTGTGTGACTGTCTGTGTGTGTGTCTGTCTGTGTGTGTGTGTCTGTCTGTGTGTGTGTGTGCCTGTCTGTGTGTATGTGTCTGTCTGTGTGTGTGTGAGTGTGCCTGTCTGTGTGTGTGTCTGTGTGTGAGTGTGTCTGTCTGTGTGTGTGTGTGAGTGTGTCTGTCTGTGTGTGTGTGACTGTCTGTGTGTGTGTCTGTTTGTGTGTGTGTCTGTGAGTGTGCCTGTCTGTGTGTGTGAGTGTGTCTGTGTGTGTGTCTGTCTGTCTGTGTATGGGGAGCAATAGTGTAGCGGTTAGCGCGCTGCGCTATGAACCTGGCGACCCGGGTTCGATTCCCGCTCACGGCCAACACCAGTGACGATTATCTGAACCGGTCCCGGGCCTCCCCTAGGTCGACTCAGCCTCAAATTAGTACCTCGTGCAGTGTGGAAACATCGCCACTGGGGAGACAAAGGCGGCCGGGCGTTGTCCTGGCCACCCACCCCCTCGTGTGCTGTGCCGGACCGTCATAGGTGCCACTCGCTAAGGGGTAAATCCATAAATGACGTCACGCGATTTTGGACGATTTTTGACCCCCTCCCTCGTCACACGACGTTACAAAAAGGCAGACCCCCCTCAAATATGACGTCACAAAGTTCTGCCCCCCCCCCCAAACCATATTTCCATTTTGAAAATAAAACATGCTTCAAATCGCTTTAAACTATTGTCATTGTAGTGCGTATTTAATGTGGCGCTGCACTCTGATGTTGTAGGAGTGTTATTATAACAATTAGTGTTGTTATAACAATTCTATATTTATTTTTAAAGTTGTGCATTTTGACGTGACGTCCCATTTCTCAAACCCCCTCCCCCCTCGTTACACATCGTCGCAAATGTCTGACCCCCCCCACCCAGGTGCGTGACGTCATTTATGGACGGCCCCTAACAGCACCAGCACTTGCCCCAACAGTCTGTTAAGGCTATGCGGGGGATCTTTGTCTTTGTGTGCACGCGCGTCTGTGTGTGTGTGCTGTGGCCACTTGGCCACCAAGCTATGCACCGTGGGGAGCGGTGGTGTAGCGGTTAGCGCGCTGCGCTACGAACCTGACGACCCGGGTTCGCATTCCCACTCACGGCCAACACCAGTGACGATTATCTGAACCGGTCCTGGACCTCCCCTAGGTTGACTCAGCCTCAAATAAGTACCCGGTGCGATGTTCGAGCATCGCCACTAGGGAGACAAAGGCGGCCAGGCGTGGTGTTGGCCACCCACCTCCTCGTGGGACACAGTGCCGGCCTTCATAGGTGCTCGCTAACAGCACTTGCCCCAACAGTCTGTTGAGGCTCCACGGGGGGGATCTTTTTGTGACCGCTTGGCTACCAAGCTATGCGCCGTCATTGGAATTCCGACGTTTCAGATAAGCAGGCGCCTCCTTCAGTAGAGACTAATTAACGATGCGATGAAACACAAATACGCGTTTTAAAAGCGACGGATTTTATTCGAAACTTAAGTGTTACTCAGTTACAGACCTCAGGTGGAATAAAAAAAAACAAAGGTATAGGCGTAGCTTACTCAACCGCTGGCAGAAAGGCCTTCGCTGATGGAAGCTCTGGAGAGCCCCTCTCGAGGGTGTTTTGGCCTACATGTCCATGCTGGCCAGATGTCTTGGCAGATGGGAGCCATGCTGGCGAGATGTTAACTACCTCGCCTGGCTGGTATGCAGGAGGTCGTGGGATCGATTCCAACCCTGACGCCTTTCTGTATATATTCGTAGTTTGCGTGTTCTCTCTCCCCGTGGTTGCGTGGAATTTTTTTTCGGGTCCTCCGGTTTTTTTCCTCCGCATTTAGAAACGTGCTGTACAGATGATTTTGCTGCTGTAACATTCCACACGATAAGCCACGCTTCGTCGAGTTATCATCTGTGGCCAGGTCGCTTCTGAAAAAGAGTAATGACAGCTAAGTGGGGCCCTTACCGGGTAAAATAGATCGTAGTTGCGTTTTTTAGTTCTTTAGATGTGGGAGCGACCACACTTCATCGCACCGCGCGCGGCCTGCCGATGGGCTACGGTGCACCCATTCATTACGCCGGGTAGACAAGGGGCGGCCGGGGTTCAGGAACGTTTCTCTTACCTCCGCTGCCGCGCGGGGAGATCGAACCGGCGATCTCTGCGGTACTGAAAGCCCAGTGCACTGACCGATTGCCCCACTGCACCGAAGCGTGCCCCAGTCGTGGGTGCACGGTGTGCACAAGTTTTAATTGTTTGGAAAGCCAAACGTCGACGGGGGTTGTAAGCGGACACCGGCGCGCGCGCGTGTGCACACCGGAACGATATGCGCGTGCATAATTTTTCAAGGGTATAAGTTGTAGCTCGGGGGAGGCGAAGAAACTGCAAAGCTGTCTCGAGCGGAAACTTTGTAGCGTGCACGTCGGCGCCGTGGCTGTCTCTCGGCCGAATGTCAAAAAATGCCAGAAGTGCAAAAAGCACTCAGCAGCGAATATGCCAGCGTTAAAAATTGTAAATGTATATTATAAAAAAAAGAAGACGTTTGCTCCGAAATAACGTTCTGCAATAAAGCACTGGACATCGACTCGAAAACCCATAACCTACAGCAGCGGGGCACGCCGTCTTTTCCCCTTACGTGCGATTTAGATCGAGCTACAAACAATCTCGTGCCGCGTACAATGAGACGATAGCGTCATATTTTCACCGTAATTAAATATCGGGTGTTGCCAAGCAAACCCAGGGAGACGCTCCAAAGTTCGGCGCTTGGGTTTGCAGCCTGCTCCCAGCAGTGAAGGGTGATTAATAGGTCCACGATGCGATTTTCCTACACCTGCTGTGCACCGCTTTAATCCTCCGCGAGTCTTCCTGTTCAACACGACTCCGCTTTGTTGGGAAGGGGGGGGGCGAATGTAATTTATGAACGCCGTGGTTGGGACTCGGCGATTACTCAAACGCTCGTCCGTCTCGCGAGGTAAGCCGACACGCGTGCGCGAGAGAAAAAAAACAACCGAACTTCCGAGGAATCTGACGCTCGATTTTCTCCGCAGAGTTTCAAGAAGCAAAAAAAAAGAGAGGCGCAAATCACTTTGCTGTTGTCACCGACCTCCGCCCATCCCGCTGAATGGATGGCAGAGGCGTTTCACGCGCGGTGTGAAATTTGATGGGTTTAAAATAAATATATTTATTTTATTAAAGTTCATTATTGATCTTTTTTGTGGGTAGGGTGTGGATTCGTGTTACCAATTTTAACTGATTTGCTCGGGGCTAGCTCCATTTATAACTCTCAGAAAGCGACGTCTTTCCTTTTGCATCTCAATTTAATTCATTATTCTTTTTTTTGTCCTCATGCAAAACACAACTAAGCCAGGGTGTGGAAGAGTTATGCAAGGACAACTCGATGTGTACTATAAGAACGATGGTTAAAAGCAATGTCCCGTTTATGGAGTTTGGGAGAAAGTGGGATGAATTTGGCCTCGAATCAGAATACATGCATGCACACGCACACACCAGTACCACTAACCGCCATTCGCCACTAAGTGACGGCGCAGTCACCACGGCTCCTGTGCCAAGCGAGGTGCACTTTGAGGCCACGTGAAGTGTCGAAGGGCTCGCTGACAGGTCACGGGATAGGTTGGCCGACCGAGATGACTGGCTGATGCACCAGCTGTGCCCCCGACTGTGACACACGCACACACACCGACACTTGCACACACGAAGACAGAGGCCCCCATAGAGACTTTAATGGATTGTTGGGGCAAGCATACGAGGGGGTGGTTGGCCAGGACCATGCCCGGCAGGATTTATCCCCCCCCCCACCCTACCCTTTACACACGGCACCAGGTACTCACTAATAGTTGAGTCGATCTCAGGGAGGCCCAGGACTGGTTAATACGCTCTCCGCTCCAGCAAGCAAGGCTTACTAATCCTCGAGTCGACCTCTCCTCAGTGGGAGATCGCTCATCATCCTCTGATGTCCCCAAGTCTGGAGCTTCCTTCCCTTCCGAGACATCCATGCTGTCAATTACCTGTCCCTGTTCAAGTGTGTCGATGCAAATCAAGAACTACAATTTCACATTCTAAATTTGAAGCTTTCGTGACTGCAAGGATCCATACTCTTTGGTTCTATTCGGTAAAGTCACGTAGGTAAAAAATAAAACAACATAAAAATCACGACGTTTCGGCCACAACACAAGTGGCCTTCCTCAGGTGTCCTCTGGACAGTTTGGTACCTTCACCTAATGAAGGCCACGTGTTGTGGCCGAAACGTCGTGATTTTTTGTTGTTTTATTTTTTAAAAGCTGACTTTACCGAATAGAAGCAAAGAGTACAATTTCACATTCAGGAGGAATGTGAAGTCGAGACTGTTCATGACAGACTGCCTCTCTTGCACTCAACCTAAAATAAACACGGCGTCTGTTCCTGTTTAGTGTCATGATGTTCGGTCCCACTTAGCCGTTATATGTTAATTCACACTGTGTTGTATCTGTTTGACGGCGTGTGAATTAGGGTTGACTCCTCGGTGGAACAACAACAAAAAACCCAGGACATATCCATGGGAATAAGGATATCTTACGATATTGGAGGGAGGACTGAATCTAAAGGCGTCGTCGTCTTGAGTGGAGTGTGTGAGTGTGATTAAGCAACTGATAGAATTCAGGAATGTTAATGTCCCAGGAGAACTTTACAGATTTCTTAGGAAAGATATCTCAACAAGAGGATTATAATGGGAGCACGAGGACGAGGGGACACAATCCCAGGGTGAATTGTTTCACCACTGGTATTGAAGGTGGATGCCAACCCCCTCCGCGCCCCATTGTGAGCATGAGCACGTGCACGCAGGGGGGACCATGAATCAATGTTCGAGTCAAGAGCGATTCACACACAACAAAGGAGGTGAACATTTCACTCAGTTTCCTAAATAAATTAATGGAAATGCCCACTTGAGTTTGTGATGTGCAACTGGCCACAGGACGCACGAAGTCAGGGCCTAGGTCGAGGCTCGAAGCCACTCGGCCAGTGTTCTTCATTGCAAGGCCCGCAGACCACTGGCGGCCCCTAGGGGCCTTTAGTGAGGCACCTGACGTGCGGCCCTCGACAATACACAACAGATGTGAAGACACCCCCGCCGTCATGGTGCTGTCACAAACCACAATCGTTTCAAATGCGTGGCGGCCCTCACACTGATGATGTCTTATCCGTGAAAGTGCCCCCCCCCCCTCTGAAAATTAGTGAAGAACGCTGCGCTAGCTGCGCTAGGCCAAGGCCTGGAGTATTTTAGGTCAACGCCACCTCCCAGGGAAACCCTGCAGCAGCACCTGAGTTTTAACCAAGGCAGTCTCCCTTCCAAGTGCAAACCGAGCTCAATTCTTCTGAGCTCCTGAAATATGACCAGCTTGGGCACCTATCAAGGTGATTTGGTTCTTACGGATTAAAATGTATGAGGCATAACACACACACACAAAACAAAAGGGCACCGTGGCGTATTGCTGGTTTGCATTATGTATTATATATTCAGAAACAAGGACTTGTGTGAGTGCAGCTGATTTGTGGAACCGTGCGGCTGCGAGCAGATTATTAAAGATACTGATAGACACTCTCGAGATGCATAACTGCAGGCAAGATCCCTTTGTAGGATATGTCTATTTGCTGTAAATATATGTCACACAAAAGCCTGACATCATCTGGAGGCAATGAAAGTGGTTTTCCGTGAATTGACCATTTTTCGCACAAAGCCTCCGCTATCAGGCGATGTAGCGGAAAAAGATAAACCTTTTACGATTCAGATTATCGACTGAAGCGGCGACCTTGTGATCTGCTGCCGCTATGGCGAGGCTGACACTTATATCGTCAGAGTGGGGAGAGTTCTCCCCCCCCCTTTTCGACCGAGCCGTGGTGGGGTTTTGTGTGAGGGTAGCGGAGGGCCGTAGAGAGGACCCCCCCCCCCAAAAAAAAAACCCACACGAGCCCGATAATGACGCGAGCCGAATCTGTTTACCATTTCGTTGAATTTGTTGCCGTGGAGTAAGTTTTGTTTCTGTTGGTGGTGTTCTTGTTACAGAGTTGGTGAGATGGAATGACCCCCACCGCCTCCTTCCCGTGTGTGAGCGCTGCAGGATTGCCCCTTTCACCGTTTAATACAATAAAAAGCAATACGCTCGTGTTTCACGAGACGAAAAAAAATCTTCTCCGTGGGTCGCCGCGATGTTACAATGGATTAGTTTTTATTTTTATTTTTAAAGACCCGCACGATGGTTATCGAGTTTTAACACAACCGCAAAACCAAACTTTTATTTATCTGCGTCGGAAGATCGCGTTCGGTTACGGAATGATCCTTGTGGGCAAGCGGCGTCCTCGCCTCGCGACGCATCGCGACGGAGAGGATTTAGAAGCGTGCGCGGGATGTAATGAGCGCTTAAAAAATTAATGGCCTAATAGTTTTGTGCAATGATAATGTGTGCACGTCTTTAATGAATTCATCTGGGGAGGTCTCCGCCAGGTGGAACGCGAGCCGGCGCGGCGGAGGTGGCGATGTTGTTTGAGCATCGGAAATTGGCCCGCGCCCGTGTCTGTTTGTCTTGAGTTTGACACCGTCCGTGCGCTGTGTCACCACCTCCCCCCCCCCTGTTATAGCCTTCCCCGTCGCCCGAATCGCGAGATTGCGATGTTTGAATTGGCGTCACGTGGGACGCGATCGCAAAATATATATAGAAAAAAATGTGAAAGGGCGCCGTTACAGCTGAGCCTTTTGATTCAATCCAGGCAAGTTTAAATAAAAAGTCCCGCCACAGCTTTGTACTCTCTCCTATCAAATTTCACGTGGCATTTATCAAGATTTCACTCTCTGACCCTGGGGCCACCCGCTCTTTATAGCTGTCCGCTTATAAAATAAAAATACATGAAATATGTAGGGGACGTCAAAAGAGTAATGAATAAAAGATTCCGGTACGTCAGAATTCTGTATGTTTTCAAATATGAATTTGATATATATAATCTGAATATTCTAAAATCATTGGAAATTGCTAACAATTTTTTTTTATTATTATCCAGAAAATGCCGTAAAACCTCCTCCCCGCTATATTAATCAGAGATTGTTCACAAACATCAGCCGGCTCCTGCTTGGCATTGTCACCGCTATTCCCCCTGGATAGCAGTGACAAAACTCGTTCTGTCATTGCGCTCAAAAAACGTCGACAAACTGGACGGTCAGTGTCACCACCACCGCTACCAACACCATCATAGTCATCATCAGCCATGATCAATCCACTGCTGGATGCGGGCCTCTTATAAGCCGTCGCAATCTCTCCCAATCCTGTGATCTGAAAATAATAATGGTCTACCTAGCACCTGCATACAAGTTCACGTCATCGTTCCATTTCTTGAAGAGCTGAGCTCTTGGACACGTCCCATCCCTTGGTTGCCACAACTCCATTATTGATTATGACCATCGGTCATCGTGGGCGCCACGGTAGCGAGATGTTAACTCCCTCACCTGGTATGCAGGAAGTCGTGGGATCGACCCCGACCCTGAAGCCGATTGTATATTAGGAGTTTGCATGTTCTCGCCGTGTTCGCGTGGGTTTTTCTCCAGGTCCTCCGGGTTTTTCCTTCACATTCAGAAACATGCGTTTAGAGTATTCGGCTGCTGCTATAAATGTCCACGTGATAAGCCACTTCGTTGAGCTATCATTTGTGGTGGCAAGATCGATAAAGAGCTCTGTCGCTCAATGGGCCTTACCTGGTAAAATAAAACATCGTTTAGTTTATTTTAAACGAGAAGGCTGGATCATGTTCAGAGCTGGCCTCTCCAATAAATAAGTAATTGGTGACTCCACCGAAATTTGGTTAGACTAGTCAGATAATCCGATGACACGAAATTAATGTCAATTGGATTTGGCAATATTCGTACCGCTGATCCTGCTTGCGGCCGAAACTGAGGAGTATTCTGAAAAACCTCAATAGGACCACAACGTCTCGCTGTCCATTAAGTGGGCTTTTGTTGTCGCGAACAGGCTGGTGATTGAGTGGATAAAATATATAACGTTTATTTCTGTATGTGACCATCTGTGGGCAAATGATAAAATCAAAAGTGGATCATAAGTGAACTATGCGTGGGTTATTATTTGTAAATGTTATGGGAGTTATGTTCTCTCCAGGAAATGTCTCAATTAAGTGATCCAAATTATGTTCATCTTCGTACAGTTATATGTGTCGCTTGTTGATTTGCGCAAAAATACTACTGTGTGTGTATAACATTTAATATCCCATAATAATACTGTCTTTATTCACCCAGACAAAAAAAAACTAGGACTGAATCTTTCGACTTTTTTTCAGGAGGATCTTGCTTTAGGATGTTTGCCCAATTCCGCTCATGAGCGTTCCGCACGTGGGAAGACACCGGGAGCACTCGGAGGAAGCCAACGCACATGAAGGGTTAAGGCGGCGTTCTTCATTGCAAGGGCCGCGGGCCACTGACGGCCCCTGGTGGCCTTTAGTGTGGCCCCTGACGGGCAGCACCCGACAATATACAAATATGAAAACACCCCCATCGTACTGTCTGATGATGTATTATCGGCGAAAGTGGCCCCGTTCTGAATTTAGTGAAGAACACTGGGTTAAGGTAAAGGCGCAGCTCTGCAACTTACACACACTCACGCCACTGCTGGCAGAAGGGCCTCCACTCGTGGGAACTCAACAAAGTCCCTCCAGAGGGTGTTTGGCCTACTGTTTCAACGCTGGCCAGATGCATCAGTAGAGGTGGGAGTACCCACATTTTACCGCCGCCACAAGCCACCTGCCAATCAACTGATAGTGCCAAACCCATTTTTGTATCACTGGCTGAACAGAGGAGGCGGAAGGGGATTGGTGGGGGGGGGGGGATGTAAGAACCTTCCCCCACTGTTTCACTTGCCCCACTGCCACGTCGGGAGATATAAGAGATATAACGGACCCGGCGACCTCTGCGTTGCAAGTCCGGTGTGTGCTGACCATGACACCTGACACGGTCTGCTGGGTGCCAGGGTGGCGAGATGTTATTTCCCTCGCCTCGTATACCGGAGGTGGTGGGTTCGATCCCGACCCTGACGCCTTTATATGTGGAGTTTGCGGTGGCTCTCTCCCTGTGGTTGCATGGATTTTTCTCTGCTCTTCCGGTTTTCCCCTCCACATTTAAAATCAACTTCAAGCGCTTAGAGTATTTGCCTGCATTACATTTTTTCACGTGATAAGCCACTTTGTTAAGCATTAATTTTTTGGCGGGTCGCTTATGAAAAAGAGCCTTACCTGGTAAAAAAAGAAATTCAACACGTAGGCTTTCGTGACCAATGTCATCCATGAGAAATTTTTTGGGTTATTTCGCGTAAATAAATGCGTCGTTAAAACCCACCACCACCCGACACAGCCAACTAGTAAGGGTTGTCACATAAACAGAACAGATTGTAAATGTTGTGGCTTGTCTCTCCAACACACCGGTGTGCTGTACTAGTGACGAATTGGCCACGTTCTGTTTGCGTGACAACCCTTACTAGTTGGCTGTGTCGGGTGGTGGCGGGTTTTAACGACGCATTTATATATTTTACGCGAAATAACTCCAAAAAACCTCTATTATGAACAAAATAAATTGTTTAGTAGTTTAGTTATGGCCACCTCGTGAGGCAAGTCTACAACGCCCGGGTACTTCCAGGGCAGTCTTCCCACCGAAGCACCGACCGAGCCTCGGCGCTGCGTGGGGCCTGGTTGGTGATACTCCGAGGAGGGCCTGGGTGCAACTCGGAGTAGAATTGCCCGTGGGGGACCGCGCTTATCGATGTCGCCTTTCGGCAAACCGAGCGGTGCATTCGGCGATTAATTGAGACGCAACTTTCGTTGCCGCGTGCGCGACGTGGACCGGCGGAAGAATGGAACTCTTTGTGACGGCGAACAAAAAAAAAGGGAGAGAGACGGGGACCATTGTCCGCGGCTGGCACGGCACCCACGTGGCGACGGTTGGGTGGAATTGGGGGGCCCCGTGGGTGGGCGGTGGGTAGTGGGTTACATCTGGTTCGCGTGGCCCTAGGCGCCGCGCGCTGCCCTCTGCGTAGCACGAAATGTGTGCCTTCGTTCCGGGCCTCACGTCAACGACGGAACTTGCCTGGCCCCGCGGAAAAAAATGCTTCTCTCGGCGCGTCGCGTAAACACAGCTGACACGTGATTTCATTTAGACGGAGGAATTCGACTCCATGCAGTAGTCGTGTAAGTCGGGCGGTTATCTTTTTACTGCTTTCTTTTCCGGGTTTTTTTTTTCTTTGGCAAGAGGACAACAACAAGGCAAACGTGGCGGCCGCGATTGCCGTTGTTTTACGATTAAGAGGGTGGGGCGATGTGAAAAAAGACAAAGAGCTTCATTACTTATCGGATTCCTCCGAGTTTAAATGCATTTTCTGATTCTGGTTGATGAGCAGCGTAAACGGAGCGGGAAGAGGTGTCCGTAAAGTGGGTGTGGAGGGCCTTGGCCTTTGGTGCAAGTTAAACAGGTGTAATGACTCCCACAACAAGAATATATGAAGAGCCACTTTCATTAGTTACACCATAAGGAACCCTGCTATGGATTGCACAATAAGGGAACCGAGGCTTCGTGACCTCCTTCCAGCTTGTATCTTCCTTCGTTCCTCCCCACTCCCCGTGCTCTCCCCTTATATCTCCCTCAGCCCCCCTTTCTCGAACCTTCTCGTCCTTGTTTTAACCACGAGCCAATCCCCGTCATTTCCCTTTAACGAATCCTTTTTGTTTTCCCGTTCAACCCCCTTATTCTGCAACCCCTTCGAATTCTGCCCCCAGACCAATCACCGTGGAGGCCTCTTTCCTCCAATCGGAGACCGTTGTTTATTTTTCAATAGCCGTCAGGCTGCATATGGTTTTGGCTCATTTTCGGTCGTTACACAGGTAAGCACATTGTACATTAGGCAATGGCAAGTGACCTAATTTCTTACCTGGCCCGCTTGGGGACTAAGGTATAGACGAATATGTGGAAAGGCCAGTCATGCAAACAGCTTTGTACAGCGGTGGTACACACACACACTGGTCCGCGTGTGTTACGCTATGAACCTGAGGGAGCTCGAGTTTTATTCCCACCTGTGACTAACAGCAGTGGTGAGTGATATCAGAAGACAGTCTTTGCCACCATCCCCTCGCTTCACTAGCCCGCACTGACCCGCGTAGTGAAGTATGGTCAAAAGCCCTCCGATTGCCGACATGGCATGCAAATAGGCCTTTATCTGTTGGTTGACTGAGAATGGTTGGCAAATATTTATATAGTTATTTGGAATGCTTAAAGAGAATGGCAGTTACAACGCTGTTGTGGCCTTTAAAAAAAAAACAAATATATAATCGGCGACATTTGGGCCAATGGACGTTCGCGGCACAATGGACGTTCCTGGACAGAGTGAAAGTGCGATCTGCGTTCCACATGGGGAAATGCTTCGCTCCACTTTAGCGGTGAGCAGTTGTAACGCGCGATTAGCAATGCACGACGTGTACGCGATCAGCACGCTTGGCTTCGTGCGGTGCGAAAGAAGTTCGACACACACATACATACACGAGTAGGTGCAGATTTGTGAACATCTGTAAGCAAAAACAAAAACGACGATAAGTTCACACCACAGTCAACAAACACCGCACACTGGGCGTGAGCGGTTCATTAGTCAGGGGGAGTGGGCGGCGGCGGGGGGGGGTAGGGGGAATTTGCCACGGTCGGATATGCGGCGTAGGGCCGCTTCCAGAAGGGTTTTTTTTGTACTTCTCAATGATCAGCTTCGCCTTTGGCTGCGTTCGTCGTTAGCCAGAGAGGAGGGGGAGGGGGCCTCCCGAGTTCAGGAGATGTCAAAAGGTGCCTTCTCGAGAACGTGTCGGGAGAAAGCCGTGTAGCGCCTAACGACCACTGTACACCCGCACGCCCGCCCCCGATTCTCACGGAGAATTGTGTCATTAGCGGCCTCTAGGGCCATGGGGTTCAGAGGTTGCCCATTTGGCCGCTGATAGGCACTCAGGGTGTTCTTCAGGCAAGTCAGGTGTACTCGCCGGAGCAGGCGAGGTCACGACACGCTCGCAGAGACGGCTCCATCATTGTTTTAAGTCGAGTTTCGCGCGGCGTCATCCTCTGCCTCGATCCGAGTAGCGTTCAGCCTCGGGGATGGTTGGGGCTAAGCCCGCTCAACCCCCCCCCCCCCCTGCATAATGATCAGCCCCCCCCCCTTTCCCACCCCTCTTCGTCTAAATTCTCACGGTCAAGTGAATGGATGCGGGTGCGATATTAAACACCAGGTGGAGGTTTTACCTTCAGCCTCAACCTCCTACACGACACGTGGGAGGGGGGGAGGGGGTGCTGGGTGCGGACGCACGGTGGACGCGCAGAAGCTCAAATCGTCAGCCCCTCCCCGCCCCCCCCCCCCCCGTCCGTGTCAGCGTCTCGCGTTGATGCGGAGTTTGTTGAACTTCGGTGGCGATGCGCTCGCTGCTCGAGGTCTCTGGCTTGTACGCGGCGCTACGGCTAACGCGGCGGCGACGTCCGTCGACGATTCCGCGCACCACGTCGCCGCCCGTGAGCTTCTCATCGCCAAACTCGATTGGCGAGGAGCGCCGGGAACACGAAACTCAACGGAGAAGGCGATGCACCGGGCTCTCTAGCTATTGGGGGCGGGGGGGGGGGTTGGCCTGGGGGGGTGGGGGGGTAGCGAAGTGGCTCGGCCGGAGTGAGCAGCGAATTAGATCCCAGCTGTCTCGATCCGCCGCGGCCACGTCCCCCCCCCCCCCCCCCCATTGCCCCCTCCTCGCCCGGGGATCATTAATCTTCTTTAAGAATGCCAATTGTGCCAATACGATGGGCGATCCGTAATGCCCAGTAATTGTTTATTCCGTCTCGTTAAAGGTGTGAAATGTTAATTTCGTCTCGACCGCCTGACTTATACCCAGAGCAGCTCAAAACAAATATTGACTTGAAAAGGCGTGATCGATATGTACCGGGCTATTTTTTTTAAGCTCCCCCCTAACCCCCCCGTTCTTCTCCTCCCCCCACCTGCCCCCCTTTCCTCCCCTCCACCCCACTCGCCCCCCCACTCGCCCCACCCCCACTCGCTCCCCCCCACTCGCCCCCCCCACCGCCCCCCGCTAGAATTTTTTTTTAAGCAAGGCAATGCTCGCAGCTGATTGCAAACAGCCGACTGCTCTTGTCCGACAGAAACCCGACATTATCAGCAATCAATGCGTCTAATTGAGCTGTAATGGAGCTGCTTTTCACGCCCGGCCGTCTGGTAAGCAAAGCGTTTCTCCGCGAATCGAACGGTGCTTTGGCAATAGCTTGGTGGTGGGGGACGTGTAATTACCTTATGCCATCAATAACCTATTATTGCATGAAATGGCTCATGCGATGCCTTTGGCAGCGCCGATGGCTCAGAGCCATTAGGTTAGAGGGCTATTTAGTGTACTGCCTGCTCTCCACGGCGGCGGCGGCGGCGGCGGTGGTGGAAATCGCGGTAATTCACAGGCGCTGTGCCGCGGTGTGCCCCGCAGCCTCTGTAAACTTTGCATCGCGAGAGACGGCTCGCTCGCTCGCTCGGGGTGGTTGGTGGGAGGGTCAGAGGTCACGGTGTGGGCCGCGCAGATACTTGGCGAGACCCGGGAGCACCTTCAGTCGCAAACTGCCACGTGACGTGACAATGAGTCGTCGTCTTCTTCAGATTCGTCTTCCGCTTTCATCGTCTCAAGGGAAAAAAGGCCCCAGGTGGAGTTTTGTTTATTTTTTTAAATCACAATTTGCTGAGCACAGTCACAAAACGCCAAGAGACCAGCGACAAAGAGCACACTTTAGAGAATTTGGCTGCTTTAAATTTCCACGCGACGAGCCACTTCATTGAGATATCATTTGCAGGCCAGGTCTCTTCTGAAAAAAGAGCCAATTACAACGCATCGGGCCTTACGTGGTAAAAAGAAAGTTTTAGTTTCTTGAAGGTGTGATAGATGAGAGTTCTCACGTCTATTGAATTGAGCGAGGCTCCATTAGAACGCCAGAGGACGGAGACGCTGGGAGCGGGAGGCGAGGTAGCGGCCAGAGATCCGTCGAGGACAAAAAAACAGGTGGACTTTTTTTAATAGTCGAAATATCTACATAAATATATTTGTTTTATTGAGTTTCGACCCACGACGTTGGCGCTTCTCACTGGCGGCGTTCATTCACAATTCTGTTGCGGCGACGGTGGCCGTGGCGATGGTTAGTCGGCCTGCGGTATTGTGAAAGAGGCGAAGGCCGTAAGAACCTAACCTAGAGGGGGCGGTGGGGGGGACAGTGGGGAGATTCATTAGAAGAGCATAGCGAGTGCCTTGGTTCACGAGTGAAGTAATTACTGTGAAATGTCAGCCGGCGATGAAGAGGCTGGCCGGGGCTTGGCGGGGTAGGAGGCGGAGGAGGAGGAGGCCGAGGGGAGGCTGCCGCCACTGGAGCCGCCGCTGCTGGCAGATGGCATAGCGTCCTTGACCGTGAAGCTGGCTACTTTCATCTACCCGCCCATTAGCAAGCCAAAGGATTGCGCTGATGCCTTCACTTTGTCTGCTAAAGGTCATCATAGCTCATTTGATGTGTGCAGTTATCGGTTTATGGTGCTATTACGGCGGAAAAGGGAATTTCTTTACTGCGTTTCTGACATTCGGGCCATCATTTTGTGCTTCTTGACATCTTTATACGTGATAAAGATAGTTCCATTTCCCGACCTCTATTCAGTAAATAGCATTTCCGCTTAAAATTGAAAGCGCTTTATCACTACTTGGGACCCACAGGGATTGTCAGCTCTGGCCTTCCTTGTGGTCGCGATGCTTTTTGAGGGGAGGGGGGGGGGGTTACTTATTTATTTCCCCCCTGGATGTTTAGAAACTCCGATTAAAATTCGCTCGCCCGATCCCGAACGCACGGCAGCCGTTTGTTCGGCGGAGGCTGTTGTGCTCCTTCACGCCCGGAGACGATCAATTATTGATGCGTTCCCGGCGAGAATGTTGAGAACGTCGCCTTCGAATAGTCGCGGACGAGGAGAATGCACTCCGTCTGCCCCTTTACGCGTTTCATGAAATGGAATCTCACGGACGCCGCGTCTTCTTTATGCGACGTTAAATGTTTAAAAAAATCTTCTTAAAAAATAAACAAGTTTAGAATATTGCTATCGGACGCCCATCTCACTGTGGGTTTGTAAACAAACAATAAATACAAACACGATGATTCGCGCAAACACATGGCCCCGTTTTTTTTGTTTTAAATGCGAATCGTTCACATTTTGATTATTGCACGAGGCACTGCTGATCCGTAGACGATCGCCCTGCGCGCATTGGAAATGTAATCAGCGACAACAGGTGGGCCAACAGCTCGCCATGTAACGGGCACCTCGCCCGGCACGCGGCCAAACATCCCGCCGGCAAGTGTCTCTCCAATCTCGCTGCTGGATGAGGGGCCTTCCCCCCCCCCCTCCCAACCACCGTGCGGGTCGTGTGATTGTGTCTGTGGGGTGGGGGTGTTGTTTGACCGTACTTCACCACGTCACTCCACACGTGTTGGTGCAAGTGGGGGAGCGCACACGTGGACGCGCAGAAGCGCAGCGCGACGAAGCATTTGGCTGTTACTGCTCTCTGCTGCCCGAATCATGTTCGCGCCACCTATAGCACCTGCTATGTACGGCGGCCACTCATCCAAGCACTATCCAGGCCCATCGCTGCTTAAGTTTCCAACATGTGATGACACCGGGCGCATTGCCTGGTGATATCCCCCGGTCTTCGTGGATTCAGCCGCGGTATGGTCAAGCCAACGGCCTCTGTGCTGGACACTGGGACGTTCCGGCGGTGTCTTCCACACACGCTCGGTGCTTGAGGTGCTACGTGCCATTGTGACACAGCCCCCTTGCTCACGTTATCGATGGGGGGGATGGGAGGGTGGAGGAGGAGGAGGAGGAGACAGCGACACAGCACGTCTGATGGCTCCAGCTATGGACAGGGTCGTGCGTTTCTCCTAACACAGGGTGATTGATGATCCAGCGCCTCGCCGACTCACTGCAGTCACTCGCTCACGTGCGACCAGTCGCCTCCTGATCGCTCTTCTATCGCTACTACCCCGGTTTCATGTTGCCATGAACCTCGCCAACTGATTCCTCCACGCATGTTGAAGCCTCGGTCTGACTGTCCCGCCTCATTCACAACGTTCAACGACCACGCTGCAGTTCACAGCAACAAACTCACCTACTCACTCACTCACTCAGCCACTCACTCACCAAACCACTCACCAAACCACGCACTCACCACACTGATGGTGACAACACTTCCCTGTCTGTTTCTTCCCTCGCACCGCTCCACATTTGGATTTCCCTCCCACCGTCATGTCTCTTTGCCCAAGGAACAACACGGACTCTAAGATATTTTACACCTTATGGCGTCGCTGCTTATTGCTGGCCGCTTGGCATTCCGCGCCTTTGGCGCCGTTTGCTCAGCGAGAGCGTGATTTGAAACTTAAATAACAAACACCACACACACGCACAACCCATGCTCGCGCGGAGTTTTTTGACTTGTAAAAGCAAACCCTTTCCAATTAATGGCTACAATTAGGCGGATAATGGTGATTTCACTGAGCGTTTAATGGATGGACGGGGGGGGGGGGAGGAGGAGGTGGGTGGCGTGGTAGTTGAGTGCGAGGTTGGGTGGGTGGGGGGAGTCGGCGCACCAGGAGAGATGTAGTCGATGCATCTCCGTTGGGTGGGTGGGAAGCGGCTGGATACGCGCAGCAGCAGCGTCTAACTCCGTCGCCTCGCGAGCGCTAATCGTTATTTCCATTCCACGTCTCCCACGTCGGGTCATTCTTTATTGTTTAAGTATTGCGTGTTTTTTTGTATCGTAGACATTTTTTTTTTGGGGGGGGGGGGGTTTCACGCCCGCACCCAAATGCAAGCGGACGATCCTAAACGGGGCCGCTCTTCGCACGCCCCGGCTTCGCCTCGCGTTCGTATTTAAAGTTTGGCCGGCGCCTGATAGTGAAGGTTAAGGAGATGATAACTCGGGGAGAAAGTCTCCGAGTTCACGAGGTGGGAGCCAGTGATTAATGGAGGGATGCAGTGCCCGAAATAGTCTATAAATCAAAGGAACAGCTAAGGTTAGGCCACCACCACCACCCCGTAGCCGCGCAAACGCTCACCCGCAAAGCAATCGTCTTCAATGGCCCAATATCATTCAAGCTAATAACCCAGAGTGGCAGAACAATACACACGTAATGGGCATAAAGCACGCTATCTGATTTTAAATGCTTGCGACCGTTGCTTTTCAATGGACTTATCACCCTTCCCCCCCCCCCTCTCAAAATGTACAGGAGTCCCACAACCCCTCCCAACCCCCCCACCGGGCATTTTGCTTAAAGCTACCCGGCTCACTGCTGCGTAAATAAGGGTCGTACCGCGCTACCGTCGTGTGTATGGGAGGTCACGTGTTGATACCAGCAATCGAGACTAAAAGACGATCATCGCCGCAACTCCGACGAGCGTATTAATGTTGAAACGCCTCGCGCGCTGGCGAGTTCACATTGGTTCACATTGGTTCCACTGTGGCACGGTTAGCATTGGGTAAAGGCGCAGCCCTGCAATTGCTTCCCAGTGGCACTGCGCTAGCGGAGGGGCCGCCCATCAGCGCGAGCTCTAGAGAAGGCCCCTCTGCCGAGGGGACTGTGGCCTCATCTTCCACGATTGGCAGACGTCTAAGAAGAGGTCGGAGTACCCACACTTTACCCCACCGCGCGCGCGCACTGTCAAGTGTTGAGCAAAACCTTCAGTTGAAATGAACGTTCCTGTGATCAATAAGAAAGACGTTATTTACGTGCGGCGTGGGCCAAAGTGTAAAACTACAAACGTTACTTACCAAATAAAAAAGCGAATTTACCTTGAAACTAATCGCCGGCCAATTTGTCTGCGGTAAATGCTCCAAAACCAACAATATAAGCCCCCCCCCCCCAAAAAAAAAAAAACCCTACAAAAATCTAAAGGCTTACGGAGAGCAGCTGAAACGCAGCTGAATTTGAGGTTCGCGGGATAGACCCCCCCCCCACCCCCTCCATCCCCGCCAAAATTAAAAGTTTGGTTTTGGGATATTTAAAAAAAAATCATAATTTTAAGCAAAGAGACGACAGAGGCCTCTCTACACACGCACAACGTGCAGCGCGACGCCGCACATCCTTCCCCGAGATGGGCGCTCACGACCGGGCCGCTGCCGTGCGGGCCGCGTTGCGCGCACCCACGGCTCCCTTCTCCGGTTCATCGTCTTTCGACGCCCACGGCGCAACTAAAAAGTTTCGCTTCTAATGACGCCGCCGCCGCCGCTGCCGCCGCCGCTCAAAAGCATTCGCCAAACACGGCGTGACCTGCGCATCGTATCGCGATTACGGAAGGGGGCAACTTTAACGCCTCGTAATCGCTCGGCCGGTTGTTTGTTTACTTCGCGGTCTCGTCGTGCGTTGCTGCCACCGAGTCGTCTCTCCACCGTCCCCCCCCACCCCCCCCCCCCCTGCGGGAATGAATCGCAAGTTGCGACTGTCGACCGCGAGACGAAACGATGACAACCCGAGGTTAACCGCGGAAGGTGACGGAAAAGTAATTGTTTATACAGAAGCAGACAAACAAACAAAAAAAACACAACACAATTGCTATAAATGCTCTATTAATGCGCGCGATGTTTAGACTCTCGCCGTTAATTGCCTTTAATGAGCAAACGAACGCGGCTGCGTCTCCACTAATGACGCACGTGGAATGGGGGACGCGTGGTGATGATTCGAGGGCCGAGGGCTAGCCGGATGCGCCGGTCGGTGCTCAACAGCGCGTCCCCCCTTTTAGTCTTTCACCATTAGTGGGCCGGGGGGGGGGCAGTCATTTATGGCTCCGGC
The DNA here is from genome assembly GCF_048934315.1 of Petromyzon marinus. Lineage (NCBI taxonomy): Eukaryota > Metazoa > Chordata > Hyperoartia > Petromyzontiformes > Petromyzontidae > Petromyzon > Petromyzon marinus. Next base: position 10,535,485 of record NC_133706.1, on the reverse strand, counting down.
TAATGGACGTAATAACAGTTGTTCAGAGGAGATGTACATTATTCCATTTTCATAGCAAAATATCACTTTCGTTTTATGTGACCCTATTAGCCTCGGCCCCCGAGTGATGGATGGATGTCAGCGATTAATTCTGCTCGTCAGTCCGTATTTAAGGAGGATTGTTAATGCCACGGCGCCGCTGATCTGTAATGCGGTGTTTAGATGTGACGAAGAGCGCTCTCCTCGAGAGGTTAAGTGACACGCCTAAGGCGGCCCACCGTGTTCACACGCTCGTCACAGCGGTACGATGATGAAGCATGAAGTGTGAAGTGTGTTTGTTAGTGGTGGCGGTTATCCTGGAATGTGGACATTTCACCGCGGGCTCGGGGTGACCGATGCTGGTTTTAGGGGAAACGCTTTTGCAAAGACATAGCGTTCCGTTTGACTCTGAGCAGGCTTTTATAATGTAATATGCATACGGGCGAATTACCCTGAATGTGCCGAATTCCATCAGATCTCAGAAGCTAAACGGGACGGGGCCTGATGAGCACTCGGTTGAGAGACCACCGATGCTTGCCAGGTGTTGTAGACGTGACAAACCTTGCTAATTGGCTGTGTCGGGTGGTGGCGGGTTTTAACGACACACGAAATAAATTTACGCAATCTAACCCCCCAAAAAAACCCTGAATTATGGATATTTTATTTTACTAGGTAAGGCCCACTGAGCTTTGTAATTCTTTATCTGAAGTGACCTGGCCATAACCAAGTGGCATATCATGTGGAAATGTATAGCAACCAAATACTCTAACCCCAAAACACGAAGGGGAAAAAAAGAGTTAATTGCGTCTCAGAAAAAAAGCGTCCATCTCCGTGATGGGCATCCTCTCAGATGTGCTCCCTCCTTTCGCTGTCACTCGGTTGTTAGTCCGACTCCCTCCGGCCACCGTCCCTTTTAGCGACGGCTCCCGCCCGAGCCTCACATGACAGCGCAAAGCCACGTCTTTAACCCCTTTCCCATTGCGAGACGTCTGCAAGCTGCAGGCTGGGGTCCCGTTCACCGCCAAATGTCGGAATGCGCAAACGGCGCTGGGTTTATTGTATTTAAAGAGGCGTAGCGCCGTTGTTTTAAAAGACAGTGTACTCACGCCCGCACTCGACGAAAGCTGGCGCGCAACTGTGCCACACGCCCTCCCGCGTGGCCTTGTGAGAGCCTCGGTACGTCTACCGACCTGAAGACGTACCAATGAGGTTATTTTATTTTACCTTTACTTCCGGATTACGGAAGTGGTCAACCGGCGTAGGTTCTCTCTGCCATCCTTTCTCTCTCTGTCTCTCAGCACATTGCCAAGCGCGCACCTCTCCACGCCCGTGTTGCAAGCTTTTGAGATTTTGTTCCATCTCCTCGCATCATTGTGGCCACGTTTCCGATCTGTACGTCACAGCAGTGCGCGTCGATTACGAACGCATTACGCGCACAACGCACTCACGGAGATCGCTGGGAACAGATTTACGGAGCGTTCAGAGTCCCGGCCATTCCCACGTGAACGGCACTCCCTGGCAACGTAGGCTATTTATAAAATGGACACACGGACTCAGTGGTCAGATGTTGGCTACCTCGCCAGGTATACAGGAGGTCGTGGGTTCAACCCCGAACCTGACAATGCCTGTATAATTGGAGTTTGCATGCTCCTCCAGTGGTCGTGCGGATTTTTCCGGGTCCTCCGGGTTTTCCCTCCACATTTAGAATCAATGTGCGTTAAAGAGTATTCGGCTGCTATACATTTCCACGTGATAAGCCACTTCGTTGAGCTATCATTTGCGATGGCCAGGTCGCTTCTGAAAAAGAGATACAGTATACAGCTCAGGTGGGCCTTTCCTGATTAAATAAAAAAAATTGGTTTAGTTTTGGAATAATGGGAGTGAGATTTCAGAGTGAGGTCAAAAGCACTTGCTGTCATTTAGACCAAGTTTGCATTGGAAGATGCGAGCGATGGGAGGGGTGTTTGGGGTTGGGTGGGGTAGAGGGGTAGGGTGGCGGCGGTGGGGTGGTGGTGGTGGTTGTGGGAAAATGCTCGAGGGCATCTCGTCCCGAGCAGGCTGGGGCCACGCGGGGTCCCCCCCCCCCCCCACCGACTCCTCGCCAGGCGGCGGGCACTCCTCCACAATGGGCTGCAGCTGTTGTTGTAACCCGCGGCGTGTTTCGCAAACATTACGTTCGCTAACCTTTGCGAAATTGGCCCTGCCCCCCTCCGCTCGGTTGCAGTTACAGCGCCGCCCGCTCCGCCGTCGAGTGCACAATAATAACCGAGGGGGGCGGGTGGGGGGGGAGGGCTCCTAATTGTTAGCCATCGGTCAGAATTACCGTGGGTTTACCCGTCGGGACGGGACTCGAAAAGGGGTCCTCGAAAAATTTCGTAAAGATTGCGTGGCCCGTTATTTTAACCGCGCGCGTGGAATTTCTATCGGCGCGACGAGCGCGGTGTACCATCGCGCGCGCGCGTGTTCTTATTCGCGCGGAGCTGGACCTGAAGATTGCGGGAATGAATTTGCCTGTCTGGTCGTGACAGTAAGGAATTAATTGTGCAAACCCTGATTCCATCTGGGTCGTTCATTTCTCGGCGGGACCTCTGAGCGGGGCCATTCACAGCGGCGCGGCGCGCGCGGCCTCCGAGCCGGCCGCTAAATTAAGTGTTGAACATGCGGCGATGCGATAAGCGCCCGTTATGCTGAATTAGCGTTTCCATCATTATAATTGTATGATTTGGCATTTGCTATTCAGGTAAAAAAGGTCTAATATATTACAAAGAGGGGCGGGGGGGGGGAGGCGCCTGACCCACAATTACGCGGAGAAAATTGGGCAATGGTGTGATGTCGCCCGCGGTTTTTTTTGCCGTAAATGCTTCAGTTGCGTCGCGAGGCACGTCCGTGGCTTGCGCGTCTCCTCTCCCCTCCTCTCTCTGTCCCTCCCGCCCCTCACGCTGGCTGACCCCCCCCCCACCACCACCGCTAACCCCCTCCCTACACCCCCACCCCCCGCTCCCTCCCTCCCTCCCCCTGTGGGAGGCAGGAGATGGATTCCCTTGCCACCGCGGTTTGGAATGGGGCGTTTGTAAAAAAAAAAGGAGCTGCAATTTGCGTTGCGTATCTCTATTGCCTGTGAAGGCAATAATTCCTCAGTTTAAACGGCGTCTCGCCCGCGCGCAAACTATAATGCGATTTGGAGAAGCGGTCAGCCCCTCAGATTAAATCTCAATCGCTGCGGCCGTGCGGACGAACCCGGCCGGAGAGACGAGGACACCGGGGCCGTACGTTTTTTATTTCCTTCCGCACGGAAGTCACGCTGCGTGTGGAATATTTTTTTGTTTGTTATTTTTTTTTTACTCAGTTCTTTTCATGTATTTTCTTTATCGGGGTTAACATTTGCGATGCGCTTTTAAATCTTCTATTCGCTGTGGTCATTGCTTGATTTTTAGTAATGGGTCTTCGTTGTCAGATTTTGTTTATTGTCTAATGATATTTCCGAGGGTACGTTGCTTTCGTGTTTTCGTACTATTTTTCAACGAAATGTCTCGTAGCTGATATATTTTTTTTCAAATTGTTGGGCGTTCAAGTAAATATTATTTTAAATAAACCGCTCCCAGACGCCTTTGTCGACGCGATTTACGTTGCTCGAATTCAAGTCGACTATTTAGCTGAAACCGCTCTTTCTGCACGTTGCCAAAATGTATCTGCAGCGTTATATTCTTGGCCCACACGTAAACTTGCGCTCATATCTGATCTGACGGCAGCCATTGAGTGTGTTTATAAAAAAAATAATGTCTAGTAAATTTTGAGTTGTTGTCGATTTCCCCCCAAGTATTTTCTGACTGTGCTATCGGAGTCAAGACGCGAGACGCAAAAAATATCCTCGCAAATCTCTCAGCAGAGCTTGTGCCTTCGTGTTGAAGAACGCCCCACAGAAGAGGATGCCACAGAGCTACCTCTGAGATCCCTGCAAGTGACCCATTCCAGTGACCACACACTACGCACAATAGTCCATATCTGTCGCGTGACAATCCAACAAGGAATTCTCAAGAGCTGGAATTTAAGCCACATTGGTGATGACGGTAACAATGGCTTGATGGGTGTGTTTTTTTGTGTGCGTTACGTGTGTGCAGTCGTTGGTGACCGGGTCGAGAGCATCAACTCGCTATAGCCGAGGACCCGGTTTAATCACAGTTTAATCACTGGATTCGAATCGTGGACCTCAGCAGTGCCAGCTCAGCGCTCTGCCCACTGAACCGTCTGGTCGCATCTTTATTTATGCTCTGGCCCTCGAAGGCAAAGATATTCCCAGCCAGGGGTAATGGAGAGAGCAGCGGCGTAGGATAATGGCACCGTAGTAGCATCTCTATCTTGCCCTTATCTATATACAGCAGCAGCTCACCAAGCCGGCTGTAAGACCTTGATTTTATGAGAGCGCAACTCCTTCAGTGATAATGTTGTTGCTAATAAGGCGTTGGAATGTTTTGCTTAAAACTACTCCGAGATCGTCCACACGTTTGTTACTCGCTATCATTGTTCTTGCTTGCAATTAGCATTTCCGTCTCTTACGGTTACATTCAACGGCAACTGGCTTGGGAAGGCGTTCACCCAGCAGCGGATTGATCATGGCTGATGATGAAGACGATGATAGTAATGACGGTAACGATTAAAAAAAAACGCCCCATCGGGCCACACATTGATTCTGATCCGGTGGCTCCTCTCCGTTTTCACACAAAGGACACCTATGAAGTCCGGCACGGCACACGAGGGGGTGGGTAGCCAGCCCCACGCTCGACCGCCTTTGTCTTCCCAGTGACAATGGTTACACACCGCACCAGGTGCCATTTGAGGCTGAATGGACCGAGCGGAGGCCTTAGACCGATTCACACAATCGTCACTGGTGTTGACCTTGAGCGGGAATCGAACCCGGTTCGTAGCACAGCGTGCCAACTGCTACACTACTTCATAATGAATGTTTTGGGGTTAGATCGCGTTATTTATAAATGTGTTGTAACCCTCCACCACCCGACACGGCCAATCAGCAAAAAAGTATCACGTTAACAAAAGTCAAATAGTTCACTACTTTAGCCCACCGGTGTGTTGAAGAGTGAATCCACAACATTTACAGTTTGAGTACGACGTTTCGCTGGTAATTACATCCAGCATCATCGGGCAATTCGCCAGAATGGTAAAGCCCTCACTTGCTCCCGGTCTTAAATAGAGCAGCAGGGTGACGTCATCATTTAACTCATTCACTACTGCTATCCAGACAAAGATAAAAAGACAAAGATCCCCCATATAGCCTTAACAGACTGTAGGGGCAAGTGCTGTTAGCGAGCACCTATGAAGGCCGGAACGGTACACGAAGGGGTGGGTGGCCAACACCACGCCCGACCGCCTTTGTCTCCCTAGTTGCAATGTTTACACACCGCACCAGGTACTCATTTGAGGCTGAGTCGACCTAGGGGAGGCCCGGAACCGGTTCAGATAATCGTCACTGGTGTTGGCCGTCAGCGGGAATCGAACCTGGGTCGTCAGGTTCATAGCGCAGCGCGCTAACCGCTACACTATCGCTCCCCACAGACAGGCACACTCACACAGACAGACACACTCAGACACACAGACAGACACAGTCACACACACAGACACACACATACAGACACACACACAGACAGGCACACTCACACACACAGACAGACACACTCACAGACACACACAACAACAACCGCCATTCGCCACTAAGTGGCGGTGACGTCACCACGACGCTTGTGCCAGGCTATGTGCACCCTGAGGCCACGTGAAGTGTCGAACGCCCGCTGGCAGGAGGTCACGGGGCAGACCCAGGTGCCACGGGTCGACTGACTGAGATGACTGGCTGATGCACCACCTGTGCCCCCTACTGTGCCAACCTGCTGTGCTTTAGCCACCCGGCGCTCCGCTCGTTGTTGTGAGCGTCGCTCCTCCGCCCTCCGTTGTTGTTGGAGGGCGACTACCTCCAACTGCCCAGTAGCGTCCTTCACGAGCCTCCTCCACAGAGGCCGATCTTGACACCGCTGGTACCAGTCATCAGCAAGTCCACTCAGCTCCACGTCCTCCTGTACCACATTACTCCATCTCTTCTCAAGCCCGTGCCGCGCCCGCTTAGCCCCCTCAATCCGGCCGAACAAAAGCTGTTTCGGCATGCGGTGGCTGGGCATGCGGGCTACATGACCCAGCCATCGCTGCCTTCCCCGCCGGAGGAGCTTACCCATGGGACCTTGCCCAGATCTTTCAAGGATTTGTGAGCTCTTCACACAATTCAGCCTGGTTAAACCCAGGATGGATCGTAGGCAGGCTAGCCTAAATGTTTCTAACCGGCGAAGATGTTCAATTAGGGGGGTCCACGTTTCGCAAGCGTAGAGAAGGGAGGGAATGACCGTGGACGAGAAGACCTGAAGCTTAGTGCGGAGCGACAGACCAGGTAACTTCCACATAGTGTTACGCAACCGATGAAAAGACACATACACATACACAGACAGGCACACACACACAGACAGACACACACAGACAGACACACACACAGACAGGCACACACAGACAGACACGCACACAGACAGACACACTCACACACAGACAGACACACACAGACAAACACACTCAAACACAGACAGACACACACACACAGACAAACACACTCACACACACAGACAGACACACAGACATACAGACACACTCACATACACAGACAGACATACACACACAGACACTCACACACAGACAGACAGACACACTCACACACACATAGACAGACACACTCACAGACAGACACAGACAGACAGACACACACAGACACACACAGACACTCACAGACAGACAGACACACTCACACACACACAGACCGACACACTGACACACTCACAGACAGACACATACAGACAGACACACACAGACACACACACACATACACTCACAGACAGACAGACACACTCACACACACACAGACAGACACACTGACACACTCACAGACAGACACATACAGACAGACACACACACACACACAGACACACTCACACACAGACAGACAGACACACTCACACACAGATAGACACACACACAGACAGACACATACAGACAGACACAGACAGACAGACAGACACACACACTCACAGACAGACACATACAGACAGACACAGACAGACACACAGACAGACACACACACAGACACACAGACACACACAGACAGACACATACAGACAGACACAGACAGACACATACAGACAGACACAGACAGACACACAGACAGACACACACTGACAGACACACAGGCAGACAGACACACACAGACACACACACAGACACACACAGACACACAGACACACACACAGACACACACACACAGACACACACAGACACACACACACAGACACACACACACACAGACAGACACACACACACAGACACACACACACAGACACACACACAGACACACGCGCGAGCTCAAACGAAGTCGCGCGAACTGCTACGTCCGGGAGAAAGCGACGAGGGCAACGCTTTTCGTCGGCGAACAAGAAATATCGAGCCAATAACGCCGGGGCCGTGCGGGCCAAGCACCTCTGGCGGAGGCCTCTCCTCCAACCCCCCCCCCCCCCTCGTCGTTTGTTTCCCTAACACCGCCGTCGCCTGCCCCCCCCCCCCCCCCCCCCGCTATCGACGAGCTGTCACGGCCTCTCTCGGCCCTTGTCGGCCCGCGCCGCCAGCCCGGGAGCCCTCAGGGCGGCTCCAGTCCGAGGGGGGTCATCGTCCTCGTCCTCGTCCGCGTGTCTCGAGCGAGCAGGACGGGCAGGGCGGGGGGGGGGGTCGCCACCCGGTTCATCGTCGGCGGCCTCCGCTGCCGAAAGCCGCGCGCCAGGAAATAAAAAAGCGAATTGTATCCCCACCGCTCTCTCCCGCTGCCGAGCTCACCGCCGACGCGATCACGCCGCTCGTGCTTTGTGGCCAAAGGGTGAAAGACGCAGCCCCTGCCACCGCTCGCTCACCGCCGATTGCTGGTGGCGGGGGCCCTTCGGCGGAGGAAGCTTTCTGGAGTCACTCGAAGTGGATATTCAGGCCCTCCTACGGCCACGCTGGCCAAACGCGTCGCAGGAATGGGCTGGTGGCCGCAACTGAAGCCCCCACCGTACGCGAGCTGCCTGCCCATCGATTAAACCGTGGTGGAGACATTTGGACCGCTGAGTGGACGGAGGCGGTGGGGCAGTTAAGAAACTCGCGCCGGTGTTTTGACTTAGTCGTCGCGGGACCGAGCCGGTGACCTCTGGAGCGCAAGTCCAGCACGCTGAACGTTACATCTCTCGCCGTTACATCTCTCACCGTTACACCTCTCGCCGTTACATCTCTCGCCGTTACATCTCTCACCGTTACATCTCTCGCCGTTACATCTCTCACCGTTACATCTCTCACCGTTACATCTCTTACCGTTACATCTCTTACCGTTATATCTCTCACCGTTACATCTCTCACCGTTACACCCCTGACCGTTACACCTCTCACCGTTACACCTTTCACCGTTACACCTCTCACCGTTACATCTCTCACCGTTACATAACTTACCGTTACACCTCTCACCGTTACATCTCTCACCGTTACATCACTTACCGTTACACCTCTCACCGTTACATCTCTCATCGTTACATCTCTCACCGTTACATCTCTCACCGTTACATCTCTCACCGTTACATCTCTTACCGTTACATCTCTTACCGTTATATCTCTCACCGTTACATCTCTCACCGTTACACCCCTGACCGTTACACCTCTCACCGTTACACCTTTCACCGTTACACCTCTCACCGTTACATCTCTCACCGTTACATAACTTACCGTTACACCTCTCACCGTTACATCTCTCACCGTTACATCACTTACCGTTACACCTCTCACCGTTACATCTCTCACCGTTACACCCCTGACCGTTACATCTCTCACCGTTACACCCCTGACCGTTACATCTCTCACCGTTACACTCCTGACCGTTACATCACTTACCGTTACATCTCTCACCGTTACACCCCTGACCGTTACATCTCTCACCGTTATATCTCTCACCGTTACACCCCTGACCGTTACATCTCTCACCGTTACACCCCTGACCGTTACATCTCTTACCGTTACACCCCTGACCGTTACATCTCTCACAGTTACATCTCTCACCGTTACACCCCTGACCGTTACATCTCTCACCGTTACACCTCTCACCGTTACAGCTCTCACCGTTACACCCCTGACTGTTACATCTCTCACCGTTGCATCTCTCACCGTTACAGCTCTCACCGTTACATTTATCACCGTTACATCTCTCATCGTTACACATCTCACCGTTACACCTCTCACCGTTACATCTCTCACCGTTACACTTCTCACCGTTACACCTCTCACCGTTACATATCTCATCGTTACATCTCTCACCGCTACATCTCTCATCGTTACACATCTCACCGTTACACTTCTCACCGTTACATCTCTCACCGTTACACCTCTCACCGTGACATCACTCACCGTTACATATCTCATCGTTACACTTCTCACCGTTACACCTCTCACCGTTACATATCTCATCGTTACATCTCTCACCGCTACATCTCTCATCGTTACACATCTCACCGTTACACTTCTCACCGTTACATCTCTCACCGTTACACCTCTCACCGTGACATCTCTCACCGTTACATATCTCATCGTTACACATCTCACCGTTACATCTCTCACCGTTACATCTCTCACCGTTACACCTCTCACCGTTACACCCCTGACCGTTACATCTCTCACCGCTACACTTCTCACCGTTACACCTCTCACCGTTACACCTCTCACCGTTACACTTCTCACCGTTACACCACCGACCGTTACACCGCTGTGGCAGCGTTGCTCTGCAATGATTTTGAATCCAATTGTCCAACAGCGCCTGCAACCTGCTCATGTCGGCCTTGGTAAATCATCATTTTAATCCCAATAAACCTTTCCACAACTTACCCTCGGTATTCATACTCTGATACTAAACAACGGAAAACGGCATCGTAACATACCTGATACATTTTCTTTAATTCGATCATGTTACTCGGTCCTTGCGAGAGTCTGCGTTTCAATGATGACGATGATGACAATAACAACGTGTAAAGTGCCGTAACACGACAAGGCATCACGAGAGCCGTGTGTTGTTTATTTCCGCTGGAGGTATGTGGGTTTTCATTCTTGCGGGAGTTATTTCAATGCGTGTTTAGTGGGAGAGAGAAAAAAAATCAGAGCGGTGCGGTTGCTCTTTAGCGAGTTGAGATACGGAGTAGCGGAGGACTGGCCAATGTCAATGCTGTCACCACAGGTTCACAACAGCCGCTCCTGTGTGGCCAAGTCATTAATTAAATGTGTTTGCAATGACGTTGCTGGGCGGCTCAGGGGGTTTAGAGCACTGAGCTGGCACCGCTAAAGTTCTGGGTTTTGAATCCAAGCCGGGGTTCTCCATTGTAGTGAATTGGTGGTCTTAGCCCGGTCACTATTGACCACATAATAATAATAAAAAAACTCCACTACGGTAAATTTGTTTCTACGTTTTATAAATAAATAATAAATATCGGGTTGAATGTCACACAGCGAGCAGTGTTCTGGAGCAGGGCCTCTTTTGTGCGGATCAGAAGTAACTTGACGTGACCTCAGAAGTAGTTCTGTATATCCGCAACAGCGGGGCCGTTCTCTAACATGGCGGGTGATCACTGCTCTGCGATAATCCCAAATAGGTTGTTCATCTCACGACGTGGTGCCCATTAAACAATTGGGATATGTATATGGTATCCTTATTAATGTATGTTGGACTTCTTTCGCACCGTACGTAGCCAACCGTGCCAGTAGGAGGTGTGGTATGCATACGTGCACGGGATGAATATACCATGGACGTGTCTCTGACCTGTTTCGCTAATGCATTACTCATCTGTGCCAGAAGCACCATTAACCTGCACTTTAGACTTCAATCAGCGACATCGCTGGAACTGCCCGCGAGATACTCCCCCACCACTGCTCCCTGAGACGGAATCCATCTAAAAGAGTGCTCGTCAGCGGAACGGTCGGCGCATCGAGCTCGGAACCCGGTCACCTCGGTTCGATTCGCGGCCGCGGCCGACACCATCGACGAGCGACACCCCCCCCCCCCCCGTGTCTGTCGCCGTTCCCTCTGCCGACCACCGCGGAGAAGAATTTTGTCAAGCAACCCCCCCCCTTCTTGCCCTCCTGCATGAGCGGTGCGGTGGGCAGCCCCATCCGGCAGCGGATCCACAAAACTTTCACGCTCGCGCGAAACGAACGCTGCGCCGCGCCTCCTCCCCTCCGTTGGTTCTCGATCCACTGCTGGATGAAGGCCCTTACCCCCCAGCCACCCCCCCCCCCTCCCCAGAAATCTGCGCGCCGCGATCATCTCGCGATCGTCCGATGCGACGTAACCCGAGGGGAGGGAGAGGGGGGGGGAGAGGAGGTGGGGGGGGGCCGCGTGATGCGGCCAAATGATCGTCCCGTAATAGTCGAGCACCGGGCTCACCGCCCCCCCCCCCCTCTCAACACCCCCACCCCTGGCGCTCGTAGTGAGGGGGGAGGGTAGGGGAGGTGGTGGTGGTGGTGGCGGCGTTATCCCGAGGAATCGGTCGCGATTATTAATGAGAGTCCTCCCCGGCTGTGACACGTCGCTACGCGGTTCCGCGGGGAGATCAATAGCCGGAGCGTGCCCCCCCCCCCCCACTCTTTCCTCTGCCGCTCCCCGCACTCTTCTAGCCGGCGCTAGCCGAGGCGTGAAGCGTAATTAGTTTTTCCAGGTGAGGATCGCCCTGTCCGGGTGATTTATGGGAGGGATACTAACTGTCCCTCATTATTACCCCACATCGGCGGTACGGAGCGGCGCTGGGGGGGGGGTGGTTAGAGGGGTGGTGGTGGTGGGGGGGGGGGCGTCTGACCGATTTCCGCTGCTGCCGGAGCCGGTCACGGTCAGCACGCGGGTCACGGAGATTCGGCGGCTTCATCAGCAAGCCACCCCAAACAAAAGGGGGGGGGGGGGTCGGACGTCGACCCTGAAAAAAACTGTGGCCACGCCCCCTCTCCCTCCCTCCCTCCCTCCCACCCCACCAAATAAGACTGGAAGCAGTGCGCGATATTTCGCGAGGCTGTGGGGCGCGTGGTTTTTTCTCCACGGATCCTCCCCGGTGGGCGGAAATCGTTGACTCGGCGACTGGCGGCGTCCGTGCGCTGAGATCTCTGCGCTCACGACGCCAGAGGCAGACCGAGAGACTCCCCAAGGTCCAGAAATGCGAAGCTTCTTAAATAGGGCACTGCATTAATAACAATGAATGCATATTCAATGTATTTTCTCTGGTAAATATCAATGCAATACCCATGTTTGATATCTCATGGGGTTTGGGGTGGGGGGGGGGGCTTACCTCTATCACCCGCCCATTGCCCCCCCCCCCAGATCGATAATGGGGCCACCTCTGATTAGCACGGTTGGCAACGTACTATAAGAAAGAAGTTCAACATACATACATAGAGGTCTGCTGCTCACAAACATGCGGAAAGCACCGCTCCCATCACGCCATACGTGACCACCGCGCTGTATGTACAATGATGCCGGCATTGCCTAGACCACTAGTGCACTGACTCAAAAACAGTTGAAAATGTGGTCGTCCCTAAAGATAACGAGCTTCATGAACCGGTCCTGGGTGCCACCCTTAACCAATCCGCACTGACCAGCATGGCGAAGTATGGTCACATATCATTACATTTTGGTACTGGCAAAGGAGGTCTAATGATGTAGATGCTCGCCCCGAGCCCTCATTACTTTGATAGTGCATTGTCTTTGAGCTGTGTGACGCCTTTTGGCGTCATCTGGTCGAGCACCAATTGGGTCGAGGCTCAAAAGAAAGCCGTCCCTTGGTGTGGACCAATCAGTTTCAAGGACAATGCATATATTATCATAGTATGTTTTTTTGTTTGTATTTTGACTGCAGCTATTGTGGTTAATGCAGACATGAATCCTCGTAAAAAGGTTTCAGTTTTGTTGCCAGAAAAAAGGAGAAAACCCCTATTACTATGGTCACATAACCCCATGACCAGCACGGTGAGGGTGACCTTTAACCTGGAGAGATACTGCATGAGAGGTGTAAAATAAACATGAAATCGTGATGATGATAATTAATTGACAACAGGCTGAGTATTAAACTCATGATTAATGTTGTTGTTGTTGTTGTTCAAGTGCGGTGTGCCAGGCCGGGCTGGGTGTGGAACATTTCTTCTCTCAAGTTTTTCGCCAAGCAATTGCTTTGGCTTTGCGACTGCCGATGGTGATCGCTGCGGTAGCGCGTGGCAAAAGTTGGGGAGAAGGAACTTCCCCAAACGCACCGCGGGGCTACGCAACTTTTGATTTTCAAGCCGCTGCGGAAAATCAAAGGACCGTCGTCCATTGCAAAAACCGCCGAGGATCTGGTTTGGAAATAACAAACAAAAAAATCCTCTGGCCATGGCTTGCTCGCATTTGTATTTTGTTATGTATATTGAACTTCTTTTGCTACATCGTACGTAGCCAACCGTGCTCATCAGAGGTGCGAAAGGACGGACAACAAACTAAACACAAAAAGCAGCTGTTAAGGAAATTCGTTTTCAAACTAAATTAAAAGTGCATAGCGCCAGTGGCTTCCTAATATCGGAAGAAAGAACGTTCCAGGCGGTCGCAGAAGCGCATCGGAAAAGCGCGCGACGCAATGACAGTCTTCGTTCGACGGTTTAGCCAATAGTGACAACAATATGAACGCCAGCGCTAAACAGACCCCGAGGGAGATTTCATGAGATGGTCGTTCACAGTTTGAGGGCGCTCTTGAAGTGTGAATGCAGAGCGCTTCCGGGCGAGTCTGTGTGAATCTTGAAGCGGGGGAACGTTAAGTTTCATTACGCCTCCCCTAATCGACTGCCAGCCGTGTGTGCTTTGCATTCTACAAATGAGAATATCTCTCCGACTTCTTCTCGCATTAAAAGCTTATGAGCGGCGCATTCAGCAGGAGATATATTTTTTTTTATGCAGAGCATAATCTACCATAATGGGTGTAATTAAGGTTGCTGAGTGAATTATCTCATCAACTTTGTACGAGGGACGCATTTGTACTTCTCTGGTACGTGCGCGTTCGTCTACGGTATGTCCGCTACACTTGTGTGTGTGCGCGTATGGTAGGACTGCAGCCCAGGGCTGTAGCGGTTAGCGCGCTGCGCTACGAACCCGGCGACCCGGGTTCAATCCCCGCTCACGGCGAACACCGGTGACGATTATCTGAACCGTCCCTGGGCCTCCCCTAGGTCGACTGAGCCTCAAATTAGTACCCGGTGCGATGTGTAAACATCGCCGCTGGGGAGACAAAGGCGGTCGGGCGTGGTGTTGGCTACCCACCCCCTTGTGTGCCGTGCCGGCCTTTATAGGCGCTCGCTAACAGCACTTGCCCCTACATTATGTTTAAGGCTACATGGGGGATATTTGTCTTTTGGTAGGAGAACTGCAGCCCAGGGCTGTAGCGGTTAGCGCTAAGCTGCGCTATGAACCCGGCGACCCGAGTTCGATTTTCGCTCACGGCCAACACCATTGACGAATGTCTGAACCGGTCCTGGGCCGCCCCTAGGTCGGCTCAGCTTCAAATGAGTATCTCTAGTGCGGTGTGTAAACATCGTCACTAGGGAGACAAAGGCGGTCGGGCGTGGTGCTGGCCACCTACCCCCTCGTGTACCCATTCCGGTTACCCATTGTAATTTATGTGCATTCATTTACGTCTCCCCCCCCCCCCTTCGTACGTGAAGGGCTCACAAGTGACGTCATCATATCTATCCCTTTATTTAATGAACGAACCAGGAGAATTTCTCCACAAATCTGGCTGTCTGCCTGATGATGCTAGCTGTAATTACTGGCGAAACGTCGTACACAGATTGTAAATATTGTGGATTATCTCTCGAACACACCGGTGTGCTGTACTGGTAACGAATTGGCATGTTCCGTTTACGTGACAAACCTTACTAATTGGCTGTGTCGGGTGGTGGCGGGTTTAACGACACATTCATATTTACGCGATCTAACCCAAAAACATATATATTATGGATGATGATGATGGTGACGATCGTAAAAATATGCGACGAAAGTGCTGCGTGTGAAGACAAAGCAAAGGGAGCGGCGTGGAACATTTGTGTCCACCAGCGATGGGTCACCTCGATGATTGCGGTGCCGAGCTGTTACCTGTAACCCCACTGAGAGGCCGCGATCCCCGCTACCGGAGACGAGGCTCGCCCATGACGTGCACCGCCTTCGAAGCGTGGTATAAAAAAAAAACTAACAGCAGCAGGAGCAGCCAGCGATGCATCGGGCTTAGCGGCAGCGCCGGTGCAAGGCGTGTTCACTATCTACCGCGTTCACCTCCGAATTAAAACGCGATGATGACCGTGGCGGCGGTGGCCGCGGGTGATGAATGGTGGCGGAGGAGGAGGAGGAGGGGGTGGGGTGGGAGAGAGGGAGGCAGCGATGACGACGGTTGGCGATGACGGCCAAGGCGAAGACGACGACGTTGATGGATCACGAATTTCGGGAAGTGCGCTCCTCCGCCGCATCCCCGCGACGCGCCCTCCGTCCGCCGCCTTTGACTGACCGATGACCCTTCCTGCCGCTCGCCCGAGAGACACAAGTCCCCGCGACTCCCCGTGATGAATTGGCGGCTCGCGGATTTGTGTCCCCGTATCTGCTGTTAATGCGGCATCAGAGGGTGTTATTAGGCCCCCTTCTGACAGCGGCGGTGCTGGGAATACGGAACGCGGAGGAAATTTCGCCGGGCTGAACTCGGCCGACCCGGCTGATCCTCCGAGCCTACAGGCCGGCCCTATTAGGTTGCGGCTCGCAGCAGAGGGGATGATGCCGCTCGTGATGGATGCAGCCCGGCACAGAGAGTTATTTTTGGCGAGTCCCCAAACGTCGGCAGGAGTTAGGGCGAGTCGGGCGCCGTTGAGATGATCACGGAGGCGGTTTTTTCACGATTGAACGGCCCGCGCCGGGGTTTGATTGCCGGGCGAGCGGGCCGCGGACGTTCGCCGGGGTTTGGGTTGAAGCGGCCGCCTCAATCAAGAGCCGACGCTCATTCGCGATGATGATGGTGATGATGGTGATGATGGTGATGATGACGGTGATGATGATGGTGGTGATGATGATGGTGATGATGATGATGGTGATGATGGTGATGATGGTGATGATGATGGTGATGATGGTGATGATGGTGATGATGATGGTGATGATGATGGTGATGATGGTGATGATGATGGTGATGATGATGATGATACGCTCTGCTCCGTGCGGCGATCAGTCAACGATGTGCGCGCGCACGCCGCACGTCGAGTGAATGTCGCCGGAGAGATCCAACTCCGCCTCGCCAGAACACGCGTCTCGAGGACGGCAAAGTAGCCCCGATGACATCCCTGCACCGGCAGCGTCGCATATGCAACGCCGTTAGAGCGTGCGCGGGTTTAAAATTAGTTCTCGATTTGAAGCTATCGTGACTGCAAGGATCCATACTCTTCGGTTCTATTCGGTAAAGTCACGTAGGTAGAAATTAGTTGCGCAAAAATGAGCCGCAAAATGCAATAGCAGGGCCCGGCCACACCAGGTTGGGAAGCTGTGACGACTGCAGCGGAGGGAGGAGGCCTACACCAGTCTAGGCCATCCACACGTGGTCCTGTACATGTTGTAATAAACTATACAGCATGCACAGCAATGTTCACACGACGTGCGCTTGCGCACGGCGTGGGGGTCGGGGGGGAGGAGGGCCTTCATCCAGCAGTGGATTGACAAATGGCTCTGAGCAGTATTGTACAGGCGGAAGACTGCTGCTGCTGCTGCTATGAGGAGTTTGCAGACCCAGCGGGCCTCCACGAAGGAGGCTGGATGGTGCAAGAAGAGAAGAATCATTTCGGGGGAGGATTGGCCCTCAAAATCCGAAGTCCCATCGGCTGGGGCCTGCAGCCTCTGAAACCCCGCCCCGCCACTTCGTCGTGTCGGTTACGGAACAGGGGGGGGGGGGGTCCCCGTCCCGCGGGGCGATGTGCGGAGCGAACCGTCGGGACCTCTCCCCTGAGGATTCACCGGCACCACCACCACCACCACGACCCCCTCTGAGTGTTTGCTCACCCTAAGTAGCCCGATCCTCTAGCCGCGGCGGTAAACCCTAATGGGAGGGGGGCTGTGGGGGTCAGCGTTATGAAATATTTAGTGACGTTACATCATTGACGACGCGCCGAAGATAGCGGGGTGCTGGAGGCTCCGCCGCGAGCACGGTGCTCTTGGAAGTGACGCAGACGCAGTTGGCCAAGCACTGCAGAGTGTCGGGCAGACTGCCGCTGCCGTGTCGAGGTGATGGTTCCAATGCGGTGGTTCTTAACCTCGTGAGGGGGGGGGGGGTACGCACTCCCTGTGGGGGGGGGGGGGTGCGAGATGCCCTTGCTGGGGGGGAGGGGCTGCGAGACACATGGCCAGATTGTTATTCGAAGGTAATTAATCGAAAACACAAATTATGCACGGGCACAGTAAGTACAACTGCTTTGTTTCATCACACCCCATGTATTTATTAAAAAAAACGAAGTGCTGCAAGGCTGCGGTAAAGGTTTAACGCACCCCCGCAATCCGGACATCGACCGGTTCCATCTCCCGGAGCGGCAGCTGAAATAATCGACAGCTGTGAATGTGGCGCGCATGGTTTGCATGCGGCGGAGTGAAGTGCGTCCCTGAACAACATGGGAGAAGAGCAGGACATCATATCGTCGAGAGGAGGCTCTCTAGAGCTGGCCACAGCGCAGCCCCCCCCCCCCTTCTCCGACAGCAGTGGGCGTGAACGAGCAATTGCAGGTCTGCGCCTTTATCTTCTCTTGTTGTACAGATATTCGCGATTGGTGTTGGGTCGCTACGATGGCGTTAGTTCCCGTTGTGGACGCTCCGACGGGTCGTGGGCCTTCTGCAGGCTCCCGTCGCGTCATTTACAGCGCCCCATGATGTGGCACGCTCGCTCCCAAAAACGCTGCGTCGGCCTCGTCGCCTCGAGCAGCAAACGTAGACAACACTAAAGACACGGACAGGGTAACAATCACACTGTGCGTCCTAGCCATGCACCGGGAGGACAACGACGACGTACAGGTCAGTAGCAGCCCTTCCTACAGAAGAAGGGTGACGCTTCTTCAGCAAGGACAAACATTTTTTGCAGTGACAATTGTCATCGCACACGCGGCCAGAAACCGTAGCCTCCGCGACCACTTTCAGTTAAATTTATTTATTAGGTAGGTCAGAGGTCATCAGACGACATGCGTAGCTCTTCATCGATAATACACCGGTGACTGCCTTCTTTCCAGTCAAATCACGAACCCGAGTACTTTGAGAGCGTATCGGTGAAGTTGTTGCAAAGTTATGCGGGCGCTGGTACTTACAGACGCCCGGACAAGAAGATCGGCGTTTCACGCAATGCAAGATGATCGTGCGTGTTGTGGTGTGTGGTGTGGTGTGTGTTTGTGCGTGCGTGTTGTGGTGTGTGGTGTGGTGTGTGTTTGTGCGTGCGTGTTGTGGTGTGTGGTGTGGTGTGTGTTTGTGTGTTGTGTGTGCGTGCGACTACGCAGAGGAGCGGTAGTGTGGCGGTGAGCGCGCCTTGCTGCGAACCCGGCGACCCGAGTTCGATTTCACTCACGGCCAATACCAGTGACGATTATCTGAACCAGTCCTGGGCCTCCGCTAAGTCGACTCAGCCTCAAACATCGCCACTGGGGAGATAAAGGCGACCGGGCGTGGTGCTGGCCACCCACCCCCTCGTGTGCCATGCCGGCCTTCATAGGTGCTCGCTAACAGCACTTGCCCCAACAGTCTGTTACAGGCTATACGGGGAATCTTTGCCTTTGTGCGACTACGTAACGTGAACAGAGGTTTGCTAAACGCACAGAGAACCGGATACGGCGGTGGGGGGCCAGCCGGTGGTGGGCAGGTGGAGGTGGATGAGCTTGAATGAAAGGCGCCGGTCGTCACGGTGGCTAGGAGATGTTAACTACCTCGCCTGGTATGCAGGAGGCCGTGGGTTCGATCCAGAACCCTGACGCTTACTAAATTTTCGATGTTTGCTTATTCTCTCTCTCCCCGTGGCCGCGTGGATTTTTTCCGGGTCCTCCCCGGTTTTTTTCCGTTCCACGTTTAGAGTCAACATGACGCGTTCCCAGTATTTGGCTGTTCCAAAGGTTGGTGTTTAGCCGTCGTGATGGTGTAGCACTTTCGTCGAACTATCATTCGCGATGGCCATGTCGCTTCTGAAAACGAGCTGCGTAGCTCAAGTAGGCCTTACCCGGTGAAATCATCATTTTTCTTTTTAAATAACTCTTTCAATAGATTCGCACTTGGGCTCGTAATTCTGAACTCACGTGAGAGAGAGAGAGAGCGCGTGGAGCATGCGCGACGCAACGTGGCCCACGTTGCGTCGCGCTCCAAGCGCGGCCCTTGACGGGAGGAGGAGGGGGAGGAGTGGGGGAGGCAACCCCCCACCCACCTGGTGCTGTCGCTGGCGCGGACGCAGAACGGTCCCGACGTGGCGTTGCAGCTACGATGGGTTATGGGGAGGACACGGGGGTCACGGGGTTGCATGGCCATTCCAAAACGCAGCGGGGGGTTGTGCCTGCTCCCGCCTTTACATATCAGCGAGAGTCACGAACGCCGATTTGTTGTGTTTGTTTTGACCGGAGCAAAAACAAAACAACATTTATTTAAAACATTTTTGGATGACCGATGCGCGTCTAATTAAATATCCATCTGCGGCTCTGTGATGCTTGTATTATTTCGCGAGCAAGGCTTAAGGGGTGCGGCGATGGCCTAGCCGGTCAGCGCGCTGCGCTTTGCGCCCGGGAGACGGAGTTCGATTCCCGGCGGCGGTGTTGGTGGCAGTGGTGGGTGACTGGGTGGGTGAGACGTGAACCGATTCGGTGGCGGTGTTGGTGGCGTTGGTGGGTGACTTGGTGGGTGAGACGTGAACCGGTTCTTGGTGCCCTTCGCCCACCCGCGTGGTGAAGTATGGTCAATCACCTCCCACAACCAACAAGGCGTGGGGATGCCTTCCTCGTGCAGCATTGGAGTGACAATGCGCCGAAAACAATTAATGCATTCATTTATTATTATCTTAAGTTTGAGTGGATGTGGGGGGTGGGGGTACCTCAGGTGGGTGAGCATCCCTACGCTGCGTGCCACCATGCCACGCGTTAACTGAACCAGCCCTCTTGTCATTTCCCCCCCCTTTTTAAATCTCGACTGACATTTCGAATCTTTACTTCTCCCCCGTCGCCCCCACTCGTCCCCCCTCTCTCTCTCTGATGAACTGAGAGAGCGCGGCTGACAAAAGGAATTGAGACAGTCGCGTGCGTGTCTGCGTGTGTGCGCGTGCGCGTGTGTGTGCGCGTCTGTGCGTGTGCGTGTGTGCAGGGGGCCCCCATCGTGTCCCCGTCTCTCCGCTTCCCCCCCCCCCACACACCCCTCCGCCATCGCTCACTTTCAGAAACATGAGAGGCTGATTTTGCGCTGTCAGTATTGATAACGTATCGGGGTGCGGATGTCAACATGAATTGCGGCAGATCCATACGTGGGAGAACAACAAATTACCCGCATGCTTGGAGGCGGCTCGATTAATTTGCCCCTCTTTATCAGTATTGATGATTCAATTTCTGGCGGGCGCAAACATCAGTTGCGCACAGTGGCTTTGAGGTGCTGCGCTATTGGGAATCCCGATCCATCTCTCTCTCTCTCTCCTCTCTCTCTCTCTCTCCATTCCGTGGCGCTTTGTTTTTCGCGCTGTTTAAACTTAATGATTGAGGAACTTGTGGCCGTTTACTTTTGCCAAGCGAATATTTCGGGCGCGTGTGTGTGTGTGTGTGTTTTTCATCATCACTCTCAGCAGCAGCCATGTTCAATCCACTGCTGAATGAAGGCCTTCCCAAGGTAGCGTCACGATCCTGAAATGCGACGACAGTCCAGCCGGCACTTGCACTAGAGCTGATTTCACCGCTCCTCCTCCTCGGTCGACGTTCTCCCGGACGCGTTCCATTTCTTGGCCGCCACTCCATCGCTCCTGACCATCGGCCATCGTCCCGTCTCGTGACGTGACCCTGCCCATTATATAGGTATGCGTAGTGGACCTCTTTCCCACCGTACGTAGCCAGCCGTGCAAATCGGAGGTGCGGGAAAACCCTGCGTTCGTTCTCTCATCCACGCGGCCGCCACCCACCCCTCCTCCCGTCGTCGCTCAATGTCATTCCGATCGCGCGTTTCTCCCGACTCTATTGAGCACTTCCCAGTTTTTGTCGTTGTTGTTGCTCCATTTGTTTCGTAAGTGACCGCGTCCCTGTGAGCGCCGCTTGGCACGCGGTCTCGTGCTCACGGCTGCGCTTCTGAAATTGGTGCCAAACGCGTTACGCTCCTGCCGCAGCGATTGTTACCTCCGTGCCTTAACCCCCCACAACATTCCGAGACCCGCCAACCATCAGGTGCGTGCGGTGTGCAGCGGCGTAATTTGTATGAGAGTGGAATAGATCTGTGTTCACGTCGAGGCTGATCGTGGTGGGTTGTGAGGACTGGCAACACATCCCAGAACATATATATACAAAATAAGGAAAAGAGAAATGCACATATTCTCTCTGAGACCCACGATGATGGAAACTCTGGACTATGACTAAAACGCCCAGCGTGCGTCTGATCCCACCAAGACCTCGGAATCCCAGCGTGGTTGAATAATTATTGGATGGGTGACTGTCAACCACACAACAGGTGTAGTAGGCATTGTGGGCAGTAGAGGGCAGTGTAACAACATCCACTGTTGGTCTATCCCCTCCCCCCCCCCCCCAACATTAACATCCTGTACTGACCACCGCGGTGAAGTATGGTCCAAAAACTATAACTGCCTGCAACGTGTGCGGAGGTCTTCATCTAGCAGGGGATTGACACACGAGCTGTACATGCACACGTATATGCAGATGACAATGTGTCAGTAATCGTTATGATCCCAGAGCCTTCATTGTAAAACAAATAATATTAAAAACAAAGATACATTTAATTTCCACTAGACGTTTAACCGGTGTGGAAGAGTAGGCCAAATTCCCCTGTGCTCCCGGGGCACTCGCGAGAGCTGCCTCTATCTATCGTATGTATGTTGGACTTCTTTCGCACCGTACGTAGCCAACCACGCTAATCGTGGAGTCTGCCCCCCCCCCCCAACCCCCGTGTACGAAACACACCGTAGCGTCGAACAAAGCAGTTGCAGGACTGCGCATTCACCGTCACTCTGTCACACTCTCGCGGCGGGGAGACTGCGACGGGTGGGTGGGGGTGGCGGTGGTGGTGGTGAGCGAGTGGCGATTTCTCTCTCAACCGCGGACGCCGCAAGATCAAGGCTCGTGAACGCCGCCGAGGCCACCGCCTCGCGCTAACTCAGCAATTGTCAAGCGGCCCCCGGTCGGCCGCCGGGCCCCTCTGCACGGGGGGGGGGGGGGGGGGCTTTAACCGCTGCCGTTGGTCTCCAGTTCAATCAATAACCCAGTAATCAGAGTATTAAAGCCGTTGCTTTTCCAGGGCGCGCGGGTTAAGACCCCCCGTGCCCGGAGGGACAGCGCGAGCATGAAATGGAGACATTGTGCCCATTTTCGACAGGCGCGTTAGTGTGACAGCGAGAAAACAGACTGGATGTGACTTAACTATATTGGCTGCCTTTGTACGTTGGGGGGGGGTGGGTGGCTTCACAGACTGCCAACCACAAGGGCATGCCCCGTCGGTGTTTATTTTGAGTTTATTTGCTCCTCGAGCTGCGAAATTGAAACATTCCACCGTCGAGCCGAGGCCACCGTCGAAAATGCCACCGCCGCTCGGATTTGTTCCCGCGGAGGGAACAGAGGAAACGCTCTGAAAGGACACCGGGCGCTTTAATGCCAGCCAACCACCTGCCTGGCATTCAACACCAAAGGGTGGGTGGCAGTTGAAGGGGTTTAGTTTTTTTTTTTTTAATACACATGTAAAATAGGGGGTGACGGAAGTCAGATTTTTATATTTATAAATATAAGATAGGGACGTTGCCGGGGTATAATGGCTAGAAACTGTGGCACGCAACAACAACAGCAGCAGCAGCCGTTCGCCACTAATCGGCGGTGACATCGCCACGGCTCTTGCAGCCAGGCTAGGTGCACCTTGAGACCACGTGAAGTGTCGAAGGCTCGCTGCTGGCAGGAGGTCACGGGACAGACCCAGGTGCCGTAGCGTGACTGACTGGCAGATGCACCACACGTGGGCTGAAATGCAAGTCTGTACACTTATAAAGCCCAATTGAACCTGAAATCTACAGACCGCAGATTCACTCTCCCGGTGCGGCAGTGCAAACAATCGAGGCAAGTTTCTGCCACCTGCCTCCAATCTCCCCTCCCCTCCCACCAGCCGCGTCCATGCCTCCATCCAGCCAACGGTAAGCGTGGGTAGACATCAATTCAGTGTAACGGCAAATCGAGTGTGGTGGGGCAAAGCGTGGGAACTTCCAAGACGTCTGGTACAGCGTGGGAGAGTCGGTGAAAACGCACCCTCGCTCGATGAATGCTCTCTCGAGCTTCCGCTTACTGAAGACCCCTTCCATCAGCAGTGGGATGATCGAGCAATTGTAGGGCGGCACATCTGCATGCTAAGGTAGGGGTGGCAGAGCTGAGCTTATGTATGAATGTCATTTGCAGTTGGTCCAATTGTCCCAGGTGTGTCAGGCCCACACGGTGTGTAGTGTGATCTCCAATTGTGAAGTCGGCCAAATCTCTGTGCCCTAATTTATATCTGTCCTGAAGAAAGGCCATTGTCTGAAACATCGGCCTTCTGTATTTGTTAACCTTAAGAGGCATTACAAATGTCAAATGTCGCGTGTATTTGTTACAGTTACTTAACAATGTCAGTATGCTTGCTTAGCTCGCTCGCTACGTTGAAGCGAGAAAACCCCTTAAGGGGATTGTTGAATAAAAACACGAGAGAGAGAGAAAATATATATACATTCATACAATGACATCATTCTAATTCATAGTTGCGTACAAACTTGTCGCAATACTTTATGAGACATCTCGCAACTCTCTCTGCGGATCACGTCCTTCCTCTGCGCAGAGAAGTTTCGACGGCTCGCCTGGACGCGAGCCAGGGAGCGCACCTGGGCGCAGGCCTTTTAAATCTAAATTCAAAACTCATTTCTTGAGAACTGTTGATCTTGTACGCCCTCCGTACCTTCGATCAGCACGGTTGGCTACGCACGATGCGGCGAAAGAAGTTCAACATCCATACGCACAGGCCCTAACGGACGCGGCCATCATCGATTGAGCGTGCCGCTGTGAGCGTGTCTTTTTGCGACGGATGCCACCTCGACCTCCCCCACCCGTCCCCACCACTCAACCGGCAGTGCCACCACCGCGAATGTCCCATCGCGCCCGCTCCCTCCTCGTCCCGTAATCCCCGGATCGTGCCGCTTGCCTTCGGCTTTTGCGCCGTCGTGCCCGATTTGGGGGTGGGGGGGGGAGAGAAACAAAATCCATAGCCGCATGCCGCGGGGGTCACGGGGTGTCAACGCGACACAAGCGACTCTTTCCATTTAACCGCGTCCCCCCCTCCGCCCCGCCCCCGCCTCCAACTTTTGGGCTTCGTCCCCCGAATCGCTAGCGCAGCATCTGTTGCGGAGTTCAAATGCCTGGGTCTGGCCAAGGCTAGAGGTCACGGCCTGTGCTGCCACTGGGCTATTCTCTGGGGAGTGCCTATGCCCCCCCCCCCACCACCCCCTCCCTCCGCTCGCGTCGCCGTGCCGGGGACAGATGAGAAATTATTGCAATCAAAGCCCGCTGCCCTTGACTTGACCTGGTGCTCGCAAAATAAGCCACACTCGTCTCGACGCCTCCTCTGCTGCGTCCCCCCCCCCTCTCTCACCCTGGACCTCGCCGCCCCCTTTCCCCTCTCCCTTCCTCTCCCGAGCACCCCCCCCCTCCACCCCCCACCCACAAGCCAAACCCTTTCCGTGTAACCGCTTCCCCACATCATCATGCTCGCGGTGCACTGTGTGTCAGTGCAGATGAGTTCGCGGCGGTGGCTGTCAGACGCGGAGACGAGACGCGCTGTACCGTCGTTGTCTGACTCGAGGCGCGGATCCTTCCAGGCAGAGGAGGTCACAGAGATTATTCCCGCGAATGTGGCGACACGAGCACCGGCTCATTACCGAGTCACGTGCATCGTCTGAGTGCCCGCGCGGCACGTTCAAGATTACGCACACGCGCAGATGGGCAGACAGCATTTTTTGAGAAACGCACGTGGAATGTTACGCACAGGCACTTAAACGTCGTCGTCATCATCAGCCACGATCAATCCACTTCTGGATGAAGGTCTCCCCCCCCCCAAGCTGTTTCCATCGCTTGCTGTCCTACCATGCAACCGAGACGTCGAGCAGCTTGCACACGAACTCGTTTCGTGGTTCCATCTCCACGGTGGAAGTCTTCCTGGGCGCGTTCCCTCTCTTGGCCGGCCACTCTTTTGTTCGATTCCACCACCGGACGTCATCCGCGAAGAGCTGCATTTGTCTTGCCCAAGCCCACTGAGCGAGAGTCACTGTGCCTGATTGCACATATCGTGCAATGATGATGCATCGACTCATCGGTTAATATCATGTCGTAAGATCACGAAACGTGCATCGTCAAGTCCAATGTGATTTTTTGATTCGGGTGTGTTGTGTGGTGTGGGCGGAGCGGTGGCCTATTCAACCCAAGCCACCCGAGTTGGATTCCTGGCCAACGTCTAAACATCAGTGGCGAGTGCTATCTGCAGCTGCCCTTTACCCCTCCGCCACTTACCCAACTCAACACCTGACCAGCACGGTGACGTGCTATCGAAAAAATCACTCATGACCATCCATTGATGGACCGAGAATGGTTGCAATGTATTTATGTATCGTATACGTTGTGTGTAATGGGTTCATATGGCCCCTGCACCTACCAGGGATGCTTCGTTCAGCACAATGTTGACACGGGGAATCGATTGTCGATTGGAGCCGCGAACGTGAATCGTGACAATTTTTCGGAATCGTCGTGGCGCGAACTGTATTCCAAATCAGGCGGAGCTGTGAGTTAACGCTCCAGGTGTGTGTCGTTTAGAGCATGTTGTGGCTAACCTCAAACATGTTGGAGACAAATACGATGTCGCTGCTTCAATTACAATAAGTAATGGTATGTATATATAGTATTGGTTCTTTCGGTAAAGTCACGTAGAAGGGAAACAATACAATAATAAAAAATATAAAACAATAAAATTCTCACGCCGTTTCGACTGCAACACACAGCTGTGGTTTTACACCTGATGATGATTGCTTGTGTTGCAGTCGAAACGTCGTGCGAATTTTATTGTTTTATATTTTTATTATTTTATTGTTTCCCTTCTACATGACTTTACCGAAAGAACCAAGAATATGAATCCCTGCAGTCACGAAATCTTTAAATCAAAAGTAATGGTATGTTATTTAAATAAAACAATATCTATAAAAAAAAAATTAAGTGGACGTGAAAGTTTCAATAGGTTTTGGCTTGATGGTCATCTGAATGAAGACAGTCTCTTGAATGCAATGTTTTACTTTATAGCCTTTGGTCAATCTACTGCTGGATGAGAGCTTCCCCACGCCGTGTCGGCCACGTTGGATTGTTTGAACAGACTTGACTGGATGAAAGTGGGCTATCGTTGGGGTAGCCGAAGTCCAGTTTAGATATTGGCGGTGATGCTACTTTTTGAATGAGGCAGGCCCCCACCCCGGATAATACCGCGGGCGTATCAACCATAAATATACAATGAGTCTGCTTCACAGTGGACATTAACGATTGCGGTGATGCCTTTGTGTGTCGGCGTCTCGGTCCGTGTTTCATAAAATAAAAATTATAAAAACTTACTTGAATATTACTGAATTGGGTAACGTGACAATTATCACCCACGGCACTTGGCAGGACCCTCCCGAGAAAGAGTCTTGAGACTCAGTAAGGCTTTCCTAGGGAAACAATCGGAGTAGTGTACGAGACAGAGGGAGAGAGAAAGAAAAAAACAAGTTTAATTTAGACTTTTCAGCTACACAAACAAAACAGAGGGGCCGGCGGAGTCGAGCGATGTGTGAGTTGAGGTGCAGGTGGGACGCATCCCGAGTCGTTCCCTCGGGCGCGACGTCGGGAAACGAATTAAGGAGCAACGGGGGGTGATGGGTGGTGGTGGGGAGAGGAGGAGGATAGGAGGGCACGAGCAAACGGGTTCGACGGAGAAATGGAGAACTGAGATGGGCGTCCAAGAAAAGCGTTTCCCGTTCGAGTTGTTTCGTTCGGTCGGTTGCTTTCTGATAGGCCAATCGAGGCCTCCAAATAGCGCCCCCCGACCGAAACTATATATTTAGATATATATAATATTTTAGCAGGTAAGGCCCACTGAGCTGTAAAGCTCTTTTTCAGAAGCGACTTGGCCACACATGATAGCTCGACGAACTGCCTAATCGTGTCGAAATTTATATCAGCCCAATACTCTAAGCGCGTGATGTTGATTTTAAATGTGGAGCGAAAAACCGGAGGACCCGGAGAAAAATCCACGCGACCACGGGTGAAGAGAGACACCGCAAACTCCAAACATACAGCAGGTGTCGGGAGTCGGCATCGAACACATGATCTCCTGCAGACCACGTGAAGTAGTAAACATCTCGCCACCGTGGTGATGATGATGAGAGAGAGAGAGAGACACCGCAAACTCCAAACATACAGCAGCAGGTGTCAGGGTCGGGATCGAAGCCACGACGACCTCCCGCATACCAGGCGAGGTAGTAAACATCTCGCCACCGTGGTGATGATGATGAGAGAGAGAGAGAGACACCGCAAACTCCAAACATACAGCAGCAGGCATCAGGGTCGGCATCGAAGCCACGACGACCTCCCGCATACCAGGCGAGGTAGTAAACATCTCGCCACCGTGGTGATGATGATGAGAGAGAGAGATAGACACCGCAAACTCCAAACATAGAGCAGCAGGCGTCAGGGTCGGGATCGAAGCCACGACGACCTCCCGCATACCAGGCGAGGTAGTAAACATCTCGCCACCGTGGTGATGATGATGAGAGAGAGATAGACACCGCAAACTCCAAACATACAGCAGCAGGCGTCAGGGTCGGGATCGAAGCCACGACGACCTCCCGCATACCAGGCGAGGTAGTAAACATTTCGCCACCACGACTAATCACGTGTTGCGATGCACACCGCCAATGTGCTCGCCGTCATCTTAACCAGCGCGGATGGAGCCCGATGTTGACGCATCGCATCCTCCTTGGCAGGTCGTCTCGCATTGCCTTCGAGCAAAAGACGGAGATTCCCCCCCCCCCCCCCCACCGTGCAGCCCTTAACAGACAGCCTGTCGGGCGCAGGTGCTGTTAGCGAGCGTCCCACGGAAGGCTGGCGTGGGTATGGGGCCTGGGTAGGTGGCCAGCCTCGCGCCCGCCCACCTTTGTCTCTCTGCTGCTAGTGGCTACGCACTGCACCAAGGTTGCTCATATTTGCCGCTGATGTCCGTCATGAGCAGGGCGACGAACGTGGTCGCTGAGTTCGGTTACTGACGGTGTGGGGTTAAACTTATTTTTTTTGTGTTTAGTCTGTCGTCCTTCCCACGCCGCCGCCGCACCTACGTACGGCGCGAAAGAAGTTCATACTCACACTGCGAGTGAGTGTGCACGCGCACGCGCGCGCGCACAGACGCACAAAGCCCACAGGGCCGAATGGAGTCGACACAAGTTCAACATACATAGCACAGTGCCCTAAACACCCCACCCCCCTCTCCACACACAGCACAACCCACACTAATAAGGGAGGGAATCATGAAGAGTAAAACATTATTAGTCTGCCACATGTTTTGCCCTCTCTCTCTCTCTCTCTTTCCCCCCGGTATGACCCCACGGCCGTAACAAGCTTTTCCAATTTTGCCTCTCAGCGTGAACTGGAACTCGGGAGCTGCCAGCGACCCGGCTGGCGCTGACCCCGCTGCGGCTTTAGGTAGAGTCGGGGAAGTTTCTCGCGTCAGGCAAATTAGATCTGTCAGCCTCGGCGGCGGCACTGAGTTCACGTCCGGCGCGGATGATGGAGGAGATAGGCTGTGAACTTTTTAACTCGGGGGTGGGGGGGGGGGGGGCGAGGGGGTGGGGTGGGGGGTCGGGTGGGAGTGGGGGGGGGGGCCTTGACTGTATATAAGCGGTTACTGACGGTGTAGGGTTTTGTTTGCGCAGCTGCCACGAGGCCTTCCCGGATTCATCGACGCAAACGTGCAACGCTCCACTCCACTGCTCGGTCTGTCTCGTGCATGGTAGTTGGGGGGGGGCAGGGGGGGACAGGGGGGGGGGCCCGCCACGGCGGTGTTTGCGGTTGGATCGCACGCCGTGGGATTGCAATCCGGGGGTTCGCCGGTTCGACTCCAACTCCTTGGCCGGCACGCCGGTTGAAGCCAGGCGCCAAGTTTCACAACAACAATAATTACGTGAAGATATAATGACGCCTTGAGACTTTTCTTACACAGGGGCGGGGAGTCGGCAGCAGGGTTGGCTGGGGGAAAGGAGTTCCCGACGGTCAGGGCAGCAGAGGACACTGAGTGATCTCTCACTGACCAATACAACAAATGTGTTGTTATGTGTATTTATTTATTTGGTTGGTTGCCCTGGAGAGCCTCACTGAGTCTCAATAATTTTAGTCAGGAGGGTCGTTCCCAGTTTTTATTTGCATGAGAGGGCAATGGTTGCTATGTAGAATTCCAGTTGAGCAATGTTGGGTGACTGGGGGTTTCAATGAAAAGCCTTGGTTGCTGTACCATTTAATTTGGATAAAATCCGGTTCTGATTATTAAATATATACAACTCATTGCTTATCATGTGATGAAATCACTTGCTGTAAAAGCAAGGCAGGTAAACAGGTCGCTTTCAAGGGATCTCCGGAGATTGTTTCCGCGACGTATTCTCTCAGGGATAGTTTTTGTTGCTGTTATTTTATTACCACGGGCAGAACGGATCCTTCATCCCGTGACTATAGTGGCATAATCCTGTAAAAATAAACCATTTATGGAAAAGACAAAACATTCCACGATGCACAAACGTTGACCATTACGACTTGCGCGAAAACGTTTGCAGCGAGTGATGTCGGAGGCTATCGCACCGACCGACGGCCCTCCGTTGATATATATATTCATTCAAATTAGCCGATGAACCGCTGCCAAAGCAGCCCTTTAATTCGAAACAAATCCACGCGCCTTAGCGTTGTACCTCACACTTGTTCGGTCCGATCAGCCGAACGCAGACCCCGCCGGGGGCGACGTGCGGAGCGAGCCCAGCCGTGGCCAGGCCCTGGGGGTCACGGCCGGGTCACGTGTTTGGGGCTGCCCCCTTCTCGGCTGTGACGCTATGATAACGTTTCAGCCGCTACACAACTCAAGCCTGCGCCGGATTTTTTGGCAGAATTATTGCAAAATTTCGTTCCGAGCCGTGAATTACGCTCAAGCGATAGGGATGCGTGCGTGTTTTTATTTTATTTTATTTCAAGACCATCGAGTGAATTTAGGAATTAATGAGAGTGGCATTTTTATATGATGGCACCAAAGTTGTGGAACGGCTTACATGTAAATACTATTAATGCATCCACAACCTCATCAGCGTAAGACTACATTAAAGGTGCTATTTTCAGGTCACATATGAACGGCTTAAATGAAATTGACAACAGAGAGACAGTCCTTTCAAATGCAGGTTCGCTTCTGACATTGTTTGTGCTAATTTAATGTGTGTACTGTGCGTACAGTCTGGTTTTCGAACAATGTATTTGGTCTGCAATCACTTTCCCGCTGAGTAATAATAATAATACAAACATGTTAAGAGGTGCGGGGTAAGTAAGAGATGATGATGGTTATGATGATGACGATGGTGATGATGGTAACGATGGAGATGATGGTAACGATGGTAACAATGGAGATGATGGTAACGATGGCGATGGTGACTATGGTGATGATGATGGTGGTGATGATGATGGTGGCGATTGTGACAATGGTGATGAAGCTGATGACGGTGACAATGGCGGTGATGGGGTTGCTGGTGACGATAGTGATGATGGTGATGATGATAACTATGGCGATGATGGTGACGATATTGACGATGATGGTGATGATGGTAACAGTGGAGATGATGGTGACGATGGTGATGATGGTGACGATTTTGACGATGATGGTGATGATGGTAACAGTAGAAATTATGGTGACGATGGTGATGATGGTGGCGATGGTGATGATGGTGATGATGATAATGATGATGGTGACGACAGTGATGGCGATTATGGTAACA
The DNA here is from genome assembly GCF_048934315.1 of Petromyzon marinus. Classification (NCBI taxonomy): domain Eukaryota; kingdom Metazoa; phylum Chordata; class Hyperoartia; order Petromyzontiformes; family Petromyzontidae; genus Petromyzon; species Petromyzon marinus. The sequence goes on along the minus strand of NC_133706.1, from coordinate 10,504,043 downwards.
ATGGAGATGATGGTAACGATGGCGATGATGGTGACGATGGTGACAATGATGGTGGTGGTAACAATGGCGATGATGGTGATGATGATAATGATGATGGTGACGATAGTGATGGTGATTATGGTAACAATGGAGATGATGGTAACGTTGACGATGACGGTGACGATGGTGATGATTGCTATGAACCAGGCAATGCTCTCTCCGTTCCTCCTGTTGCGTCGCCGGTTTACTCGGCAGGCCGGGAATCCGCGACCGCGTGCCGAACGCAGAGCTTCGGAGCCGAGTAGGAGCCGCTCGCGATGAAATGATTTGCGCGCATCTGTGAATCGCCTCTCATTGCTTGGGGGGGCACTCCCACCTGCACCCCCCCCCCCCCCACACTCGCCGATGCGTGAATGCTCCAAGTTGGGCACGAAATGATTCAAGGCCGCAGCAGTAGCCCGGCAGGTTTTGTGCGCTGACCTCGATTCGATATCCGGCCGGCCACGGCTCCCGTCCGTGGCGAGTAAGAAGTGAAGTGGCCTTAGGCGCCCCCTTCCACCCACCCTCGCACCGAGCAGCGTGGTGAAGTATGGTCAAGCAGTCCCCCGTGGCCGACATGGTATGGGGAGGTTATCATCCAGCAGTGGATTTACGAAAGGGGCTGTAAGTTACTTATTGTTTAATCACTCACACAGCCGGCAATGTAATGGATCGTCAATTCGGGGTTCGAAATTTGAATTAAAGATTAAATAGAAAATGTCCGTCTCGTTTTTTTTGCTGACTCGTTTGCATTATTTCTCCCCTCTCGTTCGTACAGTTCGGGTCACCCCATTAGCCTAATTGTAGCATTAGCGAATATCGTGCGCACTGCATTTGCATGCATTGTAAACTATCGATCCTCGCGCGCGTGATACAGATGCAGGCATTGAGAGTTGCAGGAATCGATCCGAGTCCATGAATCGATGCACCGTTGCACACCTGATGAAATACCGCCGGCATCTTTAATCGATGAGCACAGGTCCTGGTGACTTTTCATAATTAATTTGCTGAGGTCTGCAAACATCGGTACCTACTTCCTCGCACGTACGGAGGCTTACATTTATTTATTAAATAATGTTTCCACTCGTATTTAGAAATAAAATAAAACGTATATACAAACGGAGCGAAGCGGTCCATTATAGAGGTTTTGTTGGGTTAGATTAAATATAAATGTGTCGTTAAACCCGCCACCACCCGACATAGCCAATTAGTAAGGTTTGTCACGTAAATAAAGCATGGCAATTAGTGGCTAGTTCAGCACCCCGTTGTGCAAACCCACAACATTTACAATTCGAGTGCGGCGTTTCGCCGGTAATTACAACCAGCCTCATCAGGCGATAGCCAGATTAACGACACATTTATATTTACGTGATCTAACCCAAAACAAAAAAAAAGCTCCATTATAGATAATATTAATCGGGGAAAGTCTACGTGTTCAATTGCAGTGAAGCAGAGGCGCAGCGGTTCGAGGGCAGCTCCGCGAGCCTGGCCACCCGGGTTCAATTCGCGGCCACGGCTACCATCAGTGGCGAGTGACGACTGAAGCGGTTCGCGCCCCCCCCTCCCCCTCGCTGTAACCAACCCGCACTAACCATCGTGAAGTCTGGTCAAACACCCCCCCCCCCCCACCACGGTGACTCACGCGGCGTCGGGAGGCCCTCATCCGGGCAGTGGCCCGACGGAGGGGCTGTCCGTTACATTTGTTTAAATGTACGCAATGCAGACGTGCAAGACATGGGAGGGTTTTTTTTATATCACCATTCTTCCAGTCGGAATCCGCCCATGTGTGGCCGATAAACGCCGGGGCAATTTTTTTGCAGACGAAGCTTCATGACCCTATAATTTCATTTCCCAACATTCTCTCTATTCCAAAGAGTTCAACGCATGGTTGAATTGCTGAGCACATTTAAGAGTGAGGGAGAGAGAAAGAGTGGTGTAAGCAGGAGAAAGAGAGAGGAGAGAGAAAAAAAAGAACACATTCCACGGCTGACCCTGGGGCTGCATCGCAAGTGCTTAAAATCAGGCAAGCCACAAAAATAGGGTCATGGTTAGGTTAGTGCCGCACTCCTTGAGCTGCGCCGGGCCGGGCTAGCAGGGGTGGCGTGGCGGTCGTAAGTAATAACAAATGGATGTCGCCAAATTGGGCCACGGCGTGCCGCTCCATCTTCTCTCGTGCCTCTTTTTCTTTTCGTCGGTTCCCCTTTTTTTTTTGCTCTCTCCCAACTTGTCCTTCCTCTTAACCCACTTCCAATTATTTGGGCTATCCGCATGCCCCCATCTCCGCACCGCCTGCGCCCTCGCTTGAATGAAAAAAATGCACAAACGCTCGTGGATTTGTGTTACACTGTGCGATTGAGCTCCTGGCTTCGAATTCGGACAGCCGCCGGTGATTTTAACCGGGTCCTCAAGTGTGGCGATTCGATGGTCTCAGCCTGGTCACCATATGACCCGCGAAAAAATATATGGATCAAATTATATTTGGTTCTGCTGCTCAATCTGGCAAAATTTCAGCTCTTAAAGAATTAAATTATTGATTTGACTGTCACGTGACGAACACGACTCTCATTTGCAGAGCGGGTGGGAGAGCGCTGCCCTCTACTGTGCGGACCAGAGGTCACGTGAACAGATCTCTCAGAGGTAGCTCTTCGACGTCCGCGTCCGTGGTCGGTTCCCTGACGCGATGGGTCACGCCTGCGACCATGCGAGACATCTGGATCCTTTGCCTGGCGATGCGACACCGACGGCACGATCTGGATAATATTTGTGGGGGGGGGAAATAACCAGTCAAAAAATAAATAAAATTGTTTGCCGGGCGGAGCAGAACGCGTCAACTCGGCTCGCGCTGCGTTTCCTCGGGACGCGTCTCGTTGCGTTTCGACCGAAGCGGCTGCGGCGGCGGCGGCGGCGGCTCCGAACGGCTCTGGTTTGTGGAGCACTTATATATTTATATACTTTGTCTACTTCGAGCCGGGGGGAAAGGGCACGAGACCACAGGCCCAGCGCACGGTCACTGCCCGCAATTGGCCTCATGCTGCCAACTGTCAAAAAAATCTGCCGCCTGATCTTCATCGTGCGCCACGGGCGGCGACTCGCGACCGCTCGACCAAACGGCAGTGGTCGTGAGCTGCGGCGCGACTAGTCCAGATTTTATGTTGCCCATTCTGTTGTCAAGCGCCCTGGTGGTTCGAATACGTATGAATACAACGCGAACTGTTTATTATCTTTGCTTTGTTGGGAAGACTGCGACCTCTAATTTAGAATGGGGGGGGGCTGATAATTATTATGGGGGGCCTCAGCCCCAATTCCTCTCCCCCCCCCCTTCCCTCCACATGTTGTGGGGCTGAACCGGTCCTGGGCCGACTCTAGGTCGACTCGGCCTCAACCGAGTACCTGGTGCGATGTGTAAACATCGCCAATAGGGAGACAAAGGCCGCCAGGCGTGGTGCTGGCCAACCCACCCCTTCGTGTGCCGTTCCAGCCTTCGTAGGTGCTACTCGCTAACAGCACTTGCCCCAACAGTCTGTTATGGTTATACGGGGGATCTTTGTCTTTGTTGTTGTCTTTGTCTGACTCGGCCTCAAATGAGTACCCAGTGCGGTGTGTAAAAACATCGCCAGTGGGGAGACAAAGGCGGTCTGGCGTGGTGTTGCTCGCTAACAGCACTTGCCCCAACAGTTCGTAAAGGCTATAAGGGGGATCTTTGTCTTTGTAAGCACGTTACTGGGTCGTCTCGCCGAACATTTCCTTGATTTGTGCGATGTCGCTCTCAGCACGTTGATCCTCACTCTCAAAGGCGACTGCCTCCGCCGATGCCCGTTCGTACGACAAAAAAAAAACCTCATCGCCATTCATCGGGCAGCACCTGCCCTACAGAGGAACCCCGCGCATCGGTGACATTTGGGGCAATGGTGCTGCTTCAAAGCGGAGAGATCAACTATTCAGAATGGCAATTGAAACGGGCCACTTCCCGACGCGTTCTCCTGTTATTATGTATATTTTGTTTCTAACTCATCACGGCAATGTTGTTGATCAACGCGTTGAACGTTTCGTTGCGTGTGCTTGTGCGCCGCGTCAAACGCAGTATCGCACATTTCATGACCGGAAAAAACATGTGCTTACAGCCTTACGATTTGCCTTCGCTTAATCCAGCGGTTGGTACATTTGTAATTCACGTCATTCTCACCGCACAGAAGGGCGATCGCGCCACGTCGATGTTCAAAGCGATTCGTTTGTGCCTCGCAATATTGTGCACCCTTCATGGGGATCGACCCGAAGGGTCCTCGAGGTGAAGAATTTCACGTTCTACCGAGGGAGCAAGCTGGGATGCTGAGACCTGTGGAACCCTGCAGTTTTGCAAACACGCTGTGTCAGTCATGGAGGTGGTTTGTCCATACTTCACCACGCTGGCACGTGTGTGCATCGGTGAAGGGGACCCACAATAACTACTCGGGATGTCACTCGCCACTGACATTGACCGTGGCCAGAATCTGAACTTGGGTCGCTGGGTTCCAAATGCAATGCGATCTCCAACACTCAATTTTTTTTTCTTCGGTAAAATAAAAATTAAATGTAATTTTCTAAAGGATGTTTACATCCTGGGTATTCCCCTCCACCCCCCTCCCCCATTGTGTGTTTTCAATTAAAAGGCAAACAATATGGCCTGTGTGGGACATCAGTGCGACTTGAGAATGGAGATTATTTTTTTTTAAACCGACTGCCTTTCAGATATATTGCCGACCGCACGTTCACCGAGCAGGGCAGCCTCGTTCCAGACTTACGCGTATCGCCCGACTGGTTTGTCAAGTTCAATATAGCGATTCGGGATGTTGCGAGGCTGGCATTTCCGAAGTTGAAACGCTTGATGTATAAGCACGTCTCTAGAATTTGGCGATACTGCGCATATCCAATGAGTGAAGGAGAGAGAGCATTTCGTTTTCTTGGAAGTAAAAATGCTGTTTTGGATTTCTGTATTTTGAAGAGTGCATGTGTCCTGCGTGGTTTTTCTTTTGCAATGCTCACAATGAAGGCCTATATTGCTCCACCCAATTTCCTTAACGCTCCTGAAAATGTAAAACTTTTCGCCAAACAACGTAACCCGCTTTCACATTCCTTTCATATCCCGTACACAATCCTCTCTCCTCGCCTGGACAGTCCATTTTTTTGTATTTTTTTGTTCCACTTAGCATCCAATGTACGACAATCGATAGCTACGTGCAGTTATGTTACACACTGTGCATTCGTCTATGCTTATTAAAGTACTCACAATTAATGATAATTCGCAGCCCTCTGTCAATCCACTCCAGGATGAAGGCCTTCTCATGCCGTGACAGTCATGGGGGTTCATTGACCATACTTCACTATTCTGGCCAGTGGCGGTCGATGAAGGGGTGCAGTGGTGTATGACTGGTTCAGATATCACTCGCCACTGACGTTAGCCGTGGCCGGAAATTTAACTCATGTCTCCCTCCATATGTATTAATGCATTCCAATAAATACTTAAAGTTGTGTTTCTAGTACAACATGAGAATATGTGCAGTAGAGAATACGTGTTGTTTCACAACAAATATTGTGTCTGCTGCCTTCAACCCTGTGGCTTTTGTGCGTCCGTATGTGCACGTGTGCGCGTGTACACGCACTGGTGTGTGAGTATGCATGTATGTATGTTAAACTTCTTTCACAACGTATGTAGCCAACCGTGCAAATCGGAGGTGCGGTGGAAGGACGACAAACTCAACGCAAAAAAAAACCGGTTCTAAATCATTTTTATTTTAAGCTTTCGGGACTGCAGGGATTCATATTCTTGGTTCTTTCGGTAAAGTCACGTAGAAGGGAAACAATAAAATAATACAAATATAAAACAATAGCATAGATGGACTCGTCCATCTGAACAAACTGTCAAATAGCTCTCCGTGGTGCTAACGTTAAAAAAACGCCACTTTTTTCAAATTTTCTTGCTGTGGTTTTCACACCTGATGATGATTGCTTGTGTTGCAGTCGAAACGTCGTGAGCATTTTATTGTTTTATATTTTATTATTTTATTGTTTCCCTTCTACGTGACTTTACCGAAAGAACCAAGAATATGGTTCGAAAGAAATTAGTTTTCAATCTAGGTTTAAAAGTGCGTAGCTCCAATGGCCTCCGAATATCGGAAGGAGGAGCGTTCCAGACGGCCACAGAGTGCGCGCGCGCGTATTTAGTAGCAGTGGTGTAGTGACGGTTAGCTCATTGCGCCGTGAACTCGGTTACACAGCCTGGATATCCCGGCCACAGTAAACTTCAGTGCCTGGTGATGTCTGAACAAGTTGTGACGCTCGGCTCGTTCGACTCACCTTTAAATGAGCACGTGCTTGCGGTTTCATATTCTATGGTTCTTTCGGTAAAGTCATGTAGATAGAAAAAAATTAAAATAAAGGGATTCAAAATATCAAGACGTTTCGATCGCAACACAAGCGGTCGTCATTAGGAACAGGGAGGTTGATTGCGGTTTGTAAACACCAGGCACTCTTAAACGAAATTATTAAAAAGAAAACATTGAACCAGGTAAAGCCCACCGAGCTACGTAGCTATTTTTCATGAAGTGATCTCGCCACCAATGAAAGCTCGACGTAGTGGCTTATCATCACGTGGAAATGTATATCAGCCAAATCCTCTAAACGCACGTGCCACTGGACAGTCTAACACAGCAGACGTATCCCTGGCCACAGCTCCGCCTCGCGCGCCGTGCCAACTGCAAGAGGAGCTCGCTAACAGCCGCCGACAGTCCGCACGGCCACGCGAGGAATCTTTGTCTCTTGTGGCAACGAAAACACAGCACCCGTTTCGCCCGTGCTCCGCCAAACTTCGATTTGCAAAAGGAAAAAAAAAACAACGACCCCCCCCCCCACCACCCCTCCTCGCATCGCCTTAATAGAATCTTAGGACAAGTGGTGTTAGCGAGCACCTATGAAGGCCGGAACGGCACATGAGGAGGTGGTTTGCCTATACCACGGCGGGCCGCCTTTGTCTCCCCAGCGGCGATGCTTGACACACCGCACCGGGTACTCATTTGAGGCTGAGCCGAGCTCGGCTCGTAGCGCATCACGCTAACCGCTACGCGACCGCTCCCCACAACGTGCACGCGCGTTTATAAAGCGAGTGTACAATTGAAAAAAAATATGAATATGTAAACAAAATAACTAAATAAACAATTATCATTGCCGTGTAATGAATGCGTGCGTGAAGTAATTCACATTGCGAGCCACACATTTTATGCATTGGCCCACGGAGCGGCCATCCAGAAGCCCCCCTATCTTCAAACAATTAGCCTCTTGGCTCCCCGGGGCTTTGGCAGTGAACTCTGAGATTGCGTGGTGACCCTAATCAATGGCGGGACACCAACGCCGGGCCTGCCTATTAATCAAACACTGCCAAAGCTGCGCCGCCGTGATCAATAGCTTTTGTTTGAATGGCTTAATGTATGGAGGAATGATTTTGCATCAGCTTGCTTTCGCAGTAATAAGACTGGCGGCTTTTGAAAAATAATCACCGTTCCACTATATTACATGATGTCATTGGCGCGTGATGTATTGTTTTCCGATTTTTGCATTACCGTGATTTCTGTTTAATTCGTGTAATTTTTTTTTTGGGGCCGGCGAATGCCTGCACGGTAAAGATGAAAAATAGGAATTCGTTTATGAAATTCATTTAAGCGGATGCTTCAGAAATTCCACGCGGGGCTGGGATTTTTGTTGTTGTTGTTGATTTGTATAAATCTCAGGAAGGCACTCAGTAGGAGCTGCCTGTCTCTCCATCCTCCTGCGGCAGGCTCGGTACATCGCCGTGATTCAGGCGTTGTGAAGCCATTCAGCGACGGTTGTTTTTTTTTTACCATAGAACCCATCTCAGAGCCCAATGTGTAGTGTATAGTAGTGTAGTGTATATTAGTGTAGAGTATAGTGTATAGTAGTGCATAGTAAGTACATAGTGTGTAGCAGTGTGGTGTATATTAGTACTGTACAGTATAACCACTTTTAATGACCACCCCTGATAACGACTAATCGCTTAGTGATGGGCCTCCATAGAGCCCAATGTGTTCGCTTAGCGACCATTCTAATGTGTTCGCTTAGCGACCATTCCCCCTGTTAACGACGGGCTTGCGATGAGTACGCTTCCGACAATTTCGGCCAATCAGCGACGTCCATTCGTGAGCTATGAAGTGGCAACGTCTCTTTAGAATTCTTGGTGCCACGGTATTTCCTGTACTCGCTTAACGACAACAATCACCTAACGACTGGTGTCGTGAAACCATTTGCCGTCGTTAAGAGGGGTTCTGCTGTTGCTTCACGTTGATGTGAATGGCAGCGTCTCGAGTGGCTGCTGGAATGACGAGAGCCCATTGCACATCTCCCCCGCTTCAGTGCCGGATTAAGCTAGTGCGGGCCTGTCGCATATGTTCTTATGAAGGGGCCCTGAATAAATACATGGACACGTAAATATAAAAAAACACAATTTTTTTTACTTGCATAGTAAGTAATTGTGTTTTTTCATTTGCTATGCAGCCAGATAATACGAGAAATCGCTAACCTTAAACACCCAGTCGTTCATAAAAGTTGAAGGCAGTATAGTACTCTAGTAATAGAGCAAGTGCGGAATCACTGAACCGGAATTGATAGCATATGTAGCACAAGTAGCTACATCGCCGATCACAAGGGCTTCCATTTAGCTCTGCCCATGATATTGCTCGGGAACTTTGGATTGGATACTCGCAGTTGCATCACGTTGTCACGTGTCTTATGTTCCTAGTTCGCGGCCTTTGCCGGCTTCTTACATACAACGTACGCTAACGTTGTGACTTGCCCCTCAAATATCGAGATATCAAATATGTACTCTACAATCACAAGAGGTATGTTATGTTGTTAGATTTGTTTTCATCTCAGTGGGAAAAGCAATATTTAAAAGTTTTGGCTTGAGAATCAACTTAATGAAGAAAACCTCTTAAAACGAATATTTAATGTTACAGCTCTTAGGTAATCCACTGCTGGATGCGTGCCTCCGTTCCCCCCCTCCCTCCCCCCACGCCATATGGCCCCTGTGGGTTATTTGACCATACTTCCCCATGCTGTTTAACACGGATTGGCGAAGGTGGGAAGAGCAGCCGTTGTGGCATAGAAGCCGAGCACGTTGAAGGGTTTTAATGCGCCGCCTTCCTCTTACCCAATGTGAACGCGGCCACACGCGCACGGCTCTGTGCGTGCGTCGGGAGTTGCATAATTCGATGTGAGTCGATGCGCCGTTGCACCACCAACACGCAATTCACAAGCAAAGCGCGATTTCCTGCTCGGATTGAGCTTCGAGTTATTGGCGCTCATCTCCTATTAACAGCCCTGCAGAGTCAGTGTCGGAAATTCCACATGCCTATGGCGGGGGCGGGTTCTATCCATAGGACAACCACAGTTTACTACCCCACAACGTGTTGCTCATTTTGATGAACCCTCTTCTCCGATGGATGATGGACGGAGTCAACCCACAACTAGGATTTGAACTCACAACCTTCCGATTTGGGAGCAGAAGCAAAAATCGCCGTGACGCGTCCTGCACAATCCCCAACTCACTTCTCTTACAATTATGTCTTTAACCTGCGCAAGTCCTCTAAACCACGTGTTCCGCTCTCTCTCTCAGTGTAATCCCAAGCGTGCGTCTCTCCTCCTGGCTATATATATAAAAAAACGCTCATATATATCATTCATCTTCACAGAAGTAGAGCGTGCTGATCTTTCTGCCCGGCTCTTTGTGTGCACGTACAAACCTGAAGAAGTGTGCACTCATTGGAGACGATTTGAGGTCACGGTCAGACCGCTGGACTTTAAATCATGCACCCACACGGTCGTACACATTTCCCTGCGATGTTTTGTTCTGAAGGGGATTTGATGTTGACACGAATATTCGAGGCAGCTTTCCCGCCCCGCAGCCCGACTTTATCTCGACGGGTTTTTTGACGATGTCTTTTTTGACCCGATCCGTGCTGCCCTTAATCCACACGCGCTCAAGGTAATTTGACCCCAGCGTTTCGAAAAGGGGGCAAACAACCGCACAGGGAGAAGCTCGCGCAAGAAAAATATACATTTGTCAGGACCAGTTAGGGCAGCGCTGTGTCTCAGCAACGACAAGTCGAGGTCGAGCGCCCGTCGTCGCTGAAACCTTTCGACCAATAAGCGCGGCGGTGGGACGCTTTACGAACTCGTTTTGTGTGGGGGGACGGGGGGGGGCATCAGGATAGTGGGGTGAGGGAAAACACACATACACAAACGAGTGTAACGCTGGTAACAAACCCAAAAAAAATATCTTGGAGCGAAATATCCCCCCCCCCCTCCCCCGCTGCCGTTGAGCTGTTAAAAATATCTCGCCGCAAACGCGACGGAGTCGACTAAATTATTTGTCGATTTCTTCTTCTTTCTCTGCCGGTGGTGGGTTGACAAAGGATTCAAGCAACAATAATAATGGTTACAATTGGGGATATCTGCCAGAAGAACGCGACTGGAAAACGAAAGGGCTATCGGTGGGCGTACCAGAGGGACAAAAAAAAATGATGAAATATAGAGGCGGACCAGGGGAGGTTAGGGAGTGCAGTTTTGGAAAGCCGAGCTCGAGAATGAAAAGCGACGTGCCAGCGTGCCGAAAGGATAAACGTTTTTAATCATTGCACCACCGCCCGCTGCGACGCACGCTTCAGAGGCACCGTGGTCATTGATGATGGAATCTGAGAACGGAACTCTGAGAGGCGCGATCGGCAAAATGCGTGGCGTGACGCAGGGCTCGGAATCGCGTTGAAAGGCCAACGTGTGAACACGCCGAATTTGGAGAACATACGCGGGCTAACGACATCGTGCGAACCGTTAAGATTAATTACGTTTTGATTTGAAGCCTTCGTGACTGCAGGAATCCATACTCTCTGGTCCTTTCGGTAAAAGTCACATTTGCTTGGGCGGGACTCGTCGCTGGAAGGGACGATGATCGGAATGGAATGATTGCAGTGGCAGCAACGGAATGGAATGCGCCCGAGATCCATGGAGATGGATCGCTGAAGTCGGGGTGTGAGTAAATGCTTGGCTGGACTATGAACATCCGCAGGAAGGGTGTGAAATGGACGATGAAGGCCCTCTTCCAGCAGTCGATTGACCGTGGCTGATCGTCAAGATGACGATGGTTTTTGTGGGATTACATGAAACGTGTTATTTTTTGCGGAGGTGGTGTTTGCTGCTGTTTGTCATTCGCCGAGGTGTCTCGGAGTAGGGGCTGTCTGCGACATCTGTTCCCTTTCCCTCTGGCCCACCGTGGCTCCTGAGTGTCAGCCCATGAGCCTCCTGCCTCGTTGGCATGAGGCCTGAGCTGGCTGGGCTGTTGCTCCAAGCTGTGATGATACACACAAACCAGGGTTTTGTTTACAATTTCGAATTTTTGTCTGAAAAAACCCCAAATCGGGCCTAGTTATGAAATTATGGACAATGCAAAAAAACATTTGATTTTTTCAGATTTATCCGAAAGTATGACGTCACGTGGCGTCATAGTCAGGTCGTTTCAATAAAGTCACGTGGCATCGGGTGACATCACGTTTGTTAGCACGAAGGCATTCAATTCCTGCATGATGGAAACGTAATCATCATTGCCATGATCAATCCACTGCTGGATGAAGGCCTCCGCAAGCTACCGCAACCTGCACGTAATGTAAATGATTAGAAAAAGCGACGCAAAGATCCGACGTTGTCCATAACATTCCAAAAGTCCGAAATATTTTTAATCCAAAAACGCATGCCAAAACGCGAATCACGCGGCCCTACGTGTCAGTCCAAAGAGCCACTCCTGCAAATTCCACCCGACAAGTTCCTCTTAGGGTACTTGGCAGGGCAAAGCCAGAACATACTTAAGGGAACAGTCGCAATTTTCCACTCGGCGGATTCATTATGTTCGGAATCATGATGCTTTCAGTATGCATTTTGCGAAAGCAAAAAGGAATTCCAATGTCAGCATTTTTTTTTGTATCTGAATAGCATCGCATCCTGGACCGCTAGCCTCGCGTCTCCCAAATTGCCAGTAGCTCCACGGCTGCAGCATTTGCCCTGCGAGCACTGCTCATTTAGAACATGCCTTTATATATAATACACAAATGGTATGGCGCAGCCATCCAGTTCCCTTGCTCACTCCACTGCTGACTGGCAGAGGGGCCTCCACTGGATGGTGCTTGGGCCGACTCTTCCACACTGGTCAGACATCATTGTAAGGGTGGGAGTTACCCACGCTTTACCTCACCGTACGTGGAGGCACCGATCACCTAACTGTGCTGAACCCCATTTGTAGTGCTGGGTAAAAAGAGGCTGTGGTGGTGGGTGACCTTGGGGAGGACGGTATTTCAGAAACTTGTGCGATTGTTAGAACTGCCGTGCCGGAAGGTCGAATGTGAATTGCAAGTCCAGTGTGCTGTATATATAATGCTGATGTGTTTCATTATTGTATCGTATTGGAGCTGGTTGTGTATGGACAGGGACTGTGGTTTGGCTGGGATGGCTCGCGATAACCACGCCACGGGAAGACTGCATGGGACACCCCATCAGATGGACCCTGAACCCTGCCCACGCCTGTCCTCTGCATCCACTTCAGATTTCAGTTGCGAAACCTAAAATAGATCCCTTTTAACGTGAAGCACTGATAATACCACCCCCTGGCCCCCATCTCCAATTAACGTAAGTAGAGCTACTGAAACGTGTCATTGGGTGACGAAGATAAAGGCTCCCTCCCCCCGCGTATAGCTTCAACAAACTCGGGGCAAGTGCTGTTAGAAAGTGGCACCTATGAATAACGGCACGAGGGGGTCGGTGGCTAGCACCACGCCACGACCGCTTTTGTCTCCCAAGTGGGGATGTTTACACATCGCAACTGGTACTCAGCTGAGGCTGAATCGACCTAGGGGAGACCCAGCACCGGTTCAAATAATCGTAACTGGTATTGGCCGTGAGCGGTAATCAAACTCGGGTCGCCGGGTTCACAGCATGGTAACCGCTACACCTTCACACAAGCACGTTAGCATCTTGAGATGCAGCTGTTGTGAGAGGCTTGGACTAATTGTATGCTAGCGGTGAGGCAATTCATCCCTCCTCCATACCACCGCGCCGGGCAAAATTTAATAAACTGCGACGGCGATTTTGAGTTGCAGATTGATTCAAGCATCATTCGTTTTAGTTTTTTTACGTTGTGCTTTATATAAGCAGCCAACCGGTGGCTGTCAGTTAATTAATATATGATTGAAAGCCTGTATCAGGAGGCGAATGATAATAATGATATCCGTGTACGTGATGGCAGCGATATGTTCATGAGATCGATTCGAGCCACGACGAGAGGGCTTCAGAATAGAGGGAGTTCGTGTCATTTTGCTCTTCCTCCTCCGTGGAAGGAGTACAAACCACAGTGCTTTACTACACGGTCCATAATTCCCATGAGCACGGTTGACTACGTACGGTGCGAAGCAAGTTCAACATGCATAAATAGTTTGGGTTGCATGGCCACAATCGCACGACTGTGCCTTGCCTTCAATTTTCCATTTATGAAAGAGGTGGTGCACATCGGTCGGTTGATGCTCTCATGCGGCTGATGGTTCCACCACCAGGGTCGAGGAGGGGGGAGGTGGGAGGAGATGGGAGGAGGAGGGCTGTGAAAGCCAGGAGGTGCGATGATTTTTGGGTCTCGAATGAGACCCAAAACGTTCACGTTGTTCCACTCTGTTCGCCAGCGTTCCTCCGGATCAGGGTGAAATTCTGCACATTGTCGTGATAATCTATTAATCCATGTGTGGTTAGACCTCTCGGGTATAGTAGGGTCGTGTAAAGGCTAATATATATGATCTTGCTTGCGGCATACATAATGTTTTAAATGTTTTATCCGTAATGGTACTTTTCACACGTGAAGTTCAGTGTACTTTCCTAATCAGAAAATGAACCCTTATGTTCGCGATAGTGTAAGTAGAGCCAATAATATTGCAATTCCACTCGTATCCAATTTTATTCAGGAGCAATTGCTCTCTGTCGTGGATTTACCCAGACGACTCTTGGGAAGGCCCAAATCTTCAGGAAGTTTCATTGCAGATTTACAGCTGCCATCGTTGGTGCCACGTAACCACCGATTAAATTACTCTTTGGCACCGATTAAATGTCCCCCAGCATGGCAACAACGGCACCATCAGCAGCAGCAGACTAACGATGGGCGGTGTAGAGAAAAGGGGGTTATCATCCTGCCACGCGCGAATTATATATACAAAAAAAGAACATCACCGCATCTTTGTTTTGGTTTTAACGCAAACATAACTAGTCAAAATGAACACTGCCGAATGTGTTGAAAATGTTGAGATAGTTCCATCGCAGTTGTGTATCTCTCAGAGCAGTCCGGCGCAGTGGACGCGATGCATTCGAGGGTTCACCTGCCCCGCAGATGGCATTACTGGACACCTGTGAATTACAGGACATCCGTGAAAAAGAGCTGCATAGCTCATTGGATTCCTCCAGTATAAATTGCCTGATTTTGTAGCAGCAACTCCTATCATGGCACTCCAGGAAGTGACAGCAGAGAACAAGAACTCTGGAAGCCAATGCCCAAGGCACGGAACAGCTAAGGCCTTCTCAGACCGACAGTGGCACAAGTCCGGACAGCACCCCCCCACACACACTTTTCTTCATTAGTGGCTTTAACGACGCTGTGATCCTCTGACCTCCGTCGAACCTGTAAAAAACTTTACAAGGGCAAGTAAGGCCGCAAGTGGCTCCCCTTTTCCCCAGTTCCAGGATTTTCACGGCCGCCCGGCAGCTCCAGTGGGAATTTGAGCAAAATTGGAAGGGCTGATATACGCGGGGAGTTCCGAGAGTGTGAACGCGCGGCGTGTAATTCATCTCGAGCATGATTTGTCTTTATGCCGGCTCGGCTCATAAAGGTGACGTGCTGACAATCGCACGTGCAATTCCTTTCTAGCCTGTGATTTCCTTTTTTTCTCTTTCTCCAAACCCCGTCAAAGCCCGATGTGGTCCATGTACTGCTGGGCGCATTGAAGAGGGGGAAGGTTGTCAGGGGAGGGGGGGGGGATTTAAGTAACTCGTAAATTGATTCAACTAACCGTGTAGGGAAATGGAATCGAACCGGTGTGCTCTGGATTGTTGATGCTTTTACAAGTGCAGCGTACGAAGAGATACGTATGTTGAACTTGACCTGTATGTTGAACTTCTTTCACACCGTACACATCCAACAGTGCTCATCGGTTATTTGTTGCGATGGCAGTGAGGCAGAAGCAACAATTGAAACAAAAACAAAAACGCGTTTAGCTTCTTCAATGACAGATGTGTTAGAAGGTAACTAAATATCAACACAATGTAATGTGGTTCAGACCGAAACGGGAGGATTTCGCCACAATTCTGTCTGTCGCCTGATGAAGCTGGTTGTAATTACCGGTGTGCTGAATTTGTAACGAATTGGCATATTTTGTTTTCGTGACAAACGTTACTCATTGTCTGTGTCGGGTGGTGGCGGGTTTAACGACAACATTTATATTTACGTGATCTTACCCAAAAAAAAAAACCCCTCTTGTAATGGATAATATTGGTGGCGAAAGCCTGGGACATGTTGAACTGGTTCAGAATGTTGGTCACTGGTTCAGAACGTTGGTCACTTTGGTTTTATAATTAAAATAACGGGTTGCAGGGAGCTCTCTTGGTGAATTACTTCCAGGCGGTCGTTGCTACGTCTGGTCCAGAAACGTAGCTCGCAATGCCCTGTGGTCGATGTCAATTGAGGATGTTTTTTTTATCGTACGATAATTTCTTGGTGGTAAAAAAAAAAAAACTTCTGAGCAAAGCTGGAAGTTCACCCTTGCACGTCCGAGGTCTTGGAAACTGCCCCTTATCCATCGCGCCCTCGGTGAGAAGGGTCGACTCAACGTTAATTTGTGCTCACCACGACATTTAACTCACGTTTATTAATCAATCGCGAATGCATCTCTCGTGATATTTTACGATATTATTCCATTTTTATCTCGATTTATAGTTCCTGTGTAATGCGACTGAATGAAACACCTTGTGTGGCCCTTTGTCCTATGGTGATGATGATGATAATAATGATGCTAACTTGTAACGCAATACCACCGCTGTGTCCCCTACTCTCTCTCTCTCTCACATAGAGAGAGGGCGACTCGGAGACTCCAGGAGGTGGAACCACGCGGTGAGGAGTGGGCGCCTATCAGGTCAAGGCACAGCCCTGCCACTGCTTGCTTATGACATTGCTGGTGGAAGGGCCAACACGAGAGGGACCTCTGTCGGGGGTGTTTATGGCACCATTCTTCCATGCTGAACAGACGTCTTGGAAAAGCCGAAAAGAAGAATACGCAAGCGTGAATGCGTTTTCTTGAATTGAGCAAAGGTTAAATTAACTTGGGGGGGGGGGGGGAGAGACGGATGCGGAAGGAATTTCAAAATTGAGCAACGCGGAGGTGAATTTTAAAGAAGCGGGGAGATGAGTGGTTGTGACCTGCGGTGGTGGTGCTTGAGCAGTGTGGACGAGAAAACATCAGTCGACTTAGCAACCATCAACATCGCTGAATAAAGTTGGTGGGAACAGCGACCAAGCGGCGGTGGCGATAGACGAATAACATGGGGGGAGGGGGGGGGCGGACTGAGTGAATCCAAACTGCGGTTGCTTGCTCTGAAATTAGAAAGGTGGCGACCACAGATGCGCTCCGTATTTGTGTACCGTGGCACGGGGGGGAGGGAGGGGTGTAAGGAAGGGGGTCGAGGGGGAACCGGGGGAAGCGAGGGGACTTGTCTTTGGGGGCGCTGTGTCTCGTGATTGATGGTCTCACGGGGGCACGCCGGGTGATGCATGCGAGGCGATGTGCACTGTACGGCCAGCGGGGACTCTTGGCCGCCGCGGATGGCGGTGGAGGATGTGGTGGAGGTGGTGTGGGTGGTGGTGGAGGTGGTGGTGGAGGTGGTGCGGGTGGTGGTGGAGGTGGTGGTGGAGGTGGTGCGGGTGGTGGTGGAGGTGGTGGTGGAGGTGGTGCGGGTGGTGGAGGATGTGGTGGAGGTGGTGTGGGTGGTAATGGAGGTGGTGGTGGAGGTGGTGGGGGTGGCGGTGGCGGTGGCGGTGGAGGCGGTTGGCGCGCTGCGCTACGAACCTGGCGACCCGGGTGCGATACCCGCACACGCCCAACAACAGCGGGCCTCCCCTAGGTCGACTCAGCATCGAATGACGTCACTAGGGAGACAAAGGCGGCCGGGCGGGATGCTGGCCACTCATCCTCTAGAGCAGTGGCTCTTAACATTTGACTGCAGCCTGCACCCCTTTGGTTCTCAATCGTAAACATATACAATGTTAATAAATACGTAGAGAGTTTGATGAAACAAAGTAGTTGTACTCACGTGCCCGTGCTCAATTTGTGTTTTCGATGATTTTACATTAAAACAAAATTATCTGGGCATGTCTCGCACCCCCGCGGCTGTGTGCACCCCAGGTTACAAACCGCTGCCCGAGAATGTGCCGTGCGGGTCTTCATAGGTGCTCGCGAACCGCACTTTCCCCAACAGCCTGCCGAGGCTATACGGGGGACCTCTGTCTTTGGTGTTACGCCGAGATTGCTCGCGGAGCTGCGGGCGCTTTAACAGCTGTAACCACAGGCGGCGCGTTGTTACATCATAACGCGTGTCGCTTCACAGCAAGCAACTGTGCCACGTGTGGCTCATGCGGTGGCTTAGATAGAGGAGTGTGGACATTGTTCTGCCAATTACAATCTTCGTGTAGGTTCTTGTTTCCCCAAGCGTTATGAACGTGGAATTTCCACCACTTAATTCGGGGGCCGCAATGGAGTTTATTTGCTAGAACGCTTGTTCAAGCAGGGAAAGACGTTCGACTTGATTGGACTTTTCAAATTGTACGCCATAAGTGGTGTTAATTAACAGATAGGCGTAATCACTCAGGTGCGTGCGCGTAATCAAGGATGGTCCGAAATTGTAGGCATGCAATGTTAAACATGTAGCTGGCAGTTCAGAGGTAATCTTGCAATTGATGGCATTTCCACAATTTCAGGATAAACATTTACGTTATTTTATTACTGTGCTATTAACGCCTTGGACTGGGTTCGATTCCTAGCTGCAGCTATCATCAGTGGTGAGTAGCGAGAGCTGAACCTAACCTGGGCCCTGCCCAACATTCACCAAGTCACACTGACCAGCGTGGTGAAGTACGGTCAAACAACCCGCCACGACCGACACGGCGCGGCGCGTCCCGTCATCCAGCAGCGGATTGACAAAGGACTGCACTTGTTGCCGTTAATTGCTGCCGAGATTAAATGAAGATTGAGACATTGGCGACGAGTGGGCTCCACCCTCCACCTACCCCCGCACTCTGGCTATAGGGGTGGGCAGGGCCGTATTGTTTGGGGTGGCGCCCTCCTGCCCCTGGGTCACATTGACCTCAAGTGCAACTTTTGTGATTGCGATCAATTGCAAGTTGCGGCAACGGTTGCCCCTAATGAGATGACGACTCACGCGGCCCGGCGGGCACGGGACCGTTCTCCTCCGCGCGGTGGCGAGATGTCTACCTACCTCGCCTGGTATGCATGAGTTCGTGGGGTTTCGAGCCCGTTCCAGACGGCCGCAGAAGCGCATCTGGAAGCGCGCGATTGCAGTGGCCGTCTTTTTTTCGAGGGCCGAGCCAAATGACCGGAGTTCGTGTGATGTGTTTGTGCTCCTTGACGAGATCGGCAAGGTATTGTGGTTCATATGTGGAAAGTACGTTGTGTGTGATGAATGCGACCTCACCATATGTAACAATCCGCCTCGCACCTTGCACGCGAGCTGATTCTTTCGTTTCATCTCCGTGGTGGACGTAATCTCGCTCTCTCGGGCACGTTCTTCCTGCTCAAGCCCACTCATTTTTCTACAGTCAGAATGATATCTTTAACCTGCGTACGTTCTCTGATCCACCTGTTTTTTTTTTAAACATCTCAATGTAATTCCAAGCACGCACGTCTTTCCTCCTGAGCATACCGACAAAAATATATATATAACACAACTAACATATACGCAGCGCACATAGATATCGCACTTGCACGAATCGTCACAGCGTGAAGCGTGCCGAGTTCACGGCCCGGCTCTTTTATGCGCAAACTCGAGGAAGCCAGGCCACTCATTGGAGACGATTTAAGGTCACGGTCAATTTCTGGACCGGCGAATGCATCCACACAGTCGAACACATTTTCCTCTGGGTTCGCCTTACGCACAGACTCGGTGTTTGACCATCTTGTTCTGGCCAGCCAAGAGGGTTGTCACCTGGTGACTGTCGTTCTCAAGATCCATCCTCTCCCTTGAGATCGCGGTTCCCGGATTGTCTCAGCCGCGTAATAACAAAGCGCTCAAGACGACTCATTCGGGTACTGTGACCGTGCCTCCTTCCCATGACGAGTCCCGGTTTTTCTGTACCTCGGAGGTGGCAACCCTTCCAAACATCCTGCCCGCGAGCCACACTCCTCTACGTTGCCTCTGCTACCGCTAAGAGTTTGGGGGCTGCGGGGGAATGAGGGGGGGGGGGGGTGTCGACAGGGCAGGTGCGGACGCGGGGACGCGGTGGAGAGGTTGCGGAACGTGGCAAAGTCAGAGCGTGGATTTTTAGCCGCGAGGCTACACACGCGTTTATTGGCGCGTGCCATTTTCATTGATTATGGCGAAAACATTTGATTGCAAAATGTAATCTTGAACCCAGGGGGCCACTGGCGAGCGTTGCGCTGCCCCCTGTGCACCGCTGCGAAGTGCCACGGTCGCGTGAATGCGGTCTGCCGGTCGTGCGACGAGAGCCACGTGGCTCGGACACTCCACCAGTACGCCAACAGCCACTGTTGGATGAGGACCTCCCCCACGCCTTGCGGAATTTTTGTTGTTGTTGACCATACTTCCCCACGCTGGTCAGTGCAGGTTTTTTTTTATGAATGTCGAGGGGAGTGGCGCAGCAATAATCGATGCACTGCCCTCTAGTGCCCGCAAGTGCAAATGACCTGACTTTTGAGCATGGTGGTTGTCCATACAAGCGCGATCCAGGCTCAACAAAAATCCTGCTGAGCTACGATTTGACGACGAAGAGAGAGGCATTCTGGTTGATTCAATCGTCATAGGCTAGGCTGACTTGCATGAGCCGTGTTTGGTTGTGCGGCGGTGGCGGTAGGTGGTGGTGGGTGGTGTGGGTGGTGATGGTGGCGGTGAGTGGTGGTAGGTGGTGGCGGGTGGCGGTGGGTGGCGGTGGTGGGTGGTGGTGGTGGGTGGTGGTGGTGGGTGGTGTGGGTGGTGGTGGTGGGTGGTGGTGGGTGGTGGTAGTGGGTGGTGGTGGTGGTGGGTGGTGGTGGTGGTGGTGGGTGGTGTGGGTGGTGGTGGTGGTGGGTGGTGGTGGTGGTGGTGGGTGGTGTGGGTGGTGGTGGTGTTGGTGTTGGCGGTGGTGGTGGGTGGCGGTGGGTGGCGGTGGTGGGTGGTGGTGGTGGGTGGTGGTGGTGGGTGGTGTGGGTGGTGGTGGTGTTGGCGGTGGTGGTGGGTGCTGGTGGGTGGTGCAACTACCAAGCTCATTTTTAAATCCGTTTTTCTTTGGAAGACCAAAGCAGCGACGACGCTTCGAGATGGTTCGCCATGCACCGAGGTAGATCCTTCAAAGTTTAGACTTCGTATTGTCCGACTGCTATAGAGGCTGAGTTATGCTCGCATCTACAGCTGATCATCGATTATCCGGCTTCCAAACATCGGGCTGTCCAGGGCCGATCCGGCGAAATCGATCCAAAGGCTGTAACCCAGTCCAAGCGATTGGCACCACGAAGCGTGTCAAAGACGAGCCAGCTTTTGCTTGATTTCAGTGTCAAAAATATGACATACAGGTACATGATACACTGCGTACAACTTAAACACTGCAGAGACGGCACGTAGAGACACATTTCCGTTTGTTCACGACTCGTAACTACAGTTATAGAAACAGAAAATATGAAGTTCCGAGAGGGCGATAGGTGTCCGGCGATCGTCAAAACACATCGAGTTGATGAAACAAGAGCGTAGTAAGAAGAACTAAACATCACACCGTGCAGTCTTCCAGAGTTTGGAGTGCTAAGTACGGAACCGTAAAACACAAGAACTTTTCAGAGTAGGATTTTTTTGTCTGTACGTTTATTTATGCCAATTGTCACCTAGAAAACACATTCAAAACACAAAAAGAAACGTACACACGGCACCTAAAATCACGTTATGCGAGAATGTGCAAAAACTAGGCTATTTTAAATGATTAGTGATTATTCGGCATCCAATATCCTCTCGAATAATCAATTATCTATTGTATATTATTTGGGTCTTTTGGTAAAGCCACGTAGATAGAAAAAATGAAAAATATTACGATTTTTCGATCGCAAGCACTCGTCAGGTGAAAAAATAGCGTCAAAAATAACGCAAACTCCAAATATACAGCAAGGGTTGGGATCGAACCCACGATCTCCTGCAGACCAAGCGAGGTAGTTAACATCTCCTAGCCACCGTGGTGATGATGAAAGAAACGCAAACTCCAAATATACAGCAAGTGTCGGGATGGAACCCACGATCTCCTGCATACCAGGCGAGGTAGTAAACATCTCCTAGCCACCGTGGGCGTTTAACGAGCTCCCCGCGATTGTCAAAAAGCTGTTACTATAGCGCTTGCAATTGCCAATGGTGACATTGGGCATGCAACGATTCACAGTCCTACTCGTTATTCCACGTGTCGTTACATTGCTTTTTTTTTGGGGGGGGGGGGATGGCGATTTAGGTGGCAAGATTCGACGCTGCCTTTTTTCCTTAGCGTTGCGGCGCCTCGAGTGGCTTGCAGAGCTCACGCGAAACCCGTCGCTTTCGTCGTAACTTTATCGTATACGAAATGGAAACCCGTCCGTCGCCACGCGTGCGGTAAGATGCGTGACGGGCTTCATCGATTTGTTTTTTGTTACACGTATAAGATTCGGAGCCGGGACCGTCGTCGATTAAGTAGATACATCGGGATTTTTTTTGTTGCAGTTAATTACTTTGGGCCATTTTATCGTCTGAAGGTGGGAAACCCCCCCTCCCCTCCCCTCCCGGCCCCGCCTCTACAGACCACGCCCATCACCTCCCGTCCAGTGGCACACTTGTTATGAGAGTTGAAACCGTTTTTTCCTTCCACTCACCCACCGCGATAATTTCCACGTAAATCGATGGGTCGAGCGATCGAACCGATAGGTAATCGAACCGATAGGTAATCAATTATTTAAATAACCGTGGACCCCCACCCCTCGTGCAAGCCTCTACTCGACGAGTCCGGACTATACCTGTCGCTGCGCACACGAAGCTACGTACGGTACCAAAGAAGTTCAACATACGTACGTACACTATACACTACACTGCTATTGCACTAGTATAGAGTACACGACACAATACCAATACTCGCCATTCGCCGCTAAGTGACGGTGATGTGACCACGGTTCCTGTGCCAGGCCAGGTGCACCTTGAGGCCACGTGAAGTGTCGAAGGGCTGGCTGACAGGTCTCGGGACAGACCCAGGTGCCATGGGTTGGCTGACTGAGATCCCCGCTAGATGCACCACTACTATACACGACACTATGCCTCTATTACTACATTAAAAACCCATTTATTTTAGAACGGTTTCTTTGTGTTTCAGCTTGTTGTCCCTCCCCCCGCCCCGCGCCTCCGATTAGCACGTTCGGCTTACGTACGGTGCGAAAGAAGATCAACATACACAGCATACACGCTGCACCGCCACATCGACACGAGCGCAAACCCACGCAAGACAATCGCGACCAGACCGCCGACACGGGGGGCCGCCTTCACGCAGTGCACGGTGGCGCGCAACGCTGATGAAGTTAATTACGTGGGGAGGGGACGTAGTGGGGGGGAGGACGTGGTGGGGGAGACGTGGTGGGGGGGTGGTGGTGGGGGGAACGTGGTGGGGGGGATGTGATGGGGAGGATGTGGTGGGGGGGACGTGGTGGGGGGGACGTGGTGGGGGGACGTGGTGGGGGGGGGGTGGTGGGGGGGTGGTGGGGGGGGACGTGGTGGGGGGGATGTGGTGGAGGGGTGTGGTGGGGGGGGGACGCGGTGGGGGGGACGTGGTGGGGGGGATGTGGTGGGGGGGATGTGGTGGGGGGCGACGTGGTGGGGGGGGATGTGGTGGGGGGACGTGGGGGGGGGCAGCAGTTTGCACGACGCACGGCGAGCGTAGGAAGAGGGCATATTATATTGCACATTGAAAGGAAGGCCCTTCTCTCTCTCTCTCTAAGCTGTGCAGAGGGGGCCAAGGCCCTCTCCAGAAAGTCACATACCACAGGCAGTTGCTGTGGAACGTGAAGCCATTGTGGCTAAGCCAGAATTAGCCTCTGCGTTCACACGACGCAGGACAATGGGCCCCAAAAGAATGGAGGGGAAAATGCCCCCCCTCCCTCACCCACACCCCCAACCCTCTCCACCCCCACCTCCTTTTTAAAGGTGCCTGAAAATTTACTACGACGCACAGCCAATCCGAGCGCATGAACGTATGCCAGTTTCAACCCCCCCTCCTCCTCCTCCTCCCGTATTTTAATTTATGGGAAGTTTTTTTGTGTGTGTTCGTTTGTTGGCCCAAAGACATCCTGTATATCACAGTTCAAGGCCTGCCCACAGTTTCTGTCTTGTATAGCAGCGTAACATCTATATTGTGGTTGGAAACGTGTTGGAGGGTTTCTTTTTTGCGTGTATAATATGTGCAAATTAACAATATATAGTATGCTCCCCTAGAAAGCCAACACGGCACTCTTGCCTTTTTCAGACTTAACGAGCCACTTCCTTTGCTGATCTCGCACCAAGCGCCAGATGAGAGTTTACCAGATCCCTGAAGGGGAAAAAAATTCACACGAGCGTTTGCAGCAAGGCATGTCGTTTGGCCGGGGTGTGTAATGGTTAACACACTGGAACTCGCAACCCCCAGAGGAGATCGCCCGACTCCGTCTCCCTGCGCGGCAGTCGAAACGACGGTGCATATTTCTTCAATCGTTCCTCACCCTGTTGTCCGTCTAAGTAGCGATATAAATACACCCACTGTTATTTGAATGTTTGGGGGGGTGGGGAGGGGCGTTCGCGTGCGGTGTGGTAAAAGGTTGGTACTGCCACCCCTTCCAAGACGTCTGGCCTGCGTGGAAAAGTTAGGCACAAAAAAAACCCATCCTGGTGGAGGGCCCCATACATCAGCAGTTGAGTGAACAAGCAATTGCAGGATTGCACCTCCACCCCGTTCTCTCTTTCACGAACGAACGTGAGAGCGTTACGATTTCCAGCGCTATGCTATCTACCTCGCGCGGTTGCACATCGTGTCGACCCGCCTCCTTCCACCCGTGAGCATTTTCTCCCGAGTTAATCTCTGGATTTGAGTTTAGTTCTTAGCGTGGAGGGGCGGAGGGGGTGAGGGAGTTCCTGCAGGAGGGACCGCTGGGCCGACCCTCGTGCTGACCACGTGATCCTGGGCCGGGTTGTATCGGGCAATGTGCGTGGAACTTCGCCTGAATTGACGCTGATTCGGATAGGGAAGAAAGAGAAGTGTTAACTTGTGTTGCTTTATGCAACCTCCGATGCTAACCCGTCATGTGAAGCAGTCACGATTGTACTCCTGTTTATTTTATAATTAATGTCATTCATGTCCATTATTGTCACCGTTGTAATCATCAGAGTTGTCTTCATCATTGCTGTCATGATTTTTATATACATCATTGTCATCATCATCTGCACTGCCAGCCTTATCGTCACCATCATCATTATTTACTTGCACATCAGTCTCAATTTATAATAATCGTAACCAGTATTGTCATTATATGTCAGAATCACCACCATCATATTCAAAACTGGCCAAGAATCCCAACACAGCAGCAGCCTCTGAGAATCGACAACGCTTTCCCAGATGAAACAAGGGCCATTATGTTGTATTTTATTATTCCCGAAAAAGGAAAATTTCACAAATTCCAACGAGGAGGGGATGGCTCTCACTGCCCGGGCCCAGGCCACGCTAGACTGGGCGGTCAATTTTGATGGTCCATAATAAAGGTTTTTGGGATCTAACCCAAAAACCTTTATTATGAATAATATTGGTCGCGAAAGCCTACGTGTTAAACTGAATTTTGATGGTGTTCAGCAGATTTGGGCCGGCGGGATTGTTGAGGCTCTGACCACGGGGGGCCCTCGTGGGCCTCCACGCGCGCACACTCTGCCGTGTGCGTCTCGCAAGAGTGTGCTCCTCTGCTCATTGCCCTGTGAAGTGTGAGCCACCTGCCCCCACGGAGGACACGGGGTGGGGGGAGAGGGCCTTAGTCTTTGAGCGACAGGGGTGGCTCACGTCGGCTGTTATTCTTCAGACAATGGAATAAGTCCCGCTAACGCGGTGCGACTTCAGTGGCGTTGCACCCCAAGCCCAGGGCCACTCCTTTCTTGCATTTGAGTTTCGTATTTTAGTTTTTGAACGGCAGAAATTTGGGCGTTCTGTGGATCGTCCTGACGAGGCTTTTGTTGTTGCTTAAATCGGTTCTGTGGTTACCACACGGGTTGTCGCGGTTGTGCTGCTCTGCAGCTCTCTGACGCGTTCTCGGGTCCTACTCGACATCTGTGAAACGAAGTCTAATAGCTCATCGGATTCCTCCAGTGTAAATACATATTTTGATTCTGTTTGGCAGGATGTGCTTCTGCAGGAATTTAAACAACATTTCAACTTGAACTGAAATTGAAATTCACTCCCACTGCGATGAATTGTCACCATGGAAGGGTCACAATTCGATCCAGGATTACATTAATCTTTTTAAACGGCAGTGACTTGTAGCGCCTCTGGTGGCTGCAGAAGCGATGTGAACCCATTGCATACAACATGCGCATTGAAAATAATCGATTCGGATTTTGTGTGCACTAAGAATCTCTTGAATCGATGAATCCACTGCACCCCGAACATTCACTATGTGTGGGAATGCATCATTGCACACAAGTTGTCATCATCTCATGGATGTGTTTCGGGCGCTGCTGCGTGTTGATCGGCATGATGTTGCGATGTTTCACCACATATTGCACCTCCAATGAGCGCGGGGGGCTACCTACGGTGCAAAATAATTTCTACATACATACATACATAATGGGGGCTTCTGCAGAATAATCTCCAAAAACGGAAATTTTACCATACAACCCAAAAAATACAGTGTGGAGAATAATCGTTTTCCCAGTTTGCAAAGAGACGACACAACATCGGACTCTGAAGGGCGCACAACATCAGCATGCATCAGAAGATTTACTTCGGGAATGCAATTGTAATGCTGCAAATTATTTAGTTATTTCCAGAGACTGCGTAAAGTCCTTTTTGCGCGTATGCGCTTTACTGCGGCGCTTCGATGCCGTAGGCGGCGACGTTCGCCCCGCTTTCTAGCCCGCGATCCCGGCCTCCAGCTGGATGGCGTTCAGCTGCTTGCGGTTGAGGTGACTTGCCACTCGTCTCCTCTTTACCTGCGGGAATGGGTTTGTCTTTTTTTCCTTCCTTCCCTCCCGGGTCTGGTGAAGGTACGGGCCCCGCATTGATCGCCATCAAGGCGGACAAGAGAGAGAGAGAGCTCTCGATCAACAAAATGAAAGGAGTGGGGGGGGGGAGCATAAAAAAAATCCTTCATCACAAATCCTCCTCGCTCTCTGAAGATTCAGACAAAGTTTGTTTGCCAGCGACCAAAGACTGATTGTCTTCTCTGGCCCTCGTGCAGGCCTCTATTTGTCACATGCTGCGCAATTGTCCGGGCCAAAAATGAATAAATAACAGCAATAAAGCACTCAATTCCGCTTGTTTTCCTTTCAGAGGGGGCCTGACCGAGCACTGACCCCTTTCTAGACACAGGAAAAGGTTCAACTGCAGGTCACGCGGAGCTCAAGGAGAAAGTAGCGCGAGCGCACGCCCGCGCGAGCGTGCCAACGCTTCTGCGTGCCACTGCGCGTTCGCGCGCGTCTCCTTGATTCCTCCTTCGTTTGAGATGCCCCCGCGACGGTGTTTACTTTGTCGGTTTTGTTCTTCACGTTAATCGATCTTTAATTTTCCTTTCCCCACCCCCCACCCCCCGTGGTTGCGTCGTTAGGCGCGAGGCTCCGCCACCAACGGACGCCACGGTACCGGCGTAGGATGCAGCGCACGGGCGATTATCGAACGATTATCGAACGTCCGTCCGGGCCTTGGGAGCGCCACGCGTTGCTAATGGTGTTCGCCTTCTCCGTCTTGTTTTCATTCTCCGCCGTGGAGCGCGCGTCGATGACAAATTCGCAGCGCGTAGGAGCTTCCATACAAATGCTTCGGCGTTATATCCACATTGCGCTATCGTGAAACGCACGTCCCCCCCCCTCCCCCCCCCCCCACTGTTTTGCGCAGCCTCCCCGGGAAGCCGTTGCATGAATTCATTTTACAAGCGAGGGAAGATGCACATACAGGATTGCATTGAGGGATAGGAAAAGTAACGAGCGTGGATTACAGAATACCAAATTCAAGTGCAGATTACTATGTTGAACGTCTTTCGCGCCGTACCGTGCTAATCGGCGGTGCGGGGGGGAAAAAACGACAATTCAAGCGCATCATTCAAACCGCTATGAAAAGCGAGCGGGGCTTGAGCAGGACGCGCCACGGCGAGAAGAGACGACGACCGATGGTCGAGACTGAAGGTCGGAGTTACAGACAAGGAACGAAACGGGTTCCAGGGGACGTGCGCCGGGGAGATGGAGGGACGAAATCGGCCCCTATCGCAGGTGCCGGTGGGATTATTGCATCGCAGGATTTTAAGTGATGCCGGAAGATTGGGAAGGCTTTTGTTGTAATTCAGAGCATTCGTGTATTGACGATTCAGAAGCATAGGGTCTTCTGTGAGCATGGCTAATCTCCGGTCTGGTTCAATCTCTGTTATTCCTCTGTAGCCGTCTGGTGAGTCGCTAACCCGAGCTTCCTTTGTTTTCACGTCATCAACCCTACGCCCTCTGCTCCATTGACCCATGACATCAGCAGTTACAAAAGGCGAGCACTGAGCATCGCATAAAATCCATCGGAGAGGAATTTGTACCCAATCCTTGCAGGAGATTGTAAAAAAAAAAAAAATGTTAATGAACGATCATCATCAGCGTCATCAGCCATGGTCTGCCGACTGCAGAAAGATGGCCATCACCATCCTTCACGTTTCTCGTGGTGCCACAAACCCATCTGACTCGTGCACGTGAGCTAACCGCCGTCACTCCTCCTCTACGGCCACCGTCGCCGCCTCTCCTTTGTTCTCTGCTTTGGCTGCCACGCCCCTTTCCTTTCCTTCACCCCCCCCCCACTCCGTCGCGGGCGACGGAGTGGGGGGTGGGGGGGGGGCGGTTGGGGGTCACGGTTCGGATCCAGCGGGCCCACCCTGGTGATCGGCGCGGTTGCGATAACCGCAGTGACGACGCTGTCCACGTCGCCTGCTGCCACAGCGGACGTTGAAAGGTCACCTGGCGTCATTCGCAGGAGTAGGCCAGCGCGTGACAAATTCCAAAATTACTCGCAAATTCATTAAGTTAGTGCTATAGGTGGCAATCGTCAGAATATTTATAAATACTGGAGGGATCCGATGAGCTACACAGCTCTGTATTTTTTCTCACAGATGCCAATCATCGCCCCCTACTGGAGAACTGACGCCCCTGTGCCACTCTTGCAAATGAAGATGAGGTCTCTTGAATTCTCACTTTGAAAAGCAAAATAAACGACCTTAGCGAATCTGCGATCGTCACTTCCAGCGATGTTGTCCCATCGAAGCCCACCGATTCTCCTTCACAGTCAATATGACGTCTCCAATTTCCATGTTTTCCCTGACCCACGTGTTGAGCGTTCTCCATCTCACCGCCATGCTGAGCGGCCATCTCTCCGTACTCCACTCATTGCCATACATTTCAACTTTTGTTTCTCAGTGCACATGTTTGCGATTCTTATCGTGGCAGGTCGCATGCGCCTCCTTAAGGTACATTGATAAGTTGTTTTGTAATGATCGAATGCAGCATTCCAAATCACTTCGTCCTGCTCCGAATTAAATCTACAAAATCATCGGGCGTCATCTGCAAGTGTAAAGTAACTAATGTGACGTGGACATGGGAGCATCGCGTGGTCAAACTGTGGCAAAGCCTTTATGAAATCAAAGTTAGCAAAGATCGGCGAGGTGAAATAGGTCAAAGGTCCCCCACGATCGACACGGGGTGGCGAGGCTTTCAACCAGCAGTGGATTCCCAAAGGGGGCTCCAGGTATCGGTGTAGCCGAGTAAAAAAAGAAAACATAATTTCAAGAGACATTTCAACCGAAAATAACATTTTGAGGCTTAGAATAAATTAGGAAAAACATAAAACTTACGTAAATTATTATTTTAATGCTTGTAAAACGTTCTAGAGCGAAACAAGAATTGTGAAAATAAATCATCGCTGTAATACATTTTTTTTGTTTTAAACCGAACAAGGCCTAATGGTGACCCGTCCCGTGCATAAACGATCTGGAACAGATGAACACAAGTGGCCCTTAGGCGCGGAGTTAAGCAAACAGTGGAGCCAGGGGCGGTCAATTCCTGCGCGTGTTTAGTTTGGCGGCTCGCCCCCGCGCGCTTCGCCAATGGAGGAATGGGGGGGATGGGGGGAGATCGTGCACTGGACGATCGCAGTGCTCGCGAACAGAGGGCACGTGTTTATTTACTCCTCACCGGGGGCCGTGCGAGAGAGAGAGACCGAGTGCCGTGCTCGCGAACGACATGCACGCTTTAAGTGACTTCCGCAACGACGTTTGTAACGCTCCCCCCTCCAAACCTCATGGCGTGTTTGAATGACGGCCGCCAGAGTAGCAAGATGTACAATACCTCGCCTGGTATACAGGAGGTCGGGGTTCGATCCTGAACCCTGATGCCTGTTTGTTTGGAGTTTCCATGTTCTCTCTCTCTCTCCCCGTGGTCGCGTTGATTGTTCGCTGGTTTCTTCGGCAGTTTTTCCCTACACATTTAGAAACGTGCGTTTTAGAGTATTTGGCTGCTGTGGATTTCCACGCGATACGCCACCTCGTCGAGCTTTCATTTGTGACCAGGTCGCTTCTGAAAAAGAGCCGTATAGCTCAGGGGGACTTACCTGGTAAAATAAAAAAGTAGTTTAGTTTTTAGCTATGAATTGACACCTCGGGGTCAAAGCTGCGTGCCCGAGTCGCCTGCTACCGCGAGATGAGCAGCGCCACCGCGGATGACGATGATGATGATGATCGAGGATGACGATGGTCACGATGACGGTGACAATGAATTGACGATGATGAGGGACTGCGGTTGTGTGTGAATGTTGTATTAATTATGGCTCTCAACTTAGAACCACAAAACATCATCATCAACATCCCTAGCAGGCATGATCAATCCACTGCTAGATGAAGGCATCCGCCAACCCATCGCCGTGTCTCACGGTCTCGCTATTCAATAACAACCCGAGCACCCAACCGGCCACGTGGCTCAGCGGTGAAGCGAGCGGCTCGCTGTCGGAAGGTCGCGAGTTCACATCCTGGTCGGGAGTTCACTCGGCCCATGATTCCTCCGGGGGAGTCGACAAATCGAGCACCACTTGGCGAGGAGTTGCAGCAGCGGTTGGCTTTTCTCCCGCCATGGGAACGTAGAATTCCCACTCCTGGCTTCGGGGGCTATCAGCAGGAGATCACTTCACCTGCGACCTGCGCTGGAGTCTTCACGACCCAGAGTTACGCTCCAACTTGTATCGTCACCTTCTGTTTGCGCAGCGTTTATCGCGCACGGTACGGGGCGCGTCCGTTCGTGGCCATAGGCGAGGGAACTCGTTTCGGATTATCGCGCGTCGTGATTTTGACACCGCCGGCCGTAATAAAAAGCGTGTTAAATAAATAATGAACCCTCTCGCCGAGAGAGAGAGCGAGAGAGACGCAAACGCGCGCATTGTTAAAAATCCCATCGGGACGTCGTGACAGTTCGCGTAAGTCATGTTTACACCGCCAAGCCGTCGCCCCAGTAGAAGGGGAAGGAGGAGCACTTTGCTTAAAGTTGAACCCTCGACGCGCACCGTCGTCACTTTACTGCGTAACGGCACCTGCACCGCGGCCACGGACACGATAACAACAACAACAACAACCCGCAGACAACGCGCCGCACGTTAAATAACCGTGTCGGAGGGGGGGGGGGGCAAAATTCTCTTCAGCGTAGTTATAAATAAATATATATAAAAATGACTCATAATAGAGTAAATAGAGCACAGTGTTCCATAAAATACGGGGACAAGGATCTGGCGAATGTGTTCCGTTGCAGTAAATCATGCGGGGCAGATTGGGCCCATCATTGGGAGCCGGGAAATGCTTTTTATCCTGGGCCAGGATGGCCGGGCGGCGTAAATCATGTGTCACACGTGGGATGGAGTTTAGAGGCCTCGGCAGATAGAATCCGCGGCTCGCGGGCGGAGGGAGGCCAAGATGAAATGGGTGATTTACCGTACAGTTTAAGAATTGTTTAGAGGGTTCCACTGATAGGAATCTTTGAACTTGAGACAGCGGTAGATCTTTGGCATAATTGCATATGGCGGTGGGGGGTCTCTACCCGCCGCCCCCCCCCCAGCCCCCACCACCCTTCTACCCCATCCGCATGTGGGGCAAGCGCGTGAAGGCGGCGGTAATGCACGTGAAGCATGCGACGTAATGACTCGGGTTACGCGGTCTGTGCTGCTTTCGTCAACGTTTTTTGGTTTTAGCGACTTAAAGTAACTACATCCGGTCGTGAGCTATCACCGTTCTAACGAATTATAAATTAGTCGATGCGCTAACGTGCTCGTACACGAAGTGCCGGGTGGTGGAGGGCCTTAACGGCAAATATCCGGCCAGATGGTTGCGTGCTTTGCCTGACCCAAAAGTAAACGGTGAATCGCAGCGAAAACACGCTGCACGTTACGTCAAAGCGAGTTGTAAATTTCCCGCGTGACCGCTCGTTTGTCTCTAACGAGCGTCTCTTCGCATGGGCAAGGAAGCGCTCGAGTTGGATTTTTTTGGTCGCCTATAGGCCGTGACAAACCAGGGAAGGGCAGTGGCCAAGGAAGAGCCCTCGTCCACATTGAAACCACTGGAGGCACAAGGCAGCAGTTAGGTAACGGTGGCTCCACTGCACCGATGATTCCTAACAAGGACGAAACCGCTATTCAGTGTTCTCTGCCTTGCGTCGGTGGTCTGAACCAAAGCTCTATTGGTGATGTCACGTGACGTGAAAGGCATTATGGGGTGACTGATCTCATGGTCACAAATGTGGCCCTCGCTGTCTGTAAGTCACGTTTTGCATGTGCTGTATTTATAATAATTATAATACTTACATGTTATATATATATCATTCATGCTAATAGCATCCCAAAACGTTGTACATAAATTGAATATAAAGACCAAATCCCATATACAGCCACTACCAAGCAAATAAACCCCTGCTGCAACCAAGCAAAATTGAAAATTGACAAACAAATAACAAATAGCACCAAAAAGCACAGACAAACAAAAAAAAGTTATCCCAATGAAGAAATGAGTCTACTAGGTCCCCTGATCCCATACCACAATCCCAACGCACCATCGTCAAACTCGCAGCGCGTAGCCAAACGTGCCAGACACGGCCCCCCACGGTGCGTGCGATGAATGAAATTGGGGGCCACGCTCTAAAATTCCAGCAGCCCGGCACCTGAGCATTTCCGGACCCAATGAGCCACCGGTGCAGTTGCACCGCCTGCGCACTCTTAACAGCCGCAGGCATGGATAACGGCAGTGGCTCATTTAGCATCGATAAACAATTTATTTTTTGTTTTGCCAGGTAAGACTCACTGAGCTATGTAGCTCTTTTCAGAAGTAACCTGGCCACAAATGATAGCTCAACAAAGTGGCTTACCATCGTGTGAAAATTTATAGCAACAAAAGCCTTTAAACGCGTGTTTTTAAATGTGGAGGGAAAACCCGGAGGACCCGGTGTACGATCACGGTGAGAACATGCAAACTCCAAATATACAAGCGTCACGGTCGGGATCGAACCCCAAAGAGGGCTCTCACTGCAGCTGTTTTGAACATTCATCCGTGTGGGCTGAGACATCCTGCCACCGCCCCTCAGGCTACGAGAAGACTCCCCGTTCCCACGTGAGCTGCGTTCTGTCCAGGCGGTGTCGCAAGATTGGCTGCCTAACGAGTCGGGCAGACGTTTTGGCGCCTTTTGTAATCGCTGCACGGCCGGCGTTTGGGTTTTGTGCGCCAAATCTTCCCGTCGTCAATGTGACAATCCACTCAAGCCTGTAATGGCTCGAAACTCTGTTGCATTTTGGATGAAATAACGCCACCGCCAGACAACCTCGCTCCCGCAGCTGTAAACAAGGCCGCATCGCCCTAGTGCTCAGATCCCTCCTCTGTCTCCAAATCCAGTCCCGGATCTCCGTTTTAAGATCGTGCTCAGTCTTTCAAGATCCCTTATGAACTCATCCCTGCCCACACACTCTGTCCTCTCATCTAACTCTACTCCTTTCAATGCGCTCCCCTAGATCATCTCTCCTTTATCTCTCCTTTCACCCAACTTTGCTCCCCTCCCACGCACTCACCGCTCGCGCCAGCAAGGCGTTCCGTGAAACACCACGGTCCTCCTTTGCTCGGTGGGAGTTCGCTCGTTCTCCTCTGTTGCCCCTCTAGCTTCTTTCGCACCGTACGTAGCCAACCGTGCTAATCGAGGGCGCGGGAAAAAAAACGCAACAAACTAGACACAAAAAGCAGCTCTAAAGAAATTAGTTTTTTCAATCTAGATTTAAAAGTGCATAGCTCCAGTGGCTTCCTAATATTGGAAGGAAGAGCATTGCAGATGGTCCCTTTAATGCACAAATACATTTCGGAAGTATTTTTTATCCTGCCTTTTTTCCGGAGAGTGTACATATATATGTCTCTTGGTGGTGCTGAATTGGCAGTGTTGTACAAGCACAAATAACAACGAAACATACCGGCTTTCAAGAAGGGCCATTGCCCAAAACGTCGCGTAATTATATATATCCTTTTTAAGGCCACAGTTTTATTGACAGATGTGTTGATTGTTTCAATATATATGTAAATCCATTGCTAGACTGCTTACACGCACGCACACACAGTACGGTGCACAATGCGCCGTTCATAACACACACACACACACTGCCTGGTCCTTCCTCTGCCCATGACAGTCCTTAGCATCATTATGAAGTTTACCTTTTTGCCCTTTCACCCAGGGAGCACTTCAATCCGAAATGCTGTTATGTGGGGACTATTCAGAACGTTTTGCCCAGATTGGTCAACGACGTCAAGGAATAATGCGGGTTAGCGCAACCATTCAGAGGAATATCAGGGCTGAGGGAGCACCGTGACCTTGACCTCTGATCCCCAGTGATCTTTGACCAGAAAATCAATCAAATGCGAGGTTTTTGTGGTGCTCGGTCTCTACTGCCCCCTGCCCCCCCCCCCCCCCCCCACCCGAACATTTTTTGTTAGCAGGTGAAAGACACGAGCGCAGTAGATGTTCGGTAGACCACGAGAGATTATTAACCTCGCTCGTCCCTCCCGCGCTCGAGGGGAAATGTAATCGGCAGGCTCCCCGATGCAATCGTACAGAGCAAGCCACCCAGCCAGAGGGTGTTGTGGGTGTCCAGACACCGCCCTCCCCCCTCCCCCCCCCAAGCGTATGCTTTTAAACTACACCCGACTGCTGATGAGACCCAGAAGGTTGAAACCCGGTCGATAGTTTCCTTGCCGACTGTGGCATCGTGAAAGGCGGCTATTTTTACGCGAAGACACGAAACCGAGGTGGTCTCTTTGCTCGTTCTTTCCCACGGCACTCCGTGTCATTGCCCGTGACGCTCCGCAACGACGCATCACGAGTTTGTATTGCTGCCGTCCGAGGTGGCTTTCGAGTTGCTGTTTCTCTCCCTTCGACAGGGTCGTTCGGTGGTCTTGGGACTCCCAGTTTTCTTTTTGCTTGGTGATGTCCATCTTAGGCCAATTTTTGGTATACGGGTTAGCCAGTGGTAGCGTGGACTTAAACTAAACGATTCTTTTTTTTATTTTACCAGGTATGGCCCACTGAGTTACATAGCTCTTTTTCAGAATAGACGTGGCTATCGCAAATGATTGCTAAACGAAGTGGCTTATCACGTGGAAATTAATAGCAGCCAAACACTCGAAACGCACGTTGACTCAAAATTTGGAGGGAAAAACCGGACAACTCGGAGAAAATTCCACACAACCACGGGGAGAAGATGCGGGGGCCGCTAGGCCCTGCGAAGTGACCCGCGAATCTAGTGAAGTCAAATTTTTAAAAAAATGTGCACACATAACTAGCACCTTTCCGTCACAAATCTCCCACGAAAAGCACCGCCATCACATTTATACCCACGAACTTAAAAGCATAGATTTTCTTTTACTGCACGGTGGTCCGTGCGAAATGTTTTTTGAGGGTTGACGTTGGGTCCAAAGGGGCTGGGAGCCACTGCGCTAGCAGCCAGCAGGGCCCACACTCCCCAGCTGCCTGCGAGGCGCTGCGGTCTCTTCTTGCCGCAGTCGATTCCGAAAGATTTCGCCTCCTCCGATTAGCACGGTTGGATACGTATGGTGCGAAAGAAGTTCAACGTAGATAGATACTTAACTCATCACGAGTTTATTCCGCAAAAATATATCGCTTTGTATTCTCAGAGCTGCGAACAATCTAATCAAATACAGATTACATTTTTGTGCAAAATGCCTTTATTTTATAATTGTAAGTGAGGATAATTTTGTACATCTGGTGTTCGTGCCACTTCTTACAGCGCGAGGATCTGTTGCGCAGGCTCTACGTGTCAGACAGAAGGTAAAATCTGTCAATAAGGGTCGATGTTGCGGTCCAATATTACCCAAAATTGCGGGCAATTGTCAAATGAAGATAATTTAAAACGACTGGCACACACGGCCTGCCTTCTTGTTTGTTGAACGGCATTACGGAATGTATCACGTCCACCGTGAAGGAGAGACGGTGCGCATTCGCAGTTAACAAAATCGGCGGTATTAACCGGGGCTGCCTGCCCATGTCGAACCGCGAACCTCTGCAACAAAGCGGTGCAACGCTCTGGGGCTCGGCCGCGGCACGGCAGACACTGTCACACAAAGCCATCTATTTTTTCTTTACCACGAATAGAACTTTCCAAATAAAATTACTTTTTCATTTCGCGTCTGGTCGGCGAAGGCTGGGGGGAGGGGTGGGGGGGTAGGGGGGGGGCAGAGGGCCAGGGTGCGGGGGGGGGCAGGGTTGTTGACCAAAGGGCCTGAACCCATCCTGGCAGTGACCGACGCCGGCTCAGCAGTTTTGTTGTTACCATCGTGGCCCGAATTGTCTGTCCCTTACTGTGCTGGTGTCGCGCACGGCGGAGCCGTTCTGGGCAGCGATCCAGGGAACGCTGAAAGCGCAATTGTCTCTCTCTTCCCTGTTTGTTTTTACACAATTCACGCTAATCAACTCCGTTAATGAACAGAGAGAGAGAGAGAAACGATCGTAACGGAAAAATAGGGCAGGTCGGTAAAAAAAACCACGAGTTTTAAAATGCACGCTGTATCTCCAAGATGTTGGGTCAGTGTGGAAGAAGAGGCCAAGACACCATCGAGTGGGGTTCTCCAGAGCTACCTCCAGAGCTACCTCTCAACAGCCCTTTGTGAATCCGCTGCTGGATGAACGCCTCGCTCCACCACTTTAGTCGTTTCACCTTGCCCAGCTCGTCAAGGGGGATAAACCAATCACGCATCTACTCCGGCCATCCTCGGAGTAGGCAAAGTGGCTTGTGGCTGATCGTTGAACAAAGACGGTCGGTCGCTCACTGCATCGCGTGCTTTCAGATGCGCTCCTTCCTAATATCTTCCTTCCGATATGAGGACGCCACTGGAGCTATGCACTTTTAAACCTAGGTTGAACATTCATTTCTTTAGAACTGCTTTTTGTGTTTAGTTTGTTGTCTTTCTCCCGCAACTACGATTAGCACGGTTGGCTACGCACGGCGCGAAACAAGTTCAACGTACACACATCACGTACGCGAAACAAGTTCAACGTACACACATCACGTACGTGATGTGTGTACGTTCAACGTACACACATCACGTACGTGATGTGTGTACGTTGAACTTGTTTCGTGACGGTCGTTTGACCATGCTTCACCGCGCTGGTCAGCGCGAGTTCGGCGAGGTGAGGTGGAGGCCCGGGCCGCTACGGGACAGACGCACACGTCACTTGCCACTGATGTTCGCCTGTGGCCGGGAATTTTAAATCGGGTCACCAGGTTCACGGGTTCCGCAGAGTGCACCAACCACTGCACCGCCGTTTCCACCCACAAACACGAGCGTTAATGCCGCTCGGAGATTACACACAATGCCTGGCGCTTTAGAATGGAGCACGCACGATGCCTTTTGTCGACTGTATCCAGATATTGTATTGCATGAGTGATTTATGATTGGGGATTGACATTCGCAGATTGACCATAAGATATGCATGAGATGTTGCATCGCGTTATTAAGCTACGTATGAATAGATTACGTTGACGTTTTAATTACGGCATTTATGTAGATGTTCGACATTCAGTTGCAAGTAAACCACTTCGTTGGCTTATTCAATGCCGTACTAAATTCTCATTTATAGCATTGGAAGAGCATCCCAATGCGGAACCCGCTTCAAACACGATACTTGGTGGGGATTCCCCGAACAAATAGACGACATGGCTGTATTGGATTAGGAGAGTGGTGGCGCAGTGGTTAGTGCACTGTGCCGTGAACTCTGTGACCTGCGTTCAATTCCCAGCCACAACGAACATCGGTGGCGAGCGACATCTGAACCGGTCCTGCCTCCTCCTCCCCCCAACCACCCACCCATACCCACCCCACCCACCCCGCGCCTCCCTTCTCCTCCGCTTCACCAATCCGCAGTTACCAGCGTGGAGAAGTATAGACGAACAACCCCCACCCGCCATCGTAGCAGAGGTGCCTTCTTTCAAGCAGTGCATCGACAATGCTCTGTAAATTATCATCATCATCATCGTAGTCGCCATCCTCATCAACATCATCATTAATTCTGACTTACGTTCGCAGTCGCGAGAATCTTCGTTTTGAAATTCCAGAACGCCGCGCTTGGCGTTGTGACTAATCGCACGCGATATTCCACACGCCACGCCACCCCCCATCACCCCCGGTGGGAAGTGCGCGTGCGTAACACGGCGCACGTTCCGTTCGCGCGCGGCGCTTACGCGACTGGCTACTCGTGGACGATATGGGGGGGGGGCCCTTCCCCCTCCACTCCACCCCCCCCCCCCATCTTCGATAAATAAGAGAATGTGGGCGGAATGCGTGTACAAATCAGAAAAAGGCCAAAGCCTTTATGGGGCGAGGCCAATCATGCGCGGGAGAGGAGTCGCTCCGTTTACGCGCGCTGACCCCGCGCGGGCGCACGCCCCATCCTCACCCCCCCCCCACTCCCCCCCCCCCCCGAGATTGTGCGGCTCGCTAAAAGGCACGGGCCGCGTGCTCGCCGATCATTTTTCTTCATTACCCACAGAAAAGGGTGCCGCACTACTGTAGCTTTTCCAAAAGTCACATATTCATTCAAGCATTAAGTAATTTTCCTTTTGGGAGCGGAGGCAGTCCCCCTCCCCTGGTTACTATTCCACCCCCCCCCCCCACCATCGTCCCCTCCCTCCCAACCCTCTCGCGTCCGACACGAACCCCACCTTCCCTTCTCTCACGCTGACCTCCCTCACCCCGGCAAACTCCCCCCCCCCGCCACTAACCGACCCACCCACCACTGTCTCACCCCATCTCCACACGGCTGCACTGCCACCACCGCTCCTCCCTCTCCGCGCCGCTGCTCCGCTCATCGAGCGGGCTGCAGTTTTTTGTGTTACCTGCGGTGGCGACGCGCCACCACCACCACCACCAACCAGCACCACCACCACCCCCCCCCCCCCCCAACCACAAACCGTGAGGCGCTACCCCCGCCCGCGCGGGGCGTGATTGTAGCCATCCGTCATGTGGGCAGCGGGTGGAGGGCAGGGGGCGACCGTCCCACGCAGGGAGGGACCCCGGAGGGTCGTGGGATGCGCTCGCTGCCCCTCCCCGCCTGCCCCCCCCCCCCCCCCCTGGCGGGCGTGCCCACGTTCGCTTTGTGACTCACGCGTGCGAGTCTCACAGTAGCTGGGACTGCCTATTAAACAAATTACATGGCTTTTTTGTTTATATATATTTATATTTATCAGCTACGATCGATCCATTGGGGGCGGAGGGGTGGGTGGGGAGGGGTGGTGGGGAAAGGGGAGGAGGATCGGTTCAGATGTCATTCGCCACTGACGTTAGTGGTCACGGTGCGGTGTGCTAACCGCTGTACCACCGCTCCCCCGCTTTGGGTGTATCTATACATCTCTGTGTGCGGGGGTTGGGTGGGGGGGGGGTGATCAGTGGTGTCTGGCATTGGACCCGGCATATGGATCCCACCGGGTTCTTGGCCATTTGACCTTGGGGTGTGCCGAGTGAATGATATTGGGGCGTTCTACCGGAGGGACGCGTCTGCCAACTCTGTGGAGTGGAAAGTTGACAAGAGGAAACTCACAAGGTTGCTGGATGTCTCGAGATGGAGCTGCTAAAGTCATCAATGACGTCACGAGACAATGAAGTTGGTAAACCGATGCAGGACCCTAACAGGACTCTTTAAGGCCCAGTGGCGTCATTCACAAGAGCGGACCATTGTGTGTTCCCGGCGTCAGGGTTCAATATTTTCCCAGTGTGAAAAATGTACACCGGAAATGACTCGCTTGGAACACACATGCCATCCCTCTATAGACTTGGCAGGACCCTCCTGAGTCTTGAGACTCGGCGAGCCTTTCCCGGGTTTCTCTCTCTCTCTCTCTACGAGTCAACGTGTACGTGTCCTGTCTCTACGGTTGCGGCAATTCGCGGCCTTCCTTTCAATTCGATCCCTCCCCGTGTGACCATCACTCACGGACTTGCCATAGAATTCTCCGAATTGCTTACGGCACTCAATTCGCCATCCCCCCTCCCCCCCGCCGGGCTTCTTGTAGCGCCTTTCCTGGGTAAACAAGCGTATGTAATGACAACAACAGCAACAATAATGTAAATACATCTCCATCGTCATGTGTTCCGTCGCGAAAGTCGCTCGACTTTGTCGCTGGACGGCGCTTTAGCGAAAATGTTTTGTCGCGGGGGAGAGGGGGGGGGGGCGGGGGTTGGGGGGGGGCAGCCGGCCCCCCCCCCGGCACCTCCCGCTGCACGCGCCATCGCGGCCCCGCCGAGAGGCGTGATGGCATCCGGGAGGCGTTAATGTCTCTGCAGATCGCACCGCCGCTGGAATCAATTTTTTGGCCCGC
Organism: Petromyzon marinus; assembly: GCF_048934315.1. Classification (NCBI taxonomy): domain Eukaryota; kingdom Metazoa; phylum Chordata; class Hyperoartia; order Petromyzontiformes; family Petromyzontidae; genus Petromyzon; species Petromyzon marinus. The sequence continues at coordinate 10,463,563 of NC_133706.1, read as the reverse complement.
GTATCAAGCTGCGACATCAACATGTTAAATTATGCGCGGGCCTCCGTGAGGTAATGGTTCCCCAGATTATATATCGGCTCACGGGGTGCCGATACGAGGGAATTTACGCGCGCGTCTTTTTGTACGACTAGAGCTGGATTACACAAAGACGTATATAGCGCGTAACAAGCGCGTGGTGATGCGGGTGCCGATATATACACATGTCATGCACTTTAGATTTTATTTTTTGGGGGAGAGAAATGTGAATGGCACGCAACGCACGCTGGATTTATTTCGCACACCGTACGGAGCCGACCGTGCTCATCGGAAGTGCGGGCGAGAGACGGTGAACTGGACGCGCGAAGCAGTTCTGGAGAAATGAATGACACAGACTCGCGTGGAGATTCATGGACATGCATAGACACCGATAAACAAAGCCGAAGATCCCCCATATGTAGCCTCGACAGGCTGTTTGAGCAAGTGCTGTTAGCGAGCACTTATGAAAGCCAGCACGGCACACGAGGTGGCGGGTGGCCAGCACCGCGCCCGGCCCCCTTTGTCTCCCCAGTGACGATGTTTGCACATCAGGTACTCATCATTTGAGGCTGAATCGACCTAGGGGAAGCCCAGGACCTGCTTGGTGTTGGCTGTGAGCAGCAACTGAACGCAAGCCGTCGGGCTTGGAGTGCGGCGCACAAACCGCTACACTACCGCTCGTCACGAACACCCTTAAACCTATATGATATAGGGGAAGACCTAATAAAGAGCGGATGGTGGGAGACTGCCAATGCAGGTCTCGATGGTCGTGTGTCTCCTGTGCAGCAGCTGCAGGATCTGGCGGCAGGGCAGAAAGCTCTGGCGATGAGAGGCGGCGGTGGTGGCAGCGGAGGTGACATCAACGGTTCTTTGACCACGATGTAGACGATGACGAGTCGACCTCGAATCGTGCAGTGTCCTAAGAGCTGTCAGAAATACCGACGTCCGCTCTGAACTGACGTCCTTGTGGATCGTCCTGTGCCAGGCCGATGACAAAGTAGAGCGCACGTCTAGCACACGAGGGGTGCCACGTGGCGAGATGTGAGCTACCTCGCCTGCTATACAGGAGGTCGTGGCTTCGATCCCGACCCTGATGCCTGCTGTATATTTGGACTTTGGATGATCTTCCTGTGATCGCGTGGATTTTTCTCTGGGCCCTCTGCTTTTTTGTGCCCCCACGTTTAGGATCTACATCACGCGTTTTAGAGGATTTGGCTGCTATAAATGTTCACACGATCTTCTTTGGTTCTTTCGGTAAAGTCACGTAGAATGAGAATAAAATAATAAATTGATAAAATAAAATGACGCAATAATATTCTCACGACGTTTCGGCCACAACACAAGCGGCTTTCATCAGGTGAAGGGGCGAAACTGTCTGGAGGACAGCGCTGGAGTGAAAAAGCCACGCTCAGATCGCGACCTTTAAGCTGTGTGAGAAGAAACAAAGCGCCTTGACAAAGGAATTAGCATTGAATTTAGCATTGAAATGGCTGAGTGATTAGCTTGTGACTGGTCACAGAAATGGCTACGTTAAAGTTAAAGCATACACATCCGCAGAGGCACCCCTTGACAAAGGAATTAGCATAGAATTTAGCATTGAAATAGCTAAGTTAAAGCATACACATCCGCAGAGGCACCCCTTGACAAAGGAATTAGCATAGAATTTAGCATTGAAATAGCTGAATGATTAGCTTGTAACTGGTCACAGAAATAGCTATGTTAAAGTCAGAGCATACACATTCACAGAGGGACTTAGTACAAATCAAACAGGAGTTTTTTGATAACATTGAGGTAATTTATATTTTAGTTTTTTATTGTTTTTATTGGTTCACTATATAGTATTCATTATATATTGTAGTATACCCAGTTACTGTGAATAGCTCAGATGTGTAGGCCTTGACTTCAACATAGCCATTTCTGTGACCAGTCACAAGCTAATCACTCAGTTATTTCAATGCTAAATTCGCCTAGTTATTTCAATGCTAAATTCTCCTGTTTGATTTGTACTAGGTGCCTCTGTGAATGTGTATGCTCTGACTTTAACATAGCTATTTCTGTGGCCAGTTACAAGCTAATCACTCAGCTATTTTAATGCTAAATTCTATGCTAATTCCTTTGTCAAGGGGTACCTCTGCGGATGTGTATGCTTTAACTTAGCTATTTCAATGCTAAATTCTATGCTAATTCCTTTGTCAAGGGGTGCCTCTGCGGATGTGTATGCTTTAACTTTAACATAGCCATTTCTGTGACCAGTCACAAGCTAATCACTCAGCCATTTCATTGCTAAATTATATGCTTATTCCTTTGTCAAGGCGCGTTGTTTCTTCTCATACACCTTAAAGGTCGCGATCTGAGCGTGGCTTTTTCACTCCAGCGCTGTCCTCCAGACAGTCTCGTCCCTTCACCTGATGAAGGCCGCTTGTGTTGTGGCCGAAACGTCGTGAGAATATTATTCCGTTATTTTATTTAATCAATTTATTATTATGTTATTCTCATTCTACGTGATTTTACCGAAAAAACCAAAGAAGATGAATCCTTGCAGTCACGAAAGCTTTAAATCGAAATGTTCACACGATGATAAGCCACTTCGTTGAGCGATCATTTGTGATATCCAGGTCTCTTGAAAGAGAGCTATGTAGCTCGGTGGACCTGAGCCGCTACAATAAAAATTGTTTAATAAAAATAGTAGTTTCGTTTTTTTTACGTATAATTATTTCATTCTTACAATAATAATCCGGGGCAACATCTGACGACGTTTTATTCCGCATGCTTAAATCAGCGGTCTTTTTTTTTTTTAGTTTGCTCGAAGAGCCTCGACGCACGAACGCCGCAATCCCAGGGCGCTCTCTCCCGCGCAGGTGCCTCTGTGACCGCTCCCGGCTACGGCACCGGCTGTCGGTCTAGCCGCCAATGTCCGGAGCACGCGCTTCCTCTGGGCCACGCAACCATCGCGGGTCGGCGTATCGAGTGTCGTTATAATGTTGGGCCCTTGCCGTGCAAGAGCGCGCACCCCTCGCCGTCCGCCTAAGCGCAACGTCCTCTTGCGAAAGGCACCGGGGGCGATCTGTGTGTGTGTGTGTGTCTGTGTGTGTGTGTGTGCGTGTTTCTGTGTGTGTGTCTGTGTGGAGCGCCGATGGAGCTCTCTGATTATTTAATTAACGAAGCGAATTTTTATTTATTTTCCAAAAGCGATTTCCTGCTCAAAATGAGCGTTGAGGTTTGGTGGCTCTCGTCTTCTATGTCATGGCCACGCACAGAGGCAGTGGTGGAAATTCCACGTTCCTTTGCTGAACCAATACTTTGCGAGGTCGTGTTCGTCGCAAACAAAGTGCTCGCCACGAATGAAGCACTATACCTTGCTGATCTCAACGAGTAACATGAGCCATGATCACGCGAACTCCGGCCACCCTCGCAGCAGCAGCAGCAGCAGCGACTTTTTGCTGGCCATCGAGCAAAGACGGTCACCGCATCGCGCGCCTTCAGACGCGCTTCTGCGGCCGTCTGGAGCGATGAAGTCTGAAAACCAATTTCTTGAGAACTTTTTTTTTTCGATTTAAAGCTTTCGTGACTGCAATGATTCATCTTCTTTGGTTCTTTCGGTAAAGTCACGTAGAATGAGAATAAAATAATATAAAATAATAAAATAATAAATTGAGAACTGCTTTCTTTGTTTAGTTTGTTATCCTTCCCTCGTAACTCCGATTAGCACGGTTGGCTACGTACGGTGTGAAAGAAGTTCAACATACATTTAATTGTTTTACTTTGTCGCTCTTTATTCTCTTTATTCCTCGGCTGGACGTTACAGACGAACGTTCGTCACGGTGTTCTACGTGGATCCTTTAAAATGAGCTGTATAACGTCTAAATGTGGCGTGCGTTTGACCGCATTGCATCTCCTCTCGTCCTCCGCACCTTCTCCGACCTCTCCTCCTTCCAACTGCAGGATGCTCGCCCTCGTTCTCCCACCTCCTCGTTCTCCCACCTCCTCTTCATCATCATCCTCCCACATCATTTTCCCATTATCTCAAGGGCAACAATTGGGACCGAACAAATGCCCTCTTTCTTTGTCCTTCCTCGAACCCTGCCAGGTGCTGCTGACCTCTTGCATCACTCCGTGCCACCACAAACAAATGCAATTTGAGAAGTGTTTTTGTTTTTAAACTCCCTCCCTCCCTCCCCACCTCTTCCCTTCCACCTCCCATCATCTCAAGGACAACAATTGGGACCGAACGCCCTCTTTCTTCGTCTGTCCTCGAACCCTGCCAAGTCCCGCTGACCTCCGTGCCACCACAAACAAATGAAATTTGAGAAATGTTTTTGTTTTTAAACTTTCTCCTGCTCTCCTTCCTCCCCCTCCTCCTCCTCCTCCTCCTCCCTCCTCCCTCCTCCCTCCTCTCTCCTCCCTCCTCCCTCCTCCCTCCTCCACCCCCGTCCCGTGTAGACGTCGTTCAACGGAACTCTCACGGACGCACCTGTCCCCGGCGCTCGCTCACTCACTAGCACACACCTGGTAGCGAGCGCTCGCAGGCGGGGTGGGGGGGGAAAGGGGGGGGGGGGGTGGCGTCGATTCTTCGTTCTTAACGAGGCCTGACCATCGAGCCGGCGCGACGAAGATGATGACGACGACGAGGGGCAGCCTCAGCCTCGTCGTCGTCGTTGTTGAAACGAGAGCCGCTCACCCCGTAGTTGGAAGTGGGGGGAGGGAGGGCTGAGGGCGGCGCAGTTTGATAAATTTGTTTTCCTAATGAGGGGGAATCGTCTGCGGGGATGCACGACGACCTTTTAAATCCAGACGTCTAATGATATCTCAATTTAAGGGGCGAGGGAAAGTAATATACACGTATACGAAAATAATTACACGGCCCGTTCGCTTTTGAAATGAGGGTTCCCCCCCCACCTTTTTACCTCTTCCACCCCCCTCCACCCCACCCTTTGCTTGTAATTGTTCACAACAAATGGAAACTGTTCAGAGGGAGTTGTAAAGGTTATGCTTTTTAAAGAAAGTCTCGTTGCAATGTTCGTAACGTTCACCGATTCGTGTTAAGCGCGCTGCAGTAATCATCGCCAGGCAACTAGGACGCAACACGCACAGCGATTTCGTGAATTGCTTTTGTCTTCAAGTAAACTGAGATATTTTTTTTATTTTATTTTACCAGGTAAGGCCCACCGAGCTATATACGTCTTTTTCAGAAGCGACCTGGCCACAAATGATAACTCTACGAAGTGGCTTATCGCGTGGAAATGTATATCAGACAAATACTCGAAACGCATTAAGCTAAATGTGGAGGAAAACCCCAGAGGACCCGGAGAATAATCCACACGACCATGGGGAGAGAGAAGGCATGCAAACTGCACATTTACCGGCGTCAGGGTCGGGATCTGACCCACGAACCTCTTGCATACCAGGCGAAGGAGATAACATTCGCCACTGATGTGAGCCATGGCTGGGAATCAAGCGTGCATGCACTCATGTGCGTACATGCGTGTTCATGTGCGTGTGTGCGTGTGCGTATGTGCGTGTTCATGTGCGTGTGTGCGTGTGCGTGCGTGCGAGCAGAACGCGTCTCAGGTGATCAACCGCAAACCTCCGCATCTCCTGTGGGGCATCAGTCATCCAGCCGTCGTGCTAATTGTTTCCAGCCCCGTGGCTGGAAGCAATTGAAGGATGGTGACGGCTTAGAGAGGCCTTCATTCAGCAGTGGATCACGCGTGGCCGATGATGGTGATACGAGCGAAGTGTAATCGATGTTGAAGTGGCACGATTCGATGCTTGCATCGTGGGTGTAAATATTTATTTTGAGCTGTTGAATCGACGCGTCAACCGTGGCTTCACAAACACCACAGGCGCCGCCGGACTCCAGAACATGCATTTGAATGCGTAGATTAAATTTTAATGAGAGGTATTCCCAGGCATAAGTGCTCTATAAACGGGAAATGTTAATGCTACGTGGCAGTCAGGCATGACACCTCGCCTGGCTCCGAGTGCCCTAAACACACCAGGAATTCCGATGTAAATTTGTGAAAGTTAATTAACATGCGGAGGAGTGGTGGCGCAGTGGTTAGCGAATTGTGCCATGAACCCAGCTACCTCAGTTTGATTCCCAGCCACGGCTGACATCAGTGGTGAATATCTGAGCAAGCTCAGCCCCTGACTAGCATCGTGAAGAATGGTAGAACCCCTACGAATGACATCGCACCTCCAATTATCGCGGTTGGCTACGTGCGAAAGAGGCACACCATACATAGATACGAACCCTTCATTCAACAATGCTTTGAGCAAGGGCCGTACATGTTATGAACTTTTATGTTTGGTGTATGTAAATTTGATTCAATTTAAATTGCAATGGTAACGTACAAAATAGTATAAAGAAATACTACATATTATGTAGATGTAAGGGGGATGCTGCCGTGGTCTAGTGGTTATCACTCCGGACCTGCAATTCATACCGGTTCGATTCCAGCTCCTGGCACGGCAGTTGAAACAATGGTGCCAGTTTCGTAAATGCCCTCCCCATTGCCTCTATCGACGCAGTGGCGTGAATGGGTCACACCACAGTTAGCCGATCGGCAGGTCACGTGTGGTGGGGTAAATATTTCCAAGATTGCTGTCGAGTGTGGAAGAGTAGGCCAAATGTCCTCTCGAGAGCGCCCACTAGTAGAGGCTCTCTCGCCAGCAATTGAAGGGCTGCGCCTTTTTCCCCGTAAAGATATAATATTATACGCAGGATCCTGTACCTTAAAAAAAATTAATCTACAGTCAGAACAATTATCATTTAAGCAAGAGTCCTGGCCAAAATCTTTCCAAATTGGAAATATTAATCAGGTTGGCATGCAGCAACGTAAAACAGACACACACACAAAAAAAACCCTTAATACTTTAATTTCAAATGCTTTCCAGATCTTCGTCTTAGTTAAACGTGAAAGTGACCCCCCTCGTGAGTGACCTTGGTGGTTCATCACAACGGCTCGATCCACAGTCGTCGTCTTCTGTAATCGGGCGCAGGGAGGGAGTGGTGGCACCGTGGTTGGCGCGCCGTGCGGTCAACCCGGAGGGCCGAGTTCCATTCCTGACCAACGCTTGAACATCGGTGGTGAAGTGAAATCTGAACCGGTCCCGGGCCCTCCCGCCCGCCTTCACTAACCTGCGCTGACCGGCGTGGTGAAGTATGGTCATACGACGTCCATCACCGGCACGACATGGTGGGGAAGTTTCCATTCAGCAGTGCATTGAAAAAGCGATATGAATTATGTTTTATTATTGTTCATTGATAACATGTCCTCCAGACAGTCTCGTCCCTTCACCTGATGAAGGCCGCTTGTGTTGTGGCCGAAACGTCGTGAGAATATTATTGTGTTATTTTATTTTATCAATTTATTATTTTATTCTCATTCTACGTGACTTTACCGAAAGAACCAAAGAAGATTAATCCTTGCAGTCACGAAAGCTTTAAATCGAAAAATCACTATTATCATTTAACTTTTATGAAGGTGTGATTTTCATTATTACAATTAAACTGGTCGATATATTGACCAGAAAGCTGGCTTAAAAAATAATAAATCTGCCCTTTCACCTGAACCCCCACAGACATGTCCAATAAAATAAATAAAGTTTCAGAGACCCCCCCCCCCCTGGCCACCTGCACAGCAGGTTGGTTCGGAAGGCCGTGAAAGGAATGTGCCACTCGGTGACCCGGGGTTGTCGGTCTGATGAACTGCACATTCGGGCACGATCGCTGCCCTGCATTAGGCATGCTAAAGGACTGTTCCAAAGGTGGTCTGACCCGATGCGCACGTGGGGCCTCTGCGGGGTTCGGCGGATGGACGGACGAGACGCGGTGTTGTGTCTCGCGTGTTACGCGCGCGTGAAAAGCCCGTTTTGTCACTCCGCTGCTGGACGAGGGCCTGCAGTGCCCAACGGGGGTTACGTGACTTTACTTGCATAGCGATTGGTCAACGCGGGTTGGGCAACGGTTGCCACCGTTTCGGCTGGAGAATCAAACCCGGACATGTTTCCCTCCGTCAGCCGAGGTCTCTCCAAACTGTGCTGTACGCTGCAATGAAGTCCAAACACAGCACCGATACCAGATCCCGGTCCAAATCGATTCCTGCCACCCAAACAGGGACGCCAATTCCCCGGGTTGACGAGGGTGGCGAACATAGTACAGGACAACAGTGTATTTTACAGCACCTCCTTACGCTACCCACCATGGAGCCCCCTGGAAGCCGGGCAGCGATTTGCTTTGCACACCGCGGTCGTCCAACCGAGCATTATCCGTGCTCAAGCCCGCTTAGAGTCCGAATATCTGCTGAGATCGGCCGAACTGCGGGGGAGATTTGGTCACGTCTCGCGGAGGGTCCATTAAATCAACAGGTTGGCGAACGAGTGCCGAACGGAGCGACACGCTCGCACGCGCACACACACACACAAAGATCCCCCATATAGCCTGAGCAGGCTGTTCGGGCAAGTGCTGTTAGCGAGCACCGAATGAAGGTCGGCACGGCACACGAAGGGGGTAGGAGGCCAACACCGTGCCCAGCCGATTTTGTCTCTCCAGTGGTGATGTTTACACAGCGCACCAGGTACGACTTAGGGGAGGGAGACTCATGACCGGTTTAGATAATTGTCACCGGTGTTGCCCATGTGCGGGGAATCAAACTCTGGTGGCCGGATTTGTAGCGCAGCGCACTAACCGCGACACGACCGCTCCGCACACACACGTGCACACATGGCGCGCGCACATGGCACGTACACACGCGCACGCATGCATGCACGCGTGCAGACGTGGCCGCTTCCACGATGTGAGTGGCAGACAAGACGGCTAAAGACGCTTCGCTGCCACTTGATTACATAGTCCGTTCCCCGTGCAGCAATGATTTTCGCTAAAGTATTGAGTGAGTATCGCGTTATTCGTCCACTTACGCGGGACACTTAGAATACAATTTTGTAACGCTGTTAAAGGTGCATTTTTTTTTAAGGAATGGTGTGGGCGCTGCTGTCGAGGCACAAATGAAACAAATTGTGATCGACCTTTATCTATCTACTGCTGGATGAAGGCCTAGCCGTCGCCATCTCTCACGGGTCTCGCTGTGCAACGATCCATCTGGCGCCTGCACACGAGCGGATTTTGTCGCTCCACCTCCACGGTGGTCATGCTCTCGGGCGTGGACACCCCCAAGGCTGCAACTTTGTCGCTAGCCTCGACCACCGCACATCGTCCCGTCGAGCGACGATTCTATTGTACGGTAGTGAACGGCGCTTTATTCTTATTTTTGTTAGTGGTCGGAAGGAAGATGCCAACATTGTTGCAGAATCGATGGCAGCGAGTAAAAAGACTAACTTGGGGTGTCTTTGTATTGTATTCTGGCAGATTATTTATATTTTTTTTGACTCCCGTGCATAAAAAAATATATATAAGTCTGCTGTCGTTGTGCGATGTTGTTCACGCCTCATCGGTGTGAGTGCCGCCCGCCTCAGGAGTACTGATGCAGCATCGCCGGACGTCACGGGGGCCTGCCCGAAGCAAACCTCCCCTGGCAGGAACCCCGCGATCAGCACGTCAGTATTCCCACGCTCACATTTGTTATTGCAAGCATGGAGTAACCATAAAAAAGGCGTTTAAAGAAACACTCAATCCGCGTGAAATGTGGGAACGAATTTATGGCCACTAATAATTGTGACCGTCACCATCACTATCGGCCATGATCAATCCACTGCTGGATGACAGCCACCCGAAGTCGTCCCGCCATCCTTAACCACGGTCCCGCGAAGCAACCCGCACGAGCCGATCTCGTCACTCCATCTCCGTGGCGAACGTCCTCCTGGAAGAATAGAGAGCGCGGAATACATTTTCCGCGCATACCCATTATTATTTTTTTGTAATGCTTCCGTTATTTCTTAGAAATTATTGGACACGTCCGAGCGGCGTCCTCGAAAGAAAGAAAAAAGCGCGAGAGTGCGAGAGAGAGAGAGCACGAGAGAGAGAGCGAGAGAAAAACGCAGCTGTCAGTCAAAGTGACGAAATGCACCGAATTGTTTTTTAAATATTTTAAGAGTCATCTACATCCCCCAGAGCCAGTTTGAGGGACTCGAGGCATTTGCTCGCGTGCCCGTAAAGAATTGAAAACTCCTCGCAGCCCGGGCGGTTCGCGGCGATCCATCATCTCGGCACGCAGCAAGCGCCTAAGAATACAGCGGGCCCCTCATATCGCAGCTTTATTGATTCTAACAAAAAGCTATTTCCTCGGTCCCATTGGCTCTTGCATGCATTAGCCGTGTCTTCTATGGCACCACCATCTGGTTGCAATTAGGCCCGCCGACCCCCCCCCCCCCCCCAAAGCACATTTGTTTTAAATTTACCACGTGCGGCTGTGACCCACGATGAAAAATGTTTACGTAATTTGAGAAAATAGTTTATGATGTGTAATTTCACTCTGACCCCTTGAACGCTCCTGACCAGGGGATATTTCTGCGCGCCTTCTTTTTGCGGGTGAACGTACGGTGGCGGTGGTGGCGATGGTGGTGGTGGTGGCGGTGTTGGTGGCGGTGGTGGTGGCGGCGGCGATGGTCTCAAAACTTTATTTTTCACGAGGTTTTCTGCATTCGGATGTTCGACACCCAAATCGACCCAGGACCAATTCGGATGCCGCTTGCCACTGATGTTAGCTGGTGATCAAACTCAAGTCTCTGTGTTCACAGTGCAGGGCACTAACCCACCGTATCACCTTCCTGCCCCCACCCTCCCACCCCCCCAAGGATTGTGATGTATGCCTGTAATGACAGCGTGACAAGACGAAAAACGACACGTGCAGTTCGTCAATATATAAATACATCGAAAGTTTAGTTTCTTACTGCATAGTTTTTGGTAGACTAGAGTTGGGCACGTTACGAGCAACCACATACCCATAGAAAAAGGTGTCGTGGTATACTGGATGTGCTGTGCCGGATGTGGAGATGGATAGATCCGGCTGAAATTAAGCCCTGGATATCTATCGGCAGATGTGGCCAATGAGCATCACTGTTGCGCTTGCGGCCTTTAGGTTGGTCCTGTCATGTGACTGTGAGTAGCGGACGCCACGGTGGTGAGATGTTAACTACCTCGCCTGGTATACAGGAGGTCTTGGCTTCGATCCTGACGCCTGCTGTGTATTTGGAGTTTGCGTGTCTCTCTCCCAGTGGTCGTGTGGATTTTTAACCGGGTCCTCCGGTTCTTTCCTCCACATTTTGAATCAACACGCGTTTAGAGTATTTGGCTGCGATACATTTCCAAGTGATAAGCCACTTCGTTGAGCTATAATTTGTGGCCTGATCGCTTTTTTAAAAAAATCTGCATAGCTCAGTTGGCCTCACCTGGTAAAATAAAAGTAGTTTAGTTTAGAGCCGGGATGATTTTCTACATGAAGTTTATAAATCAATGGAAACAAATTACAATCCACTACCTTTTTTCCAAACGGCTACTCGGGCCCATTTAATCATGGTCGTCACTCCCACGTGATGCCTCCCGAAGGTGTGAAACCCCCAACAATCCACGGCCAGCGTGAAGCGGTTGGAAGTGCCGGTGATGTCATCAAGCCACGCCCACCACAACCTCCCGTTCAGCGGCACACACGTGTGTGGTGTAAGACGTTTTTTCCTCCCAACTATTTTCCTGTTGCCCGATGAGTCGGGCAATCACTGACGCAATCGGACATGTGTTATATACGTACGTTTAACTTTTTTTGCACTGTACGTAGCCGACTCGTGTTGATGGGAGGTGCGGGATAGCCCGACTCTAGCAGCGTTGCGGCATCCTGGGTGGGCTAGAGTCCACCTCCGTGGCCGCGGCTTCACGGAGCGGTGATAGGGTGCCGTTGCGATCCGGCGATGTGAAAAACTATAAAAACAAAACTATTTTTATTTTCCCAGATAAGGCCCACTGAGCCTATCTAGCTCTTTTTTCAGAAGAGACTTGGCTATCACGGATGACAGCCCAGTGAAAGTGGCTTATCATGTGGAAATTTATAGCAGATAAATACTCTTGAACGGCCGTTCCTTAAATGTGGAGGAGAAAAATCCACACGACCATCGAGGAGCGAGATACGCAAACTCCAAATATACAGCAGGTGTCAGGGTTGGGATCAAACGCTCGACGTCCTGTATACCGGGCGAGGCGGTTAACATTTCGCCACCGTGGCACATGTAACCCCCCCCCCCACGTCCCTCCCCACCCTTCCAGGTGAACAGACAGAGAGGTGGAGTGGGATGGCAGCGATGGCTTCAAAAGGGATCCCTCCGCCGTGCCCTTTAATTTGACAACGGCCCATGCCGGGGGAATAAATCATTTCCCCGAGCGCAAGAGTGGCGTAGCCCTCTAATGAAAACAGCGTCGGTACAAATGGGGTCGCCCGCGCCTTGTAACCTCCTCGGGGTTTTCCTGTTTCCCCGAGACGGATCGGCCGGTGCGACGGACGCTCTAAATAATACGTAACCGGGGGGGGGGGGGGGGGGCGGAGTGCTGAAACGGGAGGAGACGGAACAACGGGCAGCCCAACGCTGTCCGTCACGTGATCTCCCCCCCCCCCCCCCACTTTCCACCGCCCGCTCGCTTCGCGAAGCCTGCGGGGTTCACCGAATGCCCCCTTTAGCCTGTGGAGTCCGCTCCGTGAAAGTAAGGACAAAATAAGCAAACAACCCCCCACACGCGAACACGAAGAGCGCTCGCACCGCTTCTCCGCTCTTCTCCCAGGCCGCACGCGGCCCCGTTCGTCCGATGGGAGTCCTGCAGCTAGCCAGTGCGGCATTCAGGCGCGGCCCTGCAGCGTCTCGCTCGCCCACAAGAATGGACTCGAGAGAGAGAGAGAGACAGCCCGTCGAGGAGATGTTACTTGGCCTGTTCTCTATAACATGGCCAGACGTTTTCGAAAGAGGTGGGAGCAGCACCCACGCTTGACCCCGCCTCACGCGACCTCCCGATCGACTAACTGCGGCGATCCCATTTCTACTGCTGGGTGGGCCGATGCGGTGGGGGTGTTGGGGCCGGGGAAGTGGGAGCGGAGGGGGGCAGTGGGGTCCATCGTATCAACTGGCCCGCCGGGAGCTCGAACCGTGGCCTCTGCATTGCACGACCGAGGCCGGCCCGGCGTCAAGTTGTGTCAACCATCGCCACGCGGACTCTGGAGGTCATCATCGCAGCAGCTGCAGCAGCAGTGGCTTTTGGCTGGCCATCGAACAAACGCGGTCACCTCATCACCGCGCTTTCGGATGCCATTTTTGCCCCGTCTAGAAATGCTCTTCCTTCCGATATTAAGAAGCTACGCACTTTTAAACCTAGATTTGAAAATAATTTCTTTAGAGCTGTTTTCTTTTTTAGTGTTTAGTTGGTTGTCCTTCCCCCGCACCTCCGATTAGCACTGTTGGCTACGTACGGCGCGAAATAAGTTCAATGTACAACATACATTGTGCTGACCGTGACAGCAGGAGGTGGTGTCCTGCACATACCCAGTGTTTCTTATCCCCCCCCCACTCCACCTACCCAGCTGATGGCCTGGCTGCTGGAACCAGAGCTTCTGGGGACGGGGGTGGGGGCTGTGGTTTATGATGTGTTTTGTTCAGAGCGAATGTTGCACCAAATTTCTCCACGCTGGTCAGTGCGGGGTCTGGTTAAGCGAGCACGTGTTTGTCTTGCTCATCGCCGTCTGCTGTGGCTGCGTGCCCCTATCCACTACAGCTACTCAGGACTCTCCGGCTGCCTTGCCATGTCAAAGGCAATGCACCGTGGAAGATGTAAACCAGAGAAAGATATTCAACTATGAACTATTTTTTCTGTTTTAGCAGGTAAGCCCCACTGAGCTATATAGCCGCTTTTTTCAGAAGCGGCCTGGCCACAAATGATTGCTCAACGAAGTGGCTTATGGCATGGATATTTACAGCAGCCAACTACTTTAAACGCGTGTTGGTTCTGAATGTGGAGGGATAAACAGGAGGACTCGAAGAAAAATCCACGCGACCACAGGGAGAGAACATGCAAACTCAAAATGTGCAGGGCCCGAATCGAAACCATGACATCCTGTTTACCAGGCGAGGTAGTTAACATTTTCCGGACAATCGCCCTCCTCCTTCATATTCTCTCTGAAGATTGTCCATTGGCCGGAACGCCAGCCCACTCGGCGTGAATCTCCTGTAAGGGCAGTGTGTCGTGAGCGTTTTGTGTTTGTCCCTCGACTCTTTCTCTTCTGTTTTAAAGAAAAAACAAGCCCTTCCGTTAAGCAACATGCATTGTATATCTCGGCTGATTACAATTTACTCCGATAAATGGTTTCTAAACTGGCGGGGGGGGGGGGGGGTTAAACGGTGAAAACAAAAGACGAAGATGCAGATTGCGAACGAGCGAGCACGTGGAGGGCGCACGTGGGGGGGGGGGGGGGGGGGTGACAGTGATGGATGCGTGGCACTGTACGGAGGCAGTAGGAAATAGCGGCATCAGTTGCGCAGGGCCCCGGTGTTGTGCAATTCCACGCATTCCATGTGCATTTCCTTAAACGCGGAGAAAAAGCAACTTTCCATTTATCAATCTGCCAACATCGTGGATAAATCTGTTTTTTCTCTCTCTCGTGCCGCCGTCATTAAAAGAAGTAAATAAACCCCCTACCCCAAAATCCGCTAATTCCCTCCGTGTTGAAGCAAACAAGGAGCGTCAAACAGTGTCCGCGGAGCTGAGCGTCAAGTGCGTGACGTTGTCCCATTTGCCACTTTACCGCGGCGATGACTGAGAGGTCGCAGGCTGCGTCGACAAAGCGTCTGGATCAGGGCTCGCGGACCCCTCCCCCGCCCCCCACGGCACTTCTTAACTGTGTTGCTCCTAACAAACGGCTACAGCCGGGAAAAGCCGAGGCTGGGAAAAATCCCGCGCCTGTGTTTTGGCTGTCAATTGGCGCGCATCTACAACCAGTGCCGGATTATCCTAGCAGCGAAAGTAGCTACAACACGCGTAGCAGCTACAACACGCGTAGCAGCTACAACAGGCGCTAAATGCCTTTAAGCTATCAATTCCGGTTCTGCACTTGCTCTATTACTATAGTATTATACTGCCTTCAACTTTTATGAACGACTGGGTGTTTAAGGTTAGCGATTTGTCGTGTTTTCTGGCTGTATAGCAAATGAAAACATAATATTACTTTACTGTGCAATTAAAAAAATAGTGTTTTAATATTCACGTGTTATTTTTTTTATTTAGGGCCCCTTTATAACGTATGCTACAGGGCCCGCACTAGCTTCATCCGGCACTGTCTACAACGCAAGGCGATAGACGGAGGCACCGCTGTTTAAAGGGAGGTGGGGAGCCCGCTGGGACCGAGCGAGAATCCCATTTTAAAGGGAAGGAACCGGACTTACAAAAAATAAACTTGTCGTCAGCCATGATCTATCCACTGCTGCATGAAGGCCTCCTTGAGCACGTTGTCATTTCCCATCCAAAGTAATCATCAGGTTCAACTGCCCAACACACCCCCCCCCCCCCCCACTATATGAAGTACAAATTGCGGTTCAGACAAGGTTTTGAAATGAGGTTTAGCAGAAGACACTTGGATATTTCCGAGCAGGGGATCCGATAGGCCATTAGCAGCTGGGGTTTGTCAGCTCCCGCCCAGCATGTGAAGTGGAATAGCAGACGCTGACAAGGCATCGCGCCACTGTCCCAACGCTTTCCAACCAACGCTTTCCAACCAAAGTTGTAAAGCGTTGACGAATTGGTTTTGTCCGTCTGTTCGTCCGCTCGTCTGTGTGTCAAGGGGTCACGACAGCTCTCGTAACAACGACCCAGTACGAACCAAACCCAGATTGTAACGCTGCGTTGCCATTAGGAGCTAACAACTTTATTCAAAACGGTAAAATGGCACGAAAGCTTTGGCCAAAAACCATGGGAAAAATAACGATTTGCAAACATGGATATGCTCTTTGCCCTGGGCTCTTTTCTGTCGGTTTCTGTGCCGCGAATTTGAAACTGTCGGGCACAAATGCGGCTCGGAAAGCTTTGTGCAATGCTTTGCGTGATTGTGTTCCTCGTTTAATTTTTACCAGCGGTTTCGGAAGAATCATTTACGGCCGTTCATTTGAGGATTGGCCTGTTTTGCCGCCAGTCGTGATCTCTCATGCAACGAGCCGGGGACCTTTGTGTTTCGTTTGTTTTCGTCCCCCCCCCACCACCTTCGATTAGCACGGTCGGTGACGTACGGTGCGAAAGAAGTTCAACAAAGTAAATACATTTTTGATTGAAAGCTTTCGTGACTGCAGGGATTCATATTCTTGGTTCTTTCGGTAAAGTCACGTAGAAGGGAAACAATAAAATAATAAAAATATAAAACAATAAAATTCTCTTCCTGTGAATTTCACACCTGATGGTGATTGCTTGTGTTGCAGTCGAAACGTCGTGAGAATTTTATTGTTTTATTATTTTATTGTTTCCCTTCTACGTGACTTTATCGAAAGAACCAATAATATAAAGTAAATACCTTTCACTTAAAAGGCAGTGTTAGAAACGAATGCGTTGAGTTTAGTGCCGTGAAATAATTAATTAGCTGCTAATTATAAATACAGAGGAGACATCATCACGACATCGGCGCTGCACTCTGCTCCTCCTGATGCAAACATGTGACTCAACCACCACGGTGTAAACTCATAGTTGTTTTGCTCCACATCAACGTCAGCCGTAGAGAAGACGAAGGAGAAGACAGAGATCTACAGACGTGTGGGCAGGAAACCCGAGCGCCGGTAGAAACCTGCGATGTTGTCTAACAACAACAGCAGCAACATTTAACAGCAACAAGAGTGAGAATTTGTGGCTTTTACCGCTCGAATGAGCATTGAGCCACCGCTCGTCTCCCGTTTACATCCACCTCAGCCATTTGGTCCGATCTTGTGAACTATCCTCCATTTGCATCGATTTGCCTAATTCAGTCACTTTCCTCTCCAGAAATGACATTACATTTCTTGTAATATTAACCGTTCAGCGCGATTCACGTTCTTCCCTAAGCCTTTTTCACATCTTTAAACATTTACATTTGCTACCAATAATATTGATGTAGATTTATAGGGCGCCCCATGAACAATGTATCTCGGAGCGCGATGCATTTAAGGGGAGGAATTGAATCGGTGACAAGTAACCGGGGCGAGAGAGATGAAGGAGGACAGATAGAGATCAACTGTGAGCTCCTCAACTCCAAGGGCGTTGAACTCCAGAGCCGTCGTGGGCGCCGTGCGGACAAAATCCCCGTGGGGACCGGTGGGTTCGGAGCCTGGAGCCCGGTTGCGCAAGGGGGGGCTGCCAGATGTTAACTACCTCACCTGGTACACAGGAGGTACGTGAGTTCGATCCCGACCCTGACGCCTGCTGTAAATTTTGAGCTTGCTGTGTCTCTCTTTCCTATGGTCGTGTGGATTTTTCTCCGGGTCCTGCGGTTGCTTCCTCCACATTTAGAAGCATCGTGCGTTTAGAGTAATTGGCTGCTAGAAATGTCCACGTGATAAGCCACTTCGTTGAGCTATCGTTTGTGATAGCCAGGCCGCTTCTGAAAAATATCTGTCGAGCTCGATGGGCCTTACTTGGTGAAATGAACAAAATAGTGAAATAGTTATGAGATTCCACAGTTGTATTTCATCACGTTTATTGGGTGCGTTAAATACATAGCTCCGAGTAATGTGTTTGCTTTCTGATAAGCGAAGGATGTACTCGTTAAACCGAGGTGCGTTGCGGGTGTATGTGACTTTTTTAAAAATCTTTTTTAGATTTCGTAATTCGTCAAAGTAAAATGTTTTGACGAGACGTAGCCCACGGCTCTTGGAAATGGCCAGGTAAAGGGGCCACGGTGCTTAGTGGCACATTTGTGAAAACAAAGGGAAAAAACCCCGTATCATATTCCGCTTAGCAACGGCAGCGGATCGTCATTCTCCATTACAAAGCCCTGCCGCTGCTGTAGCAATAACGATGTCCCTACCATTACAATTGATTACGCTATATTGCCAACGTTGCACAGGTTAAATATTAAGATTTCACCTTTGTTTTGCACCGTGAGCTATATACGCGTGCTCATATCAGCGTGGCATCAAAGGGAATTGCAGACTCATTTCCATTTCCACTTGGCAAGTCTATATTATTTAATCTGTGGCTGTGGTTGGCAGGACCACAAATTGGGTTTGATATCAAATCACGTTAATGTGTTTGGAATTGAATTAGATGTTAAACCAATTCATTCCGATTCATCTAATTTCGTTTCCAGTGGGGCAGGACACATCAGAAGCCTAAACTTGTTTAAGCCCCACACACACACACACAGAAAACGCTACTTTGAATTTACTAATGCTTCACTTGGAGAATTGTGTTCATCAAAGGGTATCTCTTAAATGCGCCGCGCTATCGTGGGTGTTTTTTTTATTTCTTCAGATGATAAATTGACGTTCTTGGAAACTCACTGGGGGCATTGTTACGTATTGAAATTCCGCAATTACCCGTTGTGTTTTCTGGTTACAAATCGGCGGATCTCTCTCTGGCTGTCTGACGACGCGACCCAACTCGGCCATACCGCGCGTGGCCTGCGCGTGCGTGCGGTCCCCTCGTGTCTCGCGAAGCTCAAGCAGCTTTTCTTGAGCCCGGTTCGTACATCCCTTGAGGGATGGCGAGGATGCTGTTGTAGGTGTTGGGGCTGATGGCGGTGCTGTGGGTGTCCCCCCCCCCATCCCCACCGTATGCAGTGTGGGGGGTTTTCTCCGAGTTCTCCCACACGAAGCCAAACTCTCAATGCAAACACCCTCGTGCGGGTCTTTCGTGTCCTGAGTACTCGGCGGGGCCTTTTTGCAGGTAATTATAGGGGCATTTTAAGTGTTGACATTTGTTTTACGTGCCGTGTGTGGTCATTTCCACCGTTGTGCCACTGTACAAGAGAACACTGTGCCATGGTGACGTACAGTGTAACGATACATCGTGGCACAAGTTTCGATTCTGCATCTCGCGATACATCCGTTTTAATAGCGTGCGTTGGAATCCACGTGTCTCTTTTTAATTATTACACGCCTTTTATTAACTCGCTGTTGTCTGTTGTTGAAGTTGTTGTGTCCTGAAATCTTGTAACTCAATTGTAACCCACTTCCCAATGTGGTGTCGACTGCAAACTTGGTATACTTATGTCATACTGATAACAATACTATATTCTATCATAAAAATAAAATATTTTTTTAAACATTCTTTTTTAGATGTTATGTGTCGGCTTGGGTATAATTGGCCACGGCCCCTTACGTTGTGGCAAGCTTCGGGGCCACTTCCTGGAGTCGTGGAGTTTTGCCATGACTAGTACATTTCATAAAAGCGTGTTTAAAAAAAAAGTTTTTGTAAAATATTACTTATTTTAATTCATATATGTTGCATGTGATGGGTTCACGTGACCACTCTAGCTGCGAGAGTCTGCCACACTCACCACAGTGAATAAAAAAAGAACAGATGAATTATGACTATTCACTGAATAGCAAATATAAATACCCCTACTATATTCTTGGTTCTTTCGGTAACGGCACGTAGAAGGGAAACAATAAAATAATAAAAATATTAAACGATACAATTCTCACGACGTTTCGACTGCAACACAAGCAATCATCATCAGGTGTGAAAATGATGATTGCTTATTTTGCAGCCGAAACGTCGTGAGAATTTTGTTTTATATTTTTATTATTTTGTTGATTTTACCGAAAGAACCAAAAATATGAATCCCTGCAGTCACGAAAGCTTTAAATCAAAATACCCCTACTGTTAAGGTAATTACGAACCCCTTGTTAATTCCACCGCTGGATGAAACTCTTCCCATGCTGTATCAGTCACGGGGTGTAGTTTTTGCCATACTTTGCCATGCTCGTCAATGTTGGTGACGCAGAGATACCCGTGACCGTTTCAGGTATCACTCGCCACGCTGTGATGATGTTTGCCACGGCCACGAATCAAACTCAGTTGCGCCGCTTTCAGAGCGCAGTGTGCTGAACGCCGCACTGCGCGGTTCCCTGCTGCTGACGTTGCCAGCGTGTGGGTTATACACAGAACTGGCTTCACTACCCGACTTTCGCCCGAGACTTGGATTCTCGTCTTGGATTAATAACACGGCCTACGCGGAGGGTTTTCAGTTTTTCAGTTTCATTTATTAGGATTTACCCTGTGAGCCATTCGGCTGTTTGGGGGCGGGGGGGAGGGTGCGTGACGTCAGCAGGCACACTGCGTGACGCTGCCGCATGCGGGTGACATCACATGTGACGTCACCGCTCACTTGCCGTGCAAAATAATATATCCATTATTGCGCCCCCCCCCCTCCCAAAAAAATACAAAAGTCTCTTTTTATACTTTTTGCATTGTGTACAGTCTGGAAGCTACCCACATGCCAAATTTGAAGTTTGTTGCATGTTGCGAAGTATGCTAAACATTTCGAACAGACACATTAACAAATTTCCCTTTTTTATATATATCACAGATCGTTCGTCACCACGAGCCAAGTCCATCCGCGCCAGAGCGGCCACGTTCAATACTGCCAGCGGAGACGTAACAATCGTTTGCCTGTAGGGGCTATCGGTCACTCAATTAATGGTGCTGCCTCAAGGTCCGTCCAGAAAAACCTGGACGCGACTCACTTGAGGCGCCATGGCTTGGAGCGAATTAGACCCTTATTAACTCCGGGGGGGGGGGTGGGTGAACTTGAGGAGACAATACCCCGAGACCCATTCGTTAAAACCGCTTTTCATCCCCAGGTGAACCGCGTGGCTCTGAGGTCAGCGGAGGGCTGAGCCGGCACCGCTGAGATGTCCCTCGGTGTGGATACGTCGCGTCGGCCACCTGCGATTAAATCGGATTCTCAGGTGAAGCGAGTTGATGGTGTCTCAGCTTGGGTCGCCAAATGAACCACACACAAAATATCTGTATATTAATAATAGAGTAAAATTTGTTTTGGTTATATCGCGTGAATATAAATGTGTCGTTAATTCTGCCACCACACAATACGACCAATCAGTAGGGTTTGTCACGTAAACAAAATGTGACAATTAGTTACTCGTGCAGCACACCGGTGTGTTGGAGAGTAAACCCACAACATTTAGAAATCGAGTACAACGTTTAGCGGGTAATTGCAACCGGCATCATCAGGCGATAGCCAGAATTGTGGGGAATTCCTCCCGTTTCGGTCTTGAATAGAGGGAGTAAATGTGATGTCGTCACTGCTGCGAAGACCATAGGGGGTTGATGTAGTCATTAATTACAATTACAAATATATATTCACAAAATACTAAAAATTTTAATTGTGCCTGCACTTAATCTGCCAGAATTCCATCTCTAAGAATGAAAAATATTGTTTTGTACCGTTGTGCGGTGAATATTTCTCTCCGCGGCGGGGGGTGGGTAGTGAAGTGCTATGCCCTGAGTGTGGATAAGAGGCCACTTGAGGGCTTGCAGAGATCTCAGAAGTCGTTCTGCGTTATCTCCTTCCGCTCACCGTTCTCTGACACACGCTACGACAGATCCGAGCGGACCCTTCGTCTCGTGACACGGCGCTGATCGCACAATTGGGATAAAATTGAGGGGCGGCGGCGGGGTGGGGGGGGGGAGAATGTAACCCCTCGCCCTCCAAAAAAAAGAACCACTTTGCTCCGTGTCCCTGAACCATTTTGCTCGTGGCATCTGTCCTCACCAAAGTAGTTTTGTGACAGCGCTGGGTGAGTAATGAAGAGCGCGTGTGTGCGAGTTGACTCGGTGGCTTTCGCATGCTGAGTCTGCTTAGGGCTGCTGATCCATCGCCTCTGATATCTTGGCTCCTGACTCGGAAGCCGTGGGGCAAACGGGCGGGCAGGGGAGTGAGTGAGACGCTGTCAGCGTTGTAAGGCCCCTCATGTGCACGGAATCGTGCAGCGAACGCCGTCCGCTCCGCGTTCATTCTCGTGCCGACGTACAGAGACGTGAACACCGACGCAAAAAGGCATGGGCGGCACGTCAGCGGTAGTGGCCACGGTCAATCCGCTGCTGGATGACGACCCCCCCCCCCCGAGCGGCTGCCACCTCTAAAATGATCCCGCGACGTAACGATCCGCCCAACAGCTGTTCACGAACTCATTTCGTTGCTCCATCTCCCCTGTGGACGTATTCTCGGACGCGTGACAGATGCAAGGAAACATCGATTGATTAGATTATCGCAGGTCCCGAAGGACGCGTCGCATTGCATGTGCAGGCATCGGTGTGGTTTTATTTTTTATTTTTGTGGCGTTCCAAGCCGCGCCACCTCTCCCCCCGTTTCTCCGTGCACTATTCGGCTCTTGTTCCATTTGCGCCGTCAGTGTCAACGGCAACGTCCACCTTCGTGTACGTCCGCCAGTCTCCACACTTTCCATGAGGCTCCTGCGTCGTGAGGTTTTTTTGCTCGTTTCAAGGAGTGTGTGCTCTGCGCGTTTTTTTAGGAAGCGACTGGAGCTGTGCACTTTTAAATCTAGATTGAAAACTAATGTCCTTAGGACTGATTTTTGTGTTTAGTTTGCTGTCCTCCCCCCCGGCACCTCCGATTGAGCACAGTTGGCTACGTACGGTGCGAAAGAAGTTCAACGCACATACGTGTCGGAGGAAACTTGAGCGCCTGCGGAAACCTGCCATGAATTTAACAGCAACGGTGACGTCTAACAACAACAATAGTAAGACTCGTGGTTTCCCACTCAATTGAGCATTGCACCGCTTATCTTCCTTTCACAGCCCCTGAGCCAGTGATGAAAATTCCACATTCCTACGGCAGGGATGAGTCTATCCACAGGACTAAAACCGCTGACTTCCCCACAAAGTGGTGCTAATTGTATCGACCCCAGTGGGATGGTGGGTTGAGTAAACCCGTAATCTTGCGATCGCGAGCCGCTCGCTCAACCCTTGGAACCACATGGCCAGATATGATCATTCACACGGAGCCTCTTGCTGCACTGCCATATCTCGTCCGACTCGCAGCTCAGCAAGTTTGGGCAATTTAGATCTGCGTGCATGAAACTGCCACCCCAGCCGTGATGTGGATAAGAGGATCAGTTCGCACTTTTTTGAGACCAATTCTAGGTGGGGCCTCTTATCCCTGGCCAAACGCTGGTAATATGAGGTTATGCATCTGTATATAATGGGATTTTGTTTTGTGGAACAATAGGGAGTGTGGATAATCAGAGTGGAAGATATGAGGATTTCAGATGAGAGAAGATAGACTGCAATGTATTTATAAAATTGTAACCGCAACAATGCGATTGTCTTAACTTAAATTAAGCATTCTACTCTAAGCTTGTATTGCTGGAACGGACTTGGCCCAAGTGAAAACTGACCAGACTGATCACAGCATTGCCTCAACCCTGAAGACTGATCACAGCATTGCCTCAACCCTGAAGACACAAACCAGCACTATAAAAGGACTGACTATCTGTGAAAATAAACAATTTTCCCAAACCGCTGCCTCGTCAGCTTCCATATTGCTAATGAATACGCGCGAGGGCAAATGCACGTCGGAGAGGGTGACGGAATTCACACACATTCATGATTTTTCTTCCTTGGTATATATATTTTGGAATCCCTGCCTTTGGGAAATAGTAGGATGGATAGGTTTCAACACCGTCCGTCTTAACAAAACAACTTTGTTATTTTGACAGCGCTGTATTTTCGAGCTCTAGTTATTGTCACGAGCACCACTGGAGGAAGGTGCAGGATGCAGAGACAGCGAGACTCTGGGCCCCCAGGGCCCAATGCTGCACACAAACAAAAGGCAAAGATCCCCCACGTAACCTACACAGGCTGGAGGGCAAGGGCTGTCGTGGCGGCGGCCGGTACCACGCTTCGCCAGCTTTGACTCCCCCTGCCTGATATTTATAACTCTCCACCAGCTGGTCATTTGAGGCTGAGTCGGCTTAGAGGTGGCTCAGGACCAGTTCAGATATTCACCACCGATGTTGGCCATGAGCGGGTATCAAGCTGGGGTGTCCAAGTTCGCGGTGAGGCGTGCTAACCGCAAACGCGCATACACGAGGACACACACACACACACACAAGCGCGTGCGCACGCCTGTCGCGCCCTCTCCATATCCTCCCTTGCGCCAGGAGGCTCGCTCGCTTCCTTCCCGCGCGCCGCTGAGGTGGTGCCATCACTCTCGATGAAGTTCTGGCGGAGATCATTTCTGCCCGTTTCCCCGCTGCCTGATTTATGGGCCCACGCAGACCCCGCCTGGAACCTCAACGTGCCACTTCCCGCGATTGTTGAGGGTGGCGGCTTGTTTGTTTTCTCTGCGAGACGAAGCGCTCGGACCTTCGGCGGGGTGGGGGGGGGGAGGCCCCCCGCTCCGACGACGCAGCACCGCGCTTAACAACTGACCGCCCGCCTTTGGCTGCGCCCGTTTGAACTCTTGTCTTCCAAAGGCGCTCGGTGGCGAGCCGTCGTGGATGGGCGGGCCTCGTGGTTTGAGTTGCTGCGGAATTTGCCATCGCCCTTATCCTTCTTTCTCAACCACGGTCAATTCACTGCTGGGTGGAGGCCCCGCCAAGCCGTCGCCGTGCACCAGCGTGGTATTTGTGTTTTTAATCTCAATCCGATGGCGTTGAGATGATCTCATCGTCCCGATCTCATCGCCTATTTGACACTCTCCTTTCGCTGTCATTTCATCACAAGCCTCGTCCATCAGCCAAGTATGCTGTCTAGCCACGATGTGTCCTCCGACATTATTGAAAAGTCAATATGTTATATTCTTGGTTCTTTCGGTAAAGTCACGTAAAAGGGAAACAATAAAATAATAAAAATATAAAACAATAAAATTATCACGACGTTCGACTGCAACACAAGCAATCATCATAAGGTGGTTTTCACACCTGGTGGTTTTCACACCTGGTGATGATTGCTTGTGTTGCAGTCGAAACGTCGTGAGAATTTTATTGTTTTATATTTTTATTATTTTATTGTTTCCCTTCTACGTGACTTTACCGAAAGAACCAAGAATATCAATCCCTGCAGTCGCGAAAGCTTTAAATCAAAATTTAAAGTCAATATGCTGTCACTAATTTGCATTTGGTTTCCTGATTCTAGTTTGCGTTCATTCTGTCCCTCGGCGTAATTCAAAGAGTGGGCTTCTCCACGCTTCTTCGCACATTTTACGAGCCGTGTTCCGCCAGGGTGGCGCAGTGGTAACGCCTGTGCCTCCTAAATAAAAAGGACCTGGGTTCGATTCTTGACTAGGGCTCCTTTTTTGTGTGGAGTTTGTTGACTCTCTCCCCCTGTCATGCATGGATTTGCTCAAGGTTCTCCGGTTGTGCTCTCATAGATAAAAATAAAACAATGTCATTCATGTTGGCCGAACAACCCAATGTATGAGGACCCTTCTGAAATATAATCTTCAAACTCACTGTGGCTTTCCTCAGAAAATAAATAATTATTAATGTTCCAATCTTTTACAATTTATTACTGCCATAATTAAAAGATCATTATTCTTTCGGAAACCTCTTGTGCTGTTTACATAGCTCGTGCGTGTAATGAGTCAAACCGTCAGAAGTTTAAGGAAATGAAACCCAAACTAAACGATTAAACTATTTTTTATTTTACCAGGCAAGGCCCACTGAGCTATGTGGCTCCTTTTCAGCAGCGGTCTGGCCACGAATGATAGCTCAACGAGAAGTGGCTTATCACGTGGAAATGTATAGCAGCCAAACAATCTAAAACGCACGTCTCTAAGCGTCGAGTGAAAAACCGGAGGACCCGGTGAAAAATCCACTCGACCGCGGGACGAACGTGCAAACTCCAAAAATTCAGGCGTCAGGAAGCCCGGATCGAACCCGTGACCTCCCGCATACCAGGTGAGACAGTTCACATCTCGCCACCGCAGCGGCTAAGGAATGAAAGCGGTCGTGACGCGCTGGAGCTGGGCGATTCGCCCTCGTGATCGCGGACGCCTGAGAGGAGGACGGTCCCTACGATTAGTGCAACCGCCGAGAACGCCGTGCTGAGATCACGGCAACCACGAAACGGATGCCCAGTTTTTGAGGCGGCCGCGCATCCTTTCACCGGGCCATCCTCCACAACGGCCCCAGTAGTGTGACCGTATCTGAAGGTGTGCGCAGACGAAAACCGGAGAGGGGGCGATGGTGGCACGACGCAGCCGGAAGTGTTAAACCAATCGATATTAAACGCTAAACGGAATGAGCAACGAGCTACGGGCTGCGTGGGTTTCGGCGGTTACACGGCATCGCTCTTCGATGTGTTTTTTTGGGGGGGGTTTTCTCTCGGCGTTAAGTCTGACATTTCTCTCCTCGCCCGCTGCTGGGAGCTCTGGGAACTCCCGAAAAAGCTGCCGGCAGCATCAGAATATCTATACTGGAGCAATCCGAAGGGCTATGAAGCTACAGATGTGCAGATGCGATCTGCTTGAGGCCGTTGTGCATTCGGCTCTTGCCATCCAGTGGGGGGGGGGTCGGGGGTCGTCCTCCGCACCCAGCGATCGTGCCGCGCATTCTGGCTGTCAAGCCGTCGCGTCCCAAGTCTTCCACGCCGATCGGTGTTGCCGGGTTGACACAGCAGCAGCAGCAGCAAAACCACTCAGAGGCGTGCCATCCCTGCCCGGTGATGCGATCCACCAGCGATGGGACCATCTGTGCTGCGTGGATTATTTATTGTGTTTTAATGAAGACATTAACCCCTGATATTTTCTCGGGTTATTAGGCACCGATGGGGCAGCGCTCGGCAGCCGAGGGAAGGTCCCCGCCCCCGTTCCCCGTGGCGCTCGCTCCCATCTGTATTTAATCCGTTCTTAATATGCAGCGGCGGGCAATTTGAGCGCTCGAGTGTGGAGGCTGGGGCCGGGCCCAAAAATAATCCCCGGCGCGGTTCGGAGGAGGCGGTGGCGTTTCTCTCTCTCGAGCGCCGTGGCGTCCCTATCCTGATCCGCTCTTTATTCGTCTGGATCAATAGCAGTCTTCCCTCCCCCACCAACCCCCCCGCTACCACCCCCGTAAACTGCGGACAAGATTATCCGTCAGATAAAGGTCACCGCCATTCTTAAAGTTTAACCCTCTTTGACTTTTCTCTTTTCCTCGGACGGTGCGATACAGTTGACTCGGCGCGCGCGATGGGTCCACTCTGGGATGTCGACCGTCCCGCGATCGCTTGAAGGGCTGACTTCGCCAAAGCGCGCCAGCCGTCGCCCCCCCTTGTTTTCATTGCCGCGGTGACCACTTAACTCCGATTGATTTATTTATTTTAAATGCTGAAAGTCCGCTCTCGTTTTGAAAAGTGTTGTGCAAGACGTCAAGAATAGCCGATTGTGCGAATGCCATCGTTTTGTTGTTTGTTTTAAACGTCCCTCCCTAGCGGGGGTGGAGAGAACGAAACGAATACACAAGGCGATCCATTTATAGACACCCCACCAAACTAACTTGGTGGGGTGGGTGGGGGAGACATTGCAGAGAAAAGCCGCCGGCACGCGTCTCCCACCAATCTCAATTCAAGCACCAAATCTCTTAACAGCTCTCTACCGTCTGTAAGATGGAGAAGAAAGTAAGAGGGGATCATTTGAAATCAGTGGGGCATCTATAACTGGATCGGTCCCGTACTCCTACACGTGTACACGCTCGTTCGTCCGTATCTCAGTCCGCTGGCCCTGGTGAGGGTCGCGGCGGGCAGCGTGTTGATTAGTGGCGGTCCACACCTCCCTTTCACTACACTATACACTACTCGACGATACACTACACAATACACGACTATACACTACACAATACACTGCTATACACTATACTCTACTATGCACAGACTCCAGCTCTTCCTGGGTAATTCCCAGGCGTTCCCATGGCCAGCCGAGCGACGTCGTCCCACCGTCAGCAGCGTGGTCCTGGGCCGGCACCAGCGATCGTGCTGCTGCCCGGTAGAGTTGCAGGGACGCTACTGCTACCCGGTAGAGTTGCAGGGACGCTACTGCTGCCCGGTAGAGTTGCAGGGAGGCTACTGCTGCCCGGTAGAGTTGCAGGGAGGCTACTGCTGCCTGGTAGAGTTGCAGGGACGTTATTGCTGCCCGGTAGGGTTGTAGGGACGTTACTGCTGCCCGGTAGATTTGCAGGGACGTTACTGCTGCCCGGTAGAGTTGCAGGGGCGTTACTGCTGCCCGGTAGAGTTGCAGGGACGTTACTGCTGCCCGGTAGAGTTGCAGGGGCGTTACTGCTGCCCGGTAGAGTTGCAGAGGCGTTACTGCTGCCCGGTAGAGTTGCAGGGACGTTACTGCTGCCCGGTAGAGTTGCAGGGACGTTATTGCTGCCCGATAGAGTTGCAGGGACGCTACTGCTGCCCGGTAGAGTTTCAGGGACGTCACTGCTGCCCGGTAGAGTTGCAGGGGGAGTCGATCTTACCAGGTGCCCGAACCCACCTCAACCGGCTCCTCTCGATCCGGATGAAGAGCGGCGGCTCGACTCTGAGGCTCTGCCGGATTGCCGAGCTCCTCGCCCGACCGCGGAGAGTGGTGAGCCCGGCAACCCTGCAGGGAGAAACCTCATTTCGGCCCCTTGTACCCGCGATCTCATCCTTTCGGTCATTACCCAAAGCTCACGACCATAGGCGAGGGTAGGAACGTGGATCGACCTGTAAACCGCGAGCTTTGTTCGAGAACTCAGCTCCCGCCTCACTGCCACGGGACGGTGCAGTGCCCACGAAACACCGCGGACGCCGCGCCGATCCGCCGGCCGATCTCCCGCTCCCACTCACCATCGCTCGCGAAAGAGACCCCGGGGTACTGAAACTCCTCCCGCTAAGGGCAGCTGTCCCCCCCTCACCTGGGGTGGACAATCCACGTAGATGGATAATAGTGCGGGGGCGATCCATGTGTAGGTGCCTCATTCGTAGAAACCGCGCCGTAAGTAATAATGTGGGAGATATCCATGCGGAGAGCACATTTTTATTTCAAAGCTTGTACGTACACATCTCCCCACCAATCTCACGACTCGCATTAAATCCGCGAACACCCTCCGCTCTGCACGGCACGGAGCCGTCACAACATTCGCTCACTCCCCTGCTGGGAAGAAAGTAAAAGATGCGCGGGAGGGGGGGGGGCCTCATTAGAAATGAGTATCTGTAAATGGATCGCGAAGCGAAGGCAGCGGCGGTGGTCGATTGAGAGCCTTAACGGCGTGCGATATTTTTCGGCCAATCGCTCACATTTTTATCTGCGCTCATTTGAATTCTCAAGGCCAGCTAAATACCCATAACTCATGGGCCGCGCGCGCACACACACACACACACCACACAAAGTAAAGTTCAGTTCTATAATTGATCACTTGGAAATGTGGTCTTGTGGTCTCTTCGAGTGGAAAGCATGACATTCTGGAATATATCTGAGTGGCTGTTTACACAGCTGACTTCGTCTTCTCTTCTTCCTGTGAAGGGTTATTTTTAGACGCTGACATCTGTGAACCGAATGTTGTCTTAGAGAATTCCTTCATGTGTACAAGGCAGCGGTCCCTTCGGGCTTTTTATTTACTTAACATTCTTCATCATAACTTGCCGAGTCCACAAATACTCAAATGGCAATAGATCTGATAAACGAAATCTCTGGCTATGAGCGTTGAAAATTAAGATAGGCGTCGTGATGAATTGCACGCCTTTGAAATGGTGAAAAACCCCGACGATTTATCCTTCTCGCACGTAATAGTACTTTTTTTCTTTTAAACTGTCGCTCGCCGCAGAGACGTTGCCATCTGGTGAAATCACGTAGCTCTCGTGAACTCTTGAGCTTGAGCCCGGCGGCCAGCGAGCGCCAGAATATGAATGGACTAGCAGCACCCTTGCCTGCTATGGTTTAATGGTCAGCACACCGGACCAGCAATCCATTGAATCTCAGTCGGAAACTAAACTATTTTTTTTATTTTACCAGGTGAGGTCCACTCTGTTTTTTTTCAGACATGACCTGGCTAGATATGATACCCCAATGAAGTGCCTTATTCAGTGGAAATGTTACGCAGCCAAATACTCGAAATGCATGTGGATTCTAAATGTGGAGGGAAAAACTGGAGGACCCAGATAAAAATCCACACGAACACGGGGAGAGAGAACACTCAAACTACAACTATAGAGCAGGCGTCAGGGTTGGGATCAAACCCACGACCTCATGTATACCAGGCGTGGTAGTTAACATCTCGCTGCCTCGGCGCCCCAGTTAAACAACTGTGCAAGTTTCTCCCCCACATCTCTTCCTACCCCACTGCCTCTCGCCAACAGAGCAGTATAAATGGCTTCACCAATAGTTGGTCTATTGACAGGTTGGTGGCGTAAAGTGTGGGTACTCTCACCGTTTTCCAAGACGTCTGGCTCGTGTGGAAGAGTAGCGAAACAAAACAAAACAACCCTCCAGAGGGGAGCTCTCTGGAGCTTGCCTCTCGTTATTGGAAGCCCTTCCGCCAGCGGTGGTGCGACCAGGCGGTCGTAGGACCTCAACCTTTACCCTTAACCCCTTTGCCCGCAGATCCTTGCACGTGCCGTCTTTCAATTCGCCCGGCCCGGTTTGCCGTCGGTCGTTCGCAGAGCACCGTCTTGAGAGGGGCGCGCGGCAGTCGTGCAGTAGAAGTTGAAGGCACAGCCCTGCAATTGCTTGAATCCGAGGTCCCTCGCGTTGACTGTTTATAGGGGTTCCACTCTCTACCCCCCTCCGCCCCAGCACCCCCCCTCCGCCAGCCCCCCAGCACACCCCTCCCTCCCATTCCCCGCACGTGTGGCTAACTCATGACAGCGGTAATGCCTCAAGCATGCCGCTTTCTGTCGTTTCCAACAAACGTGCGCTGATTTGTGGCAACCAAAAGTTGCATGTAAATATAGGCGCTGCCCTGCAACTGCTCGCTCACAAAGCTGCTGGCGGAAGTGCCTCCCCTAGCGGGAGCTCGAGAGAGAGCCCTTCTCATGGAGGCTCTGGAGAGCCCCCTCTCTAGGCGTATTTGGTCTACTCTTCCACGCTGGCCAGACGTCTTTGGAAGAGGTGAGAGTACCCACACTCTTTGACGAACTGTGGCTGTACCCATTGTATCGCTGGGTGGACGTTGGCGGGGGTCGGGGAGGTCTGAGAAACTTGCCCCATTCCTTAAATTTTCTCAGAATCAGAATGTTTCATTTAGACTGGAAGAATCCGATGAGCAACTGCCACCCCCCGGAGATCAAGTTGATCCGGCGGACTGATTGATTGCTCATGTCCTCACGTTTTTGCATCTCCGTTGATTTGTTGGAAAATAAATTGATCTCTTTGCGAGGATGTGCGGGCTGCGATCTACTGCCAATCAGCCGTGCACCTTTCGAAGTCGGTCTAAAAGCTCGCCAGATCTTGGGGCAAATCACAGCGCATTGGCATTTTCCTTCGCCCCCCCCCCCCCCCCAGAAAAAAAAGCTGATAAATGGTTTTGTTTTCCTTTTAGTTTATGCGCTTCGGTATAAAATTCCACCGACGAGAAAAAAAATTCCAAAGGCGCTTAAAACTTTCGCGGGAGTCGCGATGTTTTGGCAGCTCGGCCACCAGTTTGTGATTACATCTATTTTAGGGATTTCAAGAAAGGCAAGGGTCATCTGCGTTGGAATGAAGCCTGCGGCTTAGCCACGGGCCGGTGGGCCTGACCTCTCTTGACATTTCCCTTGCTGAGCCCCACTGCCTATGCACTCAAATTCTGCTCCCTAATACCCCGTGTGTGCCCTCCCAAAAATTTCCCCTCCACCTCTCTTCCCTGAGCAATCGCCCACCGCTGCCCCCACCCCGTCCCAGCTCACCCATCGCCGCGTCACCCCTGCTCTGCCCCCATCCCATTCCCCCCCCCCCCCCGCCTCACTTTCTCTCCGCTCTCGCTACCGCCCCCATAATAAGGAGGCCGCCACCGCCTGAAGACAGCCACCGCCCCATGTGACCACTGCCCCTTCCCTCCCCCCCCACCAAGTGCCCCCACCCTGTCACCAGCGCTGGCTGTTGACCCTTTCACTACATCCTGACCCCCCTCCTCCTCCTCCTCAGAATCCTCCTCCTCTGTTTTCACCTCCTCCTCAACACTTTCCCATCGTCATTACTATGCCCCCCCCCCCGCACACCCCGAATTCCCGTGCATGCCGGGCGGAGGAAGAGAGGATGGGTCTCAAGGTCACACCTGGGCGCCGAAGGGCAGTGCCAAGTTTAATTAACTCTTCGCGAGCGGATTAATCTGATTCGGTGTCTCTCGCCGCGGCTCCGCTTCTCCCAGTGGCACGGCGATCCCCCCTGATAATGCAATCTTCTCTCTGCCGCCATATGCCAGGGAGGTGCTGGGAGACACAGATAATGTGATTAGCCCCCCTCTCGCTGTCTGCGCCATCGGTGCGTCTCGCCGCGGATTGCTGACCCGTAATGGGGTTTCATCGAGTCCGCGGAGTTAAAGTCACCCCGACCTCGTCGTCGCGATCTGTTGCTGGTGGCCAAAAGACGCGAGCGACCGCGTTTGAAATGTTACCCTGGGCGCGCGCGTCTGTCTTTAAGCCCTTCGTGCAGATGCGAAATTGTGTTTCATGTCATTGTATCATCTGCAGTGTTGGTTTTATCGTTTCATGCAACAATGCGGGGGCTTCGTTTCTCACTGGATATTTTGTGGGTGGCTGGTAGGTTGGAGTAGGTGGCACGTGACTAACAGCAGTCCACAGTGAGTGGTATATTGAATGTGGTGTGCTCACTGCGACAAAAAAATAATTTCTGAGTCGCTTACCCGGACAAACCCGGGTGTTTATGTTGTCAACAGTACAGTATCTAATGTGTTACGTATGAATTGTAATCTTCCCTTCACATTTATTGAAAGCTTGCAAAGTATAAGGTGTTTATAACCATTGCTTTCATTACAGCATTTTCTTAACATGATGTCTTCATCAGTGTACCCTTTATTTTGGCCAATTAACCTCATCAAGGAAATATAATTGCACAACTTTAAAACATTTCTGAAATTTTGCTCGACAAAAAGTGTTACACTTTAAAATAACAATCAGTACACACAAAGTGGCGAATTTTGCAGTCGTTGAAGTGAGCAGCTCACGTCATCCCTTCTTCCCTCTTGGGTCGATAAAACGAGTGCCACATTGCGAGAAGTTTCGCAGCGGTTGTGATGCAGATGGACTCATCTCCCACTATAGGAATGTGGAATTTCCATCGTGGTTCAGGGGCCTCGTTTGTGAGAGTGGAACATCCCTCTGGCTGCCATTAGTAGGGTTGACACAATTCAACCCTGTCGGCAATTCTATGAATTTTACCGATTTAGAGTTGCGATTAAATTAATGAATGGATTTTTTTATTTATTACATCGCTGTGAATGGCAGCGCCTCGAGTGGCTGCAACGGGCGATGTAAACATCACCAAACTGACAAACGTCAGCTACTCACATGTGCAATTTGAAGTTTGTATGACAAGATTGCGAATCGATGTTAACCAAAGTTGGCTTTAACATAGGCAGCCCTGCAACTGCTCACGATGCTGCTGGCGGAAGTGCCTCCGCTAGCGGGAGCTCTAGAGAGAGCCCCTCTAGAGGTGTATTGGGTCTACCCTTCCACGCTGGCCATCTTTAACGCACGAGCAGCACCGCCTCCACAAATCAAGCCCGGACACCTTTCTCCATCGGCCTAGATCTCTCGTCAGAGCTGTGCAGTGGACTGCAAAAGATTTCTCCACAATATCACCAGATCTCGGTACACATCAATTCCTGCCACATGAACACAGATGTAGAGTCACAGACAAGTGGCAACGCCGGTGCAGCGTTTAGAGCGAGTCGGCGAGTGAATGAGTGAAGTGGGCGAGTGATCGAGTGAGTGAGTTAATAAGTGACTTGGCAGATAAATGAGAATGAATGAGTAAATCGCTGAGTGGAGCAGATCGAGGTCTTCCATCAACACTGTGCAGTCCCCTGCAATAGAGATCAACACGGCAAGATGAGATTTGTGCCAGATCTCGGCTCACATCAACTCTCGCTGCCCGACGCACAGATGCCGATTCCCGGACTGACCGGGTCAAGCCCAGGACAGGTGGCACCCTTTAGCATCCACCTCCACCACATTCCAGTGGCAACATTGACACAGATCTCCCGTATAGCCTCGACAGCACAACACACACACACTGATTGTTTTTTATTATTATTTTAAAAAAAGCTTATTTTGAAATCACTACGTAATTTAGTTTGAATTAGTAAAAAAAATATATAATTTTTTGTTACCGTGTAATGTATTCTAATTGAGTCTGATTAAGTTTATGTGCCTGTCAACCCCGCTCGTCGCATCTCTGCTCGGGGTGATTCAATCTGCTGAGACGGTTGCGGCCGGGAGCGGAGCACCAACAATTACAGCGTGTCTCCTGCTCGGGACACACATCTCAATTTCCAGCTCAACACTTAAAAGACCGTAATGAATTTGTAGCCAGCCAGCGTAGAGCACGCCATCATTTTATATATATATAAAACATTGCACCATAACGGAATCGTGCCTGTCCCTCGAATGATAAATCCACGGCCGCGGAAAAGTGGCAGCCACAACAAATGCGATGCAGGGCACCGATTTCAGTCGAGTCTCTCTTCTCCTCCTTCTCCCTCCCTCCTTCTTGGCCTTCTACGCTGTAGGCGGACACGAACGATTTCCCCGTGCGGCACTCTCTCCGCTTCTCTTGGTCGGTTGCCGCCCACTTCAGCTGAGACGGCTTCCATCCAGTCCAGTGTTCGGGGCTTGACGCCCATTCACATCGAGGTCTTCCTCTCCTGCATTCGCTGCTTCACGCTCAGTCACATCGAGGTCTTCCTCTCCCGCATTGATTGCTTGATGCCCAGTCACATCGAGGTCTTCCTATCCCGCTAACATCATCTCGAGTTCCCCGCGTCACTGCCGTCCTTTGCAGACGACCACCCTTCACCCTGGTCCATGTGTGTCTGAAAACATTGCAGCTTCCTGGACTTAACCTGAACTCAGTAGCCTCGCGACTCCCCTCCAGCACCCGATTAGTGCAGTATGCCGCTGCCCACTCGTTAGGTCTTTGGGTCTCTATGAGACTAGAGCTGCCTATCCGTGGATCTCTGTGTAAGCCTCTAAACCTACGCACGAGTCACTGTCTCAAACCACGGACTGTGTAGTGACGCCAATTGACTGCTCCCATAAGTCTCCGGCAGCATCTTAGATATTCACCACGCGGCCACTCCTGAAGCCGTCCACTGGCTCACTCACCTACCTCCACGTGAACTTATAAATGTTGTACGTTGAAGCGGCATGGTCAAGACACATGCAGCGATGGACGTGTCGACGAGCGTCGTTCGCGTGGGCCGTTATGTAGTCGCAGGGGGGAGGGGGTGGGGGGGGAGCTGCGTGAAATGAAGTTGTGGGCCGCGTCCGGCTCGTGCGACGGCGTTGGCGGCGGACCTGTTCCGCACCCTCGCTCTAGAGCGAGCGCACCTGCGACGTACCAGCATGGCCCGTCATCACGAGGCATTCCGCTGCGGTAGGGCGCTCCCCCCCGCGCCGAACGGACTGCGGTAGGGCGCTCCGGCGGCGCACGGCGGAGCCGCGATGACAGCGCCGCAAGCCGTGGTGGAACCGTTGTCTTGTTCGATGGCCGTTTTTCTTTTTAGAATTATTTTTTTTTTTACGTCCGTCTGTTTGTTTGCGTGCGACGTCACGTGACCGCCAGTGGCACGTGCAAACGAGGGGCCCGCCCGCTGGTGGGCCGAGGGAGAGGACGTCGCGTTTGCGAGCGTGAGAGCCTGGCTCACGAATGGTCCCAAGCTGTGATGGTCCGTGGCTGTTGCCGAAACTGACGTCCGTCCGTCCGTCACCACATGCATCACGAAGCTGCCTGCGCAGGCAGGGCCTAATTTTTCGCCGAATATTTTCTGCTCGCTGGTAGACTGGAGAAGGGTAGATGGCACGCGACTTGTAAACATGACCATGGTGGATTTGGGTGCGGTGTGCCAGATGCATACATATTTCAGTTGGGACGGACCCTTTCTGAAATTGAACCCTTGGTGAATGCCCTTCCACCAGCAGTGGAATGAGAAAGCAATTGCAGGGCTAAACCTTTACCTGCACTCGGAGAGGGCATTTCTAGATGGTGGTCAGGTGGGTTCGGCTCTGATGTCCTCTGTGGAGTTGGGAGGGGTGGGGGTGAGTGTTTATGATCCCATTATAATCGGTGCTAAATTTTTCTAACGTTCCGCGTGTGATCTCCACAGGCAAAATACAAATTACGAGTCTCCGCTCATCGGCGGAACTTTGTATGAAAGAGAAAAAAAACCCGTGGCAATCTGCATCGAGTAACAGCTTGTTTAGAAATCCTGGATTTGTAAGAATTCCCGTAGCAGATGGTGAGACGTTATTGACGCAAAATAATGAGAAACAAAACATGGCATCTAGAAGCAAAAAAAAAGCCACTAAAGAGAAGAAAATAAACGCAAAACTATTCTCAATGAACAGATTGTGCCTCTTTTTTGCTGTTTTAATCCACCGTCAGAAGCGGGAATTTTCATTCGTGTCTCTCTGCTGTAGCACGCTGCCCGGAGTGTAACGGTCAACACCCTGTGCTTTCACTCGAGATGTCTCTGGACCGGTTCGGTCTCCCGTCGCGGCAGTTCAAAGAACGGTACGAGGGGAGGGATTCTTAACCCCCCCCCCCTGACCTCTGTCCACCCAGCAGTCCACATTGGTTACACCGCAGTTAGTCGTTCAGGAGGTCGCGTGCGGTCAGGAAAATTGTGGGTAACTCCAAGCCTCTTAAAAGACTTCGGGCCAGCGTGGAAGAGTAGACCAAAACCCCATCCAGAGGGGGTCTGTATGAGCCCCCTCTTAAAGGGGCTCTTCTGGCAGCAGTGGCACAAGAAATAAATTGTCAGGGCTGCGCCTTGACCCTTTTTCTTTGCCTCCCAGCGGCTCGTGTAATTGCAGATATCAAAAGTTCTTAGTCTGATGAACAGATCAGAGTCAATTTTTTGCGAGCAAACTCTGACAATGCAGTAATTGGTTTAAGTAACCCTGACCCCTCCCGAGTTGCGTCGGAAGGATTTATTTGATTAGGGGAGCGTTATGAGCATTGATGGATGGCAAGGGTGCGGAAATCAGTCACGCTTTGATAAAGTCAAATGCAACACTTTATTATACAGTGTGTCAAATGCCACGTGCCAGGGATGTCACGTTATTAAACGCCAACCCCGCCGCCACCTAAAGTGCTGAACCGCCGGCTCGCTCGCATTCTTGAGCGTAATGTTTTGGTTTTTGGTTTCTGGCTGTCACTGTGAGGGGAGTAACTTAACCGTTAGCAGTCAAGGGAGCGTGTGCGGTGCATGTAAGTGCCTCCATGGTTGCACTGATTCCCTGCTTCATTGCTTGTTCATTGATTAATTGGTGCTTAATTCATAATGGTTAATTCATTGATTAATTGCTTCATTGGTTCATTCATTGGTTTATTGATTCATTGGTTCTTGATGCCTCGGTTCATTCATTGATTTTTTTGGTTCATTGTTTCATTGAACCAATGGTTCATAACGTTTACGCTCCACACGCTGGGGAGCTTCTTCAGGAAACGTATTCGGTTCTTGAAGAAGCTCCCCGGCACGTGGAGCGAAACGTCGTACATCGTGCCGAACGACGCGGCAGCTGGTCTGGAGAGCCGTGTGCAGTGCAAACACCTACGCGGTGGCCGTTTTGAGATTTTTTTTCTTTAAGTGGGGGCACATGTGCGGTTCACAAGCAAAGGGTCGCGTTTGGGTTAAAACGTGCAAACTCAGAACTAATTGCCGCGGGGGTGCACGGAGCAGAGTCACACCCCCCCCCCCTTTGTGTGGGGGGCTCGGCATGACGGGGCTCAACGCTCTGCTACCCAGGGCTGTCGCCTCCCCTGAGACGGGGAGGCGGGTTCCAATCCGTCCAACCCCCATCGATCCTCCCCATCGGTATCTATGGAGCCAAGGTCGTGGAGGCCCAGCGAGGGGGCCCAGCGGAGGGACGGTGGGGCCCCAGTGGGGACCCAGTAGGGGCCCGGCGGCAGGGGGCCGGGAAGTGGCCCAGTGGAAGGGGCCCGGTGGGGGCCCGGCGGGGGCCCTTTAGGGGGGCGCAGCCACTGTAGGTGTCGTGGGTGTTTCTGGGCCCTACCTAAAATGTTCAGATGTGTCAAAGAGACTCCCGCAACATTTTGCTCCTCTGCTAAGCACAGACACACACATACAGTCACACATGGTCTCCACACACACACACAGCATGCACACATTCACACATGCACCACACGTACGTACACGGGCAGCACACACCACGCACACCAATAGGACAACACAACGAGCACGTTGCCCCATGAGCTACTTCACACGGAGCCTACTTCACTTAATATTCAATTGACTTCATTTTCACAAACATTTGGAATGCTTTCCAAACAAAGTGGAAAGTCGTTTTGGATTGGCTCCATCCGTCCGTCCGCAACGGTGGGGGGGGGTGGGGGGCGGCCATGATGACTATCGCCAAGATGACCACGTGTGGATGAACGCTGAGTATAAAGTTGTGTTGCCGTTCGGGGCTTTCCCTGGTGAGTAACTGGCTACATTGGTCAAAGGGTTCACGCCCAAAACAAATCGGAGCGTAAGGGCTACTTGCAAAATCAAAGATGCGTCCCCCCCCCCCCATCCTTCCCCGACGGCTTCCGTACAGCGAATTCAATGTTGCCCATGGCACACGTGTGCGACACTTGAACCGGCACGACCTTAACTCTGCGTGGCGGTGGGCATCCAGCGATGGATTGATGACGGCGACGACGCCGGCGATGACCACGATGGTGCACCACAAGCGGAGGAGCACGTTGGTTTGCCGGACTTTTCTCACGGTCGCCGGGATCGCACGACGCGATCCTTCTCCTCCTCCTGCCGCAACGCGCTCCCCCGGTCTTAGCGTGCGCGAGTAGCGTGTGCGCGTGGGACCGTGCGCGAAACGTCGTGTGCGCAGACGACAGCGGGCGGTCGTTTGCATGCTAATAGCGAATCCAGGAGTGAGCGGCACGACAATCTGAGACGGAGGGCACAAAAATGAGCCCCCGATAATTTGATGGCGAGGAGCGGCATCATTCATAGCGCATAAAGCAAACAGTGCATTGAAGCAACGGGTTTTATTGGGGCATCTGTTCTCTGCATTCCAGCAATTACAAGTTTATGTACTGTTAAATCATTAAATAATAAAACGCACGTGCGACTATTACACTTATGCACAGTCAGTGGCCGCATCGGCGGGACGCGGTTAAAATATCAAGGTGTCTTTTAGGATACTCAAATGCCAAACGTGCGGCACTTGCGCTAATCCCGATGAAATACGTTACTTTAAAGTTCTGGCAAAGCAAAAAAGGGAGCCAATTTGCGTGCTCGTGGCACTTATAATGGGGCACGTAATCGCCGTGCGAATAGGACCCGGCTGCACCCGGGTCACGTTACACACAGCTCGCTTTAATTTCATGCACCATTTGCTGATCAGGGCCCTGCAAAAAAATATTGCCAAAGACAGCGGTGAATGAGATGTAAGATTAAAATTCCTCGCGACGGCGAAAGCATTTTCTAATAACGGGCGCTTTCCATTTGTGATCTTCCTGGGCACGTTCTGGGTCAGCGGCTTTATTAGTTATGCCGTAAATGGTTTGCTCTTCCGAAATCTGTTGCTTTTCTCGTAAAAGTTACACTCGCATCGTCCGAAAGCCTTGGGACGGCATAAAATGTGGCCTTAAGGGGAGGGGGAAGAGGGGAGGGGTGCCATAAAAAAGAAGCCATTCCCCAAAATAATCCCATTAAAAATGTTGTAGGTTATAAATGATGATGTATGGAAAAATTATTTATGGAGTTCTCTGTCTGTGTGTGTGTGTACATGTCCCCATGGCCGTTTAGATTTATTTTTTAAGGGCAATGTATTGGCGCAACGTAATAACGGCGTTCCCTTTAAGCGTCGTGGAGTTTTTCTTTTGGGACCCGCATTTCATTTGCATTCTCACTTTCAAATGCGTCTTTTTGCTGATACACACGCACGCGCGGAGGAAGCGGCACCAGAACGTGATGAGAGCCATGCCGTGCCGAATAGGCAAAGGGCAGACGAAGGACTTTTTCAATCTGTCGGCGCACATTTATTTGCCGGGCGCTGTGATTGTCGAAACACGGCGACACACCCACCCTGTCACTTCACAAAACTCGACGCTGGCGGGCAGGCGGGCAGGCAGGCGGGCGGGACGATCCAATTTTAGTAAAATACACGGAGAGTCTTTGAAACCTACATTCCTCATTAATATTATTGGCGGAGACAGGTGGCCTTCCTTCACGCGCCACACCATTAAATGAGAGCCTTTATTCAGATATTTATACGACTCCGAAGTAAATTTTGATTTCAAGCTTTCGTGACTGCAGGGATTCATATTCTTGGTTCTTTCGGTAAAGTCACGTAGAAGGGAAACAATAAAATAATAAAAATTTAAAACAATAAAATTCTCACGACGTTTCGACTGCAACACAAGCAATCATCATCAGGTGTGAAAACCACAACAAGAACATTTGAAAAAAGTGGTGTTTTTTTTATTTTATTGTTTCCCTTCTACGTGACTTTACCGAAAGAACCAAGACTATAACTCCGAAGTATACAATCACTGCCTGGAGTGTCGAGGGGTAATATCAACGGAACTTATTTGTTACATAAAACTCGATGGACATGCATTCATTTTTGTTTGATGTAACGCTTCGGTCGAGATAATATAGGTGGCATTCACAGCATCAATCGCAGACAAACGCTATCCCTGTAACTTTTATGCAACGGTAGTCGGGGCGGGGGGGGTAAGAAATCTCCGTGAAGCCGAGAGCCGCGTTGCCGCTGATAATCCCTTCGCCGTTTTCATTCGGCGGGAAGGGTCCAATGGAACGCTCGCCCATTCGGTCGGTCACGGTATATCGCGGCCGGAAGACAGCTCTTTCCCCCCCCCCCCCCTCGTGTGCACGCACGCGCGCAAGGACACAGATGTAATTTGTAAGAGGATAAGTGAACGAATCGATTCGAAAAACTAAAGCAATTATTTAATGTCAAGGGACAATAAAGTGGAGTGATTTCATTTGGCAGAAGGTGGCTTGCCCTTGACCCCCCGAGCTATTCCCATCATTGACTGGGTGCACGGATTTACAAAGCAGCCGGAGCGCGGCTGTAACCTTGGCTGTCGCGAGGTCCGCGAGGTGCTCCCACGGCCAATCTGTAAAGCCTGGGCGGCCGCAGCCCGGATCCCGCCGCACCCCTCCCCGCACCCTGCCCCCTGCGTATAAAGGAGAATGATATGTTGATGCCCGCCGCATGACGTACGAGGCCTTGTCGCGCGCCGTGAGCTTGCCGTTCCATCCGTGCATCCAAAAGTCAGTCCGTCTGTCGGTCCGTTCGTCCGGTCAGTCGGTCCATTGGTCTGTCCGCCGCGTGGTTGGCTATCGTCGTTTGCTGTTAATTATTTTTGTCGGTCACGATCGGCACCGGAGCGTTGGAGTGGCTGGAAGGGGCTTTCACCCCAGCTGTTGAAGGCTCAGTGCATCCCCCGTCAACTTCTCCTTCTTATAAAATGCTATAATTATAAAAAAACTGTTGGTATATCTAACACCGGTGGCATCGCAGGCCCTCCTCGTACGCAATACAGCGGGGCGGGAGCTGGAGCAGAATGCACGGTGGACGCAAGCCGATCCAAGCATTCATCATTCATTTGAAGTTTGTTCAACACTGGCTGTGTAGTGCCCCCCCCCCTTAAATTGTGTATGCCCCCCTTTAAACAAGTTCACGCTGCTACATGGTTAGTCGTGACCACTGTGGTCTTTTGACCCCGCGGTGATAGAGGAGGAGGCCTCGCTCCCTTCTCTCTCTGTCTCTCTCGTGGGGCGTCCGTGCTCTGCTCCTGCACGGCGGCGCTTGTAACGTCTTGACTTTGACCCTGAGGTGTGACCTTTGGGCCCTCGGAGTCGAACCTGACCCCTCGTACTCAGCAGCCCCACAGCCCCCTCCCCACCCACCCCCCCCTCTCAATCGCAACTCTGCCGAGGGCTACTACCGTACACGTGACAAAAAAAACAACGGCACTTGGAATCGATTGATAATATATATTTTTTGTAATCACAATAATAAATAAGTGCTGTTATGTACAGGTCGTGGCCCTCTTTGGGACATGGTTGGACGGAAAAAGTTGAAGGATGCTGGGAATAAGCCAGACTTAAATTTCATTTGCCAATCATCATCATCATCATGATCGTAAATAATCATTCCACTGCTGGATGAAGGCCTCCCCATGCCGTCACCATTTTTCACGGGCTAGCAGTAATAATAATAATAATAAGTTAATGTTTGCTGTTGTTGCGTATGCCTGGCCTGGTATCCAGCCTTGGTGGTGAAATATTCCCCATCGTGCACCCCTGACCAGAATCTCCCCCCTCCCGACCTTCGACCCCCTCCACATCGACCCCCACCACCTCCCCCAAGCTCTCCGCTAAAGCAATTCACGGATGATATTTCTGACGATTGGAGATCGTGAGAGGTGGCGACGATTTGGGGGAGCCCTTCACCCGGTGGTGGAGTGGCCAATGGACGATGTTCTTGATGAAGATGACGACGGTGATTTTTAATGACTAGGGGGGAGGGATGGGGGTGGAGGGAGCGGTGGCGCAGCGGTTAGCGCCCCGCGCCATAAACCCGGCACGTTGTGGATTCCCGACCGCGGCTAACGTCGGTGATGAGTGATAATCTGAACCGGTTCTTAGCCACAC
Source organism: Petromyzon marinus (assembly GCF_048934315.1). Taxonomy (NCBI): domain Eukaryota; kingdom Metazoa; phylum Chordata; class Hyperoartia; order Petromyzontiformes; family Petromyzontidae; genus Petromyzon; species Petromyzon marinus. The sequence goes on along the minus strand of NC_133706.1, from coordinate 10,420,804 downwards.
CCCTCATCGAGCTGACACGCTGTGCGGGGGTGGGGGGTGCTATCTCCGCATATCAGTGGACTGACAAAGAGGCTGTGAACGATAACCGTTATCATAATTATCGTTCATAATAAAGATTGTATTATGAACCTCTATTATGGATCATATTGGTCAACTGAATAATTATCGTTGACTGTTCAGCGCGCTTTCCTTAAGCCCGGCAGCCTTGGTCTTCGCGCGGCTTTGCACCCACACCCACCCCCCCCCCCCCCCGATTGAATTTGAACGTTCGGTACTCACGGAGCGGAGCCCCCCCCCCGCACCATCTCTGAAGAGAGGGGGGGGGGCACTGGGTCGTGCAAAGATTTATGGGTTCAAGTGTCGTGACCTTGGTGTGGAATTTCAACAGGTGAAAATTGCCCTGCGTGCTCAACAATGAGCCGAGCGCCTCGCGTCACTCACACGCTCTCGCCGAGTGGGAAACACTTCACTCCTCGTCCTCCGAGCCTCCATCATTCGTAAGCGGGGGGTCGGGAGTGGAGCAGCAGTGGGGGGGGGGGGCGGTTTGACATTGCATTGCAGAGTGGTTGTGGGATTGCTGGAATATTTTCTGGCTCATTGCATTGCTCAGAAATCTTGTCTCGCACGTGGATGTCTAAAAAAAATGAGGGCGGATAAACATAACCCCCTAAACTGGGCTTTATCCCCAGCTATCCGTTGACTCATCTGCTTACTATCAGCTGTGATCTATCTACTACTCCTTAAGGGCCGGAGGCCTCGGTCCACTAGATTTGTAAAAACTGGCGGTGTGACGATGCAACGATGCACAGATTCATCGTTACACCATTGCCGTCCCCATAGTGTGGAAGCGCCATGCCTCAGCAATCTGTGCTCTCGACTCCCTGCCTCTGCTCAAGTCAAGGATTAAAACCTTCTGTTTTTTTTCCTTTGCCTACGACTGACTTGCCTTTCTCTCAAACACGGCCACCGCACCTCCAATTAAGCACGGTTGGCTACGTACGGTGCAAAAGAAGTTCAACACACATACATAGTCTCTGTAGGGCTCCTGGACACGCGTTCGCATTTTGACGCTGTCTGTAGATACACACCTACATTATTATTGGTGACCAATAAGAACGATTAAAGACAATTCATTGCGTGGAGATTTGATGCGAATGGCTTGCTGTCAAAGATGGGATCGAGATGCCAGAAGATGGCACACCGCCCTACACCGGTAATAACTCCGCACCGTGATTACAATTATTGTCGGACCGTCGCGTTAAAATCTACCGACCGTAATGATGGACGACACCGAAGGCTCACTCATTGATTGCCGCTCGGAAGCAAAAGGCCGTGCCGCCGCATCGGTGCCAATGGGAGGCAGAGAACTGTCCGCTGGAAAGAAGAAGGCCACGCGGGCAAAGGAGCGAGATCGTGAATCTCGGAGCGAAGAGGGCACGCGGCCAGCGTGAATCGAGGGGCAGTGATCTCTCGTTGAATTTGAGGCCAGAACTCGAGTCCCTTACAACGGGGGGAACAACAGGGCAGGTTGCGATAAACACGGCATGTAAATATCGTACTATTAATTCTCATCGCCGTCAACAGCCATGTTCCATCCATTGCTGGATGAAAGCCCCCTTCCGCCTAGCCCGTTGCCGCCTCTCGCAGTCTCGTAAATTAGGAAGAAACTAGTTGGACACTCTTCATTCTGCACTTAAAACTTTGGTTGTGGATGTGGTAATCGGCAGCAGTTGCACCCCCGAATAGCACGGCTGGCTACATACGACACGCAGCAACTTCAACAAGCATACATCCATCCTCACGCGGCGTTGAGCTTCATCATGGCTCGTTTTGACGGCGGTCACGGCTCACGCCTGCGCCACCGCCTCCCTTTCTGTCCATCCCGTATTCCGGGAGGTGCTGGCAAAACGCATTCGGGAAGGAATCAACAGATCTAGCCACGTTCTGTTCCAGAAATTGCATAACGGTGAATTATAAGCAGCACGGCTCGTGGCAGTTCCCACAATCTATTGGGGCAAAATTCCAAAATGATGCACATTGTTTGCGAATATTTGGAGTTGTGCGGCGAGGAAAACTCAACCATCTGTGTTGTGATTTATAGGGTCCACCGTAGCCCACACCCATATCACCGCGGTCATTCGGCGCTTCGCAGTAAATTGTGTTTTCGCAGCTTTGAAGTGCAACTCACCTTCTGTTCTGAGACTGTTGTCAAACATTTATTCAACTATCGTTAAATTTCATCTACATTGGTTAATTACATTTCTTTATATACAGGCTTATTCTGCATTTTCAAAACAAGTTCTACATCACCCAAGTCTCCTGCACAAGGGTGGCAACGCCACTGCTCCAGATTTAAATAAACGGCACTCCCCGACATCGTCTCCCTGCCATCGGGATGCCCCCCCCCCCTGTACCCACGGTGCCCCCCCCCACCACGGCCCCCTCCCCCTCCCGCGCGTACCTCCCACGCGTGCCCCCCCCCCCTTTGCCCAATGCCCGCTTCAGGGCGGGCATCACCCCCGGCGTGATGGATGGCGTGACCGCCCGTGGTGGTCTTTGCGGGGTAGCTCGCCGAGGGGGGGGGGGTCCACGTGGCGCAGGCATTGGAAGATCCCTGCCGGCGCTCTGGGGGGGTCGGTCGCCCGCTCGGCTGCCGCGGCGGTGGCGGTGGTGGCAGCCGCTCGCTGGCGCGCTAACTGGCCCTAATGGATAGAGTCCGCTGGCTCAGATAATAATGAGCCATAAATCGCTGTTATCTCAGAAAGCTTATTTGTTCAGGCAGGGAAAACATACGATCCAATATGCTCCCCGGCAAATGGCCCAGATAATAGAGTTTTACAAACCATAAGTAATTCAAATTACACGATGGGAAATGATTGATGGGCCGATGTGGATTATTAATTTGGAATCCACTTTTTCTTTTCACCCCCCCCCCCCGCATCTCCACGCGTGAATCTTACGGACGTTTCAGTGGCTGTGGGAACGTGTGAAGAAGTTTTATTATTAGTAGCGTCATTAAATACATGTCTGCTCAGGTTTTATATGCTCTAATGCTGAGAGTCAAGTGTTTGTCCATCAGAAGTAGCCTGTGCCAAGCTCTGGCAATGAGTAATTCTGCTTGACGAACACAAGCTGACAGGAACGTGTGAGTGAGTGGGCGTGAGTATGGGAGCGGTAGCGTAACGGTTAGCACTCTGCGCTACGAACCCGGTGACCTGAGTTCGATTCCTGATCATGGCCAACACCAGTGACGATTTCTCTGAACCGGTCCCATGTCTCCCCTATGTTGACTCAGCCTCAAATGAGTACCTGGTGCGGTGTGTAAACATCGCCACTGGGGAGACAAAGTCGGTCGGGTGTGGTGCTGGACACCCCCGCCTCCCTCCTCTTGTACCATGCTGGCCTTCATAGCTGCTACTCGCTAACAGCACTTGCCCCCAACAGCCTTTTGAGGCTATACGGGGGATCTTTGTCTGTGTGAGCATGTTAAAAAAATAACCTGACCAGTGGGATGCTAGCACGTGCAATGCTTCCAATGCAAAGGCACAGCCCTGCAATTGCTCGCTCACGCCACTGCTTGAAGAAGGGCCTCCAATAGAGGAGCAGAGAGCCCCTCCAGACATCTTGGCGAAAAGAGTAACCACACTTTACCTGCGACTTGCAGATCGGCGAGCCGCGGTGTAACCCGTTTATACTGCTGGGTGGACGGAGGCACCCTGGGGTTGGATTTCAGACGCTCGTCTGTTCTTTCGACTCTGTTCCTCGGAACCGTTACTGCGCGGAACAAAATCCACGCCGTACTGTGCGGAACAAAATCCACGCCGCGTTATCGGAGAGCGCTCATCCCCCTTATTGCCCGTGCGCGCGCACGTGATCGCCCGCGTGGTTAATCGCCGACCAGAGGAATGCTGCGCTTATCTGCTCCGCATTTTGGAACGAATGTTTTTTGTTAGTCCGTTGGCGGAGGTGGGGGGCGGGGGTCAAGGTTAGGGGAAATGCGCGACGCCATGCACAGGGCCTCCACGATAGCCACGGCGAGGGTTTGGAAATGGCAAATTGCTTCTCGAGAGTCGCTCGCGCAGTTATTCAGAGCGGGAACTTGCGGCGGAAGATCATTCGCACATCGATCGTGCGCCAAGCGGGACACGCCGCCACGGACTCGCAAAGCGGAGCGAACTGACGGCCTCAGCCTGGTGGCCGGCGACTGCGTTGGTGAGCGGCTGCGCTGTCATTGGCTGGGCTGCATCATTCCTTAGAAGTCTGTGAAAAAAAGAGCTTTACAGCTCATCGGATTCCTCCAGTGTAAATAAATATTCTGGTCCTGATCTTTTAAAGACCATCGTCATTGATGATGATGGTGAACGAAGACGATAATTCAATCGTTCTCATATTATTATTGCGGTGATATGCAGGGAGGGGGGGACAAACATCATGGCTTCTATTGTCCACAAATGTACTCTGACCATCCGCAAAAAAATGGTGACTAATCGCAGGTATTATGAAGAATAGGGGTTCTGTGGATGATGAGTATTTAAAGGACCCTGCAGCCCTCGCGGATAATCGGCTTCGCAGGGAATAGGCCAGCAGATAAGAGGAAGATTGCGCAATTCTGTAACTGGGGTTCAACGCATGTCGCGGTGCGCAGACCGCTCGGCGTCCGTTCGCGCGAAACGATCGCCGATTAATTTGGTGGGGGACAAAAACCGCGCCTGACGTCAGCAGCTTGTCGTTTTGACCTCGCTCTGCGCGTCCCCAGGGATGGTTAGCGGCTACCACCACAACTACACCACCACTACACCACCATTACCACTGCCACCGCTACCACTACGCCACCACCGCCACCGGCACCACCACTACACCACCATTACCACTGCCACCACTACACCGCCGTCGCCACCGCCCCGCCACTGCCGCTGCCACACAATGAGAGGGGGAGCCTCCCACCACACTGGAGGCAGAGACGCAGAGGCAGCGCGCACTCGGAGCCCTGTCCAGGCCGCTGTAGCTGCGTCTCCAGTCTGCAAGAAGACACTGTCTGTGTGTGTGTTCTCGGGGGGTGGGGGGGGGGGGGGAGAGGCCAGGGAGGCTCACATTATTCACATTCTGCTCTGGTTGCGCTGGCTTCACACGCCGCATAAATGCATCTTCACCACCACCCCCTCCACCCCGGCCATCTCTCCCCCCCCCCCCCTCCCATCTCATCGTGGCTCACACGGGAACGCACGCTGCCGCTGATCACCGCCACGGGGCCCAACTGGGAGCGGCAGACGCGGTGGCTCCCGTCCTCCAGCGATTCGCCAACCCCGTGTGGTGGGAGCAGGATCGTAATCAGCCCCTGCCCCCTCCTCCCGTCGGCTTCCGCACGATTTTATTATTTCTCATTTTTCTTTCGATGCATGGCAGCACGCAGCAGCACAAGCGGCCCACAAATCACGTACAAAGGAATGTGCGCAGCTGTGTGGACAGCGATGTAAACTAATACAACAACATAATTTCAGGTTCCCGGGAGACCAGCCTTCTGCCAGTACAGGCATCGCTGTTTATGATCACTGGTTAGAGAACATCACTGAGAACAAAAAAAAACCACCAGCCAACCGATGTTGTTCCTTGTTTTGGCCACACATTGCGAAAGCTAACCGTGCATGTGTGTGTGTGCATGGGGAGCGGTAGTGGAGCGGTTAGCACGCTGCTCTGCTAACCTGGCGACCGTGGTTCGATTCCTGCTCACGGCCAACACCAGTGACGATTATCTGAACTGGTCCTGGGTCTCCCCTAGATCGACTCAGCCTCAAATGAGTACTTGGTGCAGTTTGTAAACATCCTCACTGGGGAGAAAAAGGTTGCCGGGCGTGGTGTTGGCCACCCACCCCCTCGTGTGCCATGCCGGCCTTCATAGGTCCTCGCTAACAGCAATTGCCCCAACCGTTTGTTAAGGCTATATGGGGGATCTTTGTATGCGTATTGCTGTTATCTGTTATAAAATTGGAATATTTTTTTTTACGTTTGCGTGTTTCACAAATGCACGACCTGAATGTATTAGCTTTTTCACGTGTCGGCTCATTTAAATAAATACGCGAGTCTCTTGACCGCCCCCCCCCCCCCGAGTCACCTCCCGGTCGTCTCGTGGCACTGGTGCTCTTCACACGCCGCCGGTAACGTCGAAGAATCGCGTTTCCGTGTCACCTGACGGTCTGCGGCGAGGGAAAAGCAGGAAGATCTTTTCACAATTCTGGCAAAAAATCGCCCGATGAAGCCGGTTGCAAAGGCCAGTGAAACCTTGCGCTCAAATTGTAAATGTTGTGGATTTACTCTCCAGTGCATCGGCGTGTGCACGCAAATTGTCACGTTTTGTTGACGTGACAAAATTGACTAATTTTCCTTCTTAGAGGTGGTGGTCGGTTAACGGCACATTTATATTTACGCGATCTAACCCATGATGGGGTTTGTGTGGTCAGCACCACGCCTGGCTGCCTTTGCCCCAACAGTGCTGCTGGTTGCACACTTCACCAGGTACTTTAAGGCACAGTCGACATAGGTATAACCCAAGACTGGTTCTTGCACCTCGATAACCAACACTGTTAGCCAACACTAAGTAGCTGGGCTCATGGTGCAGCGCGCTAACCACTGCGCTACTGCTCTGCAAAGACAAAGATCACCCTTGTAGCCTTAACAGACTGTTGGGGCAAGTGCTGTTCGCGAGCGCCTAGGAAAGCCGGCACGGCACCACGAGGGGGTGGGTGGCCAGCACCACGTCCTTTTGTCTCCCTAGTGGCGATGCTTACACACAGCAGCAGGTACTCATTTGAGGCTGAGTGAATTGAGCTCGAGTCGCTGAGCTCGTTCTGCACACACAGACGCATGCACACATGCATGCGTGCATGTACAAGCACAGGGCGCTGCGCGGTGGAGAGAGAGAGAGCCTGAATGCAGCACGCGTGTGCGCGTGCGTGCGTGCGCGTGTGTGCATGCTCGGAGCACAGGGTTTTTTTTTAAGTCTTCATTTTGCCGAAGGTCAAAAGGTGAGACTCTCAAAGACTGCGCATAAAGGCGTTAAGTGGAGTCCTCCTTGTTTCCAGGGTGTTCTGCACAATGCCCAGCCATGCGCACTTAACGTATATTGAAGTGTAGTGGTGTTTGCTGATTTGAGCCGAGCCTTGTTGCGAGCCTCCTCTCTGTGAGAGAGCGGATCATCGCAGCCCCTGGCCTCCTGCACCCCACCGTCATCGCCCCTGCAGCAGCACAGGCACCCCCCCGAGCCTCCATTCATTCGTTATTGGCTGGCCCCGCGCGCCCGCGTTGAGCACGGGTTGATGAAGGGTTTGTGTGCATTTGCTTTTTGATTCTCTGGATATGTACGTGCACGTGCGTGCGCGGTCATGCATGTATGTAGAACTTCTTTCGCACCGTACGTAGCCAACTGTGCTAATTGTAAGTGCGGGGGATACAGGGGAGGAGTGGCGCAGTGGTTAGCGCACTGCACTACGAACCCGGCAGCCCCGAGTTCGATTCCCATTCACGGCCAACTTCTGTGACGAATATCTGAACTGGTCCTGGACCTCGCCTATGTCCACTCAGCGTCATATGAGTACCTGGCGTGGTGTGTGTGTGAACATCACCGCAGGGGAGACAAAGGCGGCTTGGCATGGTGCTGGCCACACCACCTCATGTGCCGGCCTTCACAGGCGTTCGGTAACTGCCGAGCGGTGGTGGCATGATGGTTAGCGTTCTGCATGACAAACCCAGCCACCTAAGTTCAATTTCCGTCCACAGCTGAGATCCATCGACAAGCGATATCCAAAACGAATTCTGTGAACTCCCTAGGTCGACTCGGTGAGTACCATTACAATGGTGAGTACCATTACAATGGTGAGTACCATTACAATGGTGAGTACCATTATACCTCGTGCATTGTGTCAAGATCAGGAGCAGGGAAAAGAGCTTCATAGCTGATCAGATACCTCCAGTATAAATGAAAATACAGATTCTGGATGGCGGCCGGTGGTGCGGTGATTGCAAATTCTCCCCGTCGCGTGCAATATCAGCATTGCCAGAGCGAGGGGGACATGTGACTTCAAACACACAGCCCTGCTTATAGGCCCACACCCAGCAGCCCGGTCACAAGGGTTTGGAATTTCGCAGTGGTCATAATAAGCACACACACACAGAGACCTATTGGTCTGTGAATAAATGGCAAATGTGCAGCCCTGCAATTCCTTGCCTTCAATGGAGAGAGCTCAAGAGAGAGCCCCTCTCGGTGTGTATTTGGCCTACTCTTCCCCACGCTGGCCAGACGTCTTGTAAGAGATGGGAGTATTCCCCCCCCCTACCCACACCTTACCAAAGCACACGTGACCTGCCGGTCGACTCACTTCATACTGCCGGGGGTGTACAGAATTCCGTGGGGCTTTAAGACACAAGCACTGTCTTTTCAACTGCTCACCGTCACACCTGGGCAGCATCTACGACGTTAACATTACATTATTTAAGAGAGCCTGCGAGCCCCGGATTTCGAATTGACAAGCAGCACCCTTGCATGCCATGCTGGAATGGTTATCACACTTCACCACGAAGTGGTACTTTATTTTATCAACCCCGGTGGGGTGGGGGGGGGGTTGATGGTCTTTGCCAACAACCGACCAGGATTTGAGGTCGCGACCTTCCGACCGCGCGGACCGCCAAACAGTATCTTCATATGGTGTATTTATATTTGTCAGTAGAAGGGTTGGTACATCGACAGTGAGGGAAAAAAGTATTTGATCCCCTGCTGATATTTTACGTGTACCCACTGACAAAGAAATTATCAGTCTTTAATTTTAATGGTAGGTTTATTTGAACAGTGAGAGACAGAATAACAACAACAAAAATCCAGAAAAACACATGTCAAAAATGTTATAAATTGATTTGCATTTTAATGAGGGAAATAAGTATTTGACCCCTCTGCAAAACATGACTTAGTACTTGGTGGCAAAACCCTTGTTGGCAATCACAGAGGTCAGACGTTTCTTGTAGTTGGCCACCAGGTTTGCACACATCTCAGGAGGGATTTTGTCCCACTCCTCTTTGCAGATCTTCTCCAAGTCATTAAGGTTTCGAGGCTGACGTTTGGCAACTCGAACCTTCAGCTCCCTCCACATATTTTCTATGGGATTAAGGTCTGGAGACTGGCTAGGCCACTCCAGGACCTTAATATGTGCTTCTTCTTGAGCCACTCCTTTGTTGCCTTGGCCGTGTGTTTTGGGTCATTGTCATGCTGGAATACCCATCCACGACTCATTTTCAATGCCCTGGCTGAGGGAAGGAGGTTCTCACCCAAGATTTGATGGTACATGGCCCCGTCCATCGTCCCTTTGATGCGGTGAAGTTGTCATGTCCCCTTAGCAGAAAAACACCCCCAAAGCATAATGTTTCCACCTCCATGTTTGATGGTGGGGATGGTGTTCTTGGGGTCATAGGCAGCATTCCTCCTCCTCCAAACACGGCGAGTTGAATTGATGCCAAAGAGCTCCATTTTGGTCTCATCTGACCACAACACTTTCACCCAGTTGTCCTCTGAATCATTCAGATGTTCATTGGCAAACTTCAGACGGGCATGTATATGTGCTTTCTTGAGCAGGGGGACCTTGCGGGCGCTGCAGGATTTCAGTCCTTCACGGCGTAGTGTGTTACCAATTGTTTTCTTGGTGACTATGGTCCCAGCTGCCTTGAGATCATTGACAAGATCCTCCCGTGTAGTTCTGGGCTGATTCCTCACCGTTCTCATGATCATTGCAACTCCACGAGGTGAGATCTTGCATGGAGCCCCAGGCCGAGGGAGATTGACAGTTCTTTTGTGTTTCTTCCATTTGCGAATAATCGCACCAACTATTGTAACCTTCTCAACAAGCTGCTTGGCAATGGTATTGTAGCCCATTCCAGCCTTGTGTACGTCTACAATCTTGTCTCTGACATCCTTGGAGAGCTCTTGGTCTTGGCCATGGTGGAGAGTTTGGAATCTGATTGATTGATTGCTTCTATGGACAGGTGTCTTTTATACAGGTAACAAGTTAAGCTTAGGAGCACTCCCTTTGAAAGTGTGCTCCTAATGTCAGCTCGTTACCTGTATAAAAGACACCTGGGAGCCAGAAATCTTTCTGATTGAGAGGGGGTCAAATACTTATTTCACTCATTAAAATGCAAATCAATTTATAACATTTTTGCCATGCGTTTTTCTGGATTTTTTGTTGTTGTTATTCTGTCTCTCACTGTTCTAATAAACCTACCATTAAAATAATAGACTCATCATTTCTTTGTCATTGGGCAAACGTACAAAATCAGCAGGGGATCAAATACTTTCTTCCCTCACTGTATAGAAAGGCAACACGGGCCGCCGTACATTTTTTGTACGCGATGCAATGATGCGGCAGGATGGCTGGTCTCAAGGCGTCGTGCGAAATGCAATCCGGGATGCACCAAAAAACGGGGGCCTCCGTGCGTTTCCTTTCGCGATCGCTTGCTTTGCGCTTGACACTCCGTCGCGGTAGGTGGTGGTAAAATAAAAAAACGGCATCACGAGGGCTTGACATAAATAAACAAAGAAGCGCGTAACTTTTTTTGCTGGAACAAGACATCAAATTCCTCCCAGGGCTGCCCCCGTCGATGCCGGAGTCTGTCCAGGTGAGGGTCTGTGTGCCCCCCGGTGACCCGCTGCTGTGCTACCATCGATTGTGCGTCCGCACGCATGGGTTGCTTTTTAGTGCTGGGACTTTAGACCGTAAATTATATAATGTATACTGGGATTTTTATATATATATATTTTTTCATATCTATTACAACTTGGCTTGTTTTTTTTTGGAGGGGGGGGAGGGGAAGGGAACAAAATATTACGATGCATTTTTATAGCCTACTTTCTTTTACCAAGTAAAATAGTCAATCATTTAGATACATCGATAGCTTCTGCTTTGTCTGATAATAATAATATGATGATGATTTGTAGCCGCATTGTCAATCTACTGCTGGATGAAGGCCTTACCAATGCTGTGTCGGTCATGAGCATTGTTTTGACGATACTTCACCGCCCTGGTCAGTGTGGGTTGGTGATATATTAAAGGGTGGAGATCAGGACAGGTTGATATATCACTCTCCACCGATGTTAACTGTGGCCAGGATTCGAACCCGGGTTGCCAGGGCTATCATGCAGTGTGTTAACCGCCGTACCACCGCTCCATTCCACGGTATATCTATGATGTCATGGTGTTTATTGTTTGTGCAGTGAGTGGTGACCGGGCTGAGACCATCGACTCGCTTCATGTGAGACCTCGGTTTGGTCACAGCTGCCTGAAACCCAGGATTCAAATCCAGGGTCTCAGAACGGCCGTGTCAGTATCGCTAGGACAGTATTGGCCTCCTGGGCCACCCATTCACCTCCAGAGGCTGCAGGGCTTTCGGTGTCACGAGGACGTTTGGACTGGAGCCCAGTGGTCACATCTGTCAAGCGAGCGAAAAGATCACGTGGCCACACGAGAACAGAGATCCCCCGTGTAGCCCACACAGGCTGTTGGAGAAATTGCTGTGAGCGAACACCTACGAAGGCCGGCATGGCGCCCAAGGGGGTGGTCTCGTCAGCATCACAACCGGCCACCTTTTTTTCCCCCAGTGCTCATGTTTTACACTAAAATAAAAACGAATATTTTTTTATTTTATTTAACTTCTTTTTTACGTGAGCCGAAAAGGCCCACTGAGCTATATAATAACTCTTTTTCAGAAGCGACCTGGCTGTCACAGATGATAGCTCAACGAAGTGGCTTATCATGTGGGAATGTATAGCATCCAAATAATCTAAATGCACGTTGATTCTAAACGTGGAGAGTAAAAACTGGAGGACTGGAGAAAAATCCACGTGACAACTAGGAGAAGATGCAAAACTCCATATATACAGCAGGCGTCAGGGTCGGGACCGAACCCACGACCTCCTGTATACCAGGCGAGGTAGTTAACATCTCCTAGCCACAGTGGTGGTGATGATGAGAGAGAGACACGCATACTCCAAATATACAGCAGTCGTCAGGGTTGGGACCGAACCCACGACCTCCTGTATACCAGGCGAGGCAGTTAACATCTCCTAGCCACCGCGGTGCCCATTCATGGCTAAGTTGAATTCGGAGAGGCCCATGACTGGTTCAGATATATATGCCCCTGATATTGGCCGTGGCCAGGAATGGAAGAGCCATGGAGAGACGCACGCTTGGAATTACACCGAGAGACAGGAAGAGAAACAGATGGATGAGGCACTCAAGTTAGAGTCATTGTATTGAATTATAGAAAAAGACGGGTGTTTGGGCACCCCACGTCACTGAAAAGGGAGGATGGCCAATGGTCGAGACTAACAATGGAGCGACAGCCAAAGGAGGGAAACGTGCCATTAAGGGTCATCCACCGTGAAGATGGAGCGACAAAACCAGCTTCATTGTTGCATTGCGAGATCATAAGGGATGACGACAGCTTGCGGAGCCCTTCATGAAGTAGCGGATAGATGACAGCCGATGATAATGAATTGTAAAATGTTAAGGATTTGTTGACATGTTGACGGTATTGCTCCGTAACCCGAGTTCCTCAATCACAAAGAGATTCTTGGTCACTTTGTCTCTCTCCTGGCATGTAGGAATAATTTTACGATGATGGTGGTTGCAAAGACGGTTACCAGATAGCACGCTTTCAGATTCGCTTCTTTGGCCGTCTGGAATGATCTTCCTTCCGTTATTAGGAAACCGCTGGAGCCTTTGCGCTTTAAAGTCTAGATTTAAAACTCATTTCTTTAGAGCTTGCTTTTTGTGTTCATGTTTTTGTCCTTCCAGCCGCACCTCTGATTAGCACGGTTGGCTACGTATGGTGCAAACGAAGTTCACCGTAGGCCATCCTGATGATTTACCTCTTACGTTGTTTATCTTGCCGTCTGCTCTACCCAGATCGCCATTGGTAGCCGGGTACAGATATTTACTGTATGGAGATGAAATGTAAAATCTTTGTTTATACATATTAATATCCCTAAACGGGAGAGCGCAAGGTTTGCTATGAGCCTGTTGTCCACCCACACGGCCAGGGGCACGGGGTCACCGATGAGGTCACTTTGGCAGGTGACCAGCTGCTAGTGACCTTGAGCCCTCTCCCGCCGAGTCCAGCTTCCAGAGAATTCACTGACTAGGCCAGGTCTACATCAACGCCGTCATCATCCTCATCAATATCATCATTGTAATCACCATCGCCACCATCATTGTCATCATGGTCACCATCATCATCATCGTTGCCATCATCATCGTCATTGTTATCTGTGGCTTCCATCAGCTCATGAATGATGATGGAGCCGAACACAACTTCTCTCTCTATCTCTCCCTGTGGGCCGTATTACTGCTTCACGTTTCAACGCGAACTGGTAAATATGTTTGAGTTGGGGGGCACGGGGGGGTGGGGGGGGGGGCTAATCCCGGCGAGCCCGAGCCACGATGCAGTCCAGGCCACCAGCAGCCCCTGGGATCGTATTGTCTTCGTGGCTGTCACCACGGCGCGCGCAATCTGTCACGATGTCTCTTGCGCGGGAGTCACCTTGTACCTTTAACTATCATCGTAATGGAAATCACATTTAATGTCCCATTGCCATGAGGTCAAGCCGGGATGTATCATCGTCGGGGCGGGCCACCCAGGGCCCGGCCCCGCCAAGTCGCTCGCGGCGCGATCGGTGGGGGAGGGGTGGGGGGGGGAGCTTCCCGGCCAGCCGGCGCTGGGCCCGGTGGAGCTTCGGCACTAAATATTGGGGGGTGGGGGGGGGATGTTAACCCACATTTGAGCGCGGCCTAATTAAATTAAACGCTGGGAGGCGAGAGACGTGTCGAGGAGTGGGCCCCCGCGGTGGCGGTTACTGCCCGTGTGTTTTATGCGTCTCGCTCTGCGCGTGTTTTCCATCGTAATGAACGCGGCTGGGATGCCCGCTGGCCGGGCCACGCGGCCGGGTTCGTAATTTCTGAGTTACAGTCCCACTCCGCCGCCACGTTATTTCCTCATTGCTGGGTCCGTTTGGAGCCAGCGACCCTGAAAAATATTATCTGGACCCAGCACACCACGTCCAGTGTACCTCTCGTTATGGCCGTGGATACTCGTTGTGCGCCTGTTTTTACTTTTGTATTTTTTTTTATTTTACCAAGTAAGGCCCACTGAGCTATACAGCTCTTTTTGAGAAGCGACCTGGCCACGAATGAAGTGGCTTATCACGTGGAAATCTAGAGCAGCCAAATACGCTAAACGCGTGATGTTGATTCTAAATGTGGAGGGAAAAACAGGAGGACCCGGAGGAAAATCCACGCGGCCACGGGGAGAACGCGCGTTCTCCAAATATGCAGGCGTCAGGGTCGGGATCGAACCCACGACCTCTTGCATACCAGGTTATCACCTCGCCACCTGTGGTGCTCTACTCCAGTCTACCGGCAACTCCACAGCCCCGCTAACCGCATTGGGAAACCATCGTAGCCCGAGAGGCGGGGAGTGCCGATGTAGCCGCGGACAGGCTCTGGTTTTGAATCCGAGGTCTCACTGCTTGGATCGTGAGGCTTTCCACCGTGGAACGCTGCGCTTGCCCCTATTGCTTATGAGGTTGTTGCCTGCCCCGCTGTTTAATATGAGGGGGGTGGGGGAGGTTAAAATGAGGTGAGGGGAGGGGGCTTAGGGCTGAGTCTATGTGACCAGAAGGCGAGTGGTGTGTAGGGGACAGCAGCAGATGATGGATGGTGGCTTGTTGGCTCCGAAATCCGAATTTCTCCCAAAGGCTCGAGAAAGCCTCCGTGGATGTTTTCCCAAGGTCACACCTGTGAGTGCACGCACTTCATGATAAGTGCCGTTTGGGAAGCAAAAAAAAAACGGTCTATGGTCTCGTATATGGGAGAATTCGGTTTGAAGTGTTTGTTGTTGTTGTTGTTTAGGTAAAGGGGTCACGTAAATCGTGGCGCGAAAGGAACGACGTTTGCGTGTGGTGGCAACGTCGTGAGGCCGTGCGCCTTTATTTATTCGTCTGCCCAAGTAGTCGCTCGCCGCGTTTGTGATTAACTGAGACGTATTATTTTTGGTCACGCGCATGTGCGTCATTTATTTTCGACAAATCAGTGAAATCGATCAACGTCCTTTATTCAGAGGGAGACGAGAGAGCTCAACGAGACCAAGCACCTCTCCGTCAAAGGAGACCTGGGTAACAAAATCAGTGGAGAGAAAGAGAGAGAGAATGCGAAAGATCAAAACAACATCACGACACTCACACCGCACAGCTCCCTTTATCAATCCACTGCTGCATGGAGGCCTCACCAATGCAGTTCCAGACGTGGGAGCTTTTTGACCGTCCTTCACGTTGGCCAGTGCAGGTTGTTGAGAGGGGAGAGGGGGTGATTCAAAACCGGTTCAGTTATTGCTCGTGGCAGGAATCAAAGTAAGGTTGAGCAGGTTCACAGCGCAGTGCGCTGACTGCTGCACCACGACTCCAGCGTGTACCGTGCATCACGCCCGCGGGTCAAGCTGTCAACCAACACCGAGTGGAAGAAATAAACTTTGCGAATGCAAAGCGTTCGGGAAACTAGAACGGCGTGCGACAACGTAACGTTTAAAATAGAACATTCAACCGCAGTAAAATACAGTTGAAACGTGGTCCAAGCTGTGGTCCAAAAAGCATCAACATTCAACGTCAAAGCAGCGACTTCAGTTCACCGTTAAATATGCACACACACACACGGATATATTGAAGGTAGCGGTTAGTGCGCTGCTCTGATAACCTGGCGACCCGAGTTCGATTACCGCTCACGGCCAACACCAGTGACGATTATCTGAGCCGGTCCTGGGCCTCCCCTAGGTCGACTCAGCCTCAAAGGAGTACCTGGTGCAGTGTGTAGACATCGCCACTGGGGAGACAAAGGCGGCAGAGTGTGGTGTTGGCCACCCACCCCCTCTTGTGCCGTGCCGGCCTTTCATAGGTGCTGGCTAACAGCACTTGCCCCAACAGTCTGTAAAGGCTATACGGGGGAGGGGGGTTGTTGTGTCTTTGTTTGTAGACGAGAGATGCAATATTGTTCCATGTGCCTGAATCATCACGGCAGAAATAACCCTTTTCAAATCTATAGCGCCTCTGAATCGTTTGCTTGCGTGGGGTAACGTAGACGCGTTGGGGGAGCGTCGTCAACCGCGAGGGGGTGGGGTGGGGGGGGGGTTCCATTGTGGAGTTCATAATCATTGTGGAGTTCACAATCATTGTGGAGTTCATAATCATTGTGGAGTTCACAATCGTTATGAGATCTCCTTTGCCAGTAGCAAGATATAGTAATAGGTTTTTACCCTTTTATCTGGCACTAAAACTGACACCTTTATACAAGGGATCATGTTTGCAATAACCACAACACAAGCAGTCAAAATGCAAACAAAAAGAGAAAACTCTGATAATGATATACTGCTACTGAATTCACAATCATTGTTTCCCTTCTACGTGACTTTACCGAAAGAACCAAGAATATGAATCCCTCCAGTCACGAAAGCTTTAAATCAAAATCTTTGTGGAGTTCACAATCATTGTGGAGTTCACAATCATTGTGGAGTTCATAATCATTGTGGAGTTCATAATCATTGTGGAGTTCACAATCATTGTGGAGTTCACAATCATTGTGGAGTTCATAATCATTGTGGAGTTCACAATCATTGTGGAGTTCACAATCATTGCGGAGTTCACAATCATTGTGGAGTTCATAATCATTGTGGAGTTCATAATCATTGTGGAGTTCATAACCCAGGGGCGTTCAGTCTGCTGCACTGGACTGGTGACCACCGCTTGACCCCAGGTGACCATTGAATGGGTCCTCACGTGGCAAAGTAAAGCGAATCAATCAATAGACCAGGATGGAAGAGATAAACACATGCGGCTACAACTATCAGCATCCAGCCTCGTTTTGTGCAGAGTACCTGGCCATTGCGATCTTTCCATTATCGCAAGTTTTGCGCTGTGTGTGACGATAACAATGAACGGTAATATCTTCTTTGGTTCTTTCGGTAAAGTCACGTAGAATGAGAATAAAATAATAAATTGATAAAATAAAATAACACAATAAAATTCTCACGACGTTTCGGCCACAACACAAGCGGCCTTCATCAGGTGAAGGGACGAGACTGTCTGGAGGACAGCGCTGGAGCGAAAAAGCCACGCTCAGATCGCGACCTTCAAACTGTGTGAGAAGAAACAAAGCGCCTTGACAAAGGAATTAGCATAGAATTTAGCATTGAAATAGCTGAGTGATTAGCTTGTGACTGGTCACAGAAATAGCTATGTTAAAGTCAGAGCATACACATTCACAGAGGCACCTAGTACAAATCAAACAGGAGAATTTAGCATTGACATAACTAGGAGAATTTAGCATTGAAATAACTCGGAACAGAGGAGGGGGAGAGAGACAGCTGCGAGGCGCTGTTATACTCCATGTTGTAAACCATACCATTAACCGTGGTGTGAGAGGTATTAAGAGTCAATGCCAGCAAAAGAGCTGCGATCTGAAGGTCATCGTAAAATACAATTAATTAAGAACGGAAATGGTTTAACACATCTATCCAATGGTTACTAAGCCAGAATCCATCTTCTCGGTTGAAATTGTCTCTGTGCTTGTATATGTGAATGGCCTCATGAACGAATCTCTCATGGTAGCCGGTTGGTTTGCAAAGAACCTCCGTCTTGGAGAAGTCAATGTCATGTGAGCCCACTGAATTATAACAGTGATCTGCCACGGCAGAGGAGTTCGTTCTACCGTGTTTCAAGTCTGCTTTATGTTCGCGGATGTGGTCCGAGATATGTCTTTTGGTTTCTCCAATGTAACTACTACCACAGAGGCACTTTAGTTTGTAAACGCCCGGGTACTGTATGTCTGGAACAGCATCTTTTACAGATGGAACTAGATCACGGATTTTATGTACTGTGTTGAATCGGACCTGGATCTTGTGTTTATTCAGGATTTTGGAGATCTTTTTAGTGACCCCTGCAATGTAGGGTAAGGTGATGGTTTTGAGTGGCTCCACAAGTGGATCCTTCTTCATGACTGGAGTGATGACTTTGCTCTAGACCAATTCCGCGACCACATCAATTCCATACACCCAGCCATCAGATTTACCATGGAGGTCGAAAAATATGGCAAACTACCCTTTTTGGATGTCTTAATTAAAAGGAGACGTGATGGTTCAATGAGCCACTCTGTCTACAGGAAAGCTACCCATACAGATGCTTACTTGAAACCGGATTCCCACCACCATCCATCCCAGAAGAACTCCCTCATCAAGACTCTATACCATAGAGCCCAATGCATTTCCGACCAGGAACACATTACCAGTGAACTCAAGCACGTACACCAGGCTCTCAGGGCTAATGGTTACTCCGACTATACAATCCACAAAGCCATCACTCCAGTCATGAAGAAGGATCCTCTTGTGGAGCCACTCAAAACCATCACCTTACCCTACATTGCAGGGGTCACTAAAAAGATCTCCAAAAACCTGAATAAACACAAGATCCAGGTCCGATTCAACACAGTACATAAAATCCGTGATCTAGTTCCATCTGTAAAAGATGCTGTTCCAGACATACAGTACCCTGGCGTTTACAAACTAAAGTGCCTCTGTGGTAGTAGCTACATTGGAGAAACCAAACGACATATCTCGGACCGCATCCGCGAACATAAAGCAGACTTGAAACACGGTAGAACGAACTCCTCTGCTGTGGCAGATCACAGTTATAATTCAGTGGGCTCACATGACATTGACTTCTCCAAGACGGAGGTTCTTTGCAAACCACCCGGATACCATGAGAGATTCGTTCATGAGGCCATTCACATATACAAGCACAGAGACAATTTCAACCGAGAAGATGCATTCTGGCTTAGTAACCATTGGAAATATCTTTTAAACCATTTTCATTCTTAATTAATTGTATTTTACGATGACCTTCAGACCGCAGCTCTTTCGCTGGCATTGACTCTTAATACCTCTCACACCACGGTTAATGGTATGGTTTACAACATGGAGTATAACAGCGCCTCGCAGCTGTATCTCTCCCCCTCCTCTGTTCCGAGTTATTTCAATGCTAAATTCTTCTAGTTATTTCAATGCTAAATTCTCCTGTTTGATTTGTACTAGGTGCCTCTGTGAATGTGTATGCTCTCACTTTAACATAGCTATTTCTGTGACCAGTCACAAGCTAATCACTCAGCTATTTCAATGCTAAATTCTATGCTAATTCCTTTGTCAAGGGGTGCCTCTATGGATGTGTATGCTTTAACTTTAACATAGTCATTTCTGTGACCAGTCACAAGCTAATCACTCAGCTAATTCAATGCTAAATTCTATGCTAATTCCTTTGTCAAGGCGCTTTGTTTCTTCTCACACAGTTTGAAGGTCGCGATCTGAGTGTGGCTTTTTCGCTCCAGCGCTGTCCTCCAGACAGTCTCGTACCTTCACCTGATGAAGGCCACTTGTGTTGCGGCCAAAACGTCGTGAGAATTTTATTCTATTATTTTATTTTATCAATTTATTATTTTATTCTCATTCTACGTGACTTTACCGAAAGAACCAAAGAAGATGAATCCTTGCAGTCACGAAAGCTTTAAATCGAAATTGAATGGTAATAATTATAAATGTTTTACCAATTAAAACCAATCTTGATTTGAAGCTTTTGTGACTGCAGGAATCCATACTCTTTGGTTCTTTCGGTAAAGTCACGTAGTTAGAAATAAAAAATAAAATAAAACACTTTTTTTATCAGAACTCGGAACATTTATTTATACTGGAGGAATCTAGAAGAAAAGTCGTTGCATTGAGATGTTTGGACAACATCAATTTCGTCGAATGTTTTGTTCCCAAAACCAAATGGTTCCCCTTTCTATCTCTCAGCGTAATTCCAAGCGTGCACCTCTCCGCGTGCTACTTCACGCACTTTTCAGATCCGCATATGTTTTTCATTTTATTTGTGAGCGCCCGTATTTTCGACGCGCAAATGCTTAAGTTCGAGACGTCGCATTGACCGTTAAGGGAAGGGTACGAGGACTTGGACAGGACACGTCGCTAGACTTGGATGATGACGGCGTTCGAGACTAGCGATGGAGTTGCAGGGAATCGCACTCCGAGAGTGCGCCCGCCACGGAGAAGGAGCGGTGACAACAGCCAGTGTTCGGCTGCTCGACGGATTGTTGCATCGCATGCGCGGAACGTGAACGGATTGCCGCATTTCGCACCTCCGATTCGCACGGTGCGAAAGAAGTTAAACATACATACGTACATTATGCAACGGCGATTGGGGATGCCTCCATAAAGCAGTAGATAGATCATGGGCAATGACGATCAGGATCAGCTCGTGTGCATTGGCTCGGCGGATCGTTCCACCGCAAACCAAGAGAGAAATGGCGAAAGCTTGTTGAGGTGGCCTTCATCCAGCAGTGGACAGATCATGGCTGACGACGATGATGACTGCAGATGTAGTACGTAGCCACCGCTGTGTTTACATCGCCGCACGGTTTCGCGCAGGAATTACGGACACATAACTTGGGTGGGGGGCTCTATAGGTGGGGTGGGGTGGTGGGTGGGGAGATGGGTGGGGGGGGGGCTCTATAGGTGGGGTGGGGTGGTGGGTGGGGAGATGGGTGGGGGGGGTGAAGGGTGCTCCGCGGAGAGTGCGAGCATCGCCTCTCTCGCTCTCTCTGAGCTTAGTGAACTCAAGATTAATCGCGGGAGCGCTTTGCCGCGAGTCCTCCGCTCCCTGGGCTAAGATAACATCGCTCCACTGCTGCCCAGGGGCCTGCATCCTGTGGCTCCATCAATTAGAAGGTCGTTTGTGTTTTTTTTTCCTTCCCCCCCCCTCCTCCGCTTTTGCCGAGCCCGAGCCGCTCAGCTCCTGCGCGTTTTTCTGGGGGGGGGGGGTGGTCGCGCGGAAGCGAGCGGGCCCCTCCGCGTTTGTCCAAGTTAAGCGGCGTTGTATAATTTAATGTGGTAAATAATAGAATGATGTGTTCTAAGCCACCCCCTTTAATAGGCTCTCCACTGTTGGGCGGCCATGAATAATTAAATTTGGATGCGATTGCGGAGGAGACGGCGCGGTTCTCTCTCTCTCTCTCCTTTTTCCTTTTTAACTGCGCTGTAAAATAAACAAACGCGTAAATAAAAATGAAACGCTCCGCACTTGCCGCGATAATGACGTGCGCATTACAACGGCGTCGCTTTTTTCCGCGGTATATATCAATTCCTACCCCGTGATATGTCACGAGAAGCTCCGTTTGCGCCCCGCATTGTACCGCCGCGCGCTCACGTTTACACGTCACGCCACCGGACACTCTCTGCGCTGGTTTCAAACAATTTGCACTCTTATCTGCTTTCTTCTAAACCTTCCCCCCCCCCAACACTCCCCCCCCCCCCCCATCTCACCCCACTTTGAATTCAATATCCACGACTGTTCATTCATTATAACCTGCTTCCAGTTGCTGCTATATTTGTTATCCTGATCATGATTGTTACGAGCAATTGGGACCAAGAATCGCCCACGGTTTTATTGGCTTGTAACGTAATGCTCATCACTGGGCGAGCTGCTCGATTCACACTGATTGTACGACGTTAAAACGTTTAGCGCCAGATGTTCAGGATGACCCAAACCCAGTGAGTCACACCGTTTGACCTCCAGGCCACGATTTTTATTTTTTGGGGGGGGCGGATGAGAGGGGTGTGGCACAAATTGACAATGATCATTGTCAATGTTTCTAGTAAAAAAAAAAACACGGAGACTCGGCAATGATATTTCTAGTTAATTTAATGTCCTTTGCCAATCCACTGCTGGATGAAGACTTTGCACCTATTGTTTCGGTCAAAAGAGATGCTTGACCATACTTCACCACACTGGTCCGTTGCAGGTTGGTAACGAGGTGGAGTACCCAGGACCGGTTGAAATGTCACTCGCCACTGATTGGTGAATAAACCACCGCATAACGATGAATACTTGTACAACTTCAAAGCATGTATATATTATAATAAAAAAAATTCTGTGCTGTGCGCATTTATATTAGGATGTATGGGGTAAAGTGTGGGCATTCCTACCTCTTCCAAGACATCCGGTCAGCATGGCAGAGCAGGCCAAAACAATGTCTAGAGCAGGGGTTGGCAACCTGTAACAGACCAAGAGCTAAAAAGTATCGGTGAGTTCTGCAAAGAGTCACGTGTGTAGTATATATGTATGTAAGTTTTTGCATGTTGACAGTTATCGGCACAGCACGGGAGATATTCATTATTCTTTGCTCACTGCTGTGATGGAATGTTCTACGTCATGCCCCATCGATAGAGCCGCACGTGATGGATTGAAGAGACGCATGCGGCTCGAGAGACTCCAGTTGGCCACCGCTGGCCTATAGTCTGCAGTGGTGGAGGCCCTCCTAACAGCAGCGGCGTGAGCGGGCAATCGCAAGGGCTGCGTGCGGCGTCAAGGAAGTTCAACGTACATGGATACGCACGCGCATTGCCTGCGTGGGATTTGGTTAGTTTTACTTTTGGCACACAGCGGTAGTTTGCGAGCGCCGAGCGCTGGGGAGCGGCGCGGGGGGGGGGGGGGGGGGGAGTTATCCGCCGGAGCGAGCGGTCAGCTTATCCCAAGGCTGCGGCTACAGATGTGCGGGTGACGCCAGCTGCCGAACAAGCGTCCGGGGGCGCGCCTTCTGTCGCCCGATCGCGGCGCGCGGTGGGCACGCGGTAGGCGCGCCGCGCCTCTTCCGCTCCGTCCGAAGGGATCGCGGAAATTACATGAAATAACCCGCGCCTAAATGTATTAGTTTACACCGCAAATTTATAACGCGGAATTATTCTGCTCGGCGAGCCCTCTCGGACCCGCCCGTAATTTAATTTCCAGCGGCAAAAACAAATACATCAGCGCCTCCCGCAAATTGCCCTGCGGAGGCGGCGGCGGCGGCGGCGGCGGCAGCTGTGAGAGCGCGGGGGGCTCATTTTTCATTCATTCGTTTCCATCGCTCGCGCAAACCAGTTTAGCGCACGCGCCCGCGCGCGGACCACACACTTCCGATTTCAAGACGCATTAGATTGGGCCATAACTCAACACCTGAGCATGTGGGCTGCCCTGCCCCCCCCCCCACCCCCCACCCGAGGAACGCGGAGGGGGGGTGGGGCGCCCCCCACCACCACCAGCCGTTCCTACGGACGGCAGCTTTTTAGCGCCGCGACCAACGGCAAGTTGACGGTCGATTGCGCGGATCGCGTGGACCCAAGCACCGGGCCGGCGAGCGGACGAACGGCGGGTTTGATGACAGCGGCACCTTTGGTTCTCGGGTTTCACCTGGCAAAAAAATTTGCACAGCATGCCGTTCAAACTCGATTATTCAAACTCATTTCGGAGGGCAAGACATTTTGACTACTCCATGAATATGTAAAGCTGATTCGGTCGGTCAAACGATTGCACGTGGTGCTTGCTAAGGGAGAGCTCTGCATCCCAAGACTGAGCTCAACTTAACTAGAACTATGTTTCTTTTACTAGGTAAGGCCCACTGAGCTATAGAGCTTCTTTTCAGAAGGAATCTGGCTATCACAAATGATAGCCCAACGAAGCCGCTTATCGCGTGGACGATTTGTAGTAGCCAAATACCCTGAACTCATGTTCATTATAAATGTGGAGGGGAAAAAAAACGGAGGACCCGGAGAAAAATCCACGCGACCACGGGGAGAGAGAAAGAGAGACGCAAACTCCAAATATACAGCGGGCGTCAGGGTCGGGATCGACCCCACGAACCTCCCGTATACCAGGCGAGGAAGTTAACATCTCGCCACCGCGGCGCCTCATTGTTATCACCGGCACCCGCGTCAGTCTCCCGCTGGATGGAGACCTCCCGAGAACTGACAGGGCGCTGGGGGTTGTTTTGAGCGCACTTCACCGCGCCGGTGAGTGCGGGTTGGCGAAGGCGGAGGACCGGTCGGGGCATCACTCGCCACTGACCGTCAGCCGTGGCCGGCATTTGAACTTTGGGGTCGGCCGGGTTCACGGCGCGGTGTGCGAACCGCCGGACCGGAGGCGTTGCTGGAGAGGGGGACGTCAAGTCGGCCGCACGCTTTGCTTGTGGACGTCGTTGGAGGATTTTTTTGCATTCAGCCATATGTAGCCAACCATTCGGGCAGCGTTTGGGGAGGATGGCATGGGAGAGCGATGCCCCCCTACCCCCCCCCCCCGTGATTCCTAATGCGAGAGGCAAAGTAAACCCCTGCCCTCCCCCCCCCCTCCAAATATAGAAGTCAAACTCCACCTATGCAAGGGATCGCAATCAAACTTCTAGCGCATGGGCAAGCGGCCTGGCTTTAGAGAGTGTAGGTGGTGCAACTGCACTGGGGCAGCCCCACAGGCCAGGGGAGCACAGGCTGCGGGTTACGAAAAG
The DNA here is from genome assembly GCF_048934315.1 of Petromyzon marinus. Taxonomy (NCBI): domain Eukaryota; kingdom Metazoa; phylum Chordata; class Hyperoartia; order Petromyzontiformes; family Petromyzontidae; genus Petromyzon; species Petromyzon marinus. Next base: position 10,396,370 of record NC_133706.1, on the reverse strand, counting down.
GGGGTATTTAAGAATTGGGTGGTAGGGCGGTGGTGGGGAGCATTTAATTCCTCGCACCAGGGTCAACGCACACTGACCAGTGTCGAAGAGGTATGGTCATAAACACCTCTATATAGCCTGGGGAGGGCTTCATCCTGCAGAGACTCAGTATCCTGCAGATACTGAGCTGCCGCGGTGGCGAGATGTTAACTACCTCTCCTGGTATACTGCAGGTCGTGAGTTCAATCCCGACCCTGACGCCTGCTGTATATTTGGTCGCGTGGATTTTTCTCAGGGTCCTCTGGTTTTTCTCCTCCGTATTTAAAAACACGCGTTTAGAGTATTTGGCTGCTGTGCAATTTCCACGTGAAAAGCCACTTCGTTGAGCTATCATTTGCGATAGCCAGGTCGCTTCTGAAAAGAGCTCCGTAGCTCCGTGGGCCTTACCTGGCAAAATAAAAAAATAAATTTAAATCGTTTAAACAAATAGTTTACCGCGTCGCTGGACACCGGAACGAGAATTGATTAGCGCCAGCCGCCCCGTTCCTTGGCCAGCGCGTTTGCGGACGTAATCGAGTAAGCCGTGCCAGAGTTGGCAGCGACAACGGCGGCGCAGGCCCCGGCGATTCTACCGATTGCCTTAAGTGGGCCGCAGTTTTGGCCTTGACTCGAGCGCACGGTCGCCTATCCCGCCGCGGAATCCTGAACGGCCACGAGTGTGTAAAGACACTTCTGTGGCTTTAATGCCGAGCGACAACGCCCCTCTAACACGGCACCGTACAGGGGGGACCGAGTTGGAAGCCAGCCTACCAGCGGCGGTGCTCACCCATTGGGGGCCCTTAAGTGGAAATTAAGTTTTGGGGGGCCAGCCCCCCACCATTTTCGATTGCATTAATTAATCGGAAGGTGACGGAAAGTGTTTAGTGCAGTGGTTCCCGACCTGCTAAAAAAAATTATGCGGACCACCATGCGGTGTTGCGCGATAAGAAATAATGTCGGAGCATCTTCAGCAGTTCTGCGGGACACCTCCCACGGCCTTGCAGAGGAGCAGTGGTCCAGGAACCACAGGATGGGAACAAAGCTCGTGTGTACGCACCAGCGCATGCTTATCATGGTGTTCGGTTTCTCGCCACCGGAATTCAAATGAGAAATAATATTTGGTTATCCCAGGGGTCCGAGCGATACTTAATGGTGTGGCTGGGTGTGTAGATGGTGGGCAGAGGGGAGGGCAGGCGAACGGGCGGGCGGTGGTTGGAAGTGGCCTGCTCTGTGAGCGGAAAGAGCACTCCATCGGCATGATTGATGGGCACTTTGGCCTTATCGTGTATGTACGTCATGGGACATACGGCGTGGCAGACAGCTCGGACAATGGACCACCGATGGGTCCTCTCGGGCCGCAACGCAGATGGGGAGAGGCATGGATCCTTTGTCCACGCAGCCACAAGAGCGATTGGAAAGCTCGCTCAATAGACCGATGCAAGTTTCTGCGCTCTCAGCAGTAGCCGCGCAGGGCAGCGGCGAAACGTTCAGCGCAGGTAAAATAAAATCATTCTTTTTTTTGCGCAAGACGACATTCGATTTCGAACTTGGAGAACGTTAATAGATTTTGAAGCTGCACGTCATAGAGCATGTGTCACTTATTTTGGCTCACAGGTTACAAAAAAAATTTGAGACGCAAAAACTTTTTTTTTTTACCATTAGTTTTTTTTTTGTTGTCGAATGTAAAACTGATTTATTTATTCTACTAAGTGAGAGCACGAGCAGAATGAAGACGGCCGAGGCCCGGCAGGCCGTTCCACCGTGGTTACGTTTGCAGTTTGCACAGCTGCAGCGTTAAATGCCTTGAAGTCGTCCCGGTTTTAAACACAGGCGAATGAGACGACCGGTTTCGGGCGACACTTATTTCGCATTTTCTCTCCTGAACCGCTGTGCTTTTTTTCGCATTTGGCTCTCGCGCTTGGCGACATAGGACTGACGTCGCAAACCGCACGCGCGCGCTTTTGTTATCGACCGTCAAACAAACAAAAAAACTCTCGCGCGTCCTGGTTAGCGTGGCCGGCTAACTGGGGAGCCGGCGCTCTGCCGTGGGATTGTCGGAGGAACGCGGCGTGTGACCAGCGGAGGACAATTACCGCCGTGTTTATTCAGAGATTCCCGCGGCTGCCGCCACCGCTGCGCTGTCACTGGGTCTCACGCACGCACGTACACGCACACGCACAACAAAGACGAAGGCCCCCCCCCCGGACAGCCTCTGAAAAGACTGTTGGGGAGAGCGCCGTTCGCTGAATATCACAGTGGCGAATGTTTCAACTGGTCCTTGGCCTCCACTCGGTCGGCTGAGCATTTTAATGAGTGCCCGATGTGGCGTGTAAACATCGGCACTGGGGAGACAAAGGCGGCCGGGTGTGGTGCTGCCCACCCACCACCTCGTGTGCCGCACCTGCCTTCATAGGTGCTCGGTTGTATGTATGTTGAACTTCCTTCGCACCGTATGTAGCCAACAGTTGTTCATCGGAGGTGCGGGGGAAGGACAATCAAACTAAACACAACAAGTGGTAACAGAACTTGCCCCAGCAGCCTTTTCAAGACTACACGAGGGACCTTTGTGGGCCGGGCATCACCCGGACGAATCGGACCAACTGTTCCGCACCGCCGTCCCCGCCGGAGAGGAGAGGAGCCAACTCTGGAAAACAGACGGAGAGGTGAGCGCTCACGTCGGTGGCGCAAGTGAGATCTGAAACGTTCCCCATCCCACTCCGCTTGGCCAGCACGCACCGGGCAGCGTGGTGAAATGCGGTCAAACTACTCCCATGACCAGCTCAGCATTGGGGGGTCTTAATCCAGCAGTGGATTGACGATTGGCTCAAAGTTATTATTTTGCAATAAAAATACATGTTTGAAACAAAACCCCCCAAAAAATTTCTTGCCAAATTGTGACTCTGACGGCGACGTGAATCTTGAACGAATTTAGATGGAATGGAAGCTGAATGGACGCTGAACGATGAGAAGCGGCAGGAGAAATGAGCAAATAATCTGACCATCCTGTGGTTTACCATCATCGTCGTGATCGTCTTCGTCGTCATCATCGTCATGTCAGGCAGACCACCTTCCCACTGCGGCGGCGACGTCTTCTAAATAACTCGAGCCCTGGCTCTGCTGTGGGTTCCGTAATTGCATAATAACTTAATAGCAAATTACGCTCGTTGTGCAATAACAAAATCAATGTCCTTTCTTGTCGGGGATTAATAACGCGTTGTGTTGTTTCCCGTCTCTCTCTCTCTCGAGGGGTCCTGCGCGTCATGTTGCATTCGCAGAGTTGATTGCTGCGGCAAGGACGGGTTGATGTCTGAGGAGTCGGCATCAGCCTAGGGCAAGGAGGTAATGGGTTTTTGCCAGAGCTTAAAGATTTGAATCCTCTGCCCCCCCCCCCCATCTCACGTTGGCTCCTGCCAACGCTGACGAAGAGACAAGCACGAAGATCGCCCGTGTGGCCTCTATCTAGCACGCTGCTGGGGCAAGTGCTGTCCACGAGAAACCTACGAATACCAGTGTGTCGCACGAGAGTTTGGTGTGGCCAGCTCTACGCCCCGACACTCCAGCGCTGTCCTACCAGACAGTCTCGCCCCTTCACCTGATGAAGGCCGCTTGTGTTGTGGCCGAAACGTCGTGAGAATATTATTGTGTTATTTTATTTTATCAATTTATTATTTTATTCTCATTCTACGTGACTTTACCGAAAGAACCAAAGAAGATGCCTTTGTCTCCCCAAAGCTGATGCTTGCTATGAATACGGCGGCCCGAGTTCCGTTCTAGGCCATGGCTAATATCAGCGGTGATTATCTGAACCGGTCCTGCGGGCATCCCCAAGGTTGACTTGGCCTGACATGAGTACCTCGTGTGTGAACATCAGCACTGGGGAGACATATGCGGCCGGTTGTGGCGTCAGCCACACCTCCCGTGTGCTATTGTCTGATTTTTGTGTTGAGTTTCTTGTCCCTCCTCCACACCTCCCATGAGCATGGTTGGCGACATACGGTGGTGGAGCAGAATTTCAACATACATACAAATACATTAATACGTGCTCGCTAACAACACTCGCTCAATTAGCCTCGTTAAGGCTACACGGGGTGGGGAGGGAGGGGGGGGGGGGAATGTTTGTCTTTCGACTGCACACACATATTCACACACGCGCACCACACACACACACAGTGGCCCGACCTACGCTACGCTGGCGTTCTAACGCGCGCACGAACGCGCGCAGCCCCGTTCACGCGAGCTAACATTTATCGGCCGTGACTCACGCGGGGGACGTTTATATCCGCGCCGTCGATATTTCCTGAACGGCAGAAGAAGAAAAAAAAACAACCTAAAAGCGGGAGCATGAAACGAGCGCGCTTTACCGCGGCGTGAAAATACGCGCCCCGTACGCTGCGCCCCGCTCATCATCGTCGCGCAGTAAATTCACACCTCGGCGGTAAGAAGCTGCCGGCTTTTTTTTTTGTGCCGCTCGCGGATGATGAAGTAAAGCCATTGTGCGTCTTGTCACGACGCCGTAAGTCAGATTATTTAAACGCGTGTTGCTCAGCCCCCTCCACGACGGGACCGCACAGCAGCTCGGCTAAATTCATGTTCGTCAACTCTCGATTAACCGGGGTGGGGGCTGGTGGTGTGGGGGGTGGGGGGGGGGTGGGCAACGCCGTGCGTGGGCGGTGTGAGCCCGGATATAAAATGAAATAGGACGAATATTGCAAAGCAACAATTTTTTTTTTAAATGAGGTTGTGAAGAAACAGGTAGGTAGGCGGTTGATTGCATGCACGGGTTGGGCGTTAAGTCGTGGAATTCGCGTGACGTCTCTCCTCCCCCGTGGGAAATCGGTTTACTCGTCGAGGTTTGCGGCGATCCCACCGGCCTTCGATCAGTGAGGAGCGGATTAAAACAATAAAATGAGCGCGCAGATGCTTTGCGTTACTTTTTTTCGCGAGGATGGATAATCCGCAACTCGGATAAGCCACCCAAAGATAATCGGGAGTTCAGTGTGATAAAGCCTCTATTTAACCAACATCCAACATTCACCGTTTGATGTTTGCAGGCAATGGTGGCAGCAGTACATCATCAGTTCTACCTAAAATATCCAATATTGTTTGGCATTCCAAATCAATCCGTCACTGTAGACATTGCTCGTATACACAATATAAAGGAACGTTAGAGTGAATCTTTATTAAAAAAAAATCACCCTTTTGTCAATCTGTTGCTGGGTAAAGGCCTCTCCGATACTGTGTCTATCATGGGGATCTTTTGACCATTCTTCGCCACGCTGGTCAGGGCGGGCTGGGGAAGGTGCAGCTCCCCAGGACGGGTTTAGATATCAATCGCAACTGATGTTGGTCGTGGCCGGGAACTACTCCGTCAAGGCTATCCCCCCGCCCCCCAAAAAAAAATGGTATCAAACCTCGGCATTTTTTTTATTCGTATAAAAATGAAGTGCGTGACAATGAGTTATTTGGCGCACCGAATACATTTAAAATCTAATGGCAAGACTTTTTAACTGCTCCATAAATAGGTGAGCTGATTCCGTCTGCGAAGCGATTGCACATGGCACTTACGAAGGGATACCTCTGCATCCAAAGACTGAGCTAAATCAAACTATTTTTCTTTTACTAGGCAAAGCCCACTGAGCTATGTAGCTCTTTTTCAGAATTGACCTGGCCACAAATGATAGCTCAAACGAAGTGGCTTATCACGTGGAAATGTATAGCAGCCAAATACCCGAAACGCATGTTGATGAATGCGGAGGGAAAAACCGAAGGACCCGGAGAAAAATCCACGTGACCACGGGGAGCGATCCAAATATACAGAAATCGAACCCACGACCTCCTGTATATCGGACGAGGTAGTTAATATCTCGCCACCGCGGCTCCCTAAATCCATACTGGAGTGTGAGAGGCGCCGCTCGCCAGCGAGGACCGCAACTCGTTCGCTGAGCTGCGTGAGCACGGAGATTATGGAGGCAATTTGCCACGGTTACCGTTACGGATAAATATTAACCACCACCATCATCGTCGCGATCATCGTCATCATCGCCAACCGTGATCTACCCGCTGCTCAGTGCGGGCCGCGCAACGCCGTCACCGCCACTCATGGTCGCTTGACACAGCTCGGACCCCGCGGTGACGTTCTCACCGGTCGCGTTGTCCCCTTTGGCTGCCGCTCCGTCGTGAGTCTCGGCCACCGGGCGTCGTCCCGCCGAGCGACGCGCCCCGCCCAAGCACTCGTGGTTTTATTTTCAACCCTTTTTTTATTTTTGTTCACGCTCACCAAATGGAGTTTAAGATGACTTTCTGAACTCATTCAGGAATTTCACTTTACGTTTACATTTTTTAAAGTTGCACGCGCACAACTTCCCCCCCCCCCCCCACACACACACATCCTACGCTGTCTGAAAGAGTGGGGGATTTATTGAGGGCGACTGTTGGCATACTCAGCAAACATACGCTGACCTATAGACGTAATTTCCTGCCATAGCAATACCCTTAAGTTCATCCGACATAACTTTTTCTCACGTATGCCGTGCTTTGGATTGTCCCTTGTATCTTGCTGCGTTGGCGCGCCAGGTGGGTTCCGTTGCGACGTGCGCTGCACGACGTTGCTTTGCTGCACCTCGCTGCTTCACGACAGGGGCGGAGTGGTGGCGCAGTGGTTAGCGCAAAAGCACCCGAGCTCGGCGACCGCCGTTCGATTCCCAGACATGGCTCGTGCGGTTTTTTGTTTTTTTTGGCACGCGATATCTGGACCCAGTCCCTGCACAGTGACGTACGGTGAAACAGCGCTCAGGAACGACGCGGCATGTGGAGAGGAGGCCTTCGTCCCGGTGGTAGGTTAACAGAGAGACGAAACGAGAACAAAAGGATCGATATTTCTTCTTTTTCTTTGCGCTCCTCTGCTCGCTTGTTTGGTGTTATTGCCGGATCGTGTATCTGTCGTCGGCACGGTGTCCACGTCCGTGAGAGCGTTGCGTGCCGGATATTGCAGGGAGGGGACAACACCGATCTCTCCCCCCCCCCCACACCCCCCCCACCAAGGCATCGATATGGAGCGGTCGCGCGACACACAGCCGATAGCCGGGCCGGGCGGCCGGCCCTTTTTCCCCCGAGCGCGCGCCGTAGAAAGGCAGAACACTTGTACATTATCAGATGTTTTTGAAGAACGAGTGTTTTGCGCCGGGCTCGGCAAATAGGAAATGCGCCGCTCATTCAGTCATTCCTTTATCCCGATAAAGATCTCTCTATCGGGTGAAAAGTGAGATTTCATTCATCCCGCTGTTGTCACTGATCCCCAAGAGCTCAGAAGCTCGGGCTCTTTTCACTGCCTTTTAAAGAGCCTCATTGTGCGTATTCATGGAGGGATTTGTGTCAGAACAGATGAAATCGCCAACCGCAAACAGAAATCAGCCCCTTTTAGGGAAGGCATTTTTTTTATCCCCCTCCCCCACTGTGGGAGGTGGTGGTAGTGGGGGGGGGGGGATGGCGGGGGTGGGGGGGAGGTTAATTTCCCACCCGTCCACGTATATATATACCTGGGTGCCTTCTTCTGCCACGTCTGACCTTTTCATCCCTAGGGTCGAGCCCTCTGTGACCCGGCGGTCTGACTTTCCGTGTTGTCCCCTTGACAAATAGCGAGGCCCTGCCCGACCGCTTATCTCAGCCGCGGCCAACTGCCAACAATACATCAAACGCTCCCAGAGTGTCACACTTTCTTTCTGCCTTTGTCTTATTTATTTATTTTCACATTCCCTTTTGTTTTCCCTCTCTCTCCTCTCTCTCCCTCTCTCTCGCTCGTTCGCTCGCTCAGGCCTTTTCTATCTCTTCGGGACGAGGCGACGCGCTGGCGTCTGCCGCGCGACCTCGTCGCGTTTTGCCGCACGACGGGCAGACGGCAGAACCAAGGCGTCTGTCCGCGGTTTGCGACCGCAGGGCACTGCGAGTGGGGGCATCCGTTACCTTCACCTTCAGAGTGGGGTCATCAACCACCCTCGAAATAATAACGTCTCTCGTTGAAGGACTTCCTTTTAAAAGCACGCGCGCTGTAACGGGACTGAAAGCTACGCGCTCACGCTTCCTTACAGACACCAACGGCAAAGCATCCCGTGTCCGCCCTCCCCATCGCTACAGGCGCTGCTGCTGAAGGTTTACGCAACACCCAGGGATCTTTGACCAGATATGTTGTGTTCGGCAGACTGGAGCAGGTTTCACGTGACCCGGTAGCCACATGCAACGGCGGCGAGAGCTGCACTGGATGTGGTGTGCCGGTTGATTCCCGGGACTGGAATGTTGGGGGATCGCTGCCACCCTCGCCGCCACCACCACCACCACCCCTCCCGGCTGAAACAGCGTTACGGTTTTTCAATGCCTCGTGACTCCCCCCCCGACCGCCCCCCCCCCCTCGACAATCTGAGACGACGGTGGCAAGTGTCGGTGGCTCCCGAAGATCCGTCGCTCCCTGGGGCCGGATCGCCATCGCGTCCATCAGGCCCGCGCCCGTTTGCTCGTTTAAGCCGACGATTTCGACGAACGAACGAACGGAGAACTTTTCAAGTGCCGCGTCCGATTCGCGTCGTGTCTCTTTCTCTCGCTGTAGGGGAGGCTGTGCAGGTGAACGGGGCGAGGAAAAAACCGAACACGGCGGGGTATTGTCCGTCCGTCTGTCCGTTCGCGTCGTTCGTAATTGCTCCGCTTTTCGACGGGGGGAAAGCTGTCGACAACGCGGATGGCTCGAGTGTCGAACCGAGCAGGCGACCGTGAGCCTCGCGCAACGCTCACTGGCAACCTGTCGCGAACGGAAAGACAGTGTTTAAAACACAAACACAACGAGAGTAAGACGAGGCTGCCGTAGCTTGTCCGTCATTGTTTTCGGGTTGAAGCCGCCTGCTAGTTTATGGCCAGAATTTTGACCAAATCGCCCCACCCCCCCCCCCCCCGCCCAAAAATAAATCTACGGATCCTAACGAGCGTAACAAGGTACCAGGTAAAGGTGCGGCCCTGCAACTGCTTTCTTACGCCACTGCTGGCGAAAGGGCTTCTACTCGAGCCAGCTCTTGAGAGCCCCTCTGGAGAGAATTTTGGCCTACTCTTCCAAGCTGACCAATGGGAAGTACACACACTCCCCACCACACGTGACCTGGGTGTAGAGAGGCGGTGAAGGGATTGGGGGGAGGGGGGGGATCGGGGCTTGTAGGGGGCTTGTGGGGCGAGGTGGACGCTTCTCGTCTCTTTGGATTTTCGCGTTTCTGCACGAACGGCGAGCAGCGTGGCGAGCGCGAATCGGCGGAGCACCACAACAAAAGGGCGCACCGCCGGGGTGTGGCCCGGCATCATAAATATTCCATTCTGACATGGACGCATCGCTGGGAAAGGTGCCCTTTTTAATATTTACGATGTACATTAATATAAATGAGTTTTAGCCTGTGTGATGTTAAAATTTTAGTGGCATTTACACAGTCCTATTGTCCTAATACCATGGCCCGGGTGAGTGGGGTCCAGGCTTTACCGGCACTGTAGCTATTTTCGGGAATCCAATCGCGCGAGCACCTTGCGTTACCTGTACCCGCTGCGGCTTCGCGCGAGGCCGCTACGCACACACGCCGTCGCCTCGCGTGGCGCGATCACCCGCTCGCGCCTCTTGGTAGGTGCCCCGCGGAATCGCCTGGGCCGGGGCGGGTGGGGGTCGGCGACCCGTGGGGTGTCACCGCGCGCCCGGCACACCGCGTCCGGGATTAGCTCTCGCGGTGGCTGCTCAGTGGTCGCGTGCCACCTCCTGCAGTCTGCCTGGAAAATATTGAGCCCGAAATGAAGGCCTGGGTTCGTACATATGCGTATGGGTCCTATGTAACTCTGTGGGTCTGATATAAGCAAATGAGTCCTATGTAAGTATATGGGTGCTCATGGCCTTTGGATCCGAAATATATGGGTTCTGTGCAAGTCTATGGGTTGGGGTGAGGGTGACGTGAAAAATATTTTCGCACCCGGCACACAACATCAAGTATACATCTCGCTATGGCTGTAGGTAGTCGTCACTTACCACCTCCAGTGGACCAGCAAGCCAGAGGTCATTCAGTGAAAAATGTATCTCTGGGGAGGCAACGTTGGTGAATGGTTTCATTGGTGAATGGTCGAGTGGAACCAAAGTGCCAAACGCAGCTTCTACATCCCCGCTGGAGATGTAGGTGAACGACGGTTTGGGCAAGCCTTCATCCAGCAGTGGATTAACCATGGCCGGCGATTATTTGGCCGGGTGGCTCGGCGGTAGACCGAGCGGCTCTCGATCAGAAGATTGCGAGTTCAAATCCTCAGCGGTGATTGAGTGGTCGGCTGCCAAAATAACATTAAGAGCAATTTTTTTCGAATTCAGTAAAAAAAAACATCAATATTTCAAGAGCCGCAATGCACGCGAATACGAGACGGTGGTCCTTAATAAATAAGCGTCACGAAGCAGTCTTTAAAGAGCTGCACGCTGCTCCGAAACCTCAGGTTGCCCACTCCTGCCCATGGTGAACTGGGCTCCCATAGTAAGCTGAACTCTCATGGTAAACTGGACTCCCATGGTAAACTGAACTCCCATGGTAAACTGGACTCCCATGGTAAACTGAACTCCCATGGTAAACTGAAATCCCATGGCAAACTGAACTCCCATGGTAAACTGAACTCCCATGGTTAACTGGACTCCCATGGTAAACTGAAATCCCATGGTAAACTGAAATCCCATGGTAAACTGAACTCCCATGGTAAACTGAAATCCCATGGTAAACTGGACTCCCATGGTAACTGGACTCCAATGGTAAACTGACATCCCACGGTAAACTGAACTTCCATGGTAAACTGGACTCCCATGGTAAACTGGACTCCCATGGTAAACTGAACTCCCATGGTAAACTGAAATCCCATGGTAAACTGAACTCCCATGGTTAACTGGACTCCCACGGTAAACTGGACTCCCATGGTAAACTGAAATCCCATGGTAAACTGAACTCCCATGGTAAACTGGACTCCCATGGTAAACTGGTCTGCAACCAAAATAACAATTAGAGCACTTTTTTTTATTTGGTAAAAAAACCCTCAATATTTCAAGAGCCGCAATGCACTTGGTGAATACGAGACGGTGTGGGTCCTTCATAAATAACGGTCACGAAGCAGTCCCTTAAAGAGCCGCACGTGGCTCCGGATCCACAGGTTGCCGAGCCCTGACTTAGCCCATCATCGTTACGGGGATCGATAAAATAGGTTCCGCTCGTAGGGGAAGCCCACCACGGGTTGTCCTACGAAGAGCCTCGCCCCCGCCGTAGCGACGAGGAAATTCCCCGCTCAGGCTCAGGGGTGCAAGCGGAGACCGCAGAGCCGCCGTGCGGCGGAGGCACGCAGCCTCCAGAGGCCACGCGGTGTGGGGCCGGAGCACGCCGAGGTGCTCCGGCCACACAGGAGGAGCGCCCACTCACTTGCATCATTAACTCCAACGGCTGTGGGGGTGGCGAGGGCAGGTGGGGGGGGGTGGGAATGTCGCTAGCCTGTGACCACGGCGGTGGTGGGGGGGGGGGGGGACGAGAGAAGCGCGGGGGTCTTTGGGTCAAAGCGTCGCACAAGGAACGTGCGGGGCGATGAGGGACCGGCGCTGGTGGGGCCTGCCGAGGCGACCTCGCAAGCTGTCCGAGGGCCGATCTCAAGCGGCGGGCGGCGGAGGCGGCCGCGTTCAGTTGGCCCCGTTATTAAAGGGATGCATTATACGCGGGGGCCACCTCCGAAAGCAGGGGAGGTCACCGCAGCTGACCGGACCCACAATGGGGGAAAAAAAAAAGAAAAAAGGAGGGGAGCATCTGCAGGAGTGGGTGGGCAAAGGCGCCGTACCCCCGAGCGGGACAAGGCGCGCGCTTTGTGCTCCCGGTGGAGGAAGGCCCGCGAGCGCGTGAGTGGCGGGGGAGGAAATCGTCGTCGCAAGCCGGGTTACGCGAACATAACGAGAGGGCCGCTCACTCAAAAAGGCCGACTTGTCCTTCGCTTGCCCACCCTCTCCACAATTTTGTGTCAGACCGGTCGTTGTTTCAAGCGAGGGGGATTTTCTTTTTTTTATATATGAACCCTGTATTTTTCGACAGCGACTTGAACAGAACGCCCCTCTATCTCTGCGGGCGCAGAGTTCAGGTGCATTTACGGCGGGGTCAGATGGTTGCGCCCCGTTTGCAACCGAACAGAAATGCTCTGGAAGTTTAATACGAAGATATGCTCTCGGCCGCCGACTCAAAAGGGTGGTTTTGTCGCGAGGTTTGGGAGGTGTGCGTGCTGGCCTCGCTGCCGTGTACGACGGCCACTTAGCCATCATCGCACTTGGTCAATCCACTGCTGCATGAAGGCCTCCCTGAGCCGTCGCCGTCTGATTTCATTGCTCCATCTCCTCAAGTGGTCAATACATTCGGACGCGTTCCATTCCTGGGATGCCACCGAAAGCGGGCGGTTAATTAAAAATAATAACTCGTTTATTTGTTACTGTCACCGAGAGGGTTGGGTGATTAAAGCTGCGTTATCTGATTGTTAAATACTCAATTACTCAGCTGATTGTTGGTTCCATTGCTCAACCAATCGGATAACAAATGAACGTTTCGAAAAATAGCTGTGTCGCTGTACGGGAGGTTATGGTCGGTACGAGATGATGTCATCTGAATCATGAAGCCGCCTCACGTTAGCCGTGGTCCTTTTGGGGGTTTCCCACCTTCGGGAGGCAGGATGTGGGGGAAGTCACATGTTTTAAGTGCTCTGAGTAATCAACCACTCAAAAGTAGCGGAGTCCAATTTTAAGTCGATCAGTCACCTTAATAAGCTACCCATCGAACCAGCTCTAATCTTTGATGTTTCAGCCAACCGGCCTTCTTCAGGAATATTTATTCCGCTGCTGTACGGCGCGACCACGGGCACTGTGTCGCCGTTACAAACGGTTGCGGGGCGTTTGCGATGACACGGCGCGGCCGCGGGCGGCGGTGGCTTACATCGCGGATGACGCGTTTGGGGCGATCCGTAACAGCGAGGCATGCGCGCGTTCAATGGCTTGAACTTTCCGTAAACTCTGGACAATGACGCGTCGTCGGTCGGCATCGCCGTTTCCCCCCAATGACCTCCCGCGATCGGTTTTCAGCTAAATAAAAAATAAACTCCTTGCTTAAGGGGGGGCACAAAATCCCACTAATCTCAAGGTGTCCAAAGCCAAGAGGGCCTCTCAACCATTCACCCCGATTAATCACAGGGCGCTCTGCACTCTCAGAGAGGGACACTCCGGCTAACGTTTCTCCCCGTGACAGCGCGACCTAATATGCCGAGCCGGAGGCCTTGGGTGAACAAAGCGTGGCGCCTGGGGGCCCCCGTCGTACCCTTGTTGTGTGCGACGTGGGGGCCGGTGTCACGGACGCAACTTCTAATTTACAGAGTTGCAAAGCTGAGCACAACACAAATGGGCTGGGTTCTCACTTTTTCTTTTCTCTCATTCCCTCCCTCCCCACCGCCACCGCTCTCCTCCTTTCTCTTTGCCCGTCCCCTTTCTCTAAGCCGTGACCACCAGCTGACCCTTTGGTGGACTGGTCAGACAGAGAGCGGAGGTTCAGGCAGGGGTCACGGGGACCTGGGCCCGCAGAGTTTTTTGGTGCAAATCTCAGCACGTGAGACACTTGTGGCAGCCGCTCAATTATGCGGCGATTACTTGCCTAGGAATGTCGCTGCCGCCACCGCCGCTGCTACTGCTGCCTCCGTGTTTTCAGACGCCTGCCGTAAAGTCAGCTCTCACTTTGTGCCCGTGACCCTAACGTCACCGCTGTAATTGTTGTTTTCGTGCACCATTGTGCACCACGCACGTTAATAGGTGTTTCCGCTTAGCACCTCCAATTCATCGTCGTCGTCGTCATTATTATGGCCACTCTCATTGTCATGTACTGATGCCCGAATAATTGTTGCCACTGTCATAATTTGGCACGGTCATCATCATTTGTCTTGATCCATTCATTTGTTTTTGGTTAAACTTAGAGTCGTTTTGTCAAACCACTGCTGGATGGGGGCCTCCTTGTGTCATATCGGCGATTAGGGTTGCTTCACCACACTTCACTACGCTGGTTACTGCTGAACCGTTTAAAATATCGCTCGCCCGCTGGATGTACAATGTTTTGAACTTCTTTCGCACCGTATGCTGTCAACCGTGCTAATCGGAGGTCCGGGGGAAAGACTAAACTAAATACAAAAATAACTTCGAAATAAATTAGCAAAACCTGGAATCTGTACCATTTTAAAATAAATAATTACCATTATCTCAGCTGACAAGCCTTCAATTAAACGTACACAAAATCGTTTAGTGATTACTGCTGCGTTGGCGGTGGTGCACAAACAACAACAACAACCTTAACACATTCATTCACAACACTGCCCTAACAGGACCAATACACACACTTTGTAACATGCGAGGTTTCACAATCATAATTTTTATTTATCCTGGAGAAATCCGATGAGCTATGAAGCTCTTTTCCCACCGATGCCCAGTAGATGCGACAGAGAGACCCATTTCTCCCCAATGCCTTCGCGGATTGTAGTGGGGATCACATGGCCATACTTCGCCACGCTCGCCGGAGCCGGCATTCCGGTCAAACTTGGGTTGTTAGCAGGAGCCTTCGTCGGCCACAGAAGCCTACGGCGCCGTTTGCGTTCGTCTCTTTTGCGCAGTGGCGGTCTTAATTCCCCGATATGTTTCCCTCCCCACGGCCGGCGTTGCTTTTCGACGGCCGCTTGTCAGCCTATACTTTAGCCTTCTCGAGCAAATGAGGTGACACGCCGCTTTGGTGAGCCCTCCCGCGCGCCCACACACACACACACAAAAAAAAACCACACTATAATTTGTCGAGGAATTTCTATCCGACCGGATTACCTGGGACACAGGCCCCCCTCACAAATAACGGCAACAAGATAATGACAGGGTGTTGACACTTGACTGTCACGGGTAAACGCGAGCGTGCGGCCCACCGTTCCGTTGTGAGTGGTTTTATATATAATTTTTAAATAGAGAGAGCCCACAAGCGCCTGTGCCTGGCCGCCTCGGTCCCCGTACTTGCATCGAGAGCAGAAGGGGGAGGCGGCAGCGGGGGGGGGGAGGGTGAATTTTAATAAACGGTGAAGACCGACACTGCATGTGTGGATGAGGCCTTCGTCCCAGCGGGAGTATTAACAGGGAGACGGAGGAAGAAAAAAAAACACCTCGTGATTTTTACTTTGTAACTCCGCCGCTCGCTTGTCCGGTGCCGTTGCCGGATTGTGTATCTCCCGCCGGCGCGGCGTCACCCAGGAGGGCTGCGTGCCGGATATTTCAGGGAGGGGACGACACCGATCTCCCCCCCTCCCCCCCCCACTCCCTACCCGGGGCGTCGATACGGACCGGTCGCGCGCGAAGGATCGCTCACACGGGGCGGTGGGCTGCACTTCAACGCCATGCGCAAATCGTGGGGGTGGGGGGGGGGGGGAATGGGACCTTTGGGGCAGCTGTGAACTGAATCAGAAATTGCCCCGGGGGGGGGGGGGCAGCTAATGAGGGTGCAATGATACACTGCGCGGCCCCCCCACCCAACCTCCCTTTTGCCCGTGAATCGGGATCGGTCGTTTATTCGATTCGGAGAACTGGCCGGCGTATCCTCACGCGATCTTTGTTTATTTTGTTGCATGTGTATAATAATGTCCCCCTGTATTTTTGAAATCGAGAAGTTGCGTCGAGCGGTGAGGGTTGCGCGCGGTTGGAGTGTAGGGGTGGCGTGCGTTTTGGACATCTCGCCCAAGCAACTCGTGGCGCGAGCCGAAAACGCACCGGAGATAGAATCGATGCGCCGCGGGACCCCCGGGGGGCTGTCGGCAAATGAGCCACGGAGAGAGCGCGATGGAGGCTGGGGGTGCCGAGCTGCACGGGTCACTACAATGCGGTGCATGGAATCCTTGGGGCTGCAGAAGGGGGTGACCCTAGAGAGAGTTGGAGAGATGGGAGGAGGGGAGGAGATAGAGAGAGAGGGGAGAGAGAGGGAAGAGAGAGGGCTAAGGGATGGGGGGGGGGGAGGGACTTGTGAGCTCGACTTCACGTCACGTGCCCTTGCCTTCAGCGATGCGGGGTGGGGGGGGAGAAACTCAGGCGGAGAAGAAAATTCCACTTGGTCTGAACAGTTAGAGAGAGACGGCCACGCAGATTTTCCCGGTTGTGCTGCTGTGCAGTTCTCTGATGTCCGGACGTTCTGCTCACACTCCACGCGTTTCTTCGTTCGGTAGCTTGGCTTCTTATTCTCCAAATAGGCTCCCGGCGGCAGGCGGAACGAAACGTCGGACCATCGTGCCGAAACAACCAGCGGAGGCACCTTTCGGAAGCACATTCCGCCCCAGTTCGAAGGCGTGAACCCCTGAGCCTCCTGTCCCACGGTCTGACTGATCTGTCCGCCTGTGTAACGGGGAGGCGCTGCACCGCGGCTTGACATCAGTGGCTCGTGAAATCATCCATTCCCTTCACAAACCCCGCACCGACCAGCCTGATGAAAGTTCGCTCGAACAACTCCCATGACCGACACGGCGTTGGAAGAAGCCTCACCCAGCAGTGGATTTTAACGAAGGGCTGTTAACAAAAAAAATATATATTAAGCGCATTCGTAAAATACACTGTGGCTTTAAATTTGAGAAAATATGTCATCGGCCACGTTTCGGGCATTGTGTTTAGCTTGTCCTCTTGATCCTTATTCTTACAAGGCGCCTTAAGACTTCAGTGGAAGGTGCCTTACAAATACGTGCAAATTTTAATATTTTAAGGCCACGGCGTTGATATTGACGAACGTGTTGAGTTTTGTGTGTGTGTGTCGTGTTAACTGTGCTTTGTGCGCCACTGCCAACGCAGCTGCAGCAGCATCGCCACATCACAACCTGTCAGTAAAAAAAAATAAGGCTTGTTTTACAAACGATGAAAATTGCGTTTGACTTTTGGTTGTTGGTGTTGTTGTTGTTGTGTGAGTGACGTTTCTCCTGGGTGTGATCCGTCTGCGTTTTCTGAGCGCGAAGCCTCCGTCGCGCTGCGCCGGGCTTTTCTCGCTTTCGTCTGAAGCCAGGTCTACCCCGCAAGAGAGACTTGACGTCCCAGTGGGATGCTGCACCTGGCGAAAATAATGCTGATTATTTCCGGACGAGCGAGCGAGCGAAACGGAACAGCGAGGCGCGTTTGCGAACCCGGCGAGGAGTGAATTTGCACGTTACGTAACTCCGTGCCGTTGCGTGCCTTCTCGAGTTCGTAATGTATTCAAGGGGAATGTCCTCGGGCCACCGAGCTTTCTTGTTCCGCGCCGTTTGCCTATTTTGCACTGAATTCGCGTGATAACGCCGCGACGACATATGTGTCGCATGCAAAAAAACAACGGGGGTTTGAGATTAGCGGTGTTAAATGATTGCGTATGGATTTTTTTTTGGTGTCTTCAAATTAACGTCAGTGGACTCACCCTCTCTTTTTTCTGTTGTTGTCTGCTCGCTGGCGATGCATCCCTTTAATGATTTTCGTCTCGTGTTTACTCGGCGACATGTGTGGGGCAAATGAGCCTTTGAAATATTTAGAAACCTCTTATTATCTGGCAATCTGTCAATCAATGTCGCGAGAATATATCACCTTCCGAGGCGTCGCTGGACGGACGAGGGTTGCGTTGCAGTCTCCCGCGGTGCCATAGGCAGTACCGGATTATCCTCGTAGCAAAAGTAGCCACATATGCTACGGGTTTAACACGTAGGCTTTCGCGACCAATATCCATAACTGAGTGTTTTGGGTTAGACCGCGTAAATATATGTCGTTAAAACCCGCACCCGATGAAGCTAGACTGGCGAAACGTCGCACTCAGTTTGTGAATGTTGTGGCTTGGCTCTCCAACACACCGGTGTGCTGTACTAGTGACGAATTGGCACGTTCTGTTTACATGACAACCCTTACTAGTTGGCTGTGTCGGGTGGTGGCGGGTTTTAACGACACATTTGTATATTTACTCGATCTAACTAAAAAAACTCGGATTTATGCTACGGGCCCGCACCTTCAAGGGCCCCGCGCTAAATGCTTTCAATCAATTCCGGTTCACTGATTATGCACTTGCTCTATTACTATAGTACTATACTGTCTTCAACGTTTATGAACGACTGGGTGTTTAAGGTTCGCCTTTTGTCGTATTATCTGGCTGTATAGCAAAAAAATACAATTACTTCAGTATACAAGTCATATTTTTATTTTATGAGACCTCCTTTGCCAGTAACAAGATATAGGAATAGGTTTTACCCTTTTAACTGGCGTCTTCTGGTCCAACACCAATGGAGACTAGGCTCTAAGAAAAGCCGTCTCGGGTGTGGACCAATCAAATTCAAGGACAGTGCATATTATTATCAGAGTTATCTTTTTTGTTTGCATTTTGACTTCTTGTGTTGTGGTTATTGCAAACATGATGCCTTGAATAAAGGTGTCAGTTTTTGTGCCAGTTAAAAGGGTAAAACCTATTCCCATATTTTTATATTTGTTTTTTTTAAGGCCCCTTTATAACATATGCCACAGGCCCGGCACTAGCTTGATCCGGCACTGGGCCATGGGGCAGCTTCTCCCCCCCCCCCCCCTCGTTGATCGCACGAGGGTCGAGCAGTGAGCGAGTGGCCCAGCGGTTAGCGTACCGCCAAATGCGTGGCCCGTTTCGTTCACGTTACTGCTTTCATTTCGAAAATGGATTATAGTTATGTGCTGTTCGTGCACACGACGAGGTCTCAGAAGATAGCTCGTGTGGTTTTTGCCGTTCCTCCTCCATCGAAGGAGTGCAGACTGCAGTGGGTTTACTCCATGGTCCACAGTTTATGTTGCGTGGCCACAATCGCACTGCTGTTGCTCGTGTCTTTAACTGCACAAGTTATGAAGGAGATGTACTCATCGGCCTTGGCGGCGATGGTCTGATGCGGTTGCCGGTTACACCAGCGTGCCGAACGAAAAAACGAATTGCCGCGCAGATAGATTTAACGATCCGTCGCTGCACTGTGGCAACCACAAGTGGCAACTCTGGTGCTCAATTCTCTGGAGCACGTGGGAATTCTGCGGCGGCCTGCCCCTGTCCAAGCAACCTTTTGGCCAGGCTGTAAACCTGCTTAGCCGCCGAGATATGAACGAGCTAAGCAGCCTATCGTGTTGTTTGGGCCCATGTGGTGGTCACGTGCAACACACGAGGACAATTGTAAACCATAAACACAGCCGCATTGTACAGTAAGTAAAAAAAAGAACCCCCCCCCCCCTAGTGTATCGTTAAGATCTATCTCTCTCCTCTCTCTGGCAAAAGTGATAATTAAAACAAAAACTACAGATTTGCGTGTGTATGGGGGTTAGGGTGGAGAGGGCGGTGGGAGGGAGGGGAGCGTTTGGGTTTTTTTGAGTAGGGGGGGGGGGGCAAAGAACTCCGTTGGCATTGTCATGCAAAAGGGACTTCGGCCGGGTCGTATCTCTTTTTAACGCTCTCAGTCTCTTACGGTCTGGGACAGCGATCCGGGGCAGTATTTCTTGCAGTCGGGCTAATGTATGCAGTTTCCTGATGGGAGACAATGGAATGTTTGTGGGAACCATGTCAGTATTCCCAAACGTGCCGCCTCTCTAACCCTCACCCCACCCACACTCCGGGGTCCTCCAGAGAGGCCAGCTGTGCAATTTAAAGCCTTCATGGGTATGCTCACGAGCAGACACATATGTTCGCACATGAACGCACCGCTCGTGCACGCGCGCGCATGCACACACGCACGCACAAAGGCAAAGGTTTCCCTACCCACCCCCCAGCAGCCATGTAGCCTACGCAGGCTGTCGGGGCAAGTGCTGTTCGCGACGAGCCACCTATCAAGGTGGGAACATGGCTCGCCCACCTTTGTCTCAGCAGTGCCGACGTTTCAACCGCACCCAAGGTAATTAATTTAAGGCTGAGTCGACATAGGGGTGGCCCAGGACCGGTTCAGATATATAGTCGTCATTGGTTTTGGTCGTAAGCGGGAGTCGAACTCGGCTCACCCGGGTTCCAAGCGTAGTGCGGCGCTAACCACTGCGCCACCGCTCCCAAATGTGTGTGTGTCAGGCTCACACACACGGCACGCATGCACACAGACACGAATACACACACACACGCTCGCATTTGCACCTGCCTGTACGTTCTTGCATGAATACGCCTGTGCCAATTCACACGCGTTGACTCGCAAGCTTTTTTTTGCAAACCGCAGGCTATATTGTATGATAATGATGATGGTGATGATGGTGACACAGAAACCCCACGCACACGCGTGGACTCTTGGACGCATAAACGACTGCAATGTCAAAGCCCCCCCCCCCGTATAGCCTTCAAATACTTTTTTGGGGCAAGTGCTGTTCGCGAGTAGCATCCTATGCATGCCGGCACGGTGCACGAGGGGGTGGGTGGCCAGAACCACGCCCGGCCGCCTTTATCTCCCTCGCGACACACACACAACCACGGCTGCACACGGAAGGGCACCAGCAAAAGAACGTCCGACTGCAACTGCCCCGCACACACACACACAGACAGAGCGGGTGTGAGTAAAGCCATCCTAACTCGGCTATCCCCTGATGGTGGAGCCAAAACTATTGTCTTTTGTGGAGCCACTTTGTTCCCGGCAGCCTCACAGCTCCAATCCTCGCCCCCGCTTCCCTCCACCCCCGCTTCCCTCGCCCCTCACGTGACTTGTTGTGTTTGTCTATCGCCAGGAGAGCCACCTCTCGAAGCGTCACACAAATGCTCTGGCGAGTGGAGCTTGCGGGCCCTCCGCTGTCAATCGCCGCTTGGCACGTGAGTGCAACTGATTCGTGAGCGGTGATCGAACATCAAAAACGCAGTGCGCTAACCACTGCGCCACAGCTCCCCGTACACACACACACAACAATAACAACCAACTTGCGCACGTGAGCGCGCACACGTACGCATGTACAGACAGACAAATGTCTTTCCCGTATAGCCTGAACAGACTGTTAGAGCAAGTGCTGTAAGTGAGCACCTATGAAGGCCGTCACGGTACACGAGGGGGTGGGTGGCCAGCACCACGCCGTACTACCGTCTTTGTCTCCCTAGTGGCGATGTTTTTACACACCACACCAGTGATCCCATTTGAGGCTGAGTCGACCTCGGAACGGTTCAGATAATTCGTCGCCGGCGTTGGCCGTGAGCGGGAATCGAACTCGGTTCGCCGGGTTCGCGGCGCGGCGCGCTAACCACTACACTACCGCTGCACCCCCCCCCCCCCACACTGCACCCCCCCACCCCACATACACACACTGCACCCCCAGCGGGAGTATCTCCCATTCACATCCCTCGCCTCCAAACGCTTTCACACAAACACAGAGGTGTGGCCGTTTGCACGCATGCATGAACACAGTCACTAGCAGGGGTGGGGGTAGGGGTGGTGATGGTGGGGGGGCATCAAACGCACACACAAACAAAGACAAAGATCCCCCCCCCCGTATAGCCTCAACAGACTGTTGGGGCAAGTGCCGTTAGCGAGCACCTACGAAGGCCGGGCCTTCATGAAGAAGAACGCGCGCGCGCGCGCACTCGCACACACCGCGGAGCGAGGAACAACAACAACCGCCATTCGCCATTAAGTGGCGGTGACGTCACCACGAGGCTTGTGCCAGGCCATGTGCACCTTGAGGCCACGTGAAGTGTCGAACGCCCGCTGGCAGGAGGTCACGGGGCAGACCCAGGTGGTGCCACGGGTCGACTGACTGAGATGACTGAGATGACTGGCTGATGCACCACCACCAGCACCCCCGCCACCTCGCTGGCACCGCTCCTGCTTGCACCCCACCTTCACGCGGGCAGTGCAGCCCTGGGCGGCTCGGCATGGGGAGAAGAGAAGTCTTTTCGAAAATCTGTTGAGCATCCAGAGTAGAGGGGGGTAGGTGGGAGGGAAGGAGGAAGGGTGGGAGGGCAAAGGGGTGGCTGATAGACCCGGCCAAGCCTCATTGTTGGATGGATGGCCTAATCTTGGCTGGCAGCGAACAAGGGCGTTAAACTCGGCCCTGATTAAGACAACCGCCGGGCATCGGCGGCGCATCGCCCCTCGAGCTCGCTCACTGCGGCGATGCTTCAACGCGCAGTCGTAAAGGAGCAGCCCTGCAATGGATGGCTCGCTCCACTGCCGGTGGAAGGCGCCTCCGCTGGAGGGGCCACTAAAAGAGCCCGTCTGGAGGGTGTTTTGGCCTACTCTTGCGACCGCTGCAGCCACTATGTTTTTAATGTTACCAGCCAAGGCCCACTGAGCTATGTTGCTCTTTTTCAGAAGGTGACCTGGCGATCACAAATGATGGCTCAACGAAGTGGCTCACCGTGTGGAAATGTATAGCAGCCAAATACTCTGAACGCGTGGTGTTGATTCCAAATGTGGAGAGTAAATCCGAAGGGCCAGGAGAAAAATCCACGCGACCACAGGGAGAGAGAGAGAGACACCGCAAACTCCAACTATACAGCAGGCGTCAGGGTCGGGATAGAACCCACGACCTCCTGCATACCAGGCGAGGTCGTTAACATCTCGCCACCGCGGCCCCCCTTACACGCTGGCCAGACGTCTTGATAGCGGTGGGGGTACCCACGGTTTACCCCCTCCACACGCGACATTCCCCGATCGACTAACTGTGCTGTACCCATTTACACTGCTGGGTGGACAGAGAGGGGCGGATTTAAGAAACTTGCTCCATTGTTTCAACTGCATGGCCGTGAGATCGCTTAAAACAAAGCGACCTCTGGATTGGAAATATAATCCAGCTCCCTCCCCCCCCCCTATCGTTGCAATGTATACCCGCGTTAAATTGTTGCGTAAGCGTTCGTTAAGGAAATGTTTTTTTTTTACGAAAAACGTCGAATCACAACATCGAGGAGCTCCGTCCAAAACGCATCGACGCGTTTCGTCCGACGCCGCCTCGTGCTCTCTTAAGTGAGGGGAGGCGCTCCACGGGCTCGAGTGTTTGTTCAGGAGGGTTTGGAAGTGCCCAAAGGCCCCCGTGGCCTCACGTGGCCACGCCGAGCGCCGAGTTGCAAGGCTCCCATTCTGCCGTCTCTGTGTTGCGAGCGTCGTTGTTGTCATGATTGTTTTTTTTGTCAACTGTTGTTGTAGTATTTAGATTGGATTTTGTCCACCCTTGCGAATATTTCGATGCGAAAGGCGCTTTAGAATATAAAGACTTCTAACCGAACGATGACGGCGATTTGACTCTTACTGCGACGCTGAAACTCTACGCTTGCTGACAATCAATGTCGTCAGCTCGATCTGCGGAAATTTACAGCCGCCCTATTTAGCGAATTGAGTAGAATATTTCGTTTTTTTCTAAGCGCACAGCAGGTGTTTGGTCACGTTGCTTTGTTTGCACTTCCTTGAGGAAAGCATTTAGTTATTTTTTGTTTGTTCCCAAGTTGTGTGCCAATTCTTCTGCCAGCGTCACGGGTTTGGACGTGGCAATCGCCAGCATCTCTCGCAGAGCAGTGCAACCCTCTGTGTTCGAGCAGGGCCCACGGCAGCGGATACTGCAGAGTTACCTCTGAGATACATTGAAGTCACCTCTGACTTCACTCAGTGGAGGGCAACACTTTTCCACCCACTCGGCATATGAGAGCGATGTTCGCTGCATGCCACAGTGAAATGTAGATATTTTTTTCATTCTCATAACAAGTAATGTAGCCAAATAAAGTTTGAGAACTTAATTTGAAAGGTTATGGGTTTTTTTTTTTCTGAGCCATCATTGGTAACTGGCTTGAGGCCACCAACTCACTGTACTTGAGAACCCAGGTTTAATCACAGGCAGATGAACGTGGATTGGGAACGGAGGATCCCAGCAGTGCCAGCGCAGCGTCTCTGACCTCTGACCCACCCGGACTACTCTCCTCATTCTTGACCTGCCGTTCGTTTCATCATCTAGTTCAATAAGCGCATTATTTTATTTATTATGACTGCTACGGACGAGAAACAACTTGCGAGTGCTCAACCAAACGTGTCAAGACAGTGCCACTTCTTCGATTTACAACCAGGACTTCATTTTTACTGCGGAATATCTTCCGGCTCACTTTCCAGACTGGAATTCTCGGTAGGTGACGAGCAAGTTAAATATATGAGCGGGTATTTTTTTACATATTATTTTTGTTTGAACACACAAAAAAGCCATTGAACGTTGAAAACGAATATTTCCGGCAAAGATAGGTGGAGCTGGAAGTCTCTTGTTTTGACAACATCCGCAAAGTCTCTCGCGCCGGGCCTTACCCTTCGCTGCGGGAGCATTGCCCATGAAGCTTGTTATGGCTTGGGGAAAGGGGAGCGCAGCTCTCCGCCCAGCCCCGGTCGCGTCGCTCTACTCGCGTAATCGGCGAGGCAACTGGCGAAGCAACTCGCCCTCCAGGGGGCACGAGAGGTGACGCTTGCAGTCGCAGACGATGTCAGAGGCCACCGCGGCCAACCTCCCCCCACCCCACACCTGTCAAGGTGAACTCCCAAGCCCGGAGGCTCCCTGCATCTCCCTCCGCTGTTCCCATGGCTCACCGCTGCTCCCCGCGTCTCCCCATGTCCCCTTATGGTTCCCCACGTACCCTGTACTCCCGCCGCCAGCATATCCTGGTGGTTCCCCACGACTCCTCGCGTCTCCCTGCGTCGCCCTGCGTCTCCCCGTGGTTCCCTATGGTTCCCCACGACTCCCCGCATCTCCCCCCGACACCCCCTGTATCCCTGCGGCTCCCCGCGTTGCCTCGGCGCGTCCGCCCCACGGCTGGGAAATCTCCACTCGAGCTTTGTTTGTTGTAGTTTCACCCGGACCGGAAAAGCCGCTCGTCATCCCGACGTGTTGCCTGCTTCGCGCAAGTATGTGTCTGTGCAAGCGCCGTACGTTCCTCAGGAGTGGCAGTGTCACAACAATAACGTTCTGAGCAAGCCGCGACCTGCTGATGATGAGAACACACCGAGGGTTTGAAACTCCTGCTTGAACGAATGCTGCTGGGAAAATAATAATAAATAAAAATTGTTGACTTCCGAAAGCGCGTGTAAGGCTCGTGGGTGAAATGTTATACTTTTTTTTTACTTTGTTGCAGTTTATTCTTCACCGGATTCTGCTCAAGATCCCCCACCGCGTCGATCTCGTGTTATTTTGGGGAACGGTTATTGATTCGCGCCGAACATCGGGAGTCAATGAAATGTCGCGTAAAAGTCGACGCGAGTTGGTCCGGCCGTGACCCCTGGAGGTGACATCACTTCGCGGAACAAACAATAGTCGTTTCCATCGTTGCGGAACGAGGGCCCGTATCTCGCGCAGAGAGACACGGTTCCTCGCCAATAAACATTCTTGCAGTTCACAAGCACTGGTTCCAGCAATGCTGATGAGACACTGAATGTTGAAACCGGTTTCGAGATTCGCCCGTGTTGAGCCAATGCCGCCGAAGCTATGCACTCACAGGGCACTCGTGCGGCTTACGGGATGTGTAAATGATATCCGTACTCTCTGTGTGGATGGACAGATATGCGAGGGAGGCGCATTGTTTGCGTATTACACGCTGCCACCTTGCTGAGCAGCGAGGGGCGTGTGGCAGTGCTGGCTTGTGGCACGCACGCTCGTCTCCTACGCCACGTCCGCCCGCTGCTGGACAACGGCACAGCCGCTGCGCGATCATCCAGCGGTGGACTGACAAAGGCCAGCGATTGTAACCGAGGGCACCGAGGACCGCCGCTCATCATTGCGCGCCCACGCTAGCCAAAAAACGATGGTCGGGGCGTGTCGAACGGGGGTGGGGGCGGGGTTTGGGGTGGTTCCCGCACCGAACGCGTTCCATTAAAAAAAATTTCAGTCGGATCGCCGGTGGCACTGCATCGCCGTGTCTCCGCCACTCGCCGACGCCGGCTGTAGGGGGCACGGCGCGTCAACTCGGCCGCGCCAAGGCTGCTCCGCTCGCCCGTGCTGCGACACGCAACACGGGCTCGCTCACTCGCTCGCTTTGTGCACACTGCCGGCCAGATAAGGCCGTGTTTTCTCAGCAATTATTTATCTCGCCCCCCCCCCACCGCCGCCGCCCCCCCCCCCCCCGGGCACAGTGCTCGGTGCCTGCGTCCCGGCTAACACCCCACCCCCACCCCCTCCTCCTCCTCCCCACGCCGGCGACCCGTTCTGTTTGGTCACGCGTGGCTTTCGAGTGTTGCTCCTGCTCACGGTAATGGAGCCCCTCGCCCGCCCGCCTCCCGATCGGACAAACGGCGGCGGTCGTTAGCAACACAAACAAACAAAGTCGTGGAACAAACACTGAAAAGCGTGCCAAAGGAGAAGCACCGGGGAGATGGACACACGCGCTTTACATTTTTTTTAATTTTAATTGCCCGAGTGCAAGCGCCGCTGTTGGGGATACCGACATGTGAGAGTGCGGCGTTCGGGGTCGGGGAGTCGCGGTTGAGAAAAGAGCTTCCCGGCTCAATGGGCATCGCCCGAAACGAGCGGACTTGAAACTGGCCGATAACCACGTGGCCCGCCCACGTGAATTGGTAACCGCGGCGCGAAAAGCAAAGCGCGCGGGTAAAAGAGCGGCGTGCGCTCTGGAATCGCGCCGCGAGCGACGTGCCGAAGAGGAACGCGCACGAGCGCACCGTGGGGAGACGTCGCGCCGCCGACTGTTGGCAAGAGTGAGCCCGAGGCAGGGACGCGTCGCGATCGACGCGTCGACGGCCGGCGGTCGAGGCTGTCGATGACAGATTGAGACGGGCGGATTGTTGCGTCGCGAGACAATGCGGAGACGATGGCTTTTGAGAGGCCCTCATCCAGCGGTGGATATCTCAATCGCCGCTGGTGTCGGCACGCGTTGGCGCAGCACTCTGAGCGAGGCGTCACACGGATCAGTCGGTGCGGTGTTCTACCCCCTCCGGGCTGGAGAGAGACTCGTTCTTTGTTGGACTGTATTACGATCTCTCTCTCTCTCGCTGGGGGATTGCCGTGTTTTATTTATCTTCCAGACATGCGTTAGGCTCGTAAACTTCGTTACAGCCACAGGTAGATTGGATTTGGTGTGCCGGGTGCGGTGGCGAGATGTTACCTACCTCGCCTGGTATACAGGAGGTCGTCGGTTCGATCCTGACACTGACGCTTATATATTTGGAGTTTGCATGTGCTCCCCATGGTCACGTGGATTTTTCTCCGGTTCCTCCGGTTTTTCCCTTCACGTTTAGAATCAATATTCGTTCAGAGTATTAGAGCTATCATTTGTGGGCAGGTCGCTTCTGAAAAAGAGCTATACAGCTCAGTGGGCCTTACCTGGTTAAATAAAAAGTTTATAGTTTTTTTTTAGTAGTTTCTTTTCCGGCTCGCTGACCCCGAGACAGACCCCGGCTGAAATGAAACCCCCGTTTACAACGTGCGCGAGGGTTGCTCTGTCTCCCAACTCCCAACGCGTGTTTCAGGTCGTGCCGCGTGCCATGTCCGACGGTTCGCCCCGCGCGCCCGGAGCTCGTTCCCAGCGTCGGGTTCTTCGGCGCGTGGCCGCACCGTCGGAGAGCCACGCGAGTGCCACGCAGCCGGCGGGCAGCAACGTGAATGTGCGAAGACACGGAGGTGGCGGAGAAGGGAAAGCTCCAACCGCACTCCACTTGTTGTTTCTCATTAGGCTTTGGGCGCCGTTCGGGACCTGTTCTGCCGAACGAAAAGAGCGGCGAGCGTGCCGCCAACTTCGCAGTTTCCCCGCTGATATCGGCTCGACGGGGGTTGGGTGGGGAAGGCTCCAAACACCCCCCCCCCGCCCCCCTTCTTCTCTTCTTCTACCGACTCCACCGCCTAAGCCCCCCCCCCCCCACCCTCCCCACCCCAAACCTCAGCTGCCTCTCTCTCCTTCCAGGGAGCATGGGACGAAGGGTCAAGGGTCATCAGCCATGAAGAAAGAGGGCGCGAGTAAGGAGGCCAGCGTGGGTGGAGGGGGAGCGGTCCGTCGGATTCCTGCGGCGATGCGTCAGCTCCAGACCAGATCCCCACCAGCCAGCCCGGCCACCTTTCCCCCTCCTCTCTCCTCCTCCTCCTCTCGGCTCGCCGCTGCTTTCTGCCTCTCTTCATTAATTCCACATTTTCAGGACTAACATTGTGAGTCATTGTGCATGCCAGCCCTAGCAGAACGTGACCTCTCTCTCTCGTATGTGTCATACGGAATTTTTTTTTTCTCTCCCTCTCTCTGTACGACCACGGCTTAATTTATTTGCGGTATAATTTCCCCCCAGGTCGCTTTTTGGTCGTTTTTTGGAGGAGGCGGCACGTGGCTAGAGAGGGGTACATGGTGGACGTGGCGTGCCGGGAGCGGAAATTTGGTTACGTTTCTCCGACTCGGACAGATCCAGCTGGAACTGAGCCCAGAAAATGTGGATATGTGTTGCAGATACATATATAAAACAGTGGACTTTTAGTTTCGAGTTCAATTTGCGTGATTGTTTTTTTAACGATCTGTATAAATAATAAAAATTAAGAAGCATAATTCACAGTTCTTTGTTTATAGACTGCCGCACGAAGGCCTCCCCATGCTGTGTTAGACATGAGGCTTGTTTGACCATACTTCACCACGTGGTTAGTGTGAGCTGGTGAAGGAAGTGGGGGGAGGGGGGGGTGATATCACTTAAAAACGTGTGCACAAACTCCCATGGCCTGACTGAATTAGTTCCATTGTATGTATGTTGAACTTTTTCACCGTTCATAGCCAACCGTGCTGATCGGAGGTGCGATTCGAAGTCGTGACCAGGCACAGGGGATATTTCATCCAGCAGTAGATTGACAGACGCCTGAACAAAACCACGGTCTGACTGGACCAGGCCACACCGGAGGGATATTGCCGCCAAAACCGGCCCCAACACTTGGCACACGTCCCCCTCTTGAAGAAGTGTCATTGTCTGAAGCTTCAGGCTCACTGTACTATTTTGCCGCTGTAAAGGAAGCGTTAACAATCGCCGTGCCGGGCAATCTTGTCACGCGCGCTCCACCACCACCGCCACGCGAGGCCGGCAGCCTCGCGACGCGTTGACGCGTGTCGCCGTTGCTCCTCTCGCTGTCTGACGTCGTTCGCCTGGAACGTTCGCCTGGAACGTTCGCCTGGAACGTTCGCCTGGAACGTTCGCCTGGAACGTTCGCCTGGAACGTTCGCCTGGAACGTTCGCCTGGAACGTTCGCCTGGAACGTTCGCCTGGAACGTTCGCCTGGAACGTTCGCCTGGAACGTTCGCCTGGAACGTTCGCCTGGAACGTTCGCCTGGAACGTTCGCCTGGAACGTTCGCCTGGAACGTTCGCCTGGAACGTTCGCCTGGAACGTTCGCCTGGAACGTTCGCCTGGAACGTTCGCCTGGAACGTTCGCCTGGAACGTTCGCCTGGAACGTTCGCCTGGAACGTTCGCCTGGAACGTTCGCCTGGAACGTTCGCCTGGAACGTTCGCCTGGAACGTTCGCCTGGAACGTTCGCCTGGAACGTTCGCCTGGAACGTTCGCCTGGAACGTTCGCCTGGAACGTTCGCCTGGAACGTTCGCCTGGAACGTTCGCCTGGAACGTTCGCCTGGAACGTTCGCCTGGAACGTTCGCCTGGAACGTTCGCCTGGAACGTTCGCCTGGAACGTTCGCCTGGAACGTTCGCCTGGAACGTTCGCCTGGAACGTTCGCCTGGAACGTTCGCCTGGAACGTTCGCCTGGAACGTTCGCCTGGAACGTTCGCCTGGAACGTTCGCCTGGAACGTTCGCCTGGAACGTTCGCCTGGAACGTTCGCCTCGAACGTTCGCCTCGAACGTTCGCCTCGAACGTTCGCCTGGAACGTTCGCCTCGAATTGGGATCGGCCAGCTGAAGAACAAAAATGGCCATTTCTTTCGAATTCGGTAAGAAAAAAATAAGTCAAATTTTTCAAGAGCCGCCCATTGCACGTGGATAGGATGACGCTTGTGATGCTTAATAAATAACGTCACGGAGCAGCCCCTGAAAAAATGCATGCGGCTCTCGAGCTGCAGGTTGCTGACCCCTGACCTACAACGTTCACCTTGAACTGCTTTTTGTGTTTAGTTTGTCGTCCTTCCCCGCGCCTCCGATTAGCTCGGTGTGCTACGTACTGTGCGAAAGAAGTTCAACGTACATACATAGAACGTTCAGCCAGGGACGTCCGCGTACAACGTTAGCCTCGAACGTTCGGAGCGGGCCGAGGCGCCTGTTAACTTAACCCCCGGACCGTGAAGCTGAACGTGAATTTTTCTAAACACTTAGCTCTACGTCTGCAGGGAGACCCCGCTCGGAACCTCGGAGCGCGTGCTTTGCCTTGAGATGTGAGAGTAATATGAATAAACAAAAATCATTAAGGCGACATGTTTTTTAAATAAACGTTTGCGCGCGCCCCTGTAAGCGTGCCAGCTCTCGGCGTTAAAGAGCCCGTGGAACTCGTCGGAGAAAAAGTTTGAATGACTTGCGGCGGGAATTAGAGGAAAAAAAACAAAATCCTCGGGTTATATTTGTTTTAAACGCGCCTCCTGTTTGGTAGCCTAAAGGTTATTGCCGCAAATTTCCCAGTAGGAATGTGTCAAGGTGGGGTTTAAAAAAAAAAACGGGGGGGGAAGTGTGTTATTTTTTGTTAAGCAATCACTCACGCGCGCGCGAGTACGCGCACGCACGCACACACACACACACACACGCGCGCACGCGCGGCGCGCTCACGCGCGCGCTGAGCTGAAGCTCTCTGCCACCACATGCCCTTCTCTGCTAATAATGACCTCGGTGTCACGACTGCAAGTTTTCACTTTTGACGGTTTTCGCACCCCCACCCTGACGCCGCCCGCCATCCTCATCCCAGCCCGTCGGGCGGCTCACTCTCGCAACTTTGTGGCGGTAACTAACTATTTCACTGTTTTATTTTATTTGACCAGGTAAGGCCCCACTGAGCTACATCGCTGTTTTTCAGAAGCGACCTGGCGATCACAAATGATAGCTCAGCTAATTGGCTTTATCGTGTGGAGATTTACAGCAGCCAAATTACTCTAAACGTGCGATGTTGATTCTAAATGTGGAGGGAACAAACGGAGGACCCAGAGACAAGTCCACGGGGAGAGAGACGCCGCAAACTCCAAATATACAGGAGGCGTCAGGTTCGAGATTGAACCCACGACCTTCGATATACCAAGCGAGGTTGTTAACATCTCGCCATCGTGATTCTGTGGTCTGGTCAGTTTTATGGCTGACTTTTCACGTAGAATACGTGCACCACGATTCCGCAGCATCTTGGTTAGAAATGCCCTTCATGAAACGGATCTATCCACGTCTCGCGTATTCCAACCGAATTATTTAATTGCACAACATAAACATTACATCTATGGGTTTATTCCTGTTTGGGGGTATAATAAGTCATTTGGAGAGACGTATACACGTTAACTAAACCATAATGATGGCTTCCCCAAGCCTTCGCCGTCTCTTAAGTTGTCGCGACAGCGACAATCCACCCAGCAGCTGAACGCTCCATCTCCACGGCGTTCTGACTCTCGTTCTTCCTCCGCTGGCACCGCAGCGTCACAGTCTCGCCCACCGTGCGCCGTCCCGTCCAGCGACGCACGCCGCTGAAGCTCGCTCACTTCTCCCAGCGGTCCGCTACGATGTCACTGACTTGCGCGTTCTACAATTGCGGAGCGACGGCACGGCGGTTAGCGCTACGCTGCGCGACGAACCCGGCGACCCTCAAGGGCAACACCAGTGTCGATGAACTGAACCGGTCCTGAGCCTCCCCTAGGTTGACTCAGCCTCAAATGAGTACCTGGTGCGGTGTGTAAACATCGTCACTGGCAAAGGCCACACGAAGGGGTGGTGTTGGGCACCCACCCCCTCGTGTGGCCTTCATAGGTGCTCGTTAACAGCACTTGCCCCAAGAGTCTGTGAATGATATATGGGGGATCTTTGTCTTTGGTTTCCGATGCATGTGCTTCTCTCCTTGACGAGTAGAACTCTACTGTTAAGAGAGCCAATCTGTTACAAAAACAAATCGAACGAATTCCTTGAGAACCGCAGCGTTGATTTTTTTTCTCCGGGTCCTCCGGTTTTTCCCCTCCACATTTAGAATCGACGCGCGTTTAGACTATTTGGCTGCTGTACATTTCCACGTGATAAGCCACTTTGTTCAGCTATCATTTGTGGCCAGGTCGCTTCTGAAAAATAACTAATAGCTCAGTGGGCTTTTCCCGCATAAAATGAAAATAGTTTAGTTGTAGTATATGTATTTGTTTGTTTTTTGTAGTGATTTCCTTACCTATACTTTGCGCTCCCATCGGTTTTTTTATTGCTTCCAACCTGCTCCTTACTGTGACACATGTGCAAAAAAGAGACTTCATAGCTCATCGGATGTCCCCAGGATACACAAAGTAAAATAAAGATTCTGACCGCGCGAACTGTGGGGGGTCCCCGTACGATGCCCACGTCACGCCTCAACCGTGTCGACGGCTCCCGCGGGTCCACGATCCTACGGGTAGCAAGTAGTATTATGGGGGGGGGTGCGGAGGGTAGCGGTCGTTCGAGGGGAGAGAGAGAGAGAGCCCCCCGTGGGAGAGCGAGGGGGGAGCTGTGCGCGAGTCGTGGCGGGGCTGGCGAGAGGTGCGGCCTTGAAGCGCCGGGTGCGGTGTTTAGACAGCCAGGTCTGCGGTGAGTGCCGTGAGTGCCCAGGACAACTCGAGCCGTGTTGACGCACGGTACAGCCCTCGGCGTGCGCGATACGCGCGCCCCGAACAAGATAAGGAGCTGGGGCGCACTGCGCGTGCGCGAGAGAGTGAGTGAGAGAGAGAGAGAGAGAGCTTGGGGAAGGTATTCATAGACATGATGACGATGATGATTTAGAGCCTTATATTCTTTGGGTCTTTACGTGGCTTTACCGAAAGACCCAAAGAATATGAATTCCTGCAGTCACGAAAGCTTTACGTCAAGATTTAGAACCTCTGCCACTACACCGGTGCCCGCGTGCCGGATGGGGCCCAGACACCAGGCTATGGGTGGGGGGGGGGGGCGCAGATTGGGCATGGGGGGCCCCTTTTGATGGTTAGCAGCAGCAGGCAGGGGGCCTTTGCCTCAAATTTACCATGCCACCCTGCTTGTCCGTCACCCAGAATCTTTGCACGTTGTGTCCGTTTGCACATGCGTCTCTGAAAGGTCGTCTTAAAATGTATCTGTGTACAACTTTGAGATAATTCAGCAAATGGTTTACAGTATTTATTTTTATTATTAAGTTGTTCATTTCGTGGGTTATAGTCATGCCGACTGGCTGTTGCTGTGTCTTGTACGGTGCTTACAGGTCCTTGACCAAAAGGGCTCTTTGTAAATAGAATTACTATAAACAAAATCTATTAAGCTTACACACATCTCACTGCTGAAATCCACAGAAACATAACCGCGTTCATCCCGCTGCGTCCCACAACGGGCACACTTTTGAAACAGCTGGGCAGCGGCGTGAAGATCGCGCGTTGCTTGAAATTGTACTTATTATTATTGTTTGTAATCTTGCGCGCTTCACCACGAGTATGCCGCTGCGCGTATATTTTGAGCCGGCTGGCCGGCTGCGATGGCGAGCAGCGGTGAGCGAGCGCGTGGACTGTGCCACAGCGGTGCCGCCACGCGGACACCAGTCCGGCGGTGGGAGAAGCAAGCGGCAACAGGGGCACACGAGGACCCACGCACAAAACCACTCCATTAGGGACCTTTGCTCCGTGTATCTGGCGAAAGCCATTACCAGTGGTTAGGGCTGTTTACAGGTTCAAACCTTTGCCCTTTTTTATTTCATTCATTGTTAACTTCATTGCCTCCCCCCTTTTTGCTCTTTGTTTCTGGCCAGAAAGCCACCTTTGGATTCCTTTTCCTTGCCGTTTCTCTCCCCCTACATCGCCCCCACACACCCGCCCCCCCCCCTCCCCCTCCTCGCGTTGTGCAACGGGTGCAGCTCCTTTTTAATTTTTTGCGGCCTTCTCGTGCGTTGGCTCTGCGGTTTGTGTTTTTTTTGTGCGCCGGGTGAGCTCGCTGGCGTCGGTCGTTGCGTCTGTCGCGTTCTGCCTGCCGTACGTAATTTTTTTTATTTTTTATCTTACACGCTGTACGACGAGTGCGCCGTGCGCATATGTTTTGAGTGGCTGGCTGCGATGGTGAGCGAGCAATGTCGAGTGAGCGATGCTGAGCAATGGTGAGCGAGCGTGTGAACCGTGCCACAGCGGTACGGCCACGCGGACGCCGGTTTTGACAGCAGCAACAAATGGCGAGGACGTAACGGCCGCAAAGCTTTTGCGAAGTGTAACAAAGCCCAGAGCGATTTCGCGCCCATTGGTGCTCGGTTCCCGCCGCGGAAATCCCCTCACTCCCATTTGCAGCGTCGAGTTCGTCCTCCACAAAGTGGTACTAATTTTATTGACCTCGGAGGGAAGATGATGATGGGCTAAGTCAATCCCCAACCCTGCATTTGAACTCAGCAACTTCCCGATCGCGAGCCGCTCACTCTCTCCCGCTCTCTCCCGCTCGGCCACCTGCGAAGGGAAGAACAAAACGAAAACTTAAAAAAAAAATTCAAATCCCACCGCCACCAAAGGCCAGATCTCTGCCGTCAAAATAAAATACCGTTACGTCAATGACGAACCTCGCGCACAAATGCTCGACCATTACGCGCGTATAACTCCATGCAATTGCACGCCGAGCCCTGCCACCGCGCACGCAAGCACCTGCAATTTCGCTAATGACAGCCTTTGCCGTGGCACGGGCAGGAGGAGGCACCTGCGAAGGCCACCACGGTGGATCTGTGCCGCCGCTAATTGCCCGCGGTCGAGAGAGAGAGGGCGGGGGGGGAGTTTTGGAGGGTTATGAAATGGGCCGCCCCCCCCCCCCCCAACCTCTCGCCAGAGCGCCACACCATCATGTCTGATATTGACCTTAATCCCCGCGTACTGTGGCAGCCTCCAATGGGGCACCCGGTCCTTAGAGCGGGGAAAGCGCTCTCGACGCGCATCGAGGTGGTGGCGACGCTTTTAGAGAGAGACTGGGCTGAGCCGACCTGGCGACCGGCGAGAGCGGACCCTTACCCAAGCAATCTTATCACTTATTTATTTCTTTGCCACAATCACTCATTTTTAAATATTTCTACGAGGTGGGGGGGGGGGGGGGGGGGTTCGGGTGGGTGGGTGCGTGACTGAGATACGCGGGCCCGCCGCACTATTTACCGTGGGAGGCTGGTGGTGGCACAGGGGTCACGTGCCATCGCCGATAGGGCTGGCGGTAACAGCGTGTAAAGTGTGTTCGCTTTTGCCGGGGGAGGCGGCGAGGGGGGTGGGGAGGGAATGAGACCGCGCCATGCAGAATGTCCCCTTTGCGACGGATGACCCAGCTCCATGAGCTCTACGGATCACACGACACTCTGGGAAGTGGAACGCACCCCCCAAACTTGTTTTGTCCGGTGTTAACAAAGTTACGCGAATTTTTGCTCACAAAGGCCGCCTTTGTGTCGCGAGTGGCGATGATCACACACCGCCACACCAGGTACTCAATTGAGGCTGAGTCAAACCTAAGGGAGGCCCAGGAGCGTTTAAGATATAATCGTCACTTTTGTTGGCCATGAGCGGGAATGGAACTCGAGTCACTGGGTTCGTAGTGCAGTGCGCTAACCGCTACACCACCGCTCTCCACAACACGACCCGTATACACATATGCACGCATGCACATGCACACACATGCACACACATGCACACACATGCACACACATGTAAGCGCAAGAGACTATGGGATGCACGCCCGTTTTATAATCCAGAGAATACGGTAAGTCATAGTCATATAAAAGGGTACATACAGTGAGGGAAAAAAGTATTTGATCCCTTGCTGATTTTGTACGTTTACCCACTGACAAATAAATTATTAGTCTATAATTTTAATGGTAGGTTTATTTGAACAGTGAGAGACAGAATAACAACAAAAAAATCCAGAAAAACGCATGTCAAAAATGTTATAAATTGATTTGCATTTTAATGAGGGAAATAAGTATTTGACCCCTCTGCAAAACATGACTTAGTACTTCGTGGCAAAACCCTTGGCAATCACAGAGGTTAGACGTTTCTTGTAGTTGGCCACCAGGTTTGCACACATCTCAGGAGGGATTTTATCCCACTCCTCTTTGCAGATCTTCTCCAAGTCATTAAGATTTCGAGGCTGACGTTTGGTAACTCGAACCTTCAGCTCCCTCCACATTTTCTATGGGATTAAAGTCTGGAGACTGGCTAGGCCACTCCAGGACCTTAATGTGTTTCTTCTTGAGCCACTCCTTTGTTGCCTTGGCCGTGTGTTTTGGGTCATTGTCATGCTGGAATACCCATCCACGACCCATTTTCAATGCCCTGGCTGAAGGAATGAGGTTCTCACCCAAGATTTGACGGTACATGGCCCCGTCCATCGTCCCTTTGATGCGGTGAAGTTGTCGTGTCCCCTTAGCAGAAAAAGACCCCCAAAGCATAATGTTTCCACCTCCATGTTTGATGGTGGGGATGGTGTTCTTAGGGTCATAGGCAGCATTCCTCCTCCTCCAAACACGGCGAGTTGAGTTGATGCCAAAGAGCTCCATTATGGTTGTCCTCAGATGTTCATTGGCAAACTTCAGACGGGCATGTATATGTGCTTTCTTGAGCAGAGGGACCTTGCGGGCGCTGCAGGATTGCAGTCCCTCACGGCATGGTGTGTTACCAATTGTTTTCTTGATGACTATGGTCCCAGCTGCCTTGAGATCATTGACAAGATCCTCCCGTGTAGTTCTGGGCTGATTCCTCACCGTTCTCATGATCATTGCAACTCCACGAGGTGAGATATTGCATGGAGCCCCAGGCCGAGGGAGATTGACAGTTCTTTTGTGTTTCTTCCATATGCGAATAATCGCACCAACTATTGTCACCTTCTCACCAAGCTACTTGGCAATGGTCTTGTAGCCCATTCCAGCCTTGTGTAGGTCTACAATCTTGTCCCTGACATCATTGGAGAGCTCTTTGGTCTTGGCCATGGGGGAGAGTTTGGAATCTGATTGATTGATTGCTTCTGTGGACAGGTGCCTTTTATACAGGTAACAAGCTGAGATTAGGAGCACTCCCTTTAAGAGTGTGCTCCTAATCTCAGCTCATTACCTGTATAAAAGACACCTGGGAGCCAGGAATCTTTCTGATTGAGAGGGGGTCAAATACTTATTTCCCTCATTAAAATGCAAATCATATATATAATATTTTTGACATGCGTTTTTCTGGATTTTTTTGTTGTTATTCTGTCTCTCACTGTTCAAATAAACCTACCATTTAATTATAGACTGATCATTTCTTTGTCAGTGGGCAAACGTACAAAATCAGCAGGGGATCAAATACTTTTTTTCCCTCACTGTAGTAGTCATATAATAGGCTAAGTCATTGTCATAGAATAGGGTTAATCAATGTCATAGAATAGGGTAAATCAATGTCATAGAATAGGGATACATCATAGTTATAGAATATGGTAAGTCACCGTCGTGGAATTTGGTCATCAGAAAAGGCTACTGGGGAAACACGTGTGCTTTACACTTTACTTCGTCCCCAATTGTTTTCTGCTTGTGTCATGTCAACAAATGAATGCAGTCGCCGTCCAGAACTCTGCATCTGGCATCACCCTTTGTCAGGGAACGGCCACAGAAGGTGATGTCGCAGAACCACTCCTGAGGTCATCGCAAGGGGTCTCTATGGACACACGATGTGGCCAGACCTTCGCTGTGCCCTGCAAAAGGGTGGTTAAATTTTGATTTTAAGCTTTCGTGACTGCAGTGATTCATATTCTTGATTCTTTCAGTAAAGTCACGTTGAAGGGAAACAATAAAATAATGTTGTTTCCCTTCAACGTGACTTTACCGAAAGAACCAATAATATAAAAAGGGTGGTTGTCGCATCAAC
The DNA here is from genome assembly GCF_048934315.1 of Petromyzon marinus. Taxonomy (NCBI): domain Eukaryota; kingdom Metazoa; phylum Chordata; class Hyperoartia; order Petromyzontiformes; family Petromyzontidae; genus Petromyzon; species Petromyzon marinus. The sequence goes on along the minus strand of NC_133706.1, from coordinate 10,358,414 downwards.
ATCAAACTCAGATGTGTATGTGTCAGAGCTGGAATTCTGACACATTAACAGAAAATCTTGATTTGAAGCTTTCGTGACTGCAGGAATCCATACTCTTTGGTTCTTTTGCTAAAGTCGCGTAGAATAATAATAATAATAGATTACGACGTTTAGATTGCCACACAAGCAGTCGTCCTTATATACAGAGCGTATATACAGAGCCGTGTATATAAGGACCTGTTTCAGCAGCCTGTTTCTCTTTCCCACCAGAGGACGACCGCTTGTGTGGCGATCGAAACGTTGTGATCTATTATCATTTTTCTACGTAACTTTACCGAAAGAACCAAAGAGTATTAACAGAAAATACACATTTATTCTGATGGGGTTTAATCCGTGCATGAGACCATCAACTCGCTGCCCTTGAGAACCCTGGCTTGGGTCACTGGCAGTGTCTGGAACCCAGATTTTATCCCAGGTTCTCCCAGCGGTGCCAGCTCAACTTGGCTGGGGCCTCGAGCCACGTGGCCTCCTCCTCCTCCTGCAGCAGTCGTTTAGCGAAAGCAACTCTCGTGAACCGTCGGCCCCAAACGCAGGAAGGGCCGACGTGAGCACGGAGGCCGGCGTGGCTGCCGCAAGGCGCGGCCCAGGTGCGCGGCGCGGCGCGGGACATCACAAAGTAGAAAGAGAGAAAGAAGAAAAAAAACGAAAATCTCGCGCCGGGAGGATTACGCGGCGGTCACCGCTCGCACCAGCGCAGCGTCGCGGCCGCTTGGTGCAGCGAGGACAGCGCGCCGAGGAGTCCGTGCCGCTCGGCGCGCCGTTTTACGACGCCGCGCCCCCCGGCCCCCTTGAGATTCCTCGCCGACCCCCCGATCTGCTCCGTGTTTTCCAAAAGCCGTTGGGTTAATCCAGGGGATTGACACCTTGCAAAGTCCTCGGCCTTACTTGCCACTCACGTTCAAAGGTGACAGCCACGCTTTTTTATTTTTTTTTATTTTTGTCTGTCTCTCTCCCGCTCTCGCTCCCTCCGTGCCCTTCTCTCTCTGTCTCCGTAAACAAATAACTCGCATTTAACGGACGGTCACATCACTCCCATGGGTGCTCGCGGAGCACGGCGGGAGGAGCTCGTTTCGAATGTGACGGCCGGCAGCCTCGTGTGTCACGAGCGGGAGGTCCGATGTGCATCGGCTGTCACGGCTCGGATGAACACGTTAGATTTTTTTTCTTCCAGCAGAGTCTATTCTCATTAGCAGCTGTCGCACATGTTACATTCAACGCTTGTTACAGGATTTCCCACTCGCGCGCCTTGTTAATCTACCGCCGCCGCCGCCGCTGCTGCTGCTGCTACCTGCTGAGTTGTGCTGTGGTCTGAGTACTTAATTCACAACCGAGAGTGAGGGGCGGTCAATTCCTACGGACGAGGTGACGCGACGCTAGCCACGGCAAATGTTTGCCGGCTTCTCCTGTGTCGCGAGCCGCACGGCAAGTTGCCGCTTTTATATCACCCACGTGAGAGCCCATCGAGGAAACGCAACACGCTCGCCAACAACGCTCGCGGCCTTAAAATAACTAAAAATGCACAGCAGGCAACGTTTCAGGCAAACGGCTCTTATTCGTGTGCTGTGAATAATGGCCACTTCACGAAATTCCACAGTGCTGTTGACTCACCTGCTGAGTATTTTGTAAGTTGTGCTTGTGCACCGCTGCCAAATGCAGCATCACCAAATGCTTTGTTGAGACCACAAAGTTATTTTTTTCTGGGTCCTTCTCACCGAGAGTCACCTGGGTTCCCTTTGGCCAGTTCTCCGTGATCGCACCCCAGTCTCATCAGATCGCAGAAGCTCAGCGGCGCTTGAGTCTGGAGAGTGCTTTGGATGGGTGACCACCAGTTGCTCTAGGTGTTGGGGGTGGCATAGGGCAGTGCAGCAAAATCCATTTGTAGTTCTAATCCCCTGAATCGTTCACCAACCCACACTGACCAGCGTGTGATAAAGTATAATCAGAGTAATAATATGTTCCATTCATAAAGCGCTTGCTCACCTGTCTCCTCATCTCAAAGCATTTTATTTTGGCTCAGCATCGAACAAAGACGGTCACCGCATCGCTGCGCTTTCAGATGCGCTATCCGCGGTCGTCTGGAACGCTCTTCCTTCCGATATGAGTAAGCCACTGGATCTGTGCACTTTAGAACCGCTGTTTGTGTTTAGTTTGTTGTTCTTCCACCCGCACCTCTGATTTGCACTGTGCCTACTTAGAGTGCGAAAAAAGTTAAACATTCAACCGAGCACGTATGAAGGCCGGCGCGGCACACGAGGTGGTGGGTTGACAGCACCACGCCCGGCCGCCTTTGTCTCCCCAGTGCTAGCGATGTTTACGCACCGCATCAGGTACTCATGTTAACCATTCGAACGTGGTCCACCAGCGGCAGCTGTCCCTGCGTGCCACAAGGTGAACCCCCGGCACCGGCCTGCAGGTGAGCATTGGTGTGCCGAGCTAGGGGGCTCTGTGCTTGCGATGTGCGATCCCAGATTAAAAAGTAAGGTCAAATATCCTTCACGGCCCAGACGGTGTGGAGAGGCCCTCATCTAGCAGTGGATTGACACGAGGTCTCTACAAAGTGCACGTGCAACCTGGGTAAACAAGGGACTATGAAAGTAAAAGGAGCACATTGCGTTCATGTAGCAAATTCAAGGCAGGGAATTGCGTGTGGGGAGCGGTAACAGCACTTGCCCCAACAGTCTGTTCAGGCTATATGAGGGATCTTTGTCTTTGGAACGGTAGTGTAGTCGTTAGCGCGCTGCGCTGCGAAGCCACCGACCAGAGTTTGATTCCAGCTCACGGCCAATACCAGTGACGATTATCTAAACCGATTCTGGGCCTCCCTTAGGTCGATTCAGCCTCAAATGAGTACCTGGTGCGGTGTGTAAACATCGCCACTGGGGAGACAAAGGCGGCCGGGCGTGGTACTGGCCACCCACTCCCTCGTGTGCCGTGCCGACATTCATAGGTTCTCACTATCAGCGCTTGCCCCAACAGCCTGTTGTATTTGTCTTTGTGTGCGGTGAGCTGTTACGTGGCCAGCCAGGAGGATCTTGAAACCGACCGGCTAAGCTGTGGCACTTTGTCTGTCTCACACAAGAGTTTGACATCTCCTGGTAAAGTTGGTCTCATCCCTTTTGCTCGTGAAACTTTTGTTTTTAAATGAGCAGCTTTGCACTGATCTTTCTTTGGGGCTCTCCAAGAGGAGGCGGGGAACGGGGCGGTGGAATTCTAACAAGAAAAAATGACACAAAAGCGACTGGATAAGTCGTGACAATAAAGTGCATCATCATCTTTATGGTCTTGTTATCATTGTAAGCCCCTAATTTCCCACGCGTGTCTTTAACTCCTCGGGGCCGCGGAAGCCGGAGGGAGCGAGCGAGCGAGTGAGGCCATGCCTGTCGGTGGCGAAATTCAAACCTTGCGGCCGTCACTCAGACCGAGCACAAAAAAAATCTGACAAAGTGCAACCTCTGAAAGGTTAAAACAAAAACAACAGAAAAAAAACCTCACTGGAGGGATGGACAGGTTGGGGAGGGGGGGGGGAAGAAAGAAAGGGGGCGGGGGGCAGCCCTGCCAGATTACTGCGTTGCGTTCCAGGATTATTATGTATGGCGGTGGGGTGTGGCAACGGGCAGGACAGGGATGGCGTTCGGCTCAGGTGCGGCGTTGGTCGTTGGGGTGGCGGTTGCGGGCGAGACGGGGGAGGTGGGGGGGGGGATTTGAAGAGCTCCTGGCAGCACCTGGGTCGGGCCGTGAGAGTGACGTTGCGATCGCTGCGCGTTCGGTTGTGATCCTCACGAACGCGAGTCACGAACGTGGGATTGTGCGCCGTGGTTGAGACGATGGCGGTGTGGGGTCGGGAAGGTGGCGAGGGCGGTACATCCGGGGGGGGGCGGTGGGGGGGATCGCGAGATGAGCCCGATAGACAATTTCTGTTTCGTCCGTCACCGGCACGGAGAATTATTTTTGTAATCCCCGCCACCTGCGCGCGTTCGCGAGCCGCCGGGGCCGCACGCTTTTGACGCGCCCCCCCAACCCCAAGCCCGCGCTACAGCTGCCAGTTGTCCTCGCAATTTGCCCATCGGATCGTAATCCCGATAAGTATAGTTTACGTTTATTATTGTCGCGAAGCATAGCTGTGGCCACATTACCAACGCACGTGTCACGGGGGTGTCAAATAGGGGTCAGTGCTTTAAAATTCCTTCTTCTCATACCGATCACCCCGCCCAGACAAAGATACAAAGATCCCTCTAGTCGCTTTTAACAGGTGGTTTGAGCGAGTGCTGTTAGCGAGTAGCACCACCTATAAAGGCCGACACGGCACACGATGGGGTGGGTGGCCAGCACCACGCCCGGCCTCGTCTCGTCTCCCCATTGCTGATGTCTGCGTGCCGCACCAGGTGTTCATTTTAGGCTGAGCCTCAGGACTCCATTCGGATAATCACCACTGATGTTGGTTTTGAGTGAAAAATGTAACTCGGGCCACCGGGTTCATAGTGTAGCACACTAACCACTGCGCCAACGCTCCCCCCCTCCCCCACCATACGCGCATGCTGGTAGAATGAGTAAACCAAAAAATATGCCTCGGACAGTTTTGTTTTAATAAAACGTCTCTAAAATAAATTTTACCTGTCGCGCAAACAACATCCTTTTAGCAAATGGATCACGATTAAAATGACAGCTCGGGTGGGGGTGGGTGGACGGGGAAGGAGATGGGGGGGGGGGCTGCAAAAATTCTCACCCTTAGCCTTTGAATTTGGCAATTAAAAGCGGTATTAATGTGCCAAGGAATGCACGTGTGTGTTCTGCAGCACGTGCGGACGGGTGAAGGTTTTCTGCCGCATGCCAGCAGCGTCAACCGTGAGCTGCCCCGCTCCATCTGTAAGACTAAATTATACCAGAGTAAATTCTGTTCCAAATAATACGGTCTGTCGTGATACCCACCGTGGCTTTGTGGAGTATTATTCCGTATTTAATCAAGGCTTTGCGAAGGTCGTTTAAATGCTTTTTTGCGATGTAACTTTTTTTTTCGTCCAACTCGCGTCCCGCGTTTAAAAGAAATAATAAGAAAAGGAGAGAAGTTTTGCCCTGCACTTTTTCCGTCGAGTAACCTCCGATATGTCGGAGTGGTGGCGATTGCCAGTAATAACAGAGTAATTGTAGGGCCCCGTGTTGGCCCCTATCCCTTAGCACATATTTGAACAAGCTTATTATCGAGCACAGCTTATTACATCAAACCCCAGAGAATGTTCGCCCGACATTTGAGGTCTTAACAACTTTTGAAAGTATATTTCAGAAGCAATAAAGTGTTCCCCGTAAGTTTAGCATTTTTTTTTAGCGTTTGTTCCGTAATTTATTTTTTTTGCGCGTGTTCCGTTCGTGCGGCTATTGTGCGCACCGTGGCCGTGATGGTCGCCATCGTCGGCCCATCCGTCATCGTCTGCCGCTACCTCCGATTAGCGCTGTTGGCTACGTACGGTGCGAAAGAAGTTCAACATACATACTTCGATAAATCGTCGCCGACTCTCACGGGCTCCTAGATGTAGCAGTATATCTAAGCACCTGCACGCGAGCTGCTTCATCGGTCGTGTGTATCATCACACACACACACGTTTATATTATTTGCTGCTGCGTTGTTATGAAGAAGGGACATTGTCCGAAACGTCGTCTATTTTTTTTACGGCCGCATTGTGTATGTATGTATGTATGTTGATCTTCTTTTGTATTTAGCCAGCCGTGTTAATCGGAGGTGTTATTGACGTACGCATTGAGGTGTTATTTATAATACTGTCCCAGATTTTAAAACCCCAGCTCAGAGACAGTTGTACTGCCCTATTGCACCTTTTGAGGTTTCTTTGCGGGGGCGAAAGAGATGAACCCCATCGTGGGTGGTGCTTCTGTAACCTGCGTTCACTTCTCAGTCCCCCGGCCAACTTCAGTGGCGACGACAAGTGGGGCGTAGCACACAGACCTGGGCCTCTAAAAGTCCACATGTTACGTCTGCGTGTTAAACTGTCCACATGTTGATAAGCCACTTCGCTGAGCTATCATTTGTGGCCAGGTCGCTTCTGATAAAGAGCTATATACAGCTCAGTGAGCCTTACCTGGTGAAATATACAAATAGCTTGTCAAATTATAAGTTCACTTCGGCCTTCATTGAGTAGCCCCCGGTGTGGTTTACGGGCAATGGGGATGCCATCGTCAAGTTTTCTTCACTAATTAATTATCACAGGCGGGTGGGGAGGGGGGGGGAGAGGACACTTTCGTCGATGAGACATCGGTGTGAGGGACGCCGCACCGGCGTGCAAGGGGTTGTTGTCACGTGTTGTCTATCGTCGTGGGGTGGCTGCACGTCAGGGGCAGCACGAAAGGCCGCCAAGGGCCGGCGGACCTTGCAATGACATGGGCCGTATTTCATGGAGCGGGCCACACCACGCCCTCGCGTGCCGTGTTTGTTCCTTCCTCAAGAAATATTTCCCTTAACGACACTCCTCGCCCCTGCAGGTGTGAGGTGATATGCGGGGAATATTTTTTTTTTCTTTATCGGTAATTTTTCAGCTCGGACAATTGTGAGTGCTGGTAATTAGTCTAAAGTGTGGATGATTAATGTGTTTTTTTTTGCCGTCCATTTCTCTCGCGATAACTCAAAGTCAAGTCAGAGTGTCTTCGCTCTCATTGCGAGGCCTTGCAGCGATACTCATCACGCCCCTGGGCCAGTGTTAGAAATTCCACATTCACATGGCAAGGGTGTGGTCTGTCTCATCAGAGCATTGTGACCTCTCACACACAGTGGGAGGACCGCCGACTCGGTACGACCACCACCAAAGACAAAGATACCCTTGGGCCAAGTGCTGTTAGTGAGCAGCACCTATGAAGGCCGGCATGATGCACGAGGGGGTGGGTGGCCGACACCATACTCAACCGCCTTTGTCTCTCCAGTGGTGATGATTTTACACACAGTACCAGGAACTCATTTCAGGCTGAATCGACCTGGGGGAAGCTGAGGACCGGTTTCATGTAATCGTCACTGGCGTTGGCCGTGAACGTGAATCAAACCTGGGTTGCCGGGCTCGTAACGCAGCGTGCTAACCGCTACACTACTACCCCCCACTACGACCACTACCACCACCACTACCACCACCACACGCTGCTGAATCCCACTCATCCCCCTCGCCGATCACTCTCTGGGATTTTCCGTAGACACCTGGGCGAGTGCCAAGTCCGGAAAGTGAACCCGTGACCTCCAAATCCCGGGATTTGGAGGTCACCGCATGAGTAACTGAAAGCAAAAAAAAATCACCGCACAAGCGAGCATTGTTCACAATCTCCGTGGTTCGTACGACCGTCCCATTTTCCGTGTTTAACTCAAATTACGCCCGCGCCACCACCACCACCACCGCCGCCGCTGCTGCTGCCTGTACTATATAAACAGAGTTGCCACCTGTTCTGGTTTTCCCAGGATCGTGCTCTTGTTTTGCGGAAGGAGCTGTGGTCCTGGGAAATCTCGAAGTCTTCCCCAGGAACTTGAACGCTCGCGGTTTTCTGTTCGTTGCAGCTAAATGAAGTCCTCCACTCCCCCGTCTCTCGCGATAGCCTCCTCCGTCTCTCCTCCTCCGTGCCATTCTTTTTTTCTGCGGGTCAGCGGTGGCAACAAGGGGCGAGGCGTCAGCGTTTTTTTTTTGGGGGGGGGGCGGGGGGGGGAGTAGCGGAGGAAGAGAAGCGAGAGCGTGGGTTGTGTGTCGGTGGTGGTATGGGTGGGGTGGCGGTGAGGAGGCGAGTAGGGGGCGGCGGGGGGGGGGGTGTGCTCACGTTTCGGCAGCGTGTCGAGTTGCTTCGGTGGCGTGGAACCCCCCCCCAACCCCCCCTCCGATTGTGGGAAAAAAAAACCGCGGCCGGGCAGCCGAGAGCCGTAATGCACCGATCCCGAGCGCGCCGCCGTTCCCGGCGGCTAAAAGCGCAGAAAGAGCGCCCGTGGGGGGGTGGGGGGGGGGGCTGTGTTTGCTAAACAAAGTAATTCTAGCCTCCTGAGTGTTCACAACATTACAAGCGGTAGCGGCGGCGGCGCGCGCACGCGCGCGCCGCTTTTGTTTGTCTCTGCGGGGAGGCGAGCGGGCGAGGCTCTCGCAGCTCCACTCCGCGGATCTCCCTCGCGACGTCGAAAGCCGCCGCCGCCGCCATCGCCCAAACGCGCGTGGCTCATTTCGTTCACGTCGCTGCTCTGATTTCGAAAATGAGGCTGCGATTATGTCCCGTTCTCGCACGCGACGAGAGGGCTTTCCGGGCAGGGTGCGTGTGGTGTTTGCCGTTTTGGGCTGCATGGCCACCACTTCACACCACCCTGTTCAAAAGAAACGAAGTGGATATTTGGCGCATTTATACGAATCGTGTATGCTTATTATAAGAAACCATCAAGAGAGGTTTTCCTTTCAATGAATATCGAAGCAGCGCTCTCATCCCCAAATAACAGCCCAGAGCCAGTTGTGGAAATTCGACATTCCTATGACAGGGATGAGTCGTTCCAAATCACTACCCCAGTTGACTTCCCCCACTATCTGGTGCTCATTTGGGCACAGGTAGTGATGAAGGCCTGAGGTAACCAACCCCCTCCCCCCCATGCCTCACAGGGATCTGTACTAGCAACCTTAAGATTTGTGATCCGCGATAATCTGGCTCAGTTTAACGGATTATATCTCTTGCTCTGTATATCAATATCTCGTTGCTGAGAGTGAGCACGGTGGCGAGATGTTAACTACCTCACCTGGTATACAGGAGGTCGTATTTTTGATCCCGACCCTGATGCCTGCTGTATATTTGGAGTTTGCATGTTCTTTCCGTGGTCGCATGGATTATTTTCTGGCTCCTCCGTTTTTTTTTCCTTCAGCATTCAAAATCAACGTGCGTTCAGAGGATTTGGCTGCATTCAATTTCCCCGTGATGAGCCACTATAATTTGTGATATCCGTTCGTCACTTCTGAAAAATATCTATACAGCTCAGTGATCCTTACCTGGTAAAATACAAATAAAAAATAGTTTAATCTAGCTTTAGTTTAGAGCACAGTGGGAATGCCGCTCGTTTTTATTTATTTTCAGTACTTTAATTGGAATGGCCTCCAGCGATCGTAAATCCTATTTGGCTCGTCGCACAGAGAGTGGCGTTTTTCCAGCCGGCTCAGTGGCAGCTCCGATAGCCAATCACGTGGCCGAGAGGGCGCGCAGCGTGTTGGTTGACGTCGTTCGTGGCCGACGTGTGTCGCTCTCTCACGACGAGCTTCACCGGTTGTCGCCGGCACATCGTCCGACGTTTCGCTGCCGCGTGTCCGAGGGCTCCTCCAGGGAATGGACTCCCTGGAGGTGCTCTACCAGGCGCGTGGAGCGAAACGTCGGGCATCGTACGCGGAGCCATCTCAATGTTGTATTCTGAAGACGCGTTACATTTGCCGGAGTGCTTTACGATACTTTGCAGATTGGATTGTCATTCCGTCGCCTGCACAAGCAATTGCTTCTCAACGGATACAGCTGAGTTGTTCACAGCGGGCACTTACTCACTCAGCGAGTAACCACGCACAAGCGGTAACGGCGATGGCAGAGCGACATTACATTGGCGCTGGGTGGTGCGGTCAAATTAACCTGCAGTTCTTGAAAAAGCTGCCGGAGCACGCGGTGAAACGTCGGACAAACGCGGAAACGAGAACCCAAGTGCGTCCATCATGCTGAATGCAATTCCGGAAGGGCTCAGTTGCTGTTGAAGCTCCCGGCACACAGGAATGAAACGTCGGACGTACACCCCAAAAACTCAACTTTGCTGGCCGGGGGAACGGGGGGAAGGTTGGGGTGGGGGTTGGGGTGGGGGGTTGGGGGGGGGTGGCTGGGGTGGAGGGGGATGGAGTGGAGGGGGGTTGGGGGGATGAAGTGGGGGGGGGCTGGGGGAGTTGGGATGGAGACGGAGCTGGGGGGGGGCTAACCCTGCCCTCTGTCACTCCGTTGCCCCCCTCCGCCCGTTGCCCCGCCCCCATCCTTGGCTCACGGCGCGCGACCCCTGGCACGCCGAGCAGCGCTCGTGGAGTTGGCAAGCGTGGCAAAGAGAAGGGAGGAGGAGGAGGAGGAGGAGGAGGGGGCTCGAGCACCCAATTAGCGGAGCTATTGGGTGCTCGAGAGCGGCGGCTTTCTGGGCCACAGGGCCCCGTAATGCGCGCACGCCCGCGGGGGAAACTTGTGTTGCTCGTGCCCGAGCCCCCAGAATCGGGTGGACGATTATCTGATTACCTGACCTGACTTCGGTTATTACGAGATTAACCACTTTAAGGCCTCTGGGGGGGGGGGGGGGGGGTGGCGATGGCCGTCGTGGCGGTGTGATGAGACGCCGGCCGGGCCGGGTGACTTCTTTGCTCTCCTGTCACTTGCTCCCCAAATTATTATCATCATCAGTTTTATTATTCCTGTCCGCGAATAAGCAAACAATGCATCTCCGGGGCCAAAATTGCTCTCGGCCTGTACGGCGCGTCCTTCGGCGCGATGTCCGACGTTTCGCCACCCTCCACGCGCCGGGGATGGCCGCCGCGCGGCGACCCATCGGCAACCTTGGCGACCGCGGGCGGCTCCGGCAGTGAACGTGCAAAGTGGAGGCTGGGGGGGGGGGGCACGGGGGGTGGGGGGGGGCACGGGAGGGGGGTGCTCGACCGCCACGGCCCTCTCGCCGTAATTTCCCGTTATTAACGGCGATTATCCGGGGGGGGGGGGGGGTGGGGCGGTCGCTCAATTTAGTCTTAAGCGCTGCAAAAATGCTTCCCATTAATAAGCAACGTCACGAGGCGGAGAGGCGGCACAGCAGCTGGACTAACCGTGCTCCCCCTTTAAATTCACGCCCTCTCGTCGAGGAGTTCCGATGCTTTTCCGCGGGGCAAGGCGTGGCGTCCGCGCTTATTTTACTTTTGCCGACTTTCGACGCCATTCCAGCCACCCACCCACCCAGCCACCCACCCACCCAGCCACCCACCCACCCAGCCAGCCACCCAGCCCGTCCCTCACCTCCCGCAGAGTCTCGGTGTCGGCGCAAACGGTCGGCAGCGCTGGACTTTGGACTTTGCTCTCCAGAGGTCACCACCGAGGTGTTCTATCTCTCGGCGCGGCAGCCCCCAGCTCCCCCCTCCCCCCCAGTCCACTTCGCTTTGCCACCGTTCGCTCAGCAGTACGAACGAGCGCACGGAAGTCGATCGGCAGGTTGCGTGCGCGGTGGGGTGAAGTGTGGGTAGTCCCGTCTTATGCAGATGTGTACGGCGCCTTATTCCAAAGCGCTTCACAGCAATTGTTTACCGTCGTGCATAAGATGACCGTGGTTGAGATCATTAAGAGTTAGGTCGTTATTAAGAGTGGTGGTGTCGTTATCGTGACAAGTTAGGAGCACATGGGGCGATTGGTTAAGGAGGGGTTGGGGTAGTGAGAGGGGTAGAGATAGGGGTAGGGGTTGGGGTAGTGATAAGTGAAGAAGTAGTGATAATCCTTGAGGTAGTGATAGGGGTCGGTGTAGTAATAGGGGTAGGGGTATTGATAGGGGTAGGGGTAGTGATAAGGGTTGGGGTAATGATAGGGGTTGTGATAGGGGTAGAGACATGGGTAGAGATAGGGGTAGAGATAGGGGTAGGGGTTGAGGTAGTGATCGGGGTTGGGGTAGTGATAGGAGTAGGGGTAGGCCAGGTCGTAGCTGCGTCTGGTCAAGGTGGCAGTTTAGGCCAAGATGCCCTCTCGAGTGGCTCTCTAGATCTCCGTCAAGTCGAGATCCTTTCGCCAGCAGTGGCGTGAGCGAGCAATTACAGGGCCCACCCTCTTTCCCTCCGCAGGTTCATCCCGACTATGCTCTCTGCATTACGACGCGAGACGACGTTATCCGTGAAACCCTTCCGTGTTTTATAATGGGCCCGTGGAAGCGGATATCAAAGAACCACCTCCGAGATTGCGTCAGGTGACGTCTGGTGCACGCGGCGGAGGGCAAGCACACGGCGCTGACGTTTTGAACGAGCTCAGTGTTAATCTGGAACACTGACCGAGACCGATCAAATTAGTATCATGAAAGAAAAGTTTCACGGGCACGCATAATTGCGGTGGTGTTTTTTAATTGCAAGACAAGGTTGAGGCACACTCTCGAAATGGAACGTCATTAATAACCCTCACATTGTAACCCCTTTGTCATGGCAACAACCAGATCCGGCAGTGTTCATTTTTCCGCCAAATAGATTAACCTTGCTCCAGCGAGCCGGCTTGGGAATGGCATTATTCCGTCCCTTACATATTTTCAAATCGGGCAGACGCTCGCTCATTCTCTCTCTCTCTCTGTGTGTTCTCTGCCACTCATCTGCAGCATCCCTGAGTGCATTAGGAGGCACTTAATTTCATTACACTCATCTGTAAATCATCTCAATAGATCACTCATGGTTCCGGCTTTACTTTGTCGCCATAATTTACTCGGCCATTATCTTTTAAGACTATCAGAACACTGATTATTAACATGGCTTTTGTGTAGCAGTGCTCCACATTTTTTTAAATAATTACTATCCAAGGGTAAATGCTTCATGGCAGCAACGCTCTTGACAATGTCGTGCACCTTCGTGTGCCCAGGTAACAACGGCGCGCTGCGGTGGCGGAGCGAGCAATCTTCCAGGAATACTCCGCTGGCGATTCTGTCCACCCACCGCCCTTCGTGAAGGCACCGCTGGCAATAGCATTGAAATTAACAAAAAAATACGGAGCTGAGCAAAGTATCAGGCGGGCAACCTCGCGGCAGCATCTCTGTCCAGATGAACATTGTGGGGTGCGCATTCTTGAACCCCGGCCTCAACTCTCGACGCTGATCCTGAGACCCGGTCTTAACTCAAGACACTGATCCTGAAACCCGGTCTCAACTCAAGATACTGATCATGAAACCAGGCCTCAACCGAAGAAGACGCTGATCCTGAGACCCGGTCTTAACTCAAGACACTGATCCTGAGACTCGGTCTCAACTCAAGATACTGATCATGAAACCAGGCCTCAACCGAAGAAGACGCTGATCCTGAGACCCGGTCTTAACTCAAGACACTGATCCTGAAACCCGGTCTCAACTCAAGATACTGATCATGAAACCAGGCCTCAACCGAAGAAGACGCTGATCCTGAGACCCGGTCTTAACTCAAGACACTGATCCTGAAACCCGGTCTCAACTCAAGATACTGATCATGAAACCAGGCCTCAACCGAAGAAGACGCTGATCCTGAGACCCGGTCTTAACTCAAGACACTGATCCTGAAACCCGGTCTCAACTCAAGATACTGATCATGAAACCAGGCCTCAACCGAAGAAGACGCTGATCCTGAGACCCGGCCTCAACTCAAGACACTCATGCTGAATATCTGGTCTCATCTCAAGGCATTGATCCTGTGACCCGGTCACAAGCGTCGCAGGAGACGCGCGAGCAACGTGCGGCTTCACTCTCTGGCATCGCGCACGTTCCAGGGGTCCGTCGTGACCGGACGCTCTTGAGTTCGCCGCCGTCGCCGCGCGCGCAGGGAGCGCTGACGTGCGGCGTGATGCGCAGTTGTACCCGTCAGGAGGTTTCTCGGATTTTTTATTTTTGACGGGGGCACTTTTGTTCGACGGCGCGCGCTCAACAGGATACGCGCGTTTTGCTCTCTCTCCGCCGTCGTCAGGAATCGGCGCTTGTCTCTACTGACGGTGGCGCGGCGGGTTCCCGTCGTCGCGCTGTGAGGGTCGGCTGTCGTGGCGCCAGGTGAAGAGCAAAGGGATTCCTTTCTTTCCTTTTTGTCGCGAGACGAACCGAGCGCACCAAAGTGGTCCATCCGAGCTGCGTGCGTGCACGCGTCTCACGTTTTTATTTTACATATACATGCGTCACTTTAAAAATGAGTGGGGCTTTGCCATGCCTCTCTCTCTCTTCCTCCCACCCCACCCCTTCCCCCTCTCCCCCCGCCGCCCCCCTCCCCCCTCCGCCACCCGGGGGACAACCGCTGGGCCCAATCCGTCGACCAAAGGCCGCGGCCGTCACTCTGATGCCTCACACCGCAAGCAGACAAACCCGAGGCTCCCCCGACCGCAGGGGGCTCGTTACGTTTATCACTCAAGTGGGCTCACGTCAGCCCTTCCCAGCGCACCTCGTGCGGGCATTCCGCCCGGCAGTCCTTGATGGAGTCCAGCGCAAAGCATGGTCGCGGTGATTGATGATCCGGCTCTCGCTGATTCGATTCCGCTCGCTCGCTCACCGGCGGTCAGTCGCCTCCTTATCACTCTTCTATCGCTACTGCTACTGCTCCCGTGGTTACTGTTCCTGTGAACCTCGCTCATTGGTTGCTCTGTCCAAGCTGATGAGTTGGTCTGCCAGGCGCTGACGCTCATCCACCACACGGTGCTCAACCACCACCAACACTGCAGACCACAACAACTCACCTACTCACCCACCCACCCACTCACTCACCCACCCACTCACTCACCCACCCACTCACTCACCTACTCACCCACTCATTCACCCACCCACTCACTCACCCACCCACTCACTCACCGAATCACCCACCCACTCACTCACCCACTCACTCACCTAGTCACCCAATCACCCACCCACTCACCCACCCACTCACTCACCTAGTCACCCAATCATCCACCCATCTCACTCACCTATTCATCCAATCACCCACCCACTCACTTACTCACCTGCTCACATACTCATCCACTCCCTCACCACACTGCAGGCCACAAAAACAGAACACTGCAGATCACAACAACTCACCTACTCACTCACCTACTCATCCACTCCCTCACCACACTGCAGGCCACAAAAACAAAATTCACTCATCCACTCACCCACTCAGTCACCCACTCTCTCACCTACTTACCCACTCATCCACCCACTCACTCACATACTCACCCAATCACCAACCTACTCACCCACCCACTCACTTACTCACCCGCTCACGTACTCACCCACTCCCTCACCACACTGCAGGTCACCCCACCTATCTCTCTTTTTCTTCCCTCGCACCACTCCACTCCAGAATCCCCTCCTCCTCCTCCCGTAATCATCATCATCATCATCCCTTGTCCCAAGATAAATATAGATTGGGTTTGCGAAGGAGAAATTAACAACGGGCATTTAACGATGGACCACTTCGTCCATTAACGCATCGTTAAAATTGATTCTCAAGCTCGCGATGCGCACATCGAATAGCGCGTGCGCTAATTGATTGTAATTTATGCAGATTATATGCTGACGCCTTTACAATTTGGCTAAACGGGTGAACAAAGACCTACGAAGAGAAACAAAAGAAAGGAGAAAGGCGCGAGACCAAAACGAATGGATTTGTTGAGTCAAATTTGCGACCCAGGATCCTCACAAATGTATCGAATCCCTGGTGGCCATGGCGGCTTTCTCGAAGAGCCCCGCGTGATCAATCGTCTCGTTGAGGCAGAAGCCAGACCAGGTCGTTGCTCTGTGGGCCCGGGAGGGATGGCGACAGCCTTGTTGAGGAGGCTTTCATCCAGCAGTGGATGTATCATGGCTGATGGTGATGACGACGACGATGATGAAGAGGCCGTGGAGACCGGTAATGCTACACTAGAGGGCACCTGACTTGGCCAGATTTTACCCAGAACCGGCAGCTCCCCGACAAACTGTGGCGATTGCACGAGATGCTTGAGTTACTGCTGCCTGAGTCGTGCCGGTCACCTGCTTGTAGCCCCCGCGATGCGAAATTCAACGTACCTGCCACGAGCAAAATCTGCGATCGTCAATTTTGTCCTTTCCGCTCGTTGTAATCGAAGAAATTAAATGATACTATATAGTCATTTGACCAGGTAAGGCCCACTGAGATATACCTTTTGGCGTCCTCTGGTCTACAAAAGGCCTTTTGGCATCCTCTGGTCTAACATCGTTTGAGACGAGGCTCAAAAGAAAGCTGTCTCTGGTGTGTACCAATCAGTTTCAAGGACAAAGCATATGTTATCAGAGTTTTTTTTTAATCTGACCACAAATATTGGGGTAAATGCAGACGTGATTCCTTGTAAAAGGTATCAGTTTGGTGTTTTTACATCTTAACACCTGTTTTGTTGCCAGAAAGAAGGGGAAATTCCTATTATCATATGTAGTTCTTTATCGGAAGAGACTTGGCCATCACGAATGGTAGCTCAACGCAGTGGCTTGTCACCACTATGGAAATGTACAACATTCAAATATTATGAACGCCCGTTGATTATAAATGTGCAGGGAAAAACCGGAGGACCCGGATAAAAATCCACGCGACCACGGGGAGAGAGAGACACGCAAACTCCAAATATACAGCAGGCGTCGGGGTCAGGATCGAACCCACAACCTCTTGTCTATCAGGCGAGGTAGTTAACATCTCGCCACGTGCCCCCCTTTCTGTGGCTTGTGGAAACCAGCCCGGCGAAGGCAATTTGTTTCTGGGCCTTCGACCGGCAATTTGCGTAGACGATGACGACGGCTGACGACCGTGGCGATGAAGACGGCCGCTGTCGAACTCCGGCGCGTGGCGACATTCTAGCGAGAATCGCGACCCTAAACGGTGGGGGGGGGGGGGGCAAAGACCGCGGCGTTGGGGAATCGGTCGGAGCGAGTGGTGATTAGCGGCGCCCGCTCGTCTGTCAGCCCGGGGCCACGTGCGGAAAGCAGAAACGCTTGGATCTGGTGGCGCGAGGGCTTCTTTCGCGCTGGACGCACGGCAAGTCCCGGACCTGGGGGGGGGGGGGGGAGAGACAGCGCTTTTTAGACACAACACGGATAAGCACGCGGCTTTGAAGATTTGTCTGAGAGCGGCACCCCCGCCGCATTTGTCCCGCGCTCGGAGAGCATCGCGTGGTGGTGGCGGTGATGGCGGTAGCGGCGGTTGCTTTCTTCTCTGAGTCATCGCAGGCCGTGACTTTTATTTTTATCGTGGTTGCTGAGCCCAGGCTCGACCGCAGCCTAAAATGCCGAGTGGCCCAGCGACGAACGGAACCGTCGGGAGGTTTAGCAAGATGAGAGTTAAACGTTCCTTGGATCGATCGAGAATTTCGTTTTCGCAGAAACATCGTCCGTTCAACTCGGCGCCGGCGATTAATTCTCTGCTGTTCTCGCGCGAGGCATTAATGCGTTCGGGAGCTAAATGCCAACGTCGAGTTCTGCTGGCCACGACGAGAGGGCTTCCGGAGAGAGAGAGAGTTGTCGTTTTGCTTTTCCTCTATGGAAGGAGCGCGGACTGCCTGTGGTGTAGTTTTACTTTTACGCACAGTGCTTCGAGATACTTCAATATGAAATGCGCTGAATACAATGGAAGTTATCGTACTTATTATCCCTTCTGAGCAGCAGCATTGTTCCGGTTAGTTAACCGCCAGGCCAGCTCATACGAGCGGTGGGACATTGCCACCCGCCATCGGACTCCATGTAACGGGAATACGAGAATGTCGGCCAGTTGAGCTGGCACGGGTTCCAGAATCCATTCTCATTATATGATGGGAAATAATAATTATGGTTATCATCGAAAGTTCGTAACGTTCACAATATACGGACCTTTGTCACCCACTGTTGTGAGGGTCATGGGAGTCTGTTTGACCATACTTCACCACCCTGGTCAGTGCGGGTTGTCGGTTGGTGAGGTGGGGAAACCGTGGTCCAGTACAGATATCACTCGCCACTGATGTTAGCCGTTGTCGGGCATCAAACTCAGGCGGAGAGGTTTGTGGTGCAGTGTGCTCACCACTGTGTCATATTGACCTAAAAATCACGTTCACGTCTTTAACACATTTTACTTTACAAACACATATATTTATATATATATACATTTGAACATACGTATACATTTGACCATTCATTCAGAGCGAAGTAACATCGATTGAACATATAAATTCTCTTTTTTGTTTGGCTTCTCCCAGCAAGCGCGAGAGAGCGAAAGTTGAACGTCACGCGCCGCTTCCCGCACGATCGCGGCGCTCCGGTTCGCGGGCGAGATGTAAGCCGGATCGGCGGCCGCTCGCCGTCATTGCCTCTCGGTGTCGCTATCAGCAGGGGCCGCCCTATTGCCCGGCAGATGGGAGCGGGCGGAGTGTTTATCCCGATTGCGGGACACCACGCGGTGCGGCCCTAATTGAAGGCCCTAACGCGCGCGAGACCTGCGTGCCTTGCCCTTCCCATGCCCACACCGCCCCCCTCCCCCCACCCCTTCAGCTTCACGGTGGCGTGCAACGATCGGGTAAGTGTGCAGGCGGTGCAACTGCACCCGGGGGAGCATGATACGTTCGTAGAAAAAAAAATATCGAGCGCTCCGATGCGCGTCGTGCCGCACGCTGTTGCCACGGCGGCGAGATGTTAACTATCTTGGCTGGTTTACAGGAGAACGCGACGTGCCGCGTTCTCCTGTCGCGCAACGCGCGACGACCGCGAGAGACGGAGCGGATACTCACGAGTCGCGGGCTTGGGCACGATGGAATTGGTGACCCAAGCTGACCCCTTCCCCCCTACCACCACCCCCTCCACCCACCCTCACCCTCCCACGCTCGCCATGCCACACACTCGCCCAGCTCTCTGCCAAGCGCGAGCCTAACTATGCGCAAAATATATTGTGCGGGCCGGCAATAAACGCTAATGCCTCTCGTCACGAGTGTGATCACCGGCGATGATTTGTGTTGATGTGGGCGCGCGTGTGCGTTGGTGTTCGCTGTCGCCTCTGCCGTGTCCCCATCGCTAATGCCTAACACCTACCACTGACATTACTCCCTACACCTAGCTCGAACCTTTACACTGACCCCACCTTCTAATTCTAGTCCATAAAGCTATTACATGAACAACCCTAACCATTAAACCTTATCTCTAAACTTACTTTTCACCTTGAACTTTAACCCTAAAGCTTACGCATAATCCTAACCCTGACTACAAACTCTGGTCCCCTATGTATAACTCTTAACGCACACTTAACCCTCATCCTATAGCATAGCCCCTAAACCCAACTGCTGTCACCTCCACTCAAGCCCTTACTCTTGTCCATAACCATAATCCTATAGTCTCACTCGAAAGTGCATATAGCCTAACCCCAAATCTAACCCAAACCATGAATGCTAAATCTGAACGCGAGATTCCAGCCCTATAGCCCCCTAAAATGATCATCCTTAAACCCAAACGTAGTCGTGGTACTTAACCCTCACCCAAACTGTAAACCCCCAACCCTGACTCCATGTCGGTCAAAGGCCCCATCACTGGTGTGGCCTTGGGGGGACGAGGGGGGAGGGAGGAACGGGGTCTTCATCCAGTCGTGGACTGGCAAATGGCTGTGATAATAATAATTTTTATGTTTACATTTCAGTTTTTTTTGGTCCTGTATTTTTGCCCTTTTGTATGCTTCCCTGTTTTTCTATGACTCGGCGGGCCTCCTGCCTGTGAGTCAAAATCTTTTGTGCCGCGTTTCCACGTAAGTCACAGGACTGGAGGACAAAGTTGGAGTTATTCAGCTCCCCACCCTCCCGACCCCCTCCCCTCCAACCACCCGCACTCCCCCAGCCCCCCAGCCCCCCAGCCCCCCGCCCCCTATATCCATGATTTGAAGACAACTCGAGTTGGCTGCCAGTCTGGGCAAGGGGCCCCAATTTTTTTTCCAGGGGACAATTAAAGTCCACGCGCCGTGGCTTTGGACGCCGACGTCCGAACGCGGGCCAAGCGAATCCGCGTCGATTGACGCGATGCTGATCGGTGGTGCGGGCGGTCGCCCGGAACGTGGGGGGGGGGGGGTCACGTTCCGGGATGGCGACCAACAAATCACGCGGAGACAGCAATTAACTCTTCTTTTTTCTTTACCTTAAAGAAAGACAATTCTCACTAACCTGAGCCACGGGAGTGAGATGTTAACTACCTCTCCTGGTATACAAGAGATCTTGGGTTCGATCCCCACCCTGGTGCTTGCTGTATATATGGAGTCTGCATGTTCTTCTGGTCCTGCGGTTTTTTCCTCCACATTTTTAATTAACGTGCTTTTCGAGTATTTGGCTACTATAAATGTCCACGTGACAAAGCCACACCTTTGAGCTATAATTTGTGAAGAGCTTAATAGCTCAGTAGGCCTGCTAAAATAAAAAGAGTATATATATTTATTTTAAACTCGAGGTCCAGGATACTTTTGATCAACGCGGTGTCATTTTGAACCGACCGGTTTGATGCAACACGTGCCAATTTCGGTTCACTGAGATTTGCAGGGTGTATGTGCCGCATTTGACGTATGCCCTTGTTTGTTCACGTGAGTACCACGGCAGTCATCCTCTGTTTCGAGTGAATGTCTCCGCAAGCTGAGTTGTGTAATTTGTGCCGTATTCCATCCGTGGGGTCGTTTGCCCGAAACTAATTTTTGCGCTGCAGGGAATTATGTTTGTGCAAAATTACTTTCAATTCCCCAATCATGTGATGCGGTTTTTGTTAAGATTTAGTGTTATCTGTTTTCCATTTGTGTGAGCCAGGTCACCCCTTGCAAAAAATACTCTGCTGGCTCTACGTTGAGTTCTCACCTGGCTAAACAATCGACTGGAGTCAACTCGAGTCGACTTGCGTTGGCTTGAGGTGGCTTGAGTTGTCTCTCTGCGGAAGTGAGGCCTTACTCTACAAAGACTCTCATCATCATCACCATCGGCCACGATCTACTCACTGCTGGATTAAGTCCTCCACAAGCCATCTCTCGCAGCCGAGTGATACAAAGTGATCGTCACTCCCGAGTCATCATTCTCTCGGGTCCGTTCCCTCCTTTGGCTGTCAGTCCATTGTTAGTCTCAACCACCAGGCATTGTCCCTTCTAGCGATGCGTCCTACCCAAGAGCACGTGCTTTTCTTAACAGCCAACATGACGTATCCAACTTGCGTTTGTTCTCTAGCCCATCCTTTCCTCATTCATTCGCTCGGTGCGACTGCAAGGATGCACCTCTGCACGCCTGTTTGCACGCTCGTAAGATTTCGTTCGAATTTTTCTTCTCATCGTTGTCGGCGCTTCTGATTCGCGTGCACCAACGACGCTGCGCTCTCCTCGCTGGAGAGAGAACCCGTGATCTCCGCGGGCAGGGAGAGAACGACAGTCATTCCGTGGACGCGCGTGGGAGACGCGGGGTACAAGGGCGACGATCCGTCTTGTCCGTCACTCTTTGAGCGGCCCCCTCCTTGTGAAAAAGACGTTTCGCCACGCAGCTTCGGAGCTGCCAAACATGATTGTTTGAGTCTCTCTGCACTCACCGTGACGTGCGCGTATTTATTTGGCGGTGCTGCATTGCCAGAGGTGCACAGAGCTCAACGTGACAACCCGACATTTTTTACGCGTTTTGTCAAACAAAACGCTGCGTGGCCTTAAAAAAGGAAAAATGCATAACCAGGTGACGTTTCGGGCAGTGGTCCTTTATCACAGCGCATAGGGCAAATGCGTTGGGTTGGTTTGTGGCATAGACGTAGATCTCTGTGTGTGTAGATCCTACAGACGCTCGACAAGGATTAGAGGGCGGAAATTTGGAGTATATCTACGCTTCGTCAATAATCATAATATATATGCAAAGCTATGTATTTATTTTACCCCACCCTCACCCCCCCCCCCAAAGGTTATGGCCCAGGAGCTGATTGATCGGTTGCATTTACATTCGCAGAGTCAGCTGTTATATTTGCAGTGTTTAAAATCTCCAACTAAACACTTGCATGGGTACGATTCCTGTTTCCAGTTAACCAAGTAAATGTCTCTCTCGTAGAGCCTGATGCTAATATATGAATCCAAAAGTGGTGTGTGTGTATAAACATCGCCACTGGGGAGACAAAGGCGGCCGGGCGTGTTGCTGGCCAGACTGCCACCGCGTGCACCGTGCCGGGCGCCTTCATAGATGCTGCTCGCTCACAGCACTTGCCCCGACAGCCCATCAAGGCTGTACGGGCGATCTGTGTCTTTGTTGATCTTCTGGCCACTTGAACCATGACACATTTTCTTTGGTGTTTGGAACAAAAAAAAAAAATCCAAGCGCTCGTGTTTATACGTAATTTGTATAACGCGAGCGACGATAAACAGACCCCCGCTTCCTATCTAAGTTTTTTGGCGACCTTTGACGCCGCCTTGATGTTCCGCTCACTATCGACGTGGCCGTCTGGGCTATGTGAGGCCACACTCCGTAATTGGCCGCGTCGGATCGTGGAGGGCCCCCACCCCCCGCGAGCTATCCGCGGGCGCAAACAACATCGTAATGTGGGCCGGCAGCGGAAACGGACTTTACGCGTGCACAAAAAAAAAATCGCGAGCTTCTGGCCCGGCGGAGCGACACCCGACGGTCCGGTGAGTGAGCTTACGAGCGCCACCAACGTCCTTGCTCTCGCTCGGCGAGATCGTTCACCGCGGAGGCGGTTTTCCCGTGGTCGCACCGCGCGGTCACCCCGGGTCGCGCCTGCGATGGGGGCTCCGCTCAGCGCGATGTTGCCACGGTTCGCTTCCACGTTGCTTGCGAGCGTCTCGATTAAAACTGTTTCGCTGTTAAGTAAACTGGTCAGCTATTTTTGGGGGGTGTATTTTACCAGGTAAGGCCCACTGAGCTACGTAGCTCTTTTTCAGAAGCGACTTGGCCACAAATGATAGCTCAACGAAGTGGCTTATCACGCGGAAATTTATAGAAGCCAAATACTCTAAACGCGTTTTTTTGTAAATGTGGAGGGAAAAAAACCGGAGGACCCAAAGGAAAATCCATGTGACCACGGGGAGAGAGACACGGAGACTCCAATGATACAACAAGCGTCAGGGTTGGGATCAAACCGACGACCAGCGCACATTCAAAATGTATCCTCAACGGTATCTATGCCACCGATCTGCGTCCCAGCCGAAAGGTTGTGACACCTTCTCCCCCCTCCCCCCCGTGGGGCTGAGAACCGTGGCGCATTACAGGTTTGGCCATGGGCAGGTTGTGCTTGGAAGTTCATCACGCCCACCGCCATGCCCCATCCATCAGGGGGGTTTCCGCGAGAGCTTCCCGTCCGCAGCGAGCGGATCTCTCACTTCGTCCGGCGCTCCCTCGCCAGCCCAATGCGCACTTCCATCGCTCCGGCGATTCATCATCATCCTCCCGACCCGTGTTTGTGTTTTTTTTTCAACTTCGAGGCGTTTTGTGCACAAATCCGTCTTAATTTGGGTTCCTGGGAGAGGGGTGTGGTGGGTACGGGGAGCATGGGTGGAGAAGGGTGGGTGGGCATGACGGAGGGAGAGGCGGACGATAACCAGACCTCCGCTCCGAGCGACACTTTTGGTGTAGCAGCTCGTTGAAAAGTTTACACAGCGGCAGGCGGGCCGGGTTCAAGTAGCCTAGCGGGACGCGTACAGACTGCGAGCGGCGTGTCGACACGCTCCGAGGAAGGGGGGGGGGGGTCTCCGTCGGTGAACAACGACGTGAGGGGGCCGCATTGGGTTGAGACCCCGGCCCCTTGCGTCGACGGGTGTCCCCTCGTTGCGACCTGCCCGCCCGCCCTCTCGGGCGACTTTAACTTCGACGATCGGGTAGCGTGCAGGCGGTGCAGCCGCGTCGATGCGTCTCGGGGCTGGAGCGGCCCTACGGCTGGTGGGGGCGGTGGTGGCGGGGCGCAATTGAAGTGGGGGCCCCCCATTGCGTTCTTCGGCAGCCTCGCTACCAGACGGGCACCGGCGGTGGGCACGGACCGCGTCGCGATCGGCGGCGCGAGGGTCGTCGGCGAGAGGGGCGCGCGTCGCCTCGGATGGCGGGGCACGGCAACGATTGGCAAACGAGAGCGGGAGCTGCCCCAACGCGGCGCGAGACGCTTCGGACGCTCCCACAGGGGTCGGTTGCGCGACGGAGGTCAACAAAGGGACGACACGATCGAGGCGGACAAGGGCGGGCTGCAGGTCCGGAGTGGCTTTTGTGAAGCTGAACTCCGCGTCGCGAAAACGAGGACGCGGTGTTTACGTTGTCCTATCACCTGCGCGTGACACGTGCGGGGTCAGACGCAAAGAGGCGGCCGGACGAAACTTGCGCAGAGAAGCGCTGGGGGAGGCGTTGCGCTGGCAACGACGGTGAGGGATGGGGAAGATGAAGCCGTGGATCAGATCACGTGGGCAGGTTAGAGACGTCGTCATCGAGCGTTAAAAGAAAGGTCACCCGGCTTGGGCAGGATACGTCGCTTAGAAGCGATGATGACTTGCCGGGGTCGAGCGTTGCGAAGGAGTGGCAGACAAAGGAGGGGGCACATGCGAGAGGACGTCCACCGCGGAGAGGCAGCGATGAGATCAGCCAGCGTGCGCTGGCCCGGAGGTCTTCATCCAGCAATGGACTGAGCATGGCTGATGATGGTGGTGGTGATGGCGGTGATTAAATCTGTCGTGTCTTCATTGACAAACTTGCCAAACTGCTTTGTCTCATTTTGTATCTTATCTTCTCCACACTGACGGCTCAAGCAATGAACGGTATTCACTTGTCCATCAAACTCTCAGCGAAACTATATTCTGCGCACTGAATTCATGCTCCAAGGAGCATCAGCGCTGTGCTCATCTCCCATTCACAGCCTTAAGCCAGTGGTGGAAATTCCACATTCCTATGGCAGGAGTGACCCTACCCATAGGACAACCGTTGCTGACCTCTCGCAAAGAAAGTGTTCTTTATTCCATCAACCCCAGGAGGATGGTGGGCCAGAGTCAACTCTCTGTCCCGGAATCTGAACTCCCTAACCCTCTTCTGATCGCTCGACAACGCCTCAACAAAACCTCTGGTGGGGTTACCGTGGGGGTGCGGGTGGGGTCCCCCCCGGGTGGGTCCCTGGGTCCCCCCCCCCTTTCTAATAGTGACAATTTACCGTCCGGGCGTGCGGCGTATGTCACGGGGAGTTCAGAGGACCCGCCGCTGTGTCTGGCCCCCCGAGAGCCGGGAACAATGACGGACGTTGCTGCTGCTACTGCTGCCGCCGAGTTTTTTGAAGGGACGTCGCTCGGTGCCTGCATCCTGGGATTGTGGCTCTCTCTCTTTAGTTGTTGTTGTTGTTGTTCTGCTGCAGTAGCCTCCGACAAAGGAGAACTTGGCCGTGGCATTGTTATCCCGCCCTTATCTAGTCTCGAGCCCGCCGGACGAGGGGGGGTGTAGGGGGGGCGGTGGTAGTGAAACATGTTGTACCCCCGTCAGAGCGGTTGGATGATGGGGTGCCACGTCTCCCAGAGACGTGGCATCCCCGGTGTCCGTGTTGCTGTTTAAAGAGAGGTGGCCGCTGGATGCCGCTCACCCCCCCTCCCCTCCCTCTATCACCAGTCCAGCTCGGTACCGTCTACTACCGCACGAATCCCTTCCACGTCACCGCCTTCCAACAAGATCCCAGCTGATTCCAGCTTCGAGTGAGAGATTAGGGGTCACGCTGTTCGAGACTGGGCGAGTGTGTCTGTCTGGTGGGTGAGTGTGTTTGTCTGGTTGGTGAGTGAGTGTCTGGTGGGTGAGTGTGTCTGTCTGGTTGGTGAATGAGTGTCCGCTGGGTGAGTGTGTCTGTCTGGTGGATGAGTGTCTGGTGGGTGAGTGTGTTTGTCTGGTTGGTGAGTGAGTGTCTGGTGGGTGAGTGTGTCTGTCTGGTGGATGAGTGTCTGGTGGGTGAGTGTCTGGTGGGTGAGTGTGTCTGTCTGGTGGGTGAGTGTGTCTGTCTGGTGGGTGAGTGTGTCTGTCTGTTGGGTGTGTGTTCGTAAATGCATTGTTTATATATTTAACTTCCTGCCCACCGTCCGTGTTGTTTATTTTCATGAAATTCTGAAAACAAGGCAAATGAAGCGACCCGTCACTGTGCACGAAGATGTGCAAGCGCCAAACTGCGTGGTTCTCTCCGACAAGACCCGGGGAGGATAGAAACTTAGCCCAAAGTTCGCTTTGCTTATAACGAATTCCCGAGCTACGTATCCTCTCATTCATGGCCTCTTCCCTCCTCGCTTCGTCCCCTCTCTCTCCGACCGACGGAGCTCGTCGCACGGCTCGCTCGCCGTCCCCGCAAACGGCAAACGGCTGCCGTCCGAAGCTCCATCCCGTTGCGGATACGCGGCAGTCTCCACGCTTGCTCCGACTTGAAGAGAGGGGACAAACGTGCTCTCTGATTGAGCGTGACTCAACAACGCCTCCATTGGTGCAAGGTGTTCCGCTAGAGTGTTACCGTGACTGCGATATTGTTCTGGAAGGCCGCTAGGCCGATGCGCGAGTGCCACGTGTGTGCGTGCGTGTGTGGGGGAGGCGCGCGCACGCACACACGCACTGCGGGCATGTTTGTAGGAATTCAGCAGGAGGTTGACAGAGTGGCTGTGAAATGGTGCGAGTGGCCTGGCTGCCTGTTGCAACGCCTGGATCCCAAAATCAATACCGATCGGCGGCAGTGGTGTTTTACAGATGAGACATTTTTCAGAGCATCGTTATGTTTGACAGCTGCGGATTTTTTTTATCCCTTTTTTATATAAACGTACAACGCTATCGTTCGAGAGTGGCGGTATTTTTTTTTTTTAGAGAGAGATTGTATTTTTTCGAGAGGCACGGTATTTGTGATTGTGACGGGTATTTTTTAAAGGCCATGGCATTCTTGAGAAGCCACGTGATTATTTTTTAACGTGGCAGTATTTTATTTTTTATTTCAGAGCGCCTCTGTTTTTGTTCCCCCCTCCCCCCCTTGCCCCCCCCCAGCAGCGTCGGCGCGGGTCTCTGTCTGGCGCTGCGATGATGCTCACGGGAGAACGGAGATGATGATCCAGGGGAGAGGGGGGGGGGGCACGGGATGCCGGGCCCTTGACAGGACGCGCCCGTCCCGCAACGCGCCACATTTCCTGTGTCCCTGCGCTCCCTGTCCTCCCCAAGACGCCGGGGGCAGGAAGCCCCCCCCTGCCCCCCCCTCCTCTGTGCGTAAGAAGGGTCAAGTATGGGGATACACCCATACCAACTCTGTCCTACCCCCCCCCCCCCTCCACCACAACTCCGTACCGCACCCGCATCCCTGGCTCGGTGCGGTTTATAAGAGGGCCCATGGGATACCGCGTGGAAATTTGACAGCTCTGGCGTCAGGTGACCGTGACATCGGCATTGTATTGTCCCAGAGATTAGGCAATTAATAGCAGATGCCACCCAGACTCAAACGTCATAATGCGTTGACGTGTTGTGTTTGCTGGCACAGTTTGAAGAAAAAGAAAAAGTTGATTACAAAGAATGCTTTTGTTCTCAAAAGTAGTATGCTAGCCGCTGAAGCAAGTGACATGACAGGTCATTACAAATAACTCGAATGGCATTAGAGTTATTTCATAAAACAGCCCTCATTACAGGCGGCACGTATTATTATTATTATTGAGCTTAATCTGTTAAAATTCCCCGTTCTTTTCAGGTCGTCATCAAATCTTAACCCGCTTGCGGGTTCACGCGTCGGCCACTATCTACTGCCGCCCTCAGAAGAAGAAGGAGGAGGAACAAAAAATTCGTAATTTGCGGTCAGAAAAAAAAAATCCGAATTAAATTGTCACTGTGTTGCTGGCTCACAGAAATCCCGTTGAACTTTTTTTTCTCAGAAGTGCTCCTGGCACCGGCGCGTGAGTAATTCGCGGGCGGCGGGGGCGACGGCAGCTCACAGGCATGACCGGGCCCCCCCCCCTTCTCCCCCCGCTAGCCCCCTCCCTCCAAAGCCCCCCACGTTCCGCCGCGTTTGTCTCACTGCCATCAGGCGTGAATCCAGTCCGGGGGACACGACGGTCCCACCGAAACCGATCGGCGCTGCTCAGGTCAGCTCGGTGGGCGATCGAGGTGGCGTCAGGAGCCGTGGTCGTTACTGTGCGTTACGTTGAACTTCTTTCGCACCGTACGTAGCCGACGGCGCTAATCGTTGTTGCGGGAGGGGTGGGGGGGGACAACAGACCAACTCGTGGCCCACCACGCACCAACCCGTGTCCTCCCTCAGCTCTCCCCCCGCCACCGCCCCAGGTGACTAAAAGCCACAGTTACACACCCAGAGATCGCACGTGCACGCCAGCGGGTCAGCGGTTGCGTTAGCAAGAAGCCGTTTGTTGCAACGCGGTGCTGACGTTCCCCACGCAAATGAGTCTCCTGCACAGTTTCCATGCTACAGCCTACGCACCCCCACCCCACCACCTCTCGTCCACCTCTATTTGCAAAAAGTTAGAAATTCCTCGTACAATATTTAAGAGCACTCGATCCACTGCCGATGTCGTGGGTTCGATCCCGACGACGGTCGCGTGGATTTTTCTCCGAGTCCTCCGTTTTTTCCCCTCCACGTTTAGAGTGCGCGGCTTGCTCTACAAGTCTACATTGATAGGCCACTTCGTTGAACTATCGTCTGTGATGGCCAGGTCGCTTCGGAAAAAGAGCAACGCAGATCGGCTGGGCTTTTACCTTGGCAAAAAAAAAAAGTTAAAACAAAAAATAGAACGTGACGACGACACACGATGAAGCCGTCTGCAACAACGTTCAACTTCTTTCGCGCCGCACGTAGCCAGCCGCGCTCATCAGAGATGCGGGAGCTGGGCCACAATGCAAGGGACAAGCACAGATGGGGGACGAGGCCAGCGCGGCCTGGACAGGGGCCCCGCGCTGCCAGGGCAGAACGCACGGCAGACCACGGCCACTTCCTCGAAGCGTCTACTCGTCCCGTTTTCAGCGTTCTCACGTCGGTTTGAAGTTGGTTTAACATTGGCCGTGTCGAGAACTCCCGCTCCGTATGTGACGTTGAACTTCTTTCGCACCGTACGTAGCCAACCGCGCTAATCGGAGGTGCCCCCCACCCCACCCCCCGTGTATCCCCCCCGCGCCCCTCGCCAAGCGTTTGCATCCCCCTCCCCTCTCCCCCCTTTAAGCGAGGTCACGAACGATGGCAGTGGCCCCTAGCTACGCCGCTGTTGCCCACACGGCCAGTGTGTGGTTTTTTTTTGGGGGGGGGAGGGTAGGCGCCCGCCCCCGGTGGGGGTTTGGGGTGGTGGAGGAGGAGGCGCTGGCGCTGGGGAGGAGCTCTGTCTCGGTCAGGACGCATCTCACACCCCGCGGGCACAAAGCTCCGTCTGTACGGCCATGATGATGATGATGATAATGCAATTAACGCAGCGTTTTGCTTTGGAAAGTAATAAATAAATAGCGGAGTTTTGCAGGGAAATAAATTAATAAACAACTGCGCCTTTTTACGCTCGACAAACAATCGCACGAAAATGACAGTGACAGCGGGCGGATAAACACGTGGTCTGCACGTGCTGGTTCCCCCGGTGTGTTTACGATGGTCCGACGTTTCGCCCCCACGTGCCGCGAGCTTCTTAGGGTCCTGGATGGAACGTCCGTGTGTGTTTACGCCGTGTCTTCGCACTGCGCTCTCATACCCGGCGGACCTGAGTTCAATTCAGTGGCGAACATTTGAACAAGTCGTGTGCCTCTCCTAAGGTGCTATTTCAGGAATATTTTTGATGTTTTTTTTTGTCCTGGTTTTTCTGTTTGCATAGTCACATAATCACTTTAAGATGTTTTTTTGTTCATGTTTTTTTTTTGTTTGTTGCGGTTGCACCCGATTCAAGAGCCGAATGGCTCACAGGGCTATACCAAATAAATGAACTATGAACTAAAATGAACTATGAAGGTGGACTCAGCCTTTAATGCGTACCTGGTACGGTATGTGTGTGTAAACATCGGCGCTGGGAAGACAAAGGCGGCCGGGCGTGGTGATATTAGCCACCAAACCCAACCCCTCGTGTGCCGTCCTGGTTTTCATAGCTGCTCGCTAACAGCACTTGCTCCAACAGTGCGTTAGAGGCTACACGGGGGATCTCTGTTTGTTTTGTTTGTGTGTATCCGTGTACGTGTGTATGTATATGTGTACGTGTGCCCAGGCACACACACACAACATGCAATCTACACGTGTTCATGTGTCAAAAACGCTGCCTTTGATTCCGCATTGAAGCTGTGCATTAAAAGCGCTTTGCCCTGCTGCTACAATTAGTGCGGATTAATTGTGGATTTTTTTTAATCCTCAATTGAGCTTTGAAGAGTATGCGGCACATCGACGTTTTATTGTCTCCTTTGTCTCCCTGCTGCTTGAAGTGTATAATGGCTCGGTGTTTTCTTATTGTATTGTGCGCTGAATGTAAACCAATTGAAGTTCTTTTCATTTGTGTAAAAAAAACACACACACACGTGTGTGGGTGGCGGGGAGGAGGGCGGTGGAATGTTGCTTGACACTCCGAATGAAAGATTTCCACTTGAATTCCTGGCCTGAATGACCGTGGTCGCATCAAACTATTGTCAAACTCTGGCACAGGCAGGGCCAAGCACACACAAACACACTCGCCGCATGGCCTCCTCCTCCTTCACACCCAGTAGATCGATGGATGGGCTGGCCAAGACTGGCAGCTGGAAGCTGACAAGAGACCCGTAGATTGGCGAGATGTTAACACCCTCGCCTTGTATACAGGAGGGCGTGGGTTCGATCCCGACCCTGGCGCATGCTGTTGTATATTTGGAGTTTGCGTGTCTCTTTCCGTGGTCGCGTGGATTTTTGTCCGATTCCTCCGGGTTTTCCCTCCACATTTAGAATCAACATCAACGCGTCTCGAGTTCTGGGCTGCTCTACATTTCCACGTGGGAAGCCACTTCGTTGAACTATCATGGTGTGGCCAGGTCGCTTCTGAAAAAGAGCTAGATAACTCAGTGGGCCTTACCTTGTCGATAAAAAAATATTTTTTTTTAGTTTTAATCCCACTGTTGCGGGAGTTTTGCGGTCGCACTGCTGCTGTGTTAGCGCTTCGATGAGCGCTCGGGGTCACACCGAGCGATATTCCACCGACGCGGTCCCCGTGGATTCCACGATTCCTGAGCAGCGGCGTGAGCAGGAGACACCACGTGGCTGCCGCAGTAGGTTGTCGTGATATCTCGAGGTCGGATACCGTGGAGGAGCGGTGGGGTGCGGGGGGCGGAAGGGCTTCAGTGCTTCCACGGTCGGCGTCGTGGGGAATTCCTCACTGCTCGGCAGCTGAAGGTGAAGCTTTCATGATAGCCAGGTGGGAGCCCATTGCACCGACACTTCTCTTTATCAGGGGAGACCTGGACATCTGTGACTGCTGGACATCGGTAAAAAAAAAATTACTTCATCGTTCTAGAGGATTTCTCCCGGATTAATAGAGATTTTGTTAAAATAGCGAATATAGCACACAGGTCAAAAAAAAAATCAACGTGACATATCTGCACTGTCAAGGCAGCCCGGTAATATAGGGGTCATGGCACTGAGCCAGCACCGCCAAGATCATGGGTTTGATTCTGGGGTTTCAGCCGCCAAACCGCGATCATTAAACCGGATTTAATAACCGCGCATTGAGGCCCATAGAATGACAATGACTGGGGTTGTGATGAAACCAGCTTCTCAAGAGTAGCGAGTTGGTGGTCTCAGCCCGATCACCAATGCATAGAAAAACCTATACCATGGAATAGAAATGTCTTCATTTAATCTGGCTAAATTCCAGCTCTTGAGACAAGAAACATTTCAGTTTGATTGACACGCGACAAACACGTTTAGCAGGGGGCGCATGAGAGGAGCCTAGACGTTCTGCGGACGTCAAGTTGCGAGGTTTTTGCACGTCGGTCAGAGGGAGGTCTGTGAAGTCGTGTCACTGTGTGCTGTTTTGTGCCACGGGGTGATACTGCACTGCCCGTTGCAGAGTTCCAACTCGGCGCGTCTCAGTCTCGTGACAACGACGCCGAGGATAATTGATGGGGTGGTGGTGGTGGTGGTGGGGAGAGGGGCAGTGGGAGCAGACACACAATAAAATAAAATAGTGTCAGATCGTCAACGGTGGAAAATGTCAACCCAAATGTGCAACCCAATGCAACGCGCTACAGGCCGAGGGTATGCGGCTATTGGCTTCAAACATTCGCGCTCACACTGAGCCCAGCTGATCGTAGACTCAAGCAACAACCAAACAACCGCCACTTTTTTCAAATTTTCTTGCCGTGGTTTTCACACCTGATGATGATTGCTTGTGTTGCAGTCGAAACGTCGTGGGAATTGTATTGTTTTATATTTTTATTATTTTATTGTTTCCCTTCTACGTGGTGACTTTACCGAAAGAACCAAGAATAACAACAAAACGATCGCGAGAGATAATATATCCGTTAAGCGTGAAGACAACGAACCAACAAAAGAGAGATGGAGAGAGAGAGAGAAAGACGCCACATTGTTCCGGATCCGTGAAGCGTCGTTGAGACGGAGGTGGAGATACTCGCTGCCAGTTTCACGCAGAGGAGGGAGGTCACCAACCTCGTCGTCCCTGCTCCCCTCTCCTCCTCTCGCCTCCTCCCGCCGACGCCGCGAAATTTGCCAGCCAAGCCGCGGTGGGACTGTCGGTTCATTGAGTCCCTGGTGGGGGGTGGGAAGAGGTGGGGGCAGGGATCGGGGTGGGGGGAGACGTGGACATCTCGAGGCCCGGCCGGAGTGGTGGGTGGTGGGGGTGGTGGTTAGGTGACGGCTGATGGCATCGGGAAGGGGTTGGGGCGGCTGGGAGAAGGGAGGACGGTGAGGAGGAGGAGTGGAGGGGTTTGTTAGCCGGTGGGGTTGGGTTGGTCGAGAGAGGCGGGGAGGGGGGCAGGGTGGCTGGCTGCCCAGAGAAAGCGTGCAGGGCTGGGCAAGTCGGTGGGTCGGGGGGGGTGGTGGTGAGAGTTGTGAGCGAGCTGTGAAAACGCAGGCGGCAGGAGGGAAACAACTCTGTCGCTGGACGTGCGCCAATCCACCGTCACCGTCCATGGCTGCTGCTGCTGCTGAAAAAAAAATTCCCCCCATCGTGTTCCAAGCAACTTGGCAATTCACGCTCAATGGACGCGTTACAGGCGGAGGAGTTCCCTGGCTGTGGCTCCCAGCCAGCGGTCGTCAAGGACGGTTACAATTTATTACGGCGGTCTTCGCTTCTCCGGTTCATTATTTCAGCACCAGGACCTTTTTTTGCCGGTTTTGTGTTTTGTTTTTTTTAGTTGGTAGAGTGGTTTGTGGGTTGGGGGTGGTGGGGTGGAGTTGGAGGTGGTGCTGGTGGTGGGGGGAGAGGTTGCCTCAAGTTATGCCAGCTCGAGCGAGAACCGTATTTAATAACTCGGGAAACACAGCGAGAGCAAGCGGGTTGTTTTTATTTATAATTGTTTTTACTAACGACCGCTCTGCTCGGCGAAATAATTAATATTAATCACGACGTCGGAACGCCCGCCCGCGCGGTGTGTGTGTGTGAGTGTGTGTGTGAGTCCTCAGCGAGGCGATTTGCATTTAAAAAAATATTTGTATGGGGAGCGGTAGGTGTAGCGGTTAGCGCGCTGCGCTACGAACCCGGCAACACGGGTTCGATCCCCGCTCACGGCCACTAACGCCAGTGACGATTATCTGAACCGCTCCTGGGCCTCCCCTACGTCGACTCAGCCTCAAATGAGTCCCTGGTACGGTGTGTAAAAAATCGCCACTGGGGAGACAAAGGCGGTCGGGCGTGGTGCTGGCCACCCACCCCCTCGTGTACCGTGCCGGTCTTCAAAGGTGCTCGCTAACAGCACTTGCCCACAACAGTCTGTTAAGGCTACACGGGAGATCTTTGTGTGAGTGCGTGAGTGCGCGTGTGAGTCCTGAGCGAGGCGATTTGCATGAAACTCCGATCCATCAACCGCTCCGGCTCGCAGAATGCCCCCGCGCGCGCTCCCCGTGCTGACGAGGACGCGGCGGCTTGCAGCGGCCTCGTCCTGGGGGCGTCCCAGCCACGAGCAGCGAATGGGTTCCCGCGGGGTTACTGCGAAGATCGCAAAGACAAAGATCATCGCCCGCATAGCCTGACAGACTGTTGGGGCGAGTGCTGTTGGCGAGCGCCTATGAAGTCCGGCACGGCACACGAAGAGGTGGGTGGCCAGCACCACGCCGTGCCGCCTTTGTCTCCCCAGTGGCGATGTTTACACACCGCACCGGGTACTCATTTTAGGCTGAGACGACCTAGGGGAGGCCCAGGACCGGTTCAGATAATCGTCACAGGGTGTTGGTCGTGAGCGGGGATCGAATTTGGGTCGCCGGTTTTGTAGCACAGCGCGCTAACCACTGCACCACCGCTCCCCACATAGATCACAGACATGAGAAGTTCGACTGCACGATAATCTTGTTGCACCGACGCCACTTATGGCCACTGGCTCGGTACCCAGCCGACTGTCCGTGTACTGCTGATGCTAAGCTCTGGTTGTGGTGGTGGTTGTGGTGGTGGTGGTGGCTACGCTGCTGCACTTAGCTGCCTGTAATCCTCTATCACTTTGGAGGCAGCAGCAAGGTTTAGTGGATCACTGCAGCACGAATGGGCTGTGAAACTCCCTTCCCGTGGGCTATCGAGGAGGTGCCCTACCCTGGCTCGCAAGGAGAAGGCGGCACAGCAAGTGGACTCATCTCCATTTGATTCCGTCTGTGCAGCGATAGAGTGATGGTTAAGACAATGTTAAGATAGGCAGATGGAGTGAAACAGTAAACCCACATTGAGCGCATACTGAGCAAACGTTTCACAGATACGTTTTTAGAGGCCCTCTTGCAGTTAGGTCTTGGTTGGAGATTCATTGGAAGATTACTCCACTACAGGTATTCACAAGGGGAATTCTAAGAACCGATTTTACCGAATAATAGCTCAAAGATTAAAAAAAAAACATTTTCAATTCTTGGGGGAGCACAGATCCAAGATCAAGAGTGAGGCATCATCGTGACCAAGGCTGTTGATGCCACCACCGCCAATTCCACCACGACCGCCACCACTGCCCTCCTTGTTACCAACGCTCTCCGCCCTGCGCGAGATTCTCCAGTGGCTGCTGCTGCACAGAAGTCACGAGACCTCGACGATCTGCGCTAACAGTCTCCCAACCATCTGCCCTTAGGGTCTCCTCTTCCCCGTTGGTTCGCGGGACTCTTCGTGGACGATTGTGGATCTTCGTGACGAAATTTCGGGAGCAGCAAATCTTCTCGGACTTCGGTATAGAGGGGTGCCGATTGGGGTGGGGTGGGGTTGGGGGGGGGGCGTTCGTGCGGTGAAGCCGCGAGGGGTTCTCGGCTGCACACGCGGTGGATGCGGCCCGAGGTCCAGGTGGGCCAGAGCCACCGGCGTGACCTCTGGCCGTGTAAGCAGCGAGGAGCCCCGGGTGAGATCTGCGATCACGACAGCGACGCGCGCGTGCGCCCGTTGCGTTCACGGTCATTGCGCGCCGCGAGCTGCTCCAGGCGGCTGTCTGCGGAGCGCCCACGTTCCCTGCCAAGAGGCAGCAAACCATTGGCAACGCAAGGGTGAGCCCTATAGCTGGAGAATATGCACACGTTGACCTGCACGCATGATCGCCTGTACACCCCATGGCCTGTACACCCGATGGCCTGTACGCGTGGTCATGTGTACGCCTGTCGACTTGCACGCTTGCTCACTTGCACGTCTGGCAGCTCGTGCGCGTTAAGACTTCGAGCCCGTCGGCTCGTAGACCTGGTGGCCTCTTGCGAGGCGCGCTTTGTGCGAGTCGACGAGGACAGCCACGGCACCTCGCCCGTGCGCGCGCGCGCTGTCTGACAACCGCAGCCAGGCAGAGTGAGCGAGGATCTCACGACGCTCATTTGAGAAATTAACTCGCAACGATTGCATTTGGCCCGGCGATCGGCTTACGGCGTGACCTTGACACAACGGCGGTGCCATCACTCACACGCCCGTGCCTTTAACGGCTCGCAATGTCCCCCTGCAGCTCTGTACCGGAACCAAACTCTCCGGGCGGCAGTTGAAACAATGGGGGCGAGTTTGTAAATCCCGCAGCGCTCTGGCCTCTGCCCACCCAGCAGCGCCGTATGCATCGGGTACGCCGCGGTGAGTTCGCGCGCGATGGGATAAATGATGCTGTGAGTTCTCCCGCTTCTTCCAAGACCTTCTGGGTCAGCGTGGAAGAAGTAGGCCAGAAATGGCCTCGAGTGAAAGGGGCACTCCCTGCCGCTCTCTCTCTCTCTCTCCAGCGGTGACTCCTTCCTCCCGGAGTGGAGTGAGCAAATCCATTGGAGGGTGGCGCTTTCACCTGACCACGATTTCTTGCGTCAGAATGTCAATAGAGTAGCTTCACTTCAAACCACCGGCTGTGATGAGCAGTTGTGTGTGTGGGGGGGGGGGGGGGGAGTCTTCCCTCAATGTTCTGGAGCTCAGAAAAAATGTACTTACATAACCCGGAGAAGTTTGAAAACTCATTGCTATATTAAAAACTAATTTCTTTAAAACTGCTTTTACGTGTGTTGTTCTCCTTATCCCCCGGCCCGTGCCACCGCCGATTAGCATGGTTGGCTGCGTACGGTGCGAAAGAAGTTAAACACACATGCATACATACATACGCACATTAAGCCTCCAAAGTTTATTCGTGAGCAGCGAAGGCCTTTTCGCCACGAGCGACAGGATGCAGGCGCTCTCTGGGCTGGGACCTCGTCCTTTATGCCAGATTCGTTTTTGGCAGCAGTCGATGATGTCGCGTGCCGATCGACGGAGATGTCCCTTGTGGACAGCATGACGGCTCGCAAGAAACTTAAATAGAAGCAATTTGTATTTCATTTACCAGGTAAGGCCCACTGAGCTGGATAGCGATGTTTTTCGGAAGCGACTTGGCTAATCACAAATTATATAGCTCAGCAAAGTGTCGCGTCTTGTGGACATTCATAGCATCCAAATACTTTAATAACGCGTGATGTTGATTCTAAATGTGGAGCGGAAATCCCGGAGGACCCGGATAAAAATTCAAGCGACCACGGGGAGATAGAGACACCGCAAACTCCAAATATACAGCAGCAGGCATCAGGGTCTGGATCGAACCCACGTAACCTCCTGCATACCAGGCGAGGTAGTTAACATCTCATAGCCACCGCACACGGAGCGGAGGAGACAAATTCCTCCGCTCGGTGAATTCGCACGCCCACCATCGGAGCGCTCCCAAGCCAAAATTGAATTTCGCAGCTCGGGAAAGTTTAACCGAATTAGCGAACAAAAAAAGCCACGGCGGAATGTGTCGCGTTTTTTTTGTCAGCCACCCACCCACCCCGCGTCATTTATCACCGCGGACGGTTCGTCACAGACTCGTTGGCATTTTTTTTGTGTTCACGCTCGCTGGAGTTGCTGTTAATGAGTGGGCGCGTCCATGCCGCAAAGATTTAAAAAATAATAACAATAGCATTAATAAAAACAATTATCTGTGCTCTCCGACTGCATGTTAGTTCAGCTCGCCGCTGCGTGTTGCGTATTTGGGGGAAGGCAGCGGTAAGAACAGTGAGCAATTAAAGACTTTGTGTAAATTCCTGGCCACAATCTTACTCCGCTTTCCCTGAAAAGTTTGCGAAGATGCTTGGAGCAGTGGCGAGCGACACGATGCGTAACTAATTGATGCAATTTTATTCGTGAGTGTGACGATATGGTTCAGGAGCTAGATGTCAGTACCGAGGTCTGTCTGCCAAACTCGACAAGAGGGCTTCAGGAGAGAGAGACAGAGAGTTCGTTCGTTCGTGTAGTTTCGCTGTTCCTTCTCCTCCGTTGAAGGAACGCAAACTACAGCGGGTTTACTACACTGTCCATAGTTTTGGGTTGCATGGCCACCGGCGCACGAACGCGCTTTATGTCTTTAAGCATCCACTTACAAATGAGATGTGCACATCGGCCTGTTGACGCTCTGATGCTGTTGATGGTTGTTACACCACCAGTGTCCTCGAGGAGGAGGAGGAGGAGGGAGGAGGGAAGAGGGAGGAGGAGGAGGAATGTCAAAGTGCAGGAGGTGCGATGAGGTTCGTGTCTAGAATGAGGCGTCTGTTCCGGACTTGCGTTTTGTTCCATTCTGTTTCGCCGGCGTTCGTCCAGACCTGGGTGACATTCTAGGATGGTGACAGCAGCACCATTCCAAAAGGGGTGCGAGCATGAGGGGGGGGGGGGGGTGTCGGGAGT
Organism: Petromyzon marinus; assembly: GCF_048934315.1. NCBI lineage: Eukaryota > Metazoa > Chordata > Hyperoartia > Petromyzontiformes > Petromyzontidae > Petromyzon > Petromyzon marinus. Next base: position 10,320,468 of record NC_133706.1, on the reverse strand, counting down.
AACCGCTGCAAAATGTGTCGTTAATTTATTTACAAAACGACCACACTTCTAATATTTATGCAGCTGCACAGATGTACGCATTGGGTTGTTCATCGTCAGCGGGGTGATGGAATGGCGGTGATGCAATGGTTAGTGCACCGCGCCACGATGCCCGGCGAGCAGTTGATTCTGAGTTGACCCCTCGGGGTTGCACCACGTGCCCGATCACCCACGACGGACAGTCATCAGCGGCGAGCGCCCACAGAGCTGTGTAGCTCTTTTTCAGAAGCGACCTGGCCACAGATGATAGCTCAACGAAGTGGCTTATCACGTGGAAATGTATCGCAGCCAAATACTGGAAAGGCGCGATATTGATTCTAAATGTGGAAGGAAAAACCGGAGGACCCGGAGAAAAATCCACGCGACCACGGGGAGAGAGACACGCAAGCTCCAAATATACCGGCGTCAGGGTTGATGTCGAACCCACGACCTCCTGCATACCTGGCGAGGTAGTTAACATCTCCTAGCCACCTTGGAACCGGTCTTGCGCCTGCCCCACTGCTCCTTTGGGCGCTGACCAGCGCGGTAAAGTTTGATCGAACAACCCCCCATGACTGACACGGCGGCGCATTGGCATGGGGCCGCGAATGTAAATACAATTAATTTACTAATTATAAGTCAGTATACATGAGACATCACCAATCCTCGAAAGCAGGATAATGAAATAAGCACTTTATAAGAAAGCATTGCTGCGTGCGGTGCTGCGAGAGAGTGAGTAGATTACACGATGTAACACAATTCTTGTTCCTGGGTACTAAGTGTTATTTCGTAATTGCTTATGCCTAAAAAGTATAGAAAATGGCTATTATTCCCCACAAGCTTTGCTTTTGTGACGAGGACAGTGATAGTTTGAAATTTACATATTTTCAATGAGAAAACGGCCGAACTTGTGCCTTTTCGTTCACGTAAAGTCAGAAAAAACTACATATGAATCAAAATTAACATGTATTTATACTAAAGTAATACAAAAATTACAACAAAAGATTTAAAATTGAGTACTTTTTCGAGATTTACGATTATACTGTAAATCGCTTTTACGAATCAGCCCCCAAATGTAGTTTCCCATCATGTTCTCGTTCTACTGTCCTTGGTAGCGGCGTTCAAAGTCCAGTATATCCTGGTGGAAGCGCTCGCCTTGCTCCTCCGAGTACGCTCCCATGTGCTCCTTGAATTTATCAAGATGAGCATCAAGGATATGGACTTTGAGGGACATCCTACAGCCCATTGTGCAAGAGTCTCAACCAGCTCCACATAGTTATCGACCTTGTGATTGCCCAGGAAGCCACGAACCACTGCGACAAAGCTGTCCCAAGCCGCCTTTTCCTTACTTATGAGCTTCTTGGGGAATTCGGTGCACTCCAGGATCTTCTTTATATGTGGTCCGACGAAGACACCGGCTATAACCTTTGCCTCAGACAGCTTAGGGAAGAAGTCTTGAAGGTACTTCAAGGCTGCCGACTCCCTATCTACAGCTCTGACAAATTGTTTCATAAGGCCCAATTTGATGTGCAGTGGTGGCATCAGCACCTTCCGGGGGTCCACCAGTGGCTCCCACTTGACGTTGTTCCTCCCCACAGAGAACTCGGTCTGCTGTGGCCAGTCCCGCCTGTGGTAGTGCGCCTTGGTGTCTACATCTTTTGTAGTAATTTTTGTATGTGTATGTCTCATCAGTGTGTTGTGCTGTGTGTGCTGTGCGTGTGTGGCTCATCAGTGAGTTTATTGTGTGTGTTGTGCTGTGTGTGCTTTGTGTGTGTGGCACATTGTGTGTCCTGTGTGTTCGACTCATCAGTGTGTGTGTTGTGCTGTGTGTGCTGTGCGTGTGTCTCATCAGTGTGTGTGCTGTGTGTTGTGCTGTGTGTCCTGTTTGTGTGTTCGACTCATCAGTGAGTGTCCTGCGTGTAAATTGTGCTGCGCTGCTGTGGTGGGTGTTATGCATGCAACACGCACACCACGCCGTGAACAAACCACACATGGGCGATAGCACACACTGGCACTCAGTGCATTGTGATTAAACACATACAGGCAGCAGCAGCAGCCGCAACATCGCACAATGACATCTTGTAAATTGTGATGAAAAACATACGGGCAGCAGCAGCAGCAACACACATTGCGCCGAACAGCGCACACTATGTTCAATAAGCGACGAATGCACCAGCACGCCCTGCCCTGGGTACGCTCTGGTTCCGGACAGGTCCTGTGCAGAGTGAGAAGTTCTCTTGTACACGCGTGTGTGTGTCTGTGCGTGCGTGCGTGGCTGATCTTTGCCAGACACGTGCAATGCCTCTCCAGGTTGTTGTTTGTGTGTGTGTGTGTGCTGCTGCAGCAGTATCAACAGCGTTAGCAGCAGTAACAGCAGTAGGAGCAGTAACAGAAGTAACATCAACAGCGTTAGCAGCAGCAGCATCAACAGCGTTAGCAGCAGCGGTAACAGCAGCAGCAGCAGCTCCCACTAGCACCCAAATGCCAATGAAATAAACATGCCGACCTTTGCTCCCTTGTGCGGCAGGATGACCCCTGGGGCTCTGCGCGGGGTTTTTTCTCTCTCTCTCTCTCCGTTCCGTGAGTGAGGGGTTCTGTTTCCCGCGGACAATGAGAGGCTGTTTTGTGGACGGGCAGGGGACCAGCTCAGCTCCAAATTCCTGAAGCTCAAAAAAACAAAGGGCTGGTGTCCACCGCTTCTGAGACTTTTTGTTTCTTAACACCACCGATCCCATGCCACGCCTCTCCCCCAACCTCTCTAATGCGAACCAAATGGGACGCACTCGGCCCTCCTCCTCCGACGCGAGCGAGCGACACAGGGAGGCTCCCAGCCGCCGCGTCGGTCTCCTCTCGGGGGGTTTGTACCCGCCTGCCCGTTCGGCGCCGACGCCCGACGTTTCACTGCCAGCACCCGAGGAATCTCCCCGGCGCGCCGAGACCGACGCGTGTGTTGAGATTGGAGGTGTGGCGAGCGACGCGTTGTTGTCAGATGGAGCGCAGAGCGTGACGTTTTAGAGCAGGTGGATTCATTTTGTGTTGCAAATGACGTTGCGAGCGGTAAGGACCTTGATGATAGTGCCCAGTGCTGCATGGAACAAGATGATAAATAGTGCAAATGTGTGTGTGTGTGCGCGTGTCTGATCCTTGCCAGAGACACCTGCATCGCCTTGTGCATGCTCCTTAGCGGCAGCAGCAGCAGCAACTTATACCACAGGCAACCCCATTGGTTGATTGATTGATTGCAGCTCATGAAGAATTCCCGAGCACGTGGAGGGAAACCTATCGAGCACCGTGCCGAAAAACACGCGGTACGACCTCGACAACGAGTCGGGAGAGAGCTCGCGGCTGTTCGTCCGAAGAAAGCCAGAGAGAGAGAGAGAGAAGCAGAGCTCGAAATCTTTCGTGAAATCTTTCATTTAAACAGGGGGGGGACACATAAAGCCAAGCATTGGAAAAACAAAAACAAAAAAACGAAACGATGAACGAAGCAAAGTGCCGACTACACCGAGCATCTTCTTGTTTCCTCTGATCGTAAAAAAGAGAGAAGCTGCTGTAGCTCAACAGACTCCAAGGTCGCTTAGTGATGCTGGTTACGCTGCGTGGTTAGATAGCATTTGATGGCCAAAGACGAGGAGGAGGAGGAGGAGGGACACTGAGCACTTGCATGGTCATCATCACATCATCACGCAGCAGCAGCAGGAGGAGGAGGAAGGCGAAGGGCTTGCATGATCATCAACATCATCGCGCACTCCCGAAAGGAGTGGGGGTGGTGATGGGGGGGAGGGGAAGGAGAGTTCGGCAAAACACTGAACACAAAACCAGACGTTAGTGAAGACACTTGTGGGAACACTTACCTCTCAGCTGAGGCGCGAACACTCAGCGAGGTCTCCATACCCGCAGCTGCCTCCCCAGGAGGGGAGGGGGGCCTTGAGAGATGTGAGATGAGTTTGGGGTTGTGGGGAGACGAGTTAGTACCCTGGTTTGAACTCATTACAAGGGCATCCGTAGGAGCTTGTGATGATGGTGGTGATGTCGTTTGTAGGAATATCACCATCTCACAGTACGGTGTTTTCGTCCTGATATCCAGTCGAGGGCTTCAGGAGATGCAGTGGCGGGATATAAACTCCCTCGCCTGTTCTACAAGAGGTTGTGGATTCGATCCTAACCCTGGCGCCTGTATATTTGGAGTTTGCACGTTCTCCCCGTGTTAGCGTGGCTCTTTCTCCGCGTCCTCCGGGTTTTCCCTCCACATTTAGAATCAACAACACGCGTTTAGGGTGTTTGGCTGCAAAACATTTCCCTGTGATGAGCCGCTTCGCTGAGCTATCATTTGTGGCGAGTTAGATTCTAAAAAAAGAAAAATAGCTAACTTAGCTCAGTGAGCAATTACCTGGTATAATTAAAATAAAAGAGTTTAAAGTTTTAAATCGTCGTTAAATATCAGAGATGTTTCCTGGGAATTTAGGGCATTGAGAGACAGAGAGAGGCCACGTGGATTGGAGAACACACACACAGGTTCGTAACATCTTCCACACTCGAGAAAAGTCAGCGTGGGCTAGGACAGGACACAACACGTCTAGCAGGGATAATGGATGGTCAAGGATAATGACGGAGTGACACGCAAGGAATGGAACGCGTCGGAGAGGACGTAAAAACGTCAGGAGATGGAGCGATGGTATCAGCTGGCGAGCAGGCCCCTTGAGTGGATTGCGTCATCGCGGAGCCGTGAGAGGTGGCGGTTGGAGGCTTAGGGAGGCCTTTATCCAGCAGTGGATTAATCATGGCTGATGACGATGGTCAGGGAGAACAATCAACAACTAATAACAATGCATTTATGTGGAGAGGGAAACGTGAGAAGGAAGCTCCCCTTGCAACTGTGGGCACCTCCGATTGGCATGGTTGGCTACGTACAGTGCGAATGAAGTTCAACGTAGAAACATGGCACTGTAATTCGCTAATGTGATTTGGCAACAGTGATTTCCAAGTGTAGTCATTTATATAGTCTTCTATTGTTCGAGGTCATATACGATTGAGCGTATTATTGAGTGTATGTATCACTTGCCTTTACGTATCATAGAGTACCCGCATGGCCGAGTTTATTTAAGATCGAGTCTACGTGTGAGTCAGTTTAACACGTAGGCTTTCGCTACCAATATCATCCATAATACAGGTTTGTTGGGTTAGATCGCGTAACAGGTTGATTTCTCCACAAATCTGGCTGTCGCCTGACGAAGCTAGTTGTATTTACTGGCGAAACGTCGTACTTAGATTGTAAATGTTGTGGCTTGGCTCTCCAACACACCGGTGTGCTGTACTAGTAAAGAATTGGCATGTTCTGTTTACGTGACAAACCTTACTAATTGGCTGTGTCGGGTGGTGGCGGGTTTAACGACACATTTATACATTTACGCGATCTAACCCCCTGTATTATCTATGTGTGAGTGTTTAATCGATCTATCTTTGTAACTTCCTCTGTGGAAGGGGGGAACATGTGACGACACGCGCAGTGGACACCTACGGGCTATCTGATGATGGACTTCCTCTGTAGTTCTCCGCCATGTCCGACCCCAGCTTGGAGGACTCGAGACATCTGACAATTTAATTCCGTCGGCGCGTCCATCCGTGCGTTGCGTTGGAGCGGGCAGTTGTGTGCAGCTCTTGAACGCAAGCCGCACTCGCCGTCTTTCTCTGCTGTGCGTGAGCTGTCCACAAGCGAGCACCCCGAGAGACGATCATTTTGCTGTTGCCGCCGCTGCCGATGGAGATGGAGCGGGAGGTGACCCAATTTAAGCGCACGAGAAATAAGCAGGACGGCACGCTTCCTTCACATATACACGCCGCCGCCACGTTAATAGCTTAAAAAAAACAAGTAATAAGACGCATTGGTATGAAAAATAAGAATGGGTTTTATCCTTTTTGGCAATAAAACAGGTGTTAAGATGTTCAAACACCAAATGTAAACTTTTTTTAAAGGGATCAAGTACCGCATTAACCACACACGGTAATTGCGGTGAACATGCAAACAAAACACGCTCTGGTCATATATGATGAATTGTCTTTGAAGCTGATTGGCCTACACCAGAGAGAGACTTCTTTATGGCCCTTGTCTCACCGATGTCTAACCAGAGAACGCCAATAGGCGAACAGCACAAATCCAATGCACGCATCAGAACATTTATAGCTCGGAGTGAGCAAGCTATAAGGTCCCATGATGTAAGTCGTCTTGGTTTCCACTTCTCAACAATCAACACGGCCTTCCGGGAAATTGCGCAACATCAGCAACATTGATTCAACACAAGCAAGCTCTGCAGGTGAAGTCATCACGAGCAGCGTCACTGATTCATTACTGGCCGGATCACCGTGTGAGTCCGTGCAACCAATGTTGAATAACCAATTATTATGCCGATTAGGTGTAGTGATGTCCGTTATGGCTGTTGTTCACAATTGCACCCATAAAAAAGACGTATATTCACACAGGCTTTAGTGTACACTCATATGGGATTATTATGTGTATGCGTAGCTCGTAGTCTAGTGGTAGTGCCTCATGCCGATAATCCCCTACCCTCGAAGGCAGCCAGAGAAGTTGAATTCGCCAGGGGCAGCATCGTTAAAGGGGAGCCGCTCGCGTGCGCTGTTGGCGCTCGGATTTTGGCGAAGAACCAAGCCGGTGCGGTTCCTCGTCAATTCTCTGAGCGGTGGGGGGGGGAGGGGGGGAAGTCGCGCGCGAAACGTCGAACCTCGAGGAGGGTGGGGGGGGGGGTGGTTGAACCCTCGAGGTTTGAGCCGCCCTGATCCGCACGCTAAACCGCAAAAACCGCCGCACCCGCCCGCCCTTGAGACGGGACGAGGAGGTTCACAGACATTCAACCGATTCGCAGAAAAAACAAAGACGCTCATTGTGTCGGGGAGCAAACAGGTGCAGGCTGGAAGCCCGTGCCAAGCCCCCCCTCTCACCGCCCCCCTCCTCCTCAGTGTCACTCCTCCAGCCAACAGGGACCTCATCTCTCCCATAGCCTGCAAACCCCTGGTCACCCCACCGCCCCCCTTTCTCCCATCCCACTCCACCACCACCTGGGATTGAACTCAACCTGCGATGATGCTCAGTGTGTTAATCATCAGCAGCAGCCACTGCGGGATGAAGGCCTCCCCAAGCTTCGATCCTGCGGTGTATTATGTACTTCTGAAACATACCGTGTTAATCATGAAAGAAAAAAACACATATCGCGTTCTGAAGTGTTGCAGCTCAAAGTTTAAATGATCACCTGTGACACGGCTAAAAGCTGCAATTCAAAGTAGCCCACTGTCCGGATAAAACTAGTCAATAATAATTTTATTTGACCATACGGGTTGATGCAGGTGGGTAGGGACCCCATGACCCGTTCCGAATCCACTCGCGAGTAACCCGCGTGATCAGCAATTTAACGCATGCGGCCGGGTTGATCAGAATAAAAAAATATTGTTTTATCTCCATCAGCATATTTTTATTTATTTATTCTGGAGGAATCCGATGAGCTATGAAGCTTTTTTTTGTATCACCCCACAGATATTCAGTTATATGCACAGCCGTAGTGCTTCATTCGTATTGCGGCATTGACCAGCAGTGGACCGATGCCTTCGTTCGTTTCCACGTGCCCGCCGCTCTGCGTGTGTAGCCGCCGCCTCCGCCGCACGTGCACCACGTGTTCATCACGTGACGCACGCGTGCCTCACGTGCATCACGTGCTAACACTTTGCCACGCAATTTCCGCGCGTATGGCCGGGGGGCGGGGGGCGAAGCGTGGGTGCTGGCGTAGGAGAGTCTTTGACAGGCCTCGGAATAGTTACGCTGCGGCGGGCTGCAAAGCCCCGACGCTAACCCGGCTCTGCCAGGTGTGCGATAGCGGCATGTCTCTTGAGATGTTGGGACGCGTTCCAACTCCCCTGTTCCGTCCTGCCATGTGTCTCAATGCCTCCCTCTCCGCGTCTCCACGAGTCACGTGCTGCCTTACAGGCCAGTGGCTTTATTTCAGCCGGAAACAGGCGTGGAACGCTGTTGTGTTGGCACGCCGCATTCATCTCGACTTGGAATTGTCCGAAGCCTATCCGCAGGATTTTCGAGATGTGGGGTGCAATAATATAGGATTATTGTGGGATAGCCGTAGCTTGTACTCTAAGTGGTAGTGCCTTACGCCGATAATCCAAGCCGGCCTAGGAGAGTTCTGGAAGATTTCGAGTGTCTCATTCCTCCCCGCACCCCGGGTCCTCCAGGCCAACGGGATGTAAGACGTCAATGGACAATACAGTTCTACGGGAACTGTTGATGAGTTTTTTTGTCATAATGCACGCCGAGGCCTCGAGTGCTTTCTGCACACATCGTTTCTGTGTGTCGTTTGAAACTGACGTAAGACGTCACCGCGTCGATCCCAAGTCCCTGCGCCCCCGCTCCGTTCCGCGCGTGAGGCCACGCGTCCAAACGTGAGACGGGATCACATTTTGCCCGGTGACACAAGGAGGTTTGGTCCCACCTTTCTTCCGCTCTGGAGAAAAACGATGAACGTACCACCGCGTAGGCTTCTGCGGTTGTGCTTCAGAGCTCTCTCCGATTGTTTGCGGGTTGTCCGACGTTTTCGCTCCGCGTGTCGGGAGCTCCTTCATTTCTTTACTTCCCAAAGAAACTCCCAGGCACATGGCAGTGATGTCCGATGCTTCTCTCCGCTTGCTGGGAGCTTCTTCGTGCCCTGAAAGAAAAAAAAAGATGCTCCCAGCGCTTGGAGCGAAATCCGATACAAGTCGACAACGCATCCTCACAGATAGATCGAGACACTTGTTAACCCTGCTACCTCGACCCCCAACCACGGCACTCTTCCAATCGCGACCCCACCACATGTGTGTGTCTGTGTGTTTAACGGACCTGAGTGGACCTTACTGTGAATATCACGACGCGCTCAAAAAGTAGTCGTTTGGACACACAATGGAATCACAATATAATCTGCGAAGTATTTCATGGCACTTTGGCAAATCTAATAACGCTTCAAATTACAACAGTCGTGAATTATTTATGGTCCGGTGCCTTTTGGGCCATTTCTCTGTGCGCATTGATTCACGCGCGGCTCCGTGTGCGCGTGTCTCGCTGTGCTTTGTGGGGGGTAGAGAAGATATCGGATGTCTTTATCAATCTTGTAACGAACGAATCGCATAAAATTGCGCACAAAAACACACACACACACACACTAACGAGCGTTTAAATAATTAAACGGCCCTGCAAAAAAAATGTACCGTTAGGTAGTGCACATCAATTTGCAAAAATCGCCTATCGCTATTCAACCATTAACCCTCACTGTCGTGCAATCGTCTTTGCACTCGGCATCATCATCACCATTATCATCATCAGCAGCAGCTGCCGTCATTTTCTATCCACAGCTGGATGAAGGCCTCCATCTTCAGTACACCCAGCGTAAGGTGCCCGCGCGAGCTGATTTCACCGCTCCGTCTCCGTGGGGGGGACCCTCACCACGCGGCCGGTTGGGATTTAATCCGCCTTTTGGCTGCCACTTCCACTGGTGGTCTCGACCGCAGGTTCCACCGTCGCATTCAAGCCCGAGCCACTTTCCTTAGCGGGCAATCTGACGTCTCCGCCTGGCGCAAGTTCTCGAATTAACGTGTGCCTCTATGAATATACATTTATATATACTGCGTGTGTATATATATATAGCTCAGGATAATTACTGGCCATGTTGCCATCCCTTCCACGCTTCTTTGTGCGCTTTTCAATTTCCGGAAGGCCTTCACCCAGCAGTCGGTAGATGCATGAACCAACAAGTGGAATGGGCGTACAAGTTCTGCTGTGGGGCGGTCTCCATGCCCACCCCCCTCAACCCCCCTCCCCTCCTTGTGCTGCTGCGTGAGCTTCGGTCGGTACCCAGGGGTCAGCTGGACAAGCACTTCCCCTCGCTGAAGTGGAAATACAACGGCCAGATGCGATGCGTGCGGGGTCCATACGCAACAACAACAACATAATAATAATAATAACACAGCGCTAATGCTAATGAGAATAACACTTGGTGCTGACCTGGTGGAATGGTTATTCCACCGGACTTGATAGGCCACTTCGTTGAGATATCATTTGTGGCCAGGTCGCTTCTGAAAAAGAAGCAAATTTCTCAGTGGGCTTTACACTGGTAAGGTGAAAAAAAAATGTTCAGTTTTATTTGTATATTTTTTTTTACTGATTTCTTTACCTTAATTTGCACTCCTATTGTGTTTTTTGTATTGTTTTAGTAACGTTCTGACCTGTCCCTACTGGACATCTATGAACAATAAGAGCTTCGTAGCGAATCGGATTCCCCCCCCCCGCAGTCTAAATAAATTGTCCGAATAAGATTCCGGATCGAGTCGATCTTCCAGCGTGGCGCTTGAAACAGTGGCACAAGATTCTGAAAGCCGTCCACGCAGCAGAACAAATCGTGACACAGCACTTCGTCCTCAATCGGCGGGTCGCGTGCGGTGGGGTAGAGTGTGGGTGCGCATTGTCACGCGTGGCGCACATTAACACTCTAACACCACCACCCACCCACCCACCCACCTCTTCTTCTTCCAAAATGTCTGGACGGCGTGGGATAACAGAGGGCAAATACCCTCGAGTGAATGTCAACACGACATCGCCATGCTTGTGGGCAGATGTTTAATGACTTGTTGACTCGCGTGCGCGTGTTCGGTACGGTGAGGATTTTTAACCTTAATTATGGACGAGTCCTCTCTGCTCCGTTGCCGGCGTCCCGTCGCCGCCCATTCATTGCTTCATCTCTCACTGTATTTTTTTTCCGATTCGGAATGCCGCCAATTCCGCTTGGAATACGCATTAACCACCCATAAGAGGGAACGCCTGTCCATAAGACTGCTTTATCATTGTGTTCTCTATTCATTTCATCGTATGGGTAGGTGTGTTTGCATTTCTTATAGATATAATGAGGTTGATGCATGGACTGATCGAGATGAATGAGGCGTTCCACAAATAGTTTCCCAAACGGCGTTCTGAAAACTTGTAAATAATTGAAGATAAATCTAACTATTCTTTGGGTCTTTCGGTAAAGTCACGTGGATAAGTTCAAAGAAAATAAAAAATAACCAAAAATTACGACGTTTCGATCTCAACACGAGCGGTCGTCATCAGGAAGGGGAAAAAAGAGGGGGAAAGCTGCTGAGTCAGACTGTTTTAAAGGTTTAAAATGGGCGAAGCCCTAGGGTCATCAACGAAATGGGCGGGGCTAGTTATGTTAATGTGATAGATTAGCATGTTAATGTAAGATCGGAGGGTGACGTCCACAAGGGCGTGGAGGTGGCTATGTTAATGTGATAGATTAGCATGTTGATGGTAGATCGCAGAGCAGCAACGTGAAGCACGGCGAGCGAGTTGGCTGTGTTAGTTTAGGAAGTTTAACCTGGTAATGTAAAATCAGAGAGCCGAAAATAACAACTAACATCGGAAGGTGGTAGGATGGGAACATCACAGCCAGTTATGACGACTTAAACTGGTTGATAGCGTCCTTCCAATGATTGCTCAGTTTATCCCCATCTTCTCGATTTAAGTTGTGTCTGTGTCTGTATATGTGGATGGCTTCATGAAGGAATCTTTGTTGATAGCCGGTGGGTTTGCAAAGTACTTTCGTCTTAGCGAAATCAATTTCGTAAATTGAAAGTAAAGTTGATGTTAGTTGTAATCCGTTAACAGATTAATGGGAGGAAGGGAGGGGAGGGTTGGGGGAGCGGTGGCACTGCGGTTAGTGCACTCCCCCTACGAACACGGTCATCTGAGTTGGATTCCCGGCCACGGTTAAAGTTATTAGCGGTGAGTGATCTAATCTGAACAGGTCCTGAACTCCCCAACTCGTCCACCAACCCGCACTTACCAGCGTGGCGAAGTATGGTCAAACCAATACTCATGGCCGACACGGCACGTGAAGGCCTGCGTCCAGCTGTGGATAAACAGAGGGTTGCTGTACATCGTGAAACAATAATTAAGGAACGGTCACTCACACAAACATCACGCCATCCACCATGCGAGTATTCATGCAATGGGTTTATTTCAACTGTAGGATGATACAAGCATATCTTTTACCGAAGGACACCTGGGGTAGAGGATAACACGATGGTAGTAATAATAATAATAAAATAATCCCGGGCAATAATTAGCAAAACATTGTAACTTGAGCGTAACGTTCCGACAACCGAAAACTGTTGAGGTCTCAAAACAGTCGTTTAACATCGGCGACAAACGTAGCAAAGGCTCGGTCCACGTCCTCTGCAGAGCGAATGGCGATCGAATGCTTGTGTGATATGCCGGGGCTATTGACAGGTGCGGCACAGTGCGAATCCACTGCTGGATGGTGAACTGGACTCCCGTGGTAAACTGTACTTCCATGGTAAACTGGACTTCCATGGTGAACTGGACTCCCATGGTAAACTGGACTCCCATGGTGAACTCGACTCCCATGGTAAACTGGACTTCCATGGTAAACTGGACTTCCATGGTGAACTGGACTCCCATGGTGAACTGGACTGCCATGGTGAATTGGACTCCCATGGTGAACTGGATTCCCATGGTGAACTGGACTTCCATGGTGAACTGGACTGCCATGGTGAACTGGACTGCCATGGTGAATTGGACTCCCATGGTGAACTGGATTCCCATGGTAAACTGTACTTCCATGGTGAACTGGATTCCCATGGTGAACTGGACTTCCATGGTGAACTGGACTGCCATGGTGAACTGGACTGCCATGGTGAATTGGACTCCCATGGTGAACTGGATTCCCATGGTAAACTGTACTTCCATGGTGAACTGGACTCCCATGGTGAACTGGACTCCCATGGTGAACTGGACTCCCATGGTAAACTGGACTTCCATGGTGAACTGGCCTCCCACGGTGAACTGGACTCCCATGGTGAACTGGACTCCCACGGTGAACTGGACTCCCGTGGTGAACTGGACTCCCGTGGTGAACTGGACTCCCATGGTGAACTAGACTTCCAAAGTGAACTGGATTCCCATGGTGAACTGTACTTCCATGGTGAACTGGCCTCCTACGGTGAACTGGACTTCCATGGTGAACTGGACTCCCATGATAAACTGGACTCCATGGTAAACTGGACTCCCATGGTGAACTGGATTCCCATGGTAAACTGGACTCCCATGGTAAACTGGACTCCCATGGTGAACTGGATTCCCATGGTAAACTGGACTCCCATGGTGAACTGGACTCCCATGATAAACTGGACTCCATGGTAAACTGGACTCCCATGGTGAACTGGATTCCCATGGTAAACTGGACTCCCATGGTAAACTGGACTCCCATGGTGAACTGGATTCCCATGGTAAACTGGACTCCCACGGTGAACTGGACTCCCACGGTGAACTGGATTCCCATGGTAAACTGGACTCCCATGGTAAACTGGACTCCCATGGTAAACTGGACTTCCATGGTGAACTGGACTTCCATGGTGAACTGGACTCCCATGGTAAACTGGACTCCCATGGTAAACTGGATTCCCATGGTAAACTGGACTCCCATGGTGAACTGGACTCCCATGATAAACTAGATTCCCATGGTAAACTGGATTCCCATGGTAAACTGGACTCCCACGGTGAACTGGACTCCCATGGGCAGGGGTCAGCAACCAAAATAACAAAGTGGACCCAATTGTTTTTTTTCGAATTTCAAGAGCCGCACTGCAGTCCTGAAAGAGCCGCATGCGCCTCTGGGAGCCGCAGGTTGCCGAGATCACGTCGCGAGGGACCGGACACTGAAGCGGCCACACCGCAGATGATTGTTGCTGGTCGTTCCATCGTCGAGAGGGAGCGGACGCCGAGTCGTCAACGTGTCTCGGGAGTGTGCGTTTCTTTTTTTTTTTCCAGGGGGTTGTGTTTTACTTATTTGTTTTCCCCCCCCGTGGATGGAACTCTCCTCGACAGGACGTGGCGGGGTCAATGTCCGGCACGAGACAACGAAATGCGCTGAGATGACAGCGTCAACCACCCTCCTCGGCTCGTGCGTGTCCAGATGGACATTGTGTCCGCATCATTCTCACGAGTTAAGAATAATCCCCTCGTAATCCTTTGTTCACCATCGCTCTGTGTTATTTATACATTGAGACTTGTCTGGGTGTGTGTGTATGTGTGTCTGTGTGTACGCGTGTCTGTGCACATGGCCTGGCACAAGCGACGTGGTGACGTCACCGCCACTTAGTGGCGAATGGCGGCTGTTATTGTTGTTGTTGTGTGTAGCGGTAGGCGCACTGCGCTACGAACCCGGTGACCCGTGTTCGATTCCCGCTCACGGCCAACACCAATGACGATTGTCTGAACCGGTCCTGGGCCTACCTCACCTTAGGTCGACTCAGCCTAAAATAAGTACCAGGTGCGGTGTGTAAACATCGCCGCTGAGGAGACAAAGGCGGATCGGCGTGGTGCTGGCCACCCACCCCTTCGTGTGTCGTACCGGCTTTCATAGGTGCTCGCTACCAGCACTCGCCCCTACAGTGTTTGTTGTGGATTCGGGGGTTGGGGTGAATTGACAACTCCGATAAGGTTGCTGTCGACTAGGGGGAGGGAGGCTTTGGTTCAGGGGGTCTCTGGTTCAGAGGGTCTGTGGATCAGAGGGTCTGTGGATCAGGGGGCTCTGTGGATCAGGGGGGTCTGTGGATCAGGGGGGTCTGTGGATCAGGGGGGTCTGTGGATCAGAGGGGTCTGTGGATCAGAGGGTCTGTGGATCAGAGGGGCTGTGGATCAGGGGGGGTCTGTGGATCAGGGGGGTCTGTGGATCAGGGGGGTCTGTGGATCAGGGGGGTCTGTGGATCAGAGGGGCTGTGGATCAGTGGGGCTGTGGATCAGAGGGGTCTGTGGATCAGAGGGTCTGTGGATCAGGGGGCTCTGTGGATCAGGGGGGTCTGTGGATCAGGGGGGTCTGTGGATCAGGGGGGTCTGTGGATCAGAGGGGTCTGTGGATTAGAGGGTCTGTGGATCAGAGGGGTCTGTGGATCAGAGGGGTCTGTGGATCAGAGGGTCTGTGAATTAGAGGGGTCTGTGAATCAGAGGGGTCTGTGGATCAGTGGGGTCTGTGGATCAGAGGGGTCTGTGGATCAGAAGGTCTGTGAATTAGAGGGGTCTGTGAATCAGAGGGGTCTGTGGATCAGAGGGGTCTGTGGATCAGGGGGGTCTGTGGATCAGAGGGGTCTGTGGATCAGAGGGGTCTGTGGATCAGAGGGGTCTGTGGATCAGGGGGGTCTGTGGATCAGAGGGGCTGTGGATCAGAGGGGCTGTGGATCAGAGGGGCTGTGGATCAGAGGGTCTGTGGATCAGAGGGGTCTGCGGATCAGGGGGGTCTGTGGATCAGGGGGCTCTGTGGATCAGGGGGGTCTGTGAATCAGGGGGGTCTGTGGATCAGGGGGTCTGTGGATCAGAGGGGCTGTGGATCAGAGGGGTATGTGGATCAGAGGGTCTGTGAATCAGGGGGGTCTGTGGATCAGAGGGGTCTGTGGATCAGGGGGCTCTGTGGATCAGGGGGGTCTGTGGATCAGAGGGATCTGTGGATCAGAGGGGTCTGTGGATCAGGGGGGTCTGTGGATCAGAGGGGCTGTGGATCAGAGGGGTCTGTGGATCAGAGGGTCTGTGGATCAGAGGGGTCTGTGGATCAGGGGGGTCTGTGGATCAGGGGGCTCTGTGGATCAGGGGGGTCTGTGAATCAGGGGGGTCTGTGGATCAGGGGGGCTGTGGATCAGAGGGGCTGTGGATCAGAGGGGTATGTGGATCAGAGGGTCTGTGGATCAGGGGGGTCTGTGGATCAGAGGGGTCTGTGGATCAGGGAGTCTGTGGATCAGAGGGGCTGTGGATCACAGGGCGTGATGCCAGAGGTTGAACTACAAACTTCCCAATGGAAATTGGGGGTCAGACATCGTCAATGACATTGTCAAGCGTTTTAAATAGGACCCAACATTAATCGACAAATCATTCCCCGTATTTTCTCTCTGGTAAACATTAATAAAATACAAATTTCTCTCTGGCAAACATTAATAAAATACACATTGTCGAGAACTGAAGTGTAGGGGAGACGCAACCCTCCCCCCCACTCCCACCATCGCCTCTTCCTTGCATCCGCCACTGGGTGATACAGTAATGTGGGGTGGGTGGGTTTGTCCTAGGGGGCTGCTACTGCATTAGGGGGTGCTGTGATTCAGAGGGGGGCTGTTATTTCGAGAGCCGCGAAGGGGGGGGGGTGTTGTACACCAGGTGGACTGTGCCCCCCCCCCTCCTCCCACCCCCCGATCCCCCAGGCCTCTGGACACGCCACTAATTGCTAATTGCTCAGCACCCCCCGTGCCAACCTCTGTGCCACAGATAAAGTGCGAGCGCTGTAATCGCTTCCAGGCGAGGCGAGGTGGCATCGCGGGTGCCTCGCGCTCCAACAAGCGGCTGGCCGCAGACGCTGAGTGCCGTTATGACACTCATCCACTCCGTCGTGAATGTTCTATAGATGTACAACTCGCGGTCAGGTTTCGTGGGAGTTTGTTTGACAGAAGGCGCTGTAATGTTACATGCATGTTACATGTATGTGTCTACCCCGGTACACACGTCCGTGTCCAACGCAAGCCAAAAAAAACGCTCGCTCTCGACTGTCGCTGAGTATTTTTTCCAGCAAAATATTTAAAGCACGCCAATCAGCATAATCGACGCGCCATTGTACACGTGGCGTGATAACATGCCCGCGTGATAACATCGCGCGCGAGATTTCAAGATAACCCCCGGCTCTCAAACAATGGATCTGGCGAGCACCGTGGAACAATAGCCATAGGAACATACAGGGGGCGGGGGGGGGGATTGTATTGTTGGCGAGTGATATACAAACCGGTTCTGAGCACCCCCACCCCCCCGCCGCCCCACCCCCCCTGGGTCGACTCAGCCTTAAAATGAGTACCCTCTAAGTACGCTGTGTAAACATCGGCACTGGGAAGACAAAGACGGCCAAGCGTGGCCCTCTGTAATTATTTCAGCCCCTTTCCAATCCACTGCTGGATAGAGTTATCCTGCCCTATGCCGTTGGGTCAGCGGGGTGAGGGTTGGTTTATACACCACGCCAGACACTCATTTAAGGCTGAGTCGACATGTGGGGGAGACCCGTTTATATGCAATTTGCGACTGATGTTAGCCGTGCTCAAAATTGGATTTACAGCGCAATGAATCAGCCGTCGCGTCATCATCCCACGGCTTCAATAGGTGCTCGCTAACGGCACTAGTCCCAAAAGTCCGCGTATTTTATGCAGGGGGATCTTTGTATCACCCAAAGTGTCGCCGTGTGTGATAGATCGTCGCTTTAAAAAATAAAGTAACAAAGATGCAACGCACATCACTTTATCAATCCACTGGGTGAAGGCTGACCCCGGGTCTTGGGGGTTGTTTGACCATACTTCACCACGTGGCTCAGTGCGGGGCTTGTGAAGCGGAGTGCCCAGGATCGGCTCCGATTTCACTCGCCACTGGTGTTAGGCGAAGTGGTGGTGCAGTTCGCGAGCGCATCGCGCTATGAACCCGGCCGTGGCGGGTACTAGAGCCCGTGATAGAGTCAACTTGCAGCAGAAGTTCGTAAAGTGTTCGCGTAGCAAAAACACAAAGACACAGATCTCCCCATATAGCCTTCACAGACTGTTGGGGCAAGTGCTGTTAGCGAGGAGGACCTATGGCGGCCTGCACGGCACACGAGGGGGTAGGTGGCCAGCACCACGCCCGGCCGCATTTGTCCCCGCAGTGGCGATGTTTACACACGGCACCAGGTACTAATTTGAGGCTGAGTCAACCTAGGATAGAGGCCCAGGACCGGTTCAGATCATCGTCACCGGTTTTGGCCGTGAGCGGGAATCTAACTCGGGACGCCCGGGTTCCTAGCACAGCGTGTTAACCGCTACACTACCGCTCCCCGCAACAACGCCACCTACACCGCACGTATATACACAACCACCACCGTCTGTCTCTCTCTCTCTCAAAGAGTACCCTTGTACAGCGCGTAATGAATTAAGGGTGTAGATTTAACCTTTTACCAAAACATCCAATTATTCACAAAGCGAGTCTCGCTTCTGACAACCATCGCGAGCGCGCACGATCCGTGCGGCGCGGGGGGAGCCACAGCCTTCATGCGCCCTGACCTGATCCCACGACCGCTTGACCTTTGCGCTCCGGGGGGGGAGGGGGTCCAAGGGGGTAGGGGGAACTGGTGAGTGAGTGGTGAGGGGGGAAGGAGCCGAGGTTGCAGGGACCTCTGACTGCGACCCACGGCTGCAATAGAAACAGCGGAGCGAGCGGCCGTGAATTCGTGACCACCTATTGCGTGACCACCGATTGCGCGCAGGTGGAAGTGCCGGGTGGACCACGGAGCCAGGTGGACGCCCGAGCGATCAGCCGGGCAACTCAATTCCCTCTTCGAAATCGCGCAATTTAAATTGTTCACCTGCGACCACCTGGCGGTGATGAAATGCGTCGTCGGTGCAAATCGCTGAGCGGACCGATGCGTGAAACGAAAGTCTCATTGCTCGCGCAGCTGCGCGCAACTCGTTGCAGAGAAGTCCACGTAAGAGCTATTGAGTTGCATGCAACCGATCGCTCAGGTGTGGACCCGACATGGTACAATGACTTGGGAAGGCCTTCAACCAGCAGTGGATTGATAATGGCTGATTATGTTACCGCCATGCTCTGTCGTCTATAAAATGTTGTGTAATTTTATCGGCCGCCTTTGTCTCCCTAGTGACGATATTTACACATCACACGAGGTACTCATTTGAAGCTGAGTCGACCTAGAGGAGGCCGTGAGCAGGAATCGAACTCGGCTATCGGGCGCGCTCACCGCTACACTACGGCCGGGCGTGGTGCTGGCCACCCACCCCCTCGTGTGCCATCCCAGCCTTGTTAAGTGCTATTCGCTAACAGCACTTGCCCCAACAGTCTGTAAAGGCTATACGGGGGATCTTTGTCTTTCATTTACACGGGATTTTTTTTTTACACGCGCGTGCGCCATCCGTAAAGAAGGCTTCAAAGCTAAGGGGGTGGCGGAGGAGAGGGGGGGAGGGAGATGGATAGATTATTATTTAAATTATAAAAATAAAACTCGCGCAAAAAACTAATTTACTTTGAAGTCCAATCTCAACGCTGCGATAATGACGGAGGCAATGCGCGCCTCCTTGATGTCACGCGCGCGAGAAACGGTCACGTGGCGCGCGCTCTCGCCGATGGCATGCGCAGTTTGCTTGCCATCAACACACACAAAAAACACACACCATCACTATTTTTGTATTTTATTTTTACCAGGTAATGCCCAGCCGAGTTACACAGCGGCCTGGTTGTGACAAATGATTGCTCAGCGAAGTGGCATTATCATCATTTTCACATTCATAGCGGCCAATATACTCTAAGCGCGTGTTTGCTAACGCGTTCGCCAAACTCGACCCCATGTCGCGCACGACAGAACCCATCAACTGCGTTGGGCAGCGGACGCAGCACTGACACTCAAACGCAACTCTCTCATCACTAGCACCGCCCTGAAGGAGCACGCTCGTAATTGTCGACGTTTCGAGGCACGAGTCCGTCTCCGCTACAAGGAATGTGCTGCTGTTAAAATGTTTTTTGTCACGAATGTTACGCGGTACAAATGCCGTTTTCGAGAGGCTGGTTATCGAGTGACTAACTATTAAGGCCGGCAGGGCGCACGAGAGGATGGAGTGGCTCGAACCAATAAGCGAGTCAATCGTCGTCTTCCCAGTACTGACGTTTCAACAGTGCACACTGCACCAGGTACTCACTTCAGGCTGAGTCGATCTAGAAGAAGCCCAGGATTTTAAATATGATACAGCTGATGTTAGCTATAGCCGTGGTAACACAGTGAACGTGCACACACAGTGTGGATGTGTACATGGTGATAGGGCATTGTAAAGCATACTCCACTGCTGGATGAAGCCCTCTCTCCCCCACACACTGTGCGGATCAGGGAGGGGGGTTTCTTGACCATACTTCACCACGCCGGGTCAGTGCGGGGTCGAGGAAGGTGTGGATGCTCGGGGTGTGTAGCATTGATGTTATGGTACACAATGCGCACCCAGGACACTCCGGTATGACTATGCATGTTGAACTTCTTTCGCACCGTACATAGGCCAACCGCGTTCATCGGAGGGTCGGGAAACGAGATGTTCCATCTCGAGACATTATCCACCTGAAATAGTTTAATGAACAAAAAATATCCAAGCAGAGAACTCATCGTTCTGCAACGGAATATGCAAGACAAATAAGAGAAGTTCAAAGTAATAACATGCCAAGATAATATGTATTGTGAAATCTTTTTTTTTATGTCCTGTAGGATTTCAAGAATATTCTTGTGAAAAATGTATAAATAATAGCATACGTTGAAAAGTTAGAGCAAATCTTAAACGAACCGTGGTCAGTCTTCTGTGTATTCGTTACCCCCGGTGTTGATATCTCAAAATCCGAATATTTATTTGTACTGCAAGAGGAATCCGATGAGCTATGAAGCTCTTTTTCACAGATGTCCAGTCGGGGCGGGTAAGAACGTCACAACAACAAACACAGCACACAAACACGACAGGCGTGCCAAGTACAAGAAAGGTCAACAGATCACCCAAACACAAACAAATACAACAACTAAACCTTCCCCATCCTACCAGACAAAGCCCACTGCGGTATTAACTTATTTTTCAGAAGCGACCTGGCCACAAATGATAGCTCAACAAAGTGGCCCCATCATTTGGACATTCATATTACCAAAAATAAGCTAAATAATCTCTAATCATATTATGATTATGAAACTTCTTCTGAACGTCTTCTGCCGATGTTTCAATCCAGTCCAACGTGTATTTGTTACAAGGGAAAAATCTCGTTTAGCCAGTTACCCAGCTAGTTTCGGTGGCCATGGCCAGCAGCAGTCACAAACAAAACAGAGAGACATCGTTGGGGGTGAAGAGGTGCCCAGACAGCAGCCAGCCAGGAAACTCGATTCAGCGATTATTTTTAACATGAGTTTGATGTTGCTGTACTGCGCTGTCCTTCCCACCACGCAGCATTACTGGCCACTGATTGTGGCCTCGCCATGGCCAGGAATCCAATTTATGTTACAGGGTCCACGGCGCAGCACGCGAACCACTGCACCACTGCTACTGACGTGTGTGCGTGTGTGCGCGCAGTATAGTTTATATGGGGAGCGGCAGTGTAGTGGTTAGCGCGCTGCACTACAAACCCGGCTACCTGGGTTAAATGCCCGCTCACGGCCAACACCAGCGACGATTACCTGAACCGGTCCTGGGCTTCCTCCGGGATCGACTCAGCCTCACGCGAGTACCTGGCGCGGTGTGTAGTAAACATCGCAAGGCTGCGCGTGTAAACACAAATGGGGACCTGGCGTGGTGCTGACCGCCCACCTCCTCGTCTGACGTTCCGCCCTTCGTAGCTTCTCGCGAAGCGCTTGCCCCAAAAATCACTTAAGGCTTTACACGGGGGATCCTTGCCGTTGAATATACCGTGTGTGCACAGATAGGTCTATATACTGCGTAGTTACAGCGATGAGTTGCCCTGCCGCTGTATAAGCTCCTCGATGTGTGTTCGGTTTGTAGCGCGTGTTGTGAGGCACGTTGTCCGACGGTTCGCTCCACGGACCATATTCAGTTCCCGAAGAAGAAGACGAAGAAGAAGCTCATAGCAACGCGGAACGACAACGTCGGACACCGCGCCGAGCAACACGCGGGAACAATCCCGAAGCCATCTCAGAGAGACGCTTTCTGTACATAATAATAAATAAACACAGCTCCAATACTTTAATGGGTTATTCCTGCCGCTCGGGAACGGGGGGGGGGGGGGGGTAGCTGCTTGGTCAGTGTCCACTCAGTGTCAACTTCGCGGAGTGCGGCAGGGAGATAGGGTTAGAGAGAGGTTAGGGATTTAGCGGGGGGGGAGGGGGCGTGAGTGAGCGGGGGGGGGGGTCAGAATAGACGGGGCCGTTCTCGGGGGTCAGCCCTCTGCGCGACCCCTCCAGACTGCCAGTGACAACTAGGCATCGGCAGATCAAAACGTCAAGGACGCTCACGGACAGACCCCGGACGACCACTTTGTTTGGCAAAAAAAAAAATGTTTGTGCGATTAGATTAGAAAGCTTGGCAACGCCGCCACCACCAACCACAACCAACCACCACCACCAACCACAACCAACCACCACCACCGCAGCAGGCGCACACACCAATAACATTCATTAGCGGCTAAACGCCATCGCCGCAGGGAGTATATACCTGTTTCTTTACTTCTCCCGACCATGCACGGTTCAGTACACTTACCACGCGTGTAATGTTTTAATGCTGCTGCTGTTATTGTTTAATCGGCAGGGAGCGGTGGCGCGGCGGTTAGCGCATTGCACTGTGCATGAGCTAGATTCCATGACAGTGCTATCAGAACCCCGTGCTCGGTTGAAATATATCGCTTCAGCCTCCAAACCGCGTGGGGAGACGTTCATCCAGCAGTGGATTGATTCTTC
Source organism: Petromyzon marinus (assembly GCF_048934315.1). Taxonomy (NCBI): domain Eukaryota; kingdom Metazoa; phylum Chordata; class Hyperoartia; order Petromyzontiformes; family Petromyzontidae; genus Petromyzon; species Petromyzon marinus. Next base: position 10,297,906 of record NC_133706.1, on the reverse strand, counting down.
AATAAAAGAGTGATCGTTATTATTATTCTACACCTCGCGATGTATTGTAAGATTGTGTTTCGTACGTGTTTTGTTTTTGTTTTACGGGATTTATATCTGTTCAATCATTTCCGAGTCCCTCGTAGAGTGGAATTGGTGGCATGCGACTCGCGGCCACAGGCGAGGTGTATTTATGGACGTGGTGTGCCGGGTGTGGACAAAACCCAGCTTTGGAATTAAGCTTTGCATTTTCATATATATTCAAAAACATTAACTTATTACACGTAATTTGTTTTTATATGACGATTTCATTCGCAATGCCGTAAAAACACAGCGAATGGTGACTGGGCAGACAAGAGGCTAGCAGTGGCATAGATACACACATCGAATCAGAAAACATAACTTGCAACTCTACTGCTGGATGATGGCCTTCTCACGCCGAGTTGGTCATGGAGTTTGCTAGACCATACTTCCCCATTCTGATCAGTGTGCACATGGAACACACATTAACTCCGTGTGTGTGTGTGAGTTTATGTTTAACGGGCTTACGCAAACGTGTGTGTATGTATTTTTATATGTAAGTGTATATATACCGTATATTGATGCACATTCGTGTTTGTGTGAATATATCTTGCGACGAACCCGACACCCCGAGTTCGATCCCCGCTAGCGGCCAACATCAGCGGCGAATATCTAAAGCGGCCCTGGGCATCTCTTAGATCGACTCGGCCTCAAATTAGTAGCTGGTGGGGTGTGTGTAAAACATCGGCACTTGGGAGACAAAGGCGGCCGGGTCGTGATTATGGCCACACCCATCCCGCTCGTGCTCCGTGTCGACGTTCATTGGTGCTCGCTTACAGCCCTTGTCCCAACAGCCTATTTCAGGCTACACGGGGGATCTTTGTCTTTCTTGCATGTGTACGCGTGTCTGCTTGTATGTATGATTGTAAGTATATATGCGTGCGTGTGTGTATATATATACAGTCTATGTTTATGTAATGAGAGTTAGTATACCGGTTAGCACGCTGCGCTGTGAACCCCGCTCACGGCCAACACCAGTGACGATTATCTGAACCGGTCATGGGCCTCCTGTAGGACGACTCAGCCTCAAATGAGTACCTGGTGTGGTGTGTATATATTGCTACAAAGGCGGTCGGGCGTGGTGCTGGCCACCCACCCTCTCGTGTGCTGTGCCGTCTTTTATAGGTGCTAACAGCACTTGCCCCAACAGTCTGTTAAGGCTTCACGGGGTGGGGGGTCTTTGTATTTTTGTACGTGTGTATATACATGTATTTGCATTTACAGACTGTGCGTATATATTTGAAATTGCGGGAGAGAGTTGGCGCAGGATCCCACGAGCTTCCTCTCCATACCCGGCCCACCTGCGTTCAATTCCCGGCCACGGAATCCAATTACATCAGCGGTGTCCAAAAGAGTGCTCAGCAAACTCCCCATTCACCGACCAAACCGCGCACGGACCAGCGTGGTGAAGTATGGTCAAACAACCCTTCGCGTGTGTGGCGGGGTCGGAATGGACGATTCATGCAGCAGCAGATTGATAAAAATGGCTTTTCATCATTATCATCATCACCGCATGCATTCACCGGATTTTAAGACGCACTTAATTTGAAAGCAATAGTTGCGGAGGGGAGGGGGGAGGTGGGACGCGGGGGGGGGGTGCGTCTTATAATCCGGTAGCAGCCGCGTGCGTGCGTGCGCGTGACCAGACCTGCAAGCACTTTAACAGACACCGGGGAGAGAGGCTTGCAGGTGCGTCTCACTGCCCGAAAGCGTCGCACAATCGTGAGGACACGGCACCCCACCGCCGCCGTCGCCCCCAAACAGTGACTCTCACACACGAGCGGGCGCTCAGGCAGGAGAAGGAGGAGGAGGAGGAGGAGGGAGACACGCGGGGCCCTCGTGGTGGGCACGCCGCTCGCATCTCACTCAGAACGCGCGTTCACCTCCCCCCCTCCCCCCCCCACTTTCTCTCTCTGTCGCTCAACGCGAGCGCGCGTGCGTCCGTGGGTGCATCTTTTGCGCCCGTGCTCTCATCTCGGCTGTACTCACACGGGCACACGGATACATTTACAAGCTGCCGAGTTTGTTTAGGCAAAGGAACCCCCCCCCCCACTATCACCACCACCATCATAAGCGACTGTATGGGGAGGGGTGGGGGGCACACTGCGTCTCCCTCCCTCTCTCTCTCTCTCTCTTTCCCCCCGCGGTTGGTTCTCTGTGATTTTCCTTTTAACTGCGCCGATTTATTCCTTTACGGCCCCAACTTTGTCTGGCGAATAAATTGTAGGGCGTTTATGGCCGAAAACAAAGTGGTGGCCAATCAATTAGGGCGGTGGGGTTGGAGGAGTTGGAGCGTGGGGGGGGGGCGTGGGGCGGGTAGGGGTTAAGGAGGTCTGTCTACACAGCCGCTCACCGAGCCCAATAAAATAATTAGAGGCTGTATATACCAGTGGGGAGCGGTGGCGCAGTGCTTAGCGCGCTGCTCTGCGTTGCCCGAATGAACCGGGGCGACCCGAGTTCGATTCCTGGCCACGTCGAGCTTACAGTAGTGACATCAGAACCGGCCGGTTCCGTCCCCCCACTTCTATTCACCAATTCGCAATGATCAGCGTGGTGAAGTATGGCATGCACAAAAATAAAACCTTCCGACGACCGAGAACAGAGGCCGGTGACCTGCGGCCGTCAGTAAATGTTTAGCTGACAGTCCGGAGAATAAAATTACCATACTTCACCACCCTGGTCCGCGCCGGGTTTTATGTTGCATATACTATATACGAGGGAGCATAGAAGTACAGTACCACCAACGCATTGTGCCCTACTGCTGCCTCGTGCCCACGACATGACGCACGCGACGTGCACGGCGGGAGGCGCAGTGGCGATTCATCCGGTTGTGCTGCTCGCTAACAGCACTTGCCCCAACAGTCAGTCAAGGCTAGACGGGGGATCGTTGTCTTTGTATGTAAATTTCCCTTGAACCTGTGTGTATATGAAGCAAAGGCAAAGATCCGCTGCATAGTCTTAACAGACTGTTGGGGCAAGTGCAGTAAGCGAGTGGCACCTATGAAGGCCGGCACGGTACACGAGGCGGTGAGTGTCCAACACCACGCCCGACCGCCTTTGTCTCCCCAGTGACGATGTTTACACACCGCACCCGGTACTCATTTTAGGCTGAGTCGACCTCGCGGAGGCCCAGGTACCGATTCAAATAATCGTCGCGGGTGTTGGTGGCCTTGTGCGGGAATCGAACTCGAGTCGCCGAGTGCGTAGCACATTGTTATATACAGCACACGCATACGTACATACTACACACATAGCGAGCATCGCCCCGCGTTGCGAGATCTCGGCAGGACCCTCCTGAAAGCGAGCCATGGGACTCAGGATTTTCTGGGTAAACAAGTTAATGACATATTTTTGGTTTCAATAAATTGTATTGTTTTATATTTTTTATTATTTTATTGTTTCCCTTCTACGTGACTTTACCGAAAGAACCAAGAATATGAATCCCTGCAGTCACGAAAGCTTTAAATCAAAAGTTAATGATAATTTCACAACGCCGTCCCTCTCGCCTGTTCATGAACTAAGTTTACTGCCAATCTAAAATACAGCAAAAGCACAGATACGCGTTTTTTTTATTAATCCACTGCTGGATGAGGGCCTCCCTAGGCTGATGTTCTGCTTGGGGGGAGTGGTCATTTGGCCATACTTCACCACGCTGACCATACAGAAAGTGAGCGCGCGAATTTCCTAAACGCGATATAAATAATACGCAGTGGATACGCGAAGTCAACTCACCATCTTCAGCATGTATAATAACGTCCTCTATTTCATCATAATCATCATCATCATAAACAGCCATGGTCAATTCACTGCTAGATTAGCACCCTTAGTTTACCTCGGCAAAGATCGAGTGGGCTAATATTTGGTCGTATTCAATTGTAGATGACGTGTTATGAAGAAGGTTGATCGCCCGTAAACGTCGCCTATTTAATATTGTTTACATTATTGAGAATGGTGCAATTGACGAATGTGTCGAGGTTTGTGTCTGTGTGTGATGTTTGTGTATCACTGCCCACGCAGCAGCAGCATCCTCAAGGGTCAATCTCTGAAACGTTAGCTGGCTACGCATTTATATTTTATAAAGCATCGTTAATGACGAATTACATTATTCATGTGTTTTTTTTTTTACTGGCACAAATGTATTAAATAATATCATACAGTAATGAATATTTGCGAACTCCACACCGACACTTTCCTTTAAATAAAATTACATTTCTCCTGAGCCAATGAAAGGGACGCGTGTCTCTCTCTGGCTATCGGCTCAAAGAGCATCAATTAATGTTGGAATTAATAACCCACAAGTGTTCATGATTAATGCATAACAAACACATCTGTGCATCTGAACAGTCCACGAGGATCTGTGCCTGATACATTAATAAAGGAAATGAACGATTGAGGAGGAGGAGGAGGAGGAGGACGAGGAGGAGGAGGAGGAGAGCCACGACGTCGCCTTTCCACGGAGATAAAGAACATTCACGGCATCCGCGCGCGTCACCACGCAAGGAGTGGATTGAGGTCGTTTCCGTGGGCGAGATGAATCACGACGAGGGAACTTCCCACCGCGGACGCGCTTGGCTACGATCGAATCGGCCGCTCGAGGTCTCTGGGACGGGCTGCTGAGTCGATTGTTCCGCGGGCAGGAGCGTGAGAGGCATCTTTGGCGGCGGTGGCGTCATCCAGCAGTGGGTTGAGCCAAAGCCCGATTGTGGTAGCTGACGGATTGATAGACGCTCTGAAGAGGTCGCTATTCAACATTGCGGACGATGTTTAATGATGCTAACACAAATACTGACGATAATTTTAGTGAAATAAATAGTATGCGATGTTTCAATCCACTGCTCGGTTGGTGAATGAGGTAGCTGCGAGGTTACCGGGAATCGAACTCATGCCGGCCCGGGTTGGTAGCGCACCACGCAAACCACCACATCACCGCTCCGGTATATGTGTGCGTGAACATGCGCGATTATATTAAACAAACACAAATGACGATTCAACATTATAAGTGGTGGACTCACACAGCCCGGCGTATCTCGCCACGGTACGTATATGGCGTGATTGTTAGGAGACACAGCTAATTATAAAATAGTGATGATGAATGTGATTATAATATTGATGATACATATCATCATGTGATGATGAATGTGATTATAATATTGATTATACATATCACCATGTGATAGTGTACGATTGCATCTGAGGATCGCGGGATATGTATACGGGGTGGGGAGGTATTCATCCAGCAGTGGATTGACCATGACTCAAGATGATGATGATGATAATATATACTAGTTCATTTGTATGCATTAATTCATTGTAAACTGTCAGTTATTTGTGTCGGTCTGTCGGAGCTGTATGTGTGTGTATGACCACTGTATATGTGTATATGTATATGGGTATGTGTGCGTATGTACGTTCACTTGAATATTTTCGCATACGTATTTGAAACCTGCTTACGGAATAGTCAATGAACCCTGAACACCTGGGTTTATTCTGTGATCGCGACTCTTGATGTGGATTCAAAGTGCACCTAGCCTGGCACAAATACTTCCAGGCGTATGTCCGTATATGTGCATTTGAATGTGAGTTTGTGCGAGTCTTGCTGTCGGGAGCGGTGGCGGAGTGGTTAGCGCATTGCGACAAACCCGGCGACTCCAGTTCAATTCCTGCTCACGACCAATAAGAGGGAAAATAATCTGACCCGTTACAGGGCCTCCCGGAGGTCGACTCAGCCTTAAATGGGAACCTGGTGCGCACGTGACAAAGGCGGTGCGAGCATGGTGTTGGCCACCCACCCCCTCCTGTGCCGTGCCGTCATTTATCGGTCCTCGATAACAGCACTTGCCTCGGCAGACTGTGAAGGCTATACGGGGGATATTTGTCTTTGAACACACTCGTGTGTGTAATGGAGTATGTGCGCTGATGTGCATGCGGGTACACGTGTGGCTACGTGTGTACAACTGCGGTATACGTGTCCGTGCGTGTGTCTTATCATGCACGTGTGTGTTCGCACAGGTATGTGTTTGCGCGTAACATTTTGTGGGGAGATATATTAAGCCTTGGAGGGTGGGGGGGAGTTAAAGAGTTAAATGTTACGGTCATGTTCCAGTAACAGCATAGCTCTATATACAGTACATATATTAAATATAGATCATTTATATAAAATGCATGTAAAAGTCCAACAGTACTCCGTAACTCTAGAGTCATAAAATGCATAAATACATTTTGCTGTGTGACACTCAACCTACACATTGAACGCCCATCACTCCATAGCGGCATGGCATCATCAGCCATGATCGATCCACTGCTGGAGGAAGACTTCCCCAAGCCGTTACCGTATATCTCTCACGATGTAACAAGGTCAAAGATCCCCCCCCCGTATAGCTTCAAAATACTATTGGGGCAAGTGCTCCCAGCGAGCATCTATGAAGGTCAACCCAACACACGGTTAGGGGGTGGGTGGCCAGCATCGCGCTCAATCTTCCCAGTGCAAAAGTTAAGACCCCTGCACCACGTACTCGTTTAAGGCTGAGTCGACCTAGGATAGAGCCAGGACAGGTTCAGGTTTTCGCCACCGATGTTGGCCTGTTGGTCGTAAGCAGAAATCGAACTCGGCTGACCGGGTTCGTAGTGCAATGCGCTAACCACAACACCGCCGCTCCCCGTAAGCCTAACAATCCACCCAGCACACGGTCACATCTAGCCGTCACGACGCGCTCACACTCCCTGCTGCGACGAAACTGGGTCCACAAAAGACTGAACTTCGACTGAGTGTCGGACAATAACCCCGTGAGCAATCCCAAGCAAGTAGAATTCCTCGTACGTTGCGCCAATCGTCACACCTGGATTCTTTCGCGCCGCGCGTAGCCAACCGTGCTCATCGGAGGTGCGGGGTGCGAGAGAGGGGGAGCGACACGGGCGGTTCTCGCGTGCGACGCTGGGTGACCGTGGAGCTTGACACCCCCCCCCCCTCGGCGACGAGTTGTGATGCGGAGAAGTTCGATAGGTCGTAAGGCCCCTTCACAATACACCCCAATCGGTGCCCCCACTCCGCTTCCTACCCCCAGTTTAATGTTCATAAACACCGCGCCCCCCCCCCCGACCACTGTGCGACCAGAGCTGACGGACACATTGTGACGGATGGATTCTTGAATCTATCTGTGTGGAGCTCTGAGTGTTGTGTGCTCTTGTGTACGTGTGTGTGTGTGTTCGCAGGGAGCAGTAGCGCAATGGTAAGCGTCGGGCTACGAACCCGGCGACCCGAGTTCGATTCCCGCTCACGGCCAACACCGGTGACGATTATCTGAATCTGTCCTGGGCCTCCCCTAGGTCGACTCAGCCTCAAATTAGTACCTGGTGCGGTGTGTAGTAAACATCGCCACTAGGGAGACAACGGCGGCCGGGCGTGGTGCTGGCCACCCACCCCCTCGTGTGCTGTTCCGGCCTTCATAGGTGCTACTCGCTAAGAGCACTTGCCCCTACAGTCTGTTAAGGCGCCGCTGGGGATCTTTGTCTTCGTCTTCTTTTCTACTCGGGTGGCATCTCGCGTAGCGCTCGCCGAGTCAAAAACTTGCCCAACATTTTGCAGCGCGAGATGTTCTTGGAAAATAGTCACGAGACTTACTGAATCTCTCTCTCTCTGTGTGTGCGTCTGCCTCTCCATTGTGAATAAGCAGCATTATTGCAATAATCAAGGCTCTGTTTTTGTTTACTTAATCTGCCGCTGTCATGAAACAATGCGTATGTGTACCTCTAAATAAAACGGCTGGTTCAGCAGTCTGTTGAGGCATTCGCACTGTGCCTTATCACAGATAAAAAAAAAACAGAGGACACCGACGATCCGACCAATAACCCCTTCTTCAAATGCAGCGGATCATCTTCAGAGCTCTGCAGGAAGATTGGGTCGTCGCCCAAGACGTCAGCTCACCATTTTTTCTTTTATACGGCAGTGTAAATTATTGAACGTTGTTTTATTTTATTTTCTCCATTCATGTCTATATACACCACCAGAGGTTGCTGGCGACAATGGTTGAGCGCACACGTACCGCGTTTTTTTGTCGTGAAGACAGATGCACGCGTCGCCTTGATTATAACAGTTAGCGCCGTTGAACGAGTCTCTGTATGTAACTGCGCGCCAGTACACGTGTGTGTGTCATTGTGTGTGTGTCAGTGTGTGTGTCAGTGTGTGTGTCTGTCTGCGTGTGGGGAGCGGTAGTGTGGAGGTTAGCGCGCTGCGCTAAGAACCCTGCGACCCGAGTTCTATTCCGGGTCACGGACAACACCAGTGACGATTATCTAAACCGGTCCTCCCCTAGGTTGACTCATTCTCAAATGAGTACCTGGTGAGGTGTGTAAACATCGTCACTGGGGAGACAAAGGCGGCGCGGCCGTGGTGCTGGCCACCCAACCCCTCATATGCCGTTCCGGCCTTCATAGGTGCTCGCTAACAGCACTTGCCCCTACAGTCTGTTGAGGCTATGCCGCGGGGATATCTGTCTGTCTGCCTGATCATTGCGATGTACAGTCGCGTGTGACCACTGATCACTCCGTTCGCTGCAAGTGAAGTCGTTACGTGAATGACAGGCGGGCGAACACGTGTGACAGGGGCGAGGCATGGATGGCCCCGGGTTAGAGACCCCTGGTCCGGGGTACGTGGGGTCAGGGTGATGGTGCAGGGGTGGGATGGGGGTGGTGCGGGGGGATATAGAAGAACAAAGACAAAGATACCCCGCATAGCCTTAACCGACTGTTGGGGCAAGTGCTGTGAGCTAGCACCTATTAAGGCCAGAACGGCACACGAGGGGGTGGGTGGCCAGCACCACGCCCAGTCGCCTTTGTCTCCCAAGCGGCAATGCTTTTACGCACCGCACCAGGTACTCATTTGAGGCTGAGTCGACCTCTGGAATGGCCGAGGACCCGTTCAGATAATCGTCACTGATGTTGACCCGTGAGCGGGAATCGAACTCGGGTCACCAGGTTCGTAGCGCAGCGTAGCGCTAACCGCTACCCTACACACCCCCCACGAGAACGGACACACACACACACCAGAGTCACGTGGACACACGTTGGGAGACAACAACGGAGAGGGATTTGCGTCTGCGTGTTATCTCACTCTCTCACTCTCTCTCTCTCTCTCTCCCCACGTGGTGATCGCTTGGCTTTTTCTCCAGGTTTCTCCGGTCTCGCCCTCATAAACCGCCTCCACATTAAAAATCGACTTGCGTTTATATATCTTTTTGGGCTGCTTACTACAAATTCCCACGCGTGGCAATGACATCGGCCGCTTCGATGAGCTACCATCGGCTGTGGCCAGCCAGGGTCACCACTAATAGCTTATAGCTCAGGGGGCTTCTAAATACGCAGGTACACAATGAGGTACGGGGGAGACACGGACAGACACGAGGGGCAAGGAGACATAATAGAGAGACACCGACCAACAAGGGTGGACACATGGAGGCATACGGACACACGGGAGACGATATGGGGAGGCACCTCCAATTAGCACGGTTGGCTACGTACGGTGCGAAAGAAATTCAACATACATACCAGGTATGTGGGGTACAATCCGCCCATCACAAAAGCATCACACGGTCCGGTCCGGTTACCTACCCGTGGCTTTTTTTGGGGTTCAGTGTCTTGAACCGCAAATGAATTAAAATGTTTCCGCCTTGTACATAACGATATAATGACCCCATCTGAAATGTCTTCTCAACAGGTGATTGAATGTTGAATATTGTGAAAGCGATGGGCGGAGAGTGTGAACATATTTCGCAATAAGTTGATTGAGATTGGTGGAAGACTTGTAGACGCTTTGAAGTGAAATTGTGTTTTCACGGCAATATTCTGTTGTTGTATCTATACATGGAGCGCCATGAGCATGCGCACACAATGCGTTTTTGTACTTTAACGATACTTGGTGACTCGAATCGGTCGAAAGTTACTCAAGTTACATTTAGAAATATATCATTAAACGACTCATACGTGCATATAGATATATACACACACACAACGATGTGCGCGTTTAGTAGGGGAGCGGTGGCGCAGTGGTTAGCGCGTCTGCATCCAACAAATCCGGCCAAGTGATTCCGATTCCCGGGGGTCCTGGGTTCCCCCCCCCCCCTCCGCCCTCTTTTCCTCTACCTTTACCAACTCCGTGTAATGCCCAGCGTGGTGAAATATGCTCGCACCAAACTCCCATGACCCTCGGGAGCAGTAGAAGAATATCACCGTCGTGCGTGATGCACGGCGGTGATATGTGAACATGTAAATTGGTGGCCACTTGGCTGGCAAGGCCACCGCGGGGGTCTCACGGTGAGGTGTGGGTGAGGACTCCCAGAGAGGCTTTCGTTTCTTTGCAAAGCTGCGCCTACTGTACCTTGACCTTTAGGCCTTTTTTTACAGCGTTTTTATTGATTTACAGCTCTCCACAAACACCGCAACGATACCACGAGCCGCTCGCATTCCTCACCGGCCTCCTCCTGCCGCTCTCTGCAACACTCGCGCGGGACCGCGCACTGCGATCTCACTCGCACGCTCACTCGCACGCTCACTCACTCGCTCACTCGCACGCTCACTCACTCGCACGCTCACTCACTCGCTCACTCGCACGCTCACTCACTCGCACGCTCACCCTCGCCCACAATGACAAGACAATGTCCACCCCTAGATCAAGTGGTTCTCTAACATTCGCTGCAGCCTTGCACCCCTTTGGTTCTCAATCGTCAAGAAACAATGTGATCATGTCCGTAGACACTAAAGGGTTTGAGGAAGCAAAGCAAGTTGTACTTACGGTGCCCGTGGCTTCATTTGTGTTTTCGATTATTTAGCTTCTAAAATAAAACCTGGCTCGCATTCCCAGGGGGAGCGGGCACCCCCAGGTTAAGAAGCACCGACCTCGAGACAAAATTGAGGGACAAGTGCTGTTTGCGAGTGCCTATGAACGCCGTCACAGCACACGCGAGGAGGGTGAGTAGGTGGGTGGACATGACCGCGCACGGCCGCCTTTGTCTCCCCCCCCCCACTGCCGACATTTGACACGCCGTACCATGCATGCATGTTGAACTTCTGTCGCACCGTACGTAGCCAAGCGTGCTAATAGTAGGTGCGGGGATGCTCAGAACCGTTTCAAATATTCACTGCCACTTATTTATTGATCGTGAGCAGTGAATCGAACTTGGCTCGCCGGGTTTTTTGTTTCGTCGCGCAGAGCGCTGACCACTCCACCGCCGCTCCCCGCAAATACAAAGATCTCCCGTATAGCCTCAACAGACTGTTGGGCACCACGAGTGGTGACGTTTGCAAAACGCACTAGGTACTCATTTGAGGCTGAGTTGACCTAAGGGACGCCGGTTCAGATAATGGGTGTTGGCCGTGTTGCGGGAATCGAACCCGGGTCGCCGGGTTTGTAGCGCAGCGCGCTAACCGCAGACAAATTCCTCTGTATTGGTGAAAGTGCTGTGAGCGAGCGCCAATTAAGGGCGGCCTCGCGTGGCCGTTACAACGCCCGGGCCGCTGCTGATGTTCTCATTAACGGCCAGGTGCTCGTCGCGTGAGGCTAAAGCAGTCACCTGGGGGAATTGCGATACGTACGGCTCGTCGCTTTGGGCTGGGTATCGAACTCGGATCGTCTCGGACCGCCGCGAACATACAGAACGAAGACAAAGATCTCCCGTGTAGCCTCAACGGACTGTTGGGCAAGTGCTGTGAGCGAGCATGCCTTGAAAGCCGTAACGGCGCACGAGGGGAGGGGGGGGGTTCCAACACCACACCCGGTCGTCTTTGTCTCCCCAGTGGCGATGTCCACACACCGCACCAGGTACTCATTTGAGTGTTTGCGGTGAGCAGGAATCGAACTCGAGAACGCCCGGTGCATAGCCCTTAGCCACCGCTCCCCACACATATGTGTATGCATATAAAGACAGATACAAAGATCTCCCTATAGCCTCAACAGACTGTTGGGGAAAAGCTGTTAGCGAGCACGAATTAAGGCCAGAACGGCACACAAGGTGGTGGGTGGCCAGCACCACGCCCGGCCGCCTTTGTCTCCCTAGTGGCGATGTTTTTACGCACCAGATACTTATATGAGGCTCAGTCGACCTAGGGGAGGCCCAGAACCAATTCAGATAATCATCACTGGTGTCGGCCGTGAGCGGGAATGGAACCCGAGTTGCCAGGTTCGTAGCGCAGCGCGCTAACCACCACACTACCGCTCCCCACTGAAGGTGTGTATATGTGGATACACACACACGGATCTGTGTGCACGTGCGTGCGCATCGCAGTCGACGCATGGATGGTGATTGTGACAACAGGATTGTCGCGTGCTACGAATCCACGAGTAATTATGATCACGGTATTTATAACGGTGGAATCGCGCGCCGACTATAATATGCTTGACTTGAATTCCGAATAGCGCATTAAATGCGCATTGTTTTTATTTTCATCAATAAGCGACCTCGTTCTTTTTTTTATCCCGGTATGAACGCGTACGATGGATGGTATGCAAGAAGCAAAAAAATACTTTCATTTCCCGAGTGTAGCCCAATGAGCTAAGGAGTTCATTTTCAAGGGCGACTCGGCCAATGCAATATAATGATGCTAACATATCCTAGAATATATGTGCGCAGTAATATATATGATAATATATATGCAATTTAATAATAACTAAAAACCTTTGGGTGGCTGACCCGTAGAGCGAGCGGCTCACGATCGGGTGGTTGCGAGTTCAGATCTTGGTTGGAGGTTGACTCAGCCCATCACCCGTGCAGAGGCCGATAAAACGAATGCCACGGCAGTATATGGAGAATAAAAAAAAACGGTGCAGGTGGTCCTATGGATACACTCGTCCGCCCGGCCATAGCCACGAGGAATTTCCACCACTGGCTCAGCACTGTAAACGGGAGATATGAGCAGGATATCACTTTGACTTTGTGGGGGGATCGGGGGGGGGAAGGGGAATAAAAAAAAATACCAACAACAAAAACACACAAGAGGTGTAGCTCGCGTCTCCCCGGCCACACATCGCCGCGCACTGCGAGCTGAACTCTGGGTTAGTTGGGGCACAGGGGGTCCGGCGCGTGCCGCTTACCAGCCAGGACGTCCTCGGCACGATAGACCCCGGATCTTGCAGCCGAGCTTCCGAGCCTCGAAATGGATTTAGATATAGAGCAAGAGTGGGGGGGGGGGGGGGGGGGTAGGAGACAAAGAGGGCCTTGGTTGGGGTAGAAGGGACCGCGAGGAGCCGTGTGGTAATGAACAGAGACGCGCGGCTATGCGACCGGACCCCCGAGATGTTTGCTCGCGTGTGTGTCTCTGTGTGTGTGCACGTGCGTTCCCGTACACACGCACACACACACATACATTGATGCTGCTAAGCGACTGCTTTTTAAGTCGGGGTATCGGTGCCAAAGAGGGAGCCCCCTGTGCTGAGCGGGGTCCCCAGCCCCTATATGGTGATGGGGGCTGGCTGGCCGGGGTCGCGCGACCCCCTCGAAACCGCCTTTGTCGGCGGCTGAGTGTCTCGGGCGCTTGGAACGCCGACCACGTTCCGACTGCGCCCCTGCTGAGCCACGCATCAACGGCTAGAGGCCCCCTCTTTTCCTATCCCTGCAACCCCCCCCCCCCCCCAAACTCGTAAACAACAACAACAGCAGCAGCCGCTAACTACAATCCAACACTGGTTAATCAGACGAATAATAATGAGCCCGTAAAGGAGTGTATTTATTCTATGATGTGCGTCAATTTGAACGATAATCCACCGCTATTACGCCGCAGGCTGCGTGTTGTGTATAAATAATAATAATAACAACGCTTTAACATGTGCGCGGATAATTTGAAAACCTTCTCTAAATGAAAATAAAACTCCCTTCGCCTCTTGCTTTTCATTATTCTTATTGCTCGTTTTGAATAAATAAATAAATAAATGGATATGTAAGTAGCCTACTAATCCTAATGTATACATTCTCACGATGCACGTGCGATTTGCACCCGTGAAATAATCGCGAATGTTAATCGACACGGCGTCAATGAATGGCCTCGCGATGTCACCGGCAGTCCCACCTATGCAGCTCGAGGCAGTCGCCAATGGCGAGCTCCACTGCGGACCTTGGGTTTGGCTACGAATTCGTCCGCCAATGTTAATGTCGCTTGCCCGATGCTCGTCGCATGCGCCGCCGTGCGAGTCTCTGCGCCTCAATCGCAGCGATGTTATTCTCTTCCGGTCGCCCAAATTAAAACAAAAAAATCGCTGCCGAGCGCTCGGAAGTCTCGTGCCGCTGCGCGTGGGGAGGAGCAGGCGTGTACATGGAAGCCCTCGCTGTGCGGTCCAAGAATCACTCCCTCCATATCGCCGACGACCGCTCGACGTTTCGCTTCGGACGAAAGCGAAGGCGCGTCCGCGTTGCGCACGTTCACGACGCGGCGTCGCCTCCTCGTTCGCTCGTTCGCTCGCTCGCTCGCTCGCCCACGTGTGCGCGCGGGATGGATGCGTGCAGTGTAAAAGCCGGCGCGGTCTCACGCTAGGTGGCAGCAGGACTACAGGCGAGAAGAAGTCGGCTACGTCGGCGTTACGAGGCGTTAGTCAAAGGAGGCCACGATCAGAGTGAATCAGAGAGAGAGTCGGAGGAGAGAGAGAGAGACACACACATAAGAGTCTGGGGAGACAGGAGGCGCGCGCGAAGCTCAGAGCGCAAACCTCTTCCTCCTCTTCGTCTCTTCACGGAGCCGCGCAGAGGAGGAGGAGACCTCGATGACTTCGGACCATCTCCTCCAGTCGACGCTGAGACACAGACACTGCGGTTTGTGCCCTTGGCTGAGCGTGGTAAATCTGGCTTTATGCATTCATTAACACGCGCTCGTTGTGTGCTGTTGTTTTGTCCGCTAAGCGTCGGTGAATGAATGAGCGGCTCGCACTTTGCGTCTCGCGTGCACCCCCCCCTCCACCCCAGCCTCTCTGTCTCTCTCTCTCTCCCCGTGCGCGTTGCATGCGGCACCGCGTCCCGTAACGCGAGCGGCCGGGTTTCTCGGGGTGTGTGTGCGGCGGCAACAGCCAGCAGAATAAGCAACAGCAGCAGCAACAACAGCAGTAGCAGCAGCAGCAACAGCAGCAACAACAGCAGCAACAGCAGCAACAACAGCAGCAGTAGCAGCAGCAACAGCAGCAGCAGCAACAACAACAGCAACAGCAGAAGCAGTAACAGAAGCAGCAGCAGCAGAAGCAGCAGCAGTAACATCAGCAGCAGTAACATCAGCAGCAGTGACAGCAGCAGCAGCAGTAGCAGCAGTAGATACAGCAGCAAAGAACAGCAGCAGCAACAACAGCAGCAAGCGTGCGGGTTGCACTTTCTACTTACGCCGGTTAGAGCACTGCGGTGGCCGTGGCCGTGGCCGCGCGCGGGGGGGACTCCGGGACTCCGACGTCGCTAAGATGACAACGCGGCTGGTCGCGGGGATGGGAACGAGAGGGCCAATTGTTTAATTGCCCCCGCAGGTTTTGGGGCGCCGCGCTTAGCGCTGGCCGCGAAGCTCCAGCCAACCCGCACCCTCACCACGAGACTCCAACTCCCCGCCCCTCACCCACAACGCCGGCTCACCCACAACACCGTCGCATCACCCACCCACCCACCCACTAGCTGGCCGGTCAGCCCCCTTCCCAACTCTCCCCAGCCTCTCTCCCCTACGCACCCCACCGCCTCTCGCGCCACCTCCAACTCCTAGGCTTCGCCCCCCACCCCACCCTCCTCCATCTCTTTCACCCAACCCCGCCGCCTCTCCTCACACGCTCTCCTCCCGAAGGAAGAAGAAGAAGACGGGAGAAAAAAAAATAGATTCCCCTTCCCCACTCCTGGCGAGGTTCTGGCCCCTCCTCCTGGGCAACATCTCTTCCCCCGCGGTCCGGAGCTTCAACCATTCGCCTTTGATTATCAGCTGCCAACAGACCTCTCCTCGGCGCACCCTGACACGCCGAGCCTTATATGGTAGCGGTCGTCATAGAGACGTGTCACTTTCAGCCGTCGTGTCAAAGTTCACTATATACCGACATCCGCGGCTCGGTTGCCTTCAGAGGCACATCTCACGGCGAGCCGCTCCCGTCGCGAACGCGCACGGAGCGCTCCTCGCCTGAATATTTGATTGGGGGGGGGGGGAGTGTTTTTTTCTCCTTTTTCTATAAGGGGGCGAGCGTCGAGCCAAACGTCTCCTTTGTGCGCCCGCCTCGGCTGCCGAGTGTTTGCTCTGAAATTGTTTCGCTCCGGGAAGAAAAGAGGTGGGGGGGGGGGGGCAGAGAGAGAGAGAGAGAGACACTGAGAGCGAAGAGACACAGAGAGAAGAGAGAGAGAGAGTGGCGAGAGAGAGAGAGGGGAGAGGTGGAAGAAAAAAAGAGTCGTGAAAGAAGTCGCCAGCAGCGTTCCTCGCTCGCTCGCTCACGCGGCGATCTCCGCTGGTGCTACTCGCCGTGCGCACTCCTCTCTCATCTTTAACCCTTGCCCGGGTTTATTGGCTTCCTGAATGGCTGGCTGCGCTCTGCCCTGGACCCGGCCTCCCGACACTCGCGTGTCCTGATCGCCCGCCCCGCTCCCGCTCTGCTTCGCTCCTCCGCTCTCCTGCTCATCATCAACGCCGCCTCCCCTGCTCCTACGTTTCCCCCTCCGCTCCGCGCGGCGCTTGCATAGACGGGCGTCCTCCTTCGGCCGCCGCTCCTTCGCTCTCCTCATCCTCTTCGGCTGCCTCCTCGTCCTCCTCCTCCTCCCCCCCCCCCCCCCACGTCTATTCCCCCCTTCCCCAGGCATCTCCTCGCCGCGCTATGGCAATGGTTGTCGGGCCGTGGCGAGACCCGCAGGACGAGATGGCGGGGCCGCCGAGCCAGACCGGGCAGCCGCCCCTCGCTCCGGCGGCCGGGCCGCACACCCCGCAGACGCCCGGACACGCAGGGCCGCCCCCGACGACTCCCGGACAAGGCAGCACGCAGGGGGACAAGCAGCAGTCCAATGTGGAGTGCGTGGTCTGCGGCGACAAATCTAGCGGCAAGCACTACGGACAGTTCACGTGCGAAGGATGTAAAAGTTTTTTCAAACGGAGTGTCCGCCGGAACCTGACCTACACGTGCCGCGCCAACAGGAACTGCCCCATCGACCAGCACCACCGCAACCAGTGTCAGTACTGCCGCCTCAAGAAGTGCCTCAAGGTCGGCATGCGGCGTGAAGGTGCGTGTGCCCGGCGAACCTGTGTACACGCATGACAGCAGCCATCTCGCACGCATGCACACAAACACACGCACGCACGCGTACACGACGACAGATGTTTACACGTGCACAGTTGTTATGCAGCACGTTTTTAAATCGCTCGCATGTACACACGCGCACACACATACGCGAGCGAGCGCGCGTGCTTTACACGGATGCCTAACGTTTTGTAAATATTTAGCGATGCAGTTTACGTTCAAATGTTTGCGTTAGAGAATTTTTTTTTTTAGTCAATAGCTTCGTGTGATTTATTGTCTTAGAAACGGGCGTACTAGAGTGCTTAGTTTTTTTTGTCTGCTTGTGTTTGAGTGTAACGCACACGGGCAATTGCGCAAGTTAATACGTGCGAGCTAACGCAGTAGCTGTTTCACAACGATAAGAATAATATAAAAAAACACTCAAACGCAAAGGTGTCAAGGTGCATGCGGACCAGCGCGTGTGTTTGACGCAATGTGTATTTAGCGACACGTGATTTCACAACGCCATCTATATTTCACACTTGCACACACACACGCGCGGTCGCGTTGAACAGCGACGACGTTAAAGTTAAACACACACGCGCATCTCCAGTCGGCGCGCCACGTGTGTATTATTTAAACGTCGCGTTTTAAATCTCGCACCGATGCCGTTGAAGTGTTGAGCAGCTCGGGTTTCTCTCTAGCTGCTGCCCCGAGTCTCTTGGTTATTCGCGTGGGTTGTGACTTCTTTTAATTGCAGCTCTTGTCCCCTTTCCAGCCGTGCAGCGGGGTCGACTGGCGCCCACTCAGCACCCCAACCCGGCGCTGCAGTACGCCCTGGTGAACGGCGACCCTCTGAACGGCCACTCGTACCTCTCGGGCTACATCTCGCTGCTGCTGCGCGCCGAGCCTTACCCCACGTCACGCTACGGCAGCCAGTGCATGCAGCCCAACAACATCATGGGCATTGAGAACATCTGCGAGCTGGCGGCGCGTCTCCTCTTCAGCGCCGTGGAGTGGGCGAGGAACATCCCGTTCTTCCCCGACCTGCAGATCACGGACCAGGTGGCGCTGCTACGGCTCGTGTGGAGCGAGCTGTTCGTGCTGAACGCGGCACAGTGCGCCATGCCGCTCCACGTGGCGCCCCTGCTCGCCGCCGCGGGCCTCCACGCGTCGCCCATGTCCGCCGATCGCGTGGTGGCCTTCATGGACCACATCCGCATCTTCCAGGAGCAGGTGGAGAAGCTCAAGGCGCTGCACGTTGACTCGGCCGAGTACAGCTGCCTCAAGGCCATCGTGCTCTTCTCCACCGGTGAGTGGAGCGAGTCGAGTCGAGCGAGCGAGCGAACGAGCGAGTGGGGGAGCAGGGGTGGTAGATTCACAACCAGCAGCAGCAGTAGCAGCACCGCCACCTCGACCACCGCTGGCAGTAGCAGCAGTAAGCACCGCCACCAATAGTAGCACCACCAGCACCCAGCAGTAAGCAGCAGCAGCAGCAGCAAGCACGGCCACCATCACCACCACCCGCTGCCGTTTGGCGTCACCCTTCACCGCGTGTTCACGCGAGTGCGCTGCTTTGCCGGAGTGCGCTAAGGGTGGCGAGTGAACGCATCTCAGCGCCTGGCAGCCGCGTCGCTGTGCACCGCGCGTGTCATTCCGACAAATATCCATTACGCACGTACTTATGTAAATGTATTTACACATTTATATATAAAAAAGAGCTGAGTATACATGATGATGATATTATTAGCAGCAGTGTGTTTTTTGCGGAACTATCGCACGGAACAAGTAATTAATTAAACGCGTCTGTTGACCCGGCCTTCTACGTGAAACTAAATACGTGTATCTACTGATACATATATACATAGATGCCCTTCTTGTACTATATATATATCTAACTGCTACCATTTATATTGATATGTTAGCAGTTAGATCTCATTGGGAGTAGCACGAGAGTGCGTGTAGCTAGCGAGGGACACAAAGGATCCACCCGAGCGAGTGAAGCAATGAGGGCTCGCAACGTCGTGGGGCCGATTAAGCGCCGAGCGCATCGCGAACACGGAACGGCCCCGGCTGGTTCCGCCGTGCACCACAACGGCTTCGGTCTGACCCATGCACGCTCCCTCGCAGCAAACGCCGGCCAGAAGGGCCGGGGATCGCGCACACACGGGGGGTGGGGGGCCTGCTAACTTGGGGAGCCCCTGCCAAACGCAGGGCAAACATCCTCCCATGTATTCCCATCGCGTACACCGCCACCATCGACCACAACGACTACCACCACCACCCCCATTACATGCAGCGTATACGGTTGTGTGTACACTGTTTCACGCACACACACGCGTGCGCACGTGTGTGTTCATTCACTTTTAAAACAACCACTGCTTTCTGTGCGTGCGTTCACTGCGTAATGCATTCACACATTCACATGTGTGAGTGTGTGTGTATATATATGTGCGTGTGTATATGTATGTATGGGGAGCGGTAGTGTAATGGTTAGCGCACTGCGCTTACAAACCCGGCGAACCGAATTCGATTCCCGCTCACGGCTAATACCAGTGACGATTATCTGAACCAGTACTGGGCCTCCCCTAGGTCGACTAAGCCTCAAATGAGTACCTGGTGTGGTGTGTAAACATCGCCACTGGGGAGACAAAGGCGGTCGGGCAGTGGTGCTGGCCACTCACCCTCCGTGCTGGCCATCATAGGTGCTCGCTAACAGCACTTGCCCCAACAGTCTGTTAAGGCTATACGGGGGATCCTTGTCTTTTGTATATGTGTATATGTGTGTGATTACACTTTCACTGACGTGCGTGATTGCATATCTCTAAACCGGTGGGGTTTGGGGTGGGAGGGTGCGGTTCAGAACAGAGATCTATCTATTCAATTGTTAGGGGAGTCACTTGGTAGAGTTTTAAAAAGTTAAGTTCCCCGTGAATGGGTTTAACGTTGCGGGGTTAATCCGCCAGGCAGTACCACTAATCCGGCCTTGCGTCGAGCAATAAACCCGTTCATCCACACGGGGTTGTGGCTCGCAGAGGTGAGGCAGCCCCCTTACAAGTCGATAGCCCCCCCCCCCCCCCGTAACGCGGATAGTACCAACTCCAGCTCCCAGCGATAGCCTCGGCTATAACACTCGCATCGGCTATAACACTCGCATCGTAGATAACACTCGCATTGAAGATAACACGAGCATCGTCCACAATACTCGTATCAGCTCTGACACTGGCATTCGCTATAGCTATGCCCACTATGTATGGTGAACTTATTTCGCAAGCGTTCACGATAGCACCAACATCGCCAAGAGCACTAGTATCCGATACAGCACTCGCATCATGCATAACACTCGCATCAGCTATAACACTAGCATCATGCATAACACTGGCATTCACTACAGGACTAACATTCACTACAGCACTAGCATCAACGATAACGCTGGTATTCACTATAATACTGGCATCAGCTATTACACTATCATCAGCTATAACACGAGCCACGGCTACAATACTTGCATCAGCTATAACACTGAAATTCACTCTAGCACTAACATTCACTACAGCACTAGCATCAGCTGTAAGACTAGCATCGGCTACAACACTAGCATCGGCTATAACACGAGCGCTTACTATACCGATCACAGTAGTACAGTAGTACTATCTCTTTCCGTAACACCAGTGCTAATGTTATCCCTTACAAGTTTATAGTACAGGACTATCACCAGCACAGACTATCGCTGTACTAACACGGGCATTAACGCCAGCAGTAACTCTATGCCTAACAGTCGCAGCAACACATGCGTTCGTGAAAACAAGCGCCGACCCTCGCTGTAACACCAGCACTAACTCTCACTTTAGCAGCACTAATGTGGTAACTACCATTACGTTATGCCCACCGCTTGCACTAACGCACAGATCATGCTTCTCACCTCGGCACTAACGCTTTCCTGAACACCATCACTACCTCGAGCTGTAACACTCGCACTAACGTGAGCAATTACACCAACTCCCGCTCTAGCACGTGCCCTAACTCTATCCCTAACACTAACACCATATCCCGCACTAGCACATAATGCTATTATATCTGAACAACCCTATTCCACACTAACGACAGCACTAGCTATTGCTGTAGCATTAATACTGACGCCTTTAAAGACAGCACTAACTCTGTAGCAATATCTCCAACACTTAGCACTAACGCGAAGCTTGAAGCACTAACTCGGTGAAGCAACCCGTGCAAGGTCCCCAATCGCCAACATCAAAGACAAAGATCCCCCGTATAGCCTGAACAGACCGTTGGGGCAAGTGCTGTTTGCGAGTAGCACCCTATGAAGGCCGTGACTGTGGCACACAAGTGGGAGTTGGGTGGCCAGCACCACGCCTGTCCGCCTTTGTCTCCCTCGGCGGCGATTTTGTTTACACACCGCACCAGGTACTCATTTGCGGCTGAGTCGACCATCATCATCATCATCACCACCGCCATCAGCAATCATCACAGAGTCGTCTGTATTGTAAACTCGCAACTCACCGCAGCCGTTCCTTAGTGGGCTGCGTAAATGCACACTCGATCGTTATCATCAAACGGCACATTTTGACAAGGTACTCCCGAAGAGACATTCGTGTACTCGGAAATTGTTATTCTATATAATTTAACACTGGTAATTCAATTTTAAACGGTTGGTGTTTTTTTGTGTGTTGTTGATGTTGTCGCCGGCATATTTGTGACTAATTATAGCAATGCTAACGACGTGCAGCGTAATATTGAACGCGTGAACAATGCTCGTGATTTGTGAGTGGGAGCGGTGGTGTAGTGATTTTGCACTGCACCGCGCTATCGAACCTGGCGACCCGAGTTCGATTCAGCGATGGCTCACATCAGTGACAAATACTGAACCGGTCCTGGGCCCTCTCCGCAAGGCCACCTCAGCCTTAAATCAGCACCTGGTGGTGTTGTGTGTGTGAACATCGGCACTTTGGAGACAAAGGCGGCCGGGCGTTGTGCTGACCAACCAATCCCTCGTGGTACGGTGCCGGCCTTCATATCGGTGCTCGCTCACAGCACTTGTGCCAGAAATCTGTCAAAGGCTATACGGGGGATCTTTGCCTTTGTCGAGACTCGTGGAGACATCAACGGGATGGGTTTGAATCCCGTCCCGCCCGGCGTGGCTTCTATTGAACGCCCATTGCTCGCCATTAGCACGATTACCGAAAACAATTGGGGCAGACGTTAGCATCGGCAAGTTCTTAAAAGTAACCCCCCCGCACACACTCAATCCACACACACACACATCACACACATATACTGTACACACACCGCACACAAAACACACACACATCACACACACACCGCACAGACACACATAACACACACACCGCACAGACACACATAACACACACACCGCACAGACACACATAACACACACCGCACACACATCACACACACACCGCACACACACACACACCGCACACACACACAAAACACACACACACACAAAACACACACACATCACACACACACACACCGCACACACACACAAAGCACACACATCACACACACCGCGCAGACACACATAACACACACACCGCACACACTGCAAATAACGAACTCAGCTCCGGCTGTTATCCCTATAGGCAGTTGTAAGCCAAACCGGCTATGCTTGTTTGCATGACCGTGTTTGTGTGTATACGGTGTGTGTAGTAGTCGTAGTAGTAATAATAATAAACGCCCTGCCTGGTTTCGGGGGGTGGCGGAGCCTTTGGCCGTAGCCTCCCGCACGACTCGTAACCGCACAGCTCTGCGAACCTCACGAGTCCCGTGAGTGGAGGGGTGTTCGGAACGCACGCGACGGGGCGACTCCTCGCGTCCCTCTGAAGGCCGCTCGCTTCACACCCAAATCGGCTGCTCAATGTGGCGCGATGCCTCCCTCCCTCCCTCTCACGGCGCTTGATGACGACGCTCATGATGATGATGTTGCTGTTGCTGCTGATGATGATGGCAAGGCGCGACCTAAGGCCGCGCGGATAGTCCATCGCAGGATCAGTCTGCCCGCCTCCCCACCACCTCATCTCACACTGGTGCCTCGTTCGTGTGCCCCCCTCTCCTCCTCCTTCCCTTTTTCCCAATTGCCCCCTACCGCCCCCCCCCCCCCAATTCCCGTGCCTCATCAAAGACGCGTGTGGCCTCTCGGACGCGGCGCACATCGAGAATCTGCAAGAGAAGTCTCAGTGCGCCCTGGAAGAGTACGTGCGGAGTCAGTACCCGAACCAGCCGACGCGCTTCGGAAAGCTGCTGCTTCGTCTGCCCTCGCTGCGCACGGTGTCCTCGTCTGTCATTGAGCAGCTGTTCTTCGTGCGCCTGGTAGGTAAAACTCCCATAGAGACGCTCATCCGTGACATGCTGCTGTCTGGTAGCAGCTTCAACTGGCCTTACATGCCGATACAATAGAGGCGGGCTATGGGTGGAGGTGGAAGGTGGTGGAGGAAGGAGCGGGAGGAGGAGGTGGAGGAAGGAAGGCCGCATTGTGTTTGGCCAGCCAGCCCCTCCAGCCCGCACCGCACAGCACGATGATGATGATGGCGGCATGTGGAAGACGGCCTCGTGTTGTAAATAGAAGAGAAGCGGACTCGATTAATGTCCATTATTATATATATAAAATGAGTGAGAGAGGGAGAGATAAAGCGCGCGCGCGTGCGTGTGCACGCGAGAGAGAAACACACACACACAGAAACATGTGTCGGCGATGCTGGTTGTTAGAAGATTTCGTGTAGTGTAGGACATGATGCTCTTAGTCGATGTTTTGTAAAAAAAAAAATGAAACGGACACGAGAATAATACGGACTTGTTTAATTCATTTCCCTGCCCCTTATTCTTCAATGGCGTCCTGTAAAAGATGAGCGAACGACAGACACGAGATGTGATTGATGGATTACCGTAAAACATTTTTTCCATTTGGGGGTTTGTGTTTCCCAGATTCTTGTAAAATCGTTCACGTGTCTCTACGTAATTCATAGCTGTTTTGTATTTCCTGGTTGCAAACCAGATTCGTTGTGATGGTTACTAATAATTTTGATATAGCCATTTTTCATATTCAGTATATATAAAAAAACAAAAAAGAGGTCTGTGCGTGTGTTATATCCTTGTGAGCCGTGGTTTTTTTAAAGAAACACACAAAAAAAAAACACTTACGAAAAAAAACCTCGAGAATATGACACGAGCGACAACGGGGACTCGACGGTATTGACAACGGCGACGCGGGAGTCGAAATCGTCCGTCCGTGCGGTTGGAGCTGTGCGGCTTTTGGAGAGATGCGGCCCAGCGCGTGCGCGCGTGCGTGATGCGTACACGCACCGCGTAAATGCTGGGAAGGGGGGGGGGGGGCTGGGATGGGGAGGGTCGGCCTAAACTGCACCCTGATGAACTCGAGCAAAACTAAGAGAAAAGTAAAACACGATGGAATAATTCTGATTTTTATTATTAATTATTAGTCGGGCGAGTGTACACACAATTCATTACTTGGGGGGGGGCGGGGGGGGGGCGGGGGGGACTTCCACGTGTTACCTCCCGGATTACGATGATGACGATGATGACGACGATGATTATGATGATGACAATGATGATGATTATGATGATGAATATGTCGCTAATATTGAAAGAGGAGGGATATTAAACAAAAAAAACACCTCGACTACTTCTTTCTCGCCTCCGTTAAAAAAAGATTCGGGGGGGGGGTATTTTTGTGTTTCTGAAGACTTTTTCCGTGTGTTGGTAGCAAGAGGCCTGTATTATTTTGTCCAAGATGTTCGATGCACTTATGTTATTATTAAAGTTTTTCCTCTTCCATACAAAACAACGATTGCCTCGCAGGGTTTCTGTAAGGGTGACGGATTCGCGTAACAACAGCGAACAAACACAACGATACGGTTTATTTTATATAAATTATGACCATGATAATCGCCATTATTATTATTTTTTTATATAAATATCATCGCACGCGTTGGTGGTGGTGTTTTTTTTCTTCTTCTTCTTCCCATTGTGACGCGATTTTAGACGTCCACCCGTCGAGTGTCGCCACGTGAATTTTTAGCCCCCCCCCCTCCTCCCCCTGCTGACCCTACCCTCTTCGCCCCCCGCCTCCACTTTTACCGAAATTTCCGTCGAACACG
Source organism: Petromyzon marinus (assembly GCF_048934315.1). NCBI lineage: Eukaryota > Metazoa > Chordata > Hyperoartia > Petromyzontiformes > Petromyzontidae > Petromyzon > Petromyzon marinus. Next base: position 10,272,505 of record NC_133706.1, on the reverse strand, counting down.
AAAGCCGGGGGCGAGGTGGGGGGGGGGGGGGAGAGCTTTATAGCTCATCGGATTGCTCCAGTATAAATAAATATTCTGATTCTGAGAATTCGTCCTTGGATTCGCGACTCACGGTGGGGGGGGGGGGGACGCGCGGGCGGTCGGGCAGAGGGGGGGGGCAGTAGCGCCCCCTAAAATCAACAGCGATGCAGTGCATCGATATCCCTCGTGGTGTGCAATCGGACGCATTGTGTCCGCGTTTACGGACATGCCTTTTTTTCTAATTATAATTTAATGTTCTTTTTGTTTGCTATTTCCCTATCCTCTCCTTTTTATTTTTTGGCTTGGGGAATTGACAATTATTTCTGTCGCATCCTTTGTGTGTGTGTGTGTTTCGTCTTAAGATAGCAGCAGCATCAGGATGTTCTCCACGTGCATGTGCGTTGTACCTCTCTTGAACGGATTGAGTCTTGTCGCGCGTTGTGTCCCCCCCCTTCGCCCCTCCACCCCCGCCCCCCGTACCGTATATCGAACAATACCTCACCCTGCCACATCCCTCTTTGTCTCCCTCCTTGTTGCTGCATCACTAATTTGCTGAATTACAAAAAAAATGCAATAAAAGCAAAATTGTTAAACATATTCCTGTATCTCACAATTTACACTCTGTCTAAATTAAGCGCAGCCCGTGCCGTGTCCGACAAAGCCCGCACGGAATCAGGGGCTCATGCGGTTCTCGCGAATTGCAATAGTGCGGCCAGAGTCATTGTGTTGAGTTACGCAAGAAGCGAATGGGTAACATCCATCACAGACGCTCATGATTTATACGCATATATGTATTTTTATATATAGAGAGAGAGAAAAAAAACCCCACGCATGACATAAAATATTGAATGCTCGCGAATATGCCCCCCGAGGTACCAATACGAGTAGGCGAGCACGTGTGCCCGTGTGCGTACATTTTTCAAACGGGCGCGCCTGCGCAATGCGCACCTGTACGAGGCTTACACTCGGCTAGACAGGTAAGCGCACGATCCTTTTAAGCACGTGGAGGCGCAGCGGGAAACAAAAAAAATAACAACACAATCTGAGCGCGATTGAGTCCAGAGAAGCACCTGTTGTCCGATGCGGCTACCCAGACCCTGCGGCTACCCAGACCCTGCGGCTTAGCCACTCTCCGTGCCCACTTCGTGGCAGGGTTCATTAAACACAGCGGCGAGATTCGATACACTGTTGTCACCGGGGGGGGGGGGAGGGGGAAGGAGTTTGGCGACGTTTCGACTGACAGGCCTTGTTCACGAACGAGTGGTGGTCGTTCAGGAAAAGCCCTATCGGCCGGAACGTCGCGATCTGTCTCTCGTCTCGGCGATGGTTATTGTTTAACTTCAATTGCGTTGTTATTTAAAATTACCCTTATTACTTGCCTGCATCTAGTCTGATATATTATTCGACAGAAACGGCAACTGGAGATTATAAAATTAAATGTTAAAATGCCCTTAACAGGCACAATAGCCGCCTGTCTGTTCACACACTTCGCTGCGATGACTGCTTGAAAAACAACAACCACACATGGTTTAGATATTGCACGAAAGATACTACTAAATGATTTTGACACGAGCGTTAAGACGCAGGAACCCGCATTATTAGCGTCGTGCGTCTTTGTGTCTGGGCTGATGAAGTGTCGGAGTGCTGTTTTTAGTAACCGCCTCTCGATGTAATCAAGCATACATAGAGATAAGGGTAGTTAGAAGAACCGACCTAACTTGGCAGCGTGTTAATGATTGAATATTTCACTTTAATAGCCACGTGAATCTCGTATCACTTTGCCAGTACGTATGAGCGTAGTAATTGTGTACATTGCTTAACAATACGTGCGTGTGTGTATACATGTATATATACACACACTGACATGTAGGTGTATATATGTTTATAAATATTTCATGTGTGAGCGCGTTTACAATATTTATTACACTTAGATTTGTGTTGCACAGGGGGAGCGGTGGCGCAATGGTTAGCGCACTGCGTCATTAAACCCAGCCACTTTTGAATTCGATTCCCCGGCCACAACCAACCCGCACTGACCAGCGTGGTGAAGTATGGTCAAACAACCACATAGACCAACGTGGCCTTCATCCAGCAGTGGATTGGCAAAGGCATGCAAGTTGTTATAATTATGTGTATACATGACGACATCACAAGAGATTGGTGCCAGAAAGATGTGGCCACTATTTGAGCACATTGGCACAAGTCAGAGGAAAGTGGTAACAAATGACGAAATGTGCAGTGGACCGGCTACGAACTATCTGCCCATGGATCTTGATGATGATCATCATCATCATTATATATACTGTAATGTGAAATTAATGATGAACAAGGACTGCATGCTAACACAGAGCCCCACTCTACCATAGAACGCGCGGACACGCCGCACACGGACCTTCGCGCCTCCAAAGCACTTGAACGCATAAGCCCGCAATATACACAGCACTTGAGCATGGACTCCACTCACAAAGTTCCCCTTCCCATAGCCGACGCCGCGTCGCGAACACTTAAGCGAGCCATCGGCTCAGCCACGCGTTAAACGCAAAAAACGACACCCCTCTGCTGCGTAGAAGAGGGGGAAGTCGCCCGAAAACGAACGCCCATTGTAGATTTCATTTCAGGAGAGCGTTATGGACGAATGTGTTGAGTTTTCTTGTTGTTGCTGTTGCTCCGTTGCCAACGGAGTAGTACACGGAGCACGTGTCCGACTGCGCGTGGCCATGCGTCTCCACACAAGCCGAGCAGTCGACGCTAAAAAAACCCCGCACCGCAACGCATCCCCGGGCCGTTCTCCGTCCGCCAATGGATGAACGCCTCCACACGCCACGTCAGTCATAATGCACACTTACACACACACACACACACAAAGACAAAGATCCCCGTATAGCCTCAACAGACTGTTGGGGTAAGTGCTGTTAGCGAGCGTCTATGAAGGCCGAAACATACACACACGCGCGCGCACACAGAAAACTAAACACATTCGTCAAGAGCACTGTGGTCTTAAAAGAGAACATATAATATACCGACGTTTAGAGCATTGGCCCTTCCTCATAGCATATTCTTCATTTCACGGAATGCATGTGCTATGAAGAAGGGATGTTACCCGAAACGTCGCCTATTATCTATTTTTTTTATAACGTCACACTGTGTCATTAACGAATGCGCGAGCGCGTGTGCGTGTGTGCGTTAATGGTGCACATCTGCCAAAGCAGCATCACCACCAGATAACGAGCCAGCCGTGCGTGGTCAACGAATGTTGACCATACTTCACCATGCTGGTCAGTGCGGGTTAGGGAAGGGAGGGGGGCGGGGAGCGGCACATCGTTCTCATATCACTGGCCACTGATGTCAGCCGTGGTCGGGAATCGAACTCGGCTCGCAGGGCTTATTATAGATCATTGCGCTTCGCCGCTGTATCACCGCTCTGCCCGGTGTCTATATTCGGAACATTTCAACGTTTCACCAGCTAAGTAACTGAACGCCTTTTTAAGGCTCTGTATCGAACCATCTACAGTTATAGTGCAATAAACACACAAACACACACTTACATACGAACACACGCACATGCGAATGTACACACTCACATTCGAACGTATACACACGACGCGCATACGAACACACACATATACACTCGCAAACGCATATATGCACAAAGTAAACACTCACGTACGAAAAATACACAAAGACATATCCAAAACTCACGTACAAATACACGCAAAAATATACACACTCATACGAATACGCACCACAACACACTCACGTTACGAATACACACACAAAGTATACACAGGGTTTAATTCCTCACCCGATACAGTATTTTGCTCCTTGACTTAGCGTGGAGTAGGGATTGTCGGCGTAAGGCACTACCACTAGAGTACAAAGTCCGCCCATCCATAATACATTGTAATCATTATATTATTGTCCCATACTTTCCGATTATCCGACGAGGAGAAATCAAGTGACTACTGCGGCATGGCCACCGCTATAATCAATAGATTTAAAACGAATTAATCTATAACCGCGTATTCTTTTGTCTCTTGTCCATCCCCCCGCACCTCCGATGAGCACGATCGGCGACATACGTTGCAGAATAAGTTCAAGGTACAGACATTAAAAACATAAAAACACGGAGCCGTTCCGGACGACTTTTGAAGTTAAAATATAATAAGCACGACGCGTCCAAAAACCACCGGCACGAGCCACTCTTGACTTTTACTCCTCCACATATCACTCGGGCTACGAGATGCCAGCCCAAGGCTGAGAGTGGTACCCCCCCCCCCCCATTGCCACCCCACCCACACCTCAACCGCATCACCTTTGCTTCACCCTAAACTCCATCGTGACCGCTCATCCCGTATCCCTCCCTCCCACACCGGTAGCGTCTCCCGCAGACAGACAGCGAGGCCGGCTCGCATGTTAGCTCCGTCGCTCACTCATCGCCTCCTCCCTCCTCCTCCTGCCTCCTCCTCCACTCTCTCCTCTCTCTCTCTCTCTGTGCCTCGTGTGAGATCTGCCACCGTCTGTGTGCTGCCTCGGGATGACTGCTCGCTGTCGCTTCTTGCCGGCGCTCCATGAGAAACCGCAGAACCGCGTGCGCGCGTCGTGCGTAACGTGTCGAGTGCGGCGCCTCCTCTGTGTTGACGCGTTCGACTGAGGGTGTGTGTGTGTGGCTCTGTGTGTGTGTGGCTCTGTGTGTGTGTGGCTCTGTGTGTGTGTGTGGCTCTGTGTGTGTGTGGGGAGCGGTAGTGTAGCGGTTAGCGCGCTACGCCACGAACCTAGCCACCAGAGTTCGATTCCCGCTCACGGCCAACACCAGTTACGATTATCTGAACCGGTCCTGGGCCTCCCCTAGGTCGACTCAGTCTCAAACGAGTACCTGGTGTGGTGTGTAAACATCGCCACTAGGAGACAAAGGTGGCCGGGTGTTGTGCTGGCTACCCATCCCCTCGTGTGCCATTCTTTCCTTCATAGGTGCTCGCTAACAGCACTTGCCCCTATAGTCTGTTAAGGCTATACGGGGGATCTTTGTCTTTGTGTGTGTGCGGTGGGGAGCGGTGGCGCAGTGATTAGCGCACTGCGCGACAAACCCGACGAGCCGGTATTCGATTCAGTGGCGAATATTTGAACCGACATTGAGCCTCCTCTCTTTTGCCTCAAATGAGTACCTGGTGCGGTGTGTAAACATCGTCACTGGGGAGACAAAGGCGTCATGGCGTGGTGTTGCCCACCTACTCATTCGTTTGCCACCATAGGCTAAATGCGATACGGTGTGTATGGCTGTATATGTTCACGCTGTGTGTTACGTGGTGATTGTTAATGTGTGAGGCTGTGTGTGAGTGCCTGCGTGTCTTCATTGAATTTGTGCGGCTGTTGTGTGTGTGCTGGATAATTAATGGGCGTGGATTGTGTGTGTGTAAATCTACGCGGTTTGTGTGTAGCTATATGCGTGACTGTGATTATGTGCGGTTATGTTCGTGTTGTGTGCACACGTGTGTGCACACGTGTGTCCGTGGCGTGTTTGCAGCTGTGTGAGTGTGTGGTTAGCGCGCTGCGCTATGAACCCTGCAACCGGAGTTCAATTGCCGCTCACGGCCAACACCAGTGGCGATTATTTGAACCGGTCCTGGGCCTCCCCTAGGTCGACTCAGCCTCAAATGAGTACCTGGTGCGGTGTGTAAACATCGCCACTGGGGAGACAAAGGCAGCTGGGCGTGGTGCTGGCCACCCACCCCTTCGTGTACCGTTCCGGCCTTCATCGGCGCTCGCTAACAGCACTTGCCCCAACAGTCTGTTAAGGCTGCACGGGGATCTTTGTCTGTTTTGTGTGTGCACTCTGTGTGCGTGATGTGCGTCGTGTGCTATGCGTGTGTGTATTCTCCTCTCTGTTTGTGCAAGCCGTGTCTGTGTGCGTGAGAGTCTCCTATGCAGACACACAGATGTACACACAGGGACAATACACAAACAGATATACACAGACGCACACGTAAATACACCGATACACATAGACACACAGGGATACACAGGGGCATACAGATAGAGTATACTCAGAGACACACAGGGACACAGAGAGAGACAGAGACACACAGACACACATGGACACATAGAGAAACAGGAACATACAGACACACAGGGACACAGACAGGGACACACAGAGACACACAGGGACACAGAGAGACAGGGACACACAGAGATACACAGGGACACAGAGAGACACACATGGACACATAGAGAAACAGAGACACACAGAGACACACAGAGACACAAAGGGACACAGAAAAACAGGGACACACAGAGACACACAGGGACACACAGAGACACAGAGAGACAGGGACACACAGAGACACACAGGGACACAGAGAGACACACATGGACACATAGAGAAACAGGGACACACAGAGACACACAGAGACACAAAGGGACACAGAGAGACAGGGACACACAGAGACACACAGGGACACAGAGAGACACACATGGACACAGAGAAACAGGGCCACACAGAGACATACAGGGACACACAGAGACACACATGGACACAGAGAGACAGGGACATAGAGACAAACATATGCAGCGACACACAGAGACACACAGGGACACACGGAGACACACGGAGACACACAATGATACACGTGAACAGACAGAGGCACACAGCGACACACAGACAGAGAGACACGGGGACATCGCCACCGGCCATTGTAAAAACATGGCGGCCGCGTGTAGACATTGAAGATTCATTCACCACTCATTCTGCGTGACAACATCGGCGATGCACGTGTGTCTTTGTCTTTGTGTGCACGTGTGTCTTTGTGTGCACGTGTGTACGTGTGTGTGTGTACGTGCGGCGGTTGTGTACTCGTTGGCGCGCTGCGAACGCGGCGACCCGAGTTGGGTTTCCCGCTCACCAGTCAACACCGGTAGACCGGTTATGGGTCTCCCCTAGGTCGACTCAGTCTCAAATGAGTACCTGGTGCGACGAGTGAACATCGCCACTGTGGAGACAAAGGCAGCCGGGCGTGATGTCGGCCACCCACCCCCTCGTGTAACGTGCCGGCCTACATAGGTGCTCGCTAACATCACTTGCCCCAAAAGTCTGTTGAGGCTATACGGGGGATCTTTGTTGTGTGCACGTGTGTGTGTGTGGCGGTAGTGTAGTAGTTAGCGCACTGCGCCACGAACCCGCCGAACCCGAGTTAGATTCCCGCTCACCGGCCAACACCAGTGACGATTATTTGAACCGGTCCTGCCCCTCCTCCCCTAGGTCGACTCAGCCTCAAATGAGGTGCCCGGTGCGGTGTTTAAACATCAACACTCGGGAGACAAAGGCGGCTGGGCGTAGTGCTAGCCACCCACCCCGTCGTGTGCCGTGACGGCCTTCATAGGTGCTCGCGAACAGCACTTGCCCCAACAGTCTGTTAGGCTAACACGGTAGGGGGGTGGGAGATCTTTGTCTTTGTGCACGTGTGCACGTATGTACGTGTGCACGTGTGTACGTGTGTGCGCACACCACCGCTCTCACCACTCATTCACTCACTCGCTCACCCCTGTTCTCAACTCACTCTCTCACGACGCACCCGAGCGAATCATTCACACACACACGCGTGAGAATATCTCACGCGCAGCTCTTAGGCATCTCTCCGTTACGAGAACGGACAACCAGTCACACAGCGGCGCTCTCTCTCTGTCTCTGATTTCTCTCTCTCTCTCTCTCTCCTTCTCGTTATTGCTAGTTGCCCGTTTTCTGCCACCTCCTATCGTATTTTATTCCTAGCATCAACCACACGCGATCAATCAATTATAGCACCGCTTATCAAGCTGACATGTACGGACAGACAGCCGAGGGGAGGTACAATGAAGCCAGCCGTATCCGTGCAGTGCTCTTATTCTTCATTCGGGCTCGAGGAGGAGGAGGAGTAGGAAGGAGGTGGGTGGGGGGAGTGACGGGATGGGGATGGTGGGTGGGTGGTGGTGGTGGTGGGGGGAGATTGGGATAGTGGTGGGGGTATTTTTCCCCCTTTCCCTCTCTCTCTCTCTCTGGGTTACAAAACCACGCGCGTGTGTGTGTGTGTCCGTGAGAGGAGAAGCGCCTTCACGGTCGCGGTGGTGCTGCGGCAGCCGCTGGAGGATATGTGTTGGCTAATAGCATTCAATTGTGTAATTGTGTAAACACCGCGAAGCAATTTACTAAGTTGCGTGCAACTTTGGTGAAGCGGAGCGGGCAGAGGAGGGGGGCGGGGTGGTTTTATTTAATTGTTTCACGGACGGGTCTGGCATTGATTTGGGCTGGGGATCCCAGCCTCGGGAGTGTTAAACCCCTTTGGACAAAGCAGGGAAAGGTAGTTAGTTGGTGGTGGTGGTGGGGAGAGTAAGAAGAGAGAGGGGGGTGGTGGTGGTGGGGAGAGTGAGAAGAGAGAGGGGGGTGGTGGTGGTGAGAGTAAGAAGAGAGAGGGGTGGTGGTGGTGAGAGTAAGAAGAGAGAGGGGGAGGGGGTGGTGGTGGTGGTGGTGTATAAACATCACCTTGGTCTCTACCCAGCCACTCGAGCGTGCTCAGCAAAGCCCCCGCCGCTCGCCTCTTTAGTTTTCTCGCCATTTGGAGCTCTCCTTGCGAGCGACTCCAATGGCCCTCCTCCTCCGCCACCCCGCTGCGCCGATACTTAATTACCGTGCCCGTGTAGCCTATTAAACCTAATGGATCTCCACCTCGCCTACCTCCTTCTATCTCCTCTTCCTACCTCCCACCTCCTCCTTGCAACAGCGATGTCAGTCTCCCCTCCAATGCCGGTTTTCAAGAACAGTCCTCTCTTTTTATATTCCCCCCCCCCCCGTCTCCCATCCGAAGAAGGCATTACCGCATAATTATGGAAGTAATTTATTTCTTGATTGCTCGGAGGGCTTACATTACAATCCGGGCGAGCTCTAACACCGCCACTTAAGCCCGAGCGCACACGACCGTCGCTGTTTATTCACGAATGCAAACACGCGTGCGTTTTCCGCCGTCCTCATTGTGTGTGTGTGTGGTGTGTTGGTTGCGAGATGATGACATTTCCGACGTTGGAACAGAGTCAGTCCCCCCCCCGCCTGCTTCGTGGCAGGAGAAGAGACATCAGCAGCAGCGTGTTGTTGCATAATGTGCGTGGATTATGAGTGGATCCGAAATGTGGCTGTTTATTTAAAGTGAAATACTAAAACCGCGCATGCAAAATGCTCGCGAGTGAAAACCACACGAGGTTAGTTTGCACAGCGAACGCCAATTCCGGCTATGTTTGTTTTCAAGAGATTACAATGTATGCGGCTGCATGCGATGCATGCATGCATACCTGTGCTGCTTGGAGCCAGTCGCACACACACACGCAGCCAGCCACACACACAGTCAGCCACACACGCACGGAGAGCCAGCCACACACACACGCACAGCCAGCCGCACACACACACAGCCAGCCGCACACACACACACAGCCAGCCGAACACACACAGCCAGCTGCACACACACACAGCCAGTCGCACACACACACACACACCTAGCCAGGCCCCCACGTGCTTCTCGATCCCTGTAACGAGAATGTGAGCCCCGTGCGTCACGAACACCCCCGCCACCTGAGTTTGATTCTCGGTTCACGGACAATTGCCATCGGTGGCGGCACGAGATCGGAACCGGTTCTGCCCCTTCCACTACCGCCTGCACGTGGACTAGCCAACTACCGCAGTCCCGCGCCGCCGTCATTCATGAAGCCGATGTAATGCGTGGACAAAGGATCACATGCGTAGTTCTGTGATGTCTGCTTCCGCGGATGGCTGTCTCTGACAACCGGGCATTGCGTGGGCCCTGCGAGAGTTGGATGGAATTGTTGCAGCGCAAGATCGTGGAAGGTGGCAGCAGCGGCTTGGGGGGGGGCTTCATCCAGCAGTGGATGACGATGACAATCTGAATAATTACATTTAGGGGGGGGAGCAATATATGATCTTAAATGCTAAAATAAAAAGTGCTTCATGGAATGCATTATGATTGCACTAGCTCCAATGCAGTGCGTGATCGGTGCACGCGCTCTGTGACTCTTGCACTGAGCGATTCGGAGGTCTCCGAGTCCCGCTCCACTCTCTCGTCCCGCACTCGTCATCCTCATCGCAATTACGCCGGGAGAAACCCCCCTCGTGCATAGATGGAGGGGCGTCCCGAGTCATCCGCAGTGCGTACACTGCACGAGGCCGACTCCTAAGCCTAGAGCATATGGGTTTGATTCCGAGCGCCATGTCGGTTGCAATCTCTGCTCGAATCGCCTCTCGCAGTGATGATTGGCCCTGAACCGCGCCGAGAGCGATTGTAAAGCGTGTCTAACTCGGTTGTTCAAGGGACGGATAACACTCTTGCAGTATGAGGCAATGAGTGGCTGATGTTCTTTGTAATGCGCCCGAAGATGATGCTTTGTTTGTTGATAATTTGTGTCTGTGTGCGTGTGTCTGATTGTGTCCGAATGTGTACGTGTGCGAGTGTATCTCTCTGTTTCTTCATGTTGTGTGTGTGTTGATTTGGTTTATTGCGTGTACGGAATATTGTATATGTTTTTTTCTATTTTGTATTTTGAGAATGTGTATGCGCGTGTTATTGTTCGTGGCTGCGTGTGTATGGGGAGCGGTAGTGTAGCGGTTAGTGCGCTGCGCTACGATCCTCGCGACCCGGGTTCGATTCCTGCTCACGGCAAACACCAGTGACGAACCGGTCCTGGGCCTCCCCTAAGTCGACTCAGCCTCAAATGAGTACCTGGTGCGATGTATAAACATCGCCACTGGGGAGACAAAGGTGGCCGGGCGTGGTGATGGCCACCCACCCCCTCGTGCACCGTGCCAGCCTTCATAGGTGCTCGCGAATAGCACTTGCCGCAAAAGTCCGTTAAGGCTATACGGGGGATTTTTGGATTGTGTGTGTGAGTATGTAAGTGACTGCATATGCACGTGTCAATGTGTGTAATTGTGATCATGACTGTGACGTCAAGTGCATGTGTGGTAGTGTATACTTACGAATGCGTATCTGTGTATATATGTGGATGTGTGGGCATATATGTACCCACAATTGTGTACGCGTGATTGTGTGTGCATGTATGCATTGCACTGGACATGATGACATGATGTGCGTACGTGTATATAATGCACGCGATGTGAATGTGATTGTGTATTTGCGGTTATGTGTAGTGTGTTCATTCGTAAAGTGTGATTGAAGGTGTGTGTGTGTGTGTGTGTTTCTGTGCGTTCATTTTATGTATTTATGTAAATAACAGATATCAGTGTATGCGTGTTTGTGTTAACATACAGCATGCGATGACTTTGCTTGCGTGTCTAACCATGCGCATGTATGATTGTGTGTGATTGCAAGTTGCACCTATATACGTGTATTTCTGCATGTATTATTGTGTGTATGATTAAGTCCGTGTATGTATTTGCATGTATGTGTTTGTGTGTGTTTTTAGCGCACTGCGCTAAGAACCTCGCGATCCGAGTTTGGTTCCCGCAGACCGTCAACATCTGTAACAAATATCTGAACCGGTCCTGGACCTCTCCAAGGTCGACTCAGCCTTAAATGAGTGCAAAACATCGGCGCTGGGTAAGTTCTGTTACCAAAGGAGGCCGTGCGTGACGCTAACCGTACCGCGCTTCACAGGTGCTCGCAAACAGGCACTTGCCCCTCCAGTCTGTCGAAGGCTATACGGGGGATATTTGTCTTTGTGTGTGTCCCCAACAAAACACGCAGCACCACCCCCCCCCCCCCCCCGTGTTCTGTTGGAGCCAATCGGAGGGACGCGTGCTGGGTGTGCCGCGCTTTGTGGGCGAGCGTAAGGAGATGTGGGATGAGTGACCGCGTCGCATGCAACGCGGTCACTTGCAACAGCCGCGCTGCAGGGACGTTGTCGCGTGCGCATGCTCCTTGTTTGTGTCTCGTGTGATCACGTGCCCCCGGATGGTGTTGCTATCGAACTCCGTCTGTCTCGTCGGCTTTGTCCACGATGACCTCCTACCCCCCCTCCTCCTCCTCCCCAACAGAAGACTCGAAACGTGAGTCAGATAACGCAGTCGACGCAGTCGGCTCTATGCGAATATTTGTGTTTGTTTGTTTTGTAATCCCTAGGCTATTCAAGTGGGAGCCACATTGTCTGTGTGCTCGCCTCATTAGCTACGTCATACCACGTACAGCCATTGCCTACGTCAACACGCCGCGTGTTTGTCAATCCACTGCTGGATGAAGACCTCCCCACGCCGTTGACCGCACTGTAATTCTCCACGTCGTTCAGTGCGGGTTGAAGGCTGGGGGGCGGGGGGGGTGGGCGCATAGACGTACAGCACAACGACACGCTTTTATTTTTTTCTCCGACTGTCATCTGTTTGCCCACCACAGAAGCCCTATACGCCACGGTATACAAGACAACCTGCTCTGTACGTAACGGGCAACTACTGGGGACTATCCCAGGCACTATCCAGGTTCAAGGCTGCTCAGCTTTTGGAGCTATCATGAACCCGGGGAAGCGGGACCTTACAGGTACCTGAACAAAATGTTCAGCGTATCACCATCGACGGCTTAACTCTGCTCTAAACACAAGGATGCAACCATTGCATGTGTCCGTACACCATAATTCGTACGTACATACATCATGAATGCGTACGTACACACACAATCATACGTACATGCATCAAACCATACGTACACGTAAACGTCGTGCAATCATTACTACTGCACGGATATACGCGAACATATAAAACGTTACACGTGCAATGTACTGAACATGCACAGGCATCGTGCCAATCCACTGCTGGATGAGGGGGCCTGTCGACCTCGTGCAGGTCATGGGGAGGGTCCGAGGTTTTCCGACCATACTTCACCACGCTGACGAGAGCGCGTCGCGGAAGGAGAAAGATGGAACACACCGACAAATACAACACACATTAGGAAGTTTGAAACAAGTCCTTCGAAAGAGAGCGCGAGCCGAACTCCAACTAAAATCAACTGGGAGCGAGTGCCCATGGCCTCTTAGCCAAACAAAGCGTAAATTTCTACAAATCTACGGCAGACTGGGGGTGTTTTGGGAGGGGGTTGGCCGACGTCACTGCGGAGAGGAGTGTTTTCTCTACGAATGACTCCCATTAGCAACAGCAAGCAACAGCAGCAGCGGTAATGCGCCGCTCTCGGCTGGCTGTTGGCGCACGTTGCGGAAGGAACGCGCGTTTTGAGGTCGCGTTTCGACGCGATTCCGAAACAACGAAAACAACAAAATAAAAACACTCGTCCATCGCCGACCGTTCAGCCACCACCGCCGCCACCTCGCCTCCTCTCCGCGCCCACATTTTTACACAAAGACAAAGGTGACCCGTGTAGCCTCGAGGAGGCCTTTGGGGGGGCCAAGTTACTGCCAGCGAGTTCGCCACCCCTGTGAAGGATGGACCGGGAGTCACGCCCGGACCGCCTTTGTCTCCCTCGTGGCGATGTTTACACAACGCACCAAGTACAGTAAAACCCGTTTGGGGCTGCGTCAACCTAGGGGAGGCCCAGGATCGTTTTGAATGTTCGACGCCCACTGTTAATGTTCGAGAATAGCACTGGGGCGGACCGGGTTCGTAGCGCAGCGCGCTCAGCCACTACGCCAGAGTTCCCCACTATGTACACGCATACACTTTACAAACACAGTCTGCCACCGCACGCATGCATGCACTCTCTCTTTCCCTCCACACTCCCTGCTATTTACGACCTGATTAAAGACACATCAACATCAATACATGCAAAAGACAAAGATTACCCCGTTTTAGCCTTTAACAGACTGGTAGGGCAATTGCTGTGAACGAGCACCTATTAAAGCTGTGACGGCACACGAGGGGTGGGTCGCCAACACCACGCCCGGCCGATGTTAACACACCGCACCAGGAACTAATTTGAGGTTGAGTCGACCTAGGGGAGGAGGCTCAGGACCGGTTCAGATACTCGTCACCGGTGTTGGCCGGTGAGCGGGAATCGAACTTGGGTCGCCGGGTTCGTAGCGCAGCTTCGCTAAACCGCTCCCCACGACATCAATACTTCAACATCGACACACACACACAAACACGCGTGCGACATATAAGCAGAAAAAACATCAACGACAGCGGCCGTCACCAACATCTCCTCTCCAATAACGCCGCGGTTTAATAAACCAGACGTGGTATATATATATTTTAAAATATTGCGAGTGCGACGCGCATGGTCGGGGTGCCCCCCCCCCCCCCACACACTCCTCTTCCCTCCCCAATCTGCTCGACGCTGTACCGCCGTCTACGCGGGGAGAAGATCCCGGGGAGAGAGAATGCGTTGCTCGCTGTTTACGGGGGTCCGGAGCGAGAGGGACGCTCGGACGGCTACCGCTCGCAGATCAAACGGTAATTGCCTTTTCCGAGAGAATTACTCGCCCAATGCAAAGCAGCCATGCGCTTGACGGCTGCGACTGCCGCCGCGGTGGTGGTGGTGGTGCTGGAGTGAGCACGTCGTACGACGGAGAGCCGAGACATCACGCAGAGACAGAGAGACCACGAGAGCTGTGAGACCGGATTCCGCGAGATTCACCGAGTGAGTGGTGCCACGGGTATCGGCGTTACTGTGTGCACGTACGGCATACGTTGTGTGTTCACGCGCGCGTGTGTGTGCGTGCGTGCATCAGTGTTCTGCACACACGTTGTTCTACTGCTTGTGTTCGCTGTATGTGTGTGTTGTGTTTGTGTGGTGCTGATCACCGACCCCCTCGTGTGCCTTGCCGGCCTTCATATGCGCTCGCAAACAGCACTTGCCCCAAAAAGTCTGTTACGGCTATACGGGGTGTATTTGGCATTGACTTTATGCGTGTGTTCACACATGTGTGTGTGTGTCTGTGGGTCTTCGTGTGTTCACGCGCGCGCGTGTATGTGTGTAAATGTGTCTGTGTGTGTTTATGGGCGTGTGTTTGTGTGTGAGTGCGTGTATGCGTGTGATCACGTGTGTGTTCACGTGTGTGCGAGTATTATGTCTGTGTGAATGCGTGTGTTCACGTTTGTGTTCACGTGTGTGCGAGTATTACGTCCGTGTGAATGCGTGTATTCACGTGTGTGTGTGCGTATTGCTTCTGCGTGAGCGCGCGTGTTCACACCTACTCACGTGTGTTCACGTGTGTTCACGCATATTCACGTGTGTTCACGTGTGGCACATGCGTGTGTGTGTGACTGAGTAGATCGTTGCTACGCTTAACCTAGCATCCCAAATACTCGCTAATATATTAGTTCGATTATCAGCATAATAATAATTATAATAATTTCCTATTATACCAATTAAGTGGCCCTTCCCGGGACCGCGAGACCCCACGCGTCGGAAAGAGAGCTCACAATGTGACCACAGACATTCCGAGTCGGGAGGGGTGCGAGTGAGGGGTGGGAGTAAGAGAGAAGGGGGGGGGGGTGTTATTCGTGTGCTCGTCTGTATCGGAGCAGCGTGGGTGGGAGCTGGGGTGGATGGGCGAGATGGGCGGGTGGTGGTTGGTGGTGGTGGTGGTGGAGGCGGTGATGGTGGTGGGTTGGTGGTGGTGCTGGTTGGGGGAGCCGAGGGTTAATGCATTGCAAGAGAGGCGGCGGCGGTGGGGGGGGGATAAGGAGGCTGGTCGCGCAGAAAGCGCTGATGATATCATCAGTGACGGCGAAACGTAGCAAACGGCCGGCGAAATATGTGGGGCAGCCATCGATCCGCTCCGCTCGCTGCCCCCGTATCCCGTCGCTCCTTCGCTTTATTTGACTCATTAGCATTGCTCGCGCCCGCATGCAAATTGACAGCTAACAGAGATGCCTCTGTGTCACCGCTGTCCTTTTGTGCGTCTCCCTCTCTCTCTCTCTCTCCACCGCGACCCCGCGATCCATGTCCTCGGCTATCAGCCCAGTGCAACTTGTTTCACCCACTCTCTCTTCTCCCCACCGCCCCAACCTCCAAACTCCTCACTCACACCCCCCCCCCCCTCCTCCTCCTCCTCCTCCTCCACCAAACATCAACACGGGACGCGAGTTTGTGCTGCTTCTGCTGATGTTGCTGCCTTGACTTAAACTGTGTACCGCGCACACACACACGCACACAACACACACGCATACACTGATACACACACACACGCACACAAGCGTGCATGGGGGACTCGCCTTGGACCCGGCCATGAAGCGGGCGAATGGCTGAAAGAGTCTTGGGCGGGAATGCCTTGGGGAATGATCGTGGCTGCTAGAAGAATGAAAAAAAAACGTCTCCCTTTGTGCCATGGGGATAGAACTCAGCCATCACTTGAAGGGCTTTGTCTCCATCAAAAGCAGGAGGGGTGGGGAAGGGGAGTGAAGGGGGGGGGGTCCTAGCCGTCCGCCTCACTTGCTATGGCATGCTGATCACGGTTCCCAGCGCCTTGTCAGCCTTTCGGATCAAATGAACCTTTTATTACTCGAGCCAATACGTCTCAATCTGTCGGCACGGTCCTGCGTGCGACGGAACGGACGCAGAGAGAGAGAGAGGGGCCTAGTGCGGCAGCTCTATCCAAACACCGACAGTCACGAACTAGGAACTCACTCACACTCACTCACTCACAATTCATATTCACACTCACACTCGCGATCACTTACACGCGCACACAAAGTCATTCATGCTCGCTCGCATCCTCACTCACACTCACGTCAACTCCGGCGAACCAACAAACGCAGAGCAACACGTCGCGATTCCACTCGGCGAACACTTGCAAGTTGCGAGGAAAGCGGCACAGACGGTGGGATAGTGGTTTGCGTGCTGGTGGTGGTGGTTTGCAGCGGTGGTTGTCAGTGTTGGTTGTTGGCGACGGTTGTGTTTGGCGGTGTTGTTGGTGGTCCCCGCATCTCCGACGTCGATGGAAGAGTCCGATTCGAGCCAAGTCTGGCTCAGAAAGAAATAAAGAAACGAGGCTCAAGTCCGTGCCTTGTCCCCCCGTCCACGGCGAGGTGAAGGTTCGAGTCCGGATCCACGGTGTCGCCCCTGCACGCTGCGGAGAAGGGGGACGGCTGCTCGCTCAGTAAGTTTGCCCGGCACGGCCATTCGTCATGTTGGGGAGGTGAAAAGCGCCGTCGAGAACGAGTGGCGCAGGGGGTTTTGCGTGGGGGTGGTGTTAGAGTGGTCACCCGCCCTCGCTGACATCGGCTACTCGCTCCATCTCCCCCAGATACGTCCTCGGAGAGACGGACGGACGGACGGGCGGGCGGCTAAACCCATCACTCGGGGTTAATACGTAGATATACATACATACGTGCACACATACGCACGTATACGCACGTGTGTGTTTGTGTGTGTGGTTTTTTTTTTACTTTTTCATTCGGACGAAGGAGGTCTTGGCCGAAACGTCGCTACTGAATAATTCGTCTTCTGTTGGACACACTTTGCAGAAGTTTAACTGAGGAGTGGGTGTGTACGCGTGTGTATGTTTGTGTGAGCCAAATCACGCGTGGCATTAGTTCGTGATGTGTACGTGTGTGGGGAGCGGTGGCGCAGTGGTTAGTTAGCAAACTGCACCACGAACCTAGCGATATGAGTTTAATTCCCGGCTGCGGCTAACATCAGTGGCGAGTTGATATCAGCACCACTGGTCTTGAGCCGGAAATGAGGTACCCACTTGGTTTTGCGTGGGAAAACCAGTACCGGGGAGACAAAGGCGGCCGGGCATGGTGCTTGGTTACACCACTCCCCCTCATCGTGAACCGTTATAGATTTAAAAGTATTCGCTAAAAGCACTTGTCGTTGTGTACACATATGTGTGTGTTTATGTGTATGTGTAAACTTGTGGGGTAGTGTAGCGGTTAGCGAGCCGCACGACAAACCTGGAGAACAGGGTTCGATTCCCACGCACGACCAGTGACGAATATCTGAACCGGTCCTGGGCCTCCCCTAGGTCGACTCCAGCCTCATTTGAGTACCGGGTGCGACGTGTAAACATCGTCACTGGAGATACAAAGGCGGTCGGGCGTGGTTGTTGGCTACACACCCCCTCGTGTGCCGTTCCGGCCTTTGTAGGTGCTCGCTGACAGCACTTGCCCCAACAGCATGTGAAGGCTATACGGGGGATCTTTGTCTTATTTTTTCTAAACTAACTGACAACATCCTGGTACGTGTGTACTTGTGTGAATAACCGTGTGTGTCATTGTACAGCATCACTAAGCGTGTGTGTGTGTCAATCAGTGTACAAGTGTAAGAACGATTTCCTGAATTGAGAGCACACACACACGTAAACCTATCTACCGTCGACAGCTGACGTTCTCCCATTAACATCTTAGCAAAGGCCCCGATATTCACACACGAATACAATGCAATAAGCATGCACGGCCCTTTATAAATCCACTGTTGGATGAAATCCTGCCCCCAGAGGAATCATACTTCTCCACTCCGTCCGGTGCTGGCTTATGAAGGAAGGGGGGGGGTGTTAAAAGAGGCGTTCAGGTGCGAATAAATCACTCGCCACTCATATTAGCCATGGTCGGGAATTGAACTCGGTTCGCGGAGTTCAGCGCTTAGTGTTCCGCACCAATGCTCTACCAGCGCGTGCGAGCATTTACGCACAAATACAAAGATCCCCCGTGTAGTCTTTAACAGTCTGTAAGGTCAAGTGCTGTTCGCGAGCACCTTATATTAAGTGCGACACGGCACACGAGGTGGGTGGGGGGGGGGGGGGGTGGGGGGTAGAGGGGTTGTGTGTGTGTGTGGCGGCCAGACCCACTCCCGGCCGCCTTTGTCTCTCCAGCGCCGGTATTTACACAGCGCACCCAGTTGCTCGCTCGACGTCGAGTCGACACCGCGCGCCCGTTCGTATTCGTCCCCACGCGTCGCTCGCAGCCTCGGCTCCGTTCGCCCAACGAGGCCCCCGCGATTTGTGGCGCGCGCCCCGTGCCCTCCTCGTCCACCCCCACGGCGAAATCAACCGCGAGCTGAGAGACGGCGCGGGTTTTGCGTTGCCACGGGAGCGCCGTGTCTCGAGCTGCAGCTGTGGAACTCCTCGAGTCGCTGCCGCTGCTTGCTACTCGCTTGCTTGCTGCTGCATCAAGCAACCAACACGTGTCGCTTTTTTTTTACACGCGACCTCCGCGAGAGACACGGGCGAGCGAGAGAGAGGGAGAGAGCGAGAGGGAGAGAGGAGAGATACGTGAAGACTCGCATTAAATAGAGCCTAGGGGATTCACCGCCGCGGCACTTTCTGTCCACGCCACCTCAACCCCATCATTCGCACTCCGAGACCCCTAGCGGAGGAGGAGGAGGAGACGGGGGGCG
This sequence comes from Petromyzon marinus, assembly GCF_048934315.1. NCBI lineage: Eukaryota > Metazoa > Chordata > Hyperoartia > Petromyzontiformes > Petromyzontidae > Petromyzon > Petromyzon marinus. The sequence continues at coordinate 10,253,216 of NC_133706.1, read as the reverse complement.
TGGAGGGGGTGGTGGGGAAGAAGGTCGCTCTGGGGTTGTGGCCGATATCTTGAAACGAGGGCTGCGATGGGTGGGGGAGGAGGAGGAGGATCGGGTCGGGTCCCTAGTAGCCAGGTCAGCGGCGCCGGGTTAAAGCGGCGCTGCGCGTCTTGATGGACAATCGATACTCGGAGCGACGCGGCGACGAGAGAAGGAGGGAGATGGGGCGAGAGAAGAGCGGCTTAGGAACGAGAGACGTCGAGGGGCCGCGTAACTGAGCGGTGGCATCGGCGCATCAGCGCTGCGTGGCCCGAGGCGTTGTGGGATGAGCGGTGGTGTCAGCGGCTAGCGAAGCTGCCCTCCGAACCAGGCGAACCCGAGTTCGATTTCCGCTCACGGCCAAGGACCAATGGCGATTATCTGAACCTATCCTCTGGGCCTCCTCCCCATAGGTCGACTCAGCCTCAAAATGAGCACCTGGTGCGGTGTGTAAACATCGCCGCTAGGGAGGACAAAGGCGTCCGGGCGTATTGCTGGCCACCGGCGCCCCTCGTGTGCCGTGCCGGCCTCCGTAGGTATTCGCTAACAGCACTTGGCTCAATAGTCTGTTAGAGGCTACACGGGGGATCTGTATCGTTGTCTGTGTGGCCCGAGGCGATGGTTGAGATGCGTTCGGGTCGCAGAACCGCCGCTGAGTACCTCGCCTGCGACTGATGGCAGATTTCTAAATTGCTGCAGTTTTATTAAAATAGCCCCCCCCCCCTCCATAACCCACCCCCCCCCCGTTCGTATACGCGGTAGCGGTGGTAGCGTTGGTGGCAATCGTGAGGCAGTCTCAATCCACTGCTGGATGAATTCCTCCCAGCCGCACCCGCTCACCACCACAATCCCGCGCAGCCGCGCGTCTCGCGCCTCTCGCTCTCTCGCTCTCTCTCGCTCTCTCTCTCGCTCGCTCTCTCTCTCTCGCTCTCTCTCGCTCTCTCTCTCTCGCTCGCTCTCTCTCTCGCCCCAGAGGGAGAGAGAGAGGAGAGAGCAATTTTATTTCAGCGCTCCGTCTCCGCGCGAGTCGGCCCTCCGCGCACGTCCCCCTCTATTGGTCGGCAGCACTCAGTAGGTAAATTGCAATCCCACCCCCTCCAATCACCTCCCCCCCCCCACCACCATCACCACTACCCCCACCTTTTCCGCCCCCCTCATTGTACACCCAGGTCCACATGTGAGCTATCTTATCTTGGTTCTGAATGCGGAGCGCCTCGTATCTCTGCGCGTGTCTTCCCTCTTCCACGTGTTGCGTGTTGCTCCTTTGTCCTTGACGCATCCTAAGCCTTCACATGCCCGTAGCGTCGGAACGTCTTCTGTTGCACGTGCGTCTGTCTGTGTATGTGTTTGTTTGAGTGGGGAGCGGTGGTGTAGCTGTTAGCGCTACGCTGCGCTACGAACCTGGCGACCCGAGTTCGATTCCCGCTCACGGCCAACACCGCTGACGATTATCTGAACCAGTCCTGGGCCTCCCTTAGGTCTACTCAGCCTCAAATGAGCACCTGGTGCGATGTGTAAACATCGCCACTTGGGAGACAAAGGCGGCCGGGCGTGGTGTTCGCCACCCACCCCCTTGTGTGCCGTGCCGGCCTTTATAGGTGCTCGCTAACAGCACTTGCCCCTACAGTATGTTAAGGCTATACGGGTGATCTTTGTGTGTGTGTGCCGTTCCGGCATTTATAGGTGCTCGCTAACAGCACTTGCCCCAAACAGCCTGTCACGGTTTACGGGAGGAGCTTTATCTTTGTGGGGAGCGGTGGCGCAGTGGCTGACGCACTGCGGCGAAGCAACCCGGCCACCCGGGTTTGGTTCCCGTTCGTGGCCAACACCAATGACAATAATCTGAACGGGTGATTGGCCTTCCCCCGGGTCGACTAAGCCTCAAATTGAGTACATTGTGGGGCATTTAAAATCAGCAATGGGGACACAAAGGCGGTCGGGCGTGGTGCTTGTCCACCCACCCCCTTGTGCGCCTTTCCAGAGTTCATTCATAGGTGCTCGCTAACTGCATGTTCCCCAACAGCTGATAAATACTATATAGGCCATCTGCATAGCAATGTGCGTGCAACATAAAACAAACATAATACATAACCTCAGCTATACCGCACCTACTTCATACACATATACATACAAATGAATAAGGATATAAACATACGTATACAAGGATATCTCACCATCGAAGAATAATACAATTCATTACCATACAATACAATCAGGATGTAGACCATTCGGGACAATATTTCCAATCATAATTTTTAGTAGCCTGTTAAAACTAAATACATGGTGGTTTGTTTATGGCATAGGCAGAAGCTGCTTGGCAGCGTGGACCCGTTTAGCGCGTGTATGTACATGTGTACATGGGCGCGTGTACACATGAGGGACGTGTACACACGGACACATGTACACACAGGCACGTGTACACACAGGATCATGTGCAGGGACGTGTACACACAGGTACATACACGCACAGGCGCATGTAGACACAGGCACGTGTACACATGAGGGACGTGTACACATGGACACATATACACACAGGCACGTGTACACGCACACCAGTCGTGTAACTCCACTGCTGGATGGACGAAGGCCTCCCCACACCGGGCGACTAGTGGGGGTAATTTGACCATACTTCCCCTCGCTGGTGAGCGCGGGATGGCGACTACATTATACGAATGCATAGCTACGCACGTCTATTATTGTATTGGTCACGTATGCGTGTATGTATTCGAAAACGAGTCCGTAGCAGTCCACTATCGGATGTGGCTGTAGTCACGAACGTGTAACACAATCCAAAGGGAATGTCTATTATTGTTATTATTTTTAACACCCACTAAACTAGGAAGAATAATTTACAATCCATTTCTGGAAAGCGTGCGCCTCCACGCCGCTGTTGGTCACTTACCCCAGACTGGTCGTGGGGCGACTTTATCTTAATTATAGGACCAGCATTGTTGACCACCGGTTAATCCTTTCGTTCGTTAATTGGTCGCCATATGTGTGGGAGAAAACAAGTGACAGTTCTCGTACTGAAATCCGTACACGTCATGTAACGTGTTGCCAGTTCACCGCCTGTGCTACACGCAGACTGCACACACACAGACAAAGACCGCCCGTATAGCCTTCAACAGACGGTTGGGGCAAGTGCTGCCAGCGAGTAGCACCAATTCAGGCCGGGCACTGCACACGAGGGGGTGGGCGGCCAACACCACGCCCGAACGCCTTTGTATCCCCCCTCCTCCATCAGTCCCTCCGCCCCCTCCCTGCTGATGTGTTACACACCGCACCGGTTACGCAGTTAATATTGAGTCGATCGAGGGGAGGTTCTGAACCGGTTCAGATATTCTCCGTCACTCTTATCGGTCGTGAGCGGAAATCGACCTCGGGTCGCCGGGTTCGTAGCGCAGCGCACTGACCACCACGAGAGAGTCTCTCCACACTCGTGCACACACAAACAGACACACGTCTTTTAAATTGCGTTACAAACAGGACCTAAAATAATTAAACGCCGATAAACATTCAACACGGTAGCGTTTTTAATCATCGCGTCTGTTACAGCGCAATATTTTTTTTTGTTGTCGGCACACGCTCTGCTAATTCGCGGCGTTTGTTTCAAATTGTGCTCAAATAAATTGCAATAAACGTGACGCACTCTTGTGATTATGTCTACGAGAGTCTGTTACGCAAAGCCACAATAGGCGCGATAATGGCGTGGAGCGGTGGCGCGGTGGTTAGCGCACTACGCCATAAACCTGACCTCTACCTGGGTTCGACTTCCCCACCACGGCGAATATCGGCGGCGAATGATTTCAGCACCGGTTCTGTATGGCCTTGCTACCACCTTCCATGAACCCGCACTGACCGGCGTGGTGAAGTATGGCCAAACCACCCTTGGTGTGCGGATGCCTCCATCCAGGTGCTGCTCAGATTAATGTCGGTAACTTTGCTCGTAAGTTATGGATAAAGAAGTGCGTTTTTTTTATGAAAAGGGGCCAATCAATGTATCTTATAATCAAAGTATATTATAATCAATGTGTCTTATAATCAATGTATCTTATAGGTAAAACAAATGCGTACCAATGAGCCAAGATATCGGCCGACAAACATGGATGGAACTTGTTCTCTTGCCGCACTGGTAAAGGTCCCTCGGTCGAAACGTCGCGACGCCCCCCCCCCTCTCCCCTTCTGTTATTTCTCTGTGACGGCTTGCATGACGTGTCCGTACGTGTGTCACGTTGAGCGGTAGTGTAGCGGCGCTGCGCTACGAACCTAGGGACCCAAGTTCGATTCCCGCTCACGGCCAACACCAGTTACAATTATTTGACCCGGTGGTGGGCCTTCCGTAGGTCGACTCAGCCTCAAATGAGTACCTGGTGCGGCGAATGAACATCGCCACTAGGGAGACAAAGGCGGTGCGGCGTGGTTCTGGCCACCCACCCCCTCGTGTTCCGTGACGGCATTCATAAGTTCTCGCTGACAGCTCCCGCCCCAACAGTCTGTTACAGAATTTACAGGGGGATCATCTTTCGCATGTGTCTATGGCCTATGTTCAAGAGGGTATCCTGAGATTTATAGGACACGCGTTTGCCGGCCGGATGACTGCCACACAGGGGCAATAAGTGGGTTCGCACATTGAACCTGCAAATTCAAAGGTTCGCCGGTTCGATTGCGACAGTTAAGAAAAAAAAACCGGTGCCAATCGATGGTAACATAAACAAACAAAGAAGAGTGCAATGTCATGAATTAATTCGCAGGGCATCTGAACGAATATGCACCAATCGGCATGCGCATTCATTCAACTAACACGCAGTAATTTACGGCACGCTCATCAATCCACTGTGCTGATCGAGGGTCTCACCCCACGCTGCGTCAGTTAACGGAAGTTGCTTGACCACACGCCACCACGTGTGAAGGAGGAGCGCCACCCCAGGGGGAAGCAGCGCTAGGGTCCAGCGGTAGCCGCGCGCGCCGCTCTTTGCAGAAGTTCGCGGTTTGGAACGTCCAGCGGGCGCCCCAAGTTAATACTTCGGCAGTGTGTGATCGCCACAACGGACACCTAGCGTCTGCCTTGTTACAGCGGGCGTTAGAGATTCCAGTGATGCAATTCGCAAGGGTAGACCGGCCGTTGGGTGCCGCCGTCATGGTACAAATTTGCCAAATTTTACCAAATTTTCGGTAAAAAATTTGCCAATTTTTCAGTTATAATTCTCAAAATTCGCCAAATTTGAAGAATTATAACCGAAAATGTATCTATTGCGAATACACGCAACAGCAAATCACCGCCCCCTACTGTGAAAACTTGGCAGGACCCTCCTGACAAAAAAACGAGTCACGAGACTCAGTGAGGACTTCTTGGGCAAGACGAGCGGAATAATAGAATCGATTACACATTTACAACGTTGTTGACGGTGAGCGGCGATCGATCGAACTCAGGTCGCCAGGTTCGTTGCACAGTGCACTAACCACTGCGACGATGCTTTCATAGTCCACATGGCGTGTATGCATGCGTGCATTACACACATGCGCGCGTCTTCACGCACATGCGCGGTGGTATACGCATGGACGCGCGTGTACACATGCATGTGCACACACGTGGACACCACGTGTGCATATGTGGAGTATGCACGTGGTATACGAGCGCGCACTTATACATGCGCCACAAAGACAAAGATTCCCCCCGTGTAGCCTTTACAATATGTTAGGGGCAAGTGCTGTTAGCGAGCACCTATGAATGCCAGCACGGCACACGAGGGAGTGGGTGGACAGCACCACGCCCGGTCGCCTTTCTCTCACCAGTAGCGATGGTTACACACCGCTTCAGGTGCTCATTTGAGGCTGAGTCGACCTAGGGGAGGCCCAGGACCGGTTCAGATAATCGTCACCGGTGTTGGCCGTGAGCGGGAATCGAGCTCGGGTCGCGAGGCTCGTAGCGCAGCGTCGCGCTAACCACTACATCGCGGCTCCCCATACGCGTGGTAATACACATGGACGCACGTATACACGTGCGTGTACGTACACGTGGACACCGCGTATGCATGCATGGGGTATGCCCGTGGTAGATATACGGCCACGTTCGCGTACATGCCCCGCGCACATTGGGCGAGCGGGGAGGCAGGAGCTTGGCCGTGTCCCTTCTCTCTCTCGTCCACCGATGAAACGCGAGTGGAGAACAGAGAGAAGGGGAGAGGGGGTAGCTGAGAGGGCGGTGAGAGAGGGAGGGTGCAGCGGTTAGGGTGACGGGGGTGGATTTCGGGAGGGAGAGAGGGTGGAGGAGGTAGGTGCGGTTTTACAGACGAGGAAAAGTGAAAGCGAACGGGAGAGGAGGGTGCGTTCAAGAGAGAGAGAGAGAGTGGTGGTGGGGGGGTTAAGGGGGAGGGAGGGTGGGAGGCTTAGGTCGCCTGAGAGCGTTGAGATGTCAATCAGAGCTCATTTACGGGGCGGGGAGCTGGACACGGCTCCTGCGACTCATCTTCGCCGAGCCCCAGATGCAGCGCCTACACGTGTGTGTGTGTGTGTGTTCTCCAGCACATACACGTGTGTGTATATGTGTGTTCTACAGCGCCTACACGTGTGTGTGTGTCGTCTCCAGCGCCTACACGTGTGGGTGTCGTCTGCATCACCTACACACGTGTGTGTGTGTTCTCCAGCACCTACACGTGTGTGTATGTGTTTGTTCTACAGCACATACATGTGTGTGTGTGTGTCGCCTGCAGCACCTACACGTGCGTGTGTGTCTTCTCCAACACATACACGTGTGTGTGTGTGTGTTCACCACATGCACGTGTGTGTGCGTCGTCTCCAGCACCTACACGTGTGTGCATTCTCCGGCAACTACAAGTGTGTGCTTTCTAGCACCTAGACGTGTGTGTATGTGTGGGTCGACTCGGGTCCTGGGTTTCCACGAGGTCGACTCAGCCTCAAATGTGTAACTGTTGGTGTGTAAATTTTGATTTAAAGCTTTCGTGACTGCAGGGATTCATATTCTTGGTTCATTCGGTAAAGTCACGTAGAAGGGAAACAATACAATAATAAAAATATAAAACAATAAAATTCTCACGACGTTTCACGAGGCTATCCACATATACAAACAAAGACAATTTCAACCGAGAAGATGGATTCTAGCTTAGCAATCATTGGAATGATTTGATAAACCATTTCGGGTCTTCATTGATTGATCACGCTTAAGGTGGCTTTCAGACCGCATCCATTATTTTTCGTCTCCCCCTCCTCTTTTCCGAACATAGATGGACCCGTCCATCTGAACAAACTGCCAAATCGCTCTCCGTGGTGCTAATGTTAAAAAAACGCCACTTTTTTCAAATTTTCTTGCTGTGGGTTTCACACCTGATGATGATTGCTTGTGTTGCAGTCGAAATGTCGTGAGAATTTTATTGTTTTATATTTTTATTATTTTATTGTTTCCCTTCTACGTGACTTTACCGAAAGAACCAAGAATATGTTGGTGTGTAGTCAACATCGCCATTAGGGAGACAAAGGCGGCCGAGCGTGGTGCAGGCCACCCACTCCTCGTGTACCATGCCGGCCTCTATTGGTGCTACTCGCGAGCAGCACTTGCCCCAACAGTCTAAGGATATACGGGGGATCTTTGTCTTCGTATTGGAAAATTACCGCAGACCCGACTCGAGTGAAAGGTAAGACCAGCATCCGCATAACGGCCACGTAAGAAAAATGCAATAAATCACGATTTATTGCATTAAAAAACGTATACTTCTCAACACAGAGATGTAAAAATAAAACATGACTGCGATATTGTTAGGTTTTTTTACAAAAAAAAATCTTTTTTTTTCAAATGTATAAATATCTACCATTGTAAACAATCAGTGCATCAAATTAAAGTTTACAGCACTTCCCCCCCCCCCCCCCCCCCCCACTGCTGGATGAACGCCTTCGCACGCCTTGAATCCAGTGCACGTGACGACTAACTCGTCAAGCGATGTGGCTTGTCGTCCGACTAACGGTGTTGTAATTACTCTAAATATAAAGGAATCTACAAATACTGTCTTCCGATCCGACTTCATCCATTGCCCGCTCCCGTTGAGTCAGAGCCAGTCTCAATAAGGACACAGAATGAAGAGATGACGTCACTCACGTTCGAACACCACAGGCACAAGTCCCCCGTGTAGCCGACGCAGGTTGTGGGGGAAAGTGCCGTCAGCGAGCACCCAAGAAGGGGTGATCATAACCATCACACGCACGATCGCCTTTGTTTTCCCAGTCCTGATTGTTTTTGTTTACGCCGCAACAACAACAAACAGGTTATCGTTTCAGGCTGAGTCGACCTAGGTGGGGGGGGGGGGGAGACGCCCAGGACCGGTTCAGATAATTACAATCGACGTTGGGCAGTGAGCGGGAATCGAACTCGGCTGGTATGGATTTGTAACTCCGTGCGTCGACCACTACACTACTGCTCCTCTGCAAAAAAAAAAACAATCAACAAAGATACCCCATATAGATCTAACAGATTCTTCATATGCGTGCTGTCAGTAAGCACCTATGAAGGCATTATATATATGGACACACATAAAGACAAAAGTCCTCCCTATTGTATGGTTCTTTTAGTAAAGTCACGTAGATAGAAAAAATAATAACAATAAAATAATAACAATGAAAATAAAGTGAATAAAAAATAATCCATATATCAAGACGTTTCGATGGTTGTTATTTTTTATATCTATGTGAATTTTACCGAAAGAACCATATCATATGAATTCCTGCCGTCTAGAAAGTTTTAAGTCGAAAAAATTCCCCCCTTTTTCCTTTAACAGACTGTTGGGGCACGTGCTGTTTGTGAGCAGCTATGAAGGCAGGCACGGCACACGAGGGGGTCGGTGGCCAAGATCACGCCCGGCGACCTTTGTCTTCCCAGTGGCGACGTTTAACACACCGCACCAGGTACTAATTTGAGGCTTAGTCGACCTAGGGGAGGCCCGGGACCGGTTCAGATAATCGTCACTGGTGTTGACCGTGAGTGGGAATCGATGCCGGGTCGCCGAGTTCGTAGCGTAGCGCGGACGCGCTAACTGCTGCAACCACCCGGCGCACACACACACGCACACAAATACACTTATACACACACACATGCGGCGTTAATGAATGCCTGCGCTATAAAGACACGGGGCGGAGTGGCGATGGGAAACGAAATGCGGCGTTGTGTTGGTAGAGCAGCGTTACAAATGAATCGGCAGCAACTGTGCGTATGGGCGCTGTAATTAACTTGAGCACATGACCATACAATGGCTGTTTTGGCCGACGATTGAATGCACATTTTACGTGTGCATGTAGTCGCACGTTTATCGAACAACATTGCCAGATGAACCCACGCGCACGCGTGCGTGTGAGTATGGGTGATAGTGGGGAGCGGTGGTGAAGCGGTTAGCGCGCTGTGCTACCAACCTGGCGACCCGAGTTCGATTCTCACTCACTACTGACACCAGTCACGATTATCTGAACCGGTCCTGGGCCTCGATTAGGTCGACTCAGCCTCAAATTAGCACCTGGTGCGGTGCGTAAAAACATCGCCACGATGGAGACAAAGGCGGTCGGGCGTGGTGCTGGCCACCCACCTCCTGGTGTGCCGTACCGGCCTTCAAAGGTGCACGCTAACAACACTTGCCCTAACAGTCTGTTAAAGCTATACGGGAGGTCTTTGTCTTTGTATGGATGATAGGGGGGGCGGTAGTGTAGCGATTAGCGCGCTGCACTACGAACCCGGTGGGCGAGCTGTGATCGATTCCCACTCACGACTACCAACGCCGGTGACGATTATCTAAACTTGTACCGGGCCTCCCCTAGGTCGACTCAAATGAGCACCCGGTGCGGTGTGCGGCAAATTGTCGACACCTGGGGAGACAAAAGCGGCCGGGCGGTGCTGTTGGCCAACTCGCTTCCTTTGTGTGCCGTGCCGGCCTTCAGAGGTGCTATTCGCTAACAGCACTTGCCCCTACAGTTTTGTTGAGGCTCTACGGGGGGGGGGGGCGGGGGGTGTCTTAGTGTTTGTCTTTGTTGTCAATGATCGGCGGCTATTTTGACGGATTCATGCAAACGCACCAACTCGTTATCTGCTAGTTTACAAATGTAACCATCGCTGGTGTTAATATATCGACGTGAATGATTGTTCCACCGCACCCACCGGTCGTCGGGGTTGCTTGACCATACTTCACCACGCTGGGACACTGCGGGCTGGTGAAGGTGCAGACATCACTCGCCACTGATGTTATCCGTCACCTCTCTACCGCCAGGTTCACAGCACAGTGCGCTAACCACTGCGCCACCGCTCCACCACCACCGTGTGACATCACCCAGTTTTTTTGTATGTTTTTGTTGTTATTTATTTTAACCATTTGCTGCCACGCAATAATATACTCAGCGAAGAATTGGCCAAATATCAAAAGCAGCACCCCCCTCTTTAAAAGAGAATTCAGACTGAACGAGACTTTACTGATTGATAAACTTCACCTCTCTTGCCTCTCGATGCGCTGCAAATCAGGGCCGTTGCCTGAAACGTCAGTTACTATGTAATTGTTTAGTTTTTTAAGGCCACGTTGTTTTGCCGAATGTTTAGAGGTTTGTGTGTTTGTTAATTGTGACCAAGCGCATCACTGTCAACGCAGCAGCAGCATCACCGATATAACTGGGTTGATACAGGATTGTTACACGCCGATGTTGCAATGATTAGTATCGCAGATGTGCACTCAAGCTGAGCCTAACGTTATCATGTGCGTATAAATCACAGAGTGTGAGTGATGTACATTATGACATCGTTCTAGAAGGGCCAGAAAACAATTACATTCGGGTATTTGATTCTATACCATGCCCATCATCATCATCAGTGAACCGAGTAATTCGCCTCCCGTGGAGTATAACACTGAAGCAAATAAAAAGGAAACTAAAACCGTCAACAGTTATTAATATATGTATATGCAGATTGAAGTTTGATTGTGAAACAAACGATTATGTGTTTTTTTATAAATGATCATTATTTAAATAAACATGTTTAAAACGACAACGCAGTCGGTGTGTCCCTGTCTTGTGTAGCAGCAGCAAAGAAAGAGAGACGCAGACGGAGAGAGAGAAAGAGACGCAGACGGAGAGAGAGAAAGAGACGCAGACGGAGAGAGAGAGAGGCAGAGACCAGGTGATGGGCAGGACCAGGACCGGTTCAGATATCACTCGCCACTGACGTTAGCTGTGGCCAGTGATCGAACGCAGGTCACCGGGTTCGTAGCGCAGCGTGCTAACCACCGTTCCTACCCCTCTACAAACATACACACGAACACATACATACACGTGCGTGCAGAGAGAAAGGAGAGAGATAAAAAACATGAGATGGGCGCAAGTGATAGGGCAAAGGCACAGGACCGGTTCAGATATCATCGCCGCTGACGTTAGCCGCGGTCGGGAATCTAACTCATCTCGCTCATTTGCGTTCACCCACATCCGTAGCTCAAGCGCGCTAACCACCGCGCGGGTGTTCGGAGAGAGGAGAGAGAGAGAGGAGAGAGAGAGAGAGGAGAGAGAGAGGAGAGAGAGACGGAGAACATGAGACGCGCAGACGGACACACACACAGGCGCGCGTGCGTAGGGTGATGGACAGTGACGGCGACGCGGTGAGTGAGCGAACGCGCGTTCTGTCAGGGGCCCCCCTCTTCACGCCTTCTCCCCCCCCCCCCCTTTCTCTCTCTCACTGTTGTCGCGCTCCGTAACGTTGCTATGCCAACCACGGCACGGGCTGCGTCCTCGGCGGTTGACAATAATCCAGAGTGTTGCATTGCAGAGCCGACCGCGCTCGACGTGCAACGCTGAGCCCGCTGATGCTGCTGTCCGCCACTCGACTCTCCGCTCTCATCGCTTGGCGTCTTCTGCACGTGTGTGCGTGTGTGTACGTGTGTGTGTGCGTACGTGTGTGCGTACGTGTGTGTATACGTGTGTGCGTGTGTGCGTGTGTGTACGTACGTGTGCGTGAGTGTGTGTACGTGCGTGTGTGCGTCCGTGTGTGTGCGTGTGTGTATGTGCGTGTCCGTGTGTGTACGTGCGTGTGCGTGTACGTGTGTGTGTGTGCGTGTACGTGCGTGTGTGTGCGTGTGTGTGCTTGCTTGTCGTGTGATGTTTGTTCGCGCTACAAACCCGACGACGCGAGTTCGATTCCAGCTCACGGCCACCAACACCAGTGACGATTATCTGAACCGGTCGTGGACCTCCCCTAGGTCGACTCAGCCTCAAATGAGTACCTGCTGTGGTGTGTAAATATCGCCACTGAGGAGACAAAGGCGGCCGGGCGTGGTGTTGGCCACCCACCCCCTTGCTGTTAGCGAGGGGGTGGGTGGTCAGGCTTTCCGGGGGGGTCTTTGTGTCCTTGCGAACAGCACTTGCCCACAATCTTCCGTCAAGACTATATGGGGTTGTTTGTCTTTGTGTGTGTGTGCATATTACCACGTTTTTAAAAATAAATATTACTTGCATGTTAAATGAAATATTATACGGTTTTAAAAACAATCACCCGTAAGAATACAAACTAATTTAAATAATGACGCGGGAATGTTTTGTCGCCGTTTCTGTTGTGTGTGATACGTTATCCTATACACAAATATAATGCGTAAAATAGAACATATGCATACGTATAGGTATATATTAAAACAATGAATACCAATAAATAAAGTATTATCGACGGCTCGGAGAGGACTTTATCTAGCAGTGGATTGATCATGGTAATGATGATGATCATGGCAATGATGATGATGATTAAATTACGAGTTGAATTAAAATGGGCAAATATTTTGCCACGTCACCGTGAATTTAATCACGGATTCCAAGATCGTTTCATTGTGAAATCTCTGATGGCAATCATCATCATCGTCGTCTTGCGACTACTACATAAGCCACAGGCGCGAGTATACCGCATCAATGCACGCAGGGGGCAAGAAGAGAGAGAGCGAAGGGTTATTTCCAATTCGTGTTATTATTCCATGTTTAGTTGGGCTCATTCCACATTCGAATTCACAGTCTACATATTTGCGTTGAACAATTTGTATTACGTATCCATGAGTGATTGTGTATAACCCCTATTAGACATCGCGTGTGTATATGTGCGTATATGTATGTGTGTATTGTGGGGAGCGGTAATGTAGTGGTCAGCGCTGCGCTAAGAACCTGGCGACCCGAGTTCGATTCTCGCTCACGACCGACATCAGTGACGATCATCTGAACCGGTCCTGGACCTTCCCTAGGTCGACTCACCCTAAAATGATTACCTTGGTGCGGTGTGTAAAAACATCGCCACTGGGGATACAAAGGCGGCCGGGCATGGTGCTGGCCACCCACCCCCTCTTGTGCCTTGCCGGCCTTCATAGGTGCTCGCTAACAGCACTTGCCCCAACAAGTCTGTTTAGGCTATCACGGGGGATCTTTGTATTTGTATAAACATTTCCACTTGGGAGACAAAGGCGGTCCGGGCGTGGTGCTGGACACCCACCCCCTGGTGTCCCGTTCCGGCCTTCATGTGTGCTACACGTTAGCAACACTTGACCCAACAGTCTGTTCAGGCTATACGTACGATCGTTGCCTTTAACATACATACATACGTATATACATGCATGCATCAAGTTTCACACAAACAAGTATGCCAACAGCAGTAACATGTGTGTGTGTATATACGTGAGCAATTAGCCAAGCGGTCTGCTCGACGCACGTACAAAACATTTATTTTTATCTTAGAATACGAGAGGAGAGAGAGAGGAGCAGCGAGGATGATGATGATGATGGCGTGAAATCGCAGAGACGCAGATAACTTTTGGGCTGTCGAGTAATCTCCCCTTCGCTCATGCGAGCGATCCTTGGTGATGCCGGCTCTCGGGCGGGCAGCGTCAACACGACGTAAAACGATGATCATCAGCAAGGCGCGTCGGGAGACGCCGCAGCCGCCTGCAGTCTTACGCGGTAGACGTGGGGGGGGGGGGGGGCTGCGTGCGGACCCCCCGGCCGAGCGAGGGACAATTAGGTCCGCCAAACATCCATTAAGGCAGAGTGCCCGATTCAATCTTGGCTCGCCCGTACATCACGGTTTACCTTCTTAATTATTAATGAAACGAAATCGTGAAAGGGTCGCGAGACCGCGTGCGCAAGTGGCGGCGCGCGCACGCACACCGCGCGCGTGCGTGTGTTTGATGGAGGAGCGGTGGCGCAGTGGTCAGCGCGCTGCGCTACGAACCCCTGGCGACCCGAGTTTGGTTCCCGCTCACGATCAATAACAATGGACGAATGTTCGGACCGGTTCGGAGTCACTCACAGGTCGACTCAGCCTTAAAGAAATGTCTACCTGTTGTGGCGTGTAATACTAAAAATCAGCACGGGGGAGACAAAGGCGGCCGAGCGTGGTTTCGGCCACACCACTTCCCTCGTGTTCCGCACCGGCCTTCATATGTGCCACTCGCTAACAACAGCACTTGTCCAAGCAGTGTGTTCGATGCTACATGGGGGACCTTTGTATGTGTATGTGTTTGTGACTACGTGGTCGTGGAGCGGTAGTGTAGCGGTTAACGCGCTGCGCTACGAACCTGGCTAACGGGGGTTCGATTCCCGCTCACGGCCATCACCAGTGGCGATTATCTGAATCGGTCCTGGGGCTCCCCTAGGTGGACTCGGCCTTAAATGAGTACCTGGTGCGATGTGCTAGCATTACCACTAGGGAGACAAAGGCGGCCGTACGTGGTGTTGACCACCCACCCCCTTTTGTGCCGGCCTTTATAGGTGCTCGCTAACAGCACTTGCCCCTCCAGTCTGTTAAGGCTATACGGGTGATCTTGTTTTTTTCGTGGCACAAGTCGACTGGAACTTTAGATTCCGAACGAACGAACGAAAGGGGGGGTTGGTAGAGGAGAGAGTGGTGGTGATGTGCACCCGGCGAAGTCGCAATTCCGACTGAACACACTCAGCAGTCAGCACGCGACTCATTGTCACTGTTGCCCCAATCACGGTGACGTCGTGTATCATGTCCTTCAGAACAAAATAACTGAGCAGTCCACATGTCGCCTCCACATATCCACCACTCTTCTTCACAACACAGTTGTTGTTTATATTTATATAAACGAACGGCAAGCTTTGTGAGTGAGTTGCACGCTCGCTTCCTCTCGCGCGCTCTCTCTCTCTGTCTCCCGTGCAACGTGGCCAGCTGTATCCAGGCTGCGTTGTCGGGGGTATGCTGTGCCCCGTGCTGTTCGCGCACGCATGGGCGTGGAGTCGCTTCGGCAGTCAGTTCCCGAAGAAGCTCCCCACAGCGCGTGGGTGCGAAACGTCGAACGTCAACAATGAACGAAACGCTCGCTGCAACCCTGCAAACGCATCGGGAGATTTGTACAGCAGCCCACAGTTGCATCTCCCCCCCCCCCCCCGCCACTTTGTATGTATGGTGAACTTTTTTCGCACCTTTCGCTCGTGAACTCACCGAACTAAACTCACCACGCCAGCTCACCTCTGCATCATCATCACAGCAGGCGGGGAGAGGGGGTTGGGTGCTCACTACCACCACCACCACGACGACGACTAATGCCGGCTCGCCTTTGCCGCGATATGCCACGCGCTGTGATGATGTTGCCGGCACCCAATGCTCGAGACCGAAATCGTTTCTCCCACCCCAACACATTGTTCGCCGCTAGCTTCTATTCGCTTGGGGGTGGCGATTCGTGGGCTGGTTGGTGCTGGGCTGCGGAGCGTCTCCTCCTCGCGACGAGCGCAACGCGGTTTTTATCACGGCAGAGGGCGCCACTCGCTCTAGGAATTCGTAGCGAGGCACCCTCCGAGTGCCCCCCCCCCAACCCTTGCTCGCTCTCTCTCCCCTGTTGTTCCATCGCAATGAGGTTGTCTAGATGATTTTTTTTGTTCGCCGCTATGCATTGCCGCATGATAAGCCACTTTGTTGAGCCATAATTCGTGGCCAGGTCGCTACTGAAAAATAAGTGAAAACTTCAGTGGGCTTTACCTTGTACAGTAAGATTTAAACAGAAATTGTTATATTTTAAGTGGTTTGTTTAGCTTTGCACTACTGTGGTATTTTTGTTTTGTTCGTTGTTGTAACGTTCTGAACCGCCCCTACTGGACATCTGTGAAAAAGAGCTTTACAGCTCATCAGTACAAACTCTGCCACCACCACGCTGCACTCGTCCGATGATTGTGAAACACGTCCCACGTGACGCGCGCAGCGATTGACGGCTGCCTTCGTAAATAGTAGATTAAAATAATAATAAAAAATCGAGATCAGTGTTCGCGTGTGTACACATGTTCAGTGTGTGTGCGTGTACACGGATTCCACGTGTGTGTGTACATGTGTTCCGTGTATGTGTGCGTGTACACGGATTCCACGTGTGTGTGTACGTGTTCCGTGTATGTGTGCGTTTAGACGGATTCCACGTGTGTGTTACACACATATACAGCGTTAATTGCTTCGCGCGTCAACGTGGGACGTGTTTAACAATCATCAGGCGCGTGCAGCGTGGAACGAGTTAATTTATAGTTGAATGGGGGAGGAGTAAATTGTTAACGCGGAAAGACGGAGGGTGGTGGTGGACCGCGAGAACTGGGGTGTGGGTGCCTGTCCGGGGGATCGGTCACTTTGATGTGAGGGTTGATGGATCGCGTAGAGATGGGTGAAACTCCCGAATCCGCGCAAGGAAAGGTTGCGACGTGGACATGACATGGCATTGTTACGGAAAGTGTATCCTTGGATCAATCTGTGCGGATTTTTTGATCAATCTGTGCGGATCCTTTAAATGTGCTACTCTCTCGTAGGCGTCGTGGTATTTTTTTATTTTAGATCTCGTCCCGTGTACAAAGCACGCTTCGATGGAATTGGCCAAACATCCCAATGTGGGATCCCCTTCTCGGAAAGCATCACTGTGTCTCCGTGAGGCTATTTAGGGCAGTGGCGCATTCGCGCAGCAATCGACGTACTGCACTACGAACTTGGCCACCGAAGTTCAATTCCTGACCACGACGAACTACCCCGGGAGAGCCTTCATCTAATATTGGATGGGAAGAAAATTGTCTCGGAATTACGATTGCATCATTATAGCACTATTGTAATTGATTATATCAGTATTATTATTGATTATAGTATTATAATTGATTATAGTATTATAATTTATTATAGCAGCATTATAATTGATTATAGTAGTATTATTATTGATTATAGCAGTATTATAATTGATTATAAGCAGTATTTTAATTGCTTAAAGTAGCATTATAATTTATTATAGTAGTGTTATAATTGATTATAGTAGTATTATAATTGATTATATCAGTATTATTATTTATTATAGTAGTATTATAATTGATTATGGTATTATTATAATTTATTATAGCAGCATTATAATTGATTATAGTAGTATTATTATTGATTATAGCAGTATTATAATTGATTATAAGCAGTATTATAATTGCTTATAGTAGTATTATAATTGATTATAGTAGTATTATAATAGATTATAG
Source organism: Petromyzon marinus (assembly GCF_048934315.1). Taxonomy (NCBI): domain Eukaryota; kingdom Metazoa; phylum Chordata; class Hyperoartia; order Petromyzontiformes; family Petromyzontidae; genus Petromyzon; species Petromyzon marinus. The sequence continues at coordinate 10,235,705 of NC_133706.1, read as the reverse complement.
CAGTATTATAATTGATTATAGTTGTATTATGATTTATTATAGTATTATAATTGATTATAGCAGTATTACAATTGATTGTAGTAGTATTATAATTCATTATAGTAGTATTATAATTGATTATAGCAGTATTATATTTGATTATAGTAGTATTATAAGTGACAAATCCCTTACTAATTGACAGTGTCGGGTGGTGGAGGGTTACGACACATTTATACTGACGTGCTCTCACCCAATAACCTTTATTATGAATAATATTGGTCGCGAAATCCTACGTGTTAAACTGATTATTGTGATTATAGTCGTGTTATAAGTGATTATAGTAGTTTTGATTTAAAGCTTTCGTGACTGCAGGGATTCATATTCTTGGTTCTTTCGGTAAAGTCACGTGACTTTACCGAAAGAACCAAGAATATGATTATAGTAGTATTATAGTAGTATTGCTGCCGCAGTAATACAATAGAAACAATACAATGCCAAGATAATATATTGTGAGATTTGTGTTATATATTCTAAAGAATTTACAGAATGTTCTGGCGAAAGAATATCATTAATAGAAGCAAAAAATGTCAAAGTTAGAGCAATTTTATTTTTTTTAATTGTTCTGTCGTCAGTCTTCTGTATTCGTTACTAACAACCTCTTTGCTGTCGCAATTGATGGTCTTCCGAAATTCTTTCGCCACTTCAGTTCAATAATTACGTGCGTATTTGTTACACGCACAATCTCGTTTAGCCACTTACCCAGCTAGTTTCGTTGTTCATAGCCCGCAGCCACTGACGACAGAGTGGAGAGGAACTCAGCCAGTAGCCAGCCAGGAAACTCGAGGCATCTCGATTATTTTTTTAACAGGAGCATGACTACCGTTGCTCTCGCGGTCCCACTTGCAATCGTTGAACGGTATGATGGGTATAATTGGCTCAGCAGTCACGAAGACAAAGATAGCCTTAACAGACTGTTGGGGCAAGTGCTGTTAGCGGGTCGCACCTATGAAGGCCGGCACGGCACACTGGTTGGCCAATTCCACAAACGACCATCTCCCTGGTGGCGATGTTTACCCACCGCATTAGGTACTAATTTGAGACCGAGTCGACCTAGGGGAGGCCCAGCATCCGGTTAATATAATCGTCACGTGTGTTTGCCGTGAGGGCGGATCGAACTCTGGTCGCCGGGTTCGCAGGGCAGTGCGCTAACCGTTGCACTATCGCTCCCCACATATATACACGCGCGCGCGCACGCACGTGCGTAGCTGTCACGAACTGAACGCAGCCCACCTGGGAGATGGAGCGACGAAGTATGATCAAACAACATCACCCCCTCCCTCCTCGTGACCGACGCCACGTGGTGGGAAGACCTTCGTCCGGCAAGCGACGGATTGACAAAGGGAGCTGTGGTCTTAGACGTGAGATCATTGGGGTAAAATAGGTAGGTGCCGTCCCTGGAGTGTTCGACGGGAGGAAACGGTCCAATGCGGTCGGGGTCAGTGACACGGGCAGGCGCCGTGAAGGCGCGCGACGCTCTGCGATTACAATGCCCGTGGAAGCAGCGGTAAAGGAGCGACCGTAGAGTGACTGATGGACGGTGACAGACAGGGGGCGACTGGAGCGAATTGGGGAGCGCAAACGCCATCGGTCAACAGATCTGCTTTACGTTTGGAGTATTTCTTTGAGGGCCGGGGTGTGTGTTTGGGAGGCGGGGGGGTGGGGGAGATGGATGTTGGTAAGAGACTGACTGCTCCGGCAGGCAGGGTTGTACGCGGGCGAGGGAGGGCGGAGGTTAGTCGCTTTTACCAGTCGCATTAATAACGCCGAACGCTTCCCCATTGAATCCATCGCTGTTTCTTGTCGCGTTGAACATTATTGATGAGCGCGTGCGCGCGCGCTGGGGTAGGGGGGGGGGAAGACGACGTGCGCGGAGTTTTGAATCATTGCCGACGCAGCGCCACGTGTCGGTCCGAACGTGGCGTCGGCGAGTTTGGACTCTCCACTTGACGACGTGGTGGGTGACGCGGTGTGTGGCAGGAGCGGGGTCGAGCTGGCCTCGAGTTGAGTCTCGGTGTGCGGGGACTCCGTGCGCGTCCGGGATGATGACGGCAGCGGCAGAAACGGCTCACTGGGACCTGGAGAGTACGCGTGTGAGGGTTCGTGGAGGAGGGTGATGGGTCCACGTGGTGTAGGAGGATGAGTGCACGTGGTGTGTGAGTGAGTGATTGAGTACACGTGGTGTATGAGGATGAGTGCACGTGGTGAGTGAGTGAGTACACGTAGAGTAGGATGATACATGCTCGGTGAATTATTACATCTTGGGATCGTGAGAGATTGTGACGGCTTAGGACTACCATCCAGCAGTGGATTGATCATGGCTGGTAATTATGTGGAAGAGGATAATAATGACGAATGGTGAGGTTGGTGTGATGAATTCACGAGGTGATGAGTTGGATGTGATGAGTGCTGTCAGTGAGCGTCGTAATTAGCAATCATGCCAATTACTGCCAATCAATCAATCAGCCACTCAATGAGCCGCATGTTTAACAAGCTGGAAGTCCATTGAGACGAAGTCTCTTTAACGAGGGAGACCTTGGACACGGGCTAGCCCACAGCGTGCACCTTGACCATGTTCTAATAACTCGGAGATTACAGAAGCGCCCCTTCTCAGAAGGACCATCGCCCGAAACGTCAGTCGCATATATGTACACATTTTAAAAATGAGTGGTAATTACGAATGCCGCGAGCCATGTTTAAGTTCCCCCCAGCCCTGCATAGGAGGCATCATTCATCATCAGCCATGTCTCATTCCACTGCTGGATGAAAACCAGACCCTCCCCCCCACGCACGATATTGCACTCTCTCGCGATCCTGCGATGTAACAATCCACCTCGCGCCTGCGCACGAGCTGACTACGTCGCTCAATCTCCCTGGTGGACGTCTCCTCTGCTGGGCTGCCCCAGCTTGGTCGAGATTCATAATATAAAAGGCAAAGTTGTAATTATGTGTGTCTGTTCAAAATGTTGAGCGTACTTCCCGACATGCAACAAACTTGAAATTTGCCATGTGGGTACTTTACAGACTGTACACCATGCAAAAAATACAAAAAAATACACTTTTGGGGGGGGGGAGCTCAATAATGCATTTACTTTCTGCACAGCAAGTAAGCTGTGATGTCAAATCTGTCACGTGACCCGCGCATGTGGAAGCGTAACGCATTGTAGTGGTTAGCGCGCCGCTCTACGAACCTGGCGACCCGAGTTCGATTCCTGCTCACGGCCACCACCGGTGACGATTATTTTTACCGGTCCTGGGCCTCCCCTAGGTCGACTCTGCCTCAAACAAGTAACTGGTGTGGCGTGTGAACATGGCCACTGGGGAGACAAAGGCGACCGGGCGTGATGAATCCAAGTCCCGGGCGAAGCCGGATAGTAAAGCTAGTAATTCATAATTGTCACTCCTCACTTACGCACAGCAACTATTGCTGTCGAGTAACAGAGACGCGCGTACGCTGTGATTCCTTTTGCGAGTAGAGCAACTGTATTACTGATTTTATTTCCGATCAAATTATAAGGTCCACTGAGCTGCGTAGCTCTTGTTCAGAAGCTACCTGGCCGCAAATGATAGCTCAACGAAGTGGCTTATCATTTGGAAATTTCTAGCGACCAAATAAATCGAAATAACCCAAACGCACGTTCATCCTAAATGTGGAGGGGTGTGTGTGTGTGGGGGCGGTAAACCGGAGGACCCGCAGAAAAATCGACGCGAACAAATATTCAGACATCGGCGTCAGGATCGAATCCACGTCGAATCAAGACGTGAACTTCTAGACGAGGTCGTTAACATCTCACAACCGCGGCGCCCTTTAAACAAAACGCACACGCGCACGTGTGGCATTGGTTGTCACTTTTCGCATCCTGACCCGCAGTTAGTACCGCTATTCGATTCAAGAGTCGTTTTTCTCCTTTCGTATATGTACAGACACGCGTCTTCTATTCACTGCTGGATGACGGCTTGTTGTTTGATCATACTTTGCCACGATGATCAGCGCGGGTTAGTGGCCGGTAATCGAACTGAATTGAACCCTGTTCAGACTTCAGAGCAGAGTGTGCTAACCACTACGCCACCGCTCTATCTCGGTGTCCCCCCCCCCATAGTATGTACGGATGTTCTTGTATGTAGAACTTCTTTCGCACCGTACGTAGCCAATTGCGCTAATCGCCCCTTTATCCTAAACAGAACCGTAGCGGACCAAGAAATGCCTTAATTCGATGAATATTGGTTCCTAAAACGCACGATTCATTGATGCAATATGCATCGTTACACCGTCAGTGTGTGTGCGTGTTGCATGTGCGTTTACAAGATAGTGGGGAGCGGTGGAGCAGTGAGTTAGCGCCCTGCACTACAAACCAGGCAGACCGAGTTAGATTCCCGCTCACGGCTAATACCAGTGATGAATTATCTCGATCGGTCCTGGGCCTCGCCGAGAACCGATCCAGCACCAATTAAGTGCGTACTTTATGGCGCTGAGAAAACATCGCCACTGGGGAAACAAAGGCGGTCGGGCGTGGTTGCTGACCACCCCACCCCTTGGTGTACCGTGCCGGCCTTCATAGGGACTACTCGCTAACAGCACATGCCACAAAAAAACTCTGTGAACGTTCATGCAACATATGCACAATTTTTAAAAAAATATATATTCTAATGACACTCATGCGTTGAGTATAGATTAATATGTTTAAGCGACACGTTTAGTGAGAGAGATATATATAATATGGAGTTATCGCGAACGGGGAGAGTGGAGCGGTGGCGCAGCGATTAGCGCACCGCTCCATGAACTGGGCCACGCCTGGAGCTCACTTCTCGCTCGCTCGCGATGTTGCAGGGCAGTAACCGGGCACAGCACTTCACCCAACCGGCACTGACCGTAGCGGTGAAGTATGGTCAAACAATCTCCACGACTAGTACGGCGTGGGGAATGCCTTCATCCAGCAGTGGATAGATACAATGTTCTGCATTATTATTCCGAGTAGTCGTATGTATATGTGTGTATTTATGCGCGTACGTATGATTATGTATATGTGTGTGTTCGTTGTATTCCATTGTGTGTATTTCATGAACGTGTGTTTATACGTGTATGTGTGTATAGATAAGATATTGTATATTCGTATCATTTTAATTATTCATCGATCGGATTCGTGTCTTTCTCGTCGTCCGTTATGGATGTACGCGCGCAGCGGCGAAACATCTGAACGTTCAGACATCCACGTGCACAGTAGGCGCGCGTGTGTGTGTCGTGTGTTTGGTGTGTGTGTGTTTGGTGTTGCTTGCTCGTGTTTACTGATGTTGGCCCTGGGAAGACAAAGACGGCTTGGGGCGTGGTGTTGGCCACCAACCACCCCCCCCCCCCCCCCGTGTACCGTTCCGGCCTTCATAGGTGCTCGCTAACAGAACTTGCCCCAACAGTCTGTTAAAAGTCTATGCGGGTGGATCTTTATTTTATATGTATGTATATATATGTGTGTGTATATTTATGGGGAGCGGTAGTGTAGCGGTTAGCGCGCTGCCCTACAAACCCGGCGACCCGAGTTGGATTCCTGCTCACTGCCACAACACGAAGTGACGATTGTCTGAAGCGGTCCTTGGCATGCCCTAGGTCGACTCGGCCTCAAGTAAGTACCTGGTACGAGGAGTAAATATCGCCACCGAGAAGACAAAGGCGGCCGGGCGTGGTGCTGGTCACCCACCCCCTCGTGTTCCGTGACGGCCTTCATAGGTGCTCGCTCACAGCACTTGCCCCAACAGTCGGTTAAGACTATACGGGGGGGGGGGGGGTCTTTGTCTTTGTTTGTGTGTGTGTGTATATATGCCTGCGTGGTTTTAAACATAGCCTTTGCAAACCGCACGACGCTCCTGCACTCAAGTGGAAGCGATTTGTGTCTCTACAGCCTACAATCGGTGCACATAGCACGCTCTTTGTCGCCAAAACTCTGAAAACGCCTCTGCTGTTCGCGTCGTTACTTGTGTTGGTGGTGGTGGTGGTGCAGCACGCCGCGCGGTCACCTCTCTTCCCTCCCCGTATCTGTTTGATAAACAACATCGCAATGCACACCGCGCCCGCTCAGATGCGCGCCCGTTTCACTTATCGCGCTCCCGGATGGAGCGGTGGGACGGCGCTTAGCGCGCCGCGCCTCGAGTTCGACTCCCGGGGAGCATGGAACTTCGAACGTCAGTCGCATAGTGATGTCGTGGCGAGTTCCTGCCTCTCCCGACATCCTCAGCGCCATCCCCGGCACGCGCCGGCGTGGCGAAGTATATCTAGAATGGTGAAGTATGGTTTTACATGAAGCAAAAAGGAAAATCGTCACGTGCGTCCGCCAGATTTCTATGTCCATCGGTGGATGGAGAATATCTGAAATGTGTTTGTGGATTTAATGTTATTATAATGTTAATTTCACCGTACATATTTGCGCGTGTATAAGTATGTATATGTGTGTGTGTAGATATGCACGTGTATATCCCGCCTGCTCCCTTCTACATCCATCCATCCACCCGTGGACACGGAGCGGCGCATAATACACACAACGATATTAGTTTTGGGAGGAAACGTGCGAGCCGCCGATAAGATACACGCCTCGTCTTCTCGTTATTGGCGTGTCATTCTCACGATGACCCCAATACGGCGTGTATAATAAACTTGTGATTCCCTCATTTCGTCCCAAGACATTGGGTCACGCTTCCGCACACGCTCTCGTATATATATATTTTTTTAGAAGCGAGAACTTTTGAGGCGAGTTTGCAAAAAACTGTTGGTTAAGGGGCGGTCGTTTCGGTCAGGCGGGCGAGCGGCTTGGAACGGGTGGAGGAAGGTTTAGTGAAGCGGGGGGGGGGGGGGCTGGGGGATTGTGGGGGTGAGTGGGGGAGGGTTGCAGGAGTTATGGAGAGAAGGATGAGGTGGGGGGGGGGGGGGGGGTGGGAGCTCCCCATACATTCCTGAACCCCCTCGCCTCTTCCCTTTAAGCTCCGCTCCAGGATACCCCCAAAGGTCCCCCTCCCATTCTGCTGAAAGCAGCGCTATTTAATTTTTTCATTTTAAAGTGTGGGATTTTCTGCATCGTTATGCCCGCTTGAATTTGTGGGCGGGGGGGGGGGGGGGATTGGGGGGGGGTAGGGTGAGAAATGAATTTGAGAATGAAAAGCAAGCATAGCCGAATACCCCAATGCGCCGGAAATATAATAATAATAATAACGTGTCCATTCGTCGCGTTGAGTCGGATACGGACGTGCGGATCAGAAACGCGGCCACGACTGATAAGGAGGGAGGGAGAGAGAGAGAGAGAGAAAAGACGGAACAAAAGCTGGAAAGTGTCCAAAGAAGGACGCGTGGAATTGCACTTGGGGTCACGGGGAACGGATGGAGTGGCGCGAGTCGCGGGTGGAACCAGATGCGAATCTCGGAGACCATGGCGACCTGGGTAAGGACGCGTGACCGAATAGGAGAGATGATGTTGTCCGATGGAAGAGAGAGACCGGTGATGGTAGTGGTGATGAGGGCCCAAATGAGAGAGGCGAGCACGCGCCCAGGGACGGTGACCACCGCACAGACGGAGCGTTGGCTGACGAGGGAAGCTCGTGATTGCAGGACTCGTGAGAATGATTGCGGAATCGTAGCTTCGGAGTCGGGGGGATGGCGTCGGAGTAAGGAGGCCTTCATCCAGCAGTGGATATGCAGTGGCTGCTGATGATTATGCTGATGATGATATCCGCTTTAAATATAATATCTACGATTCGCGCAAACTCCGCAGGCATGCGGATAAACGCCTCACCCCCAGTTTACGACCGAACCTTGCGTTGAACAACATGAAACAAAGTGATGAATCGCTTTAACTTGTTCCATAAAAATGTGTAACATCGTCACAACAAAAACAACAAACAACAAACAAACCAAGACTGCTTGCACTGGAGGAGAGGGGGGGGGGGGGTGCGGCTCCAGGGTGCTGACCCCGCGAGAAGATGAAACGGAATGAGGCCGAATCCCTGTGTGAGATCTTTATATATATAAAACAAGCGCCCCAATTGCTCCTCCATCCCGGAGATATTTTCCATTGTCTCTCCCAGCACCCCCCCCCCCCCACCGGCAAATTACGGGGCGCGCACCCCCTCGCTTGGCTTCCAATGCGCGCAGCCGCGGCGGCGGTGGACAGCCCCGCAGCGATCCCGGCGCGCCTCTTTCATCACGACGGGCCCACGAAATGCGACTTGACAGCCCTCTGATAATCTCTTATCATCGATGGATTTAAATACGCGAGAGAGAGAGAGAAGGGGAGGGATGGAGATAAGAGGCTGCCACGCTCTCCGCGCGTCACTCGTTGCGCAACAGAGCGCGGTTTTTTTTCTTCTTCTTCTACCGCACGTGTTCTCGACGCGAATTCGGAACCGAGCGATTGTGGTGACTTATCCAGGGGCGAATTTCCCTGGTTCCAATGATTGCCCCTATCCAGGCCCACGTTGAGGCCTCGGTCGTCCACATTAATTGGCTGTTTCGTCTCATCCCTCGGCACTTCCACCACCACACTGGGGACACGCAACTCAATCATTCACTCACTCACTCGTACACTCGCCCATTCAATCACTCACTCATCCACTCAATGATTCCTCCACTCGCTCGCTCGCACACTCACTCACGCGCTTACTTTCCCACTTGCTCTCCCCTCACTCACCACACTGCAGTTTACCACACTTCACTTCATACTTCCTCGCACTGCTCCAATTTATAATTCTTTATGCCATCATCATCATCACCATCGCCTCTTTTACCCAATTGCGTATAACAACCTTGCACAATTTAATACACTATTCACTTCAATAGTGCTATTTGTTGCTGACCGCTCGGCTTTTTTTGGCGGGAGAGGGGCTGTGCTCCGAGCATCCCGGGAATGAACTAACGTTTTCGTTTCTAGAAATCGCACCGACAGGAACACGCTATCGAGTCGACTCTCCAGATACAGTGAGGGAAAAAAGTATTTGATCCCCTGCTGATTTTGTACGTTTGCCCACTGACAAAGAAATGATCAGTCTATAATTTTAATGGTAGGTTTATTTGAACAGTGAGAGACAGAATAACAACAAAAAATCCAGAAAAACGCATGTCAAAAATGTTATAAATTGATTGGCATTTTAATGAGGGAAATAAGTATTTGACCCCTCTGCAAAACATGACTTAGTACTTGGTGGCAAAATCCTTGTTGGCAATCACAGAGGTCAGACGTTTCTTGTAGTTGGCCACCAGCTTTGCACACATCTCAGGATGGATTTTGTCCCACTCCTCTTTGCACATCTTCTCCAAGTCATTCAGGTTTCGAGGCTGACGTTTGGCAACTCGAACCTTCAGCTCCCTCCATAGATTTTCTATGGGATTAAGGTCTAGAGACTGGCTATGCCACTCGAGGACCTTAATGTGCTTCTTCTTGAGCCACTCCTTTGTTGCCTTGGCCGTGTGTTTTGGGTCATTGTCATGCTGGAATACCCATCCACGACCCATTTTCAATGCCCTGGCTGAGGGAATAGTAGTTCTCACCCAAGATTTGACGGTACATGGCCCTGTCCATCGTCCCTTTGATGTAGTGAATTTGTCCTGTCCCCTTAGCAGAAAAACACCCCCAAAGCATATTGTTTCCACCTCCATATTTGACGGTGGGGATGGTGTTCTTGGGGTCATAGGCAGCATTCCTTCTCCAAACACGGCGAGTTGAGTTGATGCCAAAGAGCTCAATTTTGGTCTCATCTGACCACAACACTTTCACCCAGTTGTCCTCTGAATCATTCAGATGTTCATTGGCAAACTTCAGACGGGCATGTATATGTGCTTTCTTGAGCAGGGGGACCTTGCAGGCGCTGCAGGATTTCAGTCCTTCACGGCGTAGTGTGTTACTAATTGTTTTCTTGGTGACTATGGTCCCAGCTGCCTTGAGATCATTGACAAGATCCTCCCGTGTAGTTCTGGGCTGATTCCTCACCGTTCTCATGATCATTGCAACTCCACGAGGTGAGATCTTGCATGGAGCCCCAGGCCGAGGGAGATTGACAGGTTTTTTTGTGTTTCTTCCATTTGCGAATAATCGCATCAACTGTTTGTCACCTTCTCACCAAGCTGCTTGGCAATGTTCTTGTAGCCCATTCCAGCCTTGTGTAGGTCTACAATCTTGTCCCTGACATCCTTGGAGAGCTCTTTGGTCTTGGCCACGGTGGAAAGTTTGGAATTTGATTGGTTGTTTGATGGCTTCTGTGGACAGGTGTCTTTTATACAGGTAACAAGCTGAGATTAGGAGCACTACCTTTAAGAGTGTGCTCCTAATCTCAACTGGGAGCCAGAAATCTTTCTGATTGAGAGGGGGTCAAATACTTTTACCTCATTAAAATGCAAATCAATTTTGAAAAAAATTGACATGAGTTTTTCTGGATTTTCTTGTTGTTATTCTGTCTCTCACTGTTCAAATAAACCTACCATTAAAATTATAGACATCATTTCTTTGTCAGTGGGCAAACGTACAAAATCAGCAGGTGATCAAATACTTTTTTTCCCTCACTGTAACTCTGCGTCAGTTAGATCAGGCGCGACCTTTTTCGCTTGAACCGTGCGCTTCCAGTCGGCATGCTGCTGTTGTTGTAACCTGATGCACCACGGATCTCGAATGCAAACTAGCTGGGTAACAGGCTGCACGAGATGAGGGTTTTTTTCGTTTGATTGAATGCGTGCTGCGGTATAATTGTGTCGTGATGATCGTCAGCCGCAGCATCGTCAGCCATGGTCAATCCACTGCTGGATGAATGCCTCCCCAATCCGCAGAAATATCCCACCATCCCTCGATGTGATGTAACTTGTGTGCCGCATTCTCCGGAGTTATTGTGAGACGCTCCTAAACAATAAGACGCGCTGTGTACCCAACCAGTAGTTAATAAAGTTGAACAAATACGGTCACAAACACAACGACCCCCCACGTATAACCTTAACAGATTGTTAGCGAGCACTTATGAAGGCCGTCACGGCACACGAGGGGATGGGTGGCCAGCACGACGCAGGCCGCCTTTGTCTCCCTATTGGCGATGTTTACTACACACCGCACAGGGTACTTATTTGAGGCCGAGTCGACCTGTGGGAGGCCCATGACCGGTTCAGATAATCGTCACCGGTGTTGGCCGTGAGCGGGAATCGAACTTGGGCGCCAGGTGGTTCGTAGCGCGGCGCGCTAACGGCTGCGCTAGCACGCACGCGCACAAGACGGATTGATTATAAGACGCACCGCCAACTTTTCGCTTTAAATTGGGAGTGGGACTAACGGCGCGTCTTATAATCGGCATAATACGGTAATTGTGGCTGTGTACTTCAATGTATTTAACCTCGGCTGAGGCCCGTTCACTAAGACCGATCGCCAGAGGGAGGTGGGTCTTGGGGAGTCACTGGCGTGGGTCACCAATAGCTCTTTTGATATTCGCCGATCGTGAGTTTTACGATTGGACCTGAGCGTAAGATAAGTAATATATTCAATGAAAAACATTATATAAAATGTGTGCAGGCATGTATTACAAGACGTAGTAACAATTTATCGCACGTTGAATTTTCGCGAGTTAATATATTCGGTCGTAACTATGTCTTGCGCGCTAATGGTGGGTCTATTAGAGAGAGAGAGAGGGGGCCGCAGTTGATACGAAAACAACTGTGCTTTGTTTTGGTTTTGATTTGTAGCCTTATAGCCTACGCACATCACATGTGTGCTACACACGTGCCGTGGCGGTAGGCGTGATGGTGATGGTGCAGCGGTTAGCGCCGCGCGCAACGAACCCCGCGTCCAGAGTTCGATTCCCGAACACGGCTACCCACAAAATGACGATTATCTGAACCGGTGCTGGGCCTCCCGTAGGTCGACTCGGCTTCAAATGATTACCTGATATCATCACGGGAGGGAGACAAAGAGGGCACCGGCCGTGGTGCTGGCAACCCTCCCCCTCTCGTGCGCCGTGCTGGCCTTAATAGGTGTTCGCTTAAAGCACTTGACCCAAAAGTCTATTACGGCTATACGGGGGATCTTTGATCGTATTTAAACAAAGATCCCCCTATAGCCTTAACAGACTGTAGGGGCAAGTGCTGTTAGCGAGCACCTATGAAGGCCGGAACGGTACACGAGGGGGGTGGGTGGCCAGCACCACGCCCGACCGCTTTTGTCTCCCTAGTAGCAATGTTTACACACCGCACCAGGTACTCATTTTAGGCTGAGTCGACCTAGAGGAGGCCCGGGACCGGTTCAGATAATCGTCACTGGTGTTGGCCGTGAGCGGGAATCGAACCCGTGTAACCGGGTTCATAGCGCAGCGCGCCAACCGCAACACTACCGCTCCCCACGTATTTAAACACACACATATCTTGCATATACTTGTTGAAAATATACAATAATAACCAGATTTTAATATATATTAAACGACGAGGCCTTTTTAAAGTAAAGTGCATGATATAAATGGCCCTGTATTGGATATTTAAACTGGCTTAATAAAATACGTAACGATTATCAACAGCATATTCATTCTAAGTCGTGTGTGTATACTGTATTTTGCATGCGCATTGCCTGAATGATATGCGTCACGCACGATATACGCGTGTCGTGTCGGTGTAGCCGGTGCGATCGTGTGAACGTCAGCACAGGGGATACAAAGGCGGCCGAGCGGGGAGTTTCGTCCCCTTTTGTGGTGCTGTTCCGGCCTTCACAGGGCGTCTTATTCGAGAGCAGCACTTTGAACCCAACAGTCTGCTCAAGCTATACACGTGCAGTGGCGTGCAGCGTTGTCCCTGCGTTTGTTTGCCCGGATCTCTCAGTCCGTCTGTCAGTCCCTCTTGCACATGATATCACGTATCAACAGCCATCACCGGCGCTAATAATAATAATAAAAAAATAATAATTGCGAAACTGCAGATGGTGAAAACAAATTCTCGCAGGCATTGTGGGGGAGGGGGGGGGGGCTGCGGGGGGGGGGGGATAGGTAGGTCTGAGAGCTGGATTCTGTAACAAATGATGTTTTCATCGCTGATACGGCAACAGGGAGGAGGAGGAGGAGAGAGAGAGGGAGGAGGAGATAGGAAGCGAGAGGGAGAGAGAGGGAGGGAGAGAGAGAGATTCGCTCTCGTATCGACAGAGAGACGCGGAGTCTTTGTGTTCGCCGGAGCAAAAAAAAAATCATGTTCATCCCTAATGCTGTCCACAAGAGCCGCGCTCATGCACAGACTCGTTTCGGGTAAACACACAATCATCCACTGATAAGGCTCTCACTGATCGTTGTCAAATCCACTGCTGGATCGAAGTCTACATATACCCCCCCCCCACCTTCCACACCCCACCTAAGCCGTGTCGCTTTATTGGAGGTTGCTTCGCCATACTTCACCACGCTGGTTCACTGCGCGGGACGTTCAGGCGGTGGGAGGAGGGAGTGGTGGTTCAGATTTCACTCACCACTGATTTTAGCCGCGGGATTCGGGAATCGAACTCGCGTGGTTATTTGTGTGTGTGTGGTGTGTGTGTGTGGGGGGGGGGGGGTTGTTGTGAGTCTGTGTTCCAACCTATTTAATGCACACATTTTGTTGATATCATCAAGATCGTTTATCCGGGAAGTATACAAACGTATGTTACGTTACTAATCGAGTACTTGTAGGTGTATCGGATGAACGTCAAAGTGCCTAGCTAAGCATCGAGGTGTGGTGCCAGTGCTGTTAGCGAGCACCTATTAAGACAGCGGGGGTGGTGGTTTGCAGAGTCACGCCCGGCCGCCTTTGCCTTCCCAACGATTATATTTACACACCGCGTTATGCGTTAATTCAAGGGTTGAGTCTACCTAGGGGAGTCCCAGGACTGGTTCGGACACTTTAATCGTTACAAGTATTTGTCGGCCGTCGTCGGGAATCGAATCGATGTGGCAAGGTCTTGTGTGTCGCGCAGTGCGCGAGTGACACACACACACGTACAAAGACAAAGATTCCCCGTGTAGCCTTGGCAGACTGTTGAGCCAAGTGCCGTTTTCGAGCATCCTAATGAAAGCCGGCACGGCACACGAGGGGGTGGGTGGCCAACACCACGTCCGGCCGCCTTTGTCTCCCCAGTGGCGATGTTCGCACATCGCACCAGATACTCATTTTGGGCTGAGTCGACCCGGGGGAAGGGCCCAGGACTGATAATTGATTACCTTTTGAGCCCGGATCTCAACCTCGGAATCGAACTGGGGTTGCCCGGTGATTCTGGAAAGACAAAGGCATCATAAAACCGCGCGCACACACACACACACACACTTTAACATACACACATGAACGTACCGACATACACAAACGTACAAATGCACACAGACACTATCATTGCTTTCTTTTGTGTGTCTGCACGTTCACGTGTGCCCTTTGTGTATGTTTATGAATATATACGCATATACGGAACACTTAAACACACTGTTAGTTTTGTATCGTCGCATGCATGTATATGTATTTATGTCCACATTGGCAGACGCATACTCTCCTCGTTATATATATTTATCTGCGTGTGAAATTATAAAGATTCCGCCTTAAATGAGTACCCCGGTGCCGGTGTGTAAACATTGCCACGAGGGAGACAAAGGCGGCCGGGCGTGGTGTTGGCCAACCACCCCCTCGTGTGCCGTGCCGGCCTTCATAGGTGCTACTCGCTAACATCACTTGGCCCTACAGTCTGTCAAGGCTATACGTCTATATATATAAACACATCCATATATAGTCAACGGACACACGTAAAGAAAGACATACACGCATCAATATGTACATATATAAACACACGTATATGCACATTTATATACATATACGCACACGAGCACACGAAGATAAACATCTGTATAAATGCATTACGTCTATGCGAACATTAATAAATTAGCATAATATACAAAACATACAGACACATACATGCACACGCACAAAATGCGTGTGTGTGCATGTCTTTGTGTGTGTTTATTAATACACGTACGCGTTTTTAACAGGCATGTTATTCAACATACATGCTTGTGTGTTAATGAAATATACATGTCTGCGTGTACATTCATTGTGTGTGTGTACTTTTTTGCGCGTGTGTTAATATACACGTAGAAATATATCCACAATCGATATCGAGTGCGTAAATATACGTATCAGTCTATTAAAGGCTATACGGGGGATCTTTGTCTTCGCTTGCACGTGTATGTTAATGCATGTGTATTTCTCTTGTCTGTGTACGGGGGGTATTTGTATTTGTTTTACTTCGTTACGTGTGTATGGGTTTTTTTTACTTGTTTTAATATACCTACAGATACAAACATTATTATTATTAACACACACATAGACAAAGACGCACACACATAAACTAATATACAAACAAACACACACACGCGCACCCATCTCTATTCATCGCTCGTGGATTACCATTGATTTTTATTCTGTCTATTATTATTATTGCAGAACAGTTCATTCCGTGTTGGGAGAGCGGCGGTGTTAAGGGATAAGAGAGCCGTGGGTAAACCCCTTCTTCTTCTTCTTCACTGCTGCCTGTCGATTCTATCGATTCCGACAACAAAACAACCCCCCCACCCCCAAAAAAAATCAAGATTTGGGGAATAAAGGAGGAGGAGGTGGAGGCGGTGGTGGAGAATGGAGGGGACTTTAATGCTCGAGGTTTAGCATTGATTCCACGTGGGTTAAGGGAGCACGCGTCCCCTTGCCGGATGAGGTGTGCGGCTGTGGCACGATAGTGGGGAGAGAGGGAGCCGCTAACTGGCGAATGGAGCAGGTGCACAGCACGTTGAGGAAGGGCCGCGGCGGTGGCTGCAATGAATGGACCCGCGCCTGAGTTCGACTCCATCTCGCTCTATTCACCCAGCAGCACACGTGGGTGT
The DNA here is from genome assembly GCF_048934315.1 of Petromyzon marinus. NCBI lineage: Eukaryota > Metazoa > Chordata > Hyperoartia > Petromyzontiformes > Petromyzontidae > Petromyzon > Petromyzon marinus. The sequence continues at coordinate 10,219,805 of NC_133706.1, read as the reverse complement.
ACACCCACTCGTAGCCTGCGGGCGTGTCGCGTGTGGTGGGGTAAAGCGTGGGTACGGCCTCGCTCCTCCTAACTAGTTCAGTGAACGCGGAGGAGGAGGACAGATAGCCTCGTTGCGTCCCTTCAAACGGCAACGGAACTGTCAAACCTCTGAAACACAGACTGCACATACATACAGTCTATAACGGACATCGCATTGCTGTGAATGCACCGTGGCATCGCGTCGATCAGAGGACGTGGCATTGTCATCACTTCGCCACGGTCAATCGGCTGCTGGATAGGGGCCTTCCCGAGCAGCCGTCACCTCTCGAACGCCGATCCCGCGATGTTCGTAACCCATCGAGCGGCGCCTTGGCTCCAACCCACGAGGTCCTAGACGACTCCGCTAGACGAGCACCCGTGTACGCGCGTGCGTTCGAGAGGAGCCGTCAGAGTAATCGCGCGCAGCCCCTTCGGCAATCCGCCCGCGCCGCGTCGGCTCAACGAGGTGTCCATAAATATTTCGGGATAAATACACATTGACGATTCTTCTGAGGGTTTTGTGCGCCACCATAATTCAACCGCGCGCCCCTCGGCGCAAGGCAGGCGCGCGGTGTTCCTCGACGCAAAACAAGAAACACTCGCGGCATCAGCCCGCGTGTCCTGTTGCACGGACATCGCCGCGACCGTGGTGGATGAGCGTGATGCAAAGAGCCAAAGTAACTGCCTCTGTGTACGCTAGGCTATGGTTTAGCATGTACAGGGCTACTGCATGTGTATGGTAGAATATATACACAAACTCAGTTCGACATACACACGTACATGCTCCAAGACGTCTGAGTGACGGTCGCGGTAGTCTGGGAGATTCCAGTTGTAATCTGAGTGTCCCCAGTAGGCAGCACCAATGGTCTGGCGGTATGAACGGGAGTCCCTGCAGCGATTGTGGCCCCAGTAGCATTCCAAGTGGGCTGAGTCCGAGTTGAATCTGCGTGGGAGGAGGGGGCGGGGGGCGCAATTGGTTAGCGCGTCCACTGGTCCGGGTGGCGACCCGAGTTCGATTCCCGCCGACGGCTACAAATGTCAAGCGGCGATTATCTGAACGAGGTCGACTCAGCCTTACACGACTGCGGCGTGTAAACAGCGCCGGGGGAGAGACAAATACGGCCGAGTTAGGTGGTGTGGTCCTGCCCACACCAAAGACAAAGATCTCCCGTATAGCCTATACAGACTTGGGGCAAGTGCTGTTAGCGAGCACCTGTGAAGGGCGGCACGGCACGCATGGGGGTGGGTGGCCAACACCACGCCCGGCCGCCTTTGTCTTCCTTAGTGGCGATTACACACCGCACCAGGTACTCATTTGAGGCTGAGTCAATCGAGGGGAGGCCCAGGACCGGTTCAGATAATCGTCACCGGTGTTGGCTGCGAGCGGGAATCGAACCCGGGTCGCCGGGTGGGTTCGTAGCGCAGCGTAGCGCTAACCGCTACACCACCGCTCCCCACACCACACATACACACGCCTCGTTGGTGCCGTGCTGCTATTCGTTAGGTTCTCGTTAACAGAACTTTCCCAGCAACGGGCCCGCTAGTTAGGGGTTACACACTGAAGGGAGGCGTCTTTGTCTTTGCGGGAATAATTTTTTTTTAATTTGTTCTCAAAACTTTTTGACTGTCACGTCCAAGTTACGAGTGCGGCATTGCGCGCTAATGGGCGCCCCCGACGCAGCATCCCCCGCCCATCCGTGAGCCCCGGAAGAGTCTAGATGCTCGTGAGTTTGGGGGGGGCGGGGGGGGGGCTCACGGTATAAGTGGTGGGCGGGCGGGGGGGTAGTGGGCCGGTTTGATGAAGTTTCTGGGAGTTACTAGATTCGCGTGTCCGTGTGTCCGTGTGGAGCGGCCGTGGGTAGCAGCAGCGGCAGTCGCTTCGTTACCATTTCCCCGGATGCGCCAATTTCCATTATTCATGACCCGCCATTGCGGTGACATTTCCAAGTTTATTGGAAACTGTCAGAAAATATCATCGCGATACACAAACATTTGACAGCGAAAGTTCTGTGATGTATAATTAAAGAGCACATATATTCCTCTCTCTCTCTCTCTCCCCTGTTCTCTGGCGTCCGTTAAGGCTACACGTATGAATATATGAATGTATGCACATCGAGTTATATACATAACGCTGAATTTGAATACACGGTCAGAAATTAGTGTCATTCATTCTCCTGAATATATATGTATTTGTGAAAGCGACAAAATTGTCGGACACAATAGAGACGGCCACTCTATCATGAAGAAAGGCCCGTTACACGAAACGTCGCCCGTTTTAACAATATTTGTTTCGATCTTTGAGCAGTGTTGGTCGACTTTATTTAGTTTTTGTTTTAAACCACGTGCTCTGTGCAGATTTGTCGATGCGGTACTTCTTTCTAAAACGCCATGTACATTTATACAAATCCGTGTGGATTTGTCTATCTTTTATTTTCGGACGGTGCCCGTGAATTTGTCAACAGCACTTTTTTTTACATAGCTTTTGTAAAAGAAAAATAATAACTTCAAAGAAAATACACGAACATTCTTGTGTGAATCCACTGCTGGATGGTTATCTGACCATACTTTAGCGCTGGTTGGTGCGGGTTGTGTGTATATACATGGAGGTTGATTGGCCGAACCGTCAAAAACTGATATTGTTCTTAATGGCTGAACACAACATTATTGTTGTTGTATGTACCGAACTGGTTAATTTTAAATTTCTAAGTGTGTGTGTGTGCTTAGCTCAGTAAGTATAGGTACTCGATAACAGCACTTGCCCCAACAGTCTCTACCACGATCGAGTGACCTTTTCCTTTTGTGCAAGTTTTTGCTATCAGACACTCAATGCAATTATCAGTGTCTGTGCATGGAACGCGCTGTGCGTGCGCATGTGAGAATATTTATACGGATGCAGGAGCGGTAGCGCAGTGGTCTAGGTCACTGCGCTATGAGCCCGGAGACTCGAGTTCGATTCCCGCTCACGACCAATAGCGGTGAGTGCCTGGTGCAGTGTGTCAAACATCGCCACGAGGGAGACAAAGGCGACCGGGCGTGGTGCTGGCTACCCCTCCCCCTTGTGTGTCGTTTCGGTCTTAATAGGTGCTCCCTAACAGCAATTGCCCCAAAATAGTATTAAGGATACAGGGAGGTATTTGCATTTATGCGTATACAAGTATGTATATATTCATGTATGTGTGTGTATTTGTTGAAGGTCAACCGACCGAAACGGCGACTTATTTAATTATTATTTTAAATAAAAAACGGGTTGTATTTAAATTAAATTACTTTTCGTTGTGCCTGTGTGTATGTGTGCGAAAATATGTATTGAGGGTGTGTGTAAGTCTATATGTGTGCGTACGTTTTATTTTTTAGTAAATTCGGTATGCCATGCATATGTATTTGTCTGGGGATAGTGGGAAGCGGTGGTGTAGCGCTTAGCGCACTGTGCTACGAACCCGGCGACCCGAGTTCGATTCCCACTCACGACCAACATCGGTGACGATTATCTGAACAAGTCCTGGAGCCTTGCACCCTAGGTCGACTCAGCCTTTTTATGAATACCTTGTGCATTACATAGTAGTGAACATCAGCACTAGGGGTGCAAAGAGAGACCAGGCGTGTACTGTGCCGGCCTTCATAGGTGCTCGTTAACAGCAGTCTGTTCAAGGCTATATGGGGAATCTTTGTCTTTATATGCATGTGTATGTATGTATATATAATATGTATATTTCCCTGTGTTCAATCAGCTCGGGAAACGCACGTGTTTTGATGTAATATTGTTAGAGATTGCACGTTATGTATACAAGCAGTGTGTGAATATATAACATTCTTTGTTCTTAAGGTCGGTATCCCGAAACGTCGATATCTACATTTCCTCTAAATTACACTAAAAACAAAACGCGTATTCATATTTCGGATTACCTTGCTATGCTGACGCATGGAAGTACCCTGTATATCTTGACTTAAAGCTTTCGTGACTGCAGGAATTCATATTCTTTGGGTCTTTCGGTAAAGTCACATAGATAGGTTCAAAGAAAATAACAAAAAATCTACGTGACTTTACCGAAAGACCCAAAGAATACCCTATATATGTGTGTACGTATATATGTGTGTGTGTGTTTGCGCGTATGTGTGTGTGTATCTATGAATGTGAAAAATTGCCTGAATCGGTCCTGGGTCCTCCCCTAGGTCGGTTTCGGCCTCAAATAAGTACCTGGTGCGGTGCTTAAACATCGCCAATAGAGAGACGAAGGCGGCCGGGCGTGGTTCAGGTCACCTGCCCCTTGTGTGTCGTGCCGGCCCTAATTGGTTACACTCACAAACTGCACCTGCCCCAACAGTCTGTTAAAAGCTATAGAGGGGATCTTTATCTTTTTGCGTGAATATATATTCTGTATACTACGTATTATATAGTATTTGTATGTATTTGTGTATATCTACGTACTGTAAATATTTACGCGTATGCAGTTGTGTTGTTGGGCCTAACAGTGCGATGCTCAGCGCCCTGCGCTACAAATCCGACAAACGCGAGTTCGAATCCCGCTCACGGCCAACTTCGGTGACGTATATCTGAACCGGTCCTGGGCATTTCCCAGGTCTACTCCGCCTTAAACGAATAACCCTGTGCGGTGAATAAAGAGCAGCGCTGGGGAGAGATACAAAGGCGGTCGGGCGTGGTGCTAGCTGAACCCCCAATCGTTGCCGTGTTTCCTTTATGGGTGCTCGCAAACAATACTTGGCCCAGCAGTCAAATTAAACTATGGGCGGTGTGAGGATCTTTGTATATGTATGTATATATATGTATGTCCCTGTGCCTAATGTATTATAATCCATGTACATATCAAGCGTTGCTGAGTGTGAGGTTACAACGCAGGCACTGTACAGGGTGAGGTGGTCATAAGCCCCGCCGAGAGTGCTGTCCATGGTACCTATCGCGGGAAGAGCCACACACGCGCAGGCAAGGCTACCGGACAATAACAAAGTAACATTCCAGGGTTACTAGCTGGTTTCGGGGCTACGCTTGGGCTGTGCAGGATGCATCATAGCCGCACAGTTGTCTACAGCCGCAAGCAAGCCCTGTCTGTGGTGTCGTGAACACGAGTGTGAACGCGTGTTGTGTGGCGTCTGCGCCCACGCGCCCACACAGGCGTTGTTAACCGAGATATGTCGATGCGATATAGTAGCGAATGCGCGCTGTTACTGGGACATCGCGTTGGACTTTATGTGTATGTATGCATTTAAATTATATGCATATATAATCACGGTTGCTGAGCACAGACCCAAAGGCACACAACGCCAAGCAGCCAGCGACGAACAACATTATTACAGTTTAAAGAGATTATAGTGTTCCCTTCACAGCGCTTTGTTGTGCACTATTTGAGTACTGTATTTCCATTGCTGCTGCTGCAGGAGCTATTGTAGAAGATCAATTATGCAGAGACATTCAACGCAGAGGACCCCCGCGTAAGCGACTAACCGCCCTGCACCGAGAGAGAGAGAGAAAGAGAGCGTGAGAGAGAAACAGATAAACATCGATTCCTAAAGCAATATCCTCACATCGCACACACATCGATTCAATAATCCAATACGCCAGTCGCGTTTAAAGATTGTTTATTCCCCCCCCCACCCCCCATCCTCTTTTTGTTGTTGTTGTAACATTACTCCGCGGCATACATCTGAGTTTGAGTGAACCTGCACAGTCGCTGTTGGCAATAGCTGAAAGCCACGTGTTTGGATTACAATTCAAATGTGGCCAGCATTTCACCCAGGAACATAAATGCTCGAGTTTACATCCTCGTCTCGCTGTTGTTTTGGGAAATGCGATCGAGTGGATCAATGCCGCTAATGTGAGCCACGTGGGTTTGAGCTCGGGGCCCGGTTTACGTTAGTCGCTGAAAGATGTGTAACAATTCAATATTTCCTCTCGACAATGCACACATCTCCTTCGTAAATGGAAAATGTAATACAAGCCACAGCAGTGCGAGTGTGGCCATGCAACCGAAACGATGGACCGTATAGTAAACCCAACGTAGTATACCGCTCCTTCAACGGACGGGGGCTCTGTGTGAATGGAGCCTAGATCCGCACACAAAGGCAAATATCCCCCGTTATACTGCTAGAGCAAGTGCTGTTAGCGAGCTTCTTTGAAGGCCGGCACGGAACACGAGGGGGTGGTGGGTGGCCAGAGCCACACCCGGCCGCCTTTGTCTCCCTAGTGGCGACGTTTACCCACCGCACCAGGTACTCATTTGGGGCTGAGTCGACTTAGGGGATGGTGATTGGTTTTGGCCGTAAGCGGGAATCGAACTCGTGTCGCCGGGTTCGAAGCGCTTCGCGCTAACCGTTGCACTACCGACCCACAACACACCCGCGTGCACATACGGCGCGCACACGCGGGGACAGGGCGCACACAGAGCGGGAGGGCGAGAGGGGGGCTTTGTGTGGAAAAGGGGCTTTTTTGGGCCAGAGAAACTGACGCTCACATTCCACTTGACTTGGTCCACAGTTCCTGGGGCCGGAGAGGGCAGAGCCCCCTCGCGCTAAGCACGCAATTAAAATGGTTATCAAACAGAGGCAAGAGGAGCCAGACGAGAATTTACATTCAAGAGTGGACAGCGAACAAAACAAAAACAACACACGGGCCCTATGTCCTCTGTCGCCTTTCTTCCCTCCGTATAATTCCTGATTATTTATCTCTCGTCTCATCTGTCTCCCGCCACCCCGGTTTGAGTGCTCTCCCCCACCGCGCTCCCCCCCCCCCTAAAGTGTTTTTTTGTTTCGTTTCATCCGCTTAGTTTCTGCAGTTCTGCAGTTTGCGTCTCTATGAACGCCGTCTTATATGCACGCTTTCTTCATTATTAGCTATATTATCTTTCAACTCGCTCCCCTCCCTCTCTTTCTCTCACCCTCTCATAATCCTTCATTTGTGTATATATGTATATATCTCTCGTCTCTCTCCCTGTCGCTTGGCTTGTCGTTTGAGTGTTCCCCTCTAACTTGTTTAGATTTATTCTAATTGTTACTTAGCTTCTGGGATTCTTTCCAGTGAACTTAACCCCCCCTCCCACCCCCTTCGTTCGCCTGATATTCGTTCTCGATTAATTTAGCTCCCCCCTTTCTACCTGCCTCTTGCTCCCTCTGGATTAAATTCCATTCTTAAATTTAAATCATTTCTCAATTGTTTGAATGAGCTTAAGGCTCCGGTATGTTTTTTTGTTACTATTATATGACCACGTCTGTTATATATATATGCATATGTTCGTTGTGGTATAATGTTGCTTTAGGTTTGTTCTTGTAAGCACATTATCAAACAACTGAATCAAGCATTTGGTAATGATGATGCTGCTGCGTTGGCGTTGGTGAAAAAGTAAAATTTTACGTTAACAAATTCAACACACTCGTCCACAACACTGTCGCCTTAAAATATTTTTTAAAAATGTGTCATCAGCCACGGCCCAGGCTATGACCATGATTCATATGGCATCAAGAAGTGGGCCGTTGCCCGATGCGAATAACTCGTGTGCGAGTTAAATAAGTTCCAATAAAAAGTGGGTATTTTTATAAGTTGCTATTATTAATTTTTTAACGGTGCTTTTATTTATTTTTTCTGTCCAACAGAGATTCACGCACGCACAGTTAATAAATAATTCACCCAGGAAACGAGCTAAAGATATGGCGATTGATGATGTGTTGTACGGGTGTTGTTGCTTAGTTCACATGCGATAGATTGCATCTTATCCGCTCATAGTTTATTTATTTCTTTTTCAACCAATTACAGTTCACGTTTTACCAAAAACCCTCCAAATGCAAACACACAAACGGTGTTACTAATGGCAACGTGTTAGATGCCACGTGTCCGTTATCATTACAATGCTCGTACATGCACGAGTTTATAATTTTGTTGTGTATTTACGAACCAATCCATTCAACAAAGAAACTCACACACACGCGGTGTGTATCTGTGTGTGTGTGAGTTTCTGAATTGGTAATTCGTTAATATACAACAACAATATTATCGTGCGTGTACGGGCATTGTATTGATAACGGTCACGTGGAATCTAACACGCGTGCCGTTAGCACTCACCCGTGAGCAACTCGTAAATTCCGCGATGCATTTCCCCAATGCTTCCGTGTCATAAGTTACGAACGAGTTGGTAATTTTCACCATAAATTTGAATCTCATGTCAATGTTCGTTGCACTTGAGCACTGAATAATCTCTGATCTTCTCTGGTACTTTGCATTCTATCGACGAAAACTCGTTGCCAAATGTCCCTTGATAGTATTGTCATACAGGACTTGATAGTCATCATACATTCGTTACAAATGGTCTGTGCCGCAAGTTTCCTGGCTGCTGGCTAGGCACCTCTCCACCCCAACACTAACTCTGTTGTCATTGGCTGCGGGTCGCTTTTATTTTAAAAAAACCTAGCTGGGTAACTGGCTAAACGAAATTTTCAGTGGAACAAATAAACGTTACATTGAAACGGCAGGAGTTCAAAAGACATTTAATAATAAGTAGCGACACTGAAAAGGTGACAGTAACGAATGCAGAAAACTGACCACGGTTCATTTGTTATGTATCTATGTTGAACTTCTTTCGCACCGTACGTAGCCAACCATGCTAATCGGAGGTGCGGGGAAGGACATAAAATCAAACGCACAAAGCATTTCTACAGAAATGAGTTTTCCGTTTAATAAGGACTCCACACGGGAGGCGAATCTCTCGGTTCACTGGCGATAGGGATCGTGTGAGTGCGTGTGTGCGTGTGTGTGCGTGTGTGCGTTTGTGTGTGTGTGCGTGTGTGTGCGTGTGTGCGTGTGTACGTGCGTGCGCTCACGTGTTGAGCGCGGACTCTCAGGGCGAGGTGTAGAACCTCGGGGTGACTCTGCCCTCGTGAGTGCAGTGACCGCAATCAACCTCGTCCGGCCGTCGCTTTGTAGTTTACATCTCGAGCTGGGTCCGACACACAGCAGCGAACCCCCCCCCCCCACCCCCCACCAACTCCACTCCCTCGTACATCTCCTGCTAGAGCACCGTGGGGACCTCGTGGTCACGGGACGAAGAAGATGGTCACAAGATCTCCGCTCGCTGTTGACTTCTTCACACACACAAACACGCCTCGCCACCTCGAACCAGTCGCCACCTCCTCCTCCTCACCCCCCCCCCCCCCCCAATACGTCTGTGTAAATGTAACGCATGCTGTAACATTTGCTCAATAAAGCAGAAATAATAAAGAACATCCCTGTGTCTGGTTTAAAATATTTGCGTGGAAGTTTTAGTCTTCCTGACACCCGAAGCACATTATCTTGTTGCACGTGTTGTGCGTGTGGCTGTGTGTTGTGTGTGGGGAGCGGTGGTGTAGCGTCTAACGCGCTGCGCTACGAACCCGGCGACTCGGGTTTGATTACCGCTCACGGGCCAACACCAGTGACGATTATCTGAACCGGTCCTGGGCCTCCCCTAGGTTGACTCGGCATCAAGTGAGTACCTGGTGCGGTGTGTAAAAATCGCCGCTATGGAGACTAATGTGGCCGGGCGTGGTTCCGGCCACCCTTTTCCTCGTGTGCCCCAAAAATTGTGAGGCTATACTGGGGATCTTTGCGTGGCTCATGGGAGTTTGTGAAAGTGGCAGACCATGCACGGGTGTGTGAGCCTTGATTCGTAAGCGCACGCAGCTGAGATCGACCATCCAGTTGAGCCAATTTAAATCTCGAGGCAAGCGGGGCCGACGCGTGATCGAAAATTCGTCTTCATCGCCGCTCATTATACCTGCCCGTTGTTGTTCACCTGCCCAGTCGCCTGGACACCCAACCGGTGGAGAACGCTTCACTCTAAGTCGCACGCCCCGTCTCTGCTAAGCCACCGAGTAGGTTTGCTTCGAAAACGAACGACAACCAAGTTTGGCATTGAGCTACCACCACGTGGTCTCACCCCCCCAAAAAAGAATACATCGATCATCCTAGATGGCTACGGAAACAACACGTTATAAGTTTGGGTTGGTTTATGTTGGCACGGGTAAAACCCCATTGGGCAATTAATGTTCGTTTTTTCGACCTGCTGGCCCCCATCGTAGAAACCTGGATTACAACAGCAACAACAGCAACAACAGCAACTACAGAAAACAAACACGCGAACATAATCAATCCAAAAGCCACTGCACATGGTCACGTTCCGAATTGCAAGGTCGTGCATCGACATCATGGCGTAACCATTACGAATAATTAATACAACGAGGCTGGTAGAACGCAACACGTACACAAAGTATCGGGTGCAAAGCGGCAACCGAGGTCATGATGATGCTGTAAACAATGTGAACATTTATGCCTGCACAGCGTCACTCTGTTGCGTTGCGTGGTTGGCATGTGGCCTGGTGCAAGGCGTGCTGTTGTAACATTCTGAACCCGTGCCCCTACTGGACATCTCTGATAAAGAGCTTCACAGCTCATCGGATTCCTCCGGTCTAAATACAGATTCCGATTCCGTGATGCTGTCGGTCCCCCCTCCCACTTCTTTGCAACTGCTCCCTCCCTCGCCCCCTCTCTCCGTAACCCTGAGGCTGAGGCCCCACCGGGGCCCGTGGGGGTCCCCTGTGCAGGTGGTACCGCCTGCACACGCGATAGCCCCCGCCACTGACCGAACACTCAGCGAGCTTTAGTGTGGCTCCACGAGCCTCTTTGAAATAACACTGCAATTCTTTGGTAGCCTCTTAGTCTGACTATACGAACGGTTAACGCTGAACCCAGTAGGCTGGAATGGCCCCTGGCTTCAAATAATGAAAGAGGTAGGGCTGCCTAAAACAAATGTCTCCCCTCTCTTCGTAACCGGGTGCGGTTGCACCGCCTGCACACTCGCTCGATAGTTGCCCCAACTGAGCGTGGAGTCTGTTCAAGGGCACGCGTCGTGCAATGCACTTCACCTGCGAGGCAGACACAGCCCTGATCTCGCAAACGTTTGCAAGGCGCATCCATGCTCTGTCACTGTCACGCGACCGCTACGTGACACCCGGAGTCCGTCACGGGCGGGAGGCGACGCTGCTCGTGGTGCCAACCAAACGCCTCCTTACGCGGTGCCCAACATCGTGGAAGCCGCTGTGGGGACGATTCTTCCAGAAGGTGCCACTGTCTGCCACGTGGTGGTGGTGAGTCGACTCAAAGCTGGTAAGAGTTTAAACCACCCTCAAGTGGCGTCTGAGCTCGTCTTGGGCCTTTGCCATACAGCTTTCGTAATTGATGTTATTCGATATTAAACTATTTATATTTTCCAGGTAAGGCCAACTGAGCTATGTAGCTCTTTTTCAGAAGCGACCTGGCCATAAATGATAGCCCAACAAAGTGGCTTATCAAGTAAACTCCAAATATACAGGCGTCAAGGTCAGGATCGAACCCACGACCTCCTGTACACCAGACAAGGTAGTTAACATCTTGCCACCGAGATATATATCTCTTGAGGCAGGCGGACGCGTTCAAACAATACACTATCCTATTTCAAGTGGGAGGGGACAGATGGAAGTCTGCTTATTTAATGTATTTTGCAATCCATAACGCTCCACAGGGAGGAGCGGTGGCACTGTGGATAGCGCACTGCACTATGATTTCGGCCACCTGGGTCCGGATTCTCTTCCCGGCAACGCCCGACATCATTGGCGAGTGATATCTGACCCGATTCTGGGCACACCCCACCCGTTCACCCAACCCGCCCTGAGGGTGAACGGGTGGTGCGTGAAGTATGGTCAAACAACCCTCCGTGGCAGACTCATTTCTTTCGATTGAAAACGCATTTATTTTAGAAGAGCTTTTTGGGTTTGTTGTCCTCTCCCCCCGCACCTCCGATTAGCATGGTTGGCTACGTCAAGTGCGAAAGAAGTTCAATATACATTCACTCTAAGTTTTTTTTTTAGTAAAAACTCACCCTCACTAAAGAGGGAATCGCACTACTTTACAGCATAACTTAAACAAAGGTACTTTCTACCGATAACATCGAGACACATGAAAATATAAAAATGCCGTATGTAGGCATGAAGGCCTCCCATGCCTGCATAGGGCATAGCGAGGCCTCCACCCAGTAGTGGATTAACAAAGAGCAGAGGATCAGTGCCTTGCGCACAAATCGCATCTCAGCGGCTGCTGCTGGTTTTTTTTGGTTCGTTCCTTTGCAGAACATCGTCGTTGTCCACGGCACGTGATGGCATCGCAATCAACCAATGGGAGGCCGCTGGACGTGGTGCAGGGGCCCGCTGGACGTGATCACGTGACCGGGCTTTGTCAGGCCAAGGTGACCTACGCGGCCAGCTGATACCTTCACCCCCACCCCCCCCTCGTCAACCCCCTTCCCCACCTACGGAGTCCCAGCTCCCTCCCTCTCTCACACCGCGTCCCCTTGACCAACCGTCCCGGAAAACACCGTAATGGCGGTAATGACATCAAATAACAATCGACACACACACAAACCTCAACGCATACTTTACTAAAACTGTGCGGCCTGAAAATAAAAATAAATGCATACAATAGGTGACGTTGCAGGCACTGGCAGTCCTTTTCAGCACATGCACATTTTTTTTATGGAACTGTGAAGAAGGGTTATTTCCCCGAAACGGTCGCACGCTACATAATTAATTTTAAGAACTCACATCGCAATTGACGATTGTGTTCAGGTTTTGTCGTTAGTCGTGTTTGCGCATGACTGCGAACGCGAAGCATCGCCATATAGTGTGAATTCGTAAAAATCGCATTTATGCTGAGCCCACATCGTAACGAAACGTCATCAGTCGAAAGTGTTGTTTATTCTAAGGGAACCCCGTGGTGGCTGCCTTTCCTGTGCGGCGCATGATGACTGGGCACGGGCGTGCAAGTGGACTCTAGTTCATAACACAGGTCTTTTGGGGTTAGATCGCGTAAATATAAATGTGTCGTGAAACCCGCCACCACCCGACACAGCCAATTAGCAAGGCTCTAATCGGCAGGTAGCCGACGACGATTTGCCGCTTTGTGCCATTCCAAGTTCATAATTCCAGACAACGTGTGGATCTGCAAGCTACTGCTGTTATTATTGTTATTGTTGTGTAAATTGTCGATCAAGGGAGATCGCGTCCAGGTTACATGACTCGGTGCTCCCCACGTTTTGTGGGGGAGAACATGCCAATTCGTCACTAGTACCAGTCTGGCAAGTGTTGTGGCTTGAATTTCGATTTAAAGCTTTCGTGACTGCAGGGATTAATATTCTTGGTTCTTTCGGTAAAGTCACGTAGAAGGGAAAATAAAATAATAATAAAATAAACATGTTATTTTATTTTTATTTTTCCCTTCTACGTGACTTTACCGAAAGAACCAAGAATATGTTGTGGCTTAGCTTAGCTCTCCAAGCAACAACATTTACAATCTGGTACTCAGATTGTAAATGTTGTGGCTTGGCTCTCCAACACACCAGTGTGCTGTACTAGTGACTAATTGCCATGTTCTGTTTACGTGACAACCCTTACTAGTCGGTTGTGTCGGGTGGTGGCGGGTTTTAACAAAATAACCCCCAAAAAAACCCTCTATTATATCACTTTTCTTGCAACGTTTTTGTTTAAGTGTGACTTTGTTATTACTATTATCATTAAATAATCTACACACGTGTGTGGATGATGACGTCTGCGGTCCGCGCGGCCCTTGGAAAGATTTCTTCTGAGCTCAATGGGCTTTACCGGAGAAATACACTTCTGATTTGGATTCTAGCGGCATGCATTTTTATATTGTGAAAGCTGTGTTCGGTGGTGAAATGAATTACGTTAAAGGAAAATACTGCAAAATGTTGTAACGAATTTTTTTTATTTATGTAATGCAATAAACAATGATCGTACAAAAAGTGTAATATTGTGTTAATGATTGAATTGGCGTTATTGTGCGTGTTGTCGTACGACACAGCATGCGGTTATTTGTTTGTTATGAATTTAATATATTATTAGTAAATTATTATTTTGAGTCCAAATTGGCTCATCTCCCGCGAAAACCTTCGTCTTTATTTGTTCGTGGCATTCAGAAGCTGAGCACAAACCCACGATGATTCAGCGAATACAAAATAAAGAGCGCATTTCTGCATCGCGTTGCTTTGTTGTTGCTGTCCCCGTCTCTCGTCGTTATTGCTGAAAGTATGACAGCACGCGCAGAGGTGGGACACACATTCGGTCACGTAAATATTCTTCACATATTCACGATACATGTGAATGATATAGCCAAGGTACTAAACAACGCACGTTGTTTAAATAAATACACATTTAACAGGCATGAACAAATATATATTTTCTATAAAATGCTCTATTTTGTGATCATCATTATTATTCAAATCACTTCCAGGGATCTCAGTGGTAGCTCTTGATATCCGTTTCCGCGAGCCGTCCACGGGTTGCTGTTGTTGGTGTTCTTGCAATGCTGGATGGCAAAAAATCCGAGTGGCACCTCGCCTTGCCTTGCTGTGACGCAGATGGTACAAACAGAATCATACTTGGGACGAAAATAAGATTGTAAAAAAAAGAAAGTTGGTACAGAGTTGTGTTTTATTTTATTCGTGAAAAAAATCATGAATGCCCGCGTAAAAATGCGCCTATATTAATGGATAAGTGACAGAGTCGTATTTACGTTATGGATATCGTAATGAACACCAAGCTTCATTGCAACAACAACAGCAATGAGGGAACACAACGTAAGTTAAATATAAACAGTTTTTTTAATGCTTTACATTTTGCAAACGAAATTCACGACAGGTCACAGAGAGGGCGAGCGTCCGTGTCGTGTGTATCGGCTCATATTAGTGAAACGTACCTTTTGAAAATGTTGAGTTACGCGTTGTTCGATATGAACAGACTGTTGGGGCAAGTGCCGTTAGCGAGTAGCACCTCTGAAGGCCGGCACGGCACACGACGGGGCTGGTTGGCTAACACCACGCCCGGCCGCCTTTGCCTCCCCAGTGTTGACGTTTACACACCACACCGAGTACTCATTTGAGGCTGAGTCGACCTTGGGGAGGCCCATGACAGGTTCAGATAATATAATCGTCACTGGTGTTGGTCGTGAGCGGGAATCGAATTCGGGTCGCCGGTTTCGTAGCGCATCGCGCTAACCACTACAACTACCGCTCCCCACACGCACGTACACGCGTACACATATATACACATACACACACGTGTTGTTTTTAAAAGCGCTTGTGACGCGAGTGTTCATCACGACGAACACTGTTGTGCTCCGACATGCTGTGTGTTCACGAAACCGAGGTTTTTTAGTCGCGAATCTAAAAGCAATAATTGCGGCTCTAAAGTAATAAAATAATAAACGAACATGAAATCCGGGACATTGTTTAGTGAATTGTTTTTTTGTCTGCTCAAAGGAAAAATGTACGCTTCAAATAAATATCTACGACACTGACCTAAATTGCCTCGTGCGCGTTAGAAGCAGCGCTATAATTTGCATATGTTTACGCGTCGACAAACAATTCAATCTTTTCACATTGAAGATATTTTGGAAACACCGTGAGTCACTCATGATCAATCCACTGCCAGATGAAGGCATCACCTCTGAAGCTTGCCACCACGTCCCACGTGTCCCCCCGTATGCCCCCCAAAAAATCAATCTGGCACTGGCACACGAACAGTCCGCTCGCGGGCTATATACAATACAGTACACAATAACAACAACAATAATGAACTAATATTGTAACGTGCTCGCCACACGGGATTCGCTCACTCCGACAGAGAGAGAGAGAGAACGACTCGGAGACGCGAGGAGGAACCACAGACACGCGAAGGAAGGCAGCCACGCGGAACAGCCGACGCCAACATTTTTCAAGCTCTGCAGTCCTCTACATATTAAGATTTTATCGGCCAATTAATGAGTCTGTTTTTTTGTTGTTGTTTTGTTTTGTTACCGTTCGTGGAAACACGAGCACGCGGAGGAACCCCCACGCGTGCGAGAAGGAAACACTCCATCCATGTACAGACGAAACACGTGGAGTCCACGTTTGCTGTACCTCCTCCTCCTCCTCCTGGTAAGCCAGGACGTGCCTGGCTTGCCAGGAGAGTTTCGCAACAGTCGCGTGCACCACCAACCTCTCGCCTCCAACAGTGCTGGATTATAAGGCCACGTGCGCAGCCACCGCAATGCACGGATACATTCGCCACAATTAAAAGGCGGAAATAAATCAATGGATACTGTCGGGTTGTTCAACACAACAACTTTCAAACAAGTTCCCACGGGGAGTCGAGGGTCTCGGGGATGAAAGTGGTCGAGATCGCGGGTTAGGGAAGGGTGGTCGTCGTCACGTTCGATTCGAACCAAATAGGTGCTTCAAGCGCATTTCTGAATTTCGACAAGGCGCAGAAAGCTGTTCATCTTACGTTCGTGAGTCTGACGTCAATGTCGCACGAAAAACAAACCCCATCGACTCAATGGTACCGCGCCTCCAATTGCCTGGATTGTTGCCCTCGTTACATGGAAACTAAGTTAATGCCTCAGTGGGCTTTGCCCGATAAGGATGGGGAGGGTTTAGTTGTATTTGGGGAGATTTGTTTACCTCTCGTGTACTTTGAACTACTATCGCGATTTTTTTTGTAGTGTTTGTTGCTGTCACATTCTTTACCCGCCCCCTGTTGGACATCGGTGTACAAAGAGCTTTATAGCTCATCGGATTCTTCCGCACCCCCCCCCTCCCCCCCTGCAGTCCGCTTGTTGCTCGCAAACCCACGTGGGATCCTTTCCGCAACCTCGTGCCGTCGCGACAACATCGATGTACGATTTGGATTTTTCTCTCATGAAGGTTTATGTTGTTGTAGTTGTTGGTTTAGATCGTGTAAAATACGTGTCGTTCAACCCGCCACCACCCGACACGGCCAATGAGTAAGGTTTGTCACGTTAACAAAACGTGCCAATTCGTGACTCCTTCAGCACACCGGTGCGTTTGGAGAGTAAACCCACGGCAGTTGCGATTTCAGTACTGCGACGTTTCGCTGGTGATTGAACCAGGCTTCCTCAGTCGTTTTGCCAGAATTGTGAAGACGTCCTCCTGCCTCGGTCTTAAAGAGAGTCAAAGGTGATGTCAACGCCGTGAGCCCATCAGGTGCGAAGACCAGAGGGGAGTTAAAGTCGGCATATAATGTACAATGACGTTCTATCCGGGAATATGCAGTGCCTATCACTGGTTGGGTTAGTCGTAGTTAATCAACGCGGAGTGTAACGCGTTCGTGTCGCTTGGGATTCTCTGCCTGACCTGAGAGGAGTCCGGCGACCTTCATCGACTCAATGCAGCCACGGCCGCCACCACCGCCACGCTCGTCAATCGATTACAAAATATCGCTTGTGTGGTTGTTATTTTTTTAAGCATCAATAATAATAATACTCAAAACCGATAATAATAATGACAATCAATGAACAATATTGATGCCCTTCATTTACCCCGGGTGAGCGGTGGCGCAGTGGTTAACGCGGTGCGGGATGATGACCCGGAAATGTGATGTATGTTGAACTTCTTTCGCGCCGTACGTAGCCAACCGCGATAATCGGGGGTGCGGGCGGTTTAGGAACCAGTGGAGAGTGAGAACCGAACCGGTTCTGGACCCCCCCTCTTTCCCCCCCCCCCCCCCCCACTATCTCCCCCCTACCCATCAACCCTTTCAACCAACAAGTTTGATCGAGAATATCGTTTCTGAAGAAGGAGGAGGAGGAGCAGGAGGAGGAGGAGGAAGAAGAAGAAGAAGGAGAAGAAGAAGAAGAAAAAGAAGAAGAAGAAGAAGAAGAAGGAAGAAGAAGAAGACCTTACGTGATAAATTCAAACATCGAAATTAATAGGACGCGTGTCGTGCGAACAGCTGCGCGCCCTGCGCTTTCCGCTCGTGGTGGACGCTGCCCGTGGTGGACGCTGCCCGTGGTGGACGCTTCAACTGGGGCCATCCCGCTCACGGCGGAGCGCGGCGACTCTTGTCACAGCCGACACCGCAGGCCGAATGTGCGACCGCCGACAGCACTTTCCCCGACAGCTTGTGTGGGCTACACGGTGATGGATCTTTGTATTTGCCTTCACGCTAAAGACAAAACCCCGCATATCCTGGACTTACTTGTGGGGCAAGTGTTGTTAGCGAGCACCTATGAAGGCCGGAACGGCACACGAATGGGGTGGGGTGGGCAGAACCACGCCCGGCCGCCTTTGTCTCCCCAGTAGCGATGTTTGCACACACCGGTTCAGATAACCATGACTCTTTGCTGGTGTCCACGAGCAAGAATCGAACTCGGGTCGCCCACGTTCGTAGCGCAGCGCGCTAACCGCTAGACCACCGCTCCCCACACACGCACACGCGCGGGGGAGTGTAGGCGCGTGTTGCTTGCACGTATGGAGTCGGGGGTATCAATGTGAGGATCCCTGGCAGAATCCAAAGAACCCCGCACGTAATGGGGGGTGGGGGGGGATCACGGGGTAAGCGTGACCCGTGCCCTCGCTCATCCAGCGGAGGCGACGGGCCCAATCCCTGGGTTTTGATTTAAATTCTGGCCCCTAGAGCCAGCGGACAAAGGCTGAGCCGCAGATCTATACAATAACAGCCCCATCCGTGAGCGGCGTGACTCCGCGAGGCGTCCACACATGCGCGTGCCCGTCATTAGCCTCGACAACAAAGCAACGCAAAATATAAGCCACCCCCCACCCACCCAACCAACAAAGCCATTACGTTCAATAATAATACACAAAAATGCAAATGCGCATGTGAATACGTGCATATTTTATTTAGAAATATTCGTGGCATTTTTACATTCATGCAGGCCTTGTATCGTCCGCGTAACCCTGCGGTGTAGATTTTTGTTTTGGATCGAATGTAGCTTGGACTCTAGTGGTAGTGCCTTACGCCGATACATTCCTACTGCAAGCCAGAGAGCTAGCCAGTCGAGCAGCATTCCCGGGCAGTATCGAGTGATACACGAAGCCCCGTGTATGCAGAGAGAGGCGACCTTTTGCAAATCCACTGCTGGATGAGGACGTTTCCCACACCGTTGCGCGGTCGTGGGGCGTTTATTTGACCATACTTCACCACGCTGGTCAGTACGAGTCGGTGAAGATGGGGAGCATAGACTTGGCAGCATAGTACAGTTCAACAAAGGATGATGCCGCACTGCTCTCTGTGCTCCACCACGCAGCTATGCAACGTCCTATCACACACCCAAGTTGGTTGCGTGATGGTCGCCCACTATCCAGGCTTAAACCTTTGCGATATCTTACGAGATCGGGTGGATTCCGCGTGGTGTTGTATGCCTGTACTGCAAACATATATATGTGCGTGTAGTGGTTAGTGCGCTGCGCTTCGACCCGAGTTCGATTCCCACTCACGGCCAACACCAGTCACGATTACCTAAACCGACCATGGGCTTCCCCTAGACCAACTCAGCCTAAAGTGAGTACCTGGTGCGACGGGTAAACATCGCCATTGGGGAGACAAAGGCGGTCCGGCGTGGTGCTGGCCACCCACCCCCCTCGCGTGCCGTGCCGGCCTTCATAGGTGCTGCTCGCAAACAGCACTTGTCCCAACGGCGTATACAGGCTTTGGATTTGTATAAAATAGCGCAGTGCCACCATGAACCTGGTAAACCTGAGTTCGATTTCCGCCCACCGCTGACATCAGTGATGGGCGAAATCCGAGCTGATGTAGGGGGCGTGGTGGGCAGGGGGCGGGTGAGCACCGTCGCCGTTCCGCTCTGAACAACAGGGTGGTGATGTTTCCCAAGTCAAGTGTGGGCCCAGCTCCACTTTAAATCTCCCTCCCATCGTTGTTTTTTTTATATCAATTCGAGGCACGAATTAATTGTTGCATGTTACAACTGCGATATGTGCCGTTTTTGCTGGTCGCTTGGCGTATTCGGCCATTTGATCTTTGCCCCCCCCCCCCCAAGCTGTGTAAACATAAAAAAAAGGATTAACAATCCACCCAATGGATTGACCAAGGCCAGTAAATTATGAGTGTGCTTAACGACGTCCGTATGTGATTATTATTATTTATGGTTGGTTGCATGCAGTTGGCCGGCAGGCGTTAATAACGTAACATGTTGACTCAAAACCACCCTTTTTAAATTAAGAAACAAACAACAAACTCAACGCATTCATCAATAACACCGTGGCCTTAAAATGGGATACATATAATAGACGACGTTTCGGGAAATGGCCCTTATTCACAGCGCATAGAAAGGCCAGAACGTGAGAGTGGATACATTCATAGTTGGGAGATTGTACTATACAACTCTGCGACCTGGTAAAATCTATATTTTTTAATGTTTTCTAGCGAACACATTTACATTGGCTCGAGAATAGTTACCTGGTAGTCGCCAGTGAGTCACGAAGTGATGATGAACTCGACTCAATGAGCTCTTGCACGTGGTAAAAAAAAAAATGCGGCTATTACCTTGTCCCAAGCACGACTGTAGCTCAACAGACAGTAGATATATATACTGTTCGCGGAGCAATCATATGGACATATATTGCGCAGCGGGGGGTCACGCCTTCCCGTGACCTCGTGGCTTTGGGGTCGAGCTCTCGGTCACTTGAGTTTTATTGTAATAAATAATCACATCAATAAATAACTCTCGCGTTATTACAATCGAATCCAGTCACGAGTAACATAACAAAATAAATAAACTCACCATATTCGTCGGTAGCACTGCACATAGAAGGGGGGGGGGGGGGGTGGGTGGGAGGGGTGACACATACAACGACCGACGTTTTAGGCAGTGGCCTTCTACAAAGCAGAGAGATGGAGAGGCCAGAGAGATTGAGCGAATAAACAGTTGGAGACTCCGCTATACACGATCAGACCTTGATATAAATGTATGTATCTTAAACATTATTAACAGGACCACATTGTGTATTGTATGCTTGGGTATGGCAATCACCTGCAGCAGCTAAACGCGAATGCGGAGGTCTGCTCGCCACGAATAAGAGGGCTTCAGGAGAAAGAGTTCGTGTAGCTTTGCTGTTCCTCCTCCGTTGAAGGAGCGCGCGCTACGGTGGTTCACTGTGTGGTCCTGAGTTTGGGTTACATGGCCACAATCAAACGATGTGAGACGTCATCTTCCTCGCCTGGTGTGCAGGAGGTCGGGGGTTCGATCTAGACCCTGACGCCGGTATATTCAGTTTGCATGATTTCCCCGTGGTCGCGTGGATTTTTTTCTCCGAGTCCTCCGGTTTTTCCCTCCACATTTAGAAACGTACATTGAGGTTATTTAGATTATTTTGGTGCTATAAATGTCCAAACGATAAGCCACTTTGTTGAGCTATCATTTGTGGCCAGGTCGCTTTTGAAACACAAGTTCATACGCCAGTGAGCTTTGTGTGTCTGGTAGGATGGGGATGGTTTATTTATATTTGTTTGTGTTTGGGTGATTTGTTGACCTTTCTTGTACTTTGCACTACTATCGTGTGTTTGTGCTGTTTGTTGTTGTGACGTTCTTACCCGCGCCTTCTGGAAATCTGTGATAAAGAGCTTTATAGCTCATCGGATTCCTCCTGCAGTGTAAATACATATTCTGATTACGTGTAGGGTCTGGGTTCGAATCACGCGTTTGACAGCATCTTCAAAGGAGACAGGGACTTATTCTATGGTACGTTCAGGGGATCGCCGCGGGGGTCCTATTGGAGGAGGAAGGGGTTAGGGGAGGGGGTGGAGCGGGCGTGGGTTGATGTGGAGTGGGGTGGGAGAGATTCACACCACTGCCTCGTAACGAGGTCCATTG
This sequence comes from Petromyzon marinus, assembly GCF_048934315.1. Lineage (NCBI taxonomy): Eukaryota > Metazoa > Chordata > Hyperoartia > Petromyzontiformes > Petromyzontidae > Petromyzon > Petromyzon marinus. The sequence goes on along the minus strand of NC_133706.1, from coordinate 10,198,073 downwards.
TTGCGCCACGTCAATCACCAATCAATCCATCAATCAACTCAATCACGGCGCGCACTTGAAGTCGTGTGTAAAGCCCCACTGAGATTCATTATCTCGTTTGCAAGCGACGAGACACGGTAATGTGGTGGGAGGAGGGGGTGGCGACGAACATCTCCTTACATTTTGCCGATAATTGGTTGAAATACAAAGATGCGTCGAGTGCATTGATTGCGTGAAAGCAACACGCGCGAGTGTCCGTGCAACGAGAAGGGTGACGGAGTGAGCGGCGGTCCAATGGATCGGAACGACCTCCCACAGAGAGGGGACGTCCACCGAAGGAGGTGGAGTTAGTCGTTAACATTGCGGGATCGCATGGTATTAATATTTTTTTTAAATTACATTTTTTTGTTATTTTACCAGGAGAGGTCGAATGAGCTGTAGAGTTATTTTTTTTTCGGAAGCGACCTGGCTATAGCAAATGATAGCTCAACGAAGTAGATAAATCACGTGGCAATTTATAGTAGCAACCAAATACTCTAAACGCGTGATGTTTATTGTAAATGTGGAGGGAAACCCCTCGCGACCACGGGGAGAGACACACCGCAAAACTCCAAATATACAGCAGCAGGCGTCAGGGTCGGGATCGAATCCACGCCCTCCTGTATACCAAGCGAGGTTGTTAACATTTCGCCACCGTGGTTACGTACGGTGGGAAATAAAATTGAATATGCATGAATACAAAGTACAGTCTCTAACTCGTATCCCCTCAACCTCTCTGCCCTCTCTATACACTGTAAAGAAGGGCCATTGCCCGAAACGTCGCCACTTGTATACTTTTCCTTTTAGGACCACGGTGTGATTGACGACTGTTTAGAATTCGAGCGTTATTTATTTGTGCTTGTGCACATCTGCCAGCGCAAGTATCATCCGAATATCTCGTGTACGATAATGCTCTTTGCGTTGAACGGGGGCTCCCACCCCCCATTATTTTTGGCGTGCTCTTGGCCAATAACATCCCGTAATGTGACAGCACGTGTTTCAGTGGCACTGCTGATGACACCTTGAATTGTCGTTGTTACGGGTGCGGAGTTTGCTTGCTTCAACATCACCCTGCTGGGTCTTGTTAATCTGCACACCCAGTGGGGCTGATAATTAGGATTATCTATACGATGTTTGTGCTGTACTGTATACACGGTGTCACATAAGTCTGGAATCATAGGAAAAATAATACAGAGAAGGCAATGATAACGCTTCTAATCACAGAACGCGCTCAGTGTATCCACAATTGTTACTGATACACACCTCCTCGAAGGTCCACTGCGTTGTTTATCTCGTATGGATCTCGTTTTCCTAAACTTTGCGACAAGTTTGATAACACACCTCTGTGTTATTGGCTCGCGGTCTGGATGCTAGTCTCTTCAATTCAACAGCAACCTCTCTCTGTCTCCCATTTCCCACGTGCAGAATTATCTGGACTCGCTCTTCCTTACTACTCAGAGGCATCTTGAGCCTGCAAAAACAAAACAAACCTGAATTAGTTATTTTTCCTTATGATTCCAGACTTATGGGACACCCTGTGTATACGGAGAAGGGTGTTGTTCTGCTTATATACTGCTTCCCTCGCTTTATGCGGGTTCGGGTTTTTTGTGCGATTTCGCGTTTATGCAGCTAACCAATTTCTACCCAAAAATCACAATATTATGCGGTTTTAGTTCACTGAAATGCGGCTATGCGGTCGGACGTGTACTGTCTGTCCTGTGTGTGTACTGTGTACGTACTGTGTGTACTGTGTGTGTATTGTGTGTGTGTACTCTGTGTGTACTGTGTACGTAGTGTGTACGTACTGTGTGTGCTGTGTGTATACTGTTCGTGTACTGTGTGTGTGTACTATGTGTGTACTGTGTGTGTATTGTGTGTGTACTGTGTGTGTGTACTGTGTGTGTACTGTGTGTGTATTGTGTGTGTGTACTGTGTGTGTACTGTGTGTATACTGTGTGTGTACTGTGTGTACTATGTGTGTGTACTGCGTGTGTGTACTGTGCGTGTACTGTGTATGTACTGTGTGTATATTGTGTGTATTGTGTGTGTACTGTGTGTGTACTGTGTGTCCTGTGTGTGTACTGTGTGTGTCCTGTGTGTGTACTGTGTGTACTGTATGTGCTGTATGTCTACTCTGCGTGTGTACTGTGTGCGTAATGTGTGTACTGTGTGTGTACTTTGTGTGTATTGTGTATACTGTGTGCACTCTGTGTGTGTACCGTATGTGCTGCGTGTGTACTGTGTGTGTACTGTGTGTGTATTATGTATACTGTGTGTACTGTGTGTACTGCGTGCGTGTACTGCGTACGTGTACTGTGTGTGTGTACTGTGCGTGTACTGTGTGTGTGCTGCGTGTGTGTACTGTGTGTGTACTGTGTTTGTGTACTGTGTGTGTACTGTGTGTGTGTACTGTGTGTGTACTGTGTTTGTGTACTGTGTGTGTACTGCGTGCGTGTACCGTGTGCGTGTACTGTGTGTGTACTGTGTATGTGCTGTGTGTGTGTACTGTGTGTGTACTGTGTGTACCGTGTGTACTATATGTGTAGTTTCGCTTTGTGCGCCCTTCCTTTAGAACGCATCTACTACTACAGCGTACAGCGATGGCAACATGCACAGCCTACGTATTAAGGGAACGGAGCGACGTTATTGCTTCGTGGGTGAATATTAATTTGTTTAAATCGTGTGCTTGAGGGTTAGGTCACCTGGACATGCACAGTGCCGCATTAACGATTGCAAGCTGTCGGTGGACCCTCACCCATGCAATCGCTCGTGGCCGCAACAGTCGCTACAGCGTAACACAATATTATAGTTGTATAATATTCGACGTTCGAATCTAATTGCGACTACCAATCACGGAGATTAATCGAATGTGTGAACCGCCTCGAATTGAGTACCTGGTGCGGTGTGTAAACATCGCCACTAGGGAGACAAAGGCGGTCGGGCGTGGGTGCTGGCCACCCACCCCCTCGTGTGCCGTGCCGGCCTTCATCGGAGCTACTCGGTCACAGCACTTGTGCCAACAGTCTGTTAAGGCTATACGGTTTTGGGGAGGGGGGGGGGGTCTTTGTCTTGTGTGTGTGTGAACACGTGCGTGCGTGCGTGCGTCTGTGCGCTTCGTTTGATTTTGTATCGTTCATGTAAAATGCATCAAAGTGCGAGGCGAGGTAAATTATGCATCAACGCGGCCGTTTCCACGCGACTCGAGGCCGCCCCCTTTTCGCTCGATCTCGAACCGCCTTTAATTAAGATCCGAGGCGCGGTCGCCTCTCCTCGTGTGTGTCAGAGTTAAAACAACTCAACTCTTCCTACCCTCACCACCGCCACCACCGCCGCCGCCACGTGCATCCTCGGTTTTAAAAAAAAATCCCGAGCGGAGCTCCTCTCGCGGAGGCTCCACGTGGATTCGGAGTCGAAAGCCATCCCCCCGTATCTCTCCTCTCACCGCGTGAACCAACAGTCTAAACCACCCCACCACCACTCTCTTGCCTCTTCACCGACGATTTCGCTCCAGAACAGCACGAGTTCACGGCACGGGTGAGTTCCTCGTGCGTCGAGGTGGCGCTGTCAAGCAAGGGCATCGTTTCTCGAGATGGTTTGAAGCGGGACAGCACTTCGCTGCAAATGTCCTGGGGGTACGACAATTCGTTAGCCATAGCCGTCAACTCGTACGGGTGTTTTTAAATCCGTATTCTTGTACAGGGAAATTTCGTTTTCAGGTCCATACGGCGTACAGCCGATTCAATACGGGCAAACATTTTTTTTTTTATATTTGTTTGTATTTCTCCCTTATGATGGGACTTTGTAGGATGAACATTCACATTTATAAGGGACACAGGGTGACCAATAAGGTCTGGATTGGTCTGTAATAAGGCAGCGACTGATAAGGGGTTGACACGAATGAGTTGTAACTAATTATCGTGTTTTGTTTAGGTGACAAATCTTACTATCTGGCTGTATCGTGTGGTGGCGGGTGTAACGACAGTTATATTTACGCAATCTAACCGTCCCCCCCCCCACCCCAAGAAAAAAATCCTTCTATTATGAATAATATTGGTCGCGAAATCCTACTACGTGTTAAACTGGTGGTAAAGTGGCTAGCGCACTGTACTGTGGACTAGCAACCGAAAGGGTTCAATTCCTGGCCATGGATAATATCGGTGGAGAATTATATCCGAACCAGATCCCGGGTCATCCCCTCTCCCTTGCCTCCCACCCACCACACAAACCTCGCTCCCCAACTCGCACTGACCAGCATAGTGAAGTATGGACCAACAACCACCACCCCCCCCACCCCCCCATGACGGATATATGCGTAGGGAAGCTTTCATTCAGCGCTCGATTGAAGGAGGCTGTAAATAATAGCCACTGAGATTTCGTGGTATAAGTTAAAAATACCAAACACTTACAATGTTGCTGTTGTTACGAGGAATGTGTGTTTACATTACACGCACAGCCCGCTTGTAAATCCACTGCTGGCTAAAGGCCTCCCGTTTGCCGTGCGGGTCACAAGTTCTGATTAGACCACACTTTACCCGCTCGCGCCAGTGTGTCTTGAAGCTTTCCACATATACGTCTGAATATTTAATCGAGAATTTCTTCTTCTTCCTGTACATTAAAACCTCCATTTTAAATAAACCCTGGAACACAATCGTTCACAAAACGGCACGGACAAGCAGCCATCGGGGAGCTGAGTCGGCGATTTTTTTTTTCTCAGACGAACACAATAATACGATTTAAACAACTCGGGGGAAAATACAGAAGTTGATGTTCCTGCTGAAACTCCTTTTCGTGAAATCTCATTATTTTCACTCACGAAGAGCTGGCACCTTAGCATAACCTAAATTGCAAGAGTCTTAACACAGATGGCTCTCAAAATTAGATTCCAAACTCTCCCAGTTCAGAAACGGAATTTTTTAACGTGACCCTTGGAATATCCATATGTCGTACGGAGCCTTGAAATGAGGCCCCCGGCGCTAAATGAGGTCATGTGGCTGCCTGGATGATCCTTTCAGTCACCACCACCACCACCCAGCTCAGCCACAGCCACCACTCATCACAACCACCATTACCACCACTCATCTCAGCCACCACCACCACCAAACACGCATCACAGCCACCACCACTCATCACAGCCACCACCATTCAGCTCAGCCACGACCACTCATCTCATCTCAGCCACCACCACTCATCTCATCTCAGCCTCAACCACCACTCATCTCAGTCACCACACCACTTATCTCATCTTACTCACCACCGCCACTCATCTTTGCCGCGACGAATCATCTCAGCCACGACCACCACCGATCATCTCACAAGCTGCACACTTGCACGAAGTTATTCCGACACAAGACGATAACGACCACCAACACATTCTCAAAATCGAATGCAGTGCAACGTCGCATATCCCGCCGTCATATTTCGGCCATGGCCAATTAACCGCCAACATCCAGCGCAGTTTATCTGCGCTGGATGTGTAACTGTCAACGTCTAAAGGTGTTCACGAATCTGACCCGTGCACGCGTAGCGATGCTCTGGTAATCTCTAGGGAACTCCCTTCACTCAGAGACACCACAGCTAAGACTTCCCTCCTCCTCCTCCCCAAGTGCGTTCGAGCCATCACGCGTTTTGCGTTGCATCCATCAAAACCACAGTCATGCACACGACGCGAAGCTGTCACGTCTCCCATAGACGCTCGCATATCCTGACCTCAGAATCTGAACACGTATTTATACTGGAGGAATCCGATGAGCCATAGAGCTCTTTTTCCACAGATGTTCTATTCCCTAGTCCTCAGCGAATTTCGACATGCGTCGTTTGTGACTAACACCGCAAGAGTAGCTTCTCCCCCCCCCACCCCGAAATCCCTGTCCAGCCCAACTTTCCCCTGTGACGAATTCGGTTGGCTCCCTCGCTCTCTCGCTCTCTCGTCCTCTCTCTCTCTCTCTCTGGGCGGGGCAAGGCAGAGAGTTCTGTAACGCGACACGGGCGAATTTCTCGCCGCCGCTAATGCCCCACGTTGCGTTAAAACAAAAAAAAAATCCCAACCCTAAACGGAGGGGCTCGCCTCGCTCTCCCCTCCCTTCCGCGTGCAATGTGCGTGGTGGTGGGGGGGGGGCGGCCGTCACCACGTCTCGTCTAATTGCGAGCGGCGCGCCACTGTAATTATATTTCCACAGCGAGTCTCCACTCCGCGGGCGGAGCGGGTTAATGGGAGCGCAGCCGGGGGACGGGGAAGAGAAATCATCTCTTCCCGTAAGAGGGAGAAGGGCCCCCCCCCCCCACCACCACCACCCACCAACCCCACCACCGCCCCAACAGGATGGGAGCGTCTCTGCCCCTCTCTGTGTCTGTGACAGCGGCCGGCGATGGATGAGGGTGGAAGAGGTAAAGCTGGCGATGACAGATCAGCCTCGCGCTCGCTCGACCCCTCAAATTAAATCCGGCCCTTCACGGCGAGCGGACGGTGCCGCTAATGACGGACGGCTGAGACGGGAGGGGGATTGGTGGGGGGGGGGGGCAGCTCCATCCCTCCCTCCCTCCACCCCGCCACCTCCTCTCGCGAAATAAAACCAACACTCGTGGAGAAAGATGATACTACAACTCTAAAACGTTATGACCATGACACACACGTGTGTGAACAAGGACACTTTGTTATTTTTTTTTGCAATATGTGCCATGGTAGAAAAAAATCAATGTATCAAGCCAGCTTCACGGTACCAGATATTGACGATGCAGTGAGTGCAGCTAACGCTTGGGTACCGTGCCATTGACGCTGTTTCACGCGTGTATCAAGGCCGGAGGTAAGAGGCGCGACGTTGCTAAGTGGGCTTTTAACCAAATACTTAATTTGCGGGAATTTGTGTTCATCCCTTAAAATATTGCCAACTTTTGAACCGTGACTTGGGCACACGCGAATCACACCGCGTGAGACATTGAACGTGGAACAGACGGCGCGTGGTGCTTATTTGGTTAACCCCCCCCTCCCCCACCCCCCCCCCCCGTATTAACCAGGGCGGCGGCTGCTGGGCTTGAACCGCGAACCTCTTTCCACAGCACGCGGAGGAACAGGCGCTAAAACACGGCCCATGTGGTTCGTACGCAATCAGCCATTCCACAATAAACCCAACAATCTCAACACGACCACGCTGTCAGACTCGGTCCTAAAAATTACAACAGTCTAAACTAAACTACTATACCGGTTTTTTTTTGTTTCATTTTACCAGGCAAGTCCCACTGAGCTGTACAGCTCTTTTTCAGAAGCCACTTGTCCACAAATGAAAGCTCAACGAAGTGGCTTATTATGCACAAATGTACAGCAGCAAACTAGTCTAACCGCATGTTGATTTGAAATGTGGAGTGGAAAAAACCAGAGGACCCGGAGAAAAATACACGCACGGAGAACACGCAAACTCCAAATATACAGCAGGTGTCAGGGTCAGAACCGAACCCATGAAGACCTCCTGCATACCAGGCGAGGTAGATAACATCTCGTCGGCTGCCTTCAAAGTTCCTCACATCACCCCAACCACAATCCCAGAGGGTCTCGTGCGTGGGCCCAATGGGTCACGCGAGAGAGTGGGGTGGCAGTCGGCGACTGTGGACCGTGCAGAGTTTCTGTCAGGGACCTCATTGGGTTCACAGGCCAGAGAGTGGGAATTGCAAATTGCGTAGGCATTCGCGGTTGTGCTGTACGGCTCTCCGATGTCAATTCGGGTTGTACGGCGCCGTTGCTCCTCTATGATGTCCGACGTTTCGCTCCACGCACGTTGCCGGGGAAACCTCTTTTGTTCCCGCGCGCGAGCACCTCGGATTTCATGCCGAACAAACATCCGAAAACACACCGCGAGACCCCCGTACGATCGCCATTGCAACTCGTGAAGAAGAGTCGAGCGCTTCAAACGCGATCGCTGAGAAATGTACAGCAGCTGTCCGTAAACTTTGCAGTTGTCGGGGTTCTCATTCCCCCCCCCCACACACACCACCAACCACCACCAACACCTCTCCAGCGCTCAGTGGGCTCACCAAGAAGCTTCTGACAGCTTTAATAATGATTCTTTTTAGGTTGTTGTTTAACGCGCTGCCAATTTCCCACTACCACCAGCACCCCTTCGTCCAACCCCACAATTTCAAAATCACCCCACGGCAGAAAACCCGAGCACTCAACAAACATAAAAATTGAGAAGAAAAAAAAATCGTTGATGATGGTTGCCGGTGCCACAGCAGCCATGCGATGGCTAGCGGCGCGCTGGACTTACCTAAACCTAAATCACAAGAAGAGACGCATTTTTGTTGTTTTCAAATTCGGTCAAAAAAAGAGCAAATTTTTAAACAACTCAATATTTCAAGAGGCCCGGTGCACGTCGTGAATACGAGACAGCGGCGGTCCTTAATGATTAACGTCACGAAGCGGTTCCTTAAAGAGCCGCACGCGGCTCCGGAGCAGCGGACTGCCAACCTCTGAGCTGTTCGACGATCGGCTGGTCGCGTGTGGTGGGGTATTTATCTTGTTTCATTTTATTTTCAGGTGCGTGTTTACTCGATTAAACCAAGGGAGGTGTTTGTTGTTGTTGTGTATTATGTCCTTGTGAAAATGGCACCTTTTTGCCAGTATCAAAAGAATAGGGTAAAACCTACTTTTTGTTTCATTTGTGCTTATTATCTGATTATGATGATTATGATAATTGTTATAATGATTTTGAACTGCCTGTGAATTCCTGTGCCTCTGTTAGTTTATCCGCCCGCCCTCCACTTTCCCCGCCATTGAGAGGGGGGCCTCGCTGCATCGGAGTCTCGCGGTCGCAGGGAAACGTGCACGCGACCAGCCACGAACGCCGCTCAGGGCGCGCTCAGCTCAAGGATTTTGGTCACAACCGCCAGCCACCGCCACGCGGGGCCGGGGGGGGGGGGGCGTGAAATAAATAAATATATATAATGCGGGGAATTTTTTTTGTGTTGTTTTTGCAATTATTTTGGATTAGCAGCAACATCTGCGGTGTTGCTTGCGATAATTAGGATGAAATTACGCAGCGGTCTTGTCGCCTACGCGCGCGCGTGCCCGTGTGCGCGCGCGCGCGCATGCGCGCGTAAACATCGTAATGAGCGGTGGCGCAGTGGTTAGCGTACGAGCCTGGAGACCCGAGATCAAATCCCGCTCGCGGTCAACACCAGTGACAGAAAATGTTTCAACCATCGCCTAGGTCGACGGGTTCAGGGCACGGCGCGCTTGCTTCTTCTTCTTCTTCTTCTTCATGTTGTCCTCTGGCAGCTGATGTAGACGCAAGAGCAATGACTACAATGTCACATTCAGGTGCTCAAGCCGAGACAACCTCGCCACGAGCAAGCGGAGTGATGTCGCTGCGATGTCTCCTTCGTATTTGTGGATCGGGGGCATTGCGTCGTTACAGATTGTACGGTCTGTTCTGGATCACCACAGTAGCGCACTGTGGGATAGTTTTTAATTTTCCATTCGTGCATCAGATAACCGCTTCTACTGCCATGGTTTTGTGCAGCGGATGCGATTTAGGGTGGACCATGAGCTTCGCGGAAGGTCCAGAAACCTAGGGATCTTCTGCGTCGCGTCTTTCACGGCGCGCTAAGTAACCACCGTACCGACGCTACCACCCTGGCTCATGATTAGAAGGTAAATAACTTAAAGATGAATCTGAATCGACCACGCCTGCACATTCCTGTGCTCTCTGAACTCAACAGGCAATGGTGCCTCTCGCGCCGATCTATTCGGCAGATTTGTTGCCGCTGCTGCTGCTGCTGCTATCGGATTGGTCGACCTTGGTCGGCTAAGCCTTAAAATCAGTACCTTGGAGCGGTGCTTAAACATCCGCGCTGGGGAGACAAAGGCGGTCGGGCGTGGAGTTGGCCAACCAGGCCCTCGTGCGCCGTGCTGGCTATGTACATGCGTGCATTTCCAGGACATACATGAAAACAACAAAGATAACAAAGATCCCCCGTATAGCCTCAACAGACTGTTGGGGCAAGTGCTGTTAGCGAGCACTTATGAAGGCCAGAACGGCACACGAGGGGGTGGGTGGCCAGCACCACGCCCGGCCGCCTTTGTCTCCCAATTGGCGATGTTTTAGTACATCGCACCAGGTACTCATTTGAGGCTGAGTCGACCTAGGGGAGGCCCAGGACCGGTTCAGATAATCGTCATTGGTGGTGTTGGCCGTGAGCGAGAATCGATCTCGGCCCGCCAGGTTCGTAGCGCAGCGTAGCGCTAACCGCAACACTACTGATGCCCACATACATATACAGTGAGGGAAAAAAGTATTTGATCCCCTGCTGATTTTGTACGTTTGCCCACTTACAAATAAATGATCAGTCTATAATTGTAATGGTAGGTTTATTTGAACAGTGAGAGACAGAATAACAACAAAAAAATCCAGAAAAACGCATGTCAAAAATGTTATAAATTGATTTGCATTTTAATGAGGGAAGTAAGTATTTGACCCCTCTGCAAAACATGACTTAGTACTTGGTGGCAAAACCCTTGTTGGCAATCACAGAGGTCAGACGTTTCTTGTAGCTGGCCACCAGGTTTGCACACATCTCAGGAGGGATTTTGTCCCACTCCTCTTTGCAGATCTTCTCTAAGTCATTAAGGATTCGAGGCTGACGTTTGGCAACTGGAACCTTCAGCTCCCTCCACAGATTTTCTATGGGATGAAGGTCTGGAGACTGGCTAGGCCACTCCAGGACCTTAATGTGCTTCTTCTTGAGCCATTTTGTTGCCTTGTCCGTGTGTTTTTGGTCATTGTCATGCTGGAATACCCATCTACGACCCATTTTCAATGCCCTGGCTGAGGGAAGGAGGTTTTCACCCAAGATTTGACGGTACATGGCCCCGTCCATCGTCCCTTTGATGTGGTGAAGTTGTCCTGTCCCCTTAGCAGAAAAACACCCCCAAAGCATAATGTTTCCACCTCCATGTTTGACGGTGGGGATGGTGTTCTTGGTGTCTAAGGCAGCATTCCTCCTCCTCCAAACACGGCGAGTTGATTTGATGCCAAAGAGCTCCATTTTGGTCTCATCTGACCACAACACTTTCACCCAGTTGTCCTCTGAATCATTAATATGTTCATTGGCAAACTTCAGACGGGCATGCATATGTGCTTTCTTGAGCAGGGGGACCTTGCGGGCGCTGCAGGATTTCAGTCCTTCACGGCGTAGTGTGTTACCAATTGTTTTCTTGGTGACTATGGTCCCAGCTGCCTTGAGATCATTGACAAGATCCTCCGTGTAGTTCTGGGCTGATTTCTCACCGTTCTCATGATCATTGCAACTCCACGAGGTGAGATCTTGCATGGAGCCCCAGGCCGAGGGAGATTGACAGTTCTTTTGTGTTTCTTCCATTTGCCCATTCCAGCCTTGTGTACGTCTACAATCTTGTCCCAGACATCCTTGGAGAGCTCTTTGGTCTTGGCCATGGTAGAGAGTTTGGAATCTGATTGATTGATTGCTTCTGTGGACAGGTGCCTTTTATACAGGTAACAAGCTGAGATTTGGAGCACTGCCTTTAAGAGTATGCTCCTAATCTCCGCTCATTACCTGTATAAAAGACACCTAGGAGCCAGAAATCTTTCTGATTGAGAGGGGGTCAAATACTTATTTCCCTCATTAAAATGCAAATCAATTTATAACATTTTTGACATGCGTTTTTCTGGATTTTGTTGTTGTTATTCTGTCTCTCACTGTACAAATAAACCTACCATTAAAATTATAGACTGATCATTTCTTTGTCAGTGGGCAAACGCACAAAATCATCAGGGGATCAAATACTTTTTTTCCCTCACTGTACACACAAACACACAGAGTGCTTCAAACATTTTTTTAACACTTACATGCGACTATAGTTTTATTGCAAAAATTTAACTGATAATACACTGTAACATGATAACAAATGTCATGTTAATAGCTTCAAAAAGTCAAAGATCCTCCATTTGTTCGCCATCATTGTCAACGCGTGCCTGGAATCTTCTCCATGAGGCACATTTCTCGTGGTACTGTCGCAAACTCTCAGAAGTGTGAACATTTTGTTGAAGCACCCTGTATATACTTACGCTACTTGGATGCATACACAAAACATTTCCTCGGTTCCCCGGTTGCCTGAGCGGATAATATCGGGGCGGAAAATGTGTGTGTGTGTGAAGGATGGATTCCGGGCTTCGACTGATTGAGTTGGAGCGCATGACTTAAGAGTGTGACTCGGCAAAGTCCACCCAGGCTGAGGCTTCACGAACATTCCACTGGTTGTTACCGTCAACTAGACGGCACGGCGAGGGTGACGTGGGCCCGGCACCAAAGGCAAAGGTTCTCCGTACAGCCCGCTCGGATTGTTGGGGCAAGCGTTGACTTTGCATGCGCAGTTGTGCGGCCAACGCTGTTGTTTAGTGAGCGCCTATAAAAGCTCCCGGCATGGCGAAACGAGAGCGGTGGTGCGGCGAGGATTACAGGCAAAGGTTCCGCGTAGAGCCCGCTCAAATTGTTGGGGGGCAAGTGCTGTCAGCGAGCACCTATAAAAAGCGAGCTGGGACAGCGCACCCGTGACACACAAACGCACGTGCGCGCGCACAACACAACACACAACAACAACAAACACAACACGGGACGGATCTGTGATGTTTGTCAAATAACGCTCGGGAGTGACCTATTCACGGTGGCGGAAGAATTTCCGTCGGGCTAAAATTTCGCGACACCTTTGTTGCACTCATTGATTTTCCCCAGTCGCCCTTTTCCATCGTTATTGTTGACGGGCGCTTGTGATGTATAAGGGAAATGTGTGTTGATTCACCGGTGCATTTGGAGCGTCGTGAAATAAAAGTATTATTTTTTTATATATATAGTCGGGTCAAGGATTATTGCAGAGTTGGCAAGCCGATGAATGGAAAGCGTCGCGGAGAAAGAGAGCGTACGTCTAGCTTGGGTGAGATGAAGCGTCGGAAAAAGGTCGTGTGCACGTGGCTGTGTGAACTGCTGCATCGCAGGCGCCGTGGCAGGGACGGCTACGACTTGCCAGAGAGCTTTAATCCAGCAGTGCGTAGATCGTGATTTGTAAATTGTTATTTGTAATTGTTAGTAGATCGTGATTTGTAATTGTTATTTAATGGAAAGCACGGAGGTGCATCAACGGTGGGTGGGGGGGGAGGTGGCAAAACGACACGGACGAACGCTCCCTCTCGTGAAGCCCTCTCGTCGTGGCGAGCAGACCTCGACATTGGCATCTGCATGTGTGTTGGACTTCTTTCGCACCGTACGTAGCCAACCGTGTTAATGCGGGGAACGGACAACGAAGCACAAAAATCAGTTCTAAATAAATGAGTTTTCAATCTAGATGATGATTTAAGAGTGCACGGCTCAAGTGGCTTTCTAATATCGGAAGTGAGAGCGTTCCAGACGGCCGCCGTGCGATGCGGCGACCGTCTTTGTTCGATGGCGAGCCAAAATCCGCTACTGCGAGGATGATCGGAGTTCACGTGATGGTTCATGTGCCGTGACGAGATCAGCTGCAATCACGCGCGAGAATACAACGTAACTGGGCATGGAGGTCGCAAACAATCACGACGATAATTAACACTGAAAACATAAAACATCAGCTTCGCATAAACGATCTAAACATTTACTTATTCAATCAATACCGTAATGAACACGCGACAACTACATTGCTCGCGGAGACCTTCATCCAGCAGTGGATTGAGTATGCCAGTTGCTGCTGTTACCGTTGATGATGATGATGGTGATACGGTAAAATCTAAAATCCTGCTCAGTCCAATCCAAGATTTGACAACGTGGCATGTTCAGCAAAACAAAAAAAACCGGAGCCGAGACGGACGCGCGGATGGCGTTGTCAAAATGTTCGTTTCAACCCAAGAGCGAAATTCTCTCCAGCGCTCCAAATCGCGCTCCTCTTCAAGACTCCCTTCCGACATGGGCGGCGTCCGTCGGGCGAATGCAGATCATCATCATCATCACCACCATCGTCGCGCGCGCTTTCTCTCTCGCGCGCGCGGAGGAAGAGAAAACAAACTTCAAACTCAATTTAATTAGCGGCGTAACAACTTTGCGAGTGGCTCCGCGACGGCCGGTGGCAGGTGTGAACTCCCTGGCGCCGGGCCCGCTGCCGCCGCCGCCGCTGCACGATGATGAGACGAGAGACGGAAGGTGACTCAAGCCCTCGGCGGCGCAGATACGACGGCGGTAGTGGAGGAGCAGGGAGCGAGGCGAGCGAGGCGAGCGAGCGAGAGAGAAAAAATCCAGCACACAAAAAAAAAACATTTGGTGACATAGTGACGACAGAACCGTCCTCATTTCTCAAGATTCGCGACACCCGGGGTTGCCTATCTGGAGGATTCATGTCACGCCAAGAAAGCTCTCACCCCCCCCCCCCCCGCGTCTCTTCTTTAAACAGCCATTACATAAACCCTCCGAACCCCCCGTCATCAGCGCGCTCTGCGTAATGAAGGCTGCCGCGGACACCGGGGCCGTGAGCGACGCCCGCGTGAGAAGCTGCCGGCATTATTAGCAAATTGTTACGTCCTCAAATTGAGACGTCCCGTGTCTTGTTGGGTGAGAGGGGTTTGAATTGGTGGGGTGTGGTGGGGGGTGGAGGGAGGGAGGGGAAATGATGGTTGGGGGGGGGGGAGGAGCTGTCTTGAGACGTGGCGGCGCCACGCGAGATGGGATGGGGGGGCGTCTATTCTCCCAGGGCTGCCCGCCTCGTCTGACGGGGCACGCTAACTGGTAAATTGGTCGTCTGCTCGGTAACTCAGCCTCAATCGGCCTTAACTGCATTTCACACTTTAAACTCCACCCCCACCATCCCTCCCTGCTGCTCTATTCCCAACCCCTCCCCCAGCTCTCACTCTCATCCCACTGCCCATAAAAGAGACCTCCCCCCCCATCCCCCCCCCACACAGGATCGCACAGGGATCGGCCAATCCGACAGCAGCAGCAGAAAATTATTGTCCAAATGGATCAGCGCGAGGGGACATCATTGGCCGAGTGAGTTCCCCAACGGCAGCGGTTTGCAGGCAAGGCTCAGATTCACCCAGAATACGTGTACATTTGTTCGCCCTCTAAACCACGAGCTGCGGTGGTAGCGGTGGTGCGTTTGGTTCACGAGCTGTGCGCTATGAACCTGTTGACCCGAGTTCCGATTCCCCGACGAGCCAACGTAGGTGGCGAGTGATATCTGAACCGGCCCTGTGGAGGCAGCCTCAAATGATGACCTGGTGCGGTGGGTAGACACCTTCGTGTGCCATTCCGGCCTTCATAGGTGCTCGCCAACAGCACTTGCCTCTACAGTATGTAAAGGCTATACGGGGGATCTTTGTTTTTGTGGGGAGGGTTGGTGGATCAGAGCACAGATGAGCTGTGAAACGTCCTTCCCGTGAGCGTCAATGAGGTTCTGTACCCTGGCTGGCCAGGATAAAGCAGTACAGCAAGAGGATTAATCGCCATCTGTTTCCATCTGTATGAAGATATAGTGTTTCCCCCTCGCACACGTAGTTTTTTCTCCGAGTGCTCCGGTTTCCTTCCACTTGTATTATAAACATTCAATATTAATTGGCTGAAAGCATCTTAAAATAAAAAACCAAATGTAGCAGCAGCAGGACGCTCCAAAAAAGTCATACGACTCAGCGTGACTCTCCTGCATGAATAAATAGATATATAATTTCGAAAGCTGTTTGTTGCTGGCTGCTTGCCATTTTGGGTGTTTGGGCCTGTGGCTTAGTAGCCGTGATAAGAAGCACAAAGATAAAGTCACCCGTGTAGCCTTAACAGACTGTAGGCGCAGGTGCTGTTAGCGAGCACCTATGAAGGCCGGCACGACACACGAGGGTTGTGGGTGGCCAGCACAACGCCCGGCTGCCTTTGTCTCCCTAGTGGCGATGTTTTACACTCCGCACCAGGTACTCGTTTAAGGCTGAGTCGACGTAGGAGACGCCCAGCACCGGTTCAGATAGTCGTCACTGGGTTTGGCCGTGAGCGGGAATTGAACTTGGGTTGCTGTGTTCGTAGCGCAGTGCGCTAACCACTACACTAGCGCTCCCCACAAAAACTAAGATCCCCCGTATAGACTTCACATACTGTAGGGGCAAGTGCTGTTAGCGAGAACCTATGAAGGCCGGAACGGCACCCGAAGGTGTGGGTGGCCAGCACCACAGCCGACCGCCTTTGCCAGGTACTCATTTGAAGCTGAGTCGACCTAGGGGTGGCCCAGGACCAGTTCAGATAATCGTCGCTGATGTTGGCCGTGAGCGGGAATCGAACCGGGGTCGGCGGGTTCATAGCGCAGCGCGCTGACAACAACAACAACCGCCATTCACCACTAAGTGGCGGTGACGTCACCACGACGCTTGTGCCAGGCTATGTGCACCCTGAGGCCACGTGAAGTATCGAACGCCCGCTGGCAGGAGGTCATGGGGCAGACCCAGGTGCCATGGGTCGACTGACTGGGATGACTGGCTGATGCACCACCTGTGCCCCCTACTGTGCCAACCTGCTGTGCTTTAGCCACCCGGCACTCCGCTCGTTGTTCTGAGCGTCGCTCCTCCGCCCTCCGTTGTTGTTGGAGGGCGATTACCTCCAACTGCCCAGTAGCGTCCTTCACGAGCCTCCTCCACAGAGGCCGATCTTGACAAAGCTGGTACCAGTCATCGGCAAGTCCACTCAGCTCCACGTCCTAGTGCACCACATCACTCCATCTCTTCTCTAGCCCGTGCCGCGCCCGTTTAGCCCCCTCAATCCGGCCGAACAAAAGCTGTTTCGGCATGCGGTGGCTGGGCATGCGGGCTATATGACCCAGCCATCGCAGCCTTGCCCGCCGGAGGAGCTCACCGATGGGACCTTGCCCAGATCTTTCAAGGATTTGTTAGCTCCTCACACAATCCAGTCTGGTTAAACCCAGGATGGATCGTAGGCAGGCCAGGCTAAATGTTTCTAACCGGCGAAGATGTTCCATTAAGGGGGTCCACGTTTCGCAAGCGTAGAGAAGGGAGGGAATGACCGTGGCCGAGAAGACCTGAAGCTTAGTGCGGAGCGACAGACCAGGTAGCTTCCACACAGCGTTACGCAACCGATGAAAAGATATTGCCGCTCGACTGATTCGGAGTGAGACCTCTGCTGTTAAACTGGAGCCGGTCATAAGCACACTGCCCAGGTATGGGAAACTCTCCACTCGCTCCACCACTGCCCCATCACCGATTGGGAGTTGTGGGGGTGGAGTGTCCGATGGTAAAAAAATACGCAGGCATTTGCTTATTTTTGGTGGGGCTGATGGTAAGGCCCCACCTCTTAGTGGCACGCTCCAGTCTCAGCAGCAGCGTCTCCAACTCCTCCTCTGAATGAGCAGCTATTACCAAATCATCGGCATCCATAACGTGGTTGAAAAATAGGGAGCCATCCCTTGACCGCACCCGGGCATCGATCAGCCTCCCATTATATCTGTACCATATGGAGATTCCTCCGGTACAGCGATTGAAGGCTTCACGAACTACGTGGTCAAAATAGATGTTAAATAATGTGGGAGCCAGAGGACATCCCAGTCGCACCCCAAGGTGTACAGGGAATAGCTCTGACTCCTGGCCACGTAGTTTTACCCGGGCCCGCTCACCATCATGAAGGTCCTTAATGATCGTGAGCAGAGGGTCAGGTACTCCAAAAGCACGAAAAACAACCCAGAGCCCAGGCCTACTGATGGTATCATAGGCCTTGACCAGGTCAATAAAGCAGAGATGTACGTCTTGTTGGAATTCCTTACACCTCTGCTGTAGCAGACGGACAAAAAATATGGCATCTGTGCAAGACCGCCCTTTCCTGAAACCGCAATGGGGCTCCGCAAGCCTCTCCTCAGCGTGCCTGGCAAGTCGATGTTGAATAATCCTTGCCAGGACCTTTCCCGGCACACTGAGGAGTGAGATGCCCCTGTAGTTGTTACAGTCTGTGCGGTCCCCCTTCTTAAAAAGGGGGACCACTAGGGCATCCTTTCAATCCTGCGGAACCCGTCCAGTGGTCCAGACTGTTGTTATGATATCATATAGGGCAGTCTGTGCACAAACACCACCCTCCCTCAGCATTTCACTTGGGAGATCATCTCTGCCCGCTGCCTTTCCTGGTCTCAGACTCCGGATCGCCTTCAGTACTTCTTCAACAGATGGCACCTCAGCCAGCCACTCACAGGGGGTAACTTCTTCCAATATTTGAGGCACCGCAGCCTCAGCAGAGTCATCCTCACTTTGTGCCACGATGTTTTCCTGGCTGAGGGATTTTCCCTCCCCCAGGACCTCACAGAAATGTTCAGAAAATCTGGGGGTCAGAGATTGGATCACCGTTTTTTCCCCTAATGACGGTAATAGGTGTGGCGCTGCAGGTTACTTTTTTGATGGAGTTAAATAGAGATTTGTGATCACGGGCCACTGAGGCAGACTCCATCTCCTCAGCAACCCGCGACCACCACCCATCCTTGCAGCGCCTCACGGCTCTCCGAACCTCCGAGCGAAGGCTGCGGTAAGCCTCCTCATTCTCTGATGTGGGATTCTGTAGCCGATGACAGTGGGCCTGTCGCTTTTTCTCAAACATCCTGAACACCTCCTCTGTCAGCCAGGGTCTCTGGGGAGGTCTGGACCGCGTACCCAAAGCAGCCATTGCAGCTGCATGAGTCACAGTCCTAAACCTCGCCCATTTACCCTCAACATCAGGAGGAGTCGGGGGCGATGCCAATCCCAGCCGCAAGCGATGATGAAATTCTCGCTTACAACTTTCATCCGATAACTGAGACCAGGCCACTTTAGGTTGGAATGGGGTCCTGGGTGTACACCCACCACCGGAGTGGAAGAATGGCAGGCGCATCTTACAGATGACTAGTCGATGGTCAGAGGGCAGATCAGCTCCACGGTAGGTCCTGGTGTCAAGGACATGGGCTCGCATCCGCTGGTCCGTCACTATGTAGTCCAGCAGATATTCTTGCTTGGACCTGGCATGCATCCATGATGTTGTGTGGATGCACCAATGCCGGAACAGCATGTTGGTAATTACAAGCCCATGGGCTGCACAAAAATCTAGCAGCCTCCTACCGTTGTTTTTGAGCTGATCTGGCCCATGCCCTCAAATCACTCCAGACCAGGTGCCAGCATCATGACCAACTCGGGCATTGAAGTCACCCAACATGATGACTCTATCCGGAGGGGCCACTTTAGCCAGCACCTGTGACAGGAGGTCATAGAAGGCATCTGACTCATCGGCTTTGCCTGCATCCCTCCACGGATGTTCATCTTCGGTGGGGGCATAAGTAACCACGACCACCATTCCTCGCCTCCGGTTGATGGGAAGGCGAGCCCAAAGTAGCCTGGGGTTTACAGCTTCCCACACCTCACCGCCACGCTCCCACGCCCCCTTCATTATTTTGTTCAAAGGAAGAGCCACACCCTGCTGTTTGGCAGTCTGCTGCCCCAAGTAGAGGACTGTCCACCCCTCATGGTGGTAGGAGCCAGAACCGGTCAACCGGACCTCCTGAATGCCACATAGATCCAGGCGGTACCGGTCCAGCTCCCGACAGAGGAGTCGCAGCCTCTCCTCCGCAGTGAGCGTTCGAACATTCCACGTGGCCACCCGTAGAGGTTTTTCGTTGTTTCTGGAGGAGCCCCGAGAGTAGATATTCAATCTCCTGGCTCCGCCAATTGGGGTTTGGCCAGGAGACGTCATAGACGCCTGGCCCCCCGGGGCCTCCGGCACAAGCTTATTAGTTATATATTTCAGTCGTAGTTTAGTGGTAATTAATTGAAAGTGAAGGGGTTACCAGCCCCTCGCACCCATACAGAGCCCCCGTTTAGCCCCTGTGGTGGACACAGATGCCATGAGGGGAGGAGCCAATCGAAATTGGACCTCCCCCCACAGCACGGTCCACGACAGAGTTGCCCGTCCGGCACCGCGAGGAGGTAGGGGGTTGTTTGCCGGACAGCGCGCTGACACACACTCTGACACACACACTGACACACATTCTGACATACACTCTGACACATGCACTGACACACACACTGACACACACACTGACACACGCACTGACACGCACTGAAACACACACTGACATACACTGACATACACACACTGACACACACACTCACACACACACACTGACAACAACAACTATTCACCACTAAGTGGCGGTGACGTCACCACGACGCTTGTGCCAGGCCATGTGCACCTTGAAGCCATGTGAAGTGTCGAATGCCCGCTGGCAGGAGGTCATGGGGCAGACCCAAGTGCCACGGGTTGACTGAGATGACTGGCTGATGCACCACCTGTGGCCCCTACTGTGCCAACCTGCTGTGCCTTCGTCACCCGGCGCTCCGCTAATTGTTGTGAGCATCGCCCCTCCGCCCTCCGTTGTTGTTGGAGGGCGACTGCCTCCAACTGCCCAGTAGCATCCTTCACGAGCGTCCTCCACAGAGGCCGATCTTGACACCGCTGGTACCAGTCATCGGCAAGTCCACTCAGCTCCACGTCCTCCTGTACCACATCACTCCATCTCTTCTCTAGCCCGTGCCGTGCCCGGTTAGCCCCCTCGATCCGGCCAAACAAAAGCTGTTTCGGCATGCGGTGGCTCGGTTCGGCATGCGGTGGCTACATGACCCAGTCAACGCAGCCTTGCTTGCCGGAGGAGCTCACCGATGGGACCGTGCCCAGATCTTTCAAGGATTTGTGAGCTCCTCACACAATCCAGCCTGGTTAAATCCAGGATGGATCGTAGGCAGGCTAGCCTAAATGTTTCTGACCGGCGAAGATTTTCCATTAGAGGGGTCCACGTTTCGCAAGCGTAGAGAAGGGAGGGAATGACCGTGGCCCGAGAAGACCTGAAGCTTAGTGCGGAGCGACAGACCAGGTTGCTTCCACACAGCGTTACGCAAAATTTACCACTAAACCACGCCTAAAATATCTAACACACTGATACACACACACCGACACACACACTGACACACACACTGACACACACGCTGACACACAGACACCACAGACTGTGACCGCCGCCGCTGCTGCTAAATTACTCAACTGGGAGTACACATAGCAATCAGGCAGACTAATGCCCACTTGCAGACCAAGCCAACGTGTGCCGCACAGGGACAGCTGCCACTTGAGATGGGGGGGCGGGGGGGTTGGCTTCAAATGTACGGGATATGATTCAAAGTGCTAAGAATTGCTGAGGAATTTAAGCGTTGTATGAATGTCACATTTTCACCCTCATCATCATCATCATTTGTTATGCTTACAACCGTCCCTCTCTCTCCGAATGTTTGTGTGTCGTCATGGTCCAGCGGTCGGGCGCGATCCCCCTCCACTCTCTCGTTATTGGCAGAGAGACAGGGGGCTGCAGATGCTTGCGACGGCTGTCGGGTTGGTGGTGGAGGCTGGGGGTGGCGATTCAACGGCACCCCCCCCCCCCATCACACGCCTCCTCCTCCTCCTCCCTTCCCCAGCCGAACGGGAAGAACTTGGCAGAGCGTGAGCTCACGAAAGCCCCAACTGTGACAACATGACACTGTCGGCGAGACCGCGGGGACACCACAGATGTTTTGTATCAAACCCCATTTGATGTCCCTGCCATTCTTCTCTCGCGTAGCACAAATGTCACGGCGGTCAGACACGCTTCAGATATTCACGTAACGCGCAAGAACGGCCCGAGCAGATTTCGAATTTTTTCCTCTCCTTCCGCTTGTATTTTTTTTTATGAAAATGCCATACTGTTTATATATTTTTAGTGAGTTATACTAAGTCCTAATCCACGATGGCAGCTTGCAGGATAATTCAGATACCACGATTTCTGTGAATGATGAGGAAACCCCAGGAGAAGAAGGAGCACGCTCTCGGCTTGACCTTGTGAAGACTCGAGAAGGGGCGGAGTGTCGACGGATAGACGGTTGCGTACTCATAACCAGGGCCATATTTCAGCCGGGTTCGTCCGGGTCGGCGACCCGCAAACTATTCATTCATAGATGTATTTTCGCAACTGGCACACCACATCCAGTAAACCTCTCGCTCTGGCGTGTGGCCACTCGGTCACCGAACACTTACTCCAGTCCAGCAGCGACCGGGCAAAACAGATTCCGCGAGAAATGGAGCCCTGCGTTGAACAAACAGCAGCATTTGTATAACAAGTCCGACGCTGCTGGTGAGACCCAAAATGTCGAAATCAGTACAGAATTTGCGTGCGAAAACACCGCTGGATAATATTGGCATAGGATAGCCCGTGGGCTGGCTGATTAAACCAAAAAAATTAACTTTATTTATATCCGCTGCTGATGATGATTGTGGACAGTCGAACTGGAAGCAAAGTATATATACAAATCGAATGTTTTTTCTTTTCTTTCCAAATGCGATTTTTCTAATATGCCGAGATCCTACATCAGGACTTTGGACTAATGCAGAAAGGTGGAATTACGAGAGCGAGAGGTAGATGAGAAGCACACCACCCGCGCCATCAGTCGAGTCCGTTTGCTTACTCCAGCCGCGACTTTTCCCTCCATGTGCCGGCAATTACCACCTCAGCACCACGCACTTCCACGCGGCATCACATTTGACGACAACACCGCTCGCAGGACATACTCGAGGTGGATGAAGCAAGGGAGGGGGAAGTCACCCTGGCCACTATGGGGCCGTGTCTCCTTTCTGTAGCGAAGGCATCTCCGCATTCAGCATCTCTAACGACGGTGAATATTAACAGCAGTGGCACAAAACAAAACCCCACAGCTTGCGAGCCGCATGCAGCCAAAGAGTGACTCGACAGAGAGACGCAGAAAAACCCTGGCACGTTTCTACGGAACTCTGGTTAAAAATGGGGGAAAATGTCCGTGGAAATTGGAGCGGCCTGGGACAGGAGCACGCCCGTCACAGGAATATCCCCTGGGGCCCTCCGCAGGAATCCTGAATTTCAAACATCCACAGCCGATCATCCAGGGCGCGTGCCCACCCCGCGTGGCCACACCACGTGATCCGCTCAGCGCACGTGCCCTCAGTTGGTTCTCTATCGCTCGGGCGCTGTCGGCAACGCATTTTAGTGCACTCGAATTTTCCTAAGGACTCAAAGTTAACTTTTTTTTTAGCGGATGGGGTATCATTGTCTGGCAGCACTCGGCCATACCTGCTACGACACACGGATCCGACACAGACGCATCAAAAGTTGAACAGCGGGCAGATAAGCATTCGGCAAATGCGTGAACTAATTTATTATACCTTCAGTGGTGCTGTTTGTTGCTGTCCACTTGGCCTTTGTGACCTTTGGCCCTGTGCTTGGCAAACCATTAAGTAATACAATACAAAAATATGAATTAAAAAAAACACACTAACTGCCGCCGCTGCTATTTACCAGCACGGCCCTTCTCTCCAGGTTTGCTCCGTGTGTCCAGATCGCCAGCGCCGTCCCTTTCACCACTGTCAGAGGGCTCACGGCACGCGGAGCCACTGACCGGGACTCCCTCCCCTCGAGATGAAGCACCACCGCACGGGGAAGGGACACTCAAGCCTGAGCAAGATCTCACAGACAGAATAATTCATAGCAAACTTACACCTGTGCGGTCCCGCCATCGATTCTCAGATAACGCTGTCAAAAGCAATCAATAAAAACACCGCACGCACTGCAAACCCCCCCCCTCTCCCTCCTCCACCCCCCTTCACCGTCCTCCTCCACCTCCCGCCACGCACCGGGGGTCAGTACATCATGAGATATCAGAGGAGCACGCGGGATCTCAAACGCCTCTGCCGATTACAAGCTCTGGCTTTTGCATTTTTACTCCGCCGGGGTCACGCGTGTGTCGTGCGGGCGAACGGGAACTGTCGGGTGCGGCGGCGGCGATGTTCCGAGATGAAGAGACCGCGATGCGGTTCCGGTGTGGCTGTCAGGCCACACCAGCAGGTGGTTCTGCGGCTGTAAACGAACCGTGGGCGCTGCCGATTATATTTTTTTTGTGTACGGGCATGGGAACACAAAGGGGTGCTCAGATTTGAAGGGGCCTTAAGACTTGACGATCGCAGAACCGCAATGGCCGTCACTCTCGCGGACTGCCAAACAACCACTGCGGAAAAATAACGAGTGCACGCATTTGTCATACTCATCAGCCATGATCTTTCCGCTGCTGGGTTAAAGCCTCCGAAAAATCGTCACCATCTTTTTCAGGGCCCTGCGACGCCACAATCCATCTCGCTCCTTTACACCACGGGCTAATATCATCGCGCCATCCTCACGATGGCTGAACCCCGAGGGAGTGACGTTCCTTTCCTTTCGCCCGCCGATGCTTCACAACTCTCCTCCGTCGGTCATTATCACTCACAGCCACGGTGGGTTTTTTTTCTTCTTCCAAAGCCCATTTATTATCCTCGACAGCGAGTATGACCTCTAACGTTGGGTACGTTCTCTGATCTGTGTGTTCCTCTTTCTCTCAACGTCGCTGCGGACCTGCACGTCTCAATGTCTCTTTGTATGATTTTCGGCTTTCGTTAAATTGTCTGTGTCAGTGTGTCTGATCAAGTACATCGCGGTCCGTAATATGCACCGATTGG
The DNA here is from genome assembly GCF_048934315.1 of Petromyzon marinus. Lineage (NCBI taxonomy): Eukaryota > Metazoa > Chordata > Hyperoartia > Petromyzontiformes > Petromyzontidae > Petromyzon > Petromyzon marinus. The sequence goes on along the minus strand of NC_133706.1, from coordinate 10,173,497 downwards.
CAACTTTCTTTTTTCAGACAACGTGACGTTGCTTTCCGTGATTAAATTAACCCTTCCAAAAGCAACTGCACAATGCTATCATGCTCTCTGTTTAATACATTTGTTCCAGTCAGCCTTCAATAATAGCCCTGGGTATGCATATCCTATTGTGTTGTCCAGCTATGCCCCTCCAACAATTATTTCATTTTGGTTAAAAAAAACTTGTTACTACGTGACTGTCGCTCGTATTTATCGTGAGCCAAACCTTTAGCGGCATCGCGTGGATGATGATGACGACGATCATCGACACAACATAGTCGTCAGACGCTTTTGCAGCCGGCACGCCTCGAGACTCCACTGCTGGATGAGGTCTCAGGAACCTGCGACGTTGATGCCGAATTAAATTATCATAAAGCCACGAAACGTAAAGCTGCGTTAGGCGACGGACGTATCGAGCAGCGTCTCCCAGGCTGAGTTACATCTCCGACTCAATCCTCCACCCCACCCCCCACCCCCCTCAAAAAGAAAAAAATCTAACATTTATATTATTTTCTAATTTGCACGGGACTCCAATTTTTGGCGTTGTTATTATTATTTCATGACCACTGGCTGAGCCGTTGGTTCGCGCGCTGTGCTTGCTTGATCTGCCCATTACAGGCGGCTTGTGTGTATGAGCTGAAAAATCGATAAGATTTGCGGACAAAAAAATAGAGTTTTTCCCGTGTTCTTCACTCCGGGTCTTTGAGGCTTTAGGAGGAAAACCTCATCCACAAATATACACGGTACAAAAAAAAGAAAAACGAGAGGGAGAGAAAAAAAATCTAAAGAAAAAATAAGAAAGTGTGGCTTTACAGGAGGTGATCGAGAGTGGGAAGCGAATCGTAACAGAGAAACGCGACCACCTCGAGGGTAGGGGGTAGGGAAGGGAGAGATCACGCCAACTCCAAACACAGAACAGGCATCGTCGGGGTCCGGGATTGAGCCCACGTCCTGCTGCGTGCCAGGCGAGGTTGATAACATCTCACCACGGCGGCGCACAGACAGACAATGCTGGGCCCACCACACAACGCGTCTCTACTAGGCCTCCTACCCAAGAGGAACTGGAGCCGGTGTGTGTGTGGCTGGGGGAGGGGGGTGCTCAGGCATCCCCAGATAGCCCGCGGTTCTTCTCACACCACCGGGAGAAAATACATTAGAAAGAAAACGGGTTTTTTTGTTTTCTACCAGGTAAGGCCCGCTGAGCTATATATCCCATTTTCAGAAGCGACCTGGCTATCACAAATGATAGCTCAACAAAGTTGGTTTATCACGTGCGCATTTGTAGCAGCCAAATACTCTGAACGCGTTTTGTTTATAAGTGTGGAGGGAAAAAAACGGGAGGTCCTGGAGAAAAATCCATGCGATCACGGGGAAAGAGAGAGAGAGAGAGACACCGCAGACTCCAAATATATATCAGGTGTCAGGGTTGGGATCAAACTCACGACCTCATGCATACCAGGCGAGGTAGCTTACATCTCTTAACCTCGGTGATGATGATGATGAGAGAGAGACACTGCAAACTCCAAATATATATCAGGCGTCAGGGTTGGGATCAAACTCACGACCTCATGCATACCAGGCGAGGTAGCTAACATCTCTTAACCTCGGTGATGATGAGAGAGAAAGAGACACCGCAAACTCCATATATACAGCAGGCGTCAGGGTTGGGATCAAACTCACGACCTCATGCATACCAGGCGAGGTAGCTAACATCTCTTAACCTCGGTGATGATGATGATGAGAGAAAAAGAGACACCGCAAACTCCAAATATACAGCAGGCGTCAGGGTCTGGATCAAACTCTCGACCTCCTGCATACCAGGCGAGGGAGGTAACATCTCCTAGCCACCGTGGCGCCCCTCCCCCACTTGCTCGCCACCACCCGGGTCACTCAAGGTGACTGGCTCACTGCTGCCCGAAGCCTCGGCGGTTATTTCACAGCATTTTGCCAGCCGCGGCTGCCCGCGCGTTTCGTTGCCATTCCCACGACAGCGCCCAATGGAAACGTCCAACGTTTCTCGTGCGCTATCACGGCGGCCCAGAGATATTGCTGCGTTCAGTATTGTAGCGAGATGGACATTAATAATGATAATATTTTTTTGGAAAGGACACGCAGTGTGATCCATTTACAGATGCCCCCACTGGTCTCTGATGATCCTCACTGTCTTCTCGACAGGTCCATTGGACACTGTGATGACGACGGCGGATAGATACTTTGCGGAGAGGAGCGGGTTATGAGATTTAATTCGCGCGGTGAAAATTGGCGGAATGGCGCGTACGGGGTGGGGGGGGGGCCTTTGTGGTGTCGTCTTTTCTTCCCACACCCCCCCCTCCCCCCGCGGCTGCAATTGAATATTATTTGAGTGGTGTATCTGTAAATGGATCGCCTTACAATTCCATGCCGCCTCGGAGAGGCATTATTAGGCTGCCGAGAATGTGTTCGTTCTAAAGTGAACGCATTTGAGACTCGCTTTCACTCCGTGGAAAGCAGCAAAACAAATGCTCGTTTCAGCTTTCTCTGAAGAAAATACCATTGCTATATTTAATGTCTTTAATATATATAGAAATTGATTTTAAATTCCCAGAGCTCATAATAAAAAAAAAACACACGGAGATACCGTCAACAAATTGCACAATGCCTCCAAGTGTAATGCGGCTCGTGGTCGTTAGTTAAGGTGGATGGTGGGGAGCGGTGGGTGCAGTGGTTAGCGCACTGCGCTGTTACCACACCACTTGAGCTCGATTCCCGGCTACGGCTAACATCAGTGGCGAGTGATATCAGAACCGGTTCTGGGCCTCCCCTAGGTCGACTGAGCCATTAAACAAAACTTCAAGTGAGTACCTGTCACTGGTGTACAGACCCCCACATAGCCTGCTGGCACACTGGGGTACAGACCCCCACATAGCCTGCTGTCACACTGGGGTATAGAACCCCACATAGCCTGCTGACACACTGGGGTACAGACCCCCACATAGCCTGCTGGCACACTGGGGTACAGACCCCCACATAGCCTGCTGGCACACTGGGGTACAGACCCCCACATAGCCTGCTGACACACTGGGGTACAGACCCCCACATAGCCTGCTGACACACTGGGGTACAGACCCCCACATAGCCTGCTGGCACACTGGGGTACAGACCCCCACATAGCCTGCTGGCACACTGGGGTACAGACCCCCACATAGCCTGCTGGCACACTGGGGTACAGACCCCCACATAGCCTGCTGGCACACTGGGGTACAGACCCCCACATAGCCTGCTGGCACACTGGGTACAGACCCCTACATAGCCTGCTGGCACACTGGGTACAGACCCCACATAGCCTGCTGGCACACTGGGTACAGACCCCACTAACACTGGGTACAGACCCCTACATAGCCTGCTGGCTCACTGGTGTACAGACCCCATATAGCCTGCTGTCACACTGGGGTACAGAACCCACTAACACTGGGTACAGACCTACATAGACCACACTAACACTGGCGTACAGACCCCACAGACCCCACTAACACTGGGGTACAGACCCCCACATAGCCTGCTGGCTCACTGGTGTACACACCCCCACATAGCCTGCTGGCACACTGGGGTACAGACCCCACTAACACTGGGTACAGACCTACATAGACCACACAGACTTCACTGTCACATTGGCGTAGAGACACCGTGGAACCCTCAGACACACTGCGGTAGTCCGCATAGACCCCTGCGGACACACAGGGATACAGACCCCCCCACCCCCAACAGGGTGACCCCAAAGCTGGGCAGGATGGTGGGAGGGTGGGGGGTGAGGGGGTTGAGGGGCGGGGAGGCGACAGGGGGGCGGGGAGGGCACGGCCGTGTTCGTTGCCCCGAGGGCAGGGAGTGCCCGCACAGCGGTACGGAGGTGGGACAGGAGTAGGAGGAGGGAAGAGGGAGGAGGCCAAGTTTCGTGATTAAATTTAGGGAAGACACCTGAGGGAGTTTGGAAAAAAAAATACGGGGGGGGAGAGGAGGGGGTAGTGAGGGCAGGGGGTGGAGGCCACCGAGCCCTTTGGTCTCATGTTACTGAGTAGGTAAACAAAAACAATGCCCTAATTAAGTGATGATTATTATTAGTATGGAATGCAGCACGCACGCGCACACACACACACGCGCGCGCAAACATCATATTCCTTTTTTGAAAGTTTTTTTTTTATTTTGGCTTGTAAGATTCCCCAATTTGAGTCGCGTATTGGGTACAAAAAGCAATGGCACAAATTTGTTATAAAATATGCAAATGAGCAAAATAAAAAATATATCTTTTGTTCTATTGAAGAGAAGTGATGAGGGAAAGGCCCCCGTAATTCCAGCTGACCACCGCAATTAACCCTGCTCATCTAATTACCATAATTTCTCGTCGGCAAGGAAACGGCCGAGCGAGTAAAAAAAAATTCCGCACAATTAAGGAGTGACCCCTGCGTCTAAAGGAAGCACCTCTAATCTCCTAATGTATTCACCTCTAATTGTTGCAGGTGGGCAGCTTTAGCCGCCGAAATTATCGGCTGGCAGGGACTGCGCGTGACAGGTTTTTGTCAGCGTGCTATTAGCATTCTCTGAAAGTTAGCGCTCCGAGCCATCTGTCATGTGTTTAAGTGGAAGGGGGGGGGAAATCCAATCCCACAACAACTCACGTGAATTGTAGCGGATAGCAATTTCTTTTCTTTGCATCTCCCAATATAAATGTATATTTCATTTTTCAAAATTAAAATCCTGACCGCGCCAAACCGCGCAAGCGCACTGCTAGGTGCGTCTCCAACAAAAAAAAACGACGCTGTCACTGTTCTCCGGCCCCGAATCACGGGGCAGCAGCAACAGCTGTAGCAGCAGCAGCAGGTAACGCTGGCTATGGCGCATTGATGATTCCCAGCGGTCACGAGATCGCTATGCAAATGCGTCTCCGTCCGTTTGCCGCTGCTGTCTTAAATTAACACGGCCACAAGTTTGGCTTTTTGGGAGTTACCGGTCTACAACAGGACTGGGTGATGCCACCTGGCATGCAAATGCATGCTGGAATTATTCTATGGTTAGAATCACTCCCAGTAGGTAACAGGTCCAGGCCGTATTGCTGATTTTGTGATGGCCATATTGTACCAAACATACCTCGTATGCGTGTTGAACTTCCTTCACACCGTACGTAGCCAACCCGTGCTAATCGGAGATGCGGGGGAAGGTCAACAAACTAAACACAAAAAGCAGTTCTAAAGAAAAGAGTTTTCAATCTAAATTTAAAAAGTGCATGGCTCCAGTGGATTCCTCACATCGGAAGGAAGAACGCTCCAGAAGGCCACTTAAGCGCATCTTAAAGCGTCCGATGCGGTGACCGTCTTTGTTCCATGGCGAGTCAAAAGCGGCTGCTGCGAGGATGACTGGCGTTCGCGTCATGGTTTACGCTCCTTGACGAGATCAAAATGCGGACGTCAGGTGCCCTGCTGACAGAGCAGTGCGTGCGCTATTGTCGTCGCAACAGCATTCTGATCGTCGAGATAAAGCATTGCCGCTAGCCCAAACACCACAGCCAAAATTCCTTTCGCACTTGCCGTTGCTGTTTAAGTCTCGAGCCAAACGCCAAGGGGACCAGCGACCCGGGAAATACTCGGTGAGCAATGACCGAGAGTAACGATGAAGTTTTCCCTACAAAAGTTGAAGGGATTCAACGAGGTGCCAGCGCAGCCCCGCAATTTTATCCGTCACGTTGCCGCTGGCGGCGGGGCTTCGCTCCACTCGAGAGCGCTCGAGAGCGCCGTCTTAGAGGTATGCTTGGTCTACTCTTCCACACCGGTCAGACGTCTCGAGGAAGCCGCGCTTTACCCCACTGCACGTGACCTGCCGATCGGCTAACCGTGGTGCTGTGCCAGATCACGCTGCTGGGTGGACAGATTGAAAGAAATTCGAATCGTTGTTTTTAACTGCCGCGACAGGAGATCAACTCCAACCAGCGACCTCAGGATTGCAAGTCACGTGCGCGCAGGGGCGGAGCCAGGATTTCAGGCCGGGGTGACATTCAACAAATATTAATTTCAAGAATGATTTAGAGAGTCAGGCTGTTGAACTAGACGCCATCGGTTGGCGACACACTCTGACAATGCAGTTGGCACGGAGTCCGCCAGACCGAGTGTCGTACACTTATAACGCAGAATGTCACCCCTGTCACCCCCCCCCGGCTCCGCCCCTGCGTGCGCGGACCGTTACACCGTGGCAACATACGAGAGAATGACTCAAGGCATTTGAAATTTTACATACAAATGCAAGCGTAGAATATTTCAAACAAAAAATGACACATTCATCGTCCATCATCATCGTCGTCGTCCAATTACGAATAAATACAACGGCACGTGAAGTTTCTTTTTACCTGCGGGCGCCGCCGCTCCGGCGGGTAGCGAGTGCGCGCATCACAAACTCCGGATCGCTCGATCGGTGGGGTCGCGACAAGGGGTCAGTTTGAAGGGGTTTTTTTTTTTTATACGAGCCCTGGCGACATGAAGAATGCGCGCCCAATTTTTTTTTTAAATATCCTGGCAATTAACGAGCCACCTGCCTGCCGAGCGGAGAAACGCGCTTTTAGAATTTGTTAGCTTATTAATTGCGCGTAGGAAAAATGAACGGATGGCAGCGGCCCAAGCGGAGAAGGAGGGAGGAGGGAGGAGGCAGGGTTCGCTGCCAATCGCAATGCCGACGGGGACTGTGCTCGCAAAGTATTCTCCTGCAAAACAGCCACCAGCTCAAAAATGCACCAGCTGTGGACATTTTTTTATTTTTCCGATTTTTTTTTATATGCCCGTGGACGGATTTGGAACGTTACAGAAGCGCAGCCCCTGTCACAACCGTTTCTGGAAGAGGGCTACTCCACCAACATTCCGGCTTCGTCCATGTCAGCTGAGCTGCCATCTCCGATGAAGGTGCTCATTGATCCCAAGACTGGCACAGACACACACAGAAGTGCAAGCAAAACTGCACGTGACGTGCGACCGCGAGCGATGTCTCACACCTCCAAAGTTAACTTGCGAGTTAATTATTAAACAGATGAAGTGCCGCTCCTCCCCTTACACTTTGTGGACCAGAGGTCACTTGAAGGGCTCTCAGGAGTAGCTCTGTGATATATGCTTCCGCGGGACGTTCTCCACCAAGATGAAAGGATGCGCTGACGCTGTCCAATGTGCAAATAGACCCTTCGTCTCATGAGACGGGAAGCCGTCAGCAAACTTAGGACAAAATTGGTGGAATATATATAAACATATATATTTAAACTTTAATACATTTTGAGATAACTTAATGAGTAATCTTTCAATCTTCTCGAGTCGGAAGTTTTACCTCCAAGTAGTTGCATATTTTATGAGCCTTTGCGTGAGAACACACGGAACGGCTCGCTGCCTGTCAAACTACAGATAAGTCAGCCTCCCCCTAATTAACACGTGACAGCGTACCGCAAAGGTGCAGCCCTGCAATTGCTTGCTCAGGCCTGCTGCCAATGAACCTCTAGACAGGGCATTTTAGAAGGGAGTGTGAGTACCCACACTTCACCCCACCACGCGTCACCTGCCGATCGACTTTGCCGCACCCATTTGCACCGCTGGGTGGGCAGAGCGGGTGTAGGGATGGTGGATTTAAGAACGGCCGCGCCCGGAAGACGGGAGCGAACCGGCGGCCTGTGGGTTGCAAGTCCAGTGCGCTGTCCGTTACGCGACCGCGGCGGCTTCCTGTAGGGTACGCTACGGAAGCAACGTTAGTCTCCGACTCAATGAGTTTACCGGTGCATTGTGAGTAAACAGAGACGCATATCTCGTGGCACTTCAGAGACAATAAATTGTGAAGTCCAACTCGAAGGATGGCTCCTTTTATGTCGCACATTCCCCGACGGGCAGATCGGCAAATAAGGCAACCTCAAAGTCAGCAATTCCAAAAACCATCACCGCGATAAATGCGTGCGGGGCCTGTCGTTCTTTCAAAGTAATTATCTAAAGTTTAAAAAAGTGGCTTATTCGTGGAATGACTTGATGGTTTCACGCGTGCACCAAATTTGAAGGCGCCATCATCGCCGCCATGCCAACGCGGAAGAAATAGTCGGTCTTGCCCGCGTGCGTCCGACACCGTGATCATTGATGAGAATGTCTCCGTCAATAAGAATGGTGCGCAAATGACAACTCGGCGGATTTACAGCTCCTCATCGGCGGACATACCGTGCCAAAGTTGAAATCCTCTTCGTGATTGCACTGACGGAAAAGCCACATCTCCAGAGTGGTCGAAGCGTGCGTCTGAAATCGTGGCGCCGCATCGATGACAACAAATAACCTTGGCCGTCTTGCCACCACGCACTCCACTCACGGACCCCCCCCCACCCCAACCCACCCCAACCCCCTCCCACCCCCCCTACACGCACACAGCCACAACTCTGTGTGCGTGTGTGTACCGCGCCCTCCGTAAAGCGTCGCTCAAGAGCCGGGCGTGATGCCCGACCAGCGCGGGCGAATTAACGGCGACCGAGTTTGCTGCCTACGTTTATAATTTCTCTCTCGCGCTGGTTCCTTCCGCCGGTGAACTCGCGCTCGCGCCGCTCTCCGTCGGCGCTCACACGCCGCAGCCGCAACCCTGCCCGAGATTCGTCCCGTAGACGGCCGAACGGAGCGACGGGAGCATCGTCGTCGAAGTAAATCATATCGCGTTCGCCCCTCGAGGCACCACCTCGGTAAGTAGCATTAAAAACAACAAAAACGGTTCGTGGCGAGCGGTTATTTATTTTGGCATCAATTACCGGCAGCGGCTCGGTTTCCGACGCGCCCACGGACAACGGGCTCCGATTAAATCGTCTCCCAAGACGTCCTCTCGACGCTTTGCTCGTGACTCGCGGCGACCGCGGGCAATTTGCGGCGCGTCTGCGTGGGCAGCCGCGCGAGCCGCCCCACAGGCCGCCGCCCGGGGCTCGCGCGGCCGAGATGCGGAGAAATCGCGGCCCATTTCCACCTCGCGCTAATCTACTTAATTGTCGTCAACACTTATTTAATGTTCGCGGCGGAGCGTCGAGTGCGCGCGCCTGATGCAAAAAGAAAACACGCGGAAATTCTGGCGAGGCACAAGCTCGACGCCCGAACAGGTGGCGGGCGGGCGGGCGGGCGGGCGGGCGGGCGGGCGGGCGGGCGGGCGGGCGGGCGGGCGGGCGGGCGGGCGGGCGGGCGGGCGGGCGGGCGGGCGGGCGGGCGGGCGGGCGGGCGGGCGGGCGGGCGGGCGGGCGGGCGGGCGGGCGGGCGGGCGGGCGGGCGGGCGGGCGGGCGGGCGGGCGGGCGGGCGGGCGGGCGGGCGGGCGGGCGGGCGGGCGGGCGGGCGGGCGGGCGGGCGGGCGGGCGGGCGGGCGGGCGGGCGGGCGGGCGGGCGGGCGGGCGGGCGGGCGGGCGGGCGGGCGGGCGGGCGGGCGGGCGGGCGGGCGGGCGGGCGGGCGGGCGGGCGGGCGGGCGGGCGGGCGGGCGGGCGGGCGGGCGGGCGGGCGGGCGGGCGGGCGGGCGGGCGGGCGGGCGGGCGGGCGGGCGGGCGGGCGGGCGGGCGGGCGGGCGGGCGGGCGGGCGGGCGGGCGGGCGGGCGGGCGGGCGGGCGGGCGGGCGGGCGGGCGGGCGGGCGGGCGGGCGGGCGGGCGGGCGGGCGGGCGGGCGGGCGGGCGGGCGGGCGGGCGGGCGGGCGGGCGGGCGGGCGGGCGGGCGGGCGGGCGGGCGGGCGGGCGGGCGGGCGGGCGGGCGGGCGGGCGGGCGGGCGGGCGGGCGGGCGGGCGGGCGGGCGGGCGGGCGGGCGGGCGGGCGGGCGGGCGGGCGGGCGGGCGGGCGGGCGGGCGGGCGGGCGGGCGGGCGGGCGGGCGGGCGGGCGGGCGGGCGGGCGGGCGGGCGGGCGGGCGGGCGGGCGGGCGGGCGGGCGGGCGGGCGGGCGGGCGGGCGGGCGGGCGGGCGGGCGGGCGGGCGGGCGGGCGGGCGGGCGGGCGGGCGGGCGGGCGGGCGGGCGGGCGGGCGGGCGGGCGGGCGGGCGGGCGGGCGGGCGGGCGGGCGGGCGGGCGGGCGGGCGGGCGGGCGGGCGGGCGGGCGGGCGGGCGGGCGGGCGGGCGGGCGGGCGGGCGGGCGGGCGGGCGGGCGGGCGGGCGGGCGGGCGGGCGGGCGGGCGGGCGGGCGGGCGGGCGGGCGGGCGGGCGGGCGGGCGGGCGGGCGGGCGGGCGGGCGGGCGGGCGGGCGGGCGGGCGGGCGGGCGGGCGGGCGGGCGGGCGGGCGGGCGGGCGGGCGGGCGGGCGGGCGGGCGGGCGGGCGGGCGGGCGGGCGGGCGGGCGGGCGGGCGGGCGGGCGGGCGGGCGGGCGGGCGGGCGGGCGGGCGGGCGGGCGGGCGGGCGGGCGGGCGGGCGGGCGGGCGGGCGGGCGGGCGGGCGACGACTTTTTCCAACTCCTCTCGTGTTTCCAACTTTCGAAGAAAAAAGTGATGAACGCCGCCACGGCCGCCACGGTGGGGAGAGCGTGGGAGAGCGTGGGAGAGAGGGCGAGAGAGCAGCGACGGCTACAAACGCCGCCTCGCTTCTCCGTGTCTCTCTCTCTCTCGCCGACGCTCTCTCCGCATAGGCTGGAACATGAATATCACAAAATATCCTGCGAGTCTGCAACCCCCCCTCCCTCCCTCCCCCCTCAAGTTTCAAGACACAGGTGTGAGTAGGAGCAGGAGGGAGGAGGGGGGGAGGGAGAACCGCCACGGTGGCCACCATCCCTTGTAGCCATGACGAGTCCTGCCCGAGTCAAGTAACACAACTAAAAATGTGTAGGAGGCGAATAGCCTGCTACGTTATTTTGATTCCATTGAAATCCACCACGACGAAGCGAATGGTTATTCTGCGGTGTGGACGATACAGTGTTGCGTCCAACTCAGACCCCGTATCCAACAGGGAGAGTCCTTGCCTATAAACATCAGGGCATTTCGACAGGGTTAGTTCAAGCACGCCCGACGCTGTCGGTGTTGAAACTGCTCCAGAGTGTACATGTGTGCAACCAGTACCGCTGAAAAAATAACAACTCCCAGAAGGCCGTGTGGACATTGGGATTTATTAAAAAAACTTTATTTGTGATGGAGTATTGTCTGCTAATTTATGTAATTTATCTCACTGGTCAATGTAATGTCTCTAACTCCCCTCTGTCCTAAAGTTCGTGAGTTCCTCTTTCTGTCTCTTTGGGTCATTCCAAGCTTGTGCCTCTCCTTCCTTTTTTCCTGCACCAGCAGCACCAGAAACAACCGAAGCACCATCAGCGGCAGCAGCAGCACCACCAGACGTAGCAGGAGCGGCAGCAGCAGCAGCAGCAGCAGCGGCAGCAGCACCAGAAACAACCGAAGCACCATCAGCGGCAGCAGCAGCACCACCAGACGTAGCAGGAGTGGCAGCAGCAGCAGCAGCGGCAGCAGCACCAGAAACAACCGAAGCACCATCAGTGGTAGCAGCAGCACCACCAGACGTAGCAGGAATGGCAGCAGCAGCAGCGGCAGCAGCAGCAGACGGGAAACTTGTGCACGTAATTGTTAGAGGGCCACTCAGCAGCGGAAACAAACACTGAGAATAAACTCCACCTGCCCCCCACCGCTCCAAGTGAGACGATGCCACGCTGACCCGGCCCTCGCAGACATCATTAGCAGATTTGCTGGTGCCTGAGCGACACGGATCCGACCCTGCCAACACGACCACGGATGAGCGTCACTCTTCCCAGCCAGGGGTCCGTCCCGTCAGCCGTGGGTCATCTGTCGCGACGAGCGGTTTCACCCGCTCCGCCTAAGCCGCCCAGAGGCGCCCCCCCACCCACCTCCTCCACACCCCCCCACCCACCTCCTCCACAGCCCCCCACCCACCGACAGCGGGGACCCCCTCGCCACAACGCGTAGCGTGCGCCCGGCTGTGGGCGGCGATTGCCGCGTGTGGCCGTGGGTGCGTCAAGCGTTGCGGATAGGTGCTTGCCGCGCTGCGTCACGAACCCCCAGCCGCCCGAGTTCGATTCCCGCTCACGGCCACCAACACCGGTGATGGATACCTTAAACGGTCTTTGGGCATCCCCTAGGTGGACTCAGCCTTAAACGGATACCTGATGCGGTGTGTGGGGAGGCAACGGCGGCCAGGCGTGGCGTTGACCACCCACCTGCCGTGCCAAGCTTAACAAAACTTGCCCTAGCAGTCTGTTAAGGCTATTCGAGCGATCTTTGTGTCAGTGTCCTTTCCCATCATCATTATCTTCAATATAAATCATTAAAATCATGGTCACTATGATGATGATTATGATCATTCGTCTCGTAAATCATAATTATTCATCAACTTCAAAACCGTTGTTTATAATAATTATCAACATGATTGAAAAATCCCTGTCCGTTTACATTTCGGTACCAGCAACCATGCCCGGAATCTGTTTAATGTTTCTGCAATCAAATGGGTAGTTGTGCTACGATCAGGCTAAAAATAATCTGCCCAAGCTGACTCACGCTACAGGTGGATTAATTATGAACCTTCATTTGTTCGTGCCATATGTTCAATTATTTTTCATGAAATGCAGTTGCTTTTGCTCTCATTTCTATTCGCTTCGTTCCTTTACTTAATTGTATTTGGTGACCCGTGTCCTAATTGCAACTGATCCTCATCCTGGGACCTTGAGTTTTCAGCTGGTTACACCAAATCAGCGTGACACTCGAATAACAGTGTCATAATCATGATCAGTATTGACAACGATACTCATAATCATCAGAATCATTATTGATCACAACAAATCTGGCTGTCTCCTGATGATGCTAGTTGCAATTACTTGCAAAACGTCGTACTCGAATTGTAAATGTTGTGGGTTTACTCTCCGACACACCGGTGTGCTGTACTAGTAACGAACTGGCATGTTTTGTTTAAGTGACAAACATTACTAATTGGCTGTGTTGGGTGGTGGCGGGTTTAACGACACATTTATATATTTATGCGATCTCACCCAAAAAATCTCTATTATGGATAACGATTATTATAATCAGGATCATTGTCACAACACTCAAATCATCTTCCTCGGCGTTGGCATAATCATCACCATCATGAACAACAACTTCAATCTGTCACAATTACTATCATTAGCAAGCATTGTCATCATCACCCCCCTCATCGTGGATTTATCATAGTTAATGATGATGATGATGATGAATCTCAATTATGATTACTAGTCACAGTCTTCACCGTCATCATCAAAACACGTTGCTTCTAAAGATATTTTTTCAACATCCCACACATCAATTAGTTTTCCTTTACAAGCAGAGGTAAAAAAAAGAGAATAAATCACCGAATCCTACGAATTCATTAATTGAAACATCAATCCACGTGAGCTCAACTGTCGCACACGTGACCTCCGAAGCGCCGACGAAATGAAACGTGCCACAGCACCCGTGACATCGCCGGGCTCCCGTGCGACGCAGCGAGCTTGGTCGCCGCGTCGACCAAGCGTTCACTTTGCTCTTTCCCGCGCGAATCGAACAAAAATTCCAGGAGACGGAAAACTCATCCCAGGGAGGGACGGTCGCCACTTCCTCCGCCCACAGTGCCCGGTGACAGACCACCCTGTGGGGGCTTTAGCCAAGTCCGAGTCGGTGGATTCAATTCGGTCAGTCTCTTAGGCGCGTCGACTAAATTGAATCGAGATTGAAAACGCATTTATTGATAAATGCTTTTTGTGTTGAGTTCCTTGTCCTTCCGCCTCTCACCTCCGATTAGCACGGTTGGCTACGTACGGTGGGAAATAAGTTCAACATACATACACTGCCAAAAATGCAGTCCACTCTTAGCTACAGGGAGGCAGGCTGGCAGAGCAGTGGTAACAACTTGTGCCTCGCAACATGGAGTACCTGGGTTCAACTCCCGACTCGAGCGCCTATCTGCGTGGAGTTTGCATGTTTGTGTGCTCTCCCCCTGTTCTTCCTGGGCTTCCTCTGGGTTCTCGGGATTCCTTCCATAACACAAAACACACACACACAAACAACGCAATCGGTGTTGGCCAAATCATCCCAATGCTGAAAAATTACACTGCAAATGACTCAACTGGGATTACACAAAGCAGCAGCAGCAGCAGCGTCGCCCTCTTTCGCAGAAAGCTTGGCAGGACCCTCCTGAAAAGGAGGATCCACAAATATCCACAACCGCCATGGTTTGTGAGCTTCAGTATGAACATTAACCAGCTAATCGACGCATAAATTAACTGCCCTGCCGGCAGTGACACGGTTCCCGCAGGTGCTGTGGTTGTCTGGACACTTTGTTTAGAGATGTGGCTTGCGAAGAGCTCTGTGAGCTAAAGCGACCTCCATTCGCTCTCAGAGAGATCTGTGAGCTAAATCAACTTACATTCACTCTCATAGAGCATGAGCCAACACCAGGCCACTGCGCATATGTACACGATGCCATAACCACGGGGACACCCCGAACCTCCAGAGAATAGCTTGCGTCTCCGCATGCGAGTCCTGGCTGCGAGCTCGATTCTCGACCGTGCCGAGTTCACGATGTTCCTCCACGCTTGAGCCGTTGCTCTTTTACGCGTCGTGGTAACAAGTTACCATCTTTCCGTTGTCATCTCCCACTCGCTCTTCTCAGAGTCAGTGGGAGCACTTCCACTGAGCCCCGCGCTGAGATGAGCGAGCGAGAGAACGGAGAGAGAGATACACCGAGAGGCTTTTGAAAATGAGGTGGTGTCCTAGGAGTGCAAATAAACAAAATAAACCGCCGCACGCCATTCGCTCGGGGTGTCGCCGGGTTCCAATACCGCGTGCGGAGATGCCGAAGCTCCGGGCCTGGATTACGGAAAATCCACAAACTCTTCTCCGTTCCCGCCGTCCATGAGTTTCGTGCGCGGGTCCACGCAGCGGTGCTGAATTTCGGCCGGAAACGTTCGGCCAAACGCCGTTCCGGGAATTTCCTCGGCACGCCACGTCCGTCGCTGACAACGACCACGGCGAGTCCAATGGGGTCTGATATTTTATGACACAAAAAAATCACGAGCGTCGTTGTGTTGAGAAGCTTAGGAACACAAAATACATTTCCACACGATAAGCCACTTCGTTGAGCTGTCATTTGCGGCCAGGTCACTTCTGAAAAGAAGCTAATAGCTCAGTGCGCCTTACCTGGTAAGATGAAAATGTATTTTCTTTTATTTGTATACTTTTTTTAAGTGATTTATTTACCTTTCCTATACTTTGCACTGCTATCGTGTTTTTCTATTGTTTGTTGTTGTAACGTTCTACTGGACATCTTTGAAAAAGAGCTTTATAGCTCATCGGATTCGTCCAGTATAAATATTCTGATTCTGATTTTAAATCAGCAGACAAGACGCCTCCTCCGTCACATATCTGTCTCCCCAGGTGTTTTTGTTCATTACATGCCATCAGCCGCACGGCCTTTCTGGGAAAAAAATCCCTTTTCAGCAGCATTGCTTCAAATAAAGTAAACGCTGGAATAGTTTCAACAGTCTGCATCTCATATTCTTAGTTTTTTCGGTAAAGTCACGTTGAAGAGAAACAACAAAATAACAAAATATATATAAACAATAAAAAATTCTCACGACGTTTCGACCATAACTCAAACGGTCATCATCAGGTGTGTTGATGACCGTTTGAGTTATGGTCGAAACGTCGTGAGAATTTTTTTATTGTTTTATATATATTTTGTTATTTTGTTGTTTCTCTTCAACGTGACTTTACCGAAAAAACTAAGAATATGAATTACTGCAGTCACGAAAGCTTTAAATCAAAATTTAGTCTGCATCTCATCAATGCTGGTGAACTGCCAGATACTTATAGGCAAGGAACCTCTCTCATAAATATTTGTTTAATATGTATATATGTATATGTTACAACCTGTTCGTAGGATTATAGGGTACAATAATATCGGACTCTTTTCGATAGACAGACCTTGTACTCTAGTGGTAGTGCCTTATGCTGATAATCGCTAAAGCCAAGCGACTAGCAATTAATAGCCCTGTCAAAATTGTAACAGATTTAGAGATCCCACGTTTCTTGAATTGAGCAAAGTTATGCTAACTTGGGAGAACAGTGCAAGGTAAGATGCAGAAAGGGAAGCGGGGTGATCTGCAGTGTGGTGAGTGGGTGGGTGATTGAGCGAGTGGTTGAGTGGGTGAGTGAGTGGGTGAGTGGGTGAGTGAGTGGGTGGGTGGGTGATTGGGTGAGTGAGTGGGTGAGTGAGTGGGTGAGTGAGTGAGTGGGTGAGTGAGTGGGTGAGTGAGTGGGTGAGTGGGTGAGTGAGTGGGTGAGTGGGTGAGTGAGTGGGTGAGTGAGTGGGTGAGTGAGTGAGTTGGTGGGTGATTGGGTGAGTGAGTGAGTGGGTGAATGAGTGGGTGATTGAGCGAGTGGTTGAGTGGGTGAGTGAGTGGGTGAGTGAGTGAATGCGTTATTCTGTGACGTGCAGTGTTGTGGCTGAAACACAGTGTGGATCAGACAAAGCAGTCAGGTCGAACGAGTCCTCAACGTGGTGGATGTATAGATGTTGAACTTCTTTCACACCATATAAAGGCAACCATGCTAATCGCAAGTGCGGCGGGGAGGGGGGGGGGCATACAAACCATGGCAGTAGCGATAGAGGAGCGACGAGGAGACGACTGACCGAGCGAGCGGCTCGCGTGAATCGGGCGAGTGCCAATTCACGCGAGGAGCAAACGTCTCTCCCCCCCCCCGCCCTCTACCAACGCGATTCGGTGCCGTGACATGAGCGCCCATACTTCACCGCCCGCGTCGCCTCGCCCCGTCCGCCCCCGCGCTCCCACGTGCAGCGGTCGCTGGCACTTTTCATTATCAACGATTTCATGCAATGTCAACATCGTGACACATTAATTACCAATCGTCAGCTGCTGCCCGCGCGCATATTTACGAAAAACGTGGCAAGCGCCGGGCGCGAATCGCGGCGCGCGTAAGTGGAAGTGACAGCGAGAACGACGGGGGGGGGAGGGGGGGGCGGGCAGGGGTGGGGTGGGGGGGTGACAGCACCTGAACAACCACGCATACCTCGCCGAGACGTATCGCTCCTGACACCGCCAAGCGGAAAATAATTCTTGAATAAATACGAGGATGTTTGGAAGGCTATGGTGGGTGCAGGAGGAGTTGGTGGGGGGGGCGGCGGTAAAACATATATATAAATAAAAGTGAATTGTTCCAAAGAGGCCCGTTGTTTCTGCCTCTCTTGCGAAGTAACACCTCTCCGGGATAATTTTCAGGCTGTGTGTATACGCTCCCCGAGGCTTCGCAACAGGCGTGTTAGCGCCTGCTCTTGCTCTTGTCGCCGCTGGAAAAAAAGAAGAATAATAATAATAAAAGCTCGCGTGAAACTTTTCCCACAAACGAAAATAAAATTAACTTTTTTTTTATATTATATAAAATGTACTTGGAACACCTGCGATGCAGGCTAGCAGCAATCATACCAAGAAAATACCATAAACAAATCTCTAATTATTTCGCCCGATCGTTTCGCGACATTGGTTTAGATTTCATTAAAAAAAAAGAACGTGTGGTGTCCGTAACTCTGTGAGTGCGGGTGTCGGAGCAGTTGTGGAAACGGAAGTCTCAATTCGGAGTCACCAACCAAAAACTAAGCAACGACAGGGCGTACTCGCGCGACAATTGGGCACGGGGACGTCACGAACCGGCGCTGCGTTCGCGAGCAGACTGCGTAGGAAGCGCCTATAGAAGGGCTTGATGGTGGCCGGTGGTCGAGACGAGCGATGGAGTGGCAGCCGAAGGGGGGAAACGCGTCGGAGAAACACTTCCTGCGCGGAAATGGGGCGATGAGATCGGTCGGCGAGTTGCGCGACCGCGAGAGATGGCGACAGCTTAAAAAGGCCTTCATCCAGCAATGGCATGGCTCAAGTCCCGAGCCATGGTCATGAAAATCTCATGGGAGTCGTGGGGGGGGTAACAATGCTTCGTTTATGAATAACTTCCAAAACGTACATCCGCACAATCAACATCAGCCGTGATTGATCCGCTGCTGGATGACGGCTTCCAAAGCCATCGTTCTGCCTCACGGTGCCGCGATGCAAAAATATACGTGGCTCCCGGCCTTCAGCCATTCCATCGCTCCATCGCTCCATGGTGGACGTGCCCCTGAGGTGTGCACCCTAGTTAATGTGCTGCTCCCATCGTTAATCCCAAACACCAAACCAAACGGTCATTATCGATATCATCTGCTTCATCGACATCACCACCACACAGCAAGCAGGAAGGCACGACTCCCGTCAAGCATGTCACGTGATTCCCCACATTGTACGTGAAACACTCTTTGACCTTGTCCAGAGCACCAGCTCAAGAGCCGAATGTGAGGGTATATTGTAGATCCTTTTCGTCCTCATGAGGACTTAGTGCAATGATGATTACGAAAGAGGGAGAAACCGTTCTACCAAGTGTTTCACTGGTACCCGTTTGTCGGGATGGGCATATTTCCCCAACCATAGCAGAGGTTTTTGGGTTAGATCGCGTAAATATGTGTCGTTAAACCCGCCACCACCCGGCATAGCCGATTAGTAAGGTTTGTCACGTAAACAGAACGTGCCAATTCGCTGCTATTATAGCACACGGGTTTTGTTTACACGACAATTGGCTGTGTCGAGCGGTGGCCGGTTCAACGACACATTTTTACTTACGCGATCTAACTCAAAAAACCTCGACTGTGAACAACATTTGGTCGAGGAATCCTACGCATCAAATTTCCCCAACCCTTTCGAGTCGGCGGTCCAAACTATAGCAGCACGGCCGCACGTTCAGCTCTTGAGCTCGTGGTCTGGACAAGGCCGAGAGCGTCGTGCATGCTAAGCGTGGCGAACACACGACATCCACGCAAGGGATACGGATGCGAGTCGTTGCCTTCCTGCCGTTTGTGAGCAAGGAGCCCTTTCGCGTGCTGCTAAACCTATTTGTCTCCGGCCTGCACGCGTTCCCCTGTTGCGAACCGCGCGGTGTCCCATCCGTTACAGAACGCGTTTGGGTGTGAAACGTCTTCTGTTCGCGCGCACGACTCCGATCGACTCAAGTCGAACACAAAATCAACTCGAAGCCGCCCAGGTGTGCCGTTGCCTCGCCAGCCGAAAGCGAGGCTGGGGGGTTGGTGGATTCCGCGAGGAAGGGCGGCCGCACCGAGCGCTCACCGCTTTACAGCCGGGCGCGTGTCACAGATCATCGCCGCCACCGCTCACTCGGCAGACGCCAAGGGGGCGGGGGACAGCCTGGGCACAAAGTGTCGCAGCTGTGCACACAGCTTTACCTAGCATCAAATATTCACCGCTGTGTATTGCATTTCAGTTTGCGAAACACAGATTAGATAAACATAAACGCGTGTGCGAAGCGTGGCACAGAATCAGAATTCGCAAGGCTCACAGCACCATGCCAACTGTTAGATATGCCACCGCTGCTGCTGCTGCTCTGCCCCACTGCTGCTGTCAATGCCACTGATGTCGTTGCTGTTGCCGTTACTGCTGCTGCTGCTGCTGCGTAGGACGAGCAAAACGATCTCCAGGTTTGATTCCGCGCGACAAGCGACAGACGTCTGCTGCGCCGAACGTTCATTCACGGCCATTTGGGGCGATCCGTCCCCCAATGCGGGACCCTCCTGAAAATGAGGCCTTGCGAACCACGTCGAAACATTCCTGGGGAAAAGGGGAACTATTACAGAATAAATCATCGAATCGCACTCATTTGTCGTGCGATTGGAATGGGTGCAGAAGCACAACACCCGATTGCGTCCAGGGGTTGCTCAAAGATACTTCGCCGCGTTGGCTAACGTCGGCTGGTGAAGGCCCCGGGACCCGTTCGGATATCACTCGCCACCGGCGTTCGTCACGGATTTGTTCACGGCGCATCGCATGAACCACTGAATCGCCATTCTACACTACGCAAGGTACTAGCAATTTGACTCAAACTCCGAGGCCAAGTACTAGAGACGATCAGAACTTGACAATACAGAGAAGTACAGGATACAACGCCAGAAGGGACGATGGCCCACCGGTCGAGACTAAGGACGGTGTGGCAGCCAAAAGAAAGGATTGCGCCCGAGGGCACGTCCCTCGCAGAGGTGGAGCGAAGAAATCGGCTCTTGTGCAGGAGCTCGATGGATCGTTGCATCGCGAAACCGTGAGAGGTGGCGCGAGCTTGCGGAGGCCTTCATCCAACAGCGGATAGATCACGGCAGGTGATGGCAATGACGATGATGAGTCAGTGCAGCCTCACTCGAATTCCCACAGCATTAGCACGTTGATGAAATACAACGGAAATGTCAGTTATTTACCTGAGGCAAGCCTCGCCGAGTGTCAAGATCGTCCTGCGCTGGGATGTTTTGGCCGACACCATCGATGGGAGTTTGGCTTCGTGTGGAAGGAAACCGGAGAAAACTGCTTTTTTGTGTCTAAGTTTGTCGTCCTTCCACCCGCCGCAACCTCCGATTAGACACGGTTGGCTACGTACGGTGCGAAAGAAGTTCAACATACACACGTACGAAAGGCGGCACTGTGTACGAGGAGAGGGGTGACACTCGGCGCCGAAAAAAGCGAGCGCGAGGGCGGGAGAGCTGTGCTCTCAGCATCGTCCGTGGCAAGTCATAAATGCTGCATGCCGCAGACCGGCAGCAAGAAGGGCATTAACAAATCTCCCTCTCTCCCTCTCTAAAACGCGCGCTCGCACACACACGGAGCGAAGAGAGATGGGGGAGAGAGAGAGAGGGATGGGGGAGAGAGGGCTGAGATGACACAATTTTGATTGACGCGGAAAAACTTGCTTGCGGGATGTAGCTGCCCATCTGCCGGGCTAAATGGAGCGCTGAGTGACGGGCGGAAGTGGACGATGGCTCTGCGTGCGCGACGGCCCCAATTTTTATTCTTCCTTCCTCGCCGCCCGCCCGCATGCACCGACTTGGGTCGGTATTGTGCCATCGGACAGTCAATAAGAATTCGTGCACAAGAGGCGAGATGGCTTTTTGAGCGCGACCCCACGTCAAGCTGAGGTTGCGTGTATCGACGGCGAGTGACGTGCATGGAGGTGGGGGGGGGGTAGATTGGGAGCGGCAGGCCGTGTTGCGATGGGGGGAGGGGGGCGGGTGTTCGCTTTTGCCGTACCGTCCACCGCGAAACCGAGTCGTTTGCGGTAGTGGTTGTGGTGGTGGTGGTGGTGGCAGCGAGGGCAGGGTGAGAGCCCGTGGGAGGCAGGCAGCGGACCCATCTCACACCGGGCCCTGAGACTGGGCCCTCATTAATGAAGGCCCCCGCGCCCTGGGTCACGCCCCGTGTCGGGCTATCTTGTCAGAAAAAAGTCTGGCAGACAGGAGCCCGTTATCCGACACCTGTACAGCTGCTCGCTTTGGCGTCGACAGAAATGACATAATTAGGTGAAGACGGCTGAGTTTCGGGTGGCCTCGTTCTCCCTTTCTCCTCTCGTCGCGTCAGCAACGCAACCGCTGGACGGTGCGGCGACTCAGCGCAGCGGGGAAAATATTAAAGGTCAACGCGCGCTGACCTCCCTCGCTCCGGCCCCGGGAATGACGACGAGAGACGGTCGTTCGTGAGCGGCACGACTAGCGAGTGCCCAATGGAGCCGCGCGGTAATTAAATTAATTCCCTAATTGACGGAGCGAGAATTGCGGTCGCGCGGCCGCACGTTTTTCCTGCGGCCCCGCCCGCCCGCACGCCCGCACGCCCGCACGCACGCACGCATGCACGCACGCCCGTCGTCGTTCACTCGCGACGCCCCGTGAACGTCGCCACGTCATCCTCGAGCCGCTCGCGAGCTGAACGTAGGCCGGGCCCGATGCACGAGACGTCCCGCGGCTTCGTATCGCACGGTCCGCCGGCCGTCCCCAGGAAGCGTCTCGATTATAAAAAGCAAACTCGATAGGAAGGTGTGACAGGCATGCTCGCTGCTCGCTGCTCGCTGCTGCTGCTGCTGGCTTGATCACTCAGTGATCTCGAGAAGGTTCTCAGCCGTTGCGTATGTTGAACTTCTTTGAATAAAAGGAGCGTGTTTGTCCATCACAAGCTCGTCGGCGGTAATGGCGGTGGTGCACAAGCACTGTTAACAACAACAACAAAACAACAACGACAAAAACGCATTATTCAATAACACCGTGGCCTAAAAAAACAAACCAGTTGATTTTTGTTTTCACGCGCGCCACACACGCGCATGTGTGGTGCGCGTGTAACGCGCGTGTGTGGTGCGCGTGTGTGGTGCGCGTGTGTGTAGCGTGTGTGTGGTGCGCGTGTGTGGTGCGCGTGTGTGTAGTGTGTGTGGTGCGCGTGTGTGGTGCGCGTGTGTGGTGCGCGTGTGTGGTGCGCGTGTGTGGTGCGCGTGTGTGGTGCGCGTGTGTGGTGCGCGTGTGTGGTGCGCGTGTGTGGTGCGCGTGTGTGGTGCGCGTGTGTGGTGCGCGTGTGTGTAGCGCGTGTGTGGTGCGCGTGTGTGGTGCGCGTGTGTGGTGCGCGTGTGTGGTGCGCGTGTGTGTAGCGCGTGTGTGGTGCGCGTGTGTGGTGCGCGTGTGTGTAGCGCGTGTGTGGTGCGCGTGTGTGGTGCGCGTGTGTGTAGCGCGTGTGTGGTGCGCGTGTGTGGTGCGCGTGTGTGGTGCGCGTGTGTGGTGCGCGTGTGTGGTGCGCGTGTGTGGTGCGCGTGTGTGGTGCGCGTGTGTGGTGCGCGTGTGTGGTGCGCGTGTAACGCGCGTGTGTGGTGCGCGTGTGTGGTGCGCGTGTGTGGTGCGCGTGTGTGGTGCGCGTGTGTGGTGCGCGTGTGTGGTGCGCGTGTAACGCGCGTGTGTGGTGCGCGTGTGTGGTGCGCGTGTGTGGTGCGCGTGTGTGGTGCGCGTGTGTGGTGCGCGTGTGTGGTGCGCGACGTCTATTCGCGGGTGCTTACGCGTCGTAAAAAAGCTCGGAAATCGCCTCGGATTTGGACGTTTTAAAAAGCATCGCAAAATGTGCGGAATCGTCTCTCGAATTAGGGCACCCCCCACTACCACCCCCCGTGCTTGCGCCGCGTGGTGGAGGGGGGCGGTGGAGCTGTCAAACCTAGCCGCGTATTGACACATACCACAAAGGGAAAGGGAGCGTCTCTTACAATCCCGTAAGCTAATTAACGATCAAGGACTGACAGTTCTTGCAAGTGCCGTTGGTCTAGGACTGACGAAATGCGCGGCAATTACTGAGGAGGTAAAGAAATTCCCTCCCCGTGCACGCAAGGGGCAGCCCTGGCAGGACGCTTCCTCTTCAGTCTCAGCAGCACTTTCATCTCAGAATGCGTTTTCGTCTCATTTCATGATTGGGTAACTTCTTCTTTCTTCCAATTAAATTGTAAATGAAGTGCCCCGAGAATCCAAAGATGATGATTAAGCCCACCTCTTCAGATAGCTGCGAGTAAATAGGCGTCCGTCTGTGGCCGGAATAGACGCTGCGTACGTCCTTACGCACGCAAGGGACGGGATGTAGGCGTTGCCAGCTCGACGCTAAATTGTAATAATTATTGTGCTTACTGCTCCGTTTTCACACGGAAATGCCTGTTCATGGATTCACGTTACGAAAGGCCGGCTCTTTATTGTCTTTAGCGTCGCACTCGACGGGAAGCGGACTTTGAAACCGGGATCGCGTATCCGTAAGCGTATCGCACGGAACTGAAAGCGACGCGGAACTTTCGACTGAGCCTGCGCTATCAAGTCAAAGAAGCCAAAGTTATTTCTGGCATTGAGGCGGTGCCCATTTACAGCGCTCAACGAGTGGTGGGATTTCCACATTCCTATGGCGGGGGCGAGCGTATCCATAGGACAACCATTGTATCGACCCAGGAGGGATGATGAAACCAATCAACTCCAGGCCATACTTTTTGTTGGGGGTAATTAATTATAGTTATAAGCTAAGACTGCTCTGACTCCCGGGTACAGTTTGGTGATAGGGGTCCTGCATTGGGATGCTTGGCCAATACAAAATAATGAGCATTTGTCTACGTGTGAGAGGAAACCGACGGAACGCAGGGAGAACTCACCACGTGGCCATACGAGGTGGGTGACACGCAGCACTGTCGTCTCCCGTGGCCACACTTCGGTGGATGACCACCACCTCAGTGGTGGGGTGACCACCAGCTCAGTGGTGGTCACCCATACAAGTGCTGAGGACGCTCCATCCTGCTGAGCTTGCGAGATCCGCTAGGTAGAAGCAAATTGAAGGTATTGGCGAAATTGACACAAAATATTCAATAATTTGGCTCTAATTGTCCACGTCGCACGTGGCAATCCATAAACACACGATGCTTTGTACATGGATGTGACTAATGAGTTTATGCGCGCTCAGAGATATGGGAAGTGGGATTGGGCCCTCATCCGGAAACAATTTTGGGGGAGGGGGGGGGGTGTAGTAGTTTTATGCAGTAGCTGTGTCGGCAGCGTTACGTCCCATTCCAGCGCGCTGGACGGCGTTGATCGACCTCGGCCCGAGCGTGGAGAAATACGCTGCGCGACTTTGGTCCACGGTGGAGAAAGGGTGGCCGCCCTACGCATCAGAATCCGTCGCCGCTAAGGAAGGGCGTTCCGAGTGATTTATCAGCGCGAGAGGGGCCGGCGGCAGTGTGAGATCGTTAGAAAGTTAGGGGCGTCCCGCGCATTGGCGCTGCGTCCATTGTGACAGCACAGGGGCACCCCCTGCTGCCTGCTTATATTCAGATGAGGCTCTAAGTCGATTTTGAAAGGAAAACAAGCGCTTGTTATCGGCCGTATAAATTAAAAGCGGCGCTCTTCTTGGGTTGGGTTTTTTTCTTCCTGTGGGAAGGGGGTGGGGGGGATGCCTCGACCACCCGCGGCAAAAAATTCACGCCGCCAACCGACCGCAAATCGTTCTGTTGAATATCCGTAACCGATGATTGCAACGATGCTGCTACTGCGGTGCAATGGTTATCCTAATCCTGAGCAGGGGTCGGCAAAGCTGCGGCTCTGGAGTGGCTTGCGGCTCTGGAGTGACTTGTGGCTCTGGAGTGGCTTGCGGCTCTGGAGTGACTTGTGGCTCTGGAGTGACTTGTGGCTCTGGAGTGACTTGTGGCTCTGGAGTGGCTTGCAGCTCTGGAGTGACTTGTGGCTCTGGAGTGACTTGTGGCTCTGGAGTGACTTGTGGCTCTGGAGTGACTTGTGGCTCTGGAGTGGCTTGCAGCTCTGGAGTGACTTGTGGCTCTGGAGTGACTTGTGGCTCTGGAGTGGCTTGCGGCTCTGGAGTGACTTGCGGCTGTGGAGTGACTTGTGGCTCTGGAGTGACTTGTGGCTCTGGAGTGACTTGTGGCTCTGGAGTGACTTGTGGCTCTGGAGTGACTTGTGGCTCTGGAGTGGCTTGCGGCTCTGGAGTGACTTGTGGCTCTGGAGTGACTTGTGGCTCTGGAGTGACTTGTGGCTCTGGAGTGACTTGTGGCTCTGGAGTGACTTGTGGCTCTGGAGTGACTTGTGGCTCTGGAGTGGCTTGCAGCTCTGGAGTGACTTGTGGCTCTGGAGTGACTTGTGGCTCTGGAGTGACTTGTGGCTCTGGAGTGGCTTGCAGCTCTGGAGTGACTTTTGGCTCTGGAGTGACTTGTGGCTCTGGAGTGGCTTGCGGCTCTGGAGTGACTTGCGGCTGTGGAGTGACTTGTGGCTCTGGAGTGACTTGCGGCTCTGGAGTGGCTTGTGGCTCTGGAGTGGCTTGCGGCTCTGTAGTGGCTTGTGGCTCTGGAGTGACTTGCGACTGTGGAGTGACTTGCGGCTGTGGAGTGACTTGTGGCTCTGGAGTGACTTGTGGCTCTGGAGTGACTTGTGGCTCTGGAGTGACTTGTGGCTCTGGAGTGACTTGTGGCTCTGGAGTGACTTGTGGCTCTGGAGCGACTTGTGGCTGTGGAGTGACTTGCGGCTGTGGAGTGGCTTGCGGCTCTGGAGTGACTTGTGGCTCTGGAGTGACTTGCGGCTGTGGAGTGACTTGTGGCTCTGGAGTGACTTGTGGCTCTGGAGTGGCTTGCAGCTCTGGAGTGACTTTTGGCTCTGGAGTGACTTGTGGCTCTGGAGTGGCTTGCGGCTCTGGAGTGACTTGCGGCTGTGGAGTGACTTGTGGCTCTGGAGTGACTTGCGGCTCTGGAGTGGCTTGTGGCTCTGGAGTGGCTTGCGGCTCTGTAGTGGCTTGTGGCTCTGGAGTGACTTGCGGCTGTGGAGTGACTTGCGGCTGTGGAGTGACTTGTGGCTCTGGAGTGACTTGTGGCTCTGGAGTGACTTGTGGCTCTGGAGTGACTTGTGGCTCTGGAGTGACTTGCGGCTCTGGAGTGGCTTGCGGCTCTGGAGTGACTTGTGGCTCTGGAGTGGCTTGTGGCTCTGGAGTGGCTTGCGGCTCTGGAGTGACTTGTGGCTCTGGAGTGACTTGTGGCTCTGGAGTGGCTTGCGGCTCTGGAGTGACTTGTGGCTCTGGAGTGGCTTGTGGCTCTGGAGTGACTTGTGGCTCTGGAGCGACTTGTGGCTCTGGAGTGGCTTGTGGCTCTGGAGTGACTTGTGGCTCTGGAGTGACTTGTGGCTCTGGAGTGACTTGTGGCTCTGGAGTGACTTGTGGCTCTGGAGTGACTTGTGGCTCTGGAGCGACTTGTGGCTCTGGAGCGACTTGTGGCTCTGGAGTGACTTGCGGCTGTGGAGTGACTTGTGGCTCTGGAGTGGCTTGTGGCTCTGGAGTGACTTGTGGCTCTGGAGTGGCTTGTGGCTCTGGAGTGACTTGTGGCTCTGGAGTGACTTGTGGCTCTGGAGTGACTTGTGGCTCTGGAGTGGCTTGCAGCTCTGGAGTGACTTGTGGCTCTGGAGCGACTTGTGGCTCTGGAGTGACTTGTGGCTCTGGAGTGACTTGTGGCTCTGGAGTGACTTGTGGCTCTGGAGTGACTTGCGGCTGTGGAGTGACTTGTGGCTCTGGAGTGGCTTGTGGCTCTGGAGTGACTTGTGGCTCTGGAGTGACTTGTGGCTCTGGAGTGACTTGCGGCTCTGGAGTGGCTTGCGGCTCTGGAGTGACTTGTGGCTCTGGAGTGACTTGTGGCTCTGGAGTGGCTTGCGGCTCTGGAGTGACTTGTGGCTCTGGAGTGGCTTGCGGCTCTGGAGTGACTTGTGGCTCTGGAGTGGCTTGTGGCTCTGGAGTGACTTGTGGCTCTGGAGCGACTTGTGGCTCTGGAGTGGCTTGTGGCTCTGGAGTGACTTGTGGCTCTGGAGTGGCTTGCGGCTCTGGAGTGACTTGCGGCTCTGGAGTGACTTGTGGCTCTGGAGTGACTTGTGGCTCTGGAGTGGCTTGTGGCTCTGGAGTGACTTGTGGCTCTGGAGTGACTTGTGGCTCTGGAGTGACTTGTGGCTCTGGAGCGACTTGTGGCTCTGGAGTGACTTGTGGCTCTGGAGTGACTTGTGGCTCTGGAGTGACTTGTGGCTCTGGAGTGACTTGTGGCTCTGGAGTGACTTGTGGCTCTGGAGTGGCTTGTGGCTCTGGAGTGACTTGTGGCTCTGGAGTGACTTGTGGCTCTGGAGTGACTTGTGGCTCTGGAGTGACTTGCGGCTCTGGAGTGACTTGTGGCTCTGGAGTGACTTGTGGCTCTGGAGTGGCTTGTGGCTCTGGAGTGACTTGTGGCTCTGGAGCGACTTGTGGCTCTGGAGTGGCTTGTGGCTCTGGAGTGACTTGTGGCTCTGGAGTGACTTGTGGCTCTGGAGTGACTTGTGGCTCTGGAGCGACTTGCGGCTGTGGAATGACTTGCGGCTGTGGAGTGACTTGTGGCTCTGGAGCGACTTGTGGCTCTGGAGTGGCTTGTGGCTCTGGAGTGACTTGTGGCTCTGGAGTGACTTGCGGCTCTGGAGTGACTTGTGGCTCTGGAGTGACTTGTGGCTCTGGAGTGACTTGTGGCTCTGGAGTGACTTGTGGCTCTGGAGTGACTTGTGGCTCTGGAGTGACTTGCGGCTCTGGAGTGACTTGTGGCTCTGGAGTGACTTGTGGCTCTGGAGTGACTTGTGGCTCTGGAGTGACTTGTGGCTCTGGAGTGACTTGTGGCTCTGGAGTGACTTGTGGCTCTGGAGTGACTTGTGGCTCTGGAGTGACTTGTGGCTCTGGAGTGACTTGCGGCTCTGGAGTGACTTGTGGCTCTGGAGTGACTTGTGGCTCTGGAGTGACTTGTGGCTCTGGAGTGACTTGTGGCTCTGGAGTGACTTGTGGCTCTGGAGCGACTTGTGGCTCTGGAGTGGCTTGTGGCTCTGGAGTGGCTTGTGGCTCTGGAGTGGCTTGCGGCTGTGGAGTGACTTGTGGCTCTGGAGTGACTTGTGGCTCTGGAGTGACTTGTGGCTCTGGAGTGACTTGTGGCTCTGGAGTGACTTGTGGCTCTGGAGCGACTTGTGGCTCTGGAGTGACTTGTGGCTCTGGAGTGACTTGTGGCTCTGGAGTGACTTGTGGCTCTGGAGTGACTTGTGGCTCTGGAGTGACTTGTGGCTCTGGAGTGACTTGTGGCTCTGGAGTGACTTGTGGCTCTGGAGTGACTTGCGGCTCTGGCTTGCGGACTGCAGCTTCGTGATGCGTTAATTATTCACGACCGCCGTCTCTCGTATTCCACGCGTGCATTGCCGCTCTTGAAATATTGAGGTTTTCTTTTTACCGAATTGGAGAAAAAAAATTGCTCTTCTAGTTATGCTGGTTGCCAATCCAGAGGTCGCTGGTTCGATTCCACCTCCCAGTGCCCACCGCCTCTGTCCGTCCAACAGTATAAATGGGTTCACCAGTTAGTCGATCTGTAGCTCGCATTTCGTGGGGTAAAGCGTGGGTACTCCCACCTCTTCCACGACATCTTGGCGAGCCATGGAAAAAGTAGCACAAAATACTCTCTTAGCGCAGCTCTCTGTTGGACGTATGTTCGAACTTCTTCCTCACCGTACGTAGCCAACCATGCAAATCGGAGGGGGGAAGGACAACCAGCTAAACACACAGGGCAGTCTTACGGATGTGAATTTTCAAATCTATATTCAAAAGCGCATCGCTTCCAGTGGCTTCCTAACTCGAGCTCCCCTCCAATAGGCTCCTCATGCCATCAGTGGTGTGACCGAGCAGTTGCTGGGCCGCCCCCGTTAAAGCTTCACCGATGGCAATTGAACGTTTGTTGGCTGCGACGAGACAGTTCTTGATTCACGACGTAAGTGACGAATGCTCAATGCGGTCGCACCAGCTAATGAGAGGCGGCGTCATCATCGTCACAAACGACCGCGCCCGAGCCAACCAGATCGCATTAGTTATAATCGCCGGCGAGTTATCAGCTATAAGTTCAGCGCAGGACACATCAGATATGTGAAATGCTAACATAACCGGGGCCAACAATCGGTCCTGCCAGTTCCCATTCAGCCTCGGCAAACAGACCATATGTTTGTCCATGGGACCGTTCACAGTTGGAACACATCCACCCACGGGAATCCAATCACATTTCCGGCGGAGATGTATTTCACGAGACGGGCGTGCACGTGACCGCTGCTCATCGCTGTACCGACTCCACAGTCGGGGCAGCGGAGATAATGATTCTAAGTGTGTGTGTGTGTGCGAACGTCTGTGTTTCACAACAAAGACAAATATCCGCCCCATATAGCCTCAACAGACTGTTGGGACACGTGCTGTTAGCGAGCACCTATGAAGGCCGGAACGGCACACGAGGGGGTGGGTGGCCAGCACCACACCCAACCGGCCTTCATCATTCCAGTAGCGATGATTTTACGCACCGCACCAGGTATGTATTTTTAGGCTAAGTCGACCTAGGGGAGGCCCAGGACCCGTTCAGATAATCGTCACCGGCGTTGGCCGTGAGTGTGTAGCTAACCGCTAGACTACCACTCCCCACTCACACGCATATATCCACACAAATGCATATTGAAAGAAATATAAGGGTCACAAGTTTAGGCTGAGCAGACTCTTGGGGCAAGTCCTGTTAGTGAACACCGATTAAAGCTGGTGCAGTGCACGAGAAAGTGTTGTGACCAGCACTAATCCCGCCCACCTTTGTCTCCCCAGTGCTGATATGGACACACCACAACAGGTGTCGATCAAGGTCAGGCATCGGACCCTTTTCAGAGCTCACCCACCGCTGATGTTAGTAGACAGGGCCGGGAATTGAACCAAGGTGGTCGGGGTTCGGCGCGCGTTCCGGTGATAACCACTGCTCTAGCGGTACAAAGACACAACAACAACAACAACGACCATGCCGATTTAGTCGAGTATCCTTAATGCGACCGGCAAAGGAGCCCAATTCAAATGCAGCACTGCCTCTCGCGAGCACGGGCGGGGGGGGAGGAAACTCAGCGTCCAGAGCCGAGACCAGAAAAGAAAACAAATCTTTTGGCCTTCGACGCAGGTCATGCGGAGGATGCAAAATGCAACTCGGGTTGCCGGGGGGGGGGGGGGGGTGGGGGGTCATAGTGCAGCGTGTGAACCTATGCGCCACCGCTCTCCCAACCCCCCCCTCGCCCCCCCCCCCACCCCCCGGGGGCCACTCGGCTGTTATTTTCCCGGTGAATGCTAAGAGGTGAACCGTGAGGTGGGTTCGGTGTCACACCTTGCTGCTCTGCATTACCTCTCGTGGCTAAGAGGGCTCTAACAACAACAACACCACCACCCCCGCACGTGCTAGCGTCGCAGCAACGGTATCAATCGCGCGTGGAAACCCCGACCGCGTTGTGGAAACAGAATAAAAGCGACCCTCGTCTTCCCGACGTAACGGACGCTATGGATGCTTCCGAACCAGCCGCGGCGCAATCCACGGCTCTCGGAGTCCTTTCTGTTCCGCGCCGTCGTGTTTGTAGCGTCGCGGTCCGTGCCTTTTGTTTTCTCGGTGCGATTATTTTTTTTTGTGAGTCTCGCATCATTCTGCCTAAAACGAAACTATTTATATTTTAGCGGGTAAAGCCCAGTGAGCCATGTAGCTCTTTTTCAGAAGCGACATGGCAACGAATGATATCTCAACCGGGTGGCTTGTCACCCGTGCGGAAATTTATAGCGGCCGTCAAATGCTTTAAACGCGTGACATTGTTTTTAAATGTTGACGGGGGGAAAAAAACGGAGAAAAATCCACGCGACCACGGGGAGAGAGACACCGCAAACTCTAAATATGCAGCAGGCGTCACAGTCGGTAGTCGAACCCACGACCTCCTGCATACCGGGCGAGGTAGTTAACATCTCTTAACCACCGTGATGATGATGATGAGAGAGAGACGCCGCAAACTCCCAATATACAGCAGGCGTCACAGTCGGTAGTCGAACCCACGACCTCCTGCATACCGGGCGAGGTAGTTAACATCTCTTAACCACCGTGGCTGCGACGACAACGGCGACGACCATCCCGCCGCTCCACCGCCGCGTACGAAACGCTTCCTCTGGCGGGGCGCGAACACAGCACACGGCGGAACCCCCGCCAGCCCACCCCCCGCGCATTCATCGGTGTACAGATTAGGCTCTCGACAACACGCCAATAGCCGCGCAATTAAAAGTGGCTACGCGCGTTCCACTTTGTAGAGCGACCCTCGCGCAAGGCATGTTGCACACACAGAGGCGCATGTCACGTTCTATAATTATGTTCGGCAATTACTGGTGCCGCTCGGCGCTCATGAATAAAAAATGAGCCCCTCGCAGGAGGAATAAGGTCCGTGCCGGCTAATGCACATTATAAATGAAGCACCTTGCCTTGCCTTGCCTCTCACAGCCCACAGAGCTAATCTCCCGCCTGCTCACGTGACCGGGCCGGGGTCATCCGCAGCCAGGCATTTAAAGGGACACCACAGACTTGGAAGATGCGAATCCACCCCCCACCAAAACCCCACCACCGCCCCCCCCCCCCCAGCACCGCCTCTGGTTCTTTGTGTCTCTGTACTGGATGTTGAAAAATACAAAAAAAATTATGGTTACAAAATAAAATGGATCGGGCATGCCTCATTGGTCTGATCTCACCTTCTACTGCTCCCCCCTTGCCTCACGTGGTTTGTCATTTCCCTTACGTGAATAGTTGCCGCTGTTGGGTGGGCCGTGATGCACAAGCACAGCCAACAAAACGAGAAGCCGACGCACTCCTCGATAGCGCTGCGCGTGGCCCTACTTGGGGGGAATCTTTCTACAGGCGACGTTCTGGGCGATGGCCCTGCTTCATGGCAGAGAGACCAATCTGTCTGCTTCGAGGAAGGGCCGTTGCCTGAGACGTCGACTGTTTTCTTCCACGCGGTCATATCGACGAACGCGTTTGCGTTTTTCCTCTCTCTCTTTTATTTTTGCTTTCTCTGAGCAAAGCGCACGGCGATGTCAGGGCGCGCGGGCGCGCGCGTTCACCACGAAGACAGAGATCCCCCCACCGCTGCATAGCCTTAACACGCCGCTTGGGTGTAACTGCAATGCGCGAGTAGCACGGAAGAAGGCCGGCACGGCCTCACGAGGGGGTGTGCGGTGTGGAGCCGGCACCGCGCCCACGGTCGAGCGGTAGCCCAGAGGGTGGTGGCCCAACGCGGCACGAACCCGTTCGTGATGGCCATGGGACAGGTCGCTTCTGAAAAAGAGCTGTACAGCCCAGTGGGCCTTACCTGGTAACAAATAAAAACGTAAAGACAGGTCGCCCGCAGGCCACGTGGGCTCCGTGTCGGAGGTCGCAGCGGAGCAGATGTTACCGCTGCAGACGTCAAGACAGTCAGCGGGTTCATGCGTATGTTGTATGTATGTTGAACTTATTTCGCACCGTACGTAGCCAACCGTGCTAACCGGAGGTGCGGAGAGCAGGTCGCCAGCATACGTCGTGTCAAAACCCAAATAGTCTTCATCATCATCATCATCATCCCTGTCACGGCTCACATCGGAGGTAACAATCTGACCCTGTCCCTGGGCCTGCCTTAGATTAACTCGACTTTAAATGAGTAGCTGTGTGCGGTGCGTAAACAAAACATCAGCAATGTACTGGGAGACAGAGGTGGTCGGGTGTGATGCCGTAACACTCTACCTCCGCGTGCGCCGTGCCAGCCTTAATAGGTGCCCGTTCACAGCACTTGCCCTGACCGTCTGTTAAAGGCTACATGGGGGTTCTTTGTCTTTGTCTATGTTCCCCCCCCCCACCCCACAGGTTCTCAGTGGCAGCAGACGTGGTTCCTGTTTGCGTGACGTCGAATTGCCGCCCATCGTCCCAACCTTGTCCACTGCAAGAAACAAAACGCCCTCACCTCTTATACCCTGCACAGTGCTGCTTGTTGCTGGCGGCTCGGACCTTTGGTTCAGTGCTCAGCAACTTCGATTCAAAAATGATTTAACTTGGTTAGATCATTTTCTTCTCTTCCCATTAAAAATCTGACACTTCACTGGGTGGCTGTGTGGCGCTGAGATCACGCGCTCCGCTCCTGGTTGCAGATTAAACTGGGTCCTCAAACCTACGTAGTTGACGGTCTAAGGCCGGTCACCAATTACTTACAGAGACACCCAGAGGCTCAAAAAGATACATACATTTACGTAGAGGCCCAGAGACTCACATAGATACCCATAGACTCGCATGGAGGCCCAGAGACTCAAGCAGAGACCCACAGACTCACAGACACCCATAAACTCACGTAGACATAGTTACCCATAAACCCACAGGGGTCAACAGACACATGTAGAGACCCACAGACTCACATAAAGAAACCATGAACTCACAAAGACGTAGATGCCCATAAACTCTCACAGAGATCCACAGACTCACACAGAGACCCACAGACTCACATAGAGACCCATACACTCAAAGAGAGACCCATTGATTCACGTGTAGATGAACAGATTCAAATAAAACCCCAGAGCCTCAAGAGATCCACAGACTCAGGACCCACAGACTCACACAGACACCCATTGACTGGCATAGAGATCCACGCATATATATATACAACATGTGCCAGTTCCATTACTCGGCCTTGGCCACGTGGCGCAGCAGCAAGTGCCGTGGGTGTCTGTTCACTGCAAGGCCCGGCAACGCACACGCGCAGACACGTGCGCGTGCACCGACACACGCGCGTGCGGAGGAGGGCTGGCCAGCAGCCGCGCAAGTTCACGGTGCATGTGGCACGGGTGGCGTCTGGCCCAACATTCCGCAATCCTTTTTTCACCTCTACCCCCCTCGGCGTAATTACCGCAAACAAAAAGCGAATATTCAGACACGGGGATCGTGACATCGCTCTCAAATTAACGTGGCAGGACTCGTGGCTTTCGCGTTGGGTACGCGCGGAAAATCAACGTGCCCCCTACCCACCGCCCCCTCTGCCCCCCCCCCCCCCCGGTGGCCTCCCTTCACCCAACACCTCCCCTGAGTTACGGCTACTTTCCGATCACTGCCCCCCCCCCCCCCACCTCGTGACACCAGAGCAATTATCTGGCCTTTGAATGCAGGTGCACACGCAAGATGCTGGGACTTTGACGTCAGGGTAGGGCGAAGCAACTTGGAGGATTGGAGCGGGCCGTGGGGTGATTGACGTTGTAGCTGTGATCAGGACGAGGTGGTCGCGGTGGCCGGGACTCGTGTGTCAGGCGTAGGAGGGGAAGGTTGCGGAGACCAAAATAGGTGAGAGAGAGAGAGACCCACAACAGAGACCCACACGTTTAAACAGAGACCCCACAGACTCGCATAGAGACCTACAGACTCAAACAAGGACAGACTCACAGAGAAACCCACAGACTCAAGGCACCCCGCGACTCACGTAAAGACCCACAGACTCAAGCGATTGACAGACGTGAGCAGAGACCCACAGACTCAAACGGGGATCCACAGACTCGCATAGAGACAATGTGAGGACTGGTTGGGACACGCATGCAGGGTGGAAGAGGGCAGGCCACCGAGACCGGCTTTGGAGTGGCGCCTCGAGGCAGACGCTGGGAGACAGGAAGAGCAGGCCCTTTGAAGGACGATGCACCACTTGGGACACACGAATCCAGATGTAGGCAGACTGTGGGAGCAGGCCCTGATGTCGCAACAGCTGTGGGACCTAGCGGGAGGAAGGGACGGCGCACCTCCTATTAGCACGGTTGGCTACGTAAGGTGCGAAAGAAGTTCAGCGTACGAAGCGTCGACTGCATCGCCAGCGACGACATCATGAGCTTCATCTACTACCCTCTGAAATTTATTTTTTTATTGACGCGATGTAATTTGGTGGTTCGGGCTTCGAGAGACACACGAAGGGGGGACACGTGGATTAGAGAAGACGCGGCAGTTCATGACACCACGCAGACGATCACGAAACGCAAGTGGGGCCAGGGCAGGACACGTCACGGCTAGGTCACCACCGGTCAGGAAGTTGAACGCGGCAAAGAGGACGTCCACCGAGGAGATGGAAAGATGAGATCGGCTCGTGTGGCATGGATTATACCTTCGCAGGCTCAGTGATGGGTGGCGGCTTGTGTAAAGGCGTTCATCTAGCAGTGGATTGAGCGCGGCTGCTCCTGCTGATGATGATAAAGACAATTAGGATTTTGGCGCGAAGCATGCTGGCGGCCTCCTCTCCGCACCTCCTATTAGCACGGTTGGCTACGTGCGGTGCGATATAAGTTCAACATACATACAACATACATGTGCATGAAGCCACTCTCTGACGTCTGCAGCGGTAACATCTGCTCCGCCGCGACCTCTGACGCGGAACCCACACGGCCCGCGAGCAACCTATTTCAATGTTTTTTATTTTACCAGGTAAGGCCCACTGAGCTGTACAGCTCTTTTTCAGAAGCGACCTGGCCACAGGCGATAGCTCAACGAAGTGGCTTATCACCCTGCGGAAATTTATAGCGGCAGGCAAACACTCCCAAACGCACGCCGATTCTAAATGTGGGAAAAAAGCCACGGGACCCCGACAAAAATCCACACGACCACGGGGAGGGAGAGGGGCACGCAAACTCCAAATACGCAGCAGGCATCAGGGTCGCGATCGAACCCACGACTTCCTGCATGCCAGGCGAGGTAGTTAACATCTCGCGGTGTGCATGCTCTACCTCCCGGGGGGCAGTCGCGACGACAGACCGGGGAAGGATTTGCCCGAGCGCGAGAGTTTCGATGTCTGCCAGGGCCACTCCGTTAACCGTCGAGGTGGCCGCTCAGCGATCTGAAGAGTCGCGAGTTCACGTGCCGGTCGAGGGGCTTGCTCTCGGCGCAGCAAACCTTCGCGGTCGATAAAAATAAGTACCGCATTCTGGAGGAGTCAGCGACGGTTGTCTTATATACGGGGTGTTTCAAAAGGATGGACCCAATTTCACGATGGCAACATGTTACAATTACACGAGAAGTTACAAACGGTTTAATGAGTTTTCAAGTGTTTTTCTAACCATTTTATAAATGCTTTATGTGTCCTCCACCTGCTGTACGGACAACACCGAGACGATAGGAAGTGTGGAATATCCCCCACTGGCTCTGTGAAGGCAATGAGCGCCAACATCTCCGTGCTCATCGCAGCAGGGGGTCGCTCCCCCTGGTTTTCCGTCTCTCGAGAACCACGCGACTTGCAGTGACCTCGTTGCAGGCGAATGTTTTCCAAGCAGCGCGTGCGCAACTCCCATGAGTGGTGTGCACATTTCTGAGTGCACACTTAATGCTGATTTGTTGTAATAAAAACAACAATCATAATGATGATGCTGCTGCTGCTCCGTTAAATGTAAACAACGTATTCCCCGGGCAGCTGGTCCGTGACTTGAGCTGCCTGGCGGATGACGTGGGGCTCACGACAAGGCCACGATCTATCATTCACACGTTTCTCACTAACATATTTCTTGTTATTCGCTTGCGTAACTTCCACTTATTCACAATTTCCAACGAAGGTTAACAGCGTTAATGCACTAGCTCTGCCTGTCTGCCCATCCACGTGTCCGTCCGTACGTCTTTGTCCATCCATGCATCCGTCCATCTCTGTCCGTCCATCGGTGCTTTAGTGTCTGTCCATCCACACGTCCGTCAGTCCTTCTCTGACCATGCACCAGTGCGTCAGTATCTGTAACATGGGGTCACGATAACGCTCATGAAGATGATCCAAAAAACGTTGGTATGAAGTTGTGTTGCTGTTAGCATCTCGCACTTTTAAAAAGTGGATGAATTCATTGCAAATATGCCAATGCATTTTGCTCCGACAGCTACTCCATCAGCTACCGTGCTTCTGATTAAACACTTCCGAGGACAAACGCGTGTTGGAAGGCGTTGCATAATTCATGCGTGTGCCTGGTTAGTCTTCCGTGCTTCGAGTAAATAGAATACAATTTATACCTCTCGCATACCGACGTGGTTTCCCTACACTCTTAACTTTAATGACAACGCTACAAAAGAGAGCCACAGAAAAGGGGACTCACTGTGGATAAAGGGGGCGGGTGGCCCTCTGCCAGACGGGAGCTGACGTGTCGGGCCCGGCTATCGGACCACCAAGACCAGAGATGAATAACGAAAATGAAAGATGCACAGGGATATACGTTCACGAGAGAGAGAGAGAAGGAGAACAAGAAAGTTTACACAGAACTCACGCGTGGCTTGCGAGCGAGCGAGCGAGCTAGGTGAAGTCTATTTTCGTTTCTGGAACAAGAACCCGGAGCCCTCATTAAAGGGTCCCGAGTGTGCGCCGTGCAAAAACAAAACAACAACAACAACAACAACAAAAAACGCCGTGTCGAGAAACGCGCAGGAAAAAATTAATGAACAATTTTTTTTTTTTTTAATATCCGAGGTTTGAACTAACGAGCGAGAATTTAAAAACAAAAACAAAAAAAACCTCCACCTAAGCTGGCGGCGCCCGCGTAATTACGCGGAGGCGCACGTGCGACGCCGCAGTCGCCGGCACAAACAACACGCGGGCTGCTTTGACGTCGCGTTCGCCACATGGGGTGGGGACGTGTAGCTTGCCGTATAACGTACGCGTTATACACGTCATCGTCGTCGTCGTCAAGTGCTTACTTTTCGTCTGTTGGCTTCGCGTTGATACTTTCACACGATCCAATTTTCAGGATGTCGCAAAAAATAAATTATTTACTTCATGTCACCGCTTTGACAGATTTTCGCCAGTTGTCTTTACTAATTATTTTCGTTGTTATTGCGATTATTATTATTTATACAAACGTGATTGCAGCAGGGAAAAAAAAAGTATAATTCACGAGCAGCGCGACAGGCTCTAGCGTTGCGTCCTGGAGACAGACTGAATTCGCTCCGTAGCTGATATTTTTTTTATTTTAGCAGGTGAGGCCCACTGAACTATATTGTTATTTTTCCAAAGCTAGCTGGGCCACAAATGATAGCTGAACGAAGTGGCTCATCACGTGGACATGTGCAGCAGCAGCAGCCAAACACTCTAAACGCGTGACGTTGATTCTAAATGTGAAGGGAAAAACCACAGGACCCGGAGACAATTCCACAGGACCACGGGGAGAGAGACAACCCATGAGTCCATCCAACCATCAGTCCGACCGTCCGTCCGTCTGTCCGTCCGTCAGTCGGTCTGTATGTCCGTATGGCCGTCTGTTGGGAGATCAGTGCGTCATTCTGTCCATTTTGCTATCAGCCATTCCGTCCGTTCACCAGTCAGTTCGTCCATCCGTCTACCCACCTGTCCAGCCATCAGCCTGCCTGCCTGTCGGTCCGTCCGTCCATCCGTCATTCCGTCCGTCCACAGCTCGTTTTGTCCATAAGTCCGTCGGTCCGTCCGTCGGTTCGTCCGTCCGTACGTTTGCCAATATCCCCGCCAACACTCCAGACGAAAGTGGGGCAGGAATCCTGAGAAAGGGGGCGAAACAATTGCGGGGTCAAGAGGCGCGGCAGACAGGTCGCCGAGGTGAGCGGAGGGGGGGGCAGACAGACCGTGACCCAGTGGCAGAGGTGACGGGCGCTGCCCGCGCTGGATCTGGTGAGCGGGAGACCCCGTGACCTTGGTTCTGGGGGCCGCGTCTGTGCATCCCGGGGCCTGCTGCTGTCTCGCCCGCCAGCGCCCAGGCTCGTGTTTCATGCGCGCCGCCGTGAGTTCTGTGATTTTTTTTTTTTAGTTCATGGGGTTGTGTGCAGCAGCAGCAAAATCCCAATGCATGGCCCTCCCAGTGGGACTCTCAGTCTGGAATGCATGCAGCACCGTACGCGTTAAACATAATTTCTACAAGGGGGCAGGCAGATTTTTTGAAAGGTAAAGTAAAAAGAGAATTACAATGCTAATGATGTTGAGCCCCCTTGTCAATCAGCTGCTGCACCAAGGCTTCCTCCCACGTTGTGTCGGTCACGTTTGACCATACCGCATCCCTTTGGTTAGTTCGGGTTGGCCGGGGGGGATGAGGTCCCAGGATCAGATCAGAGATCGCTCGCCGTGGCCTGGAATCCAGGTCAGGTGGCCACGTTCTTAGTGCAGTGCGCTAAGCCCTACGCCGCCCTGGCTCATTGTCATGACGCAAATAAATTCAAGAACAGAGATGCCGGACTCCCCATGCATTACTTTGCCATGCTGGTCAATGCGGGTTGGTGAAATCCTAGCGGGGAAGGGGGAGGTGGAGTACCGTGTTCACAACTTGGCGTGAGCTGTGACCAGGGTCGAACTCTTGTGGCCGAGTTTGTTAGCAAGGAGTAAGAGGGGTCGTCCCATCAGAAGGTGGATTGGACGGCGTACAGGACGAGAATATGAGAGAGAGAGACAAAGGTGGGGCGCCTACAAGAAGCCACCGATCGCCATGGCCACAGA
Source organism: Petromyzon marinus (assembly GCF_048934315.1). Classification (NCBI taxonomy): domain Eukaryota; kingdom Metazoa; phylum Chordata; class Hyperoartia; order Petromyzontiformes; family Petromyzontidae; genus Petromyzon; species Petromyzon marinus. The sequence goes on along the minus strand of NC_133706.1, from coordinate 10,133,812 downwards.
AAGGTGGGGAAGGGGAGCGGGGGAGTTCACCCAGCCACCGAGTCGCCAGCCACCGAGTGACGATCGGCAGACGAGAAGACAAGTCAGGAAAAAATATAAAAATCGTGCGTTGCAACGTGGATTACACGACACTCTCCCGCACCACGAGTTTGCCTTCGGAGGTATTCCGTGAGTGGTACGGAAGCCGGCGGGAACCTGTCTGGGCTTTTCATTTGTACATTTGCAGAGTCCTTTTTGCTCCGGTTTGCATCTCCGAGTTTTGGGCAACCCCCTTTGTGTCGATGTGGCCGGTTTTCAACAGGGCACGTCTCTTACAGCGACGCAACTCTATACTAAAGTCGTGCTGATACTGCGCGGTCACCGACGACAATTACAGTGCCGCACCCTCGTTACAGACAGACGGACGGATGGACACAGCTAACGCGCAAAAGCTTTCAGCCCGAGTTGGATTCCTGCTTGGTCACCCACGGCCGCCATTGGCCCCCTACCCCGGGACACGGGAGTCCAACCACCGCCGACGCGGTTCAGACTCGGCGAGCCTTGACACGCGCGCGTGGGAAGAAAAAAAACACGCGTGGCGCACACGTGCGCGCAACCACTACGCACACGTGCGCTGACGGCGCTTCGTCCTCCGCAACCCGGGCGCCATCGGCACGTGCGGCGCTCCCGCGGAGCAGCGCCATAACGGGAGCGTCGCTCCGAGCGAGCGAGCGAGCGAGCGTGTGAGCGCGCACGCACACACACGCACGCGGAGCTCGCAGGTGCACTCGCGGACCATAAAAAATAAAATAAAAACCTCCACTCACGCACAGGACCCCCAGGGAGAGAGAGAGAGAGAGAAGCGGGCGTTCACTGCAGAGCCGTAGCAGAAACCCGAACGGCGAGAGCGAGCACGGAGGCCGGTGTTGGGTTACAGACACAGGGCAGCGGGGGCAGCAGAGGCGGGGTAGAAGGCTCCAGCCCCACGGCCCCTGGGAGCCGCTCACAGCTGCAGCACGGCCAACGCCGTGAACTTTGCTCTCCGCTCCGGCCCGCTCGCCCGCTCGTGCCCGCGCGCGCGGGGTCATTTTCGTTATTTGTTCGTGGGCTCTGCTCCGTGCACCGCGCGAGTGCTTCGGGGATGGAGCGGGGTAACGTGTTCATGGCTCGGGACGCGTGTTCCGGTCGCGCCGCGAGACTTTTTTGCTTCATACGCTCGGAGCCCCTTCAAGTTCCAGTTCGTGAAGAAGCTCCCTGGAGCGCGAGCAGCGAAACGTCGGGCATCGCGGCCCAACGACGTGCGGCACGACCTGAAAAACTATAAACTAAACTATAAACTAAAAAAACTATTTTTTTATTTTACCAGGTAATGCCCACTGAGCTATAGCTCAACGAAGTGGCTTATCACGTGGAAATGTATAGCAGCCAAATTCTCTAAATGCACATTGTTAATCGAACCCACGGCCTCCTGTATACCATTCGAGGTAGTTAACATCTCGCCTCTGCGGGAGGGCCCAAGTGACTGTTCGCTATTTTATCGGGAGCGTCATTTTGGGTGGGACAGCAGGCCGGCTCATTCATTGTTACGTCCTCGTGACACAAGCGGTGAACTTTTTCCATTTCCCACGGCCTGGCCCTTCGCCTTTGCCGAGAGTGCAACGGGGGACCTCTCTCCATTAAGAGCTACCCTCCAGCGAGCCCGGGATCAGGTCGCGTGTCGTGTCCCATCCCCAGGACGCCGCGACTCCGTGAACCCCCTGCCCCACGACCCTGGATTGAGGTGCCGGTTGGTCGGAGGGCCCCAGGGAACAGAAGCGGCCGCGCCCGGGGAGCCGACCATCGCTCCGTTCGTTCAGAGTTCTTAACAAAAAGCCGCCGATGTATTGCCGACGATTATCGGCGTGCGGTCACAATTTCGTTATCGGCGGAAACAAAAAACCGCGCAGAGACGCGATGAAAGAAAAACTCTGCGTCGTGCGCAAATGCTCTTGGCGCCGATGCCTGCGTTGAGCCGGGAGTCAGAGCAACTATTATTCATACCCGTGCCGTGCGTACGGCAACTCGACGTTGGCCAGGCCCCAGCGCCGGCGGTTGGGCAATCAGGACCGCTGCCCAGGGCGCAAAAAGCTGGAATGGATGCCGAAAAAACGCATCGTCAAAATGATTGCACGCGGGGCAGAGACCCGTCGACGTTACGGAGTTACAGATGGTGACGTGGACCCAGGTCTTCCACGACAAAGAGACGCCTGCACTGAACGGGCTATTATTACCTGGTCTTGAATAAGCGAACCAAACCGACTGACGATTGTCGCCAGCAATCGCGGGCCCGCACCTCGGCCGTTCACCGCGCGCGGACTCAATGCGCTGACGCGACTGTGAAGTCAAATTCCAAATTCGCCGCCGATATTCACCGACTTGGCCCCAAGCCTTGCGCAAACTAAAACTGCGCCCGACAATCGCAGGGCCGTGGACCCGACCAGTGCCGTCGCTTAACCCCGTAACGGCGAGTGGCGCGCACGGCACCGCGACTGCGTGAGTTCGCGCTGAGCGCAGGGGTTGTCCGTCCGTCGTACGCACAAGGTCGACGGTGACTTCACGACTCGACTTAGAGCCAGCGCCGCTCAGCGCTGCGTGCACCGAGAGCCACCGGCTGTAATTACGATGATTGCTCGCACCTGCTGCGGGGTGGCTGGGGGGGTAAAAAAGAAAAGGGAGGGCGAGGGCGCATTCCACAAACCACCCCCCACCACACTCGACTCAATGCAGTCGGAGTTCACCAACTCAAACGAACTAAGCAGCGCGTGCGTGAGCGAGCGAGCGGGCGACAGGAGGAGGAGGAGGGTCGGGATGAGCTGTCGCGGTGAAAAGCAATCAGGGCCGCGGCCAGGTGTGCGAGACGCAACACCTGGCCCGTTCGCGTGCTTGGACCCGACCAGTGCCGGATTAAGCTAGCGCGGGGCCTGTAGCATATCTTGTTATAAAGGGGTCCTAAATTAAAAAAAAAACACACAAATATTAAAACGCAACAATGTTTAACTTGCATAGTAAAGCAATTGTATTTTTTTCATTTGCCATACAGCCAGATAATACGACAAATCGCTCACCTTAAACACCCAGTCGTTCATGAAAGTTGAAGGCGGAATAGTACTATAGTAATCGAGCAAGTGCAGAATCACTTAACCGGAATTGATAGCTTGAAAGCATTTAGCGCGGTTCCCTTGAAAGTGCGGGGCCCGTAGCTACAACATGTATAGCTACAACATGTATAGCTACTGCATGTATAGCTACTACATGTGTAGCTACTGCATGTGTAGCTACTACATGTGTAGCTACTACATGTGTAGCTACTACTACATGTGTAGCTACTGCATGTGTAGCTACTGCATGTGTAGCTACTACATGTGTAGCTACTGCATGTGTAGCTACTACATGTGTAGCTACTGCATGTGTAGCTACTACATGTGTAGCTACTACTTGTGTAGCTACTACATGTGTAGCTACTACTGCATTTGTAGCTACTACATGTGTAGCTACTACTACATGTGTAGCTACTACATGTATAGCTACTACTACATGTGTAGCTACTATATGTGTAGCTACTGCATGTGTAGCTACTACATGTGTTTCTACTACTACATGTGTAGCTACTACATGTATAGCTACTACTACATGTGTAGCTACTACATGTGTAGCTACTACTGCATGTGTAGCTACTACATGTGTAGCTACTGCATGTGTAGCTACATGTGTAGCTACTGCATGTGTAGCTACTACTACGTGTAGCTACTGCATGTGTAGCTACTACATGTGTAGATACTACTACATGTGTAGCTACTGCATGTGTAGCTACTACATGTGTAGCTACTACTACATGTGTAGCTACGACATGTGTAGCTACTACTACATGTGTAGCTACTGCATGTGTAGCTACTACATGTGTAGCTAGCTACTACTGCATGTGTAACTACTGCATGTGTAGCTACTACATGTGTATCTACTGCATGTGTAGCTACTACTGTATGTGTAGCTACTACTACATGTGTAGCTACTGCTACATGTGTAGATACTACTACATGTGTAGCTACTACTACATGTGTAGCTACTACTACATGTGTAGCTACTACTACATGTGTAGCTACTACATGTGTAGATACTTTTGCTACTACGATAATCCGGCAGTGGCTCCGACGCAGATTTTGAGCGGTGGACGGTGGCAGTTGTGGTGGTGGTGGTGGAGGCGTCGTACCCGCGCCCCACGCACTCAACGCCATCGATTTCCGACGCCTCCGATTGCCACGGTTGGACGCGTACGTTGCGAAATAAGTTCAACTTACGCACACACTTACATACATACACACATACGTACACACATACGTCCCGTGGTGGTGGTGGAGTGGGAGCGGTAGCGTAGCAGTTAGCGCGCTGCGCTACGATCCCCGGCCACCCGAGTTCGATTCTCGATCACGGACAACATCGGGTGACGATTATCTGAACCGGTCCTGAGCCTCCCCTAGGTCGACTCGGCCTCAAATGAGTACCTGATGCCGTGTGTGAACACTCGGGAGACAAAGGCCGCAGGGCGTGGTGCTGGCCACCCACCCCCTCGTGTGCCGTGCCGGCCTTCGTATGTGCTACTCGCTAACAGCACCTGCCCCAACAGTCGTTCAAGGCTAAACGGGAGGTCTTTTGCCTTTGATGGAGTAGGGATGTCGTGCTTATTAGCGAGCTGCACGATGAAACACGGCCACCTGCTTTAGATTCACAACCCCCGGTTGATATCGGGTGATATCCGAACCGGTCCTGGGCCACCCCGATGTCGACTCAGCCCTAAGTGAGGTACAGTACCTGGTGCGGTGTGAAAACTTCAGCCCCGGTGGGAGGGAAGAGAGAAAGGCAGCCCGGATGGGCGTGGTGCTGACCACACCGCTTCACGCATGCGCCGTTACGGCCTTAATAGATGCTCGCTAACAGCACTTGCCCCAACAGTCTGTTGAGGTTATGCGGGGAGGGGGGGGGGGCCTTTGTCTTTGGTAGTGGGGCAAACACAGCGCCTCTTGTCTCGGCCACGTGCGTCACACGCGCGACGCACGTGACTACGTGTCACACGCGCGACGCACGTGACTACGTGTCACACGTGTGACGCATGTGACCACTGCCCCCGACCGCGTGCGCGCCCACGCTTCAGGGCCGAGACCCGCGCTCAGCGAGACGTGTAGAGGACTCGGCGGGGAGTTGGGAATGCCGAGAACACGCGTGGGGGTTGTGATCGGGGGGGGGGGCACCAGGGGGCGAGGGTGGGCGGGGGGGGGGCACTACCCACCCATTACTCCACGCTCTGAATCGCAACCTTTAAATCCCAGAAACCGAGAAACGGTTTGAACTCGGCGGACTTGGCCCGGGTCTAAATGAAGCGGCGTTTGTCCGTGAGATCATACGACCGTGGTGAGTGCACGACCCCCCACCGTCCCCCCCACTTCTCACCCACCCTCCCTCCCCATCACCCACCCGCTTCTCCCCCTACTCCACTACCTCCCACGAGCTCTGTCCGCGATCCTTCCAGTGGCACTCCGTGTCAAGCTCTTGGCACGAGATTTGGGTGAACGCAAGGGGTTAGCTTTTATGTCAGCGTTGCTCGCGCGGGGGTGTTTTCATGTGCCAGAAATATTTATAGCATTGTTCTGACTCATTTCGCATACATCCACGGGGGGGGAATTACACTCAGCGACACACACACACATATCCCCCAACACCAAAACCTACTGCACATGGCTCTAGGTGGGGACACACACACACAAAGACAAAGATCCCCCTGCAAAGCCTTAACAGACTATCGGGGCAAATGATGTGAGCGAGTAGCACCTATTAGGGCCTAAGCGGTTCACGAGGTGTGTAGTGTGGCTAGACCCCAAGCCCGGCCGCCGCTATAATCCCCAATGCAGCCGTTTACACATCGCAAAAGACCCAAAGACCTGTTCATATATTTCATCAGCGACGTTGGCCCGTGAGCCGGAATCAAACGCGGACCCCGCCGGGCTCGTAGCGTGATGCCCTAACCCCTGCGCCACCGCTCCCCAGCCACAGCGTTTCCCCCGACCCACACTCACGTGGAGAGAAGACGTTGTTCTTGTGCAAAGATTAAATAACATAACGTACGTTTAAGATAAGAAGCCCAAGTAGTTTGAATTAGCCAATGCATTTAACATCACAATGTTCATCATCATCGCCAGCCATGATCAATCCACTGTTGAATGAAGACCCCTCCTCAAGCCGGCATCGACGATGATTCTGCGATAAGCTAATCCACCTATCACCAACACGTCATCTGATTTCATCGCTCCATCTCCACAGATGTCCCGGACGCGTTAAATGCCTTGGCTCCCACCCCATATGATAATGTACATTTGAAAACATGAAACGCGGTTCCATATGAATCGGAGTGGCTATGTTACACCTGTATGGGATTTCCCCTGTCTGAACATTTGCTGGATATCTCAAATGAGTGTGGGTACTCTCACATGTCCCAGGACATCTGGTCAGCATGGAAGAGTAGGCCAGATATCCTCGAATAGAGGCTCTCTACAGCTCCATTTAGGAGATGCCCTTTTCGCCAGCAGTGGCGGAAGCAAACAATTCCAGGGCTGCGCCTTTAGCGGCTCATCTCAAATGTACTAACGCGCACTTGTTTACAAAGGGAAAAGCCTCAACTGAATCTCAACTCTTTTTCAGGAGGGTCCTGACGAGTTTTCCCGCAGTAGTGAGGGGCTGCTGCTGATGCTGCGTGCAATCCCAAATGTATGTATGTTGTATATATGTTGAACATCTTTCGCACCGTACCGTAAACTGATCATTCTTCAGTATTGGGATATTTTCTGGCCAACACCAATTATTTTGTGTGACTTTTTATCGTAAATTTTGTTTTTTCCATCGGATGAAACCAGAGAACCGAGAGGAACCCCCATGCTACTGCACGGGGTCTAGGTTCGATTCCCGACGTGGCGCCTTGATGGGAGAGACCATGCACAAGTCCACGAATGAAGGCACCCGCGTCGGGAATCGAACCCAGACACCTTCTTGCTATGAGGACACCTCTGCCAACCACCAAAATGAGTGCCTAAGTGGGAAGAACAAACACTTCATTGAGGATGAGACTCGTAAAATGTGTTTACGAGGAAGGCTCGTGAAACCACTTTGTTGTTCACTGGGCAGAGTGAATAAACCACGCACAGCGCGTTTAGCCGTCTGCTCGATGGCTCTATCCATCGCCGTGGTGACCGTAAACACCCTTGACAAGGTCCTTGAGCAGGAGATGTCAGAGTGATGGGGCGGTGCGGCTGTGACACGGTCGTTTGCACACTGCGCTGTGAAAGCCGCTGAATTTGAAGTTCGATTCCCGGCCACAGCTTAACGTCGGTGGAAAGCGAGCTCTGGTCTGATCTAATCCTTCTTTGCCAAGCCACGACGGCCAGCGTGAAGTATGGTAAAACAACCCTCCCCCCCCCCCTTAAGCCCCCACGGCACGGGGAGGCCGTCATCCAGCAGTGGATTGATACAGCCTGTAATTTATCAAACTCTCCATGTATTAGGGATGTGTATCGGATTCATGGACGAATCTGAAACATCTTAAACATTTTGATTAGATACGGGATCTTGGGATGATCCTAAATCTTGACGTATATTTTTCCCTACCTCAGCAGCTCTCACCTGGTGACGATTGCTTGTTTTGCGATATTATTAGAGTATTTTTATTATTTTATTATATTTTTCTATCTACGAAAAAATTACCGAAAGACCCAAAAATATCCGAAATATTTATTTTCCGAATTGATCCGAAAGTATAACTCTGGGTGATGTCACGTTTTTTTGCACAAAGAGGCTTTACATTATTACATCCTGTACATATTCCAAAAAATGTGAAAAATACCCAAATTATCTTTAAAAATCAAGAATTAAGATTTTTTTTTAATCCAAAAGTCATGCATCTTTCCAAATCATGCGTCGCCCATCTCCAGATCCATCGCCACGTGGCAGTGGGTATGAGGCACGTTCGCTGGATTCGGCTCTGCAGTCTTCACCTGCAAACACATGGGCCCAGGTACTCGACGCAAGATCAAAATGATCTCGTGCTCCAAAGAGCATTGAGACAAGAAGAGAAAAATCAATTCAGATCTCTCACAAAGCAGCGCAACCTTCGTGCTCAGAGAATGGCCCCGCAGAAGCGGATACCACAGAGGTACGTCTGAGAACCCTTCAAGTGACTATGATGGTCAAACCGGAGCGGGAATTTAGTTTCGTTCAGATATTGTTGGCCGGTCTGAGACCATTAACTCACTGCGCTTGGGAATCCGGATTAATCACAGGTGGCTAAAACCTGGATTGGAACCCAGGATCTCAGTGATGACGGCTCAGCGCCCCGACCTCTTGAGCCACCCCAGAGGACCCCAACACTTCACCGCCGATATGTTCGTGTGTTCTTCGTGTGAATTTAGAGCACACGGGTCATTCTATCTCCAACAAAGGTCACTTACAGAAAACGTGACCTCCCTTTCTGCCAGCAGACACTCCTGACTTTTCATCAGCACCCTGAGAGCTCCAGATTGGAAGGGGCGGGGTTGCCTTCAGTCCCACTAAACAAGACAAAGATCCCCGACCCCCCGTATAGACTTAAGAGACTTTCGTGGTCAAGTGCTGTTAGCGAGCACCCATCACACGCACGCACGCGCGCGCGTGCACGAAACCGCACCTACGCCGCTCGGTTTAAGCGGGCGCTCCGCTCCCGGGCGGAGAGGGCTTGGGGGCGGGAGGGCGCAGGTCGAGAACGCCAGCTCTCGGCCGTCATAAATACGTCAATAAATTGCCGCGACGTCACCCAGTATTTTGCGAGAGACGGAGTAAGACTCCCCGAGAGCTCGGCGAGTATATGAAAGATCGGCGGCCGGGGCTGATCGCGCTCGCGGAGGCTGGGCGAGCACAGCTTGAAACATCAGTTTCCCATTTGCAGAGAGCTTCGAGTGAAAATTATCACCTGGGAACGCGGCATATGGAACTGTACAAACAACATCTGCGCACCGGTGTTATACTTTCCCCCCCTCCTCCCCCCCACTTTACCTCCACTTTAATTAGTCGCGCCGAAATGGTCGCGGGCGTTTCGAAGTGCTCGGTGGGGTGGGTGGGGAGGAAGGGGAGGAGGGGTAGGGAGGGGGCGAACCCACGGTGGCCTGGGCCGCGTGCCGCCGCGAATCCACGCGCTGACAGCCGCCTCTCAGCTCTGTTAAAGAGGCCATAAAATAGGAGGCACGAACATACGTGGAGAGGGAGGGGGATATCGCTGCTGCTGCTACTGCTGCGGCTAAACAGCTGTTTGTTGGCGGCTGTGCTTGGCGCGAGAGTTCGATGTGCAATGTGGGGGTGCAGGCGGGGGGGGGGGCACGGTAGCGAGATGTTAACTACCTCGCCTGGTATACAGGAAGTCCGTAGGTTCGATCGCGACCCTGACGATGCCTGTTGTATATTTGGAATTTGCGTGTCTAACGCTCTCTCCCCTTGGTCGTGTGGATTTTCTCCGGGACGTCAGGTTCCCCCCCCCACCCCTACACGTTTAGAATGAACATCGCGCGTTTAGAGTATTGGCTGTGATGCATATCGACAAGGCGATAAGCCACTTCGCTGAGCTATCGTTTGTGAAAAGCCAGGTCGCTTCTGAAAAAAAAAATTGCCGTACAGCTCAGTGGGGCCTTGACCTGGTCAATTAAACAGAGTTGTGTATTCTAGATTTGAAGCTTTCGTGACTGCAAGGATCCATACTCTTTGGTTCTATTCGGTAAAGTCACGTAGGTAAAATAAAATAACAGGGTTATGTAGTTTCGCTGTTAGCTTCAATTCACGCCATACAATCCGACGCGGCCACGGCGGCATTCAGCGGGTAACGCCTCGACTACCCACTCCGTTTACAGAATGCCCGCGCAAAAACGACGTTCCGAGGCGCGAACCCCCATCCGCGTGCATGAAACGAGAACGCGTCCGATAAGGACCTCAGGCGGATGGTTCCCGACGTTCACAAACGGGCAGAGAGGAAAGGCAACGATCTCCGCCCACATCCGCACGCCGCGCGTGTCGCGCGCACGCCGCGCGTGTTACGCGCACGCTCGCTCAGATCACTCTCGGCGGCCTTGTCCAAACCGACGGGCAAACCCAAGAGGCGAACGCCTCTCGCCCCTTTGTCGCTGATGTTTAAAGACCACCGGACTCAAACGGGTTGGAAAACCGTCGCCGTGCCACCAACAACGGGGCAGCCGTGAAACAGAGACACAGGCGGTCAGTTTGAGTGCAAAGCGTATGGGTTACAGGTTTTAAATGTCTCTGCACGCGTCTTTATGTGCTTGCTGTGTGTGCGTGAGTCAATTGACACCCGGCGGGCGTCCTTGTGAATGAGATGTTCCATCTCAAGGGATGTATCCTGGTGAAAATATTGAACGAATGAAAATTCGATTAAAACTCTATAGGACTCGTCGACCAAAGAGACTCGGCGACTGTGGCGGATTGGGGGGGAGGCCTACATCCATCAGTCGACTCAGCCTCAAATGAGTACCTGGTGCGATGGATGAACATCGTCACTCGGGAGACAAAGTTGGCCGGGCGTGGTGCTGGCCACCCGTGTGCCGATCCGGCCTTCCTAGGTGCTCGCCTACAGCACTTGCCCCAATAGCCTGTCAAGGCTGTACGGGCGATATTTGTCTTTGTCATCCATCAGTGGATGGGAAAAGCTGTTGCAAAATATAACATATTTATCGCTTGCGACGGCTCAAAATAAGGAACCACGTTGAAACAAAATATGTTTTGTTCGCAAAACGAATATTGTCCGTTGCTCATCATTCCGTTGCGTCCGTGATGACCGTGCGTCCACAGTTGTTATTTTTATTATTTTAGTTTTAATTTTCCGTTCAGAATCCCAAATGGACGCCGACAAAACCGGGGCGTCCGCCTCTCTCGCCTCGGAACAATCCGGCGGGCGAAGGTTCGCACCGTTGGCGAGAACGACAATGCCGAAGCGTGCGCCTTTGTAATCAAACACGGAAATAAACAAGGAGAGTGAGCGTGAAAGAGCGGAGAGAGCGTGAATGAGAGAGCGACAGTGTATAGCCGATGGCCTTGTTGTAGAATCTTCGTGCAGTTTAACCTTCGGGAGCTAATGGCATTTTAATACGCCGCGCATAACATGAAATGTTTTTCATTGGCACCGATCGGAATAAATAGAGGCGCAGAGGATAAGCGGTGCATTCGTCGCGAGCTGTCAGTCGCTGTGTAAACTTTAAAAGGCATTGTCCTCAGAAAATAAGGGGGTGGGGGACGCCAGGCTTGAACATTCTTTCAAGAGACGCCGAAATTGTGATGATGGTGATGAAGAGGAGGATTGTGCAGCACGTGCTCGCGTGTTTTTTTTAAATGCCCTTCGTTTTGTTGCTGTTGTTGTTTCGCGATGCATTTCAATGAGCTCTCCACAATTAACCATCGCGTTCACCGGTCCCGCCAGCGACGCGAACAAGAAGACAGATCGTTGCCGTTCCCTAAAATGAGCACGCGGTATGAGAGATCGGAAAACAAGAGCCCGCTCGATCCGTCTGCAGAGTTCATGGGTCGCAAATATAATAAAGAAGTTCAGCAGCGATGACTTTCCCCCATGCCGGCCTCTCCCCTCTCATCTCACTCCACCCCACACACTCTCCTACCTCTCCCCTCTCATCTCACTCTACTCCCCTCCACGCACTCTCCTACCTCTCCCCTCTCACCTCACTCTACTCCCCTCCACGCACTCTCCTACCTCTCCCCTCTCATCTCACTCTACTCCCCTCCAAGCACTCTCCACCCTCTCATCTCACTCTACTCCCCTTCACGCACTCTCCTACCTCTCATCTCACTCTACTCCTCTCCACGCACTCTCCTATCTCTCCCCTCTCATCTCACTCTACTCCCCTCCACACACTCTCCTACCTCTCCCCTCTCATCTCACTCCACTCCCCATCCACACACTCTCCTACCTCTCCTCTCTCATCCCACTCCAAGCACCTTCTGCTCCAGCAACCAAAAGCTCTCTCCCTTAACACCCAGGCAATCTGCACTGAGTGAGAGGTCGCCCACTTCCCTCTGTTGCTCCCACAGTCTGGAACGCCCGTCCGCCAGACATCGGTGCTGTCGAATCCCAGCCCCTGCTCAAACGCAGGCTCAACACATGCTCTTTCCCTGCGTCTATGACCGACTGCCTCTCGATCTCTCTCTCTCTGAAATATAAATGCCCACTTTTTTTTCTCACACGGCATCTTGAGACGCAGTGGGATTTAGACGCTGTGTAAATTAAAATTCCGTAGAAATGTGTTGCGAAAAAAATGCATAAACGAAAACACGTAACAGATCGCAGAATTACCGCAACCGATCCGTGTTAGGGTGCTGCTGCCCGAACACGGGCGGAAACCGGGGCACGGCAACGCATTTTCCTCCGGGCGAATTGTGATCTCCGCATCAATAGTCAATGGCCTATTCTGCGGCTGAGTGCCGTTGGAAGCTTTTTACATCGCGAAAGAAGCGCAATTTTAATGGGATACCGCCTCGTTTGCAGAGCCGAGAACCGGCGAGCGTTATTATCACGTGCTGGATGGGGCCTTGAACCGGTGATCTCTGGGCTTTACAGCCGAGCTCGTGGAGAGATACAGAGAGAGGCGGCCTCTCTCTCTCTCTCCTTTGCGCCGCGTGCCCCGCCACTCCACACCGCAGCTACCGCTAATGACGAACACGCAAAATAGGCCCGCACTTCATATTCCAAGGCGAGGATTAATATCTTCATTTCTGAAGGATTAATATATCTCGTCTCGAAAGAAGAAAGCAAAAAAATATACTTTTTTTTTTACTCCAAAGGAAAAGTCTGGGCAGAAAATCTAATCGCGGCGCTCGCATCCACACCGCGCGTCATGGACGCAGAGCACAGACGAAGGTGGAGGGAGGCGAGGAGGGAGAGAGGGGGGAGACGGGGGGGAGCTGGGGGGTGGAGAGGCTGGGGGGGGGCGGGGGGCGAGCGAGTGCGGTGAGGGAGCCGTTGTTGGCGGCGAGAGATTTCTGGCCAAATTTTTCCTGACGAGCACTTAACTTGTCGCTTCTCGAGAGGGCCTTTTCGGATTAAGCACAAAGTCTGGACATTGATTTTTTTTTCAACTCCCGAGAAAAACACCACGGCACCCCCAAGACACGCGTGGAAGACGCGCAGATTCGTAGAAGTTTGCGAACTACGGTACCAGACGTCTTCATGAGTAAACCTTTTATTTCTCGTCTGGCTTGGGCTTAATTTAATCTGTTTCTGTCCGGGTCGGTGACCGATAAAAAATTTTTACCAACCCGGAACACCACATCCAGTATACGACTCATTATGGCTGTGGCTCCTATTCGCATGGCTACTCCAGTCTACCAGTGGTCCAGGTAATATTTCCACAACCGGAACACCACATCCAGTATACCCCTCACTAACATTTGGGGTGAAATCTCCAGGTATACTGGCAACTCAAAAAATATAGAGTGAGATATCAATCATCTGGTCTGGACATTCTATACTGTGAGTGTTTTTTCCTCTCTGATGTGTTTTTCGAATTTTTACCACATGTGGTCCGGCCTGATGTCCGACCAAACCGAAGAAGCGCCTGGCAAGTGAAGCCGAAACGTCGGACATGGTGCCAAACAATGCACGGCACATCTGGACAACATCGGAGAGTTCGTAGAGCAGAGCGGTGACTCAGCTCGGCGTGTTGCCTTCGTCTCCGTTTTGGTTCGGTTTCGTCTAAGTCTCCCATTGTGTTTAGGGCACCACGGTGTCTAGGAGATGTTAACTACCTCGCTTGGTGTACAGGAGGTCGTGGGTTCGATCCCAACCCTGGCGCCTGCTGCTGTATATTTGGAGTTTGCATGTCTCTCACTGTCATCATAATCATCACGGTGGCTATGAGATGTTAACTACCTCGCCTGGTATACAGGAGGTCGTGGGTTCAATCCCGACGCTGGCGCCTCCTGTATATTTGGAGTTTGCATGTCTCTCACTGTCATCATAATCATCACGGTGGCTAGGAGATGTTAACTACCTCGCCTGGTATAAAGGAGGTCGTGGGTTCAATCCCGACCATGGCGCCTACTGCTGTATATTTGGAGTTTGCATGTCTCTCACTGTCATCATAATCATCACGGTGGCTATGAGATGTTAACTACCTCGCCTGGTATACAGGAGGTCGTGGGTTCAATCCCGACCCTGGCGCCTACTGCTGTATATTTGGAGTTTGCATGTCTCTCACTGTCATCATCATAATCATCACGGTGGCTAGGAGATGTTAACTACCTCGCCAGGTATACAGGAGGTCGTGGGTTCGATCCCAACCCTGGCGCCTGCTGCTGTATATTTGGAGTTTGCATGCCTCTCACTGTCATCATCACCACCACGGTGGATAGGAGATGTTAACTACCTCGCCAGGTATACAGGAGGTCGTGGGTTCAATCCCGACGCTGGCGCCGGCTGTATATTTGGAGTTTGCATGTCTCTCACTGTCATCATAATCATCACGGTGTCTAGGAGATGTTAACTACCTCGCCTGGTGTACAGGAGGTCGTGGGTTCGATCCCAACCCTGGCGCCTGCTGCTGTATATTTGGAGTTTGCATGTCTCTCACTGTCATCATCATAATCATCACGGTGGCTAGGAGATGTTAACTACCTCGCCAGGTATACAGGAGGTCGTGGGTTCGATCCCAACCCTGGCGCCTGCTGCTGTATATTTGGAGTTTGCATGCCTCTCACTGTCATCATCACCACCACGGTGGATAGGAGATGTTAACTACCTCGCCAGGTATACAGGAGGTCGTGGGTTCAATCCCGACGCTGGCGCCGGCTGTATATTTGGAGTTTGCATGTCTCTCACTGTCATCATAATCATCACGGTGGCTATGAGATGTTAACTATCTCGCCTGGTATACAGGAGGTCGTGGGTTCAATCCCGACCCTGGCGCCTACTGCTGTATATTTGGAGTTTGCATGTCTCTCACTGTCATCATCATAATCATCACGGTGGCTAGGAGATGTTAACTACCTCGCCTGGTATAAAGGAGGTCGTGGGTTCAATCCCGACCCTGGCGCCTACTGCTGTATATTTGGAGTTTGCATGTCTCTCACTGTCATCATCATACTCATCACGGTGGCTAGGAGATGTTAACTACCTCGCCTGGTATAAAGGAGGTCGTGGGTTCAATCCCGACCCTGGCGCCTACTGCTGTATATTTAGAGTTTGCATGTCTCTCACTGTCATCATCATAATCATCACGGTGGCTAGGAGATGTTAACTACCTCGCCTGGTATACAGGAATTCGTGGGTTCGATCGCGAGCCTGACGATGCCTGCATATTTGAAGTTTGCATGTCTCTCTCCCTCTCTCCCTGTGGTCGCGTGGATTTTCCTCCGGGTCCTCCGGTTTTTCCCTCCGCATTTAGAATCAACATCACGCGCTTGGAGAATTTGGCAGGTAAGGCCCACTGAGCTAAATAGCTAAATAGCTCAGTGGGCCTGACCTGGTGTGTAAAAATACACATTATCATCATAATAATATAAATAAAGCACCGATGCTTCATCAAGCAAGTGTCCGGGGCTTGTCCCAGAACACGCAGTGCCGCAAAACTAAACCGTGATCATCGCGGTGACGGCCTCCCGAGACGACTCGAGGAGCATTCCTCCGGGGCCACATCTCGCCTCGCTGCCAGGCCCGATCACGGCGAACGGAGAGAGCGCAAAGCTGGAACGATAGCGGGGCGGTGAGGGGGAGATGGGGGGGGGTGTGGGGGGAAGTGGACGCAACATATTTCATGCGAGCCCGCAGCGGGAGCTTCGCATGGTTCAGAGACCCGCTGGCGTCCGGCTAATCGAGCGACATTGAGACAAACGTCGCCTCCAATCAATAACTTAATTATCGGAGAGAGGTGCTCGGGTGGACCAGAGGTCAGAGACGCCGAGCCGCCACCGCTGAGATCCCGAGTTCGAGTCCGGATTTCAGTCGCCTGTGATTAGTAAAATCGGGCTCACGGGTGGAGTGAGTTGATGGTCTCGGCCCCGTCGCCAGTGATGTAGGGTTACGAAACAACTGGGACATGTCACGGGGAGAGAATAGGAATACCGTACGATAATGGGAAAAGAAGAACTATATGTAAATGCGTTGTCTTGAGCGGTGTGTCGTTACGTACGTATGTAGAACTTCTTTCGCGCCGTACGTATCCAGCCGTGCTAGTCAAAGGTGCGGCCACTGTGGGTGTGGTTGGGTCAACCGCGCACACCCGCAGCGTGCTTGCCTACGGCCAAGGGAACAGGTACGGGGGTTTGGGTGACAAAAAATGGTGATTTTTATTTTTGTTTCAGGGTCACGATTTGAGATGTGAATGCGATAGCCACCAGTGGCCGGATAGGTCCACACGAACCCGCTGCATGCGGATTAGAAAGTACGATTCTTATAACCACGATGTAATGTGCATCTCGTGACTTTAATCTTATTCGTTATGGCTAATTCATTTAGAGCAACAACTGTGTTTTTTTTTACGCTGAGGGTGATAATGAGCCAGATGATTGCCTCGGACGTAGCTGAGTGCATCGCTGGCGATGACGCCTCCTTCGTATGCTTTACTTCAATAATCGATATAAATAGATCAGTTGATTCATATTGATGATTAAGACATCCACAGCCTGGCACGTACTGATGAAGATGAACTGAGTCCTCAGGTTTGTTGTTTCAGATCAACCTGATTATCATCGTAAATGGATGATTAAAACGTTTTAAGATATTTGTGCCGATAACGGAGCCTTTAATAACAGCGCACGGCGAGCTGGGCTCGATACGGCGTCAGTAGCAGGTGCTTGTGTCCCTTTAACACAATCAGGGCGCGCACGACACACAACAACAACAACAAACTCTCAACACATACGCGTCGATAACATCACCGTGAAGAGGATAAATCTTTTTTTTTAAATGTCCCTTCTCGCTCGATGGCGTTGGAGTTGTTTTTGATTGTGTCATTGTGCGCAACTGCAAACTCAGCAGCAGCATCATCGCCATCATCACAAGGAATTGCGTGCAGTAGTTATTGTCATAGTTAACAGCAGAGCTCTTATTATCCGTTCCGAAGTGGGGAGGATTGGGCGAACTTTGGCGGAGCCCCATCTGTAAACAATAAAACTTTATTTATTTTTTCCTAAAACCAAGGCCACTGTACAAAGACCATTATCCTCCATTAAAACTTCAAAATCGTGCAATTAGGTTGATTTTCAATCGTAATTATTTTTTTAAATCTCTGACAACCTGGCTAAACAGGTTTAAGTTTTATTTCAGACCGACAACAGGAGGACTTCTTCACAATTCTGATAATTGCCTGGTGATGCTGGTTGCAATCACCACCGAAACGTTGCATTCAAATTGTAAATGCCGTGGGTTTACTCTCCAACACACCGGCGTGCTGAAGTAGTAACTAATCGGCACGTTTCGTTCACGTGACAAACCTTCCGAATTGGCTGTGTCGGGTGGTGGCGCGTTGAACGACACATTTATATTTACACGATCCAACCCCCAACACACCCTCTATTATGGATAAAGTTTTTTAAAGTTGTGCTTTTTACACGCTTTTATTTAACTCACTCCGTCTGCTGTCGTGTCCTCAAAAAAATCTTGTAACTCAATTTGAACCCACTTCCCAATGTGCTATCGACTGCAAACTTGATATTCTTACGTCATACTGATGACAAGATTATATTCTATCAAAAAAAATCCAAAACATATATATTTTTTTGTTTAACTTGTAACGGTGGGGCTCCGGTCCAGTCCTCCTTACCCGACTGAGGAGGAAGAGAATGCCACGTGGGTGGGGTGGGAACCGCGTGCGCCAGCGACCCGGGCCCCCAGCTGTTCGTGAGTCGCACCAACAAACATTGGACGCAGTGGCCACAAACATTGGACGCAGTGGCCATTAGCCGGGACCGCACGGGCTGACTTCAACGATGAAAGGGTGGCGCAGTCACTCAGTAGCCCTCTTGTTGCCTGCCACATCTCCACCACCCCCCCCCCACCACCGTCTTAAATTAAAAGCCATTACAGCAAATTGTTTCCAGAGTAAACAGCATTAGTTAATTGGCGCCCGCTATGAGAGGGACACTACGGGGGTGGGGAGGTGGGGCATTTTACCACCCTTTTAAAGAAACTTACAAGGTACTTACCGACAATTTAGAGTCATTGTCAGACGCATTAAACCGGGCACTCTCGCCAAGGGTCATTAAGTTTGATTATGAAGGCCGCTCTACAGGCCTTGGCCAGAGGCAGTAAAGTAGCAACGTCGCATTTTTATCCATGAAAGCTACCCCCACGAGCAAGCGCGCAAATCTACGGCGAACTGTTTAAAAAGTGTTTCATTTGATTTGTGTTGTCGCCCGTGATATGTATTTGTTGTTTGTGATATTCTGAACGATGATTATAGCCGGCGGTCGAGACTAACGATGGAATGACAGCCAAAGGAGGGAGCAGCCAATGGAGAGAGAACCCCCAAATCAAATCAGAGGAAGGCATTACAGAGAAGGCAAACATTTAATTTCAAAGTCTCTCTACGACATCTCCCATCAATCTCAACAGAATGACCACGTCGCTCAGCACTCTCCCTCTCCGTAGGATTCACGAGATTCGATCGGCTGTTGAGAATAAATAAGGGCATTTGTAGTGCCGTTAGAAATCGGTGGGGAATCTATGGATGGATCACCCTATAATAATTTGCGCATGTACAGGACCAATAAGCATGTACAGTCCCAATAAACATATACAGTGCCAATAAGTATTACAATACTAATAAGCGTGTACAGTGTCAAGCATTAGTGTCAATAAGCATGTACAGCACTAATAAGCATGTAAAGTGCCAATAAGTATAACAGTACTAATAATCATGTACAGTACTACTTAACATTACAATACTAATACGCACGCACAGTACCAATACGCATGTACAGTACCAATAAACGTATACCGTACTAATAAGCATGTACAGTGCTAATACGCATTACAGTACCAATAAGCATTACAGTACCAATAAGCATGTACAGTACCAATAATACGGTTACTGCATCGTGCGCATTCAGATGCGCGTCTGCAGCCGCCTGGAACGCTCTTCCCTCCGATATCATGATGCCACTGAGAGCTGTACACTTTTAAATCATCCAGATTGAAAACTAATTTCTTGATAGGGTGTTTATAGTTTGTCGCCCTTTCCCCCCATTAGCACCTCCGATTTCGCGTGGTATGGCTCCGTGAAAGAAGTTCGCCGCACACACGAAGCGAGCCCTTTTAATAAAAAAACAATCACTGACAACTTCGTTTGTGTCCGAGCAATGGGACCCGGAAAGCAGCCAGCTTTGTGGAAGACGAGCAAACGCTCCTGGCCGCAGCAATTACTTCTCAGGAATGTTCCTAAATTTCACCAGGAGAGAGGAAAAAACATAAACACGACGAAGCATAACACAAGCCCCGACGAGGCAAAGTGGATCCACAACTGAGCAGAGATTTTTCTGGAATTCGCCCAGGGAAAGCTCACAGACACTCGTGGCCCTGGTCCATTGAGTTGTGGGGGGGGGGGGGCGCTAAGTAGTGGCCCCCCACTCCTTTTCAATCTATAAAAGCTTAGTGAGATGATAGAATCTTCTGTGGTTCTTTCGGTAAAGTCGCGCAGAATGAGAATAAAATAATAAACAAACCTGTCGTCCCGACAGGTTTGTTTCTTTCACCTGAAGAAGGCCACTTGTGTTGTGGCCGAAACGTCGTGAGAATTTTATTGTTTTATTTTATTATTTTATTCTCATTCTGCGTGACTTTACCGAAAGAACCAAAGAAGATGAATCCTTGCAGTCACGAAAGCTTTAAATCGAGAGACGATTGAAGATAAGGCACAAGATGTGGATGCAGTGAGATGGGAGAGAAATGCGGACAAGCGAGAGAGGTGAGTTGAGAGAAGAGACGCAGACGAGAGGGGTGAGTGAGATCGATTGGAGCTGGCTCATTCGAATCAGAAATCAAACATTTTCTTGTCCAAACAAACGGAAGAGTTTGTTTGGACGAGCGAGAGAGTTTTGCGTAGACAAGAGCGATGGGGAGACATCAGTAGACACGGTGAGATGAAAGATGCGCACAGAATAGTAACGGCAGCGGCGTGCTTCGTGATCTTGTTGCGTTTTTTTTTCAGATTGTGATTTGAGGCAGCTGTACTTTTTTATCTCAATGAGACCCCTTCAGCTACTTGGGGTCCCTGAACTTTTTGCTTTTTTTTAGCCGACACTGAGCCACAGAACTCAGCGTATCCATGTATATATTTTGTATCGATCTCCAGGAGGGATGATGAGTAATTTCCTTGGGTTGTTAATCAATAACCGGTAACCGTCTTCACAAACCGGTAACCGAATTTCAGTCGAATGTCAGTAACAACGAGCGCACTCATTTGGAATGGGGGGGGGCGTCCATAAATGACGTCACGCGATTTTGGACGATTTTTGACCTCCCCCCCCCTTCGTCACACGGCGTCACAAAAAGTCAGACCCCCCCTCAAATATGACGTCACAAAGCTCTACCCCCACCCCCCCCCCCCCAAAATATATAAAACATGCTTCAAATCGCTTTAAACTATTGTCATTGAGGTGCGGATTTAATGTGGCGCTGCACTCTAATGTTGTCGGAGAAAACATGTATTTTTAAAGTCTATTTAATTAAGTAGAACGTGTTGTCTATATTTATTTAAAGTTGCGCATTTTGATGTGACGTCACATTTCTCAACCCCCCCCCCCCATCGTCGCACATCGTCACAAATGTCTGACCCCCCCCCCACCCCTAGGTGCGTGACGTCATTTATGGACGGCCCCATGGGTGAGCGTACCCACATTTTACCCCACCACACGCAACCTGCCAACCGACTGCGGTGTTCTCATTTATAGCGCTGGGCATATCCACGTTCACTACGTGCGGCAAACCATTAACCGGTTTTAACCGGGCTTTTCCCCACGCGGTTATCTGGAACGCAAAACAACCCATAATTGAACGTACGTACACATGGACCAAAGATCCCCCGTGTAGCCTTTAACTGAGTTTAACAGACTGTTGTGTCGAGTGCTGTTAGCGAGCACCTACGAAGGCCGGCACAGTCACACGACTGTGTGGGTGGCCAGCACCAACCCCCGGCCGCCTTTGTCTCCCCAGTGCTCGTGTGCATTACGCACCGTACGCATGTGTACGTTACCCCACGCGCGATCAACAAGCGCGTGCGTTCGGTCTGTAGCCGGGGATGATGGCACCGACTTGCTGCTGCCGGCGCGGGAGAAATTAAGCCATCACTGGCAGCAAATTTCCTTGTGTCGGTCGTGTGTATAGCGCCGAAAGAATGGAAAGAAAGAAAGAAGAAGGAGGAGGAAGAAGCAGGATGAAAAAATAAAGGAGAGTTTGCGGGAAAATCCAACTGAGCGAATCGCGTGTAATTCTGAGGGCCCCGACTGAAAAGGAATACGTGGGGCCATGGAGGAGAGCGAGCCACGGGTGGCCACAATGGAGTTTAGGGCCCATGGGGTGACGCTAAAGAATAGCGCAGCGTCGCTAAGCCCCCTTCGCTGAAAGCCTTATTATGGATGGGGAGACCCCAAATATTTCTACCGCCGGAGCTTTTAGCACGGGAATTACATATATATGTGTGTGTGGGTGGGTGCGTGTGGTGTTTTTGTGTGTGTGGCACCAGTGGTGGTTAGCGCTACGCTGTGCTGCGAACCCGGCGATCGGAGTTCGATTCCCGGCTCACGGCCGACACCAGTGACGAATATCTTAATCAGTCCTGGGCCTCCCCTAGGTCGTCTCAGCCTCAAATCAGTCGCTGGTGCGGTGTGTTGATCAAACCCGATTTGAGGGCTCATTGGCTCATTCGGTAATTCTAAATAAACCGAACTGAACTGTGTGGACATCACAAAGAGGGAAACAAAGGCGGCCGGGTTTGCTGTTGGCCACCCTCTTGTGCCCTGCCTTAATAGGTGCTCGCTAACAGCACTTGTCCCAAAAGTCTGCTGAGGCTATACGGGTGGTCTTTTGTGTTTGTGAGAGCGCGTGTGCGGCAGTAGTGGAGCGGTGACGCAGTGGTTCGTGGCAATGCGCTGCGAACCGAGCCCACCGAAGTTTAATTCCCACTCATGGATAACATCAAGTTACAATTGGACGTCTGAACGCGATCCTAAGTCATCCCCCGATGTGGACTCAGCCTTAAACTAGTAGCTGGTGCATTGTGTAAATATCAACACCGGCCAAGAGTGGTGATGGTCACAGCAAAGGTGACGAGTTCCCTCTCTACTTGGAAGTATAAATTGGTATGCCACCGTCGATCAACGGGTCATGTGCTGTGCGGTAAAATGTGGGTTTCTCACGCCTCTATCAAGACATCTGGTCAGTGCGGAAGAGTAGGCCAAAGTAGCCTCTGAAAGACGCTATCTAGGGCTACTTCTAGTGGAGGCCCTCCCACCAGCAATGGCGTCAGCGAGCAATTGCAGGGCTGCGGTATGAGGTCAATTGTGAATCTGCGGGCGGCCTTATAACCAACGTGACCAGAGCCTCGTGACCTTAGGTCACTGTGAGCGATTCAGCTTCCTGACGTCGTCGACAAAAGTGGTTCCCTTCCCTCCGGTGGGTAGAACCAAGAACTTCTCCACGCTCGGGAGACGGAAACGAACCGCGGGGCGACGGCACGGCGTGCAAGACGCAAGGCGACGGCGCAGCCCCTGCAATTGCTGGCTCGCGCCGCTGCTGGTGGGAGAGAGCCCCCTCCAAAAGGGTGGTTTGCTCTACTCTATCGACATTGGCCAGGCGCCTCGCAAAGAAAAATAAATAAAGAAAACGAGCACCCACACTTCACCCCACCGCATCGGACTGACTGCGGCGTATCCAACTCACACTGCCCTGCTGGCGGAGAGAGGTGCCCGGGGATCGAGGACCGCTCGCGACGTCGTTGGTTACGAACCTGGCGCGCCGGGAGTGTCGGATCGTCGAGCGGGCGACCTCGGGATTCGCGGGGGGGTGGGGGGGGTTTGTGTGGGCGCAAAATTAATCGGCGCAATTAAACGCCAGTTAGCATAACATCTCCCGCCGCTCGCCATCCGAACTGGAGGAGGAGGCGGAGGAGGCATTCAGGCAAAGGGAAGCAGGATCGATGGACGTGAAATAGGCGTGAGACTGCGGTGGCCGCGGCGTGCACATGGGAGTTGATTAATCTGGTGAACTCCACTTTCAACTTGTCCAAGTGGCCGAAGGGAAATTTGCAGGTGGCCAATCTCGCGGCATTAGCGGGGGTCAGACGTGCCCCCTTCCCCCCGCCACTCCTCGCCTCCACCAGCCCCCCCCCCACCCAGCCGCCAATCTCCGAATGAGCCTGGCTGGCCGGGCTTTTGTATCGGCGCTCGGTGAATAATGAAACGAAACGCGGGAGCCGGTTCAGATGTACTCCGCAGTGAGCCGCTGGCCGGTGTTCCCGACAATGAAAAGAAAAAAACGGCGGAAACCCCCCAGACCCGCCCCCCCCCAAAAAAAAATGAAGGAGCCCCCTCCTTTGCGGCTCGGGAGGCCACACGGAATGAACGCGCGCGAGCGGCTGGGCCACGAGGGTGGAGTTTTTGGCTTAAAAAAATTTATGTATGGAATAAGACAAATTAGGTTTTTTATGGCGCAGCAGCGAGAGAGTCTGCTGCTGGGCCAGACACGCCGCTGTGTTTGGCTGCTGCGGTCACTTTTGTTGCTCTGGGAAAGGCAATTATTGCGGTCAAGTGAATGTTGTTTTATTGGTTGTTGCTGTCTTAGAGATTGTGCCGTCAGCGTGGCTATGGTGTTGGAGTGGTTGTTTTAGCGGTTGTGCCATTACAACCGCTACGCCTCAAATGAGTACCTAGTGCGATGTGTAAACATCGCCACTGGGGAGACAAAGGCGGTCGGGCGTGGTGTTGGCCACCCACCCCCTGGCGTACCGTGCCGGCCTTCATAGGTGCTCGCTAACAGCACTTGCCCGAATATCATGTTAGGGCTATACGGGGTATCTTTGTCCTTGTCAGTTTAACACGTAGACTTTCGCGATCAATATCATCCAGAAATATAGGGTTTTTCGTCGGGGTTATATTGTGTTTGTCTTTGTCATCAATGTGGCTGTGGGGTTATTGTGGTTGTTTTAGCGGCCGTGCTGTCGGCGTGGTTGCTGCTGGCTGGTGTTGTGGTTGTGATTGAGGCTGCATCTGAAAGCCGAGATCACGTGACTCGTGTTTAGCCCAAAATAAAGCGACGCGTTTGCTGAGGGCTCAGAGGCCCATTGTGCAAGAGATCCAAAGATCTGGCAGGACTTAGCGGACAAAAGTTACACTTCTTTAAAAAGCCATCTCTCAGAAGTCCAGCTCTCTAATACCCAGGGTTTTAAATGTCTGTGTGTGCATTAGTGCGTCTGTATTCGCGCGTGCGTGTGTGTGTGTAGGCGGAGCGGTGGTGTAGTGGTCAGAGCACCGTGCTACAGACCGAGTTGGAATCCCCAGCCACGGCTAACATCGGTGGTGACGATATTAACTGGTACCCGGGCCTCCCCTAGGTCGACTCAGCCTCAAACGGCAGCACCGAGGAGACAAAGATGGCTGGGTGCGGTGTTTATCAAGTCACCACCTCATGTGCATACCGGTCTTCATAGGTGCTCGCTAGCATCATTTTCCCCAACGGCCTGTCTTCTTATTTGTTATTTCCAATGTAGATAAACATAATCAATAAAACATCGACACTCAAATTACCTGGTAATGCTTGCAGCTGCTGTTGCATTGGCAGTAGTGCAAGCACACAATTAACCAACAACACAACTCAACACATCCCTCAATAACACTGTGGCCTGAAAAAGTAAAAGTACATAATAGACGACGTTTCGGGTAATGACCCTTCTTCACAGCCCATAGAGGCCAGAGAGGAATTAACGCATAGTTTGCCAAACGCCTGTTTTTACAGGCCTACAATGGCGTGACATTCAATATTCCATCAAACGCAAATCAAGTAAATGCACACTCTATGTAAATGTACACTCTATGTAAATGCACACTCTATGTAAATGTACACTCTATGCGCCTCATGATTGACAGCACGAGTTCAAATAAAGATGCAAAACCGGGTTCCTGTGAATAATGTGGTACAAGAGAATGTGGTGTTGAGTGGATTTGCCGATGACTGGTACCAGCGGTGTCAAGATCGGCCTCTGTGGAGGAGGCTCGTGACGGACGCTACTGGGCAGTTGGAGGCAGTCGCCCTCCAACAACAACGGAGGGCGGAGGAGCGACGCTCACAACAACGAGCGGAGCGCTGGGTGGCTAAAACACAGCAAGTTGGAATAGTAGGGGGCACAGGTGGTGCATCGGCCTGTCATCTCAGTCAGTCGACCCATGGCACCTGGGTCTGCCCCGTGACCTCCTGCCAGCGGGCGTTCGACACTTCACGTGGCCTTAAAGTGCACACAGCCTGGCACAAGCGTCGTGGTGACGGGACCGCCACTTAGTGGCGAATGGCGGTTGTTGTTGTTAGTTTGCATGTGCGTCTTGCTTGACAGAGAGTACGTATTCATATTAAGATATTATTCAGGGGTGTCTCAGCTTCCAGCGAATGGATCCTGGTGGCTCCTAGGCAGATTACAGAGCCCCCAAGTTCGTGCCCCCCTGCCCACTTGTCACGTAATGGAGGAGTTCTACGGCGCTTGAAGTAAACAAAAGCTGTCGTGCATCCGCATGGGCCGTGTCCAGCACAAACGAACAACATCTCAATCGCACCGCCCTAAGGAGAGAAAAGCAAACAATAGACAACATTGTGGGCAACAGGGGTGACCTTTCTGTCTTTGTGTACTCAGGGCGGCTTTTATTTGCGAACGTTGTTGACTCTTCTGTGCTGCATCGTGCGTGTCCGAGAAATGGTCGAAATGCATTTTGAACGACTCCTTGCCGGCAGTCTCACTCGGCACTGGCTGGGTCTGCGCGTGCGCGTTCGCCTTGCTGACGGTGGGACGAAAAAACGTCAACGTGGACTCAACAACAACGACACAACACACCAGGATTCTCGTCGCAACATCTTTGCGGGAGCGGTTCGCGGCATCAGCAGTGGCTGTATAGCGACGTAACCGCGGTGTCAACCCGTTTTGATGAATATCGGCCTTAATCATCGCTCTGAATGAATTAATAATGCGTCGATTAGTATTGATTATTATCCGTGCGAATGCTCCAGCCGGTGCCTCGGCCACGCTCGCCGAGCCGCCTCCTCCGCCTGCAGACGCCTCTGGCCGCTACGCGCAAACGCGCGCACGAGCGAAGCACGCGGCGATGAAGAGGAATTAAATGCGATTTAGGCTTTAAAAAAAAATAAAAAAAATTGACACTACAAGCACGCGTGCACACTGCGAGCAATATATGACTCATTACATTTATCTCCCTCGTGAAAGTGCATCGAAGGCGCGCGCGAGGGTAGAAAAAACGCCGAGCTTTCAAGTTAAGAAAGGGGGGGGGGGGTGGTGTCGGCGGCCTGGCGTGTGACAGATTTGAGGAGCGAGGGCTCGGAGGTAGAGGGCCCCTTCTCAGAATTCGCCGCCACCCAGGACCCCCCTGCCCCCCCCCCACACACGAGCGCCCCGCCCCCCCCCCCCCCACGCGGACTCCTGTGCCGTGCGTCCGAGTGGGGCAGGTCAACGAGACCACACATCGGCCGTGATGGCAACAAGGTGTGACCCTGCATCGGCGGGGTCACGTCGGGCACCTGAACGCAGACACGTGTTGCGTCGGGGGGAAGGCGGGCGGGGCGGGGAGGAGGAGGGGGGGTTATCGTGGCTAAGCCGCAGTTGAACCTTATGGCGGTACCCCGGGGTCCCACCATAGTACCCCGGCTCTCGCGTTATGTCCGTGATGCAGTCATTTTTAGTCTGTTGATGGTCGGCGATGCGGCAATCGACTCGTCTCGACGAGCTGTACACTACGATGCACCACTACGGTGCGTGCGAGCGTTCAGGGTTTCGGCGCAATCGTCGTCCTCGCTGCGTTTCGACATCGCAGAGTGTGGCACCGATTTCGGGATTGATTGGTACCCCAGTCGCGGAGTGAAGTACACACCTGGAAAAAAAAATAGTGTCCCAGAAATAAAATATTTAATTGCCTCGGCCATTTCGTATTATTTGGTGCCCCAGGGTACCGCCATGAGGATCAATTGATCCTTAATCCAGGGGTGTTCTAAACTTCGCGACCGGGGTACCAATAAATCCTAAATCAGTGCTACTCCGCGATGTGGAAACGCCAAACATTAGCATAACATAATCCCGTATCAAAAAATTCTACTTTGAATAGTGCATCTTGTACAGCTCGTCGAGATGAGTCGATTGCCGCATCGCCGACCATCAACAGACTAAAAATGACTGCACCACGGACATTATGCGAGAGCCGGGGTGTAGTACCATAGGTACTATGGTACCAAGTGGTACCGCCATAAGGTTCAATTATCGCATCACTGCATCTGGCGAGGCCCGCGTCAGGAGGAGTCGGTCGCTGGCGTTGGCGGTGGTGGCGGCGGTGTTTTCTTTTAATGCTCAGCGACCTCGCGGTTGCTAGTTTTGAAATCAAATTTATGGAATTTGGCGATCGGGGGCGGCAGCTTGAGAGATGAAGTGTCGCGCCGAAGCCTACGTCCTTGTGCCGGCGTGTGCGTCCGTGGAGTTGCACCCCCGTCAGCCTTACGACGGAGGCGTCGTAACGGGGAGTTCGGCGTGCGCCCGCGATATTCGGAGGTTACCGGAAAGTAAAACGGTAAAACTAAATCGCATTCAGAACGTTGCCCCAATGAGGCAGAGCACTCCTGAAGCAGTGAGAGAGGCGCAGTGTGGCTTCTCGAGGTAAAGCGAGCGCATTGTCAAAATGGGAACCGACAAGACTCTGCACCAAGTGTCGCCCTGTAAAGCAGTAGTGGGAAACCTTTTTTCTGCCAAGGGCCATTTGGATATTTATAACATCATTCGCGGGCCATACAAAATTATCAACTTAAAAATGGGCCTGTAATATTTGGTAAAACATTTAACTAACTGCTTCTCTTTGGTGAGGCGTGTGATGATGTTAGCTGGTATCGACGATGTTGCTGCTACCCGCAACTGCTTTTCCAGGTTTTGATCCTAGATTTATTGAATTTCGAGTCCCGCCGGCGGTTGCCTTGTGGCAGGGCCAGACCAAATGATTTCGTGGTGCCTTATACGGCCCGCGGGCCGGACGTTCCCCACCCCTGCTGTAAAGCATGAGAAACTCATCAGACAGACGAGTTGACGTCCTGGCTGGAAACGAACGAGAGCGATGGCACACACGTGCCTGCTCTCTAGAACGGTGATGGAAACGCTCTGTACCTGACCAACATGACCCGTTGATTAATGATAACGATCATCACGATTCGCCGCTTCTTTTGATGTAGCGCCCTCCCATGCGTCGCGGAGTCTCGGAGCACTTGACACCTCGCATCTGAACTCAACAACATTTGAAAGGGGGTACCCCCAGTGGCAGCTGTCCCTGTGGGCGCAAGGTGATTCGGCACCTGGCCTGCTAATCGCCCTCAGTCTGCCAGTAGGGCGCGATGGTTGCTGTCATCGATTGCTGTCAGCCCAATTGAGTAATTCGCTTCTTGTCATTTTAGTTTAAACACTGCACTTCCACAAGAGCGCAAAAAGTACACGACCACGTATGCACACATGCAAAGACAAAGGTCCCCCGTATAGGCAACACAGGCTGTTGGAGCAAGTTCTCTTAGGTGCCACTGGAGCGGCGTTGCCAGTGTGACGCCCAACCACCTCTGTTTTGCCGGTACTGATGTTTACACAACGCACCAGGACATGAGTGATTCACAATTCTGATGTTTACACAACGCGCCAGGACATAAGTGATTCACAATTCTGGCCATGGAAACGTCGTGCTCGAATTGGAAATGTTGCGGGTTTCCTGGAGTAGTGATTAATTGGCGCGTTTCGTTTACGTAACAAGCCATACTAATTCATTGTGTCGGGTGGTGGCGGGTTTAACGACACATTTATATTGACGCAATCTAACCCAAACAAACCTTTATTTTGGATACTATTGGTGGCAAAAGCCTACGTGTTAAACATAGGAGAGGCCCAGAAGCAGTTCAAATATTTCCCACCGATTTTGGCCGCGAGCAGGACTTGAACTCGAGTTGCGAGAGTTCGTCGCGCAGCGTGATAGCCACAACTTTTGCCGCTCCCAAGATGCAGGCGGACATACCGCACACACGCACACATGGACGTGATCCCTTTAAAACCCGAGCGAATAGTAAATTATAAAAGATGCGTATGTTGCATTTGCAAATCAGGGGGATTCAAAATCAATAATGCGGAGGTCTTAGCCGTAAGCCACCTCAATCACGTTAGAGGAATTGATGCGTGCGTCGCACGGGGTCCGCCCGGCCCGCACAATAGCGGCACCTCCTATCCGGAGAGGCACAGGAACACGGCTGCCCCCCCAACCCCCCCCCTTTACTCCGGCACACACACACACACACACGAGCGCACGCACACACGTACAGGCACCCCATTCCTGCCTCCCCAGGGCTTTTTCTTTAGCCCAGGCACTGTCAAGAACGCAGCGTCTGGCTCTGGGTCACCGGGGCCAGAGGCTGGGCCGGTAATGGAGGTTTGGGGGGAGGAATTGGGATTGACACTGACCTAGGCCAGTGACACCGCCAAATCCGGGCCATCTGTCCCACCAGCCAGCCGTGCTGGCGGGTGAGACGCCAACCGCCTCCACCGCCGCCGTCACCGCGACCGCCACCGCGACCGCCACCATCCCTGCCTGGCAACGCCCGACACTCGGTCCCTTCTAGCGGATCCCGGTCTCGCTGACAACGCAGCACGGTGGAGGCTGGCGGCGATCGCGGCGGGGAGGGACTGTGGCCGACGGGTCGCCGGCCCCACGTCCTTCGTGCGGGCAGAGCGGTGACAGCGGACTCGCGTTTGGGGTCGCGCCGAGCCGATTGTTTTGCATCGCGGGACCGTGAGAGATGGCAGCGGCTTGTGGTGGGGGGGGGGGGGGCTTCATCCAGCCGTGGATAAAACATGGCTGCGCCTGCTGCTGATCGTGATCACGACGATGTGTTGTAATACAAACCCAAGCGTCACCAGCAGAGCAGCGTGCCGACAAACATCGAGAGGCGTGAAGTAGATATGTGCCATGGTGCTCCACCGCTGCATGAAAGCCTCCACACGCCACGTCGGTCATGGGATTAGTTTTGACCATACTTCACCACGCTGGTCATTGCGGGTTGGTGAGGTGGGGATAGTTGTGGTGGACCAGCATGGGTATGAGTCGACGCTGATATTTATCCACGGCTGGGAATCGGAACTCGGGTCGTGTGGATTTAGCAGGTTGGTCGTGCAGGGCATTAACGACTAAATATATTTCGTGGTACTTTCCCGCATATATATTTTTTTCTTAACACATCGCTTTACCGGCTTCCGAAGACAAAACTTCATTCGTTCCGCAGTGATTACAGCTCATGGTCACCCTACCCGCGGCACGCCGCTAATAGATTTTGGCGCGCCGGAGCGGCCATCTCTCCATCATCCGTGGCACTCACATCGCGGGGTCCAGCTGTCAGACCGATATTAATATTATTACCGCACGTTTCCACTCCGGCGCCAAAAAAAAAAAACCCATTTGATGGCCGAGGGGGCCACTTAGGGCCTCTCTCTCTCTCTCTCACAGCGGGCTCGCGAATCATCGGCGCGCCGTTGGGACGGGGAAGGCCCCTGGCGTGACCTTATTCTGCCGCGGATGACACCGACCACCGCGAGGGGCTCCTCTCATTTTTCACGACGGCCCTTGCCGGGGCGAGACGGGGGCGGGGGTGGGGTTGGGGGGGGGTAGGAGTGGAGGGATTTCAAAACCCGACGAACGAAAATCTCCGGAGCCACGCGGACTCGAGCTGCCCATTTTTTTTTGTGTTTGCGTCGAAGAACGGGCACCGCGCCGAACGGGTGGACGTCCGTGCAGACGCGCACTGTCGTCGCCCCGTGGCTCTGTTGCGAGAGGGCACACGGACACGCAGCGGTCAGTGTGGTGGCGCTTGCGTGCGGCACATCGCCCGGCACAAGCGCGGTGGGGACGTCACCGCCACTTAGTAGCGAATGGCGGTTGTTGTTGTTGTGTGGTGGTTGGTGGGGGAGCGGTGGCGCAGTGGTTAGCTAGCTGCGCTACTAACCCGGCTACCCCGAGTTTAATTCCCGGGCACGGCCAACACCAGTGACGATTATTTAAACCGGTCCTGGGCCTCCCCTAGTTAGACCCAGCCTCAAAGGAATTACCTGGTGCGGTGTGTAAAAATCGCCACTGGAGAGACAAAGGCAGCCGGGCGTTGTGCTGGCCACCCACCCCCTCGTGTGCCGTACCAGCTCGCTAACAGCACTTGCTTCATAGGTGCTCGCTAATAGCACTTGCCCCAACAATCTGTTAAGGCTATACGGGGGGATCTTTGTGTGCTGCATACAACTTCAAAACTGCATTGCTGAAAACATTGTGTATTGCATGGCATGCATTAAATTAACCGTTCCTGCTGCCTTCAACATTTTCGATTGCATCTCGCTCGGTCCGAGTCAAGAGTGAATTACCGTTCAAACGAACGTTGCTCATCTCTCCACATCCCTGACATTTAAACATTACTCCGGCACGGGCGAGGCTATTCGTATTGTACCACCAAGCGGTGTTCGTTTTATCGGCCCCTGAGGAATGATAGGCTGAGCCGACCCCCCCCCCCCCCTCCCCCTCTCTTGAAACCAGGATTTGAACTCGCGACCCTCCCAATCGCTGAGCCACCTGGCCGGTTTGGTCCCAGCTGAGGCAGCGAAATGACGCGCTCGAGTTCCGTGGCTCTTTGGAACAAATTAGGAGCGCGGTCGCAACACGCACGTGGCACAACCGTGGCCAGTGACGGCGGCTGGGAAATGAGCAAACCAAGATAATAAAGAGTTTACGTCCCCCCCCCCCCCCACCTGAAGCCCTCCGGAATCTTCAAAAAATCTGTACGCGGGTGCCACGAAATATCGGCTCGGATGTTAATAAGCATTCACGAGCTAATTGACATTGAATTAAAAAAATATTGCTCTCTTGTCTGCATCTCTCTCGTCCTCATCGCACGACACCTTTAGCTGTGTCTACGCGTCTCTTATCGCACCGCGTCTTCTTCTGTCACCTGAGCGGGGGTGAGGGGGGGGGGGCCGCGATAAAAAATAAATTTTGCTTGGGGCTCCCAATGGTCCGGCACCACTATTGACCGTGCCACGGCCGGGCGGGCACGGCTAGCGGCAACCGTCACGTTTGGCCGCGCGATCGCTACGCGGGGAGAGACGAATCGCCGCACCTGCCCCGCTTTCTGTTGAAAACCAATACTAGCTTTTAGCCACAGCGCCTCCAGTAATGACGCCAAATTGTTCTGCTCTATTTGATCTCATCACCACCTGGTAACCCGTGGGGATGGCAATATTGCTGTCCAGACAAACTCTCTCGCGACATTTGCGATATTTTAAGGGGCACTTTCCTCTCCCACCTCCCCGCCACACTAAATACGTGATTCACACTGATACCCCCCCCCCCGCGCCCCCTCCAATTAACCCCACAGGGTCGTTGATTGAATTGACGATTCGGAGGTCAGGATTCGATTCCAGAAAAAAAAATCCGTCTTGTTTTACTTCGTGTAAAACCTGTATACAATACTACTTCTTTCGAACTGCTTTGTGCATTTTCTCTTTTGTTGACCTTCCTCCGCATCTCCCGATTAGCACGGTTGGCTACATACGGTGCGAAATAAGTTCAGCAAACATGCGTGCGTGTGTGGTGAGTTCAACTGAGTCGCAGACGTACTCTTGGGAGGCAACACATTTATTTAACACCAGCACACGGGGTAACTGCCCCTTAACAGAATAACAATCTATAGTGGTGACCACCAGGCTCACTACGCTAGTTACAACATCACTCGCTACTACGGACCGAGGCCACAGCTCGGGTCTAGGTCCACGTGTTGGAGACTCGGAGAATGTAGAACGTAGACGAAGGTTTCTTCCGGCTAAACAACAACAACAACCCTGGTCCGTCTGGGGGGCCCGGCCTATATTTTATGCGGCGTGGCTGGTTCTGCCCTTGGCCACGCCCACCTTCTAGAATCCTCGAGCCGGATCTGGACCCCCACCACGTGACCACCCCTAGCCCCCACTTGGGGCCCCTGTGTAGACTTAACTGGTCACGTGTCCTCTCGGGTCAACCTGAGTGCCATGGCCTTTAGTAACCCCTTTCCTACAGCCAGCGCTCCCACACCCTATCCTATAGGGCTGGCACTGCACGCCGAGTGTGGTGCCATCCAGTGCTCACCGAGCCCCTCTAGGACCGGCAATACACACACACACACCGCTGTGGTGTCCACGATGTCGTTACACCGCACGCCGAGCCCCTCTAGGACCGGTAATACACACACACATCGCTGTGGTGTCCACGATGTCGTTACACCGCACGCCGAGCCCCTCTAGGGCCGGCACTACTCAGTGACATCCCGCGATGTCACTACACATGTACCGTACCGTACCTTTGGGATCGATTATCCCAATTGTGTAATTTGAATATGATTGCATGAATAATCAATAATATTTCGTATGATTCGACGCATGCGTGCGTGGGTGTACAGATTGTGAGCGCGTGCACTGCTTTGAAGTGGAATCAATTGTCAAGCGCCTACACTTCAACAGCGAATCAGCGAAGAACACCAGCGGAGTCACACCATCGCAGTCACACCAGAAAATTCACACCAGCGGAGTCACACCAGCAAAGTCACACCAGCGGAGTCACACCAGCGGAGTCACACCAGCGGAGTCACACCAACGGAGTCACACCAACGGAGTCACACCAGCAGAGTCACACCAGCAGAGTCACACCAGCGGAGTGACATCAACGGAGTCACACCAACGGAGTCACACCAGCAGAGTCACACCAACGGAGTCACACCAGCTGAGTCACCCCAGCAGAGTCACACCAGCGGAGTCACACCAGCGGAGTCACACCAGCAGAGCCACACCAGCAGTGGAAATGAATGTAAATTACTCCCCCCCCCCCCACCACCCGCTCGAGAGCCGTGGCAGCTAGGCCGTGAGGGCCGCCGTGGACAGAGCGTTGGCCGCGCGCCGCGGACGTGGCGGCGAGGGGGGCACCGGCGCGGGCACCGACAAAAGCTGCCGCCGCCGCCGCGCGGGGCTTATTGGAAGAGGGGAACATTCGGAAAAGATTCCTCGCGGTAGTCGTGGAGAATCCATCGTTGCGCGTGTTTGCGCCGCGCGTGCACGCGCGCTCGTGAAAGCCCGACCGGGACCCGGGGGGGGGGCGGGGGGGGGCGAGGGGGGTGCGCGCCACACAAAGCCGCCGTTTCACGACCGCGATTTCCCTGCTCTTTGCTAACCCCGCGCTAATAATTCCCTGAATGCGCAGATGGAAATAAATTATGACAAGGTAGGTTTAAAATTGCTTTCCCCCCCCCCTGCCAACCCCCCCCCCCCCCCGCCCAATCGCTTGCAGTAGTTGCGGGGGAAGGAAGGGGGAAAAGGAGAAAAAGCGACCCACCCACGACATATAATGAAATAAAACATGTATATGTATTAAAATCGTGTGTACCTTGAACTCGGTGTTAAAGAACCATGCAAAAAAAAAACCTGGCCCTTAATTTGTTTCTAAGAATTGTTTGAAATACTTTTTTTTTGCTTTTTTTGTCCGAACTGCCAAGCGGTTAGGACGTGAAAATGTGTCTCGAGGCAGGTGCATGTTGACCCAGGCTCCTAGGAAACGTCCCAGAGGGACGTGACAAGGTCCACGGGTTCCGGCAGTGCGCCGCGGCCGTGAGTTGTCAAATCAACATTCCTGGGAAGGGGGGAGGGTTCATGCGCAGCCCCCCCCCCACCTCCGATTTGTCAATCTACTGCTGGATGAGGACCCCCCCCCTCCTCCTACGCGGCAGTGTGGGAATGACCATAACAATGTCGCGTCGGTCCTCCTGGTCCCGCCTCCGCGTCCCAATGAACGCAAATGTGAGCACTCTTGACACGGGAATACGGGGAAGAGGGGTGGGAGGAGGTTGCACGTGCGCATCCTTTTGTCAAATCCATTGCTACTCCCTCGCACCGTACGGGTTAGTGGGGATTATTTGGCCACACTTCGCCACGCTCGGTCGGTACGGTTTCGTGAAGGTGGGGAGAGCGTCAACGTTCGGAGCGTGGTACAGTTACAATCATTATTGTTGTTTTTTTGTTTTGCTTCGCTGTGCCCTCTGCTGCCCACCTCGCAGCTTCACAGCAGCCGATAGCACCCCGTGTGTTTATGCACGCTGGTTGTCCACCCAGGCACGAACCAAGCTCAGCAGCCTGCTTGGCGTTCGAGCTGTGATGCGACCGGGCGCATTGCGGGTGATTGGGTCACGAGTAGGGCTGACGATTAATTGATTTCAAATCGCAATCGCAATTTGAAATAATGGGATTTAGCAAATCGCAA
Source organism: Petromyzon marinus (assembly GCF_048934315.1). Classification (NCBI taxonomy): domain Eukaryota; kingdom Metazoa; phylum Chordata; class Hyperoartia; order Petromyzontiformes; family Petromyzontidae; genus Petromyzon; species Petromyzon marinus. The sequence continues at coordinate 10,098,190 of NC_133706.1, read as the reverse complement.
AGTCTGAGATTTTTTTGCGATTTGAAAAGTCCCGTTACTTTTTTATTTTTTATTGTTATAACTTTGTTAATTTAACTTAACGATTATTCTATGTTGGATTGTTCTATTTCAATTAAAAATGTTTCATAAATACATGTTGGAAGCAATTCATATATTTTAAGTTCTCATCCTTGCATTAGAATATATATAGCAGTTCATAGTTTGATGGTATCATGTGGTAATGCTCCATCACGTGTTTTAAATCTATTACACAGTGAATATTGAACTGAAGCTTGACTTGAAGATGTTTAATCACAATCGCAATATCTGTCACAAAAATCGCAATTAGATATTTTCCCCAAATCGTTCAGCCTTAGTCACGAGTGTGTGGTTTGTTATTTGTAATATCTGCGATCAATGGTCCAGAGATTAAAATTTTAAAAAATGTTCGCTATGTTCTCATGTCTGCTCAATGTGTGGCGTTTCTTTTTTTCGTGAGTGGCGACTGGACATTTGTGAAAAGGAGCTTTATAGCTCATCGGATTCCTCCAGTATTAAATACATATTCTGATTCTCTGATTCTGTTTGTAACTTATTCGGCTACTTGGGAACATAACCGGCCCGGTGGATCAGGTGTAGGCAGCGAGCGGATCGCAATCAGAAGGTTGCGAGTTAAAATCCTGGTTGGACGACTCAGCCCACCATCCCTCCAGGGTCGATAAAGTGAGTATCACTGTGCGGGTAAGTCAACGGCGGTTGACCTATGGATAGACATGCTCTCGCCAGGGGAATGTAGAATTTCCAGGGTCACGATTCAATTCAAGAATCGATTATTTTGTAAGAGCAATGTGGTGAGTACAGTGACAGGGGGGAGTTGAATCGATCATCATCATCATCGCTAGCCATGATCTATCCACTGTTCCTCCCTAAGCCGGCGCGATCTCTCGCGGCCTTGCGATGCCACAATCCATTCAGCTCCTGCACGCGAGCCAATTTCATCGCTCCGTCTCCACGGCGTACGTACTCCACGCATAAATTCGAGTAAAGTGTGAATACGATTCAAAAAACGTTTTAATCCACTGCTGCATGCAGAATGTCTCCCTACGCCGAGCGACCATACTTCACCATGCTGGTCAGTGCGGATTGCTGGAGTGGGAGAGGCCCGGCACCGGATCGGAAAACGCCCGACAATCATCATAAGTTGTGGCCGGGAATCGAAATCAGGTGGACTGGGGGGTCATTGCGCAAAGTGCACGAATCACGTGCGCCATCGTTCCCTCTCACATCATCATCCCGAGCTCTTACGGCAGTAACCTTGCTCGATTCGACAAGACGTGCCGACTCTTGGCGATCACGACTTCGATAGCAGCGGTGTTTTGTCGCTGCACGCTTGACCGTTTCGTGCCCAACAGCTGCGTTGTGTGAAAGAAAAAGTGAGGTTGCAACATCGACTCTTTTAACAGCAATGCGATCGGCGCATGTGCAGCATAGCGTGAGCTGTGGAATCGCCATTGACGGATGAATCGATGCATCGTTACACACGGAGAAAGCGTGTGGCTTAACGACGAAAAATAATATTCTTTGATTCTTTCGGTAAAGTCACGTAGAATGAGAATAAAATAATAAATTGATAAAATAAAATAACACAATAATATTATCACGACGTTTCGGCCACAACACAAGCGGCTTTCATCACAGTCTCGTCCCTTCACCTGATGAAGGCCGCATGTGTTGTAGCCGAAACGTCGTGAGAATATTATTGTGTTATTTTATTTCATCAATTTATTATTTTATTCTCATTCTACGTGACTTTACCGAAATAACCAAAGAAGATTAATCCTTGCAGTCACGAAAGCTTTAAGACGAAAAATAACTTGCTCACAAACACTTTGATCCGTGCGTATGTGTATGTACGTGTGTGTGTGGTAGTGGGGAGCGAAAGTGTAGCGGTTAGCACGCTGCGAACACCAGTGACGATTAGGTCGACTCAGCCTCAAATGAGTACCTGGTGCGGTGTGTAAACATTGCCACTAGGGAGACAAAGGCGGTCGGGCGTGGTGCTGGCCACCCACCCCCTCGTGTACCGTTACCGGCCTTAATAGGTGCTCGCTAACAGCACTTGCCCCTACAGTCTGTTAAGGCTATACGGGGGATCTTTATCTTTGTGTGGGTGTGTGGACGCACGTGTGTGGGTGTGTGGCGTTTTCTCATAAATATTAAATTAGCCAAGTTGCCTTTTTGGTTTTGTTATTTACGGTGCGTAATAAGAAAAACATTCCGTAGAGTACTGGATTTTACCGGATTTAAAATTGCTTATGTTGTGACACTACAGACCGTTGCCGAAAAAATAATATAATCGATAACGTTATGAGTGGATATTACAAAAAAAACGTTAAAAATAAAGTCATCGATAACGTTAAGTGAATATAAAAACGTTAAAAGTAATATAATCGATAACGTTAATAGTGAATATTACAACAACAAAAAGCGCTAGGCCAAGCGTTTGCTCAGATGACAACTTACTTCTTCAGCGGCAACAAAGGAACGCGGCTAATAAAACTAATGCTGCCTTAGTGCCGGCATTCAAACGAATTGGGCTGTGACGCACACAAAAGCCGATGGTGGCTTTGAACAACTGCGGCACGCAAAGCCTCCGTTTGCCATCTCAACTGATATCGGGCGCGCGATTCCGTGCTTCGTCAGCCTCCCGTGAGAAGCCGTGGACCCCCCCCCCCACCACCACCACCACCATCAGACCCCACAAAGACCAACAAAGACAAAAGATCCCCCGTGTAACCTCGAACAGATCGTTGGGGCAAGTGCTGTCAGCGAGCACCTATTAATTCAGCGAAAGCACACGGATGGGGTGGGGGGGTGATGTGGCCGGAATCCCTTGGCGCGCCCTTGTTCTCCCGGTGATGATGTCCACACGACCTTCGGGGACGCACGGCACCGGCTCAGCTCTCACGCGCCACCAACGTCAGCCGTGGCCGGGAAATCAAATGCCGGTTTGACGGGTTGGCGCGGCGCGTGCGGACCATTGCGCCATCACTCCCACGCGACGCACCATCGACGCACGGGCACCGCTCGTTTCACCCTCTCCATCGGCATGCGGTTTACCACTGAGTCACTTTGCTCAAGGGAAGAATGGCGGAGAAGCGGTGGCGCATTCCTTAGCGCGCCGCAGTAACACATCCGAACGGCAGCGACGACCGATACCCGATCCTGTCCTGGGCCTTCACTGAGCCGCATTGACCAGCGTGGTGAAGTATGGTCAAGCAACCCCCGAAACTTCCACGGCATTGGTTGATTGACCAAGGGGCCCCACGCAAGAATTGCAGTGAAAAGATAAAAAAAAACACAATTGCAACAGCTTCTCCCTCCTCACAACATCCCACCAGTTCATCTGAATGGAGAGTCCAACGCTGGCAGTCGCAGTGTTACACAGTCGAACCCTTTATTTAACCAGTAGATTAAATAAAGACCCAGAGCGCGACCTGGGTTACAAGAAGTCATTTTACAATTTTATAATTATCGATTAAATGTGGTAGTTTCATAATCAGTAAATAAGGCTAAGTTCAGAACCCGAACTCATCATCCGTATCATCATGGAGAATATCAGGAACTAAATTGATTCGCTGATGAGATACCGAATGTCAAAACCGGCTTTGCTTGCATCGAACCTGTGCTGCGGAAACGATGCACTCCCGTGTGTCTCATGGAAAGTGTGAAAAAATAGATGTCATTCATTTTTAGTGTTCAGGGGGGGTCAGGTATGGGAAGCATGTATGTACGTTGAACTTCTTTCGCACCGTACGTAGCCAACCGCGCTAACCGGAGGTGCGGGGCGGGGGAGGTGGGGGGGGGGAACAACCAAACTTAAAACACAGAACGCAGTCGGCGTAATGCCCGCGTATTTATTTCGCTCGGCAAGGAGAGGCGAAAATTCCACGGAAAACACTGCCGACGAAGCGTCAGCCGTGCAACGCAACCTGCGGAAATCAGAGCCACTGACTGGGCCGTGCGAGCCGAGGCGACGTCGCGACAGCGGCGCGAGGTGGCCGTGTTTTAACCGTCGGCGGGTTTTGTTGTTGTTGTTGTTGTCGTCGTCAGGCAGAATGTCGGAGGAGGCCCCCGGCTGATGACCGCAGCGTCTCTTCTCGCTCCGGTGGCTCGCCCTGGCTTGAAACTTCATGCGGCTTTTGTACCGAAACTCGGCGCTTGATAATTACCCGTTTCTTGCCCCTTCTTTACGAATGTCTGCGCTGTCAGATTACGGTGATGCATTAGACCATGTAATTGTTTAAATGAGTTTTTAAAAAAAATCCCTGCAAGATACCCTCCATTCTACTTCACCGCTCCCCCCCCAACCCACCCACCCACTGCACAGGAATTAGGTTTCTGCAATAATGACAAAGCCATCTTTTCATTTGTTTGGAGCCAGCCAGCCAATTTATTTTTATTTAGTACTAATTAACTATGTCAGCTGGGGCATTCCTGCCCGTTTTAACCCCAAAAAAGCAGTTTGTTTAAAATCGGCGCCCGCACCTTATCGCGCACAAAGGGTCAAACTTTATTTTCTTTTTACGCGAGCCCAAAATTCTCGCCCCCTTCATATTTTCGCTAATAAGTTCCAGAAAGATCTCTCCCGAGGCACCTCATAATGCTGGCGTGATTATTTCGCCAAAGATAGACAAAGGCTGCGAGCAACGCAGCCCCCCCCCCCCCCCGGTCTTGTTAAATCCTGGCCGCCTGACCTCCAAGGTCACTATTTGGTGACAGTCCATTATCTGTGTTTTATTTTCCCCCTGCTTTAGATATTTTGTTCTCCTCCGCGCTTTTCTCTCCACGTAGGCCAGGAGCCCCCCCCATCAATGGTGGGGGACGTCGGCGTGAGACAAGTGGCGGCTTTTTCATCTCTTTCAGCTGCCGCCAAACCTCAAATTAGTTGCGCTCCCGTATTAGCTGCCGCTGCTGGGCTTGAGCTGAGGCGTCGTTCCCCGCCCCGTAGCTCCACAGACCCCCCCCCACCCCCCCCCCCCCATGGCTGCTGGCACCCTGCGGGGGGAGGGGGGGGGCAGTGATGGCTCCATTCTTGCCTGGGGTATTGTAGCATCTCATCCCTGCAGCAGAACCTCTTTGCTAACTCTCTGGGGTTTGACGTGAGGTTGTGATGGGCGCCGCGAGCAGCTTTGACAAATCGTTTGGTAATTTGAGAATAACTGCCGCCAATTTAATTTTTATTTCATACATTTTGCGCGTCTGTCTGTCTATGCTGCCTTGGTGCCGCAGTCAGCACCCAGGACCAGCGATCGATGTACCCGGGCATGCCACCTGCCCATGGCCCGCCTCCGTCCATCCAACGGTGGCACCCACAGTGTACACCACGGTGAGCCGATCGGCAGGTCGTGTGTGGCGGGGTAAAGTGTGGACACTCCCACCTCTTCCAAGACGTCTACCGAGCGTGGAAAAAGAGCACGCACCCCCCAAAAAAAATCAACTCCAGCGATGCTCTCTGGAGCCCCCTCCAGCGGAGGCCCTTGCGTCAGCTGTGGCGTGGGTAGGCAATTGCAGGCCTGTGCCTGGCGGACGACAGGGGTCCCCCGCGAGAGGCCAGGTGCAGCATCAGGAGATGCCGGGAGACAGAGGACCCAATCGCAAAGCGGATAGCGCGCGCCGTCAAGTCCGTGAAGAGAGTCCGACTGCCGGCCACAGCCAGCCGTGGCAAGGTGTTAATTCCCTCGCCTGGTATGCAGGAGGTCGTGGGTTCGATCCCGACCCTGACGCCTGCTGTATATTTTGAGTTTGCGTGTCTCACCTGGTGGTCGCGTGGATTTTTCTCCGGGTCCTCTGATTTTTTTCCTTCACATTTAGAAACAACGTTCGAAATGAAATAAGTATTTTGGCTGCTGCTATATATTTCTACGTGATAAGTCACTTTGTTGAGCTATCATTTGTGGCCAGATCGCTTCCGCTATACAATAACACTATAGCTCAGTGGGCCTTAACCTGGAAAATAAAAATAGTTTATAGTTGAAGAACGCCGGCGGCGAATGAGACCTAGAACCGGTCCAGGACACCACTTTCACGAAGACAAATACCCGCGTGTGACCGGTGTGGTGAAGTATGGTAAAAAAAACAAAGGATCTGTAAACAATTATTGTTAATTATTTCGTGCAAGTATGCCTCGCGCCGTTGTTATTGCAGCATCCGCACAAACCCACGGTGAAAAAATACACATTACGGGATGTTTGGGAGCATTATGGCTAATCATTAATTGGATAAACACACAGACACAGGGTGATGAACGTCCATCACTGTATGCAAATGTATTTGTCGTCGGCCAATGTGACCTGCAGACGAAATATTGCATCCGAGAATCGGTTTAAGCAGGCAAATCCTGGCATGGTTTCAACCTTCTGGGTCTCATCAGCAGAGGCCGGTCAATTAATGCAATGCCGGCCCGACGCCAGATGCTCCTAAGACGAGCAGAGGAGCCACTCATTTGAGCCGCGTAAGCATTATAATACATCGCCGCTTAGAAATTAATGATGCGGCGTTGCAACGTGGGTAACGTTTCCACGGTTAGTCTCGCAGACGTCGTTGTTTGCATTTACGCATCGTGCAAAGGTGCAGCCCGGCAATCGCGCCCGTGTTGCCAATGCTGGCGGAGGAGGCGCCACCAGGGGGCGAGCTAGAGAGCCCTTCTAGAAGGCGTTTGGCCTACTCGTCCATGCTGGCCACACATCGCGGAAGAGGTGGGGTCAGAACTTCACCCCACCGCACGCGACCCGTTGATCGACTGCGTTGTACCCACCGTCTATTCCTGGGTGGACAAGAGGTGATTGGAGATTTTGAGAAACTCACGCCGCTATCTTGGCTGCTGTGACGGGACATTGAATCGCGCCGACGACTGCTGTATTGCAAATCCGGCTTCCTTACCTTTTAGCCACTGCGGCAGCAGTCACGTCGCTGCTGTTTAAATCCCAAGTGCGTTGTATCCAGCGATGAGTTTCGTCTGGGTCCAATCAGAATTAAGTAATCCAGAAGATAATGTTTTGCTAACCAGAACGCCACGTCCAGTATACCTCATGCTGAGGGTTGGAGATATAAGTCGCGTGCCTCCTCCTCCTCCTCCTATGGGTGCAGTGATAATTTGGCGAACGGAATCGGCGATGAAGAGATGCGTCAATCGATGGCATCTTCGATTTGCGAAAATCGACACAAGGCTCGTCGCGCGACTGCGACGAAGACGATTTTGACGAGCCCGAATGAAGGTGCAGACCAAGGTGATTGCAGAGAGGATTCCTTGCAAAAGATTTGGTGTTTTTAACATCTTAACACCTTCATTTGAAGCTTTCGTGACTGCAGGAATCCATTGGTTCTTTCGGTAAAGTCACGTAGGTAGAAGTAATAAGAGATCACGACGTTTCGATCGCCACACAAGCAATCGTCTTCGATCGAAACTTCATGATCTATTATTCTTTCTACCTACGTGACTTTACCGAAAGAACCAAAGAGTATCTTAACACCTGTTTTTATTTGCCAGAAAAGGTAAAACCAATTGTAATATGTTGATGATGGCAAGTGATGTCCCATGATGTAGCTGCTTGACCCCGAGCTATGAATGCCCTGATAGTGGCATTGCCTTTGTGCTATTCGCCTTTTGGCGTTCTCTGGTCTGGCACTGTTAGTGACACTAGACTCTAAATAAAGCTGTCTCTGGTGTGGAACAATCTGTGTTAAAGACAATGCATAGCCATAATAGAAGTTTTTTTGGGTTAAATCGCGTAAACAAATTTTACGCGATCTAACCCAAAACCTCTATTATGGATGATCTTAGTCGCGAAAACCTACGTGTTAAACTGACAATGGATATATTTTACCAGAGCATGTTTTTGTTTGCGTGTTCATCACGAGTACATGTGGTCAATGCAGACAACATTCCTTGCAAAAGATTTATGCTTGGTGTTTTAACATCGTGACACCTGTTTTATTACCATAAAGGATTAAAAAAAAAAACAATTATTTTATTGTGATTGGGTAACTTTATCACTTATTCGAGACGGCAGTGGCAATATAAATGCATGTAACAAATTATTTAATAAGTTAACCAATTGGGTGACCTGATAATACTGTGGGGGCGGCTTGCGGGGGGGGGGGATCAGAAATTAAGCACCCGAATATCTTAGAGTGGACTCAAAATATGACTCCGTCAGTCGGCTCGACTCGGAGAATTACACCGAAATCTACAGCCTGACCCTTGGCAAAAGTACAAAATGCTGACTCAATGAACACGTCTTCGACGTCCGCCAGCGGCGCGGAACGTCTCCGAGTGACGCCTCGGGCGTCCGGTGAGCGATGCCGCGCGGAGGCCAATATCGCTGGGTTACTGCGATGATGTCTGCAGGTACAGCGAGGGTCCAGGGATCACAGGATGCTCCTGCCGTTCCCCAATCAGTTCTTAGCGACAACTATTACTATTTTGTATTCCGGCAGGTAAGGTTCACTGAGCTGTATAGCCCTTTTTTTCAAAAGCGACCTGGCTATCACAAATGAAAGCTCAACGAAGTGGCTTATCAAGTGAATTTTTTTTAGCAGCCAACGAATCTAAACGCGTGACGTGTGATGTTGATTGTAAATGTGGAGGGGAGACCGGAGGACCAGGACCAAATTCCACGCGACCACGGGGAGAGAGACACTCACACGCCAAATATACAGGTATCATGACCGGGATCGAACCCAGGACCTTCCTGTATACCGGGCGAGGTAGTTAACATCTTTCCACCGTGGCGCCCTCCATGACAGGACGGACGCCCCCTGTGGAGGAGGAGAAAGAAGGGAGGTGGAGGAAGGAGAACAACAACAACGACAACAACGACAACAACAACAACGACAACAACAGGGCTGGCTGTCCGCGGGCCCTTTTTACGCTCGCACTGAACCTGCGACGCCACGCGGCTCGGTTAAAAAAAATTAAAAAAATCCTGCGGCCGCGGCTTTCGTCCCCGGAGCGAGCGGCAAGCAGCGGAGCCGCGGGGCGCGCAGTGGGCACGGAGTGACCGCTGTGCGTTGGCATCATCCGGCAGCGGAGCGGAGAGGACCCATTTCCTGCGTCGTCTTCTACCGCGTATCTCGCTCGCGCGATTCCTTTGTGGTTTTGTTGGTTTCTTTTTTTTTTGGGGGGGGGGGGTGGAGGGGGGGTTCGCTTTTGTTTTTTTAAGGGCATCGATTGACTGCTCGGACAACTCGGAGATGAAAAATGGACTTGTGAAAGGAAGTCCCGTCAGGCCACCTGTTGTCCATTATTGGTGGGGGGGGGGGGGGGCGAAAGCACTCATAAATCATAACAGTGGCGAATTAATCAAGCTGTCAGTGCGTGGACGAAAGGTTGTGCGGCTGGGTTAAAGGTCGCGGCACGACTGATAGAGGTCAGGGCCGGCCCACATTCCTCATTGCCAAGTTGTTGCCGTCCGACGGAGCTCGCAAACAAAAGGGGCCGTGGAGGATGGCGCGGGAGGAGAGAGAGGTGGGTGGTGGTGGTGGTGGTGGCGGGGGGGGGAGAGAGACGACGGACCTGAGAAGCGTGGCCAGGCGGGGGGCGGGGGTGGGGGGAGATAAACTTATCGGGTAGTGCAAATTAAAAAAGGAAATTCTGTCGGCCGCAGTTGACGGATTGCTGTTGCGGTGCGTCAAGGACGGGAGTTTATCAACGTCGGCGTGATCAAGTGTGGGCGATAAACACAATTTTTCGCGCTTTTTCAGTCGAGTTGAGGACAAATTCAGTCCGGCAAAAACAAAGTTGGTGGGGGAGGGAGTGTGCGCACGCACGCGCCCGAGGGAAACTCGCGCCGCTCGTTACAAGGACACTGCCGCTGGCGGTTTGCGCCATGGATTGCAAATCACAACTGATGAGAAACTTATTTTTGCCCTGGTTGTTCTATTCGGAGAAAACGAAAAAGGTCCTCAGGAATTCTTACCAATTGTTGGCTTTGATCTTCCGCGAAGCTCATGGTCCACCCTAAATCGCATCCGCTGCACAGACCATGGCTGCAGATGCGGATACCTGATGCACGAATGAAAATTAAAATATCAACATGAGCGTGCGACTGTGGTAATCCAGAACAGACCGTACAACGTATAACGATGCAATGCCAGATCCACAAATACGAAGGAGACATCACGGTGATTACACTCCGCCGCTCCTGAGGGCGGTTATCTGGGCTTGGCCACCTGAATGTGAAATTCTAGCTGTTGCTCTGCATGTTCATCAGGCATACGAAAGAAGAATACCAATTATTCGTTTGATTTGCAGCCCTCGGTTTTACACGTAGGCCTTCGTGACCAATATAATCCATAATATAGTTTTTTGGATATTGGCATGTTCTGTTTACGTGACAACCCTTTCTAGTTGGCTGTGTCGGGTGGTGGCGGGTTTTAACGACACATTTATATATTTACACGATCTAACCACTAATAACCACCATTAAGGATTGCAGCCTTCTGTCAAACTACCGCTGGATGAAGGCCTCCCCACGATTGGTCAGTTGGTTGACCATACTTCATCACGCTGGTCAGTGCGGGTTGGTGAAGGAGTAGGCCACCCAAGATCGATTCAGATGTCGCTCGCCACTGATGTCAGCCGGGACCGAGAATCGAACTGAGAACACTGGGGTTGCTCATGCGATGCACTAAACCACTGCGTCGCCTCTCCAGCCCAACAACCACCGATGGCAAATGTCAGGCATCAGCAGTGCTCATGTGTTTCCCAATATATGTCTGTTATCCGTGTTGTTTTCATAACGCGAAATAGATACAACGCGATTAATGTATTAGGGAGCACATTTTTTATAACGTGGATGCGAATTTGATATAACGCGAATGAGCGAACAGAACTACGTCGCGGGAATAGAAACAAGCGGTCGTGCGTAGCATCGCACGAGGCGGGATGCTGCTGGATGCTTCTGGATGCTACCCACGCTCCTCAGGCTTTGTTCAGCCTGCGTACGCATCTCACGCGTTAGCGCGGACTGCGCTTTTCCCCATATTATTAATTATTATGACGCGATTTTTCCTGTCCTTAAGGAACGCAACTACCGCATTATCGGAGAACAGCATGTGTGTCTCTCATCAAGCAAACGCACGTAAAACAAAAAAGCCCTCATGTCGACAGGATGCAGTTTTCAGATTACTCATTCGGCATCTGCCCATGTGCCCATGTCACTTGAGCGCATCCTCAAAGGAAAATAATAACAATACCGCCGGCGGCGCTGGACTGACCGCGCGCACACAACCAGGCTCACCTGTCGATTGTGCTCCGACTCAATCCGGGGGTCGCGGGAAAACCTCGTGTTTCTGCTTGACCTCTGACCCCCCACTGCCGGGACGACACCGGCTGACGGGGTCATCGTGCCACTGACACCGGCGGTGATACATCATCGTGATCATCGTCGTCGTCGTCATCATCACCTGTCATGGTCTTATCTACTGCTGGACGCAGGCTTCTATCCCCCTACCCCCCACCGCCCCAATGGGTGCAGCAGTGGTGAGATTTTAGTTAATTCGCCTGGTATACAGGAGGTCGTGGGTTCAATCCCGATCCTGACGCCTGCTGCTGCTGTATATTTGGAGTTTGCGTGTCTCTCTCTCTCTCTCCCCGTCGTCACGTGCATATTTGGAGTTTGCGTGTCTCTCTCTCTCCCCGTCGTCACGTGGATTTTTTCTCCAGTTTTCCCCTCCACATTCAGAATCAACATCGCGGGTTCAGAGTGTTTGGCTGCTCCATATTTCCACGTGATAAGCCATTTGGTTGGGCGATCATTCGTGGCCAGGTCTCCATGTAAACTCAGTGGGGCCTTACCTGGTAATAAAATAAAATAAAACACCGTTGATTTGCGTTTACCTCTCACGGTCACACAATGCAACAATCCGTGGAACTCCATCACGCGCAAGACGATTTCATCACTCCAGATCCCCCGCCTCTGGACGTCCTCCAGAGGCGCGCGTTTCCTCCTGTGGCTGGCGACACGGGGTCAGCGGCGTCGGCTGTGGAGTGTGCAGGCGGTGCAACTGCAACGGGGGGGAGGGGCACAGGTGGGTCGGAGGGGGCCCGGGCGTCATGATAAAGGAGAGGGAGGGTGGACGGGGCACTGATCGAACTGCCGTGCAAAACCCTCGACTCCCCACCCCCACCCACTTGCCGGGATCTGGAATCTTTGGCGCTGTCCCATTAGATGTCTTTCGTTTGCTCGACCCTGCCTTGAATTGGAGGAAGAAAAAATACAAATATCTGAGCGCACACACGTCGGGCAGTTACTGAAGGCGGACCGGGATCAAAGTTGATGATGTAGAGCGGTTATACGAGAGCCGGTTAGAGTGCTTTTGTAAAAAAAAAAAAGCTAACTCGGTAATGGCGAGCTTCAAACCGATGGGCCCGATGAAGAACGCTATAATCAGTGCACTTTGCTTGCTATCGCGTACGCAGAGGATGCAGCCGCAGTTGAAAGCTGTTCATAATAAAGGTCTTTGGGTAGAAAGCTGTTCATTACATGGCTGACGACGAGCCCGAGGTGCCGTGCTCATTCACACGTGTCTTCCATAACAACGTCTCACCATTGAAAGCGACGAGGGTGCGCCCGTAAAGGTAACGCACCTTCAACAGAGCGGTTTTCGTTGGTATTTTTGGAGCTTCTGGGCCTGTGATCGGCAACTGTGGTACCATGAAAAATAGCAAGTGGCCGTTTAAGGCGACAGATGCAGAGGGACGTGCGCGGTGGAATAGGTGGAGCGCAGGAGTCGTGTTGGAGGCGATAGAAAGGGCATTTGGCATTCGCGCCGTCCTTATAGCGCAAGGCTGTGAATCACGAAGGCGCAGTGTTTCACAGACGAGTGTAGTCTGCCAGTAGGGGGGCGACGTCGTTTTGCAGTTTTAACCCAATTAAGCACACCCGCCCTACTCTTTAAAGAACAAAAAACCCTCACCGGACCTTTAAAGACCGCAGTGAATTCACTCGCAGCATTAACCAGGGCGGCCGCCGTTGTTCGAACCGCGAAGCCCCCACGACAAGAGGCGGAAGTGCCATTCCGCTCGGCCGTGTCAGGACGGGCGGGCGGGCGGGCGGGCGGGCGGGCGGGCGGGCGGCACGCGGCGCGAGTGATCGTCGCGGCGCTCAACACCTCGCCACTTCACGCATGGACACCACGGTGGAGAGATGTTAAATGCCTCGCCGGGTATACAGGAGGTCGTGGGTTCAATCCTGACCCTGATTCCTTGTTGTATATTTGGAGTTTGCATATTCTCCGCCGTGGTCACGGGGATTTTACTCCGGGTCCTCCAGTTTTTCCCTCCACATTCAGAATGGACACGCGTTCAGAGCGTTTGGCTGCTCTAAATGTCCACGTGATAGGCCTACTTCGTCAAGCTATCATTTGTGGCTAGGTCGCTTCTGAAAAAACAGCTGTAAAGCTCAGTGGGCCTTGCCTGGTAAAATAATAAACAAAAAACTTACAAGAAGAGCCATTTTTTTCGAACTCGGTCAAACCCCCCCAAAAAAAATCAACATTTCAAAAGCCGCAATGCAACGTGAATACGAGCCGGTGGGTGGTCCTTGATACGTAACGTCGCGAAGCGACAGTCCTTGAAGAGCCGCGGGTTGCCGCCCCGCACGCTTCAGATGGACGCGCGGGGCTCACGGAGCTATTCGAACCGAGCTGACGCCGCGGGCCCAGCGCCTTCACGCACAGAGGACGCGGGCTCCGGGCCCTTACGGCAAAATCGAACCCGCGCGCAACGTTGTGATCGCGCGCAACCCGGCAGCGGGAGTCACGATCAACAGCTTGAATATAAAACACGGCGCGCGAGAGGGAGCCCCCTCCAATTGGAACTATTGCAGATGCTATTGATCACTCGGGAGAATATGCAACGTGCATCGTCCGACCGGAAGACCTTCCCGTAATTCTGCGCCGATGCGCCCAGCACGCTGGCTCGCGGCCACGCAAGCGTTTAGGGTATTTCCAGGAACAGGGCTCCTACAATGGTGAAACAAAACTGTCAACAGGAATAAGTTTCATGGAGCGAATGAGTTACGGTACATTAGAGAAATGTTGCGGAGTTAAACGCTTCCTGTCACAATGCCGTATGCCATCTAATTGGCACTCATGGCATATTCAATGTCAATTATTGCAGCGTGCCCTAATCTGAGCTGAACGCTGTTGAAAATTTGTAACGAACGAAAACAATATATAACCGTTGAGAGAAAAGTAAATAAAATTCGTGTTTTTTTCCCCACTCTGCTGACGGAAATGACTAACGCGGTAGTGGCTGACGAGAAACACACGGGCATTACCTCGTCTCGTTTCTGTTCTCATTGTGCAGTGATAATTTCCACACAGAAGGACTCCCCTTTATCTGCCGGTGGTGTGTGAGGGGGGGGGGGGGGCGAACATCGCGGATTCTATGATCCGCGGGGGTTGTCTATTATTCGAATTGGTATCACTTATACTGATTTTTTTTTATCATGGAAAAGAGAATTCGTTTGTGGGATTATTCATGTTATGCTGTTAAAAAAAAACAACTACAGACAATAGACACCTGTGCCACAATGCAAGATAGAGCAAACGCTCAGGATAATTATGGCAAATCAGAAGAACAAGGCTAGGCATAGCAGGATATTTCATGGATCTTGTAGGTCCCACAGGTAATAGAGGAGTCACGGGACAACCCGGCGGATACCAGCACACTTTGGTGATATCGTGGCTAAATGTTTAATGTATTGGTTAAAACCAAAAAATCATCCGAACAAATACTAAATTGCGTTGATAATACGTCGGATACATTCGCGGGGCGTTCTCTATTGTGTTGTATTGGGATAACACCCAACAGATTAGTGAGTTGCAGTACAAGAGAGGTAAACGCAAGGGATACCGAGACGTGTTGGCGATATACCGGCCAAAATGTCCACCTTTATAAAAACAATACCAAAAAACTCAACAACAAAAAACAAACCGTGGGACTTACGACGGCCCGTCGTGGAAACAAAACCTAAAGGCTCATCAGCTACGATGACAAATATTTGTTTTCACCGTCAGTGAAACGCGTGCATTCCCGCTAATTCTCGGCGTTTGTACGCGCGCGCACACACACACACGGCAGTAGATCATTCGCGCCCTCCTGTGAAATGTTGCCGCGAGTCGGAGAGTCCTCGTGATGTGGTGACCTCGAGTGGAGTGGACAAACGATGTTGATTTCTCGCGGTCGTGGGATTTCCCGCGGTCGTGAGAGATCCGTCGTGAGAGATCCGTCCTTATTTTTTCCGTGGGTCTTGGCGACCCGCGGGCGGACACCCCATGGGGTGGTGGGGGGGGGGCAGTCCGCCCGCGGGTCGCCAAGACCCACGGAAAAAAATAAGAAGCGGTGGAGGAAGAAGAGGAGGAGGAGGAAGAATAAATAACTCTCACTCATACCCTTTGGGTCCTTCGGTAAAGTCACGTAGGTAGAAGACAAATAATAAATAAAAAGTCACGACGTTTCATCACCTGTCACGGTCTATCTACTGCTGGATGCAGACTTCTATCCCTCTACCCCCCACCGCCTCAGCAGTTCTCCTGCTGTATTTTTTCACCCGAAGACGATTGCTTGTGTTGCGATCGAAACGTCGTGTTTTTTTGTTACAATTATTTTTCTATAATTACGTGACTTTACCGAAAGACCCAAAGAGTATGAATTCCTGCAGTCACGAAAGCTTTAAGTCGACATTAAACTCTCACTCACCCCAACGACACCGAGCACATCACCCCCAGCCCCCCCCCCCCCCCTCCCGCGAAGCCTTGCGGCAGGGCCAACCGAGGCAGCAGCGCTCGCCACTCATCCCCGTCCACCCCCCCCAACTCTCCCCCCGCTTTGAGACTCCCCTCGCAAATCACCCCCATCACCTCCCCCCCAGTTAATCACAGGTCGCGACCGTTAATGAGCTGGGGGGGTAAAACCTGCGTTTAAGTCAGCAGGTAAAAGGACGCGTTACTGCCGAGGAGAATGCGCGTGCAGTGACGGTCTTATTATCTTGGCGTCGCAACTTCGTGTCAGGCGGGAGGTAATACATTTCACCACGGGAGCAATAGAAGCTCATCTCGCCCGTATTAACCCCCCCCCCCCCGCCTTACACCCCCACCAAAAACCCCCTCTACGGCCCGCGTTTCTTTCGCGGCTAACAATCCCCGGAGTCAATTTGCATCGGGCATCAGCGGGACACGCGAGTTTGAACTCGAGTTTGAAGCGGAGTGCGTCGTGAAATAAATGAGATTACAAAGGACAGAGATGATTCTGTCGCCGTAGGAAGCTCGGTGTTAATTATGAATGACGAACGCACTCGCGCATGCACGCGCTGCCTATGGCTATCTTTTTCTCTCTCTCTCGCGCGCGCTCTCTCTCTACAAGTGGCGGAGTGTGTGTGTGTATATATAAGTACGTCGAACTTCTTTCGCACCGTACGTAGCCAGCCGTGCTAATCGGAGGCGCGGGTGGGGGAAGGACAACAAACAAAAAATGCAAAACAAAGAGCTCGAAAGAAATGAGCGATGGTGGTGGTCGTTGATGGTGTGAGCGGCGGTGGTGAGACTGTGGCCTAAAACTCAAACTCGGACTCCAACAATTGAGTCCACAGCTGCAGAAGGAATGTGAGACTCGTTTGCAGGCCTGGCGATAAGCTATCGAAGGGCCACAATAAAAACCGCGCTCTCAAGTCCGGTGATTTGATGGTGTCAGCAATGATCGCACGCACAAAAAAATGATGTCGCGTAAAAATAGTGTTTCGACTTAATTTTGTCTGAATTTTACTTCTGAGAGGTGAACATTTTGGTTTGAATGAAATGAAGAAAAAATATATACTTTTGTAGGGCACGTAAAAAGTGCTTCCCTCGTGTGGATAAAGAGGTCTCGTAAATTGACCTAATAAGTAACAATGGTGCCCTCTAATTACCCAGGAAGCCTCAAGCGTCTCAAGACCCTTTCGGGGGAGGGGCGGGTGGCTGCGTGGCTCCGTGGGTGGGTGGGTTGGTGGGTGGGTGGGGAGGACTCCCTTCGCATTGGGAGCGTTTGGCCAATCCCTTGAGTGGAGTGCTCGACGTGTGAGACGAGGAAACCAGAGAACCCCCCCCCCCCACCCCCTGGAGTACGCCCACACAGCGGAACGTCCCGGATTGGGCGCCGGCAACACGGCTCGGGTAGCGGCCGTGGAAACTCAGCAGCAGCATCAGCGGCGGCGACAGGGACAGTGCTCCCACTATAAAGGACCCCCCCCCACCCCCCGAGACCCTCGCACCCTCGTGCCCCCTTCCCTGCCACCACACAAATCTATTTAAGCCAAACGAGGCAGTCCTCCTACCCACCCACCCACCCTCCTCCTCATAGGAACAGAAGTTGCCTTCAGTGTCACCTCCTCTGTGATGCACGCTCCCACGCCCCCAGCCCGTGCGCCTTTGATACGGCCTCGTGGCAGCGTCTGGGGGCTTTAGAGAGGGCCCCCCCCCTCCATCCCCCTGCTACCTCCCCTGTGCAAAAGGGCGCCGCGGTGCGAAATGTTAACTACCTCGCCTGGTATACAGGAGGTCGTGGGTTCGATCCCAATCATGACCCCTGACGCCTGTTGTATATGCTTAGCTCTTTCGGTAAAGTCACGTTGAAGGGAAACAATAAAATAAAATAATAAAAAATATATAAAACAATAAAAATTATCACGACGTTTCGACCATAACACAAACGGTCGTCGTCAGGTGTGTCGGTTTGCATGAATTTATTTATTTTTAAACGGTGTATTTATTTATTTAAAAAACGTCTGCACCACGTGCAGCGATTTGGCAGTTTATTTAGAAGGACTAGTCCATCTATGTTTTGAAAAGAGGAGGGGGGAGACGAAAAATTAATGTATGCTGTTTGAAAGCCACTGTAAGCATGAACAATCAATTAATACCTGAAATGGTTAATCAAATCTTTCCAATGATTGCTAAGACAGAATCCATCTTCTCGGTTGAAATTGTCTCTGTGCTTGTATATGTGGATAGCCTCATGAACGAATCTCTCATGGTAGCCAGATGGCTTACAAAGAACCTCTGTCTTGGAAAAGTCAATGTCATGTGAGCCTACTGAATTATAACAATGATCTGCCACGGCCGAGGTGTTGGTCCTACCGTGTTTAAGGTCTGCTTTGTGTTCACGAATGCGGTCCGAGACATGGCGTTTGGTTTCTCCAATGTAACTACTACCACAGAGGCAACTTAGTTTGTAGACACCAGGGTACTGTATGTCTGGAATCACATCTTTTACAGACGGAACCAGACCACGGATTTTATGTAATGTGTTGAAACGGCCATGTGGCCAGATGACAAAAGTTTCATCCACGTACCTCTTCCATAAGGTTGGGCTCTAGACCAATTCTTCGACCATATCAATTCCATACACCCAGCCATCAGATTTACCATGGAAGTCGAAAAAGATGGCAAGCTACCTTTTTTGCATGTCCTAATAAAAAAGAGACCTGATGGTTCAATGAGCCACTCTGTCTACAGGAAAGCTACCCATACGGATGCTTATCTGAAACCGGATTCCCACCACCATCCATCACAGAAGAATTCTCTCATCAAGACTCTGTACCATAGAGCCCAATGCATATCCGACCAGGAACACATAGGCAGTGAACTCAAGCACGTACACCAAGCTCTTAAGGCTAATGGTTACTCCGACTATACAATCCGCAAAGCTAAAGCTATCACTCAAACCATGAAGAAGGACCCTCTTGAGGAGCCTTTCAAAACCATCACTTTACCCTACATTGCGGGGATCACAAAAAGATCTCCAAAATCTTGAATAAACACAAGATCCAGGTCCGTTTCAACACATTACATAAAATCCGGTGATCTGGTTCCGCTATAAAAGATGTGATTCCGGACATACAGTACCCTGGTGTCAACAAACTAAGTTGCCTCTGTGGTAGTAGTTACATTGGAGAAACCAAACGCCATGTCTCGGACCGCATTCCGTGAACACAAAGCAGACCTTAAACACGGTAGGACCAACACCTCGGCCGTGGCAGATCATTGTTATAATTCAGTAGGCTCACATGACATTGACTTTTCCAAGACAGAGGTTATTTGTAAGCCATCTGGCTACCATGAGAGATTCGTTCATGAGGCTATCCACATATACAAGCACAGAGACAATTTCAACCGAGAAGATGGATTCTGGCTTAGCAATCATTGGAAAGATTTGATTAACCATTTCAGGTATTAATTGATTGTTCACGTCTCCCCCCTCCTCTTTTCAAAACATAGATGGACTAGTCCTTCTAAATAAACTGCCAAATCGCTGCGCGTGGTGCTGACGTTTTTTATAAATAAATAAATACACCGTTTACAAAAAATAAATTAATGCGAACCGACACACCTGATGACGACCGTTTGTGTATGGTCGAAACGTCGTGAGTTTTTATTGTTTATATATATTATTTGATTATTTTATTTTATTGTTTCCCTTCAACGTGACTTTACCGAAAGAGCTAAGAATATGAATTACTGCAGTCACGAAAGCTTTAAATCAAAATTTAACTGCCTGTTGTATATTGGAAGCGTGCGTGTCTCTCTCTCCCCCCAATGATCGTGCGGATTTTTCTTCCGCATCCTACCAATATTCCCCCCCCCCCTCCACATTTAGAATCAACGTGCGTTTTAGAGCATTTGGCCGCTATAAATGTCCGCGTGATGAGACCACTTCGTCGAGCTGCCCTTTGTGAGAACCAGGTCCGCTTCTGAAAAAATAGTTCAGTGGGCCCTATACCTTTGATGAACACAAAAAAACGTTGACACGAAGTTGTAAGTGATGGCCATCGCGGTCTTTCGACGGTATGTGGTCGTTATTGCACAGTATGCGGTGTCTCTGTTGCCTTGGCTCATTTGTTGAGTCGTGTCAGCTGACCTTTTTATTGTTCTTTTTGGCAGCGTCAAATGGGTTGTGTCGATGTGGACTTGCGAGGCATGGGGACAGCATTTGGAGCGCTTTGTTATTTTGTTCCGTAACGAAATCAACGGGCGACGGGGATCGCGTGTCACTGGCGAAAATGGACAACGCGCGTCTTTATTTGTAACGAGAGCACAATGAGACGACAATTCGAGTTGTCAAGGGGAGACCTTGGGTTACAAAGGCAAGAAAATACTAAAGCAGGTACAGCAACAACAACAACAACAACACGAATACCAGTACGACGGTAGCTCCCCACGTGGTGTCGTTTGCAGGTTGTGGCGAGTGTTGTTTGGCCCGCTGCCTGATGTTCGGGGTTAGTGATTGGGGCGTGGAGTTCGGTTTGAGGGTGAGGGTTTACGGTCGTGTCAAGTTACATCGGTTCGGACAGGCGACAAAACATGGTTGGTAAAATGTTTAATGATACTGAGCGCAAACCGAGCAAAAGTGTTTCATCAACACGTTGGGAGAGTTGTCTCAGAATCTAGGTTTTAAATGAAAATGCACGGATATAGCCTTGCATGCAAAGAACGATGACTTCATTGCCACAAAAAAATAGAGACGGGATTACATTTTTTTTGAGGGGGATACAAACATTTGGAGGGAACGTATATTGTGGGACATCGGTTCAAGAAGAATGATGTAAAACCGGGTTCACACCTGAGCGATCAAATCACTGTCGCAACCGCGCAACTAAAATCGTCCGCGACTGCTTTGTCCACGTCTGAGAGAGGAGTTGGAGGACGAGTCTGGGCGTGGCTAATGTATCTGGCCACGCCCCCAGTTATGTTAGCTCCACCCCCTCCACCCAACATCAGGTGGCACATCAAGCATGAACCTGGACGAATCTGCGCTACTCCAAAAATAAATGCGAAGGCGCTGGGTTGGTGAGTGGCTGGATTGATGCATTAGCATTCAATACCAAGACAGAGGCAATTGGACGGCGAAATAAATTAATTGGGGGACGGAATCTCTCACGGCCGTTCTTCGCGTGGCCATACGAAAGAACGGAACGCATTGTCAGCACGCGACGATGAAACGCGTCGCTGCAAAAAAATTTCGCCACCGAGAAGGTCGACGCGTGAAAGTCGAGTCCGTGTACTGTGCTGGGAGCAACCGGGTTGCATGCAACTGCTAGCAGGGACGTCCACGCAACAGCAGCGATTCAGGTGTGGACCCGCCCGGAGAGAAACTCTGGGCCAACAGCCTCAAGGCCCCGGGCGTGCAACCACAGCAGCAACATCGGCACCAGAAATAGCACTCCCCGTGGTTTGAAACTAACAGCTTTTTTCCCATTATTCCACGTTTGAGTGTATAACGAGAAAGCGCACCGCCATCACATCTGGCAAGTATGTAATGTGACAGAGGAGGTGTTATGCAGCTAATAAGTCAATATTTTACAGGGATGCGTCGCCCATCTGCATGTACACGCATGTACACATGCATGAGCATGTTCAGGAGGAGGAGAGAGAGAGAGAGAAGAAGGGAAAAAAAACAACACGCGTGCCTGAATTAATTTGCATTTGCTTAACGCACGCACGTCGCGTAATTAAATCTATTAATCCGTCATCAGCTTAACATTTACGAGAATGCGGATGGGTGGGTGGTTGGGGGTGGGGAGCTGATGGCGATGGCGCTCCCCCTGCGCCCGGCGTTTGTTTACGCCGTCGTCGAGTCGCCTCGGCCACGTGGGATCGTGAGCGCGAGGCGGGGGGGGGGGAGTCGGAGCAGGCGGGGGGGGGGGTCGCTGCGGAGGGGGCTCAACCGGGCCCCTCGAAGCAACAACAACAGCAACAACAACAGCAGCATTTATGCTTTTTTTACCCATCCCCCCCTTCCAATTGTGCGGCCAATCGTGCTGTAGGACCTGGGTGGGTGGTGGGGGGGGGGGAGCTGGATAGATTGTTTGCTGATTTTATTTTTCCTTCAAGATTCATGAAAAGAAAGGGGGAGAGTGAGAGTGGGAGAATAAAAACTTCCCCGACGTGTAAATTGCATGTAAGAGTGTCGCCGCTGTGGTGAATACGCAGTGTCGTCGTAATGGTGTGAATTTCACAGTAATGTGTGCGGGGCGGGGGGGGGGGGGTTTCGGAAAGGGCTCCGGCGTGCCCATCAACACTTCCAACCTTCAACCCTAATCCCATCTGATCCTCCCACCCCCCAATCCCAGCACCCCACCCCGCCCCGCCCGTGACCTCCATCTCCACGGCAAACTCTCAACGCGGGCTTCATTCGCACCTGCGAGCTTTCACAAGGTGTGAGAGGGGAGGCTGTGGAGGACGCTCTCGCGAAATCCCTCCCACCACCATCCTTTCAGCCATTACTCTTCTTGTGCGACGGTCCCGGAATATATTATTATTATTATTATTGTTGTTGATGTTGTTGTTGTCGTTGTTGTTGTTGTTGATGTTGTTGCGGCGTCGGCGGCGCAACAACATCGTCAACGTCACGCCGACCACATCGCCCAAATAAGTTGCAGGGCCAGCATCGCTCGGAGCGACGGGAGCTTCTAGGCGCGCCTCGGGGTGACACGGGGGTTGGAGTGCGCTGGTAACGGAGACTGGGGGCAGGGGGGTGGTGGTGAGCGAAGTGGTCCGGCTAGGAGCAGGAGGAGCAGGAGGAGGAGGAGACGCATGCGGCCAGGGACATTTCGTTGCGCCGTTAATTTGTCGCGGATTTCTGTGCGCGCCCAATGCCACCGCCGCCTCCACGCAGCGTGGAGAGAGAGAGAGAGACACTGGGCTCCTCCCCTGGTGCACACGCAACCGTCCGTCTCTCGCTACCGCCGCATTCGCACGGCCCCTGGCTGGGCGGATGGATGGCGCGTGGGGGAATTGATGGACTCGGCCAGCCGCCGAGCTTGGGTTGAGACACATTTTCCCGTGGTCAGCTGTGAATTGCCCCCCCCCTCCCCCGGTTTTTTGTTATTGAAAAACAAACCTAATTGCCTGGTGCATGTCATCTCTGGTGGGGGGGGGGGGGTGGTGAGGTTTGGGGGGGCAGTGTGGGTGCGTTTGAGCGGCCAGCGAAGTTATAATGCTCGTGCCTCACAGCAATAAGTTTCCTGGGTGTGCGTGTGTGCGTGTGTGTGTGCGTGTGTGTGCGTGTGTGTATGCGTGTGTGTGCGTGTGTGTGTGTGTGTGCGTGTGTGCTGTGTGTGTATCTGTGTGTGTGTGATGTGTGTGTGTGTGCGCGTGTGTGTGTGTGTGTGTGTGCTCGTGTGTGTGTGTGCGTGTGTGTGTGCGTGTGCGTGTGTGCGTGTGCGTGTGTGCGTGTGTGTGCGTTTGTGCGTGTGCGTGTGTGTGCGTGTGTGTGCGTTTGTGCGTGTGCGTGTGTGCGTGTGTGTGTGTGCGTGTGTGTGCGTGTGTGCGTGTGTGTGTGCGTGTGTGTGCGTGTGTGTGTGCGTGTGTGTGCGTGTGTGCGTGTGTGCGCGTGTGCGTGCGTGTGTGTGCGTGTGTGTGCGCGTGTGTGTGCGTGTGTGTGCGTGTGTGCGTGTGTGTGCGTGTGTGTGCGCGTGTGTGTGCGTGTGTGTGTGCGTGCGCGTGTGTGTGTGTGTGCGTGCGACAGGGATGTCCTCTGCCTCCCACATTATTTAACATATATTTTAACCACGTAGTTCGTGAAGCTTTCAATAGCTGTACCGGGGGAATCTCCATATGGTACAGATATAATGGGAGGCTGATCGATGCCCAGGTGCGGTCAAGGGATGGCTCCCTATTGCTCAACCACGTTATGTATGCTGATGATTTGGTAATAGCTGCTCATTCAGACGAGGAGTTGGAGACGCTGCTGCTGAGACTGGAGCGTGCCACAAAGAGTTGGGCCTAATCATCAGCCCCACCAAAACTAAGCACCTGCCTGGGTATTTTGTACCATCGGACACTACACCCCCACAACTCCCAATCGGTGATGGGGCAGTTGTGGAGCGAGTGGAGAGTTTCCCATACCTGGGCAGTGTGCTTATGATCGGCTCCAGTTTAACAGCAGAGGTCTCACTCCGAATCAGTCGATTGGCAATATCTTTTCATCGGTTGCGTAACACTGTGTGGAAGCTACCTGGTCTGTCGCTCCGCACTAAGCTTCAGGTCTTCTCGGCCACGGTCATTCCCTCCCTTCTCTACGCTTGCGAAACGTGGACCCCCCCTAATGGAACATCTTCGCCGGTTAGAAACATTTAGGCTGGCCTGCCTACGATCCATCCTGGGTTTAACCAGGCTGGATTGTGTGAGGAGCTCAAAAATCCTTGAAAGATCTGGGCAAGGTCCCATCGATAAGCTCCTCCGGCAGGCAAGGCTGCGTTGGCTGGGTCATGTAGCCCGCATGCCCAGCCACCGCATGCCGAAACAGCTTTTGTTCGGCCGGATCGAGGGGGCTAAACGGACGCGGCACGGGCTAGAGAAGAGATGGAGTGATGTGGTACAGGAGGACGTGGAGCTGAGTGGACTTGCCGATGACTGGTACCAGCGGTGTCAAGATCGGCCTCTGTGGAGGAGGCTCGTGAAGGACGCTATTGGGCAGTTGGAGGCAGTCGCCCTCCAACAACAACAGAGGGCGGAGGAGCGACGCTCACAACAACGAGCGGAGCGCCGGGTGGATAAAGCACAGCAGGTTGGCACAGTAGGGGGCACAGGTGGTGCACCAGCCAGTCATCTCAGTCAGTCGACCTGTAGCACCTGGGTCTGCCCCGTGACCTCCTGCCCGCGGGCGTTCGACACTTCACGTGGCCTCAAGGTGCACATGGCCTGGCACAAGCGTCGTGGTGACGTCACCGCCACTTAGTGGCGAATGGCGGTGGTTGTTGTTGTGCTCTCTCCCCTGTTTTGCATGGGTTTCTTCCAGGTTCACCAATTTCCTCCCAATAGCTGGGTTCGATCCCGACCCTGACTCCTGTTTTTTTGGAGTTTGCGTGTTCTTCCCGTGATGGCGTCGATTTTTCCCTCCACATTTATAAAACACGTGTTTAGAGTATTTGTCTGCTATACATTTCCACGTGATAAGCCACTTCGTTGAGCCAGCTCGCTTCTGAAAAAGAGCTACATAGCTCGGTGGACCTCACCTAGTAAAATAAAGCAGAGTTTAGTTTTAATTTTAACAAGACACACGTAGTTTAACTGGTAATGACCAAAACATCCCCAATGCAAAAAAATACCTTGCAAATTAATCAATTTGGATTACACACATGGTAGCAACAATACCCCCCCCCCCCCAGCTCTCTACTACTATGAAAACTTGGCAGGACCCTCCTGAAAAGGTCTTGCGACTCTATCGAGGCTTTCCTGCATCAAACAAGCGGAATAATACGCAAACGCGGAGGCGGGACGGGGTTGGTGGTGGTGCCATCGCCACTAATGCCGCTATGTTAATAGCCACGGAAACATTACACGCTGCTAATTCTGCTTTAGACAGCAGCTACGGCGGCGAGTAATATTAACACTGACGTTCTGACATTTGCTTTATGTACTCGCTCCCCGCGCCTGTCTGTGTGCGTATGCGCTGGGAGCGGTAACGCGGTGCTTAGCGCACTGCGCTACGAACCCAGCCGCCCGAGTTCGATTTGCGGTCACGGCCAACACCGGTGACGATTATCCAAACCGGTCATGGGCCTCCCAGAGGTTGACTCAGCCTCAAATGAGTACCTGGTGCGGTGTGTAAACATCACCACTGGGGAGACAAAGTCGGCCGGGCGTGGTGTTGGCCACCCACCCCTTCGTGTGCCGTGCCGGCCTTCATAGGTGCTCGCTAACAGCACGTGCCCCAACAGTCTGTTCAGGCTATACGGGGGGTCTTTGTATATGGTTTATGGGCAGCGGTAACGCAGTGGTTTGTGCGCTTCGCTACCAACCCGGCTACCCGCGTTTGATTCCCAGTTCTGGGCCTCCCCCCTTAGATCGATTCAGCCACATTTAGAAGCATGCGTTTAGATTATTTAGAGTATTTGGCTCTGCTATACATTTCCACATGATAAGCCACTTAGTTGGGCTATTATTTGTGGCCAGGTCGATTCTGCAAAAAGAGGCTAATAGCTCAGTGGGCTTTACCTGGTAAGATAAAGAGGGGTTTTTTTACCTTTCCTATACTGTGCACTGTTATTATATCTTTTAATTGTTTGTTGTTGTAACTTTCTGACCCGCCCCTCCTGGACATCTGTGCAAAAAGAGCTTAAATAGCTCATTGGATTCCTCCAGTCGAAATACAGATCCTGATTCTGAAATAAGTAGCTGGTGTTCTTACAGAAATATTTACTCAAATGTCGAGTAAACGTAGGTGCAGCCCGTTATCCATCCACTGCTGGATGAAGGCCTCGCGGGGGTGGGGGGTGGGGGCGTGTGGCCATACTTCACCATTCTGGTCAGTGAACGGGGATGACCCATGGACTAGAGGCCGACCGAAATTCGGTTTCGGCGCCGAAAGTAAATTTGTAACTTTCGGTCTGGTTTCGGCCGAAACTGATATTGCCTTTCGGTCGTTATTCGTCAACCGAAGATCTATTTTTAGAATCTAACGCTCGTGCTAAGTCTATCACTCTGCCTATCGGCCGGTCAGTCGCCGCTACGCAATCCTATGCGATAGACTGCAAACACACACACACACGTACACACAAACACACACAAAGACAAAGATCCCCCGTATAGCCTTAACAGACTGTAGGGGCAAGTGCTGTTAGCGAGCACCTATGAAGGGCGGAACGGTACACGAGGGGGTGGGTGGCCAGCACCACGCCCGACCGCCTTAGTCTCTCCAGTGGCAATGTTTTTTATCCACCGCACCAGGTACTCATTTGAGGCTGAGTCACAAACACACACACGTCAGCAGCAGCAGCTTGGGAGCGAGGTTACAGCAGCAACCATGGTCGGCTAATGTAGATACGACCGGTCAACAGACGGCAGCCTGTCTGGCTGAATGCGGAAAAACTGTTGTTTCTTAACTACAACATTCGTTTGTTTGGATATAATTACTAAGTAAGTAACACCTAAAGATTTGATATTTAGCGACTCTTACTGCAGGCTCTGAATGATTAGTTCTAGATTTATTTTTAATTAAAGTAGCATTGCATCATGACATATTTCATAAATCTTGTGTTCGGTAACTTCGGTTATACACCTTTCCGTTTCGGTCTGGGTCGAAAGTGAAGTTAAACTTTCGGTGTCGGCTTCCGTTTCGGCCGAAAGTAAATTTTTTAACTTTCGGTCTAGTTACGGTTTCGGCCAAAACCCGAAATTCAGTTTCGGTCGGCCTCTACCCCAGGACCGGTTCAGATATATACCACGATTGATGTGTGGTGTGGCCGGGAATTGAACTGAGGGTGGCCGGGTTCACGGTGCAATAGGCTAAGAGCTGCGCCACCGCTCCACCCCACAGAACGCGGATATCATACGCGCATGTTATCGGTCGCCCGTGTAAGGTGCTAATCTTTACGTGAAGAAACTGATAAAGCGTGTGTCTATTTGGATGTCACCGAAAATCCTATATGTATTGCTTTAATAAAACTCGGTTTATTTTAATATAAGACTAATTCACGTTATCATCCGTTCTTCAATATGTCTTTGTGGTTATACGGTAATATATATATACTCTATCAATAAACACAGTTACCCTCTGAGGATTACCTCTTCCGATTTCAATATTGTATTGTATTGTTAGTGAGAGAGCTTAGGTGCAGTCAGCTGCAAGTTTTGCATGTTACAATGCAATATTACCACATTATAAAGCGATATTACCATGTCACAATGCAATATTATCATGTTACAATGCAATATTACCACATTATAATGCGATATTACCATGTCACAATGCAATATTATAATGTTATAATGTAATATTACCACATTATAATGCGATATTACCATGTCATAATGCAATATTATCATGTTACAATGCAATATTACCACATTATAATGCGATATTACCATGTCGCAATGCAATATTATCATGTTATAATGCAATATTGCCATGTTATAATTCCTATTTTATAGTAGTGAGCAGGAAATGAACTCGGTTCGCCGGATTCGTAGCACTGTGCGCTAACCACTACGCCACCGCTCCCCACCCCGGGGATCTTTGTCTTTGACCGACACAGCCACACAGTAACACACACAAGCGCACGGCCACACACGTATGCTCGTATGATAATGAACATTGTTTATCCAAGTGTACACACATACGTCAATAACTTAACACACAATAATTGTCGTGATAACAGCGTGGGCAGTGGTACACAGGAACAAATAACAACAAAACCCAACACACCCCGTCAATAACACTGCCATAAAAAAAAATAGCAACACTAAATATTAGACGACGTTTCGGGGCCATAGCCTCTTCATCTCTACTGCCGTGAAAAAGGTCCACCGCCCGAAACGTCGCCGATTATTTCAAGATTCTAAGGGCAGTCTAACTGACGCGATGTCTTGTTGAGGTTTGACATCTCAGCAGTCCGTCCTGGCTTCTCGCTGGGGAGTTGTAAGCTCACTCGAGTCACCCTGGGGCGCCATCGTGGCGAGATGTTAACTACCTCGCCTGGTATACAGGATGCCGTGGGTGTGATCCCCACCATTACGCCTGTATATCTGGAGTTTGCGGTGTCTCCCTCTCCCCGTGGTCGCGCAGATTTTTCTCCGGGTCCTCCAGTTTTTCCCTCCACATTTAGAATAAACACACGTTAAGAGTATTTGACTGCTATACATTTCCACGTGATGATAAGCCACTTCGTTGAGCTATCATTTGTGGCCAAGTTACTTCTGAAAAAGAGCTACGTAGCTCAGTGGGGCCTTACCTGGTAAAATAAAAACGGTTTACCCTGTGTGGTCCACCACGCTCATTGGCCTGAAGAACGATAAATTCCCTGAGTATCATTATTGTGTGGCTTCCCAAATAATTTGCTTGCTTTCTCAACAACCACCACCACCACTACCAGCACCGCTACCGGCACCACCACCACCGCAGAACAGCAGCAGCACGGGGCTCTTGTTTCAGGACAGAGAAATCCATAACGAACAAAGACACAGACGCTGGACAAACCGTACAAGAAAAATATCCGCCCGCCCCCACCGTCTCGAAATGCCAGGGTATTTAATAAGAGACCGTGTCTGGATAGGGATGATACAAATTGATTGGAAACTTATTTATTTAAAACGGCTTTTGTGTTTAGTTTGTTGTCCTTCCCCCGCACCTCCGAATAGCACAGTTGGCTACGTACGGTGGGAAATAAGTTCAACATGCATATTAGAACGGGGGGGGGGGGGGTTAAAACACCAATGCCAGGGAGTGGTGGGTGTGCCCCGTGTCAGAATAAAAATATTTATACTGGAGGAATCCGATGAGCTATAACGATCTTTTTCAAAGATGTCGAGTAGACGCGGGTAAGAACGTTCCAACAACAAACAATACATAAACACGATAGGAGTGCAAAGTATAGAGAAGGTAAGGGGCCGTCCATAAATGACGTCACGCATCTAGGGGGGGGGGGTGGTCAGACATTTGTGACGATGTGTGACGAGGAAGGGGGGGGGGTGAGAAATGTGACGTCACATCAAAATGTGCAACTTTAAATAAATATAGACACGTTCTACTTAATGAAATAGACTTTTTAATAAATGTTTTCTCCTACAACATCAGAGGGCAGCGCCACATTAAAGACGCACTACAATGACAATAGTTTAAAGCGATTTGAAGCATGTTTTATTTTGGGAGGGGGGGCAAAGCTTTGTGACGTCATATTTGAGGGGGGGGGGGTCTGACTTTTTGTGACGCCGTGTGACGATGGGGGGGGGGGGTAAAAAATCGTCCAAAATCGCTCTGACGTCATTTATGGACGGCCCCTAAACAAGTCACTTAAACATATATACAAATGAAACACGATAACTTTATTTTATCCGAGGTAGGCTTTACCTGGAAATGTATAGCAGCCTAAATAATCGAAATCTCAATTAATCTCACGGGAGTGGTGCGAGCGAGAGAGGGAGGGAGAGGGAGGGAGAGGGAGGAGCGGGAGGTGGTGGTGGTGGATGTGAGGGCTGGGAAGCGCTCAACGTTGCCCTCCAGCGCCCCCTACACCTGCAACGCTGAGCCTCGCCCAGCCCCCTCCCTCGAGAGGTGGTGGGGCCACAGATGCCCCCCCCCGCCAACCCACCCACACCACTTGACACCCCCGTACTCACCAGTGCCGGATGAAGCTCGTGCCCGGGGCCTGTCGCATGGTGCTATGAAGGGGCCCTAAATAAAAATAAAACCACGTAAATATTAAAACACATTTTTTTTTACTTGCACAGTAAAGTAATTGTATTTTTGTCATTTGTTATACAGCCAGATAATACGACAAATCGCGAACCTTAAACACCCAGTCGTTCATAAAAGTTGAAGGCGGTATAGTACTATAGTAATAGAGCAAGTGCAGAATCACTGAACCGGAATTGATCGCTTGAAAGCATTTAGCGCGGGGCCCTTTAAAGTGCGGGGCCCGTAGCTACAGTGAGGGAAAAAAGTATTTGATCCCCTGCTGATTTTGTACGTTTGCCCACTGACAAAAAAATGATCATTCTATAATTTTAATGGTAGGTTTATTTGAACAGTGAGACAGAATAACAACAAAAAAATCCAGAAAACGCATGTCAAAAATGTTATAAATTGATTTGCATCTTAATGAGGGAAATAAGTATTTGAACCCTTCTCAATCAGAAAGATTTCTGGGTCCCAGGTGTCTTTTATACAGGTAACGAGCTGAGATTATGAGCACACTCTTAAAGGGAGTGCTCCTAATCTCAGCTTGTTATCTGTATAAAAGACACCTGTCCACAGAAGCAATCAATCAGATTCCAAACTCTCCACCATGGCCAAGACCAAAGTGCTCTCCAAGGATGTCAGGGACAAGATTGTAGACCTACACAAGGCTGGAATGGGCTACAAGACCATTGCCAAGCAGCTTGGTGAGAAGGTGACAACAGTTGGTGCGATTATTCGCGAATGGAAGAAACACAAAATAACTGTCAATCTCCCTCGGCCTGTGGCTCCATGCAAGATCTCAGCTCGTGGAGTTGCAATGATCATGAGAACGGTGAGGAATCAGCCCAGAACTACACGGGAGGATCTTGTCAATGATCTCAAGGCAGCTGGGACCATAGTCACCAAGAAAACAATTGGTAACACACAACGCCGTGAAGAACTGAAATCCTGCAGCGCCCGCACGGTCCCTTGCTCAAGAAAGCACATATACATGCCCGTCTGAAGTTTGCCAATGAACATCTGAATGATTCAGAGGACAACTGGATGAAAGTGTTGTGGTCAGATGAGACCAAAATTGAGCTCTTTGGCATCAACTCAACTCGCTGTGTTTGGAGGAGCAGGAATGCTGCCTATGACCCCAAGAACACCATCCCCACCGTCAAACATGGAGGTGGAAACATTATGCTTTGGGGGTGTTTTTCTGCTAAGGGGACAGGACAACTTCATCGCATCAAAGGGACGATGGACGGAGCCATGTACCATCAAATCTTGGGTGAGAACCTCCTTCCCTCAGCCAGGGCATTGAAAATGGATCGTGGATGGGTATTCCAGCATGACAATGACCCAAAACACACGGCCAAGGCAACAAAGGAGTGGCTCAAGAAGAAGCACATTAAGGTCCTGGAGTGGCCTAGCCAGTCTCCAGACCTTAATCCCATAGAAAATCTGTGGAGGGAGCTGAAGGTTCGAGTTGCCAAACGTCAGCCTCGAAACCTTAATGACTTGGAGAAGATCTGCAAAGAGGAGTGGGACAAAATCCCTCCTGAGATGTGTGCAAACCTGGTGGCCAACTACAAGAAACGTCTGACCTCTGTGATTGCCAACAAGGGTTTTGCCACCAAGTAATTCATTGGAAATTACAGGCCCTAATTCATTGGAAATTACAGGCCCTTTTGACTATTTAATTATATCATTTGTAGATAATGGCTATGAAAACACGGTCACATTCTGAATACAAATAAACCTAACCTTACAAAAGTTCAAACTTGATTTGGCGCTTTCGTGACTGCATATATACATTACTTTTATACATTACATTTTTAACACGCAATGTCACCAACAAAAATGTATTTACACCACTCTAGAGAAGTTGTACATCCCTAGCTGCCACTGCTATTCAGTGGCCTAAAATAAAATAAAATGTTTTGCTCCGGATGACCGCTGCAAAGTATTATCTGTATTTTGATTTAGTGTGCTGATCTTAAAGGTGCATTGAAACATTTGATACTCCGACTGATGCGCCTGTTGTTATGGAGTAACTCATGCAGTCAGCTATGGCTACAGGGTTTGGTGGTACATGTTGGTTATGTCGTTTATTGTGAAGATTCGGTCACAGTTCCTATGGTCACTGTTACATTGCTTTTATGGCTTTATGTTGCTGATTTCGAAAACGTTTTTTGGTTTGGCCATGTTTGTTGTAGTACGGAGTTAGACTGATGGCCTTAATCTAAGTTGTCTTGTGGTTGTTGTTTGACATGCATTCCACTGGGATTTTTGCACACAGCGTTGGTATACGGTGCTTTTTCTGGAATATTTTGCTGTTTTTTCCTGTATTTTCTGTTTGCACAGTCACATAGTCACTTTAAGATGTTTTCTTGTTCATGTTTTTTGTTTGTTGCGGTTGCACCCGATTCAAGAGCCGAATGGCTCACAGGGCTAGACCAAATAAATGAAACTGTGAAACTGTGGAAGTACTAAATCATGTTTTGCAGAGGGGTCAAATACTTATTTCCCTCATTAAAATGCTAATCAATTTATAATATTTATGACATGCTTTCTCTGGATTTTTGTTGTTATTCTGTCTCTCACTGTTCAAATAAACCTACCATTAAAATTATAGACTGATCATTTCTTTGCCAGTGGGCAAACGTACAAAATCAGCAGGAGATCAAATACTTTTTTTCCCTCACTGTACGTATGTAGCTGCTTTTGCTACGAGGAAAATCCAGCACTGGTACCCACTCACGCAATACCAAGCATCGCCATTCGCAACTCAGTGACGGTGACGTCACCACGGCGTCTGTGCCAGGTTAGGTGCACCTTGAGGCCGCGTGAAGTGTCGAAGGCTCGCTGACATCAGGAGGTGTCGGGACAGACCCAGGAGCCACGGGTTGGCTGACTGAGATGACCGGTGGATGCACCAGCTGTAACCCTCGTATTTTATCCACCCGTTGCTCCGCTCGTTGTTGTGAGCGTCGACACACCAATGATGTAACCCGCTATTCGCCACGATGTGGCGGTGACGTCAACATGGCGCCTGTGCCAGGCCAGGTGCACAACACAATATTCACACACACAAAGCCTCTCCCGCACCCGCGATTCGCATGGTTGGCTACGTACGGTGCAAAAGAAGTTCAACATACAGGTACATACAAACATACATTTAAGAGGCTGTTGGGGCAAGCAGCACCTATTAAGGCCGGCACTGCATCCGAGGGGGTGGGTGGTCAACACCACGCCCTGCCGCCTTTGTCGACTCAGAGGAGGCCCATAATTGGTTCAGATAATCACCACTGATGTTTAGTTCATGACCGGGAATCGAACCGAGCAGACGGCTGAATTCGTAGCCCAGCGCCCTAACCACGACGCCGCCGCTCGCATACAAAGACAGACAAAGATCCCGCGTATAGCCTGAGCGAGAGCTATACTGGATGTGACGTGCCGGGCATGGAAATAGTTTCCGGGCCTTCGACCCGGCTAAAAATGAAGCACCTGGTCAGCATGGCTAGAGGCGGTGTGAGATTCCCTGCATGCGTTGCATTGTCCTGCTGATGAAGATGACGATGATGATGATGTTTGTTAATCGAGGCTTAGCTTCTCATAGAATGTTTTCCGGATCACCCAAGCACCGACCCGCACCCCGACGGCTAGGGTGGGATATTTTCCGTAACTCGGTCCCCGACAGCTCGGCATGTAAGCCATGCCCTGGTGACAGCGCTTGGTAAGTAACAATTGATGGGCAACAACCCTAAGTGCATTTATTGAAGACAAATTCAGAACAGCGTGATGCCTGTCACCATTGCTCTCCAAACTGTCACACGTTGACCAAATTGGTCAACGGACTCTTTATCTTTCATCAAATTGGACACAGCGACTTAAACAGTGGGCAGGTGGAGGCGGCGGTGGTGACCAATCGTTTGTACGGCTTCAGCATATTGAAATGTGACTCCACTTTATGAGTAGCGGTGGTGGTGATGGAAGCGGTGCCTGAGGTAGCGTAGCGGTTAACGCGCCGCGCTACGAACCCGGCGGCCCGAATTCGATTCCCGCTCACGGCCAACACCCAGTGACGATTATCTGAACCGGTCGTTGGTCTCCACTGGGTGGGCTCAGCCCCAAATGAGTACCCGGTGCGGTGTGTAAACGTCGCCACTGGGGGAGACAAAGACGGCCGGGCGTGGTGTTGGCCAACCCACCCCCTCGTGTGCCGTGCCGGCCTTCATAGGTGCTACTCGCTAACAGCACTTGCCCCCAAAAGTCTGTTAATATGCTAATCGGGGGGTATTTTGTCTGTGGTGGAGGTGGTGGTGGAGGCGGTGGTGGTGGTGGTGTGAGAGGAGACACTCGGGCCAATTAAAATGATGGCGGCTGAAGTGGGAGTGGAAACACACCGACGATTGACCCCAACTCGGCCGCTCCTTCCCCGAGACAGCAGCGGGAGGGCTCCGTTTCATCCGCGGGGAGAGAGAGAGAGAGACAGCTCCTGGCCGGGCGAGCTTTGAGGGCTTTGATCCTTGCCGGCAGCAGGCAGGGCGGGCTACTATTATATTCTCCGCGGGGGGTACGAGTGTGCGTGTCTGCATGTGTGCGCGTGTGTATGTCTGAGAACGTGTTAATAAGAGATGGGGGGCATTACCGTCAACCGCACAAAGACAAAGCCACCGACTTGGGTATTATATGTCATTGAAAACTCCACCCCCTCGACTCACCCACGAGTGATGGGGCAGTTGTGGAGAGAATTTAAAAGTTGTTTTGTACCTGGGTACTGTGGATGACCACCTCCGGTTTGGCACTCCGAATAAGTCGAGCGGCATTATCTTTTCATCAGCTGCGTAATGCTGTATGGAACCTACCGGGCCTATCGCTTCCGACTAATCTTCGGCTCTTCTCGGCGACAGCTATTCCCTCCCTCTTCTCTATGCTTGCAAAAGGTTCAGAGTGGCCTGCCTACGATCCATCCTGCATGGCGAGGCTGCGTTGGTTGGGTCAAGTAGCCCGCGTGTCCAACCACCGCACGCCCAAGCAGCTTCTGTTTGGCTGTATAGAGGGAGGCTAAACGGGCGTGGCACGGGCTGTAGAAGAGATGGACTGGCGCGGTACAGAAGGATGTGGAGCTGAGTGAACTTACCAATGACCGGTACCAGCGGTGTCAAGATCGGCTTCTATGGAGGAGGCTCGTGAAAGACGCTACTGGGCAGTTGGATAGCATCGCCCTTCAGCAATAACAGACGCTCACAACAACGAGCGGAGGGCCGGGCGGATAAAACGCAGCGAGTTGGCGAAGTACGAAGCACAGGGGAGCATAGGCGGTGCATCTGCTCGTCATTTCAGTCAATCCACAGCGCCTGGGTATGTCCCGTAACCTCCTGACGCTTCAAATGGCCTGATGGTGCACCTAGCCTGAATTTCGGTTGTTGTTATATGTGCATGTATGTGTGCCTGTATGTGTGTGTATGTGTCGTGTCTGCGGGCGTGGTGCTGGCCACCCACCCCCTCGTGCGCCGTGCCGGCCTTCATAGGTGCTCGCTAACAGCACTTGCCCCTACAGTCTGTGACGGCTATACGGGGGTCTTTGCCTCTGTCTGTGGAGCGTCGCTGTAGTGGTTAGCGCAGTGGGCTAGAAACTCGGCGACCTGAGTTCGACTTTCACTCACGGTTAATACCAGTGACGAATATCTGAGCCGGTGCTGGGCCTTCCCTAGGTCGACTCAACCTTAAATAAGTACCTGGTGCGGTGTGTAAAGACCATCACTGGGGAAACAAAGGCAGCCGGGCGTAGTACTGACCGCCCACCCCCTCGTGTGCCGTGTTGGCATTCATAGGTGCTCACTAACAGCACTTGCCCGAACTGCCTGTTTAAGGCTATTCAGGGGATCTTTATCTTTGCGAATTGGGGAGGGGGGTGGACAGACATGGGAAGGAGTGGGGATTGGTGTGGGTGGGGGGAGTCATCAGGTGACCACTCAGCTGACTCTAACAACTTCATTTCTGAAGCTCCGATGTGTTTTCGGGCTGTGGCGCGTGTTGCCCTCCCCCACCCCGCACGTGGAGCGAAACGTCAGACATCGTGCCGGATAGCACGATATCCAACCAGCAGACATGTCCTAGAGATGCCTAGCGGCACACCCACGAACATCTACACGGGAGTAACTTCACTTTGGGCAAGGCAAAACCCATCCCACAATGCGATGGAGCGGTGGCGCGGTGGTTAGCACGCTGCGCGAGGAACCGAGTAATCTGTGTTCGATTCCCGGCCACGGCGAACATTCGTGGCAAAAAAAATATGGAGAGAGAAACAAAATCCTGGGCTTCTCCCAGATAAGATCCTGGTGTGTGTGATCAACAGCAACACTGGGGATACAAAGGCGGCCGGGTATGGTGCTCTCCTAGCCACCATTCTGGCCTTCACAAGGTGCTCCCTTGCGACACTTATTCCAAAACTCTGCACAGAATACACGGGGGAATCTGTCTTTGTGTGGAGAATGTTTGGGGGTGGGTGGGCGGGGGGAGATGGGAATTGGGGGGGAGGGGGCAGGGGGAGGGGGGTGGGGGTGCATCATCAGATGACCACTCAGCTGATTCTGACAACTTCATCCCTCTCTGGCAAAGCCAGCCCCTCCCATCCCATCCTAGCCGTCGATACATCCTCCATAAGCAGGGCGGATAATGTCAAACCCCAGCGTGCGTGCGCATGCACACACGCACGCACAGCCCTCTTGTCAATCTCCACTGCTGGATCAGGGCCTACCCCCCCCCCCCACACGATTTGCCGGGTCGCTGGAGGTTATGCGGCGAGCCAACCCTCCCGCACAAGCAGTCGATAAATCCTCCGTAAGCGCAACGGAGAATGTCAAGTCGAGTGTGTGCGTGTGTGTAGCGGTTAGCGCTTCGCTGCGCTACGAACCTGGCGACCCGAGTTCGATTCCCGCTCACGGCCAAAATCAGTGACGATTGTCTGAACTGGTCCTGGGCCTCCCCTAGGTCGACTCAGCCTCAAATGGGGAGACAAAGGCGGCCGGGCGTGGTGCTGGCCACCCACCCCCTCGCGTGCCTTGTGTGTGCGTATGTGCGTGTGTGGGGGGAAGCGGTAAGGCTATATTGGCGATCTTTGTCTTTGGGGAGCTGTGTCTGGCGAGCACTTAGCGCACTGTGTTTATGAGACAAACGGCGAACAAGTTCGATTCCCGTTCACGGCCAACACCAGTGACGATTTTCCGAACCGGTCCTTGACCTCCCCTAGGTTGACTCGGCCTTCAATGAGTACTTGGTACAATGTGTAAGCAACACCACCAGGGAGACAAAGGCGGCCAAGCGTGGTGCTGGCCACCCACCCCCTCGCGTGCTGGCGAACAGCACTTGCCCCAAAAGTCTGTCAAGGGTATATGGGGGATCTGTGTCTTTGTGTGCATGTGTGAATACTAGGCGTGTACATGTCACACGTGTATAACGATTGTGTTAATCCACTGCTGGATGAGGGCCTCCCTATGCCTCGTTTCAATGTGGGAATAGCTGGATAATGAGCATCACACACCCATTTTCCGAAAAAAAATTAATTCAATTCAATGCGCAGAAGAGATGTACATACTTTTGATCATGCACGGCCCTTTGTTCTATCCACTGCTGGATGAGGGTCTCGCCACAGCGTGCGGGCCGTGGTGGTTATTTGACCAAGCTCCACTACGCTGGTCAGTGAGGGTTGGTGATCGTGGGCAGAAGAGGAATGGGGACAAAGATGCAGAACTACGGGTTTTTTTTTCTGCCCTCCGCACGTAACTCTACAGCCCTATGACAACCTGTTCATGCATGGTAGTCACCCATCCAAGCACTATACAGGGTCAAAACCCTGCTTAGCTTGGGCACTGTGGTGGCGACACGTTATCTCGTTCGCCTTGTATGCATTAAGTTCGTAGGTTCGATCCTGACCCTGACGCCTGCTGCTTTTAATTTTGAGTTTGCGCCTCTCTCTCTCTCCCCGTGGTCGTGTGGATTTTTCTCCGGGTCCTCCGGTTTTCTCCTCCATATCTAGAAACAATGTTTAGATTATTTGGCTGCTATACATTTCCGCATGACAAACCACTTCGCTGAGCAATAATTTGTGGCCAGGTCGCGTCTCAAAAAGAGCTATATATCTGAGCGTGTTTTACCTGGTAACAAGAATAGTTTAGTTTAGTTTGCTGACCAGATCGGGTGGACTCCTGGTGGTGATTTGGTCCGCAGGCAGAATGGGTGTCACGATGCAGAACACCATCGATTGATGGGAATTCGTAAGCTCACGTTGTACGCGTTGAAATTGCATGCCTGAGAATCGGCCTTCTCAGATTCGTATACTCTACGTATACCAATGGGTTCATTGTGTTTATAATGGTGACCGCCGCCTGCAGCCACTAGAGGCCGCTACGTTTTGCTGCAATGTAAAAAAAAACGAGAATTGATTCTTGAATCAAATTGCCACCCTAAATCGTAACAATTCATTGAATCACCTTGGGGAGGGGGTGGCGGGTCGACAGGGGAGGGCATTTACTCCTCATTCCTCCCCCCCCAGTGAATAGCATTTATAAATAGACAGCTGGATGTCCCGGTGGTTAACACACTTGTCACTGATCCAATAAGGGGGTGGAGATGACAGTTTGATACCGGTAACCGCACGGTAACTTCCAGCAGAAATGATTGAATAATACCGCTATCTGCTCCGGAGCGAACTTCGCAAAGGGAAATGTCACATCAATCACGAGCGCATTCTCAACCCTTAAATGTTTTTCGCGGTCATAAAAAAACAGATCCTACATCCGAAAAATTACCCGCCTATAAATCGGTGCCAGGTGCACCGTGGCATCGCAGGGTCCGCGAGGGATGATGGTGAGTTCTGGGAGGCATTCATCCAGCAGTGGACAGACCATAGCTGATGTCGTTGACGCGTGTTAAGTCATACTTTGGAAATCTCCCTTGCAAAGCAGCTAATTAATCTAACATTTTCGCCGGATCGCAGGGACGACGATGTATCGATCGCACGAAGGGTGCAGACATATAGATTTCATATAATTTGTGCGGGAATTTAAAAATTAACGGCGATCCCTCTGAGAGCGGGCAATGTTATCAATTAATTTACGACGTCGTAAGCTCATTCCCTATCAATTTTCTGTTGCTGGCAAAAACAAACGCATGGCGCATCAACTCGTGCTGTCGTGTGTTATTACGATAAAATTCAAACTTTGGAAACGAATATAAACGCGGCTGTACTTTGCGGTCGCAGAGCTGCGACGACATTTTTTTTTTCCCCTCCCGCGGCGGACCGATATTTGGTTATTTCTTTTTTTTTTGGCTTCACCCAAGCAGCGTCGTAATCTCCGCGGACAGCTCCCCAAAACAACAAAATAAAGCTCACCGCCACCGAATCAATCACCGCAGCTGTGAATTTCATATGCGGTAGTCGCGGCTGCACTTGCATATCCCACAAATTCACACGGTAGAACCCCCCCCCCCTCCCACACACACACACACGCACACAAAAAAACATCACTCTCATTTGCATGATGAACAATTTTTTTCATGCAAACACTGGCAACCGGTTCAGGAGGTGGTCTCGTTTCGGTGGCGGTTCGCGCAATGCCGTCCTGTGTGGCGGTGGCGCCGCCGGCGGTGGCGGTGGCGTATGGAGGAGGGTGGCCGCGGGCGGGGAGGGGAGAGAGAAAAAAATATATACAGATAAATTAAAAAATAATGAGGGTCACACCGCTAGCCGACACAATAATCCGCCATGATCTTCAGCCGAAATTCACGTCGTGCCGTCGAGAGGAGGGGAGAGAGAGCTGGGTGGGGCGGGGGGGGGGCGGGGAATCAATCCCCCTCCCATTGATTGTTGTGCATGCATCTTCATTATCTCGGTGCTGCGATGAATTTTTCATTGCGTCGATGGATGACGGGTACCTCAAGATGCACTTCTTCCCAACAACAACAGTCCCCGCCCCCCCTCATCCCATCCCCCCCCCCCCCTTCTACGAAAACGTATGGAGGTTAAATGGTTTCTGACTCTGGCAAAAAAAACAAGAACCATGCACTAAATGTAGACCACACTGAAAGCCCCGTGGTGTACCGCTACACAATACGCGCTGCACATTTACATTGATAATGCCCGGCAATCGATGGCGAGTATAAAATATTAGCCCCGTCGCTAAACGCCGCATTAATGTTTTAACTTTTATACGCGGGCATTTATAAAAAGAATTCCATTCCTGTTCCCAGAAAAAAAGGTACTGTTAGATTATTGTACGTTACGCTAGATTGCTTCGCCCCATTCGGGTTTTGTATTTTTTTACTTTTGCAGTCGGATTGGTTTGTAAAGCGTGCACCGGGTCTGACAGCCCGAGCGTGCCTTCACGTTCACGAGAGTTTCCCGTCTCTCGAAAAGGTTTCGGGACAAATTTGAAATTAAGCAGGCTAGGAATATCAAGAAATATATATTTACAAAAAAAAAATGTTCACTGCTAAGATTAAACGTGAAATATCCTCGCCGAGTCCCCGTCGCGCTGAAAACTGTATTTGTAAATTTAAGTTACATATTTGCCCAGAGTTGACATTTGGGTTATTTGTATTCTTCATAAAGCCAGGCTTAGCTTGAGCCGCTTCTCAGGGTCCCATCATCCACACCGGCTCTCTCTCTCTCCCCGTCTCCCGCTCATCTCCGATGCTCAGCCCCTCTCCGCGTCTCCCCCTCCCCACGTCCTCACCCTCTCTCCATCTTGCCATCCACTCATTTCAATTCCCACTGCACTTTGCTAGTCGCTTCACGATGCCGCAAGCGCCCCTCTCCCTCTCTCCCTCTCTCTTTTTTTTATGATGCCTCTGGCTATCGTCCCCGGGGAACGAAGGCGGATTCCTATCATACACATCAGGCTGTGTCAAGGCAGCTGGAACTCTGACCCTGGGTTTTTTTGGCATCCCCCTGATTAGACCTGCAGTCTCTGCTGCTGCAGTCGGCAGCCTTGTTTGCCGTTTGATGTTTCTATTCCCCACGGCTGCGCTCGCCGTCTCTTGCTGGGCTCGCCCTCCCGGTTCTCCCCCCCCCCACTCTCTCCCCCTTCCCTGCCCACAAAATTCCTATCAATGCGCACTCCCCCCCCCCCCCCCCGGATCCCACCCGGCTCTCGACAATTCCGCGCGCGCGCCCCAACCCATCCACCGCCTCCCCATCGCAGCTCAGCGAAATGTCAAACTGGGGGCTCTGGCCTGCCATCATTACCTTCAATCAGACTAATGCACATCAGCCGAATAAATATCCCCCCCCCCCCCCCATTTTGTGATTGAGGTGAGGCCATCAGCTTTCAATCGCCACCAGGATTAGATGACCCATTCTCAGATCATCACTTGTACAATGCCGACGCCAATCGGACCATACACCATTTTATTTCATTCTCTCTGATCTAAAAATCTGTCTCTGTACATTAAATTCTGTCCACCTTTGCGGTGGGGGGTAGCTGTGCTCTGCGCGGGGCTCTGGGGAGATCAGTGCTGCTAAAAGTTGACCCCTGAAGCTATTTTCGCTGTCTCCTCTTTGTTAAATGATTCTGACAGTTTTGTACTCAAACTGTGCACTTTATTAAATGCAATTCTCCCGTTTTACAAATAGCAAAGTGTATTTAATTGTTTCCCATTGCCGGAGAGGGGACGTGTAATTTAATTCTCGGAGAGGAGCGAACGACAACGTTGACAACAAACATCCGAAACAAGATAATGATGATGATGATGATAATAATAATAAAAAAATCTCAACTCGGAAATTAGTACCGCGAGTGACATTCCACGAGAATGACGTTCAACAAATCCTATCGCCTGAACAAACAAAAAATGACCTAACCTCTGCAGGAGCAATCCCTGTAAAGCGAGCCACGGCATTTTTGGCTGCGCACGTCATGGAGGTGAGTCGGGCGAGCAGGGCCATTGTCCGCCCGTCCGCCCGTGTTCCGCTGTCACTCGGCCTCGCACACACACGCACACACGCACACGTGTGCGTGCGCGTGTGCGTGTGACTGCGCCGTGTTTGCGAGGCCGAGGCCACGGAGCGAGTTCCCCACGGCGCGGTGGCCAGGCCGGCCGGGCGCGCGGCGAGTCAACTGCACGGATCTTGGTCAAATGCCAAAGTGGGAAGAGGAGGGGAGGAGGGAGGGAGGCGGTGGTGGCGGCGGCAGTGGAGGAGGGGGATGGGGGGGGGCGCAGGAGGAGCGCATCATTGATATTCCCTGCGGAGAGAACCCTGCGCCAGGTTTCAAAAGGGAGCTTGTTACGGATAAAACAGGACCCAGGAGAGGGCCGGGATTTTAAAAAAAAAAACCAAAACAGAGATGCATCGAACGCCGCCTCGTAATGCCGAGTGTCACATGTGCATCGCCTACCCGGCACAGACCCCCCCCCCCCCCAGTCAAAACGTCCACTTTACCACCGCTAGGATTCCTGGTTAAATCACGATGGGCTGGGTGGACTAAGGGAAGTCTGAATTGCAGCCACGTCGGAGCAACGCTCGACTGCCTGCGTTTCTCACGGTCACCGCAAGCACCGCACAGGGTAAACGAACCCGGTGCGCTGCGGCGCTCTGACGGTCAGTGCACTGCACGGACAAACCGGAGGCGCCGCTGGTTCGATCTCCCCGCGTGGCAGTGGAAACAATGGGGAGGGAGGGGGGGGAGAAGTTTCCTACATTCCTCTGCCTCTGTTTCCCGAGCGGCATGAATGGATTCCGTCGATGGGCTGGTTGGCGGGTGGTGTGGGTGAAGTGTGGTTGCTGCCACCTCTTCATAAATGCCTGGTCGCTGTGGAAGAGTAGACCAAAATACCCCTCCGGATGTGCTCCCTGGAGCGTCCAGTGGATGTCCTCTCACCGTTCCATTCCTCGACATTCAATCCGCGATTCTTCTTAAGCATTCTCCATCATCGCTTCTCGTGACGTGTCTTAACCACTGAATTGTCTGAACAGTTTGGACGATGCCAACAGCCTGTGTGTGTTCTCTAATTCACGTGCCCATCTCTTTGTCTCTCACTGCAATTAACAGGTCTGCATCTGGCCACGGTTCATCGCGCACTTTTCAGTTTCTGTTCAAAGTTTTTCGTAAATGACCAAAGTTTCTGAACCATATGCCATCGTAGGTAGTCACACCAATAAAGCAATGTATATAGTTATGTTGTTCGTGTGTGAGGACACCGGAGTTCCCCAAGTGCGATGCGCACGCACGCGCAAAAACATACATCCGCACAGATAGGTCGTGAACCTACTTGCTGTACTGCCACATTGCACACCGCGAATCCACGCGATTCGTCAACCCTCTGCCTCCAAGGCGCCTGGTTGCACGCGTGCGTCATCGTCGCACCCGTCCGAACGCACGCAAACGGATCTTCTCATCTTATGCAAATGGCCCACGTAATTAAGATGCATGCAATATGACACAGGCCGCAATACTACCAAGGCTTGAGAGCGGGACCCACTGCTCGTGCCTCGTTTATGACAACAGATGGTCTTGTCGGAAAGCCATTTTTCTCATTTGCAAACTTTCGGTGAGGCCACCGAAGCACGCTACGCCTTTGTGTACAGAGTGTCTCGCTCGCTCATCCCTTGCCAATGTCTCTCACGTTACGAAGCCCTCCGTCGAAAAGTGAGACGCATGCGGTGTCCGGTACACGACAGCTTCACGGTAAACACCGCGCACGCTCCGCAGAGCGCATTGGCGGTCGACGAGCGCGCGATTTATAACGAAAATTATTCTCTGTGATTCACAAATCTGTGATTTGCATCGCCTTTGAGAATATTATATGGCACGCTGCTCCAACAAGTATTGTCGATTTCACTTCTGTCATTCCGCTGCTGGATGGAGGCTTGCCCACACCGTCTCATTCGTAGAGGCTGTTTTGCCATACTTCACCATGATAGTCAGTGCGGCGGGTTTGTAAAGGGGCAGAATGCATCCAAGACCGGTGTGGATTTCGCCCGATACTGATATTCGTGGTTTCGGGGATTCAAATTCGTGTCGCCGGATTTGCAGC
Source organism: Petromyzon marinus (assembly GCF_048934315.1). Lineage (NCBI taxonomy): Eukaryota > Metazoa > Chordata > Hyperoartia > Petromyzontiformes > Petromyzontidae > Petromyzon > Petromyzon marinus. The sequence goes on along the minus strand of NC_133706.1, from coordinate 10,053,966 downwards.
ACGAGTACGCTAACCACTGTGCCACCGCTCCAATCCATTAGCAACGTGAGCCTTAGAAAAATGCATCCGTATACAGAAATGTTCCTAAATTTTTCACGCGTAATTTTGCTATCATAATGGAATCATCTACACATGACCAAAACATTGTTAAGTACTGGTTAAGTAAGCTCCCCCCCGTCTCCTCTTAACCTCTCCTGGAGGTAAGCACATGCACCTGACACTGGAACACTGGAATAGGCTGCATGGAACATCGTGAACCACAAAAGGCCCTCCTTCTGAGAAAGCGGAGCGCACAAAGCAATGGGTATCGGGGACAGTGCGAGCGTGGACACTCTGTGATGAAGGTAAACAGCGGTTGTACGTTGGTGTGGCAAGCGGTATAATATTTACTTTTAATATACGACTTGTGAAATTACACTCAAATATATACAGTGCCGAAAGTCTGCATTTGCAAAAACATACAATTTTCGGTGCTGGACTGCGCCAGGACAATCTAACTCGTCTAATATTTGATCAAATCGGAATAATTTCAAAAGGCCAATATTCTGACTGTTTGATATAGAATGTTCCTGGGAAAATCCATAACCATACATATACAGTGTGTGCATATATGTTGATTAAACATGATGTATAAAAACACCGGGTTCTTTTTTTTCCTGATGTCGAGACGTCTGAGCAGCTGTCACTCTGCCAGACGTGACAGTGTCCTGCGCACTGCTCGCTCGCTGGCTGACGTACGGAGTATCTCAGAGAGAAAACAACACACAAGGAAAAATAATAATACAATACTTCCTGCTGTCGTTCTAAATAATAAATCTACGGTGAAACCATCGAGGCGGCCGCGGATCGCTGCGATTCACGTGCAAGCGGTCCGCAGAAGTTGCAAGCACGCGGCAATTATTTGCCGTGGAACTCCGGGAAATATCTAAAGTAACAAAAACGTGTAACTGAAGAGTAATATATCGGCGCTTGCCGCTGTATTACTCTGTCATGGTGCGTCCAAGAATTCTCCTCACCGAATTTGCGGGCATATATTTTTTTTAACGAATAAAACAACAAACAAAACATCCCTTATATATCTTATTTGGTTCTTTCGGTAAAGTCACGTAGAATGAGAATAAAATAATAAAATAACACACTAAAATTCTCATTCTACGTGACTTTACCGAAAGAACCAAAGAAGATGAATCCTTGCAGTCACGAAAGCTTAAAATCGAAAAATCCCTTATATATTTAAAAAAAATAAAACATCGAATGTTTCTTCCGCTCCGACTTGAATGACTTAGCCGTACAGGCCATCATCGGCAAAACGTACATGGAAAAAAAAAAAGAGCAAAATCTCAGCTCAGAGGTATGGAGGTGGAGTCGCATGTGGTCAACCAAGAAAAAAAACCGCGTGTGTCGCTGAGCTGCACGCGCGCGCCTAAAGCAAACAGGAGCGGCCGCGGGCAGCAGTTTGGGTTGCTGGTTAGCAGCATGCGTCGTGCATGTTAATACCGTTCGTCAAGCGCACAAGCTGACCCCTCCCAACCTCCCCCCACTCCAATTAGTTTCCATTCCAGCGGCCGCGCAGGCAACTCGCGTTGCCGGGCAAGTGGATACGTTACACGCGGCAGCGGTAGCGGCGGCAGAACAAATTCTTGCAGAAGACACCGAGGCAGATGAAGTGGTAGTAAAAATAAAAATATTTAATCGGGAATTATTATATATATATTTTTTTACAATAAGCTTCATGGAATGGTTGAAATTAATTGCCGGTTTTTTTTTCATACCTGCAATTCTGAGCAAATTTCAGCCTGATGAGAGAACGGGTTTGTGTTTTTATATTTATTTATATGGCTATTTGCTTCAATCATCGCAACGCTGATTACAAGAGCAGTAATGGATGTATTTCCACCGGGGTGAATTAGTCGGCGATTTTTGCATCGGGACTTATAATTGGCCTTTGTCTGCATTCGAGGTAGTGGGAGCTGAACCTTGCCGGTAATAACGCGGCTGAAATGAACGTAAACAAAAAAACAGCGACATTTTTTTTTTACCACGTTTGTATATCGCACGCACCGGCAAGTTCACGATGTCCTTGTTGCACTCTCCAATGCGACACGTTAACCGACGGTAACGTTCGCAAATTATTCGGGGCGGGCGGGCGGGGGGGCAGGGACGGCGGTGGGGGGAATCGTTGCGACAAAGTCCTGTGGAACTGTATGGCGCAAACAATGAGAACACTCGACTGACAAAGGAGACATTTTCAAATCGCGACGAAAACTAATATCATTTCGATTCATTATCTCACGCACGCAAAAGCAGCGCGCCCGCTCATCGTTGTGTAGATTTTCAGCATTGTTGCAGGATTGATTGCAGTCCCTCATTTTTGACAAGTCTCAATTCATCTTAACGTTGAGACATTTTAGAGGAATGCTTTTTTTTTACAATTGCACTAATTAGCATATTACTAAAGCGTGACATTTAATTTAACATTTGCGAAAGACATCGCGGGAAGAGAGAGACGGTAACATAAAGGAAAGTAAAAAAAACACTCCCACCCATAATGCAATGCAACACAGACACCTAGCAGTGTATTATTACACATGGATTAAACATGAAAAAGTAGCCTCTCTTTGTAATTCTAACAGAAAATTAAGATGCAATGCAACTCCTGATTTGGCATTCAAATTCTAATGAGCGAGGGTGAGGCGTGTGAAAGGAGGGACAGCACGCACTGCCAATTTTGACGTGCGTGTGAACGGACCGACTGCTGATAATAATATCCATTCAGACCACAGCGCGGGCTCAATCATAGCGGCGCAGAGAGAGAGAGAAGAGAGCGAGAGAGAGAGAGAGAAAAAAAAGGAGAGGCCCTAATCACAGGGTCCTCATCAGCGCTGCGGTGAGACAGATGTGACCTCTGATCTCTCGCTCCTTCACCTCCCACCCCATCGTCGGCACGGAATTGTGGTGGGAGGACGAGGCCTCGGCAGCTGTTGAATTGGGCCCCCTTGGATTTTGGGTTGGACTCTCCTCTTCTCTACACCCCCTCCCACCCCATCACTAGCACAGGCTCAGCTTCCATGAAGACCTCAAGGATCAGTGCGTGACAAGAGCAATCAAACCCACAGTGCTGTTGATGGAATCATTTTCCCCCCCCCCCCGTCTCCGCCCCCACCCCGTCGACCCCCCTCTCTCTCTCTCTCATTTCTCGAGCGGCTTTCTTGCCGAAGGCTGAACCGACCCAAACTTTCCTTTGTCCGCGCCGACACTTTCACAATTTGCTTCCATTCTGTGCCGGCGATGTCAATAAAGTGAATTTGTGTGTGTGTGTGTGTGTCGCGCGGTAAAGCGGCAGAGAAACAATGGATGCGAGCACGCACCTCGATTTTCCACAGCAATTACCCGCGCTATTACCCGAGCAGGCCCACCGGCCGTACGAAACCCACACGCGGCGATTCCAAGTCCACGTTTAGTTCCTGCCGGCGATATTAGGAAACACGCAGTCATCCTTTTTGCGGAAAAGGAATATTTAAATTGTGGTTCAACCGTGGCCTTAGCTAACCGATATGTGCCTTCCCGACCCGTCGAAACCGACACTTTGTGAATGTTTCGTGAGTCGCAACGCGTGGGATTGAGCACGACAAGGAGGCACTCGGACCGCGCGTATTTAAAAATTTACGCAATCAACAAACAAGTCAACGATTTTACAGGCGACGCGACCAGCTTTAAATGTCCAGCGCGGAGCGCCGCGCGGCAGGCAAGCAAGGCCAGGCGGGCTGCACTGGGTCAGCAGAGAGTATCCCGAGTGTCCAGATGACTGACGGCAGGAGGAATTGAACGTCTGACCTCTCAGAAGCCAGCCGATCGTTTCAGCGACGGTGGCAGTGAGCAGAGTGCCGCTGCGCTTCAGGCACCGGGAGGAGGCGGAGGGCGCCGAGACATTTGCTTCCACCACGCTCGCTCACAGCAGCGGTAGTAGACCAGAGGGGAATTCTTATTCTCGCCGCAGCCTGAGTCTAGTCGAAGATGACAACCTGTGGAGGTTTAGTCAAGATTTAGTCTCCGGATTTCATGCAGTCATTCTCTTCGTCTTTTCGACTAAAGCAGTCACGCGTTTAGTCAAGACGCTCTCGGTTATTAAATGTTGGTGTGAGGGCAGTGCAATTCTCCCCCCGCCCCGCGCATGTTATCAGGTCAGCGACTTGGTGAACTCGATAAATCCTTTAATGTACACGTCCATAGCCCATTGCCACGTTTGCGGGTCTTCCTCATTGCGCTGCGCTCTCTAATCACGTCGCTACCCGATACCTGGGGCCCTGCCTCCCATGGGCCTCCTTCGTCATTGCGCGCTTGCGGTGGTCGTAGTCATCTTCACGCCAGGTTAGGAGCGGTGGTGCAGCGGTTAGCGCTACGAACCCGGCGACCTGGGTTCGATTCCCGCTCATGGCCAACACCGGTGACAATTATCTGAACCGGTCCTGGGCCTCCCGTAGGTAAACTCAGCCTCATGCCTGATGCGGTGTGTAGAAATCGCCACTGGGGAGACAAAGGCGGCCGGGCGTGGTGCTGGCCACCTACCCCCTCGTGTACCGTTCCGGCCTTTATAGGTGCTCGCTAACAGCACTTGCCCCTACAGTCTGTTAAGGCTATACGGGGGATCTTTGTCTCTTTAGTCATCTTCACGCTAGGTTGTTTTTTTGTTTGTTAGTTTTAGTTCACTCCCAGCGATCGTTGACCAAAACAACCAAAGTAAGAACCGCGCTGGCGGACCGATTTCGTCGCCACGCCTTTACGACGGCGGTGCTTGCACAGCAGCAGCAGCAGCTTCGCAGCAGTAGCAGAAGCAGCAGCAGTAGCAGCAGCAGAAGCAGCAGCAGCGCACCAGCAGTAGCAGCAGCTTCGGAGCAGTAGCAGTAGCAGCAGCTTCGCAGCAGTAGCAGCAGCAGCAGCTTCGCAGCAGTTAACGGGGCTCGCCGCTTGCCGGCTTCTCTCCCGCTCGATGAGCATCGCGGCGTCGTTTTCGTATCCCGTCCTGCCCCGAGGAGTGGTGTAAATTCCACGTGACTATGGCGGGGCCGCGTCTAACAATAGGGACGACCACCGTTGACTTCCCCCACAAAGCGGTAAGCATTTTAACGACCACGGAGGGGATGATCGGCTCTAGAACCCTCCCCTTCCTCCCGCTCCCCCAACCAGGATTTGAACTTGCAACCTTCAGATGGCGAGCCGCTCCCTCTAGCGCTGTGCCAACTGGCCGGGTTCCAGGGTGAGGAGGTTCCGGTGGTGAAGAGGTTCCATCGAAGAGGTTTCCAGTGGTGAAGAGAAGCGCCAACTCTTTGACACGTTCTCGCGCGTCGCAGTTGAATTCCCCCCCCGCCCTCCTCCAAAACATGCGACGAAAACAAATCACCGGGCTTAAAGGTCCATCTCTCGGAGTGGTCGAAGACTCCTCCACCAACTCGGCGTCATTGAGAGCTTTAAATTCAAGCTACATCCATCTGCTCACATCGGCTTGAGGTCCGGACATTTCTATGCAATGCATGCGGTCAGCGCCGTATAGAGCTCTACCTTTACCCCCGGGGCACCAGAGCAGAATAGAAACAACCCCCGCCCCCGCTCACCCGCATCCCCAACTCCTTCCTTTCACAGACAGACAAAGGTCCCCCGTATAGCCTTTAACAGACAAGACCGCAGCGAGTGCTGTTAGCGGGCACCTATTAAGGCCGGAATGGCACGCGAGGGGGTGGGTGGCCAGAACCATGCCTGGCCTCCTTTGTCTCCTCCACTGCTGATGTTTACACACCGTGAGAGGTACTCACTTGAGGCCGAGTCGACCTAGGGGAGGGCCAAGGGGCGGGCCAGATATTCGTCACTGACGTTGGCTGTGAGCGGGAATCGAACCGGGGTCGTTGGATTCATAACGCGGTGCGCCAACCATTACAACAACTGCCACTCGCGTACAGACACAAGATGCATTTCAATTACACTATTGATATTGTTCACTTTAAAACCATAATGGTGAATATTTACTTATACTGGAGGAATCCGATGAGCTATAAAGCTCTTTTTCACACGTGTCCAGGAGAAGGCTATGTCCTACTAATGATGGTTTTCCCGATGGGGACTGGTTAGACTGCTGACGCAGTAACGCGGAATTTGCTAACGCTATCATTCATCTGCTCAGGGAATGAACCCAAGTGGCTCGGCGCGACAGTGGGCGGCTCTCTACAACGCGTCACTAAAACGCTGAGACACCTTGGGGAAGTCACCGGTGATTGTCCTGTGGATCGACTCACCCCCGCCCCCCCGCCTCCCGCCATAGGGAAGTGGAATTTCCACCACTGTCTCAGGGCTACAAACAGAAAATTACCCCCACCTCTCTGCTCATTTGAGCACGAAATCACTTTTGACTTGACGATAATTAATTACTGTTGCCACACAAGACGTGGAGCATCCTACTAAACGTGTGTTTACTACTACAACTAGTTTTTATTTGAGCAGGAAAGGCCCGCTGAGCTGTATAGAGCTCTTTTTTCCGAAGCGACCTGGCCACAAATGATAGCTCAACGAAGTGGCTTATCATCACGTGGGAATTTATAGCAGCCAAATACTCTGGCAGCACGTTGATTCCACTATGTAACACAATATTTGTTCCTGGTTAGTGTTATTTCGTAATTGCTTATGCCTAAAAAGTATAGAAAATGGCTATTATTCCCCACAAACTTTGCTTTTGTGACCAGGACAGTGATATTTTGAAATTTACATATTTTCAATGCAAAAACGAGCAAATTTGTGTATTTTCGTTCACATGAAGTCAGAAAAACAACAACATATGAATCATAATGAACATGTATTTATATTTCGATTTAAAGCTTTCGTGACTGCAAGGATTCATCTTCTTTGGTTCTTTCGGTAAAGTCACGTAGAATGAGAATAAAATAATAAATTGATAAAATAAAATAACACAATAATATTCTCACGACGTTTCGGCCACAACACAAGTGGCCTTCATCAGGTGAAGGGACGAGACTGTCTGGAGGCCACTTGTGTTGTGGCCGAAACGTCGTGAGAATATTATTGTTATTTAATTTGATCAATTTATTATTTTATTCTCATTCTACGTGACTTTACCGAAAGAACCAAAGAACATGTATTTATACTAAAGTAATACAAAAATGACTAAAAAAGATTTAGAAGTGAGTAGTTTTTCGAGATTTACGATTATACTGTAAATCACTTTCACGAATCAGCCCCCAAATGTAGTTTTCCATCATGTTCTCGTTATACTGTCCTTGGTAGCAGCGTTCAAAATCTAGTATATCCTGGTGGAAGTACACTCCCATGTTCTCCTTGATTTGATCAAGATGAGCATCAAGGATATGGACCTTGAGGGACATCCTACAGCCCATTGTGCCGTAGTTCTTCACCAGAATCTCAACAAGCTCCACGTAGTTTTAGACCTTGTGATTGCCCAGGAAGCCACGAACCACTGCGACAAAGCTGTCCCAAGCCGCTTTCTCCTTACTAGTGAGCTTCTTTAGGAATTCATTGCCCTCCAGGATCTTCTTTATCTGTGGTCCGACGAAGACACTGGCTTTGACCTTTGCCTCAGACAGCTTAGGGAAGAAGTCTTGAAGGTACTTGAAGGCTGCCGATTCCTTATCTACAGCTCTGACAAATTGTTTCATAAGGCCCAATTGGATGTGCAGTGGTGGCATCAGCACCTTCCGGGGGTCCACCAGTGGCTCCCACTTGACGTTGTTCCTCCCCAGAAAACTCGGTCCGCTGTGGCCAGTCCCGCCTGTGATAGTGCGCCTTGGTGTCCCTGCTGTCTCGGAGGCAAAGATAGCAGGGGAACTTGGTGAAACCGCCTTGGAGACCCATCAGGAATGCCACCATTTTGAAGTCTCCGATTATCTCCCAGCCATACTCATCATCCTTCAAGGCGTCCAGCAAGGTCTTAATGTTGTTGTAATCCTCTTTGAGGTGCACCGAGTGAGCCAGGGAAAGAGACGGGTACTTGTAACCATTATGGAGCAGCACGGTTTTGAGGCTCCTGGATGAGCTGTCAATGAAGAGGCGCCACTCATTCTGGTTACAGGCGATTCCGATTGCCTCGAACAGACTGGTCACATTGTGGCAGAAGCAGAGCCCATCTTGACGAGTCAAGAAGCTGCAAAAAGGTTGGTGACGCTTCCTCTGATCTGCGACTTGCACACTTTTATCCAACAAGTTCCACTGCTTGAGCCTAGACGTCAAAAGCTCGGCATTGGACTTGGTGAGACCAAGATCTCTGATCAAGTCGTTGAGGTCTTTTTGGTTGGGGTAGTATGGGTTTCTTTCCTCAGCTCCACCTCTGAAATTGTCATCTGGATCTACAACGTCTTCCTCGCTCTCTGACTTGCTGTTGGTACGGAGAGCTTATGGCAGTGTGGCATCGGGGCGATGGATGAAGGAAGGTTCGGATACGTGATAGCAGGTGCATTGTTGCCAGTCCGACGTTTGGAAGGGTCCACCATGCAGAAGTAGCAGTTGCTTGAGTGGTCAGTGAGTTCCCGCCAAATTCTTGGGATAGCGAACTTCATGGCTCTCTTTTCCCCTCTGTACCATCCTACAAAAAATATATTTATTTCACCCATGACTAATGTGTAAGAGATTCTCGCAACATTTTTCATATATGATATATTTTTTCAATAACATTGAAAATTGTGAAACATTTTAGAATTAAAAACTTTTACAATTTTGAAAATGTTAACAAATTCCATAACATAAAATTCTTCGCAACAATTGTACATCTTATCTTCCAGAATTTTTGTTGCATTGCTCGCAACACAAAACTGAACTAGTGGGCGTATGGCCCCTGTATTCATACTACTATTTATATTACTGGAAAGTTCTAGAATGTTCTAGAAGTTACTTCAAGTTTACTCAGCACTGAATCTATCTGGAATGTTCTGGAAAATATGTACATTTAAAAATATCACTGTTCTGGTCACAAAAGCAAAGTTTGTGGGGAATAATAGCCATTTTCTGTACTTTTGAGGCATAAGCAATTAGTAAATTACACTTACAGTGAGGGAGAAAAGTATTTGATCCCCTGCTGATTTTGTACGTTTGCCCACTGACAAAGAAATTCTCAGTCTATAATTTTAATGGTAGGTTTATTTGAACAGTGAGAGACAGAATAACAACAAAAAAATCCGGAAAAACGCATGTCAAAAATCTAATAAATTGATTTGCATTTTAATGAGGGAAATACGTATTTGACCCCTCTGCAAAACATGACTTAGTACTTGGTGGCAAAACCCTTGTTGGCAATCACAGAGGTCAGACGTTTCTTGTAGTTGGCGACCAGGTTTGCACACATCTCAGGAGGGATTTTGTCCCACTCCTCTTTGCAGATCTTCCTAAAGTCATTAAGGTTTCGAGGCTGACGTTTAGCAACTCGAACCTTCAGCTCCCTCCACAGATTTTCGATGGGAATAAGGTCTGGAGACTGGCTAGGCCACTCCAGGACCTTAATGTGCTTCTTCTTGTGCCACTCCTTTGTTGCCTTGGCCGTGTGTTTTGGGTCATTGTCATGCTGGAATACCCATCCACGACCCATTTTCAATGCCCTGGCTGAGGGAAGGAGGTTCTAATCCAAGATTTGACAGTAAATGGCCCCGTCCATCGTCCCTTTGATGCGGTGAAGTTGTCCTGTCTCCTTAGCAGAAAAACACCCCCAAAGCATAATGTTTCCACCTCCATGTTTGACGGTGTGGATGGTGTTCTTGGGGTCATAGGCAGCATTCCTCCTCCTCCAAACACGGCAAGTTGAGTTGATGCCAAGAGCTCCATCTTGGTCTCATCTGACCACAACACTTTCACCCAGTTGTCCTCTGAATCATTCAGAATTTCATTGGCCAACTTCAGACGGGCATGTATATGTGCTTTCTTGAACAGGGGAACCTTGCGGGTGCTGCAGGATTTCAGTCCTTCACGGCGTAGTTTGTTACCAATTGTTTTCTTGGTGACTATGGTCCCAGCTGCCTTAAGATCATTGACAAGATCCTCCCGTGTAGTTCTGGGCTGATTCCTCACCGTTCTCATGATCATTGCAACTCCACGAGGTGGGATCTTGCATGGAGCCCCAGGCCGACGGAGATTGACAGTTCTTTTGTGTTTCTTCCATTTGCGAATAATCGCACCAACTGTTGTCACCTTCTCACCAAGCTGCTTGTCAATGGTCTTGTAGCCCATTCCAGCCTTGTGTAGGTCTACAATCTTGTCCCTGACATCCTTGGAGAGCTCTTTGGTCTTGGCCATGGTGGAGAGTTTGGAATCTGATTGATTGATTGCTTCTGTGGACAGGTGCCTTTTATACAGGTAACAAGCTGAGATTAGGAGCACTCCCTTTAAGAGTGTGCTCCGAATCTCAGCTCGTTACCTGTATAAAAGACACCTGGGAGCCAGAGATCTTTCTGATTGAGAGGGGGTCAAATACTTATTTCCCTCATTAAAATGCAAATCAATTTATACCATTTTTGACATGCGTTTCTCTGGATTTTTGTTGTTATTCTGTCTCTCACTGTTCAAATATACCTACCATTAAAATTATGGACTGATCATTTTTTTGTCAGTGGGCAAACTTACAAAATCAGCAGGGGATCAAATACTTTTTTCCCTCACTGTACTACCCAGGAACAAAAAAATAAATAAAATACAGTTACAGTGTTCTCAAACGCGGAGGGAAAAAGCCTCAGAGAAAAATCTACGTGACCATGGCGAGATAGACGCGCAAACTCCAAATATACAACCCACGACCTCCTGCATACCAGGCGAGGTAGGTAACATCTCGCCACCGTGATGTTTCACTTTGACCGAGGGTGGCAACATGTCGTGTGGGTGGTCGGACACCCAAGAGGCCCACACAGTGGCTTGCTCTCCACATGCGGTCATAATCAAGACGCATCATCGTATGCAAACTATGAGGTTATTCGGAGAAATAAACCCCTTCGCCCCCCCACCCGCCAATATTTTGTCTGAGCGGCTTGCATTGATTTTCTTCGCAACAATGAGATGAAAGCTGAGACGGCAGCTGGGGCTGATTTAAATACAAATCGAAGGACGCTGCGACCACGCGCAGACACAGACACAATAACGACACTCTCTATGGCAACAAATGCTAAATAAATTTATCATGAATACAATGTGACAGATAATACAATCAAAGTAAAAACATACGAGGCAGAATAATGCGCAAAAATATATGGCGGGGAGAAAGGGGGGGGGCTGTGAAAAATACCGTGATAAAATACAAATAATGCCCATGCCTTTAAATGCACACATTCCTGTAGCTTTTGTTGCGTTGCGTTTTCTGTTTTTAATTCTAGTTCTAGATAAAGTTGAAACGGTTTGAGCGAAAATGTTTCGTATGGCGCTTTGTCAATCCACTGCGGAGTGGAGGCCTCCCTGTGACGCCCCGTCAGTCACGGCCGTCGTTTAACCATACTTCGCCGCGCTGGTTCCGTGCAGGTTGGTGAAAGAGGGTAGTTCCATATCCGGTTCAGATCATCACTCGCCACCGATGTTAGCCACGGCTGGGCGTCAGATTCGGGCGGCCGGATTTTTGTAGCGCAGCGCCCCCAACCATCGCGCCTCTACTACGAACCATCCCTGTGCCGATCGACTGCGCGTTTTATCTTCGTACGCGTGGTCCAAAGCACCTGCGCCGGGCCATGAATTTCTTCAGAATGAATTGATTACAAACAGGAGGCACGCGACACTCCAGCGACTCAATGACATTCCACGAATAGAGGCCGCCACTATTCCACTCCGGTTCACGGCGCGGCAACTACAGCGCCACCGCTCCCCCTACCCATCTCGAGACATTGTTTTGCGAGGCGGGTAGCGCGAGCGGTAGGGGCGGTGTGCTTAACCCACTGCGCCACGGCTCCCCAAAAACCCCAGCCCAGAAAACATATTGCGGGAGGGCGATGAGAAGAGAGAAAGACGAATCACGTGGTAACATATCGCAGCACATCGCGATCGGCGCGAGACGCAGCGCGCGTCTGGAACGCGTCTTCGGGAGCCCGCGGCTCGCATTTCAATACCGGCCGGTCGCCTCCTGCTATCACCCCCCCTCCTGCTCCTCCTTCTCTCCCTCGCGCTCTAATCGCGTTGCAGAGCAAAGTAATTTGTGTAACGCGATTTAACTCAGTGGCTGGATCCCCGAGGGCTGTTTGTACCCTTCACGGCAGCGCTTCGCCCGGAAGCTAATGCGACTGGACTTGATCTGTCAAACGCTTATTAAACAGTTATTCCATGTACTTGCCGTGTCACAACAAGCGCTGCCATTCCGATGCCCGGGGGGGGGGGGAGAGTTGATATTTACGGCGGAGCCAGCACAATGTGCGCCGCTCAACAACGCGGCAGCAGTTCATTAACTCAGCCGCTCGGAGACCAACATCTGGCCCAGCGGCTCAAGGCAGCTTACCGGCAGTGTTAAAGGAAGGCTTTTGCTCCAATGTTTTTATTTCTTCCCACCCCCCCCAGCCACCCGCTTGTACGTGAGCATCACCACTTGACATTCAAATCTGCATGCAGGCGATGATCGAGTTACCTTTGGGTTACAAGGGGTTGCGGAGCGGTTTCGCTGGGAAGGCTTTTGAAAAAAAATAAACAAATAGAACCTCCATCTATGGCCTCGGAGGGGGGAAGGTTCATTCCGCGGCCGGGCGTACTGCCCGGCCGGTGGGACTCCAGGCCCGGTGGACACGCACGGGAGGCCCTGCCTAATGACTCCTGAGCGTCGTTTGCACGGCGGTTCAAAGCGCGACGCTCAAAAGTTGACGTTCAAATCGGCAAATGAGTGGCGGCACAATTAGGAGAAGGGTCCTCCGTCGGGGAGTCGAGCGATTTTGCCACAGGTCACCTTGTGGGCCCTCGCGATCCCACGGGGAGGAGGGGGGGGGAAAGCGATTCCGCTCTATCACGCCAGACATCGCCGTCCTCCGCGTGTGCTTCCGTTCATCGTGGCTTTAAAATTCTTAAAACCGCAGCAAAGCATCTGCAGAATTCCAGCGTCGGCCGACAGTGCGTCCCGAACGATGTTGTCAACCTGGCTTGCGAGGAAGACCGGATCCAACGTTTTCAAATGGTGAGAAACCAGTCATGGAGAAAAGGCACACAACATGTGCATAATAGACGGGAAGAAGCACCACTGAAAAGAGAGAATTGGTCTTCCTATCATGGATTGCATGTCGCGTGACATCACCATATTGTGCGCATAATGGTACAAATAACATGATAGCGTTGCAATAGACCGTAACTCAAACGGGTCAAAATTGTGGCTATTTTCACTTTAGACAGCAGCTGAGGAAACACACATTGAGAGAACTGGAACACAAATAGCCACGACTTTGGCTCTCGTGAGCTGGTGGTCCAAAACAAGGCCGTGCACATTACACGCCACGTGGTGATGCCATGTGACAATCAAGGCACGTTGGGAGGGCCGATCCTCGGGGTAAAGTCGCACCTTTCTCCTTCTTGCCGGCTTGCGAGTCACACCTCATACACACACAAGCACTCAGCATCAGGGTCCTTTATTTCACTCGGTGTATAGTCAAGCCACAGCAGTGCGAGTGTGGCCATGCAAACCAAACTATGGACAATGCTGTAAACCCGCTTGTAATCCGCGCTCCTTCAACGGGGGAGAAAGAGCAAAACCACACGAACTCTATCCTGAAGCCCTCTTGTCGTGGCTAGTAGACCTTGACATTGGTATCTAGCTCCTGAAGATTGCTGTCAGCATGCGCAAGATTAGACTGTCACAAGGTGACAGCCCAATGACAATTGTCTTTGTCGTATCGGATACCTGAGCTACTTGAGCTCTTTATGCAAAGCTTTACTTTTGTTGCAATTTGGTTACAAGCAATTGTAAATATGGAATGTGTGGCACAATGGCTATTCCTCTCTATGAGCCAATTACACTTTCTGCACGTATTTTAGTTTGTAATTTATTTAATAACAAGATATAGTACATCTAGGCTAAGATGTAATCTGTAAATTAAAATGTATACTTTTTTTCTTATTGTAAATGTCCCAAAATTCTAAACATATTGTACATTCTCTTTGTTTTTTTCTGTAAAGTCACGTAGGTATAAAATAAAATATACCTACGTGACTTTACCGAAATAACCAAAGAGTATGGATTCCTGCAGTCACGAAAGCTTCAAATCAATATTATATATTGCATGTATCGCAAGTCATCGAGATACTTTAGTCGCAATGAGTATTGAACATTTAACAAACACAATTCTTACTTCATAATACTCCATAGAGTACCCTCCGCATATCTCTCTCGAGCCAGGCACGCGAACTGCTTGCGAGCTCAGGCAGAGCCACTCCGATTACAGAGACTCCTCTACTTACGAACACTCGAATTACGAACTTTCAGATACAGTATACGAACAACCTGCCCGTATGTCATGTAGATGCCACATGAAGAACCAGTGGCATCTACATCTACAGAACATGAAGAACCGGTGTCATTTAGATATACAAGAGATGATACACCTTAAAAAGCCATTCCCCGTATTTAGTGTACATGCCGTACAACATGTTTGGAATAAGACAGGAGTAAAGTTTGTGACGAACAAACCGACTTACGAACATATCTCTGGAATCTAACATGTTTGTAAGTAGAGGCGTGCCTGCACATTGTACATGTCACGTCGCATGTCACTTAGCACCACCCACTGAAAGGATGCCACCCAATCACAGGCCGGAATGATATTAGCTCCGCCCCCCCGGAGAACCGTAGAACCCAGCCCCGAACAAGAGACTGCTGGGGGGTCAGCACATTGCAACTGAAATTCAGAGCTTTACAGCTCATTGGATTCTTCCTGTATGCAGTCTGAAACAGTCGTGCAAGTGTCTTAAACCCCCACCCACCACCTCTGTCATCCCAGTACTAAGGGGCACCGTGGTGGCGAGATGTTAACTACCTCACCAGGTATACATGAGGTTGTGGGTTCGATCACGACCCCGACGTCTGTATATTTGGAGTCTGCATGTTCTCCCTGCGGTTGCGTGGGTTTTTCTACGTGTCCGCCCATTTTTCTCTCCACATTTATTTGGCTGCTATAAATTTCCACATGATGCGCCACTTCATTGAGCTGTCATTTATATCGGTCAGTGGGCCTTACCTGGTAAAATAACAAATAATTTAGTTTCGTCTTAATATGTGTATATATACAGTATGGGTACAGAGCGGTAAAGACAGGTTGCGTGTGGTGGGGAAAAGTGTGGGTAACTCTCTCCCCTTCGAAGACGTCTAGCCAACATGGAATCATAGGCCAACATACCTCTGAAATGCTCCCTCTAGTGGAGGCCCTGCCACCAGCAGCGACGTGGGCCGGCAATTGTAGGACTGCACCTTTACCGTTTACAAGCGACTACACGGTGCCTTTAGGAGCTCTGTTGAAAACCCTCGCGCAAAACTGCATGTAAAATGTTGAACCCTGTGTAAAAATCCTCATGGGACCCTAAGGAAAAATAAATACGTGACTGGAGTCTGAAGGTGGTGGCAGTGGTAGGTTCATATCGAATTATCAAATGGATCAACAAAAAACAGGGTACTTCGACATATTACGACAAATGCATTTCACTTAAACTGGAGTGTTTAAAAAATATATATAAGGTTGAACAAGTAGCCGTGTGTAATTATGACAACTTAATTGCTGACCCTGTTACGAGTCCGTGCCACGGCGAGGGAGAAAATACAAAAAAAATAAAGAGGCCGGTCTCACGTTCACTCTTGGCCTATCGCAGGTTCAGCAGACGAGCACCGTGAAGATGAGTTACGCGGGCGATGCCACTGTTCCACAATTACTCCCAACAGCTGTCAATCCGATCGCCTCCATCCGCCGGAGGCCAGCGGCCAACAGGCTCGCGCGGTGGACTGACAAACGCACTCGACTTCTCCACGGAACTTTCGCAGCAAACTCACTCCCCCGCCTCTCGCATCCCTCGTACCCTTTGATCATCCCCACAAGCGTGCGTGCTTGCTTGCTTCCCGCAAGAGCTTCGCTGTGCTTTGGGGGGGGGGGTGGTGGAGGGGGTGGGGGGGGCAAACGGAAGTAATATAATAATGCTGAGCTTGACGTGAATCTATCGTGGCTGAGACAACAACATCATTATTATTATCATCATTGTGCAGGCTTGCAAAAGCTACAACTGATACTCAACATTCGCTCCTGTTCAGAAGGTGGGCCCCCTCGTTAACAGACGTCGTTATTTTCGCGCCTGCCACCCCCCCCCCGCCCCCGACGCGCTCTTTGACTTGGATGTTTTTTTCTTCTTTCTTTTATCTGATTTCACGAGCGGGCCACGCTGCGGCCAAGTGTTAAGGCTGCCGGCCGGGTCCGCGCATCACCCAACGCCGCTCCGCGATCACGCCAGCAACGGCGGCGGCGGCGACCTGCGGCTTAGCGCCGCGCCGCTCCAACCGCGGCCCTCGGTGCGATTTCTACCGCAGCTCCCGGCATCGAAGGCTTGCCGACAAGGAAGGCTTTGGTTTCGACTGTCGGGGAAATAAACACAATGGAAAATGCAACAATGTGGCGGGCTGCACCGGCAGCAGACGGTGAGGGAGAGAGAGAGCGAGAAAGAGGGAGCCGTTGGACCTCGTCTGGACGTTTCGTTTGGAGAGTGAGAGAGCGAGCGAGTTTTAAGCGTGGAACCCCCTGGCCTCTGCGATATCGAGGTAGACGTTTCTCAGGTGCTCCACCATGGCTCTCTCCTCCTCATCCAGTGTCGCGTCTTCCTGCATTTCCCACCTGCAGAAGGAGAATGGTCGCATTGTTTACACACATACTGTATATATATGTATATTGTCAAATTCGATAAATAATTAGCAAATGTACCTGTCATCAGGTGGTCCCCAAGGCTAAATGCAAGTGACAGTTGGGCATTGGAGTGATTGAGATGCTGGAGCAATTAAGTGCCCAATGAATGCAAATCGTTATCCTTATTCTCACAACAGAATAGACACGTGTATCAGTTTTATTTCTAACTCTATCAAAAACATGTTTTTGGAATGATTGGATACTGCACCCTGCTGCCAACAACCGCTGCTATTCAATGCATTTTTACAAATCTGGATCACGATGGCTGCTTTGTAACCCATGTCCCCTTTGAAAAAACAAAAAAGACTCAGCTAGTTGAAATTAACATAAATTAACGAACACCTATACAGTCATACCTCGGTATACGACTGCTTTGGAATATGTCGAATTTGGTATACGTCGTGTTTTGACGAGAAGAAAATGTCTTGGGATACAATCCGTCTTGCTTTGGATACGACGCGCTGGCTAGAACTTGTATGGGTCGGGACGGGTCACCGTGTACCCGCGAAGACCCCGTTCACAACTGAAACAAAGCGCCCACTCCTCAGTCTGCCTGTAGATCTCGTTCAGTGCACAACCCTTGCTATAACTCTCTGTGAATTTTCACATGCATTTATTTTAATGTACAGTGAGGGAAAAAAGTATTTGATCCCCTGCTAATTTTGTACGTTTGCCCACTGACAGAGAAATGATCAGTCTATAATTTTAATGGTAGGTTTACTTGAACAGTGAGAGACAGAATAACAACAACAAAAATCCAGAAAAACGCATGTCAAAAATGTTATAAATTGATTTGCATTTTAATGAGGGAAATAAGTATTTGACCTCCTCTCAATCAGAAAGATTTCTGGCTCCCAGGTGTCTTTTATACAGGCAACTAGCTGAGATTAGGAGCACACTCTTAAAGGGAGTGTTCGTAATCTCAGCTTGTTACCTGTATAAAAGGCACCTGTACACAGAAGCAATCAATCAATCAGATTCCAAACTCTCCACCATGGCCAAGACCAAAGAGCTCTCCAAGAATGTCAGGGACAAGATTGTAGACCTATACAAGGCTGGAATGGGCTACAAGACCATTGCCAAGCAGCTTGGTGAGAAGGTGACAACAGTTGGTGCGATTATTCGCAAATGGAAGAAACACAAAAGAACTGTCAATCTCCCTCGACCTGGGGCTCCATGCAAGATCTCACCTCGTGGAGTTGCAATGATCATGAGAACGGTGAGGAATCAGCCCAGAACTACACGGGAGGATCTTGTCAATGATCTCAAGGCAGCTGGGACCATAGTCACCAAGAAAACAATTGGTAACACACTACGCCGTGAAGGACTGAAATCCTGCAGCGCCCGCAAGGTCCCCCTGCTCAAGAAAGCACGTATACATGCCCGTCTGAAGATTGCCAATCAAATTCTGAATGATTCAGAGGACAACTGGGTGAAAGTGTTGTGGTCATATGAGACCAAAATGGAGCTCTTTGGCATCAACTCAACTCGCCGTGTTTGGAGGAGGAGGAATGCTGCCTATGACCCCAAGAACACCATCCCCACCGTCAAACATGGAGGTAGAAACATTATGCTTTGGGGGTGTTTTTCTGCTAAGGGGACAGGACAACTTCACCGCATCAAAGGGACGATGGACGTGGCCATGTACCGTCAAATCTTGGATGAGAACCTCCTTCTCTCAGCCAGGGCATTGAAAATGGGTCGTAGATGGGTATTCCAGCATGACAATGACCCAAAACACACGGCCAAGGCAACAAAGGAGTGGCTCAAGAAGAAGCACATTAAGGTCCTGGAGTGGCCTAGTTAGTCTCCAGACCTTAATCCCATAGAAAATCTTTGGAGGGAGCGAGTTGCCAAACGTCAGCCTCGAAACCTTAATGACTTGGAGAAGATCTGCAAAGAGGAGTGGGACAAAATCCCTCCTGAGATGTGTGCAAACCTGGTGGCCAACTACAAGAAACGTCTGACCTCTGTGATTGCCAACAAGGGTTTTGCCACCAAGTACTAAGTCATGTTTTGCAGAGGGGTCAAATACTTATTTCCCTCATTAAAATGCAAATCAATTTACTAGATTTTTTACATGCGTTTATATGGATTTTTTTTGTTGTTATTCTGTCTCTCACTATTCAAATAAACCTACCATTAAAATTATAGACTGATCATTTCTTTGTCAGTGGGCAATCGTACAAAATCAGCAGGGGATCAAATACTTTTCTCCCTCACTGTATGTATGCATTTTAGTAATAAGTAGTGTCTAAATTATGTTATACAACCCCATTAATGTATAATATTCCATATAAAATATAATTTCTTCTACTCTTGAATGGATGATTTCCTTTACCTTTATTTCTTATGGGAAAAATTCGTCTGATAGACGTCATTTTCGGTATAAGTCCTCCTAACTTCTGGAACGAATTAACGACGTATACTCAGGTACCACTGTATGTAAAAACATCCACCTGAGCTCGCAATGTACTTGCATGCACGTCCATTATCATGATCATCAGCCATAAACTACCCACTGCTGGATGAAGGCCTCCCCCATGCCAAAACCATCTCTCGTGGTTTCGCCGAGTAAACGATCCATTTAGCTCCTTCTAAAGAGCCAATTTCATTGCTACATCTCAACGACTGACGTCCTCTTGGGAGTGCTACTCATCATTACAATGGCGTGAACACAATGCCCGTAGATGTCAAGAAGGAAAGGAAATCTTTCCTTCTTGAGATCTTGGCACTGGGAGCCACTAGTGCCTAACAACAAGAAGCGTATGGGTTTGATTCCCGACTAGGGTGCCTTTCTGTGTGGCGTTCGTACGATCTTTCTGTGCTACGTGGATTTCCTTGGGGTTCTCAGGTTTGCTGCCATAGTAAAAAAATATATATCTAAATATATGGAGTGTAAGTGGTGTTTGGCCAAACATCCCAATGTAGGACCCTCCTGAAAAAATATTGTTTGGACTCAGTGTAGCTTTTCTGGGTAAATCTGTAATCACAATTGTTATTCTAAACGACTTCAACCGGAGGGGCAATAACGTTAAGCTTTTGAGAGCGCAAATCCCGGGCAAAGTTACAAAACCATCTCGTAAGTGCAAAATATCGAACGGTGAAACAAACTGCCAAGAAAGGGGATGCTGAAACATTAAAGGGGCATTGTTTAAGGTGCGCACAATCAAAACCCTTGCGCATCGTCCTCCGCGCGGCCTCTGTGTTGCCAATGGACCCTTTTTGTCTTTTTTTTTTTTGGGGGGGGGGGGCGTAAATCGAGTCCCGAGCGCACGAGAAATTTCCAGACCTCGGCGTCAACACCCCCACGCGAAAACCGGGACGCGCGTCCGAGTGTCACGCAAGCCAAGGGAACACGCACAATGGACTGCACCGGCTCGTGACGTAGCCAAGGACAGCAGGTAATGGAAAACGCCGCAAAGCAATCCCCCCCTTAACCCAGACATTTGCGATTGCGACGCTCTCCGGAATTATCAACGAGACCGGCGCCGTTGACTCTCGGGCAAAGCTTCTCCGGGTCTGCCAGCTGGCCGGATCGCCCAGGTGCTTCGAGCCTTCCACGGGACGCCACTTTAAAAAAAAAAACGTCTCATTACAAGCCACACAACAATTGTGGTCTTTGCTCGCTGCTTCGCACCTTCCGCATTGCAGTTTTAAGAGATGCCGCTTCTCTGCGAAGGCCTCTGTCGACGCTGCCGCACGTGCAGTGAGCGCGTGCAGCCTTTGCGTTGTGAGTTTGAGACCGCTGGCAAGCGGACGATTGTTGCGATTCTATTTATTTATTTACTTATTCGTTCCCGGCTTAGAAGCATTCACGGGAGATGTGAGTTCGAAGGTCTCACCCCAGGTCGCTGATGACTGTCTAGAAAAATATCCCAAAACTGGTGTCAGCACTCAAGCCTAGCCACACTCACCTTTGAGGACGTAACCACTGAACCAAAGGTGATTGCTCAGTGCAAAGGTAAGCGATAATGAACAGGTATTAAGAGACGCCCTACCGGGCGTAACTCCAAGGCTACGGCTGATTGAAGGTCACGTCTAATCCCAAGCAGCCTAACAAGATAAAACTATAGAAGCCGAAGGTGATTAGTAAGCCCCGCGGCGGACGGATGTGCATGACAATACCAGCGGCTAGCTTGTGTTGTGTTGTGTGGCCTAAGCCTTTAGCTCGGGAAGCGACGGGGACACAAATTAACGGCACGTATAGTAAGTGGCATGGAGCGGTAGCGCAGCGCTCGGCGCGCTGCGCTATGAACCCGACTAATGAAGTTTGATTCCCGGCCAGAGCGAACATCAGGGACGAGTGGTATCTGAAACAGCCTTGGCTGCCCTCGTTCATGAACCCACGCTGTTCCAAGTCGGTGAAGTATGGTCAAACAGCCCCCCAAGACCGACACAGCATGGGGAGGCCTTCATCCAGCAGTGGGGTGCTCAATTACGAAGCTAACTCCTCCGCTTAAAATGTGGGCTTCTTGCAATAATCCAGGCCGAGCAACAAAGCGTCACGTTTCCAAATGAAACACCCTTCGTATAAAATAAATGACTGCACCGTAACGTTGCAGTAACTGTGAACAAGCACGCACGCGCGCGTGACAATTGGACGCAAACAATCGACAGGTTTTCCAGGGTATTAATGATTCAACTTCCTCAACACCTGTGCCTCGACGACAAACGCGGGAGAGCCGATCCCGGCAAACTTCCTAACTTTCCGTAGCGCAGGAATTGACGCTTGCGATAGCTTAATTAAGAAAACCCCGCAGTGTGCGGGGCAGGACACAGCGGAGGTGAGAATGACAGCGAGCCACGGAGCGGACGCGCGGGAAGGCACGGGTGACAACTCGCAAACAGCGTTACACGTGCACAGCTGGGCTGTGAGCGACGCCCCGCTGCCTCCTGCATAACAAGCGCGCTACAAACTAAGCCTCGCGCGCGAGCGCGTGCGCTAATGCCGCGTCGTCTGCAACGAAGCCAATTACACGTATCAACGAGAGGACTCGTACACCCGTACGCAGTGCTCCGCGTCAACGTGCGCGTCGGATCATAGGGGCGCCGCCGTGACGAGATGTTAACTCCCTCGCCTGGTATGCAGGAGGTCGTGGGTTCAATCCCGACCACGATGCCTGCTGTTTGAATGTTTCTCTCCTCAGTGTCACGTGGATTTTTCTCAGGGTACCTCCGGTTTCTCCTTCCTCATTTGGAAACATGCATTGAGTATTTGGTTGTTATACATTTCCACGTGATAAGCCACTTCGTTGAGCTATAATTTGTGGACAGGTTCCTTATCAATAAAAGCTATATAGCTCAGTGGGCCTTGCCTGGTAAAATAACAATAGGGGGAGGCCTTCTTCCAACAGTGGATTAATCATGGATGATGAACAGTTGCTGAACAGCGTTTTGCATTTTAAAGACTATAAAACGAAATTCAATTGTTGATATCATTATATCGTGGAATGACACAGCTTTTCCGCTGTTATGATGAGTTTTCTCGTCATGTACAGATTTGATTGGTAAAAACGAAACTCTACAAATGAGACAGAATAAATGAGAAATAATACAAACTGGACGAAAGAAAACGAGGCAAAAAAGAAGCGCAATCTTCAGAATCACAACAATTATAAAAACCTACCACACATTATTATTCGAGGTGGGTCGAACATGGTGACAAGGATTAGAGAATACTGATTCATCTTTTGAGTCATAATATGCCATTGGATAAGAAAGCAATCCCAGTAGATTATTATAATATGAAGTTGTTTTGGTCTTAACACACAGGCTGCAGACAAGGAATTTACATAACAGTATATTCCCAGCAAAGATATGTATTGTCATCGTCAGCTATGATCTATCTGCTACTGGATGAAGGTCTCCCCTGTCGTCAGCAAAGGCGCTCTATGAATATAAAATTATATTAGATTAAGCCTCCCACGGTCTTGTGACACAACAAATCCATCCAACACGAGCCGATTGCATCGCTCCATCTCCTCTGAGGACGTCCTCTGTATTCAGCGATAACCTACGATCAGTGTCCAAAGCTGCCGCTACCACCGCTGCTGTCCTTCCAAACAATCAATCCTTGGCAGGAGGCGGCTTGTTTACAAACTTTACTTGGCAGAAGACAGCATTCCCAGATCGTTGAGACGCATGACACCAGCTGCGGCCCGCGTCGCCGGAAAGCTAAACGTGGCTTCAGAACAGATTGCTCTGTCAACGGCTTTTAGAGGCAGAATCTGCCGTGCACGGACGATCGCCTTGAGCGGAACGCTCCGAACCACCACCCGAGCGAGACACCGCCGTCGGACAAGGTGTTTTAGTTTCCACGCCAATCGGCTGAAGGATTTGGCGGGCAGCGGAGTAGCAGGTTTGGCTGGCACGCGCCGTCCGCCAGTTTTGTCGGCGGGGTCATACTGACGCAAATTCGCCTCTCCTGTTTAAAAACGGTTGTCATTTTTTTTTTGCGTAACTTTATTTTTTTATTTCAAACGTGAATTTCCGACGAGCGCTGCAAGTTGGTAGACTGCGGGGGGAGGAGAGGGGGTAATTTTTCAGACGCCACTAAACGTGACAGCCAGCGATAATGGTTATTTGACAACGTTCACAGATCGCTGTAATAGGGTAACGTTTTGATTTAATAATGCAATAATGTGGTTATGCTAATGTTTCCCTCAGATTTTTTTTCCCTCCTGCTCGTGGCACATTCTATAATGGAATGCGTTTCAGAGATCACACTCGTGGGGACAAAAAAGGACAACTTGAGGATATCCAATGTTTGCATTCGCCTCTCTCTCTCACGACTTAGCATTACGTGACCACCGCCCAATTTCAATTTTGTAATGGTTTCTAAGTGTCATGAAGTCTTGATTCGGGGACGAGAGTAAACGTGAGCTTTTGATGAATGCAAGTTTGAATTCGCTTCATCTCAACGGCACATTGCGGTCGTGAAATCACCGTTGCCACCATCTCAAGGTGTTTTGTGCCTTTACAATAAAACACAATTTGGCTGTAAGTCACATCGCGCCGCGTATGTATCTTTAAACGCCACGCAGAGTCGTGACAACAGGGTAATAGATAACGATAGCGAAGTATGGCACAAGCCGAAATATACGCAGCAAAACGTAGCAATGTACACTTTGTGTGCACGCGTGCGAGTGTTCTGGCGCGCGCGTGTGTGTGTGTGTATATGAAGGAGACAGGCAAAATGAAAGGAGGTTTAACAAAAATCAATCACAGGCAACACAGAAGAGATTGATCCTTAATCTACTCTTTACAGTTTGCTCTCACGAAAGCATTCTCTTTTCAAGGTCATCCCTCATCGGCGCTCAATGCTATTCCGTTTTTCTCAAATACATCTCAATGAGGCCTTCACACCACCAAATAATCGCCCCCCACCCATATCCCCACATCCCCGTTGGCCCTCGTCCATCTGCTCAGCCAAAACGTGGCGGTGCCAGCAGCCCCACCGGAGGCCCTAAGCAGCATTAATTTTGACATGCGCCACGTCGCCCCAAATATTACCCCAGCCTGCGGATTGAAAGACACTCCGGAAAGGGAGGGACGCATCACACAGTTTTGCCCGGTGTTAATAAAGTTGTACAAATCCCATCACACACACACACAGCTACCCGATCACAATGACGCACCCCCAACCCTTCACTACAAAACAAAGCGGAAAAAAACTGCGATAACACGGTAGTTGGCTGGACAATCACAGCTGCGTTAAATAACGAAGGAAATACTTCAATTCGAGTTAAGGTTAATTTTAAGGGTGCTTTTAGAATGACGACCTATTGTTACACTTAATGGGATCCAAGTTCGAGGTGACAGTTGGGTGCACCCCCTATTTACTGAGTGAATCCGGGTCCCCTCATAAGCCGCTTGGGCCTCCGAACCTTTGCTTAGTTTTACTTGCGCCGAGCGCCGACACTGCTGCCGAATGCCACCCACTGTGACGCCTGCGGTGTGAGCCACCCGGCGAGCGGTGCGACACGGACCAGACAGCAGCCCACCTCGGGGTCACGGCACCAGGCGGAGGCGTTTCTTTACCCGGGCCGCCACACGAAATAATTGTCCACGAGACGATGACACGCATGTTCAAGGTACGACGAGCATCATTTGCCCAAACGGCGGCGTGGTATTTTCTTTCTCTCCCCATTTACACGGCAGACAGGAGCAACTTTAAAAAGACCGCATCTATCGCACACGCGCAAGACAGGCACCGTGAGAATTTGTTATGAACGTAACGCATGGCCCGCTTTGGGAAAAGGCCACGGCACTCGTACGGAAAGACAAAGACAGGGCAGCCCGTCACAGGCAATTAGGGTAACGTAAACGCCTGTCACTCACGGGACACCGGCACAAACGTCGGGGCGCCTGTCGGCAACTCCAGGTGAGGACGGCGGAGGCAGCAGTCACTCCAGGTTGCCGCGATATCATTCGTCACGATACGATGCCAATTTATAAGACAAACCTGCCGATTATCACGACATCAATTTGCCATAACGCTGTCATTGCGCTTTGTGTTTTCATTGTAGCGTTTGGGTAATTTTCTGCACTGTCAGGGCAAAATAAAGGCTGCTTAAACAAACGTTCTTCAGCTACAATTCACTCAATTTATGTCTGCCGTATGTCAACTAATCATTGTAGCCCTGTAATCTATAACACTTTACAACGCAAACGCTGTAAGTTAAACGAGAGATGATTAAATATAACACGGAACATTTTGTCAAGCGCTGATTTAATGGGTAGCAGCTATTTATTTAGAACTTTAAACTGCTGCATTATTTTATTAATATTTTGTTCCGAAATAAAATATACTATATTTAGGGAGGGAGGGATAGTATAACACAAAATAAAATTAGCCAAGAGAATCAGGAGCTACATACAACCAGAAGAAGGGATCTCCAGACAGTCAGCAGCAGACAAGGAGGAGCTGTCTCCCAAAAGGACAGGTAGCCAATGGAAGCATTGGCTACGTGGGGAAATAGTGGGGAAATAGAAACACATTTAAAATGAGTCCTGATTAATTCAACTAAATATCCGCAGGCGCACTAACAAAAGATAAGGTTACGCGTGTATAGGGCACTTGCTTAACTCACAGCGCTGTACATCATCACATCTCAACCGCTCCAATGCCCTCCTGCAGTCTAAACTAGGGAGACCCCCAGTGGCAGCTGTACCTGTGTGGCACAAAGTGGACGTGGCATCGGCTCGCAGCAGGTGCGTTTAGCCTGCCAGTAGGTGGCGATGTTACAATGAGGTTTTACCCGAATTAAGTAATTTGCGAGTAATTGATCAAATTTGGACAAATTGACCATGATGCCGGCGCGCACACGAGGCCAGTTCAACGTTAGGGCGCCGTGGGAATTTTGACGTCGCATAGCATTTAAAGGTAATACATCCGCGCAGTATTAACCAGCGCGGCCGCTGGGCAGCCCAAAATAGGCCCTGCTAGGACGATGAGCCCGAGTGGGCGGTCACGGCTAGGGCCTCTTTCTCTCTTTCTGCGGTGTGCGGTATGGCGGAACGGCAGAGGGCAGCCAGCGTGGCATGGCACCGCAAAAACCGCAGCCCCTCGTGGGGGACACGGTGGTGAGCTGGGGCACGGGAAAAAAAAAACTCTCCGGATGTCGGTACATAAACTGCCTACTAATGTTTACAGAAGGACTGGCTTACAAGTGCCTGATTGATCCCTGCAGAGAGCAACGCATCAAGCTGCGTGGCCTACTTAATCTCCCAGCGCCGCGAGGAGCCCTGTTTGGTTTGGTTTTCAGAATCGATACGACGACAGCTTACCGTCTCCTCTCGGCAGGGAGAGCAGGATTTTTTTACTTTTGCTTCTCTTATTGTGCAAATAGCTGAAACAACGAGGGCAATATTAACCCGTTGCCAGTGTCTATCTGCATATAATTCTGCAAAGAGAAATTGCATTGCAATCACGTGCAAGTATTTTTTTTTTTACCTACTACCGGGAACAATTTTCGCGGTTCCGCTGCTTCGAATCTCTCCGACGTTTCGCTCCACGTGCTTGGAGGTCGTTAAGAATTGAGTTCAGGAGCGTGGAACACACATCGGAGAGCTACACATATATTTCTTACATTTCTCATGCTCGCCGTATATGAATATAACGGTGCTGCAAGACAACGAAACTGCGCTCGATCGTGGCAAAAACAGAATACCAGGACACAGTCAGGAACTCACCTCCCCCACAGCGACACATTGTCACGATACAAAGTTGTAATTTCATTGAACTTTTTTTTTAATCTCCATTAAGCATAAATGTAACAGAATATAATTGTCACAACATTCATCGACCAGGCTACAAAAAGGTGAAGGAAATTGTGACAAAAAGCTCCATTTTAATTACTTACACCAGGGCCCATGTATGTTGAATTTCTATCGCACCATACATAGCCAACCATGCCAATCGGAGGCACCTCCATGCCAACCAAGCTAGGTCACTGGACACGGTCAGTCCAAGGCCCCCGCTGTGAGTCCACTTCAGCGATCCTGCTCAAGCTATTACGAAGCAGAGAGCATAGGTCTTGAATGTGCAGCAAATACGCGACAGCAGGCGTAGGGCCGGATTGCCAACCGTAAAACCTCCACGAGTTGTTCGTAGGGGAGTGGGCAAACAATTAAGCCGTTTACACAAGGTTCAACACGAGTGGCACGCAGGCGATAGCAGTGATTAAACACACAAACCCCAAGCGGTGGGGGGGGGGGAGAAATAATGAAACGAGCGTGCGACTTAAAGAGAGAGGTGAAAAAACACAACACTGCTTTGCTTTGTCGGCAACATCACTGTTTTAGGCTCTAATTTTATTGGCATCATCTATTAGGCGAGCATCATTACCAATTCGCGGCTCCTTGTGACATCAAAGCCGGCAGCTGAGGCAGGAATCGAAGGCCCCCCTCCCGGCTCTTATCGACAGTGATCTTGTGTTTTAAGTGGCCACCATTAAAGAGAGAAAGGGCTGAACTTCACAGAGATCCAAACGTGGCATCAATAATGCTCATCCAGCCGGATGAAGTTTTTTAAACTAGGTGGCTAATGAGCTGAAGCTTCTCATGAACACTTTACTCAAATGGCCTTCACTTTATAATTTGCATTGCGGTTCAATGGCACACGCGCGCAGTGCGCCTGTGCGTAATGAGCGAAGGCACAATGGTTTGACGTCTCTAATGCGAGATGTCTTCCCGGGCTGCACATCTCACGGTACAGTCCCGGGGATGGTCCCGGGTCACGATTCGCTACGCACGCCGTTCCCTCCGCTCCTTTGAAATTAACAAGCCGCTCAAACCTAACACACTAACGAGCATAAAGATGGGGCGGTACCACGCAAAAAAAAAGTAACAACCCTTCATAGCAGTGATTGAATCAATGAGTGAATTGCGACACAGACTCTTGGAGCTGAGTGACAAGAGTGGGCAGGCATTTTACCACGGCAGTAGAAGACCCGCAAAGAGAAATTACCTGTTAGAGTTACAGCCGGGACACTTTATCAAGTCTCTTACAACGCCCTAGGGACCTCCTGATCTAAAAGTCTGCCCAACTCATCTCCCGTCGCCCATCTCGGCTTTCATGCATTTTTGACAAAGCGCGTGGCCACCGAGACGGTAAACGCCGGCACTTCACCGGGGGGGAGATGAAAATCCGTCCGAGTGAATCCTCGGCGGAAGTACCCTCAAGGGTAACTCGTGACGACCGCGCGTCATTTCGAGCACATCGGTAACATTTCAATATTCGCGGACTTACACCGTCGAATTTTTGGGCGGTCTGCAAAAAGGTCAGAGAAAATGAAGACTTTTTTTGGGAGGGAGGGAGGGAGAGAGGGGGATGAATTTGTCACATCAAAGACACTGTGCTCAATAAGCCGGAGGTCTAGGCGAGATGCTTTCAGTGCCTGCGACAAAATCAGCGCCTTTCATCTGCCGGGGTTTTTGTAGCTTAATAAAGGAAGCAAGCACTCCCGACTGAACCATGACACAGATGCTGCATCAGTGAGGCTCGCGGTGGTCACAACAAAAATCCATTATCAATATTTCTTTACAAAAATCCGTTCTTGAAAATTGTCCTTGGTATTCATAGTATGCATTATTTACTTTTCTGTACATTTCACTTTTTTGTTGTTTTATCTCATCCATCTCATCCAGCAGGCAATCCAGGAAACCGATGTGTGCGCCACGTACGGTTCCACCTACCTCGATCATTAATTGGGGGCTGAAGCATTTCACAGTCAAAAGTGATTCCTCTGCTCATATGAGCAATAAAGCGGTGCTCATTCCCTCTTTACAGCCCTGAGACAGTTGTGGAAATTCCACATTCCTATGGTGGCAGTGAGTCTATGCATAAGACAACTACTATTGACTTGCCCACGAAGTAGTACTTTTTTATTGACCCCCCCCACCCCACCGAAGGGATGATGGGCTCACCAAATTACATTGTTGCAGATCCCTGAGCCGGCACCACTGAGATCCTAGGTTCGAATCCAGGCAACGGCCTTGGATTAAAGTTGGTTCTCAAATGTAGGGAGTTGATGGTCTCAGCCTGGTCACCAATGACTGCTGAAATATATATATCGCGTAAAGATGTTATTCTGCAACTTAATTTGGATAAATTCCAACTCTATCATATGTCGGTTATGCAAATAAGACATCTCCTCGCCCCCCACCATTATAACGACCTCCCAAGTGTACTCGACATCAAAGTACACGTGCGACTTAAAAACCGCACGCATGCGATGGCGTTCTTCTCGGCACAATTAAACTTTAAAATGCCACAGAGGCATCGGCCGCAACCCCCCACTCCCCCACCCCTTGCGTAATATTACGGAGGGCGCCCTTCGCCAACGCAGAAGTCAAGGCGCGACTCGGCACAGTTACCTCGGCGGCGACAGCAAAATTTGACACAGCGCTATCGGATGCGACCCTCTCGTTTTAGAATTCAGCGAGTATTTTCAGAACACATTTGATACGTTCCGTGGCGATCGCCCAGCGTCTGCTGTGGACGGCCTTGTCCAGCTCGGCACACATACCACACAAACACACACACGTAATATGATTCGGTTGCTCGTCAGCGAACGGTTATTTTAAAAACGCGGACACGCAACTTTCGAGCGTCGGCGGGCATTATCACCTGCCACGAATAACACACTTTTTCAAGTTTATCGGGTAAACAACTACAGAGCGGCCAATGATTCTGCGCCAAGATTCGCAATACGACGTAAAAGCATTTATAAAATAAAATTTAAAAAACGACACATGCTCGCCTCTCCAATTGAAACGCACGTAGGCACGAGAGCAATCGCCACCTGTGATGGACCCCGGTCTTGCCGGGAATCAGAATATTTTTTTTTATACCGGAGGAATCCGATGATCTACAAAGCACTTATTTCACAGATGGGGGGGGGGGGGGGCTCACTACTGCTGCCCTGACTGCCCCTTCCATTAACTGGCAATGGGCCCTGCTACCCTCCTGAAATTGCCCTGGGACTCGGTTGCATGACCCCCCCGCCCGACCCATGTTTGCCCACATCGGCCCTGAGCCATGCCGCAAAGTCGCTGTCTACCCTCTCCCGTGTGTCCTTCGATTCACTACCTCAGAATTCTGACAGTCCATTGGGCCGCAATGGGGATGACTCATTACCAGACTCATGGCCGCAACGCAAGGTGCCTTGTTGCGGGTTTTTCAATGAAAGGCATGTATTAACAACGACCAGGGTAAAAATTGAATACCGCATGTAATGTACGTGCAATTGAAAAAAACTAAATCTAAATTGATTTATGCTGAAAATATGGCTTGAATGTTCAAATAATATACTTACAATTTTTTTTTTACTTTTTAATTGTAAGCACACAATACAACAACACTTTTTTTCTGCTAAAACGCAGTGCTCTGCGAAGAAAAAAATATTTTTTAAAAGCCATGTGGGTTGTGCTCTGTCTAACGCTCATATAGGCCCTATTAATCATGGAAATAATCTGCATTCGACAAAAGCTTCATAAGAAATCTGGCGAAAAAGTCAGCTGAGCAAAAATAATTTGACAATGAATAACATTTCGCCAACTTTCAAAGTGACAATTTGTGCATTAATTCAGTCACAGTCTATTTCATTTTGATTAGCTCGTTATAAGCCTACAGTTCAAAGTGCGTCAAATGTATTTCCCATAATTAATCTTCTCTATGAGGCTCGTAAAGCTTTTAGAATTGTTTTATTTTTGCATTATAATAATGTATGCTAAATGTTAATAAGCATCTTTGTTTTAAAGGTCCTATTTTATTTATTGACTTTGAAAACCTAATTAGTTGACTTGAAGCACTATTCTGTTTATTTTTCCATAGGCAGCTGACCCTTACATTTAGCAATGTTTTAAATGAATCGAACCTTTGAGCTGAACGGCACATGACATAAACAAGACAATTACACAGTGGCGGCATGAAATCTGGCCATTAGTAAACAAATGAACTTGTTCCGATAGAGAAATTAAAATAGAAAATCCCTCGCATCCGCGTGTCAATTAATACCTGATGGGCACCACGCTACACCGTGTACAGTGGGTATCGGCTTTTAAAGGGACCGCGCGGGCTTGCTCTTTCAGGTCGCGTAAACGGCGGAGCGCGCGACGCTCACTACCTGTGCTCACGCGCGCTTCGTTACCCCGGCGAGCATTTCGGCACGGGTCTCAGTAAACCACCGGGCCACTCCTCCGGGCCACCCTGTCCATGGCCTCGCCGCATAACGCCCGGTGAGCTGTCACGCGGTGGCGGCGGCGGGTCGCGCATGCGGCGCTCACGGGGCATTTCGGTTGGGCACGCGACACCTGCCCACAGCGCGACACCTGCCCACGGAATGGGGGCCCGAATTAATTGAGCGCGCGTGGGCCGCGCGTTCCGCCACCCCGCGAGGCGCACGAGCGTGCGGTTTCGTCCGCGCGCGCCGATCGGCGCGCGGGTGTCGGGGTGACACGGGTTACACGTGCCGCGCGAACCCACGGAGAAGAAGCACAGAGCACCTTGACGATTATTATGGTGCTCATTTACTCAGGGAGAAGTCGTCACCGAGTCTCGTGACTCTTTTGTCGGAGGGGCCTGCCAAAATTTGGCAGGCCCCAATGACTGCGTTGTATATTCTAAAGCGAGTAATTTGCAGGTGATTGTTCAGATTTTGGCAAATGTGGACCATGGCGCCAGCACACAATGGCCAACTTTTACGAATTACATCACGGGATCTTTAATGTCATCTATGAAGCAGACGGTGCTTATTGTTTCGATGGTAAACAAACCACCCGCAGTAATCACCAGGGCTAGTTCGAACCGTGGACATCTGCAACAACCGGCGAATGCGCGACTGCAATTTTTTTTTACATCATCAGCCATAATTATCAATCCATTGCTGGATGAAGATGTCGCCATTCATCAATCGATCCACCTCGCACCGGCACGTGAGCTGATTTCATCAATCCATCTCCTCGGTAGACGTCCTCTTAGTTGAGGTCCATACGACACACCGCCACTCTGTCATTATTCCTGACCATCGTCCAAGATGTGTCCTGAGCAGGCTCACTTTTCTTAAGAGCATGGTTGAATTCCGTACGCATTCCTCTAATCCATGCGTTCCTCTTGCTGTCTCCTAACCTAATCCCAAGCATGCATCTCTCCACGCTTCTCTGACATTTCTACCTGCAAATCGATTTAATTTTTGTGCAAACGTCTGGCCAACAAACATGTGCGTTTTGCAGCCGTGAGTACAGGCAGTCCCCCCCAGCCCCCCCCCCCAGCCCCCCCCCCCCAACCCGCCACTCCCTTGCCTCTTTACGAAGCCTTACTCAGTTGGAGAGGGGCAAATCAATGGCATCACCGAGACAAATAGAGGCAGGAAACTGTGTTTACTCCTAGAGATAATGTTTGGCATGTGGAGCCTCTCTCCTTTGTTGCCGGCCAAACAGAAGCTCTGGACAGATTTCAGTAAAAAACCCACAGTAAGTGCTGAAGAGGTACAGGGAGAAAATCAATAACCTTATACTCATGCGCGTTTCAGCCAGGCGACTATTATTTTGTGAGAGTGGTACCCCATTTGAAACAAGCTGAAAGGAAGTCTACTCAGATGGCCAGGGCGGTATTTGCAATCAGGAAGAAGTAAGGTGATTAAATGTGAGAGCACCACTCAGGAGACTGGGGGGCAGGCCTAGACGATGGTGCTTCGTGGTGGTGAGCCAGGGTATAAAGGACTGTGAAGTGGACGTGAAGATCAAAACCAGAATATTTATTCATGAATCTGATGAGATATAAAGCTATTTTTCATAGATGTACAATTGGGGCGGGCCAGACTGTTACAACAACAAACAATATAAAAAGATAGGAGTGCAAAGTATAGGAAATGTAAGCTAATCATCAAAAAATTATACAGATAAAACTGAAGTATTTTATTTTACCAGGTTAAACCCACTAAGCTAAGTGCTTTTAAAGAAGTGACCTGTCCACAAATGATATCTCAACGAATTATGTGGAAATTTATAGCAGCCAAATAATCGAAATAATCTAAGATGATGGCCCAGGACAGGAACGAGTGGCGAAATAGGAGCAGGAAGGCAGATGTCCTCTGGTGTAGCATTGCGGATGTGGGTCCTGGTACAAGGAGTGAAATGAGGTCCGCTGTTTAACTTTTCCAATTTCCTTCCTCTTCGTAATCTGACGCCTGGGCTCTATCTGGTCTTTAGAGCCCTGGTGCAGTTGCACCGCTTGAACACTCAAAAGCTACACCACTGAGTGTGAATAATGCCAGTGTTGGAGTCTATCGCCTTGCAAAAATGTGACTTCGTGACTAATAATCCACGAGCCCAGACAAGATATTTCAATTGTCGATATCACCCAAGGTAGTATCACTTCAGCAAATATTTTTTTACGTGGCCCAATGTATGTATGTTGAACTTCTTGAACACCATATGTAGCCAACCGTGCTAATCGGAGGCACGGGGGAAGGACAACAAGGTGCAGGGGAAAGACAATAAAACAATAAATTAATCTGATAACTATTTTTAAATGAGTGGGTTATAAAATAAATCACTGTTATTCGCCATACAAATGAATCAATACGACAAAAAATTTGAAACCTTAGGTGGTACTAATTCCTGCTCTGGCCCATGGGCTCTAAGTCTACAAGCAGTCGGCAGAGCACAGCCCAGGAAGCCCGCAACAGAATATGCATCGTGGCGGTGCTGACAGATTCTGTCCAGGAGCGCCTGCCACATCCCATGGGGCGTTTGACCTGAGAGTCCACCCAGCTCCGTCTTGCCAGCCACGGTGAGGACCGTGCGAGTTGCTAGACGTGGGGTGGCCGAGGGAGGACTTCTCCAGCGGCGGTAGCAGCAGCAGCAGCAGTGGCAGCAGGGTCACAGCGCAGAGGTGCGGGAGGGTCTGACACTTGCGCGAATCAACCACCCCCAGGCAAGCAATCGTGTGGCACGGATCAGCCCGCAAAAAGGAGGAACTGGAATTTGAGGGCGGCAAAGATACCGAGACACTTCTCCAAACTCAACAAACGTGGCTATAAATTCGGTCCGCTGAATTTGAAATGCCGTACAGAAAGACAGAAGAAAACAGCTCAGTAAGTTGTCCTGGTTGTGCTGCTGTGTAGCTCTCTGACAAGTTTTCGCGTTGTACCGCGTGCGCTTCAGCACGATGTGTCCGACGTTCCACACCACGCGCCCCGAGAACCTCCCAGCATGTGCGGCAAAACGTCGCACATTAAGGAGCTCCCTTTCCGGCGTGTGGCGGAAAAAAGGCCAAACGTCGTACCGAACACGTTGGTCGGAACGCTAAAAGAGTAAACCTACGCGCGCGTGCTCACCCCGTCGGCCACACGCCTCGCCATGCGCGGGATGCGAGAAACGACGAGTTTGCGGGCGAAGGGCGCATTGGCGGTGCGCGTGCACACGCGCGCTCTGCGCGGCCACTCCGTGTGCATGCTCTGCGGCTGCATTAAGAAAGCCCAGCGGGGATGACGATACATTTGGACACTCTTTACCTGCGTCTTGGTGCAATTGTGGGTGCGAGGAAGGAACAAGGTAAATATAACTCTGCGATGAAATGAGCTTCGCAAGTCTTAATTGCCGACTGTGCACGCGGGAAGTGTGACGAGGTACCCTGCGTTAGGCTGCAGACAAGACCCTCAACGTAATTTTTTTTAAATTTATCTCATCGACAAAATCGGTCTTCCGGACTCATTTTATCCAGCAGAATTCATTCAAATAAACTATAGTACTTCTAGAACAATTCTTAAATTGTGGACGTTTTTTTTCGTGCAGAGAGATGAGAGTAAGCTTACTTATGAATAAC
The DNA here is from genome assembly GCF_048934315.1 of Petromyzon marinus. Taxonomy (NCBI): domain Eukaryota; kingdom Metazoa; phylum Chordata; class Hyperoartia; order Petromyzontiformes; family Petromyzontidae; genus Petromyzon; species Petromyzon marinus. The sequence goes on along the minus strand of NC_133706.1, from coordinate 10,018,752 downwards.
CCAAAAATTTTCACAACTGCACTTCATCATCAGCTATTATCAATCCACCGCTGGATGAAGGCCTCCTCCCAAAGCCACCAGCATCGCCACCTCCCACAAAGCTTCGATGCAATGACCCACCGAGCACCCTGCACCATGTGAGGTGGCGTCGTCACCCATCACCTCGGTGGATGTACATGTGCACCTGCACTTAATGGGGTTCTATTTCCACAAATGTAATCACAATTCCATATTTTCAGTAATTTTTTTACGAGCGTTATGAGCGAGGAGAAAATAACCGTGCCCACATCCAGTGCATGCTGATGTTTTTAATTACACTATTGGGCATTTATGAGACGGTATATGCATTTAATATCAAAATGGAATGTATTCTTGTATTATTTTTATATCTACATATTGATTGTGTCTTTCTGATCAATTATCTCGAGAAATCTAAACTCCAGCTGCAGTATTGATGCATAAAAAAGCTAATCTGTATAAACATGCCACTTTCTTAACGAGGCGTTATTTAAAACGCTGTGAAATAAAATCCAACAAAATACAGAGCAAACTTTTACATCTGGGAAGGCACGGTATATATACCGGCATAACATTATCGAAAATACATTGTCCTGCATATTCCTTTCAATCCCTACAATTACAGAGCCAAGACGCAGGCAGCTAAAACGAAAGGCAATCTGTCCAGCGGACAATTAAAGGTGGGGGAAATTATCCCTAACCCCATAATCAAGAGCGAATGAAGGCAAGGAATCAGAAGAAACGCTGGTGCACATCAACCACCGCGCAGTTAAAATAAAGTTCTGTCATTCTTCTGGACACGAGCCATGCTGCGCGGACCCCCCCACTCCCCATCAAACCCCCCCCACCTCCACCACCGCGACACACAGCGGAGCTGGGCAGCCTTTAGGTGTCCTCAAATTGTTCCAAAACCTTGACGGCGGCGGCGAGCGCGGGGATCTGCCAATCAGGCGGCGCCGCTTCCCCGGAGCCATTTCGCGAGTTTGCTCTCGCCATCTGCACGGGCGCGCGGGGCCCTGGGGTGTAGCGGGACGCCTGATAAAATTTCCTGACAAGATGCAAATGTGGCCACCTGAGTCCGCGCCAAAGCGCTTATCCCGTCGGTGAAGTGGCGAGGTGGTGGAGGTTTTTTTCTTTTTCCCCCACACTCTCTCTCTCTTTTTCACCCCCACAGACTTTCCAATCTCTCTTTCCCTGCCAGCTCTCCGATGCTAATTGAGTTGATTAGATGGGAGATTGTTTATTAATTTATTTATTCAGCGCTACTCAGGTCGCCCTCCGCTGCGACACCTCCTCGCACGGATTGAACAGTGACAGGGTGGCGGCGGTGGTGGCTGGGAAGGGGGGGGGGGCTTGCGAAACGACGCTTTCAAAACGGGGCCTAGGGCTGCCATGGCAACGTGCTCCCCTTTCCAGGGCTCACACGAGGGTGTCCCCCCCTTGGCCGTCTCGCCGGGAGGTTGCTGGCAGTGATCAGAATAAAGGAGCGAGCTGGTGGGCATTGCTTATCAAAGGCACGGCCTGCTCTCCAAGAAAAAGAAGTCGGAAAACAATGGCATCACCGGGCCATTCAGTCCCGCATTGCCCTCTGCCACTGCGAAGCTAAAACCCCTTTTATCAAATGCATTCCAAAAAGCACTCATCCCTTCAGCAACGAGACAAAGACACGGGGGGAGGGGGGGGCATTATTACCTGCGCACAAAAAAAAGGTGACAACCCCGATCCAGAAAATGTGAGGTGCAAGGAAAAGGTCCTGTCAACATTACTTTTATTGTGTAAATCAACGCCCCAAATGGAAAACTGCTAAACTGTGAAGTGAACTAGGAAAGTGTCCTCCAGTGAGGAAAATAATAAAAATAAAGATCTACACTCGAGCTCTGGAATTGTTTCTCTGCGATTTCTGTTCAATTGCGTTTTGAAGAACGGTGAGGGTTTCCAACCCTGATAAAGCATACATCCATCATCGTTTGCGGCATCTTATACATTACACAAAAATGAGTTCCTTCAAATTAATGAGATTAGAACTCAAAATTGGACTACTGTGGTTTTATGATTTTAAAATAATTACAATAAATTAATTACTTCCAATTTATGATGAGGCTTATTCCATGAACAAGTACAGATCGTGTTATCTTGTCGGAGTGTAAAATGTTTGCATGTTCATTTCAACTATATCTCTACCAAAAATCATTTGTAAATTAATAGCATCATCTATTTCGGGTTTTTTTTTTATTTCTCTCTGGAATTGCACCGAAACAAAAGAACAAAAAGTGCCCTGAAGTGGCAGATCTTACCACGTGCAATTAAACGTAAATAAAAGCATCTGACGTGAAAAACAAAACAATTATAATAATCCGAGCTCCTGCGTAATACATCACTTTTGTCTTTTCTAGTAGAGATTTGTTTCACCTGCAACCAACCCGCGCAAGAGAATTGTTCCGCTCAACCATTGCCCAGGAAGACTCTTGTCTTGCAAATTCAAACCGAATTTAATACCACGCGCAATTATAATTCGCTGAGCTCTTGTGTAATGCTATCGATCTGTGCGTTTTGGGGCAGAGATTTGGACAACCTACCAATGACCACTCCAAACCCATTATGCTGCTTAACTATCGTTCGCCTCACATTGTTTAAAAGCAAATTCCCGCGGAAGCTTACATTTATTAAATGTGCAATAATACGGAAGAAGCAATAGCTGCTGAGTGGTGACGCAGACAAAGCCGTTGGGTTAACAAGCTCCGAGTGTCTCACTCCTCAACAAATAACGGACCACTGTGTACGTCCTTCCTGTGACACTTGTATTGCCGAGCCACTGAGCCACGCAGTGAGAGTAAACTTGTCAATAGGTGGGATCAATCCCACCGTGTCTTCATCGTCAGCCTTGAACAATCAACTGCTGGATGACGGCTCCCCAAAAGCCGCGGGCATCTCTCACGATCCTGCGATGTAACGCGATGCCATTAACCTGCACATGTTCTCTAAATCCATATCCTTCACCGATTACCATGTGTATAACCACAGCAGGGAGTACACAGATGAAATGCATTTTTCTGTAGGCGCGTCGGTAATGTTACGTTTCCCCAATCAAGGTTCAGCTTTCCAAAACGCAGTCTGTCTTGCTCTCGTCCGTCTGTTTTGAGTTATTCTAGTCCGCCTGCAATAGCTGTCCTAGGTACGCAACAGCACCGTGTACCACAGCGGCACACATTTGTATTGCCTGTTTAGAAAACTATTCGTAACAACAACAAAAAAACAAACCAGATACCTGCACAGTGTTGGCACGCAACGGCAAATTACTTTATAATACCGCACCATATGGTACAGCGGCAGATGGAGACACGCATGTTTTGATTTATCTATTATCCTCTAAGTGCATATATAAACATGTTTTAAAATTCTGTTTATTTGCGGACGTGCATCTTAAATATTTCACGTACGCGCATATGGTGGCATCTGAACATCTTGGAATATACCATGGCTTTTTACTAATTGATCAAATAGTCGCCCTCAAAAAAACAATTATTTAGGTGCAACGATCTATACGGACGCACGGCACGAACGCGCAATAGCGCGCACAAGTGTCGGCTAAGTTGGTAAATTTATGGGTGTAATATTTGGGCAGCCGAAAAATTCAGGGCATCACAGAAGATTAAATGTTCTTTCTCTGTTGTCTAAGCCTCACGCCGACTAAAGAATTGTCGAGATTCCACCAGCGAATTCGACTATGGACAAGTTATGATGATCTCTGGCACAGGTGGAGGGTACAGCACGTCCATTCGAGTGACACTTTTGAAAACCACGCCAGGCTAGATATTAATAGATTATCATCATCCGCTGTGATCATTCCACTGCTGGATGAAGGCCTCCCCAAGCCATCACCATCTCTCACGGTACTGCAATGGGACAATCTACCTAGCACGTGGCACAATGAGTTAATTCCGTTATTCCATCTCTCTGTGGTAGGATGGCCTCTCGGGCGTGTTCCCTCCATCAGCTGCTACTTCATCGTTAGTCTCGACCACCGGTCACCATCCCTTTCCGTGACGTGTCCTGCCCAAGCCCACTTACTTTTCCGAACAGTTAGAATGTCTCGAAGAATTTGCGTACGTTCACAAAAATCCATGCGCTCCTCTGTCCGTCTCTCGACGCAATTCCAAAAACCACGCGTCCCTCCATGCCACGTTGTGCACTTTTTATTTTTTGCTTCAATTTGGAAACGTCTGCGTCAGATCCACAAGCCACAGCAGGCAATACGCGTCGATTATTAACGTTCTTCTCTACGCAAACACTGGCATGTTGCTTTCCACTTTGACGCATGTACCAATAGAACGGCAGACATCACGTCCGCAACGGCGGTCGCACGGCATTTCCGGCGAACCGCAATAATCCTCAACACGCAGGCCGGCGCGAGCTGCCGTTTGGGATCGTTCCTCTGGTGTGGAAGCCGATAAGAGGGCACCCCCCCTCCCCGCCCTCAGCCCTTCCATCTCGCCTCACTCTGCGAGCGATGGCTCCACGCCCACTGCCGACCTACGGAGGGACGCCCATAAACTCTGCGCCAAGTGGCATAGCGTGGTTGGCATGGGCCCTGGTGTAATGAATTAAATGCCCCCGCCCACCCCCCAAACCCCGTAAAAGTTACCCCCCCCCCTCCCTCTTAGTAGCCCGGTGCCTGCACCCCTCCAGCCCGTGCAGTTGCACCGCCTGCACACTCGACAGCTACGCCGCCAGCCAGCCATGTTCCGCCACTTCTTGGCGCCTTGGATGGCAGATTTGTGCCAGCGAAGCGCCACAGATTAATTAAAAATCTAAATTGAATTGACTTGACTCGTCCCTTGCAGAGCATCAGGTACCAGGGTTCAGCGTGAATATTGCAGGGTGCTATTCCACGATGCCTTTGCCAACCCGTCCTGAGCGGCGTGGTGACGTATGGTCAAACAACCCTCTCGACCGACCCGGCAAGCATGGGGAGCAGTAGATTGACAAGGGGCTGGGATTTACTAATAAAACAACAAAACGATTCCAGAGTGCGACTGCATTTGCGCGATAACATGCGATGCGTGGGAAACTTGTGACGGTAAGGAAACATCTAAAACGGAGACCACGCTGTTATATAACGCACACGCATGTAAATGTTCCCGCAGGAGTGCACGCAAATTACATAGGCACAGGTTAGCGTTTTGGCTACGTAGGGTGGGAAAGAAGTTCAAGACACAAACATAAAGCTGAACAGCTACAAAGTCTCTGGCGTTGGCCAAAGAGCCCAATATAGCAGGACCCTCCTGAAAAAAAGGGCCTTTGGACTCGGTAGGACTTTTATAGGCAAATCGGTATCTGATATGTTCATCTGGTGCCTTGGAGGTTGAGAAGGCAAAGTCGAATATCGTCCACAACCTCTTGACAGTAAATTTAACATTACTTGGGCGCCCCCTACTGGGAAAAAAAACCCAACGAAGATTTTCTGTTCTGACATCCATCCCTGCGGCTCGTTTGAAACGTCCCTTCCAAAGTGCTCCTCCGCTCAAGTGCAGCCTCGTGTTAAGCACACGCAAAACTGCCAGCAGCACAAGATCACGTGTCATTATGGATTTGTCTTTGGATATGTTTACATAGAGAGTGAGAGAGGGGGGAAAAAAGGGGCACGCTGCTAAATATAACCGCTAGAATAAACTTCACCGAGGCCAATCTTTAAAACGCAATGTTTGAACAGCCTTTCCAGTCTGCAAGGAGCAACGACAGCTCGCAAGTGGCAAATTCTCTCGACAGCATTCACTGTCGGCGGCGCGCTCACGCTGTCGTTAAAAATGTTCCCGCATATGAACAAAAATAAAAAAAATAAGCGGTCGATGAATAAGCGCGGAGAACGAACTCTTAATTCGCACCGCTAATTTTACCGTCACGAGCCTCCATCCATTGCCACCGCACCCTGCGTGACCTGCGCGATACGATCCCATATTCCTTTACACGGATACATCCCCTTACGCAGTGGAATTAAGTCTAGCATTTCGCTAATTGCGGGCGCATCCTGGAAGTTCAAAGGTGTTTTGAGTAATACGCGGTGATGTAATGCGCCTTTTAAAAAAAAGGAGGGCATTTAAGGTTATACGAGAACACTGAGCTGAACCGCTCAAATAATGACTTCTGGTGCATATGTATTACACCCTATATTACACTCATCCAGAAAGCTCTTCAGTGACACTCGCCTCGAACAAAAAGAAGGCAAATCAGAGATAAACACGCCAAGGGTGAGAGCACGCAACGATCGCGCGCAACGCACGAATTACTAAAAGTGCAGCCATCGCAGAAAACATGTTACCGAAAGACCATGATGTGCATGTATACCGAACTTTATACATCCACTGCTGGATAAGGGCCTCCCCCACATCGTGCAGGCAGTCATTTTTACCATACTTCACCTCGCTAACTCAGCGCGGGATAGTGAAGATGGTGTGGGAAGCATGAACACGGGAAAGGAAAAGTAGAGATGACATAGCTGCACCGCCTTCTGTCGCCCAACTTGTAACCCCACGATCTGTAACACCTGGCACGCATGGCGGTCAGCATTCCAAGCACTGTACAGGCCCAAGCCTGCTTATCTTTTGATACAGTTACAAAAACACGCTTTGTCAACGTGTGAGTTTTGCACTCAGTGATAGTTACACTGTGCCATTGGCACATTGGCAGACTCGCAGCAAGCAATGCATTACCTTGCGGAAGAGATGATGGAACATGATATCTCAGAACAACTTCTGAATTACCATCGAAATGGCTCTCCAACACACCGGTGTGCTGTACCAGTGATGCATTGGCACGTTCTGTTTACGTGACAACCTTTACAAGTTGGCTGTGTAGGGTGGTGGCGGGTTTAACGACACATTTCTGTATTTACGCGATCTAACCCAAAAACCTCTATTATGGACTATATACATGACGAAGTACATTATGCCATTTCGTGCCCATTGAGTATTGGCTTGAGAAAAAAAAATCCATCAGGCACAGTGCTTGAGTTTCCAATGTAATTTAAGCTGGCATTGTAATTACCGATGAATTGTGGACGTAATCATTGTCATCATGGTCATCATCAACACCAGCAGCAGCTGGATTGATCACCATCAATTATATCCAGCTCTTGCAGGCAATGGGGGTTGTAAGTTTCTGTTTTTTGGAGACAGCATACACTTCGGATTGCAGTGAGTGGGAAATCGTTGCAGATTCTACATAGGCTATTGCTCGACTGCTCACAATGGATACATTCAGATCACGATAGCATAACAGGGAATCCTAAAGAGCATGTTATGACAGCTAAATGTTAAAACAAAACATCGTGGTAATAAACACGCGCCTACCGTTCCCATGCTGTCAAGAAATGACCACAGTGAACATTTTACAGGTGTCGCAAATGTACGCAATATTATATAGACTCCCATAAAAACCCCAAAATGCAAATAAATAAACAACAAAAAAATCCTTTATTACGTTCTAAATCAAAATAAAGCATACACTGTTTGGCAAAACAAGAAAGCGGTAGCAGCCAGAAAATAAAAAGACGAATCAAAAACCACTTTGTGGGGAAACGATGACGGAGAGGGAGGGCAGTGAACAGACTGTGGGTATGGCGAGCCATAACTGTGGACATTTATCAAAGTGACACGTTCCCATCCTCCGCCATCCATCACCATGCGAACCTGGCAAACGCCCTTGCCATGTGCCAGCGCGCACGCCGGCGCTGCACGCCAGGCCTGGCCGCCCCTGCGCGCGCCGGTGCCAGCCCCTAAATGCCAGCGGGCACCGGCCCCAGGGGTGGCGGGTACCCCGTGGTGCGACATTAGCAAAATTTTTAAAAAAATGTATTTCTCATTCAATGTGTATATGTGTTTTTTAGAAGAGAGGAGGTGGTATTTTTTTTTTTAGAGTGATGGTAATTTTGTGGATTATAATTATTATGTGTGGTACATTTAAGCGAACCGAAAGGTTGGTTATTGCTGTGGAAGAGAGGTTTATTGTCTGTCCCCGTGTCTGTTGGACGGTAGGTCTGTTCATCAGTCGGTCCATCGATCCGTCCTGCCGTCTGTCTGACCGTCTGCGTGTCTGTCTTTATGTCTGTCTGTCCATCCGTGTGTCCGTACATGCGTCCAGGACACTTCACATAATTTTCCAACTGCCACAAAACCACTACACCTATTCCTACGAAACTTACCCGAGCAGCCCAACAATATGAATGTTTTAGATTATATAATTCGGGCAAGATGTGCCAAGAAAATAATATTAAAAAGCGCTTAAATATATTTATAAACAAAACACTGAACAAAATGATATTTATCAGCGCAATTGGCACGTCGGCATTAAGAGCGCGTGTGTACGAGTACAAGTGTAGGTAAAGCTCACTCGGCAAGCCCTGCCAGAAACCAGCTGCAAGAGAAATACAGAAGCACTGCTCCCCTCTTCCTGGACTTGCTGCCGGCACATTCTACAACACGAATGGATTTACATAGATCACACAACTCAATACATTCGTCAATCACACTGTCTTCAGAGCACATGTGCTGTGACGATGGACCATTGCCCAAAATGTCGCCTGTTATGTTTTTTTTCTGTTTAAGCCAGTGTTATTGCCAAGCCGTTGGGTTTTTGATTATTTGTGCCCATGCACCACTACCAACGCAGTATCATGAAATCATTTATGTATGCGAGGTTTGTATATATGTATGTATGCTGAACCATTTTGCACCGTACGTAGCCAACCGTGCTAATCGGAGGTGCGGGGGAAGGAAAAAGGTTTGCTCATTACAATGCTCAGTCAATGCCCACCTTCCAAAAGTTTAACTTTCCGACCTCCTTGCATGAAAGGGCACTTGGCTACTGCGTCACGAACAAAGCAATCGGGAGCCATGGTGAAGCTGTCAGCGAAGCAGTGAGATGTAATGCAAAGAGCGCAGCACAAACAAAGGCAGTAGCAGCTCAAGTCCCCCTCCGTACCTGTTGGCCAGCAGGCAGGCGAAGGAGGGCTTACTCAGTCCCAGGTGAGACTGCAGCAAGGCACTCCAGTCCCAGGGCCAGGAAAACAGTTGTGCCTGCCGAGGACAAGTCAGGATTACTTAAACAAATAAATCTGCAATTGCGATCACGCCACCACTGGCCCCCACTGGAGTGAACTCTGGAGGGTGCTTTGGTCTACTCTTCCTTCCACATTGACTGGTGCGTTTTGGACGCAGTGGGCTTACCGACACTTCACCCCACCACACGAGACCTAATGATCAACTGCGGTGAACCCATTTATACACCTGGGTGGACAGAGGCGTTGGGGGAATTGAGAAAACCAGAACTGTTGTTTCAAGGAGGTGGAATTGAATCGGCGAATTCGGGATGGCAAATCCAGTGTGCTAACCATCACAGCACGGCAGCTCCTGCCTGTATGCAATGAGAAATAGTCAACGAGTGGGGCCTGAGAGTAACAAACAAGGATCGGCTTCACACCCACACAGCTGACCGACCTTGGTCTCGGTAAACGCAGGCCTGGCTACAGGGCTCGGCAAAGTGTTGCAAAGTCGGGTGGGTTTCTTATCTATTGTGGTGTGTCTGCCAGGATTCACTTTATTCCCCTAATGTATGTGCGTGGAGGCCAATAATCGTCAGGCTACATTAATTCCTTCATCGAAAATTCTCGCTTGCATGCATGCGCAGCAGCCTCCCATTTGTACGTCAGCTCCAACCGCTGAGAATCACTCACTCGAGGAGGTTGTTAGGTTTCCTTATTGGGCCCCACCTACTCGGCTGGCGGGAGTGGTTGGACTGGTGATTTGGGCTGCGAAGTCACAAAGAAAAGACCGGCGTTGGCAGAGGTGAAAGCGAACCCATACAATTGGCAAATCGTAGCCTGCTGCATCGCCAACATGTCGGTCGTTGGCAGAGTGCTGACTCGTTTAAATGCCGCGCGCTTTTGTGCGACGCAAATGCGTGCGTCCGATACATTTACACCAGCGCACACGCATGGACCTCGTGTGAAAGTTAACACGTCATTGGACCAGTCGGTGTTAGAGGTTTGCCTTGCGCCGATTGGGTGCAGCGAAAATTTTAAGAACGGCACGTGGGAAGGAGATTTATCTCACAGAACCGACACAGAGGAGAAGCACGTGAAGATGCATATTCTTAAGAAGGTTCATTATAACATCATTGGACCTCCTTTGCCTTTTGGCGTCATCTGGTCGAGCACCAATTGAGACTAGGCTCTAAAGAAAGCTGTCTCTGGTGTGGACCAATCAGTTTCAAGGACAATGCATATATTATCAGCGTGTTTTTTGTTTGCATTTTGACTGCAAGTATTGTGGTTAATGCAGACATGAATCCTTGTAAAAAAAGGTTTCAGTTTTGTTGCCAGAAAAAAGGGGGAAACCCTATTACTAGCGTTCATTATTTCACGCCACCGCCAAAAACAATGGGACTTTTAATATTACGTAAAGTAAAAGGACAATCTGGGAAAATGAAGACAGGTTTAACGTGTATTGTATTCAAGCAGGTGAGAACTCAGGAGACCGGTCTCATTTGCATGAGCGACCCGGGGCATTCGTCTACCAGTCAGAGGCAATAATTGCCACGTATTATCCCAAATGAGAAACTTGTGGGACATTTTCCAATTTGGCACACAATGGCGTACTCTTGCGAACGGGGAGCTGGGGATCTTGAGGCGTCCACTGTGAAGCAGATGGCATGGGGTATTATGACTGCTGTGCTGATTACACTCGCAGCAATAATCAGGGCGGCCGGCTGGATTCGAACCGTGAATCTCTGCAACAAATCTGTTACATCTGGACATCTGTGAAAAAGAGCTTTATAGCTCGTCGGATTCCTCCAGTATGAAATTAATATTCTGATTCTGAAATGAGGAATGCGCTACCACTGGGCCATGTCACCACCCTGGCATGGCTCATGCGAGATGGCAACCCTAGTTGCATCTTTGGGGGGGGGAAATGAGCAGAATAGTTTCCACTGAGAGTCTCCAATGAAGCATACACACACAGAACATTCTTGAGAGCGTGCTTTCGTCATATTATCATTCTTATGTACACATAGAAGAAAGTGTGAACCATCGTCGATTGCATTTCATCCCCACCTGTTGCGGAAATTTGTACGGCCCTTGCACGGTTCACTTACATGCCCCGACCCAGGGCACCGCTCTCACGTCGCTATGTTGATGCTTGCGAAGCAGTGACATTGTGGGTCTGTCACACAGCAGAAGTGACATTGTGAAATGTTCACATGTCACAGGGATGACCTGCACGGGCTTGCACAAATACCAATAGCAGAGAGATAAAGGTGCAGCCGTGCAGTTGCTCGCTCACGCCACTGCTGGGAGAAGGGCCTCCACTCGAGGGAGCCCTAGGGAGGCCTACTCTCCCACGCTGGCCAGATGGCTGGTAACACGTGGGAGTACCCACCCTTTACCCCATCGCATGCGACCTGTCAATTGCTTACCTGCGGCATGCCCATTTATACTGCTGGGCATTCAAAGACCGCTGGGTTTGGTGAATTTGAGAAACTTGCTCCATTGTTTCGACTGCCGCACGCACCGGGAGATGGCATTGAACCGACAACCTCTGGATTGCAAGTCCAGCGTGCCAACCGTTGCCCCGATTTGGTAGCTCCCAAAGAAAACAAATGGCAAAACTAATTTCTTCTAATGCAGGCGGGCGAGATGTGTCACCCGGTAAGGGGTACAGACCTGTTGTAGTGGCTCGGTGCCAATGTGGCAGAGGCTGCTCACAGGATTAAAGTCTGAAGGAGGCTCGGAATCCGAAAGCACAAACTCCGCTGGGGTCTGCTCCACTTGAACTCTTCTATCCCCTCCCAGTTGCTGTGCGAGCCACATCTAAAAAAAAACCGACCACCCAATTATTAATTAAACGGCACGCCTGGTCTCCGAAGATGCGCTGAAATGACAAAGGGCCGAGGCAATAAACCTCGGATATCACTGCAGAGAGCTGGCGGCGACTACCCGCCGCCACTGCCAGCTAATAAAAAAACGTTAGAATGTCAGGGCACATCAGGTTTGGTAAATAGTGATTATAAAAGTCTGTAAAGATTAAATAGAACATTTCCCGAAACAAAGAAATTCATATGGACACAGTCTTATCTTTGCCCTTTCGTATAAAAAGTCCACTGCTCCCGTATTCAAACTCAAAAGGTAGCCCACGTGTTTGTGTATCTTATTGCTTGAACTGGAGCATTCACCTCGCAGAGCTCTGGGACCGGAAACCTCTGGACTCAAATAAAAGACTTATCAATGCACAGCGAGCGCTCCCGGCCGCTGAACTGCAGAGCAAATAATCTGCTGTAATATCAAAGCACCTCCCGGGTCCCTGGGTTGGCGAGGCTGACCCCGCCGTGACTTTCGCGCAAGCCCCGACAGCCGCCCAATCAAGTGCTCATTTCCATACCTCATTGGTGCTGACAGCGTGATGGATGCGGCGCAGGTATAGGGGACCACCTGGCCTCCGGCGCGAAGGCGGAGCTGCTGGCGGCAGCTCAACCGGCCGCGCCGCACCACGCGTGCCGCTCTCTGCGTCGCACCGCCTGCGACACGCGCACGCGCGCAACTCACATAGGCGCGTGCACACGCGCGCGCGTGCTCGCTCAAACTTTCAAGCCCCGGTATTTTGGCGATGTTGTTGTTGCTGAAAGTAAGAATGGCGCCGTGGTGTAGTGGTTCACACTCGCCGGACTAATACAGCGTTCACCGGTTCGAATTGATGCCCCTGGTAGCGGCAGTAGAAACAACAACGCAACTTTCTTAAATCCATCCCCCCACCAACGTCTATCCACCCAGCGGTCTAAATAGGTTCACCACAGTCGATCGGCAGGTTGTGTGTGTGGTGGGGCAAAGTGTGAGTACTCCTACCTCTTCCAAGCTGTCTGGCAAGCCTGGAAGAACTGGTCTGAATGGGGGGGGGGTCTCTCTTGAGCTCCATCCAGTAGGGAGCTCGAGAGTGGCGTGAGGGAGTAATTGCAGAGCTGTGCCTTTACCTTTGTTATTGAATGTAAAGAAATGCACTTTGACATGCGCCGTTAACTCTGTATTTGTATAAATGTATGCCAAGCCTGCCACGACCAAATAATCATTTTACAAAGAAGCCTAAAGGACATCACTCAAATATTTAACAGCGGAAGTAAATTCATTAAAAAAAACATTGTGGATAAATTTTTTTCCATTTCACGAATGCGTTTGCTCGCATTTTGCCCAAACGGATTAAAAGCTCTCTCGTGTGATTGTATGCTTTGTCACGGTTGCTAAAACGCGACCGCGGCTGTTGCTCTAAAATGTTTGCATAGGTGGCTTAAAAAAAATTACCTTGACATTTTCTCGAGAAGAACAAACAAAGCTACAAAGTACATGGAATGCTTCTTACCGCAAAGCACCGAGTTTCTTATGGTTTACGCAGCACTTGACTTGCCGACCGCCGGCGAATCAAGAGTACCATCTGACAGGGCGTTTGAAACAACGCCCCAGTTAACTTTATTTCAAAGCGGGAGACGTCGGTGCGCAAACACGCACCTTGCACGTGCGTTTGCGCGTGGGCACGAGCGTGGAGGAGCGAGCGAGCAAGTAAGCGAGCACGCGCGCGCCAGCGGGCGCGTCCACGTGGGTACGCGGATTGAGCCGGCGACGAGATGGGCAAAAACCACAGCCGTCGCGAGCCCGTGAGCGCAGGTGCCGCTTTGGATTTCCTCCTCCTCCTCCGCATCCCGCTTGTGCCTCAAAACAAATTGCAGCAAATTTCTCTGTCGTCGCTGATGGATTAGCCTGGCAAATTGGGAGGATCCTCGCAACAGCCTGGCACCGCGTCCCCCGACTCCCAGCCGCAACGGCCTGCCTAGCGTAACGCATCCTTCACATCAGCAACCAACTGTGAATGGTTGCGTGGGCCTCTGGCGCCATTAAAATGAGCCACCCGCGTTATCGCGTGAGACAGAGTCAAGGCATCGGCATCGTCCGATGCCTGGCCTTGGCTAACATCAGTGGCAAACAGCGGAATCTGAACCAGTTCTGCACCACCCTCCCCCCAACACACACCCTGCTTTCTCAACTCGTGCTGACTACTGTGGTGAAGTATGGTAAAACAAATTATCTTCTCAAATGATAATTTTGGCGGTGCTCATCTCCTGTTTACAGCTTTGAGCAAGCGGTGGAAATTCCTCATTCCTCTGACGGGGGCGAGGCTATAGATCGGATGACCACTAGGTGACTTACCCAACACATGCCTTTTCTATCTAGATGTAAAATGCATAGCTCCAGTGGTTTCCAAATATCAGAAGGAAGAGCATTCCAGACGGCCGCAGAAGTGCATCTGAAAGGGAGCAATGCAGTGACCATCTTTGTTCGATGGTGAGCCAGAAGCAGCTGCTGCGATGATGACCGGAGTTTGCGTGATAGATTATGCTCCTTGACGAGATCAGCAAGGTACTGTGGTTCATCTGTGGCAAGCACTTTGTGTTTAATGAGTGCAACCTCATAGTCGTATTATTCTTAACATCAATGACACAGTTATTGTAATTGACAAAAATTATAATAAGGTTAGATTGTAGATGAATAAAACAAACATTTGGTAGACATTATTGCGTGTACAATGCGTAAGAAAATTAGCGTGTATTTTTTTTGTTTAAATGTAAAGTGTTGGGAAAAGTAGGAAAGTCGTTCCAGTTTTAAGACAATTAAAAACTTTACTTCTCATTATTCAGAAACTGCTGTGGAGGCGATGTATTGAATCCATGAGTGAGGGATTTCAGTGTGTTCCACCAAAAGCGATGGATTCTTGAATCTATGAGTGCGGAGATTTGAGTGTTTTCCCCAAAGGAGGTGGATTCTTGAATCCATAAGTGTGGCGATTTGTCAGTTTTCCCCCTTGTACGCATGGGTTTTAGCCTGATCCTCCAAAGTTGTCCCACGTGCCAAACACTCATGAATGGAATTGGCCAAACAAAATTATGCAGGATCCTCTAAAAAACGCAAAAAATTATTGAAACTCGGTGAGGCTTTGCTGGGTAAAACACGGGGCATTATTAATTGTAAGTGTGTGCCGATGCGATGAGCCAGTTGAAGCTGTTTTCATATCCGCAATAAATAGGGCAAATAAAACTCACCAGGGGCCAATTACACAGTAAACAGAAGCAAGTTTAAATAGACCACGCCTATTACACAGGCGCAAGATAGGCACCGTGAGAATTTATCATAAAAAAACGTAATGCATGCCCACCCTGGGAAAAGGCCACGGCACTCGTATGGAAAGACAAAGACAGGACCGCCCGTCAAAAGCAATTAGGGTAACGTAAACGCCTGTCACTCACGGGACACCGGCACAAACATTGGGGCGCCTGTCGGCAACTCCAGGTGAGGACGGCGGAGGCACCAGTCACTCCAGGTTGCCGCGATATCATTCGTCACGATACGATGGAACAATGATCGTCGCGAAATAAAAAATTACGATCTGTAACGCTGATAACACGCTGCGCTGTTGGCTACACTAAACATTATTCAGGAATTAAACGAACTTTGAAAATGAAGTCCTTAAATCGCCATGTCATCGATGATTCCGGAAAGAGAATGTGATTGAAAGCGTTAATTGGATGCATATCGGCGATTTATTTAAAACTTTAATTTGCAGAATAGAGCTTATTACTTCAGAAATAGTTTGGCTACGCGATCACGCCGTCCGGTAAAAAAAAAAAATACTGCAGAATCGCCACGGTCGCAGCCAAACCCACCGCGCCAACACCTGCCAAAGCAAGGGCCTGCGCTGACCACACCACACCGGCCCGCTTGTTTCTCACAGTGAATCACAGCTGGGATGAGCAATGAGGGCGTGTGACGTGGAGACGACGACGATGCCGACGATGCCGACGACGGTGCTTAGAGCGGAGCCGTTTAGACATTAAAGCAGCTTTCCTGATAGCGCGTACTGAGACATGCGGTCTGCCCCCCACCCCCACCCCCCCCCCCCCCCAGCTGAGACGGTTTGTTCGCCTCAAGGAGAAGGAAAGTGTTTCTTTGAAAACTAAAGCCATCAGCGGCTCGGCGGCGAGGGGTGCCACTCGTCAACAGACGCTAGCTCGCGTGCTTTCCGGGGGCCGCGAACGCTTCGTGCAAAAAAATAAAATGCCCCGCCGCCACCCTTACGGGCAAAACGCTCGCTCCCAAAAGTGTGCATTTTAAAACGCGGACGGAGAAAGAAAGAAAAAGAATCCGGTCGTTGCGGCCATCCGAAGACGCGAAGGTTAAAACGTTTTTTTTTTCCCGTTCCTTCTGAAATTGCATCGCGGAGGGCCGACGCTATAGCTTGCGCACGGGAACGAAAAGCGAAAAAGTTAATTTGCGTCTCCCATGACGGTCACTTCCTACAGGTTGAGGGCGCACGGCGTCAATAGCGTCGGGCTCGAATAGGCGCGTGCAGGAAATGTATGCGAGGTAATAAAAGGTACATAAGCATATGATGTACACACGTGCACTCACAAGCTGATATATAAGCATTTCATCTGTTCTGAAAACTATTTGGAGAATCACATAAAACCACATTATTTTAGGTAAAATGGCAGTTAAGGTCCAACTCAAGGATTTATGCAAGGAGTTATGTGGATAGACACAGCTTAACTCCTCCTATAGCCCAATAACATCTATATTCGTGTCTCTTTTGCAGGCACCATGAATCATTTCGATGATATAAGGGATGATTAAACGGAGGCATGGGATGATTAATTTCCTCCAAGCCCAGCCCATACCATCCTATCAATCATGTCATTAGAAAAGGCGCACAGTGAACTGGCAAAGGCTCTGGCTATGAATTACTGCCTCCATCTTCATTAGCCCCGTGTGAGAGTACCAGGAAGAGGCATAAACAGCAAATGTTTCACCTTTGTGGAAAAACGCTCTTGATCAAAAGGTTATATCGCACACGGCGCAGGCGGCTGATTGCCTAGCCCGTACCTGTCCCGCTCATTAAAACCGCAAACAAATAAATAAGCACAACCATCTTGAATGCGGCACACTCTTGGCGGTAACGATAAGCTAAGTGGCTACTTTCTTTTTTTTGCCGCCGTGTAAAAATGCACGGCAGAATAGGTCCATTAAACACCCAGCGCATTAACCGACGTGGCAAGTCTCCCCAATTCATTACAAACACATGTAATACAAATGCCGCACCGCTATTTCCCCCCCCCTCCGCGCTCTGCCGTACTTTTCTTGGTCCAGCGAAGCAGCGGTCATGTGCTATCTCATTTTCGCGCGTAATGATGAGCTATTAATCTCCCTGACAGGTCCGCGGGAAAAAAAAAATCAGCCGGGTCCCACAGTTCACTTACATGCAAAGCGCAAGGCCTGCCCATAAAACTGGGTAAAACAATGCATTATTTCCACAGGACTCAGTTCTGATACAAACCTGCCAAGTACAATAACTCTTACTTATGTCGTCATAAAGCACGTCGAGCGACAGAGGGAAAATAATCTGCTCTTCATGTAACGTTTTAAAGGACGACATTTTAAAAGATCAACCCGTCCCAATGAAGGTTTTTGAACAGTTGCTATGGAAGTGCACGGTTAGCTGTGTTAAATTCACAGTACAATAATATAAATATTCATTAAAAGCACAAATGCTGCTATATTTAATTTTCATAATTGTCCCTCCTTAAAACCGAACGGCGGAAACGATCACCCGTTAAACAAACAGACAATTACGACCGTAGCGTGCCTTCCAGACTCATTGGGCGTTACACAAAAAGTATTTCAATAAATATTCAACGGCAATGCTCTTTAAGGAACCTGACACGGTGGGCCGTGCACCTTGGCCCCTTAAGACAATTATCACGCAAACACTGGCCCTTAATTATTTTTCGGTGGCCCCCGCCCCACCACCAGCACGATACGGTGGGCGTTGGGGCGCCGTGGCAGCCCCTGTAGCGCCATCGCATCCTCTGAGTCGGGTCAATTGCAGTCACGGGGGTCCGCGATCACAACACGTTTTTTAATCGGCCTCTGCATGGTCGCCTCCGCCGCAAATCACCGCGTTGCATTCGCGGTGCGCCGGAGGGGGGGAAAGGAAACAAGGGCTGCAAGTCGAAGCGCCGGTCCCTGTTTTACGTCTCTCGCCTTTCAAGAAGCAACCGGCTTGCAGCACTTGTGCTGCCGGCTACTGAGAAACAGCATCACAGGATACTTTATCCCTCCTTCTATTAGGCCTTGTTCAGAATCGTTTTTGCTTTGCCGCACGGTGCCTTAGAGGGGGAAAAAAATGCGTCGCTTGACCCGAATCTCCCATAAGAGTCATTTGATGTTGAGTGCATTAAATCGAAAAGCAAAAAAATCCACCTGAAGTTATGATTGAGCAAAAATGTCTCTAAAACCTAAAAGGCCTTCATGTACAAAGGTGCTACCTTTGTGATAACATTCTTACATTTCACAAGAGGAGTGAAAAAGTAAATTGTTACTGTGCAAAAAAAACGTGTACGTATTCCACCGTGGGTTTGTGTACAGTATATATAGAGAGCTGTATAGGCAGGCAGAGGCATGAAGGCAGGTTAGCTCGGCAGACGGATGTATGGTAAACAGTAGATATATAACAAGTATATCCCCCCCCCTCCCATGATCTCATGAACTGCCACAAATCAGATGTATGATTCGATTCACGAATAGATTCTCTCATCTACTTTCTATTGTGTCTGTCCCACGTGTTCAGTCTCGTCCGTTTCATTCACCTTTAAAGCAAAATTTGAATATAATGTTCTAGAATTGTAAGTATTCTATTTGTACATGCACGATTCAATGCATGTCAACAATACCATTAACTGATCTATCTACAGCTGGATGAAGGCCACCCCAAGCCTTTAATGTGTTTAGTTTGTCGTCCCTTCTCACGCACCGCTGATGAGCATGGATGGCTACATACATACATAGCCATTTCTTATGGTCCTGAAATGTAACAATCCATCTAGCTCCTGCAAACGAGTCGATTTCAACGCGACATCTCCGTGGTAGACATACTCGCAGGCATCTTCCCTCCTTTGGTTGCCATTCTGTTGTTAGTCTCAACCACCGGTCATCGTCCCCTCCAGCAAAGTGTCCTGAGGAGTAGCCCAGTCACAGCGAAACCTATACTGGATGTGGTATGCCAGGTGTGGAAATATACTCCAAATCTCTGACCTGAACAGACAAACAGATAGGCAGGCAGGCAGATATGATTCCAGACAGCCTACCTATATACCTAAGTAAGACTATATACTGTATAATGAGAACTCCGTTCACATATAAATACAAATATTTTAAAGTCCATCTTTGAGACCAATCCAGCAGCATTTGTTTGACCAAGCAAATGCTGGACCGGTTTTGACCTTCTGGGTCTCATCAGCAGAGTCAGTCATAAGAAGTGAGGGTTAACATCTGCACAGACTTACTGTGCTCCAACGATCCTGGCCGCCCGTGCCAGGGTGGCCTCCACCCAGCCGGGCCTCCGCATCCTCAAGGCCTGTACGGTGCGTCGCACTGACGGGGAGCAACCACCGCCACCGCCGACATCGCCGCCGCCACCGCCGCCACTATCATCGCGCCCCTCCATCGCCACGGCACGCACGCAGTCCGCCACGAGCGCCAACGCCTCCGCCGAGGCCCGGTCCAGCGTGACGCCGGTGGCCTCCTCCGCGGCATTGCCGTCCTTCAGCGTTCGGCAGAGCAGGTCGCAGAGCGCGTAGAGCAGCAGCGAGCCGTGGGGCGGCCGGAGCTTCGAGAGGCCGCCGGCACCGCCGCCGTCTTCAGGAGCAATCGAGGAGAAGAAGACCTTGATGGGCGTAGAAATAGATGCCGCGGCCAGCGGTAGCGTCTGCACGGTGGCCTCTAGGGCTCGCTCCACAAAGTCCATGGTGCCTGGAGGACCACGCAAGGGAAAGGTCAGTCGTGTGGAGCGGCAGGAGGAGATGGCTTGTTTCGCGTGCCAAATGTATCAAGGTACCGTCGTGTATAATGTCAAGCCACTGATGAGTGAAGGCCTCCCTGTGCCTTGTCGGTCACGGGGTTTGTTTGCCCATACTTCACCACGCTGGTCAATGTGAGTTGGTGACAATGAGAGTGCCCACTACTAGTTCAGATATCACTCACCACTGATGATGGCCATTTCAAAGTGCAGTGCCCTTACCGCTGCGCCACCACTCCATATGCTACTCTGTATATGCAATACATTATTCTCAGTTGTTAATTTCCATCTCGTTAAATAAAATTTAAGGCAGCACATTTTCTGAGACAATTTGCGATCTTTCACCATATATATATATCTCACCGATCATATTGTCTCCCGGTGACCGCTTTCCCCCGATGATAAAGGCGAAGTGCAGAGCAGCAGGAAACGGAGGACGCTTCCCAGCCGATGACACGGGCAAGACCTCGAGCATGCCTCGAGGATGTTAAAAGGTGTTTGACAACCTTTACACCGTCGACTACTTAATTAAGACATCCGACGGTATTCACAATGCATATTATACTTTATTTATTTAACACAAAGCAGATGCGCTCAATTGATAATATGTGTTAAGCTTTTTATTCCCATCAGCAAATCGATGCGTTGGGGAAACGTAATCCTTCCTTCCCAAAGTATCTGATCTATGATGCATAAAATGCTTCAACACGTATTGATTTTTTTTTTAAGATATAGTGCCAGGGAAACACACATCCCACCAACACCCCTGTCTTTACCTCTATGCGGTTCCGAATCGATTCTTCACCAACAAAAAAAAACACCACCATGACTTCCCCCTGCTAACATTTACAAAAGCTGCATTTAGGAAGCCGTGCTGAATTCCCCCGCACGCCATCTCTCGTTCTTGCCTTGCCTAATTACATACAGATCTATCTTAGTCGGCCCGCCCCCTCTTGCCAGCGAGCCACACGCATTAGGCGGCACGACTCTGCCCGATGATTGATGAGCGACGGCTGGCAAAAAACTCGCAGCTACAAAAAGGCCCCTTTGATGGATTATCACAATATGCATATGAAAACAGTGATGGATGACTGCGAGAAGCAGTGTAAAATACAACGGCGGGACATGACACGGAAAAGGTCTTATTTCAGAAAGGCCGTTTAGGCAGATTTTTTAACTCTGCTCGCAGGGCGGTGCCTGCGCCTGCTTTGCTCACGAGCCGTGGCTCCAGATTGCTTCCACTCGGCCATCTCAGAGCAGGAATTTTTTTTTTTTAACGCACAATAATACGAACAAAATGGCACCTATTCATTTTTTGCAAATGATATGTCCGTTAAATTGGCTATAACCATACTCACTCTTTCATAAGTGTGTAGCTGCTGATGCTTCATTATGAGAATGTTACGTTTAAGGCACATGGTGGGTAATTTTTAAACTGCTCCGCGAGATAATTCCTGCGGTGGGAATAATGAGATGCTATTGGCTACGTGCCCTAACACAGCCTCGGCAGATGACCCCGAGTGACACTAAACTTGATTGTGGTGTTGTAGCTTTTCATAAGCGGCGGCTCTTTCGTCCTTTGTCTCAGATCCTGCAAAGATGGCTGGCCACAGAATCCTGCCGTGATGTAACGATCAGCACACTGGACTTGCAATCCAGAGGTCGCTGGTCCTATTCAACCTCAAGGCGCAGCGGTTGACACAATGGATGCGTTTCATAAATCCTCCTCCCCCCCCGCCTCTGTCACGTAGACAAGTAAGGTGTGGGTAGAGTCGACCAAATACCCTCCTCTAGAGGGGTTCTCTCGAGCTCCATCCTGGGGCTCTCGAGTGCTCGCTCTGGTGGAGGTCCTTCCACCAGCAGCGGTGCGAGCAGGGAATTGGGGGGGGTTGCATCTTTACCTCTTACCGTTGTGCCACCTCATGTCTCCCTTACCTGCAAATCCCTGCTTCTGCGACGCCGCAAACCCCCACTCATGGGGGATCTTGCTGATGAGAGAGGGCGGCAGTTCCTTTGCCGCATCACTCCCGGCCGTCCGCGAGGCCTCCAGCAGCTCCAGCACGGGCAGCAGCAGCACATCCCGGGCCGGAGACAGCAGGAGGCGCAGGCTTTCGCTCACGGCCGATTCCTGGCTCCCGTCCACTGGCCACAGAGGATCACCGCAAGAGGCATACAGAGGGGCAGATACAGGCGCAGAGTGGCATGTGAGCGACAGCCGTGGCCGGTGTAAACCCGGGTTGATTAACCAGTGATGGCAAGACATATACCGTATGGGACCGCTCAGTCCCCTTTATAGATTTGTTCTATTCGATATGTAAAAAGATAATGGCGCATCCCTGCAATTACTTGCTCAAAGCCATTGCTGGCGGAAGGGCCTCGGCTAAATCGAGCTCTCGAGAGAAACCCCTCCGGAGTTGATTTGGCCTACTCTTCCAATGCTGACCAGATATTTTGGAAGGGATCGGAGTACCCACACGTTACCCCACCACGCGCAACCTGCTAATCGACTAACTGTGGTGTAACCCATTTATACTGCTGGGTGGACATAGGCGGTGGGGGGAGGGGGAGGGTTTCAGAAACTTGCACCGTTGTTCCAAATGCCTCTGGATTGCAAGTCCAGTGCGCTATCCACTACACCAGGGCAGCTTCCCATACGTCATGGCAAAGTGTCTCGCTGCTCCAACGAGGCAAGCGTTGCTCTTCCCAATGAATGGGCCCCGAGCCGGTCGTGAAAATCCTACAATCATTTGGTTGAGGTTCAGTCTCTTTACAAAAAAAAAACATTGTTAAGGTACGGGAGTTTTAACAGAGAACAATCAATGTTTTTTGAGTGCAATATTGTAGGACTTTGAGGTGAAGGGATGGCGCAGTTGTTAGCGCACTGCATTTTGAGTTCAATTGCCGGTCACGGGCAACATCAGTGAGGAGAGATATCTGAACCAGTGCTGGGTCCACGCTGTCATGAAACCTCCGTTGATCAATTAGGCCACTACCCAATAGGGTAAGCTCCGAGTAGCAACACAATTATATACTAACTTTCATTCTGCATATTGGATAACCTTTACCAGCTATAACAGTCCCCCTCTCCCTACTATAGACAGATGGACAGGCAGACAAAGGTATAGACAAAAGGACAGAACTAATATGTGCTCACGTTATCTGGAAAGAATACAAAACTTGGTGTTCCAGCCGCTCCGTCCCAGGGGCGAGCAACAAAGAAGTCCGGGTGTGCTTGCCAGGAACACCGCGAGAACACCGCGAGAACACCGCGAGAACACCATGTGAACACCGCGTGAACACCATGTGAACACCGCATGAACACCGCGTGAACATCGCATGAACACCGCGAGAACACCGCGTGAACACCGCGTGAACACCGCGAGAACACCATGTGAACACCATGTGAACACCATGTGAACACCACATGAACACCGCGAGAACACCATGTGAACACCGCGTGAACACCGCGTGAATACCACGAGAACACCGCGAGAACACCGCGTGAACACCGCATGAACACCATGTGGACACCGCGAGAACACCGCGAGAACACCGTGTGAACACCGTGTGAACACCATGTGAACACCGCGTGAACACCATGTGGACACCGCGAGAACACCGCGAGAACACCGCGTGAACACCGCGTGGACACCACGTGAACACCGCGTGAACACCACGTGAACACCATGTGAACACAACGTGAACACCGCGTGAACACCATGTGGACACTGCGAGAACACCGTGTGAACACCGCGTGAACACCATGTGAACACCGCGTGAACACCATGTGGACACCACGAGAACACCGCGTGAACACCGCGTGGACACCACGTGAACACCACGTGAACACCGCGTGAACACCGCGTGAACACCATGTGGACACCGCGAGAACACCGTGTGAACACCGCGTGAACACCATGTGAACACCGCGTGAACACCACGTGAACACCGCGAGAACACCATGTGAACACCGCGTGAACACCATGTGGACACCGCGAGAACACCATGTGAACACCGCGAGAACACCACGTGAACACCATGTGAACACCGCGTGAACACCACGTGAACACCGCGAGAACACCGTGTGAACACCGCGTGAACACCATGTGGACACCGCGAGAACACCATGTGAACACCGCGTGAACGCCACGTGAACACCGCGTGAACACCATGTGAACACCGCGTGAACACCATGTGGACACCGCGAGAACACCACGTGAACACCGCGAGAACACCATGTGAACACCGCGAGAACACCATGTGAACACTGCGAGAACACAACGTGAACACCGCGAGAACACCATGTGGACACCGCGAGAACACCGCGTGAACACCGCGTGAACACCACGTGAACACCACGTGAACACCGCGTGAACACCGCGTGAACACCGCGTGAACACCGCGTGAACACCGCGAGAACACCGCGTGAACACCGCGTGGACACCGCGAGCCAGCAGACGAGAGGCCGGGCTAACCTTCGGGCGAGATGACCACGTGGTCCCAGAGGGCGTGCCTGTCCAGGTATTCCCGCATCACGTCACGCAGGACGCAGGGAGAGTCCTCGCAGGAGCCCAGCGTGAGCAGCACGGCCTGCGCCAGCGAGCGGCCGCCTCCCTCCGGCCCCGCGTTCGCCCGCCGCCACGGCCGCCGCCGCTCGACCCCTGCCAAAGCAGCGCCGGGGTCGGGAGCCGTGAACTCGATGTAGACAGGGGCCGTACACTTTTTTTGCATTATCAAGAACACCGCAACTCTGACCTGGCAATTATGCGGCCCGTCGTGACGGATTACGTGTGCGCCAACGGACACGGGGAGGGACCACGATGCGGGGGGAAAAAGAAATAACTCGTAACTGTGGTGTCGCGAGTTCATAAGCGCATTGCGCCGATGCCACGTGCTGCCATAAATCACGCGAGCATTAAAATTACAGACTTATCATGACTTGTAATATTTTACGGTGTAATTAATCGCAAGTCGCCAATCGTTTCTGCTCTTGGCGTGCTTGATGCGCTGTTTCACAGTGCGGTTAAGGTTGTATTTTTGGCAAAGCAAAGCCGGTTTTTACATGAACTCTCAAAAGCAATGTGACAAACTGACTGCTGCATGCAAGGTATTAGCGGTGACAGTAAACGCCCCTTTAAAATGACTCGAGATTATTCCTCCTAATGTACTCGATTCAGTTAATCTGTCTACTGGGCACAGGAGAATGCACAGTGACATGATCAGAACAAGACTGCTCAATAGCGTGAATGTCAAGCTGTGTGATGAACAAGCTAATAACGTCGCATCCATGACTGTGTTTTTCTGAATGTGGGTGATGACAGAACTTGTCATCACTCCGCTATAATAAGCCCCTCCAGGGTTTTCAATCTACGGGCCGTGCCAACAGACAAAAGCTTAATTTTTTTCCTTTCAGTCTCCGCCGAGCGTAACATGTGCTCCAAAGAGAGTCACTTGCCTGTGTGGTCGGCAGCACCTGACCTCAAATGGAATTCCAGCACGGGGCTAAACTTAAAATCCATTTTGTGAGAACTGGGTGAGGAGAAGAAAAAAAACCCACTTGGCTCAAATCCATGAGAGCAGTGTAAAAGGGGGGGGGGGGGGGGGAAAGTGAAACCGCTTGTTGTTTGGCCCGAGAGCTGACACTTTACCGTGACCTGGGCCACAATTCAAACCCCGTCACGCAGACGCACGCAACAGTGCAGGAGACATAATCCCGTCTTTGTCAGAACAGTAAGCGACGGCGTGCATATCCGCGTCGCCAAAAGAGCACATCCACAGGCCCTCATTCCACGTGTCGGTGAAGGCATACCGCTCATACCTTTGTTACCAATAAACCCTTCCATGCTACCAGTATACTTTTGATCTTCACGCTGCCAAATCAGCCTTTTTCTCAAGATTTACTCTGGAGACCTCCTGCGCTATGCATGCTGCTACAACTCTTAACGTCTTTACATCATTTCCATACGCGTCCACAGGGACAGCCTTTCAACTATCTTGCCGGGCTTAATTATGCACTCAATCAGCAGGAGAAACAGTGCCTGTGACACACGCACCTTTTTATTCTGTCATTGAAGATTGAAAAATTGCTTTTAAAGCACATATATTGCCTTTTATTTTCAATTCCGCAGCCATGACTAAAGACATAAAACAATCTGTTTAATGTAAATATGTGTTCCCGCGCAGTGACTACGTCCCGCAAATAAACACGCGCGTGCATGCACGCTCTGCCAGCTGAGGAAATGCAAATTGCACGGAATGAGATCTGTGAGCTTGCACGCGCGCCGCTCAGCGTCCGTGCCGCACCCGTGTTGACGAGCAGCGCTTTGGACAGCAGCCCGTTTTCAAACACCAGGGTCTGCACGAGGAGATCCCGGTCCAGCCGAGGCTGGGCCAGCAGCAGCCTGACGTGCTCGTACACCCTGAGCCCACACACGGACACGCGCCAGAGAGGGGCAGGCCGGCCCAGCGTCGCACGCGCGCGCACTCAACTCTGCCGCAGGGTGAAGGCCGTCTCCGAGAGCAACACGGAAGATTCTCCCACGTGGTCTCCTGGCCAAAATGCTGTTAATGGTCCATTCGTTATTTTCAGTGCTGTTTACATGTGCTGGTCTTATTTAAAGCAATTATTTCAAACATTTATCCGACGACTGCTTCAAGTCTCTCGGGGTTTTCACTGAGTCTCGAACTCCCTTCCCCCCAGCCAATCCATGCCGTCGACTGCCTGCCCCTATTCAGGTTCAGACTCGAGACCTTTTTTTCGCTTTGCTTCTGCCTATGACCTAGCACCTCTCTCTATACAATGAAAAACACCCGCTGTGTCCTGAGAGCGTCTCGAGATGTGGCCGCATTTAGACGCCACAAGAGTCTGAATTGCATCGCACGAACCCGAACGAGAGCGTTAACTCGTCCCGATCGTCACTGGTTTATTTCAGTTTATTCTGAGAGCACGTTTCGAGACTTGCAGCGGCACGAACGAGTGAGCCGACATATTGTCACGCATGTAGTGGTGGTAGTGGTAATACTGTATCCAAATACAAACATTTTTTTTATTCCTATCACTCTAGTGGGGGTGGAATGGTGGTGCAGTGAATAGCACGCTGCACCATGCAACTGATGATCTGAGTTTAATTCCAATACATGGCTAACATCACTGGAAACTGATATCTGAATTGTCTTTCCCTTTCCCCCTCTGCCTGCCCCCCCCCACGCCCACCCCTTTACAAACTTACATTGACCAGCGTAGTGAAGTATGGTCAACCCTCACGACCGACATAGCTAGAGCAGGGACTTCATCCAATAGCTAATGACCAAATCACCCAGAAAGTGCCCGATCCCATCAGATGCTGAAAGCTAAGTTGTATTGAGCCTGGATAATGCTTTGATGGGCGACCGCTATGCATAGCAGGTGTTCTAGATTGTGGGACTACATGGTGGGCAGCATGGGACAGTGCATTGTTGTACTGTTCTTCTGCACTCCCATGTCTTTGTTCCACATCTTCACCAACCTGCAGTGACCAGCGAGGTGAAGTATGCCCAATCAATACGATCCGCACAGGTGCAAGAGGTAAGGAAGGGTAATGTGCGAGAGATGCCATGTACCTCTCTGGCCCTTTGCCAAAGAGGCCTGGCCTCATCCACTGCAGCCACAGAGGAGCGAGGCCTGGCCTGGATCCATCTTTACGCAAGCGTGGTGCGCTTTTCGCGGCAGGGAACCCATCTTTGAAGGCTCTGACGATAACCAAACGCAAACAAGGTCACCGGCAAATCGCATCACTCGTTAAACGCAGGTATTAGCTGAATCGGAAAAGTAGCTTGGGGAAGAAAAAAAAAGGATGCATTAAAGGTGTTTCACGTCACGTTTATAATATTCTCAGACGCTGGACCCGGTGTCTGTTACACGTTCATTCTGCTGTTCAAGTCATTATTTGGCAAACAGAAACGCAAACGTTTTGGGATTGAAAATGGAAATTGAACGAATGCAAAGAGAGCTTTCATTTTGTTGAGTTTTGTACGTATAATAGTGGAGTGTGTCAGCCGTGGAGATGGAGCGATGAAATCAGCTCGTTTACAGGAGCTAGACGGATCGCGACATTGCGTGACCATAAGAGATGGCGACAGCTTTGAGAGATCATCAATCAGCAGGGGATACACCATGGTCAATGTATGTACGTATGTATGTTGAACTTCTCTCGCACCGTACCTAGCCAACAGTGCTAATCGAAGGTGCGGAGGAAGGACAAAAATCGGTTCTAAAGAAATGTATTTTCAATCTATATTTAAACGTACGTAGCCCCAGTGGCTTCCTAATATTGGAAGGAAGAGCATTCCAGACGGCCGCATAAGCGCATCTAAAATCACGCGATACAGTGACCGTCTTTGTTCAATGGCGAGCCAAAAGCCGCTCTGTGAGGATGACCGGAGTGTCGCGTGATGATGATTTATGCTCCTCGATGAGATCAGCGAGGTATTGTGATTCATTTGTGGCAAGCACTTTGTGTGTAACGGGTGCGACCTCGCAACGTATTCGTTCAGCGATGATGACGAAGACGACAACGACGACGAAGACGACGACGACGACACACGTCGAGGTGTAATGCACTTACAGGTGGAGCTGATCCAGCGGCGCAGTGCCGACAGCCAGCGTTGCCAGCAGCGAGCCGCAGTGCGCATGGATCGGCGACAGCAGCTCCGCGTGCTCGTCCCCGCCGCTCCCCTCCGGCTCCAGCAGCTCCCGCCAGCCGCGGCAGACGCCCAGCAGGTGCCACGCCGAGTAGGCCAGCGCGGCCGTGATGTCGGCGCGCACCTGCGGCGTCCGGCGCTCCGACGGGCGGGCCCGGGCGTAGCGCGCGGCGAGCGGCGCAAGCGAGCGGCCCAGCACCGACGCCAGCAGGGAGCGCGCCAGCGCCGGGGGCAGAGACCGCCGGAGGTCGGACCAAAGGGCGCCGAGGTGGCAGTGCCACATCTGCAAGCTGAAGGAGCAACGCTCGCCCTGCAGGGCAGGTATGCAGGTGTAAACGCGTAACGTTATAATATTTCGGGACATATTTCGGGGCACATTGTGAGCTGGCAGCGATTCCCTCTGTCAGCACAACCCACTTTTTCAAAGTCACGCACGCTAAGCTACTGTTCCCGCCTCCAAAAGTCACACCCACTGCTCAGGTAGCCCCGCTCACTAGTCAGGTAGCCCCGCCCATCATGAATTGAGTATGAGGCCAGAATTTTTGTTAATTGGTTTTTAATCCCAAATTGCGCAAAAGATTCACAACTCCGGAACAGCGTTTCTGAAACCAGAACTGTCGCGGCCAATATACCACAACATTGAGCAGCTGAAGTCAAGTTAATTATAAAAAAAATATTATCACCTAATTTTCTTGCAACATTGACAGACAAAATCGCGTGCAAAAAAATATTTTATAGAGGACACAACAAAATAATATTGCGACACTAGCCAATGTTTCAATGTAAAACAAAAATGTTTTAATTGCTTTTCATTTTTAAAACCGAATATTTAACTTGCACATTTATAACATGCTTGAAAACAATGCCCTTTAAATCCTGATGGATTTCTTTTTCCCCTCTCTCAATATCTCATCAAGCGAGGCGAATGAACCGTTTCCACCCTTCTCACCGTCGGGCGCTTGAAGTGAGATTAGCGGATTTATTATGACACAGTTTGTTTGCTCTGAATTTTCATCCGAATCAAAATAATGACTTGCATTATGCAAAGGAAACAACCTACAGAAGTGTCTAATTTGCTTTGATAAATCTAGCAATCAGTTTTTAATGAAGTTACTTTGTTAGCACGTCCCTGAAAATACAAACACCCAGCTGAAAACATTACAACACACTTCATGCATAGGCAATTACACACACACACACACACCGCTCTCTCCACATTTTACGACGGTAGATCATTTACAACGGGGAACGGTGGGGAGGGGGGGTTGATGGGAGTAATTGATCGGAGTAAGTATTCCTTTAAAACAGGACGGAAAACTTTCCCTGATTAACGTTAAATTGGTAGAATAGGTGAGTAGGCACCATGGCTCCCGCATTGTGGGTGGATTGAATGCTCTGCGGGGGGGGGGGCTGCGACACTCACAATGTAAGTAACACGCCGCTCGCTTATCTATTGTGGAAAATGTACGTAAATTTGGCAAGTGAGCCGTAGGATGGCAGCCTCCACTCGGGACCGCATTCTGGGCTCGGGCAGCTGGAGCGGCGAGGTTGCACCGAGCGGAAGGGGTACATTGCTTCTGCGCGACTGCGAGCGTGCGTTCGCCACCATTCGCACCCGAGCTCAATCGCCCCCCACCACCAGCTCGCTTAAAGTGCCGAAAATCAGTTTGGTCTGCCGCAACGACCTTTGGGACTTGCAAACGTGGGCGCAGAAGAGATGTGGAGGAATAAATGGGGGGGGGGGGGGGGGCGGGCGGCGCGGGAGAGGCGCCGCAAAGGTGAAAAACATGAGCCTCACAGCCGACCCCGATGATCAAATCTCCTCGCTTCACACTGCCTCGGCTTAAACAGTTGCTCTCCTGACCTGTGAGGTCGATAATCGACGTTCGGTCGCCGTTTTATAACATTAATTGCGGTGTTCCACGCAACAAGGTGGGCTCGCAAGAACGTAGTGAATGATGGCCCAGAATCGCATGAGAACATCACGCGGACGCTGTGGACACCTTATGCACAAATGGAGACTCAAGGACACTCCATACTGTGAATGTGGTGAACAACTTAAACATTGAAACACGTCGTGAACAACTGTCTGCCCTATTAATGCCCCCACTGGAAACATCTCCGAAGTTCACTCCGCATTTCACCGAACCTCTAGACCGGATGGGAAAATCTATCGGCATCATGAGCAACATTGGCATGCTGAGCTTACCCCCATAGTTTAAGAGAGCAGTCAGTAGATGGTGGCCGAAGATTAGACATGTACAGATGCATCGATTCACCGATCAAAATCTATTGTCACCCTCGCTTAATATGCGATGAATCGTGCATGAAAAGATTGATTCGTTAACTATATATGTAAATTCGATTGTACTATGCACGGGCCTGCAACGTACCTCGTAGAAAGGCCTGTGATCTGCCCAGCGGTGGCTCTCCGAATCGTGCAGGATGCTCGTGGTAAGGACCCCAATGTGGTAGTCTGTGATGCTGTCACAGATGCCTGACATAAACTCTTGCCACTTCTTGAGGGTCGCAGACAAAGGCAACCTGTAAAAGAAACACAGCCTCACGAGACTGACTTGAGTGGGGAGCAGTCGCACACTAGTTAGATCACTGAAGTGCACCATGAACTATCCACCTGCGTTTGATTCCCAGCCATGGCAAACATTAGTGGTGAGGGATGTCTGAAACGGTGCTGTGCCCCAACTTCGCCAACCAGCATTGACCAGCTTGGTGAAGTATGGTCAAACAACCCTATAACCATCAGCAATGCATATGGAGACCTTCAACCAGCAGTAGATTCCCTCTAAGTTATTATTTTTATGACGTCACTGTAATACAAATTCTGAACTCGTAAAATCGTTTTCATTGTAATAAAAAACGTACAACCTTATTAATGCATCACAATATTACAGGTTGTTAACAGCGTAGCAATGTCAGTGGAGCTCAATTGCACATCTGAATAAAATATTAAAGGTGAACTACAAACACAGTTTCTCAACACAAAAACAAAACTTGCATATTGATCGTGGGCTACTAATGGAACAAATTACTGTGTACAGCACTTATAAATGACAAAAAAAATAAAGTATGATTAAATTAGCTAAAGTGTTCCGAACACATCAGTTTAAAATGCATCATTTTAAAAGCGCAGGTACGGCTCAATAAGGAGTCACACAAGATCAAATGGCGAAGCTCTTCAAAGTGTGCAACTGCTCATAGCGAACTGGCACACGCGTTCAACTACATGCGCCGCATGCACGCGCCAAATCAGCGTGCATTTTTTTAACAGGATTTTTTTTTTCTTTTACAACACCAAAGTCATTTTTAAGGATCGTCGTGTATGTTCATAGTCCGAAAATGAAAGTGACAAGATGAAGGAGACAGCTCTTGGTTCTTTAACTTATAATTCCAGTACCCATCTAATAGCGCTCCCAGCGAGTTTCTGGAATGATCCTTCTTTAAAAATATGAAAATACAAAGAAAGTATGTCCACTGGGTAATTAATTCATATGGCCTTTTACGAAAATCTCACCCAATCTTACATTCAATTGGCACTAAAACTAAAAAGGCAATGAACAGTAATGTCTCACGTTAATTTTGGTAATTGTACCATCATTCACAATACTCCTAATGTCAGCGGTTTCATACAAAATTGGCAAAATTGCTTTAAAAGCCACTTTTTTTTACATAAAACAAAAGTGTCCGAACTGGCTCTGTCCTAATGGTTACTCATTCAGTGACCCGGCTAATCCCAGAGACTTTTAACACCCTCGGTATATCTTAGCGGCATCTTCAACTCGTTGCATGCATCAACGTCAAGAAATGTTGAAGGGACATGAAAAATACAAACGCTATTTCTTCTACATCGTAATAAGGAACATTTTTCCAGAAAATGTGTCTGTTTTTTTGGTTCGCTCTGAAATGCAAAACATAGCGAATTTCTTATTTTGCATCTAGACGCCTAAACGAAATAAAGTACTAGCATTAAGAATTTATATTTAAATACGATATAACACAACTGCTGTAAAAAACAAAACAAATAAGAAGACAATACTCCTCCTGCCCCAATCGGTCCCTACACATAAAATGAAAAAAAAGTATTTTGTCCACATTCCATCAGCCACATTATGTTCTGGGAGTGCATAATTTCCCTGGTAATGGTTCACAATAATCTATTTTTTGGCAACACGATATAACACTGCTGCATAGGTATTCGTGGACGTGCTGTACGGCTATCTGATGCCATTCCAGGCTTCAGTTCCTGGAGAAGCTGCCAGCACGTGGAGCGGAATCCTCTGGAGATGGTGTTGAAACAGCCTGCGGTGCGACACGTCGGACACAGCTACGACGCAACGATACGCGTTCACGCGCACACCACTCACGTGAACGACCGGTCGGCCAGCGCGTCGCAGAAACTCCGCAGTCGGCCGTGCATAAACGCCGCCGAGGACAGCGCAGCGTACAACGCGTTCACGGGGCCACCGTCTGCCCCACCGCGTCCATATTCCCGCAGCCGGCGCAGGACGCACGCCGTCACGTCGCAGCAGACGGACACGAAGGCGGTGCCTACTTCGCGCAGTGGGCCCTCGCGACCGGCAACGGCCAAAGGAAAGTAGAGTTCCAGCTCGTCCACTACGCCTGCACAGAACTGGGAAGGAAAGGACGGTCACAACGCGTTGCATTGCGTCCCTCGGAATGTACCGAGTTACAATGTGTCCGCATTCATTAAGGCCAAATTTAGCCCATCCATAGCTCGTAATTGTACATTTGAGCGCTCAACAATTCATATTAGATTAAAATACAAATTGTGTATGATGTGAATGCATAAGGTAGCTGAAATTAATTTTACAAATATTGTGAGAACTTTATTGTTCTGAACGTGGTGGTGGAGCAGAACTGCACTCTGCAATAGGACCAATCTATGGTTGCCTCGCATGTGAAGCTTTGGTACAATGCAGTTCATCAGGAACCGCTGGTGGATTTTGCACAATACACACTGCTTGAAACTAAGGGCTTTCCCTCCCCAAAGGCCTCCTTATATGCATGACAAAACAGATTCGGTCCAGGTAATTTGGGTACAAACTGGGCTCCCAGAACCAGAAGCAAAATAAATACATGCCACAGGCCAGGGCTTTCTAACTGTACCATTGTTGCTCTGTGGTTTTGTGTACAATTTTCGGATGATTTTCATGATGTACTAATGTAAAAGTGTCTTCGTGCTCCTAAACGTAACGCCTCTTATGACGGGAATACAAGTAGAAGTGAATTAGAAACGAACAAAAAATTCGGACCGTACAAAATTTTGTATCTAGGCCTCATTTTCAGACACTTAGGATTCATCTGAAAATGGGGAGTACATTTCTACGCTGAGACGAACTGCAGCACGAAGACTGCTCCGCATTTTAACGATTCATCAAACAAAATAGATTCGTGCACAGACGATGCACGCATCTAATCGAGCATGTGTTAATCAATTACTTATGATGTATGCAAATAGCATGTAAATGGTATGTTAAGGTTACCTTTATGCTCACTGAGTGAGCCAAGACTGTACGAGAAAGTGAAAAACAAGAAAACTTTTCAAGCGAGGTGGTAAAATAGCTCAAAAAAGGATAGCTTCTTACATAAATGTGTGGCCCTAAATTATGTTGAATCATCGGGGGGGGGGGAGGAGTTGAAATGTCAAGTAATGATGTCAAAGTTTGAATCTAGCAACAGTGATAGCAATGAGATATACAATCCCATAACGCATGATGATTTAATAAGCAAACGGTGAGAAGCAACTCTTTAGACAGCACAAGATGGGGTTGCATTTGCAGAAATTACAATAAATATAACCACATCTGACAATGCGATAACACCGGTGTTAAGAAAACGCAACAAATCACACTCATTATTTTTTACAGAGCTCTTTAAAGACATTTTTATATATATAATCACTTTCCCCTACATTGCTAATACAATCACAAAAATCATATTTTAAATTTTAATTACACCGCTCACGTCCGCTTTGACAAAATGCAATCGGCCGCGGCGCCAACGACTGTCAGAGAGTCCACGGCGCGTTCACAAAATCACCGCCGGCCACGGCGCGTCGCACGACCCACGGCGCTTGCCTCGAACACCACGCAGCGATGACTGCCCCCACCCTCCATCACGCCGGCGGACACCAGCGGAGAGGGGCCGCCGGCGGGCGACTTCTGTGACCACCTCCCCGTGATCTCCGCTCCTGTTTGCAGAAGGCTCCGAGCCATCGGACCAGAAAGGTCCTGGAAGAGAGTCTTCCATTCCCATTCCAGAGCCTGCAAATTATAGTGAACACAAAGTTCCCAATCTTGGGGGGGGGGGGGGGGCACGGCCAGCCAGCCATGGCCAGTTTATTTTCAAAGCATTCATTTCCGTTGTTCATTTTTAAAAAGGCGGATGCACCCTTCGCGGAGCAGCCTTGATGGGTGTCATAAGTCACAACCCTAATGTATCGGAGTCACCTCGTTTTGTTTTTCTTACATATTTCGCAAGGACGCTCACGCGCGCACACACACACACACAGCAGCTCAACACTGCTACCTTCAGTTCCGATTTAAGAATTGCTCTCTTTGCTCAAGGACTATTACACACGCCATATGCCAGCAGTGCGATACAGCATATGTGCAGAATTATTACGAGCGTAGTCGTCGATTGAATTTTAAATTGCAATAATTTATTACAGGCAAAAAATGTGTTTTATTTGTGATGTACAAATATTTAGGTGATGTAAAATTAAATGACAGTATGAAGATGAGATGCAAGTATAGCAGTTCACAAATAACGTTGTAAAAATCTAAACATTTACAGCAAACACATTTGAGCGAGATTATTTATCAAAAAGGTATGGAAATAAAAACGATCAATAGATGTTAAAGATCGATGATATACAGTGGATACATTTTCAGTAACATATGCAGTGGCGTTACTATATGTCAATTTACAAAATGCTTTAAAATGACAATACTAATTAACCATCTTGTTTGTATAATGCAGCAGCTGGGAAAACACTGCTTGTGAATTACAGCAGTCCTGATACACACCAAAACGTGATTAGGCTGATAAAAAAAACCAACCAACACTGTCAAAAGCTGCAAAGATGACCTTTATCACAGAATTCGTGCACTTGTTATATTAGCAAAAGCAATGTTAAATGCACCGCTACGCTCACACAATGCAATTAGCCACCACGACAAACCTGGATCAAGTTAAAGGTCATTATGGATCCCTGCCGCTGCAAATATCAAGTGCAGAGGTGTTACCTCTTGAATGTCAGCATGTTCATCTTTTCCTTGTTAACACACATGTGTGTTTTACCTGTGTCTAAAGCGTAATGCCCCTGTGTGTGCACTGTCGACTCATTCTGCATGACCAATTCCCCACGTGTTAAATAGCAGCACTCACTCTGCCAGCCTCTCTTTCATGTGCATTGCATACGACAGCAGGGAGGGTGTTAAAAAAACTTCTATATTTCAATATCGACCCTAAAAGGCTTCATTAATGTTGAGATAAAATCGTCGAATTTTTGCTTTGCTTGAGACAGCGTAGGAATAACTTGGATAATGAGCATCACACCTCCTCCCCTACTCATATCTCACTTCACGTGTATTGCACCACTACAGGGCAATACACATACAGCGCTATACGTTGAATTTCATCATCATCATCAACCGTGACCTATCCACTGCTGGATGAAGGCCTCGCTTAAGCCATCACCAACTCTCATGGTCTCGCGATGAGTTTCACAACATTTGTGCGATTCATCAACGCTCGCCTGCACAGTGCTCGATGACATACATTGCGCCGCCACCACTGCCCGGCTAATACCAACGCAACGTACGCAAATGCAGCGCGCGGTGGCCCCATTACCTGAGACGTGCCCGGCTTCTTCTTCGAGTGTGGTTCTGGAGAAACGAGTCCTGGGCTGCCTTTCTTGAGTGGGCCTGCTCGTCGGAGGAGGACACATGACCCATTACCGACTGCAAAGCACAGTGATGAACCACGGCGCATGTGGCTCTGTAAACAGGAGGCTGACTGCACGCTACGGGATATAATTTTGCATGAATGATGTGTAAAATGAAAGTATGAACCCTGTCAAGCTGTTTTTATACGTGTAAGTAGATCACGTGACTAAACTACACTGACCAGAGTTAGAATACAGGTTATCAACACACATGTACACGTACAGCCCAAATGATGAGGGCCTCCCCAAGCTATGCAAGTCGTGGAGGTTATTTGACGATACATCGCCATGTATGTATGTTGAACTTCTTTTGCACCGTATGTAGGGAGGGTCAAAGACGTTGCAACATAGTACAGTGAATGTTATCGAAGCTGACACGTATTTTGTTTGGTCAATTCGGGAGGCATGAATTCCAAACACTGGATGTTAATAGCAATAAGGGTGACAATTATTTACCGAGGAAAGACACCGGGAATCTCACAACTCTTGTTCAAGACTCCTTCAGGAGGGTCCTGAATTGGGAAGTACTTGCACTGACCTAAGGATCCAGCATTAACCCAATACACTCGTGAGAAATATTCACCAACCCACATTGAGCAGTGTTGTAAAACGGTCACACATATTTTCCCCAATGGTAGTGCACAGAGATGGAGACAGCTTCAGGAGGAATGTATCCAGCAGTCGACTGATCGTGGCTCATGACAATGAAAACTTTGGAGAAAAGGGTTGGCTCCTCACCTCACCACGTGTGGTCGTCATAACTGAGAGCAGCTCACTAACAGCACTCAAAAATATACATACATAACATCCCTCACCTTCGTTGACACCACCACTGCTAGCCGGGGCAGACCATGCTAATTCCCTTAGTCGCTTGTCCATCTTGAGCAGACTTGACATCACCCGGGTCAGCTGGGAAAGCGTGTCTTGTGCCAGCATTGCAGATTCATCTGTCATAACAATGAGACATTCAGTTGAAAAATGTCCTATTTTTGTTGTGCGGCATCATGCAGTTTAATCGCATGAACAATAAATTAACGGTCCCAAATCCCGCAGAGTTATTTAACCGCACGCGTAACGCAAGCTGAGCACTGCACGGCAATGTACCTTGGCGACACAGATTGAAGGGTTAATAAAAAAAAAATGACATACCCACTGTGTTTCTCTTTCCCTTTGGCCTCCTGCCATCCTTGCATGCAGGGCCATCTGGCAGCAGCAGCAATGGCTGCCCCAATGCTCCCTCCAGCTCCTCCTCAATCTCTTCCAGGAACACCTCTTGGAGAAACCGGGACGCCACCTCGCAACCCGCCACGCCACCAACAGCCGCATGGTCTTCCACCATCAACATGCAGATCTGGGGAACAGCCTCCGCCAGTGACAGCGCAAAACTCCCCAGGTTAACGGCGCCCCGGCTTTCAAACTCTTTGGCCGGATTCATTCCACACCGCCGCAGCATGTCCTGCAGCTGTTTGGCACGCATGGCCTTGTATTTGGGCAAAAATTCGTCCGGTGGGTAGAGGAACGCCAAGCTCTGCAGGCAGCGCAATCGGGTTAAGTGTTGTGCCCTGGCGGAGCCCGTGGCTGCCGAGATGGCAGCCAGCCTGCGTAGGAGGTGCGTGCGGAGGTGCAGCCGCGTGCTCTCCCACAGCGACTGCACGTCCAGTGCGGACGTGTCCTCGGCGGCGTTGAGAGACGCCAGCGAGGAGAACTGGAAGGTGGTGCCGCTGGGGTGGGAAGGGAAGAGCACTCCCGAGCGAGACGAGATCTCTAGCAGGAGCTGCAGAATCTCGTCGTCGAGGCCCTGCTCCGAGCGGAGCATGCGCAGCTGCGTGACAAAAAACACAGAGCGACGTGACGGTCAGAACTCCCGCTGATGGGCAGAAGACCATCACCGGCACGTCCTCAGCCATCACATTAGATCAAGGGTCGGCAACCAAAATAACAATAAGAGACATTTTTTGCGAATTCGGTATTTTAAGAGCCGCAATGCATGTGAATGACATCACGAAGCAGTCCTTAAAGAGGCGCATGCAGCTCTGGAGCTGCAGGTTGCTGACCCCTGCATTAGATCGACCGCACCCAGAGTGGGTAGTTAAAGGACACATGCACAATATGACACACTTATGACCAAATGGCCAGAATTAGCCCGCTCTCAGTGAATCTCAGGAAATAAGCAGGGATGAGCCTGGACAGCACAGGGTGTGTATTTTAAAAGTATACCCAAGTAACCAATATACCCAATATATTACGTAAACATATTGGAGATACTTTCAAAATACACACCATGTATCGATTTAAAGCTTTCGTGACTGCAATGATTCATCTTCTTTGGTTCTTTCGGTAAAGTCACGTAGAATATTGTGTTATTTTATTTTATCAATTTATTATTTTATTCTCATTCTACGTGACTTTACCGAAAGAACCAAAGAAGACACACCATGTACTTTGACGGGTGACAACAATGCACAGACAAGTAGTCATAAGGCTGTGGGGCTCCTTGGTTGATAGCAGTAAAATACATTGTTGCAGTGAACTGTTATGCTGCCACATCTATGCTGCCCGTCTTCACCAACCCACACTGACCATAGTGGTGAAGTATAGTAAAATAACCCTCACGACGCACGTGGCATGGGGAGGCCCGCATCCAGCAGTAGATGGACAAAAAGGGCTGTACAAATTCATAGTTGTACCAACTATGGTGTTTGTGTAATATATACAGGTAAACACACAAAGCATTTTTTTCAGAATTAGATATTTAAAAGCCAAAAGAAGCAGGTGTTACTAGTTTTGAAAATTCCTATGCTTGGGTGTTTAAAACAGAATGGGATTCGTCATCATCATTGTCCATTTATTGATTTTAAAAATGCTAACTATTTTTTACCCACATTTAGCCTCAACGGAGTCTCCAGACTTTTTCAGGAGGGTCCCATATTAAGCCAATTTCATGAATTCGTTTTTAGGCTGCATGTGAGAGGAAACTGGAGTATCCAGTAAAAACAGGTCCCTGCAGGGTGGGCTGGTAGGAACATTGGAATTTTGCGCAATTTTATGACATTGTTACTTCCAAATGTTGGGTGCAATAAGACATATCAAGTCTCTGCGCTGTCTATTGCTGATTTTACACCCAACAGCACAAGATTTCACTTCGTTAAAGTATTGAAAGGGGACGGACGGACACATTAATCTATTGCAGGCTGGTACACTCAGTTTACAACTTCGTTCCTACCAGTAAAAAAACCCATGGACACATGCCATCTCATGGTCTCCTCACGGCCATTGAGACATTTTTTTTCACATGGTGTACAATAATTCATGTTTCTCTGAGTACAGGACCAGCTTTAAGAACTTGCAAATCAAAACTGTACGATGTAACTGTTACTGTGGCAACTATCATAATGGGCTCTTTGTTTACTGATGTGCAATTTCAACATCATGTTGTTGCACATGCCCAAGCTATTGTAAATAAACAGATTGCTCTCCACTGAAGAGTAAGAGCATGATTTTGGACAAGGTAGAGAATGCATACATTATTAATGGAGATTAATATTTCACTCATAATCAAATTACTCTAGTTAATGTTTGAAATGATTAGCGATCCTTCATATTGAGAAGCCCCCACAACTAATAAATGTCTGATGACTACGATATTACATGCCCTTGACCCAAGCTAAATATTAAATTACTGTGCTAATAATTAAAAGTTTTACTGGCACTTATGAATTCCTAAAAAGTAAATATAGTAAATAAATAAATGAACAAAACATGTTAGCCCTTTTTCAATCCAATGGTGCATGAAAGCCTCCCCACACCATGTCAGCCATGGGGATTGTTCGACCATACTTCTACATGATGTTAGATAAAGGATGGTGAAGTGGGTACCCAGGACTGGTTAAGATATCACTCGCCGATTATGTCGGCCGTGGCCGGGAATCAAACTCGGCTAGCCGGGTTCGGAGTGTAGTGTCAAAAACCAATGTGCCACCACTCCACACCCCACAGCAATTTTTCAAAGTTATTATTTCCACCGTGGTTTCCTACCTCGCGGAAATGCGATTCGGTGCTGCCTGTACTGCAATTCACTGTACTAACTTTGCACTATTTTTTTTATAAATTACAGTGCAGTGGATCCAAAGGTCATCAGTTCAATACGCAGCACGGCAGTTGCAATGGGCCAGAGTTTTCAATCCACTGACCTCTGTTGACCCCCGCAGCATAAATATGTACACAACAATTAGTAGATCAACGGGTCGTGTGTGGTGGGGTACAATGTGGGTACTCCCAGCTTTTCCAAGACGTACCGGCCAATGTGAAAGAGTAGGCCAAAGTACTCTCTGGTGGGCTCCCTTCGTACGTATGTTGAACTTCTTTCACACCGTACGTAGCCAACCATGCTATTCGGAGGTGTGGGGGGAAGGATAACAAACTAAACACCTTCAGCGGTATTGTACGAAACTGCAGTGGCACCTGTATGTAAATTGCAGGCCTGCACCTTTATATTTATTACAGGGCCAGTGCAAAATGCACACAGACATTCACGCTTGGCGCCAACGGGTAACTGTGTTTCAATGAGATATCTCTCCGCAAGTTGCACGCACTATTTCGCTCAGGAAGCGTACGACTTCGGGCTGCGGCGTCTGGGAGGGCCACAGCGATCCCATGTCCTTGCGGGCAAGCCAGGCCAGCTGCTCGGCCGCCCTGGCGGGAGGCTCGTCTCCTGGAAACGCAGCGCTCAACTCCGCTCCCATCTCCTCCAGCCCTCGCTCAATCCTGCGGTGACACAGAAAGACAAAGATTCCCCCGTAAAGCCTTTAACAGACTGTTGGGGCAAGTGCTTTTAGCGAGCACCTATGATGGCCGGAATGGCACACAAGGGGGTGGGTGGCCAGCATCACGCCCGGGGAGGCCCAGGACCAGTTAAGATAATCGTCACTGGTGTTGGCCGTGATCGGGATTCGAACCAAGGTCGCCGGATTCGTAGCACAGCAAGTCAACCGCTACGCTATCCGCTCGTACACATACATACACACACATTCCTCGCACTCAGCAGAGGATCACCAGCTCTGAGCACTCGCCCCAACAAAAAATTGGACAGCGATGCTGAACGGCGATATAGATGCAACGGAGTTGCTACCAAGTGTGCAGGCAGTGCAACTGCACCAAGGCCCGCGGCCAGAGGGACCCAGATTCTGGGATACTAAGAGGGGGGTACGTGTGGGCGAGTGGTGGACGGGGAGTGGGAGGGTGGGGGGAATTTAATGCCAACCAAGCCACACCACTGATGATATAAATGCACAGCTATTTTGTAAAATGCTGCTCTTGCTTTTATTGCAGTGCTTAAAAAACACAATACAGCAATCAAGGCTGTTCAGACACCATATCACCTCCAACCATTATGTAGGAATTTGCTTAATTCTTTGCAGGTGAACAGAGATGCTGCATTACATAAAAAAAATTAGCACCCAGCACAGGATGGTTTTCAGTCATCGCGAGCAACACAAATGTACCAATTCTCCATAACCGAACCCTTGCCCAAGCTGCAACGATCCAATTGAAAGACATAAAAAAATGACAGGCTAATTATAGTAAGGTTGAAAAACCTAGCACATTGATTATTTAAAAGTTCAACCAAAAGGTCTACATCAAGGCATTTAGGTAATGATCATATGCTTTGGTACAGTCTTACCTCACGCTTTGACATGCTTTTACATTCGCTGTATTTTGTCATTGCCATTGCTTCCAAATGCATGGTATAAAATAAAAAAAAAACATTGTCTTGTTAACGATGATGCAAGGTGAATTTGATGTAACGTACATTTAATCTAGATTGTTACACCAGTGCTATATTAGACAACTGTGTTTTATTCGCAAATAGCATAGTATAGTTCATTGGTTCCTAACCTGCGGTCTGTGGGCCACTGGTGGACTGCAAGGCCATGGGAAGTGGTCTGCGGAACTGTTGCAGATACTAGGATTTTTTGTTCACATAGCACCGTATCCTTTACCGCATGTTGGTCCATGAAATTTATTTATTTTTCGAGTGGACAGCGGGTCCACTGGTTCAGCAACATAGGGAACCACATATCTAATTCATATGCATCAATCACAACAATAAAAAATACTCAATCGTAAAAAACACAATACTAAGTTAGAGCTGATAAATATCCTATACTGGCCTATCACTAAGCATCTCTTAAAATATATGAAGCGGTACTGGGATATGTTTAAGGATTCATATGTATGCACAATGCTCAATGCATAACAAACACAAATTTAATTATGGCGATTGATATTCAATACCACTTGCAGTATTGTACACAACATTCCATAACAAACCGTATGTTTTGCCATGTGCCAATTGGAATTGTAAGTTGTATAACCAGTGCTATACAAGAATAATACATGAATAATTAATAGTTTACATTACACAACATAAGGCATCGGGAGCACCATAAATGAAAACTGACTCAGTCTATTACGTCAACTTTATAAAATATACAAGAACTGATAAAAAGCAGATGGTTGTCTTATTGAAATATAAATATTCGAATTCGACGCACAATACAACGTTACCAATATTTATTCAGAACTCAATTTTTTAAAGATGTAATTAAACACAGTATATGTTTACGTCAACAACCTGCCAGGAAATATTCCCAATAATTGCCATAATAAGTACAATATTGAAACAAAGTGTCATGTTTATGCGCGTCGATGTTGTATGTACGCATATATGTTAAATATTTTAAGTATTCTAATAAATAATAAAGGAACCTATGGGGAAAGACACAAAGACCCGTTTCATATGGAGATGCTAAGAAGCTCAGGCATTAAACAAAATGTACGATGAACTTAAGCCATTATATTCATTAAAGTTCTGAGCACTATACATAAGAGTTTCATCCTTTGATGATTAAGATATAAATAGGACAAATTCAGCCTAATAATGTGCAGCACTCACATGTCTCAGTAACACACCCTGTAACTAGACTGAAGATTCTTCAACATTAGGAGCTCGCATTCTCAAAGTCTGAACAAACTTCAAAGCTACATTTGGAGAGGAAGATGTGATATTTCAACACCCACTGTTATCCGACATGCGGTTAATTTACAACTTCTGCTCCGGATTATTGCAGGCAGGCTACATCTGCTTCATTCTAGAGAGATGATGAGCAAGTCCATGCGCCACACGAAGTTAATGGTCTAAAAAAATTTAAAGGCGCTTTTGAACCACTGTAATTGACAACCCGATAAAAGACAAAAAAAGCCTATGGATAGATAATTAAGTTTATGTACTGTATATGTATTTATTTCTTAACACCAAAATAATTTGAGTTTTCATGTGTTAATTAACCTGGACGCCTACACAGAAGGATTAATAGGAACGCTTTGTAGCAGCTAACAAGGAGGGCCCAATGTCCTTATGAATTGTTTTATGAAGGTCATAGCTTAGAAACCCGAATGGAGCTGCCCTAGGTGTTTAAAATAATTGGCTGCGGATAGCGGTGCCGCATTACTGTGCAATAATCAGCAGATATTTCCAGGCTCTGTCCTGCCTATTTCCAATTTATGAGAACGTTTGTTAATTTTACAAAACAGGCCAACAACAGATAACACTGTTGACACAATTTCTGGTGGCATACTTAAAGTTACAATGCGTACAGGACTTGTCATTATGCATAACGCGGGGGGGGGGGGGTGGCTATTGAATTTCACACCCAATCAACTTGGTGTCAAATCAGCGCTTGAATGGGAATTAGTTGTCACTGCTGGGAGGTAAAGATGCAAAGTGTCATTTTTATTGCGTATTCCCTTGTGAGCACTGAAGAAATCTCAAACGTACAATCCTAATTAAACACCACCGATGGCACATTTTAACCGCTTGGCTTAAATAGCTATTTGGAATTCGCGTGAATATACATACACAACTCTCCTTTTAAAATGTAAGGTTTTATAAGAAAAAAAAGTTTGGTTATAGCCAAAATGGAAAG
The DNA here is from genome assembly GCF_048934315.1 of Petromyzon marinus. Classification (NCBI taxonomy): domain Eukaryota; kingdom Metazoa; phylum Chordata; class Hyperoartia; order Petromyzontiformes; family Petromyzontidae; genus Petromyzon; species Petromyzon marinus. The sequence goes on along the minus strand of NC_133706.1, from coordinate 9,974,143 downwards.
GCACTGCTTTTGATTGCGAGTCACAACTTAGAAATCCCAATACAGCAACTGCTTCCATTTACAGTTTGATGGCAATGGACAAATATTTTAAAAATCATATAAGCATATTCAAATATTCTTTGGTGCTAAACTGGAAAGATGTGATGGCACAATATGATTGTGGGAAGCCCTTTGATATATGGCACATACATATCCTTCATATGCTTTAGTCACATGTCAGGAGAGCAAATCAGCAGTGCCAGGGCCAATAAGATGAATCAGCCATATTATTTGGTCAAGGGTCAAACTTATTCACAATTTCGACCACGTTTGCATAATATACAAATCATAAGCTTTAAAATGACTAATTCAACAACATTAGTGGAGCGGTCTGGGAGTTCCTTGGACATACATACAAAATGACAAACATACCGTTAATCCATAATTAAGGTTTTTGGGTTAGATCGCGTAAGTATCTTAACCCTCTACCACCCGACACAGCCAGTAAGGTTTGTCACGTAAACAACGCGCCAATTAGTTAGTCCTTCAGAGTAAATCCACAACATTGATTATCTGTCAAAGGATTATTCAGGTTGCGGATTAACCAATAACCATGCTTGCGAAAAATAATGAATAAATGATACGCAAGCTGGTCTATTAGCTGCTTCTCACTCATCAACAGTCCGTGACTCAGTGGCCACATGACCAAAACCTGTCGGCGAGTAAACCGATTACTTTAAGCAATGAAAACAGACGACACATTCTTCACCCCAATTATATATATGTAAACAATATCCTAATTTGCCGATTTGGCATGTTTAGCATTTTTGTGTTCATCCGGGCCACCCATCTCCCCCCATTACACGGGAGACTAGAGTTAATTGTCCGTACTGAAAATTAAAGATGAGCCACAGGAGTGAGATTGTAGCCATGCAATAATCCAAACTATGGACCGTATAGTAAACTCACTGTCGCCTGTGCTAATTCAATGGAGGCGGGATAGTAAAACTACATACAAAACCTTGCTGTCATGGCAGGCAGGCCTCGGACATTGGTATCTAGTTCCTACACATATTGCCATCGTTCGCAAGAATAGAATAGCCGTTTACATAGACGTAGAACATGTCATGAGTTATCACACTCACATGTGTGCGTTTTCTTTGAGTTCAGTGTTGAGGTGCTCCAATAGCTCTTGCAACTCTTGCTCTCCCGTGTTCTCATGGAGGACGGACAAGACTTTGTGCAGCACGCAGGGATCTCCAAATCCCTCCATCGCGGACTACACAATCAGTGCAGGACTTAGCTGCAAACAACCTGCAGGTGTAACATTTGAATACAATGTCATGCAATTGTGGACGATGAGAGCTCGAGTTAAAGACCTTCAGTTTAAAAGTCGCACTAGTTAGTGCATGTTTTCATGTAATTGGAATATTCGTCATACTTGATTGTAATATAATGTACAGCCCTTTGCCGTGGTCATCAGGGTTGTTTTACCATACTTCACCACGCTGGTCAGTGCGGGTTAGTGAATGAGTGAGGGGTACCCAGGACTACTTCAGATATAAAATTGCCAACGACGTTATCAGTGGCCAAGAATCAAACTCGGGTCGTGTGGTTTGCAGCGCAGTGCACTTATACCATTCTACATCATAAAAGTGCGATAATAAAAAAAGCACTGGCAATTGATTAAATTACCGAGTAAGTGAGCTCGTGAGTTTTCATGTATTTACACGGGCAATTGGCAATAGCATGCAGTTTTCATAGAGCTTGTCACATGCAATTGCATTGCTCTCCAGAGTAAACTTTACACATCCCAATGCCTAACAGTAAGCTCGGAATTATAAGGTTTGATATAATCCTTGGTGGGAGCGGTGGCTGTAAATCGGTTGGCTCACTGAACCCTAACAGAGGTGTTCGATTCCTGGCCACAGCTAACATCACCAGGCCACGCTCACCGGCGTGGTTAGAGCATTGGTCAAACAACTCCATAGCCACGTAAGGCGGCCTTCATTCAGCAATAAAGGGCTGTAAGTTATTCATCATAACAATCACGTTCTGCGCCACAAAGCTATCTGTAATTGATTATGTTTATATAAGAACTATCTTTTTTGCCCGTCCAAGGATGGGTGTAAATATTCAATAGAAAAATTGTTCATGTCATGATTATTAATAGGAGGGGGGGGGGTTGCCCCATGTGGAGTGACGTCACCCGCTAATGGTTCTTGTGGAGGGGTGCGGCATGTGGAGTGACGTCACCCGCTCATGATTATTAATGAGGGGAGGGGTGCGGCATGTGGAGTGTGCTACCTCTTTGTGCGTTAGTGTACATTTCCACGCGGGCATGAATATTAATGAAGGGGGGGGGCTCTTTTGCAGTGACGTCACGTACGGATGTAGCATTGTGCTGCGTATATTTAGTTTTTACCGTCACTTTGTGTAAAGAAACGTCATATTTGAAGCGAATTTGCGTAATAAATTATTTATTTCTGCTCAACCTTCCTCTGTGTAAGTGTAAAAATCATCCCACTTATGAATATTAATGAGGGGGGGGTGGCCCTCATGTGGAGTGACGTCACGCGGGGGGGTGGGCCTCATGTGAGGTGACGTCACGCACGGGACACACATTCTTGGCTCATTATTACTACTATAATAGCCCAGAAATGTGTAACGCGCGTGACGTCACTTCACATGCCCTTCCCCCCCGTCATTTTTTTTCGCAAAGTCGCTTCAAATATAACGTTTCTTTACAGAAAGTGACGGTCAAAAAATAAATCTACGCAGCAACCAAGTGCTTTTGCTGTCTTTATGTATTTCTTCAGCACTGGAAACAAAAGGCAAGTCAAATTTTTGGTTTTAAGTTATGATAATATATTCATTTCTCCATGATTTTCGAGATATTGCATCACATTTATTTCAACCCCAGCGAGTGAAAGCAGAAGAAAATAAAGTATTAGAGCAGTGATTTTTTACTAATTGAAGGTCAGTTAAACAGTGCTACAGTGACATTAAGTGAAGTGTTCAAAATATCGTATACCGATAAATCTTCTAAAATCCTTCATTTCATTTTTTAAGTTAAGAAAATGTTATTGTAAATCTTTAATATTACAGCTCCCGTCCTAGGACGGACAAAAGGCGCGTATATTAGAATTGGAAAGAATTGCACACACGTCATAGCCGGCACACACAGCCCTGCCATAGCAGGCACTCACATCCCTGCCATAGCCGGCACTCACAGCCCTGCCATAGCCGGCACTCACATCCCTGCCATAGCCGGCACTCACTGCCATAGCCGGCACACACATCCCTGCCATAGCCGGCACTCACTGCCATAGCCGGCACACACATCCCTGCCATAGCCGGCACTCACTGCCATAGCCGGCACACACATCCCTGCCATAGCCGGCACTCACTGCCATAGCAGGCACTCACAGCCCTGCCATAGCCGGCACACACAGCCCTGCCATAGCCGGCACACACATCCCTGCCATAGCCGGCACTCACTGCCATAGCAGGCACACACAGCCCTGCCATAGCCGGCACACACAGCCCTGCCATAGCCGGCACACACAGCCCTGCCATAGCCGGCACACAGCCCTGCCATAGCCGGCACTCACAGCCCTGCCATAACCGGCACACACAGCCCTGCCATAGCCGGCACTCACTGCCATAGCCGGCACACACATCCCTGCCATAGCCGGCAGACACAGCCCTGCCATAGCCGGCACTCACAGCCCCGCCATAACCGGCACACACAGCCCTGCCATAGCCGGCACTCACTGCCATAGCCGGCACACACATCCCTGCCATAGCCGGCACACACAGCCCTGCCATAGCCGGCACTCACTGCCATAGCCGGCACACACATCCCTGCCATAGCCGGCACTCACTGCCATAGCCGGCACACACATCCCTGCCATAGCCGGCACTCACTGCCATAGCCGGCACACATCCCTGCCATAGCCGGCACTCACTGCCATAGCAGGCACTCACAGCCCTGCCATAGCCGGCACACACAGCCCTGCCATAGCCGGCACACACATCCCTGCCATAGCCGGCACTCACTGCCATATCAGGCACACACAGCCCTGCCATAGCCGGCACACACAGCCCTGCCATAGCCGGCACACACAGCCCTGCCATAGCCGGCACACAGCCCTGCCATAGCCGGCACTCACAGCCCTGCCATAACCGGCACACACAGCCCTGCCATAGCCGGCACTCACTGCCATAGCCGGCACACACATCCCTGCCATAGCCGGCAGACACAGCCCTGCCATAGCCGGCACTCACAGCCCCGCCATAACCGGCACACACAGCCCTGCCATAGCCGGCACTCACTGCCATAGCCGGCACACACATCCCTGCCATAGCCGGCACACACAGCCCTGCCATAGCCGGCACTCACTGCCATAGCCGGCACACACAGCCCTGCCATAGCCGGCACTCACTGCCCTGCCATAGCCGGCACACACAGCCCCGCCATAGCCGGCACACAGCCCCGCCATAGCCGGCACACAGAGCCCTGCCATAGCCCGCAGACACAGCCCTGCCATAGCCAGCACACACAGCCCAGCCATAGCCGGGCAACACAGCCCCGCCATAGCCAGCACACACAGCCCCGCCATAGCCAGCACACACAGCCCCGCCATAGCCAGCACACACAGCCCCGCCAAAGCCAGCACACAGAGCCCCGCCATAGCCGGCACACAGAGTCCCGTCATAGCCAGCACACACAGCCCTGCCATAGCCAGCACACAGAGCCCTGCCATAGCCGGCACACAGAGCCCCGTGATAGCCGGCACACAGAGCCCTGCCATCGGCATTACCTCCACGGGTCTCCGCGTCTCCGTTACCCTGGGTTATGGTGGGGGGCGTGGGGACGACGACGATGCGCAACAACCACGCGGAGGGGACGAGCGACGGCCATATTTCTATGGGAACCTTACACACCCCTCCATATTGCTACCGGCGGGGGGACCATCGCCGTCACGTGACGTCGCTTTGGCCACACGCCAGCCAAGCACGCGCGCGTTTCCCCACGCAATATGGCCGCTTGCGGGGCCTCACGGGCGATGACGTCGCGAGTGTCGTGCGTCTCTAGAATATTTTTCAATCTTGATTTGAAGCTTTCGTGACTGCATGAATCCATACTCTTTGGTTCTTTCGGTATAATCGTGAGCCATGCGGCTCTTGACTCGGGTGCAACCGCAACAAAACAAAAACATGAACAAAGAATATCTTAAAATGACTACGCGCAACAGAAAAATCCAGGAAAAAACAGCAAAGTATTCCAGAAAAAAACACCGTATATCAACGCTGTGTGCAAAAATCCCAGTGGGATAAAAGTCAAACAATAACCAAAGACAATTTAAAGTTATCAGGCTAACTCTGTACTTCAAACAAACATGGCTAAACCATACCAAAATAAAGCTATAAAAACAATGTAACAGTGATCATAGGAACTGATTGGAGGAATCCAATGAGATATAAAGCTCTTTTTTTGCACACGTATCCAAAAACACGAGAGGGAGTTCCGAGTATAGGAGATGTAAACAAATCACGTAAGGCCCACCGAGGCATTTAATACATTTTCAGAAGCCACCTCGCCACTAATAATATCTCAACAGTGGCTTAGGGGCCGTACATAAATAACGTCACGCGATTTTGGACGATTTTTGACCCCCCCCCCCCCTAGTTACACGGTGTCACAAAAAGTCAGACCCCCCCCCTCAAATATGACGTCACAAAACTCTGCCCCCCCCCAAAAAATATATAAAACATGCTTCAAATCGCTTTAAACGTGTCTATTTGAAGTTTTGATGTGACGTCACATTTCGCACCCCCCCTCGTCACACAATCGTCACGAATGTCTGACCACCCCCCCCTCCCAGGTGCGTGACGTCATTTATGGACGGCCCCCAAACAACATTTATAACAAACGTGCATTTACATTTCCTAGCGCGCTCGCACGCCGAACGTCGCTTCAAACGCGCTCCAATTGGTCAAAGCCGAACATTAAACCCGCGACGCGATTGGCTGATCTGGCCCCGCCCCTTTCCCGAGTCTAATCCGGTCTGCGATTTCCCAATGCGGCTGACGTCACCGGATACGAGTTGACCCCCAATGGGCGACGTCAACCGGCGGCTTTTGAAGTTCGCGGCGCGTGCGGTGTGGTGGTGTGTGTGGGCAACTCCACGGTACGCTTCGCCGGAAATCGATTACTTTTGTGCGTCTCGTTAACATGCGCCGGACGGGGCCTAGTTCCAACGCGCGCTGTTGCTCAGCCAGGGCGGGGGGGGGGGGGGGGTCGTGCGCGGTTTGTTATTAAACCCGTTGGGGTGCGTGTGTACCGATTAACGGAAAAGTACAGCGATTCATTGATAATGCTCTGAAAAAAAAACGAATGATACGGCGAACGGAATAAAATATCAAATGTGTATTGAATGTTGAGACAGAACCGGTCCACATTTCAGCACAATCACGCACGTTGACTTGGTCTATACGATATGCTTGTGTGCGTGGAAGGGCCCCAGAGTTGAGATGGGCAAATCCCCCGCTTCATCCAGAACTAACTTCACTACCAGGCTTCGCCCGGGACTTGGATTCTTGTCTTTGATTAATAACACGGCCGACGCGGAGGGTGGGGGGGGGATGACGTCATGAGGCACACTGCGTGACGCTGCGGGTGACATCACAGATGTGACGTCACCGCTCACTTGCCGTGCAATATATTATATTCAAAACCACGGTGCTATGCTTCTCACCAGGACTATAAAGCAGGAAGTTATTTTTCTCCAATTACATTCCTTAAATAATTATCAAATAGAGCAAGTCAAGATCTATAAGTATCTTGGGGTCATCCTGGATTCAAAACTGAATTTTGAAGATCACATTGATTGTATTGGTAAAAAGACAAAAATAAAAATTGGTTTTCTGTATCGACACAAGCACTGCTTCCCCCCAATGTTCCGTTTGGAATTGATAAAAGCTACCATACTGCCTCTACTTGACTACTGTGACATCGTGTATAAATCAGCCCTAAGTACTGTACTGAAGAAGCTTGATTCCATCTATCACTCGGCCTTAAGATTTACATTGAACTGCCCATATGGGACTCACCACTGTGATCTCTACATTGGGTCAAACTTAACATATCTTAATGTTCGACGGCTTGTGCACCAGATCTTATTTATTCACGATGTACTTACAAAAAAATCCGCAGACTACCTGCTGGATCTCCTCTCTGTTTCAAAGAACAAATTTGACCTCAGGTCTTCGCTCATTTACCAGTTTCACATTCCCTATTGCCTACAAAAACTGGAGGAAGGGCCTTTGCTATTGATGCCCCCAGGTCTGGAATGCTATTGCTAATAAACTGCAACTTGAATCGTTACCAATGAGATCTTCTCTCAAAACTGCTCGAGAGGAGTTGTACACCCTTAGCTGCCACTGCTATTCATTGGCGTAAAATAAAATAAAATGTTTCGCTCCGGATGACGCTGCAAAGTATTATCTGTATTTTGATTTAGCTTGCTGATCTTAAAGGTGCATTGAAAAATGTGATACCCCGACTGATGCTTCTCTTGTTGTGGAGTAACTCATGCAGCCAGCTATGGCTCTAGGATTTGGTGTTACATGTTATTTATGTAGTTTATTGTAAAAATTCGGTCACAGTCCCTATGATCACTGTTACGTTGCAATTATGGCTTTATGTTTTGGTGATTTAGAAAACTTTTTTGGTTTTGACATGTTTGTTTTGTTGTAGTACGGAGTTGGACTGATGGCCTTAATCAAAGTTTTCTTGTGGTTGTTGTTGTTGTTTGACTTGCATCCCACAGGGCTATACCAAAATAAATGAAACTGAACTGATATCCATTATACTGGTAGGAACCTCCTAGTTACACCAGCCCACAGGGGACTATTGTGTCCGTCCGTCGTGCATCCAAAAATGGGAGGGGTGGGGCTGGGTGGAGAGGGGATGGTGGGGAGGGGCTGGGTGGGGAGGGGCTGGGTGAGGAGGGTGGGGCTAGGTGGGGGTTAGGAGGGGTGGGGCTGGGTGGGGAGGGGCAGGTCACCCCGTGGTGCCCTTATAAAACTCAACATTTAACCTCCTCACGCCGGCTTGTGCCTGCCCTCACAGTCGGGCATATTTGCAGAATACACCACGTGGTGCCACCGTTGGCCCTGGCCATTGACCGAGCAACCCAACGTTCCTACCAGCTCCCTCCGCAGGAATGTGTTACATAAAACTTTGTCAATTCACGTAATTATCACACGCCAACCTCCGTCGCCAAACTACGGATGTTTATATTGCAATTAGTGCGCTGTAAGTTATTCATCGTTACAATCACGTTCTGAGCCACAAAGCTACATGTAATTGATGTTTATATAAGAATTGGAAATAAATCCGCACACGTCATAGCCAGCTCACGCATCCCTGCCATAGCTGGCTCACGCATCCCTGCCATAGCTGGCTCACGCATCCCTGCCATAGCCGGCTCTGAGTAGACGTTCAGGAGGGTCCTGCCAGATTTTACAGTTGAGATATATATTTTAAAATCAACCATATAATCTTACATACATAGACAGAGCAAACATGTAGGGTGGTAATTTGTCATTTGCATAGATGATGAACACGTGCCTTAATATACGATGTTTTTGTAACGTTGATCCTGCCACAGTGCTTTGGTTGTTACCCCTTCCGTGCATGGCAGGTGTTATAGGCTTGCAGAGACTATGTGTCTGCAGAGGGCCGTGTAGCAAATTGTGATGCTGTCATGGTATGCTTCCACGTCTGTGCTGGCTGGCCTCGCCAACCCGTGCTGAGTAGCGTGGTAACGGCATGAGCAAATAATCCTCATGACCAGCACGGTGTGGGGAGGCACTCATCTAGCAGTGGATTGGCACGTACATTGATTTCAAAAACATGTATCTACCACACTGAGGATACGGTACATGTATACCTAATTTGCATTGCATGTCTCCATCGAAGTCTGTGCATCAATGATCACAGGATTGGCCTTTTCCCTAAACTCTATCACTGCAGAGCGTCCCGTTAGTTTTTTGCATTAATATCAGATGTTGCACACAGCCATGCTCCAGGCAGACAACATAGGCCAATGGGTGCCAGCAAAATTCTCAAAAGCAGGTGACCATTTACTCCCCTCACCCAGACGGATTACATGAATTAAGAAGGATCGATGGTTATGTCTTATTTTGTGGTTCTTTTTTTCCCATATCGTTTGAGTGTAATTTGTAAAAACGAAATAACGCTGAATAATTTCTGAGAGATTTCCATGCATGTACAGGAATTAAGTTTGATGCATCGATGTATCGTTATTAAAGTATGCTGTACCGAATACTCAGTGGTCTAGCATGGCGTAAGGAATGAAATGGGACCCCACCTGTCAGATTGCCCCATTCTTCGTTGACTGGCACCTTCGCTCTTCTGGCCCCCAGTACAATTGCACCACCCGCACACTGGGTAGCCACGCAGCTGGTAACTCATTACAGAAGGTAATTGGGAATCCCCACTTGGGATATTCAAATAAGCCTTACAGCAAGGAGGCAATGATTAAACTTACATTACCACTGATAATGTTTTGAAACTTTTTTTTGTAATGAGGATTAAAGAATAGACTTGCCATGTCCTTGACCCCTCCACCCGTTCAAATTGAAATCTTTGGATGCATAAGAATTCCCGTGTGATTGTCACGAGGATTCACTCTGTCAAGGTAGGCATTATCAAGTCTGATCATTTCAGGTGGGAATGAGACCACAAAAAGGACAATGAAACCGAATACTGTTCACCTGGTAGAACTGAATGTCTCACCTTCACCTAAAGCTTTATTGTTAAGTGTGAGACACACGCCAATTTTTTGTTTAATATTTGGTGTACTTTTTCACATTAGATTTATTTTCAAATCACTTCCCATAAATGCCTCTACCCCAATTGCAAGGTCCAGGAATATAGGACATGCACAGTCCCATAGACTCTTCCTGTTGATATGATAATTGATCCCAGGAATGTATTAGTAAGTATGTTATCCATTGACCTCACAAACACAATTCTTCCCATAATTCAATGTGCCACCGTCATATTATAATTGAACTTTAATACAAATTAGTTTTTTTAATATTTTGATTTTTAAAATTTTTATTTAAAAACTGTTCATCTGGAAAAAAATTAAGAGCTAGATTTGTATCAGGCCACATCGTGTAAAGTGCAGTCTCTCATGCTTAGCCACTGTCTCTGGCATCTCTATGTGCTCTGATGACACGTCGCCTATGATATATTTTTACTTTCAGGGCATTGTTATTGACAAATGCATGCTGTATTGTTTGTTGTTTTGTACTTGTGTACCTCTATCAATGCAGTGTCACAAACCAAGTTTGTTTAATTCTCTGAACAATTCTTCTTGTGTAGCAGATGGCGCAGCCTCCTGCTCATTTCCGGAATTTCCAGATTTCTGGCTTTGTGTGGACGATCAGAGTTGAGCTGGAGAAATTGATTCTGAAATTGGATGGATGCCTCTTGCCTGGCAAGGTGCTTGTGCATACTCTGGTCCTTTTTACGTCAACGGTGTAAAACAAGATTGAATCAACATTTTTTCACAAATGTATATTTTATGAATGATGAAGTGGCTTTTTTTTATATCACGATCAATATGTAGGAGCAGTGTTTATCTTCGTTGTTGAAAAAGTCAGAGTAATACATGTGAAGAATTCTTAACTTCTTACATTAAGAGGCCTCATGTTGAATCTCCATTTTGGGCTGTGGTTAATAGAAAGTTGATTTAAGCCACCACTTTTCCACCTCAGTGCTACAGGCAGAATGTTGCATGTTTATTTGCATCATGCCACCAAATTTATTTTAAAAAAAAATCATAGTGCCAGCATTATTCAATTAACAAATGCTACAACTGCAGCATCGGTGCCTAAATTCATTGAAAAATACTGGACTGCAAACAGACATCTCAAGCACGCATTCTCGGGAAGGTGTCGAAAGTTGTAAAGAGGACTACCATCTTTCAGGATAACTTGCGTATTAAAACATATGAATGCATCTGCAGCGCAGTCTCTAAACAATTGTCTTTCCCACCTTACCCACTGTCTATTAATGTATTACCCACTGAGGTGGCCAAGTGGCTCTAGCGGTTCGAGCACCATTCTAGCCCCTTTGAGATCCGAGCTTCGAACCCAGGTAGCCTCCCATTATCCAACTGTTCACCTGTGACAGTACAAAAAATGTCCTTTTAAATATATCTTTAATCTTCATTTGCTTAATTCACTGATAATGAAAAAGGTAGTTTAAAAAATATATATATTTGATGAACATTCTTTGGAGGATGGCCCCAAATGTGGATACAACATTTCTCAGTTTAATCGCACGAAAGTTCAAAATGAGATCTATAAAATTGCCTTCTCAAGTGACATGGTTTTTCCTGTTTATGTCATGGGTCTTCTCAGGTTTTTGACACACATTGCACGCACATGATCATTGCGAAACCGAACTACAGTGAGAAGTATCTCTCAGCCTGTGCTGCAGGTATGAATACCATTTTGTCATTGGGGTGCTTGGTACTGTCAGGCCTCTGTGTTGTGTTCATGTTTATCAAGTTAATTGTTTTTTTGCCCTTCATCTGGATAAAGGCCTTAAGATGCCGTGTTGGTTATGGAGGTTGTTAAACTATACTTTACGACGCGAGTCAGTTTCGGGTTGGTGAAAGTGGGGGAAGCCACAGGACCAGTTAATATGTAAGTCACTACTGATATTAGCTGAGGCTGGTAATCTAACTCGGGTAACCAGCTTCAGAGTGCAGTGTGCTTACCACTGCACCATCAAAGATAAATTAATCATCTCAATGAGTGATATATTTGTTATGATATCAAATTATCTACAATCTACAGGAATTTATAATATATATGCTACGTGTGCTTATGCAGAGCTGTGTTTGAATGGTGCTGTTTATATACTTAAACAGAACTGCAAATAAGCATGAAACATCCATGCCTGGGATTACCATAACTTTGAAATGGTAATTCAGTGCAAAATAAGATATGGCCAATTGGTGATATACTGAAGTAATTAATATGTTATGTACATATACAAAGTAATTACAATGGGAAAAGAAAGAGGAACACTGAAAGTAGAACACATGTATTTGTGAAATTATTTGGTTATACTCTGAATTATACCTACAGATAGAGAGGAACATGTTTAGACAATACCATTAGTGAACATAAAGCAAGCTCGTGACTTTTTTTGTAAGTAAGTGGGCTTGGGCAGGACATTTTGCAAGAAGTAATAATTGTCGGTATTCAGAACGATTGACGGAGTAACAGCCAAAGGGGGGAACGTGCCTGAGAGTACATTTACCATGGAGATGGAGCGACGAAATCAGCTCATTTGCAGGTGCTATATGGATTGCTACATCCATCAGTGGATTGTTAGTGGATTGAAGATTATGAGGATTTGTTACCGCAGAATGTGAGAATTACTACTGTCGGGTGTCGGGGACAAGGGAGTTTTTCAAGTTTTCATTTATTAGGTATAGCCCTGTGAGCCATGAAGGCTCCTAAGTCGGGTGCAACCGCAACAAACAAAATTTGAACACAGAACATCCCAAAGCGACGACGCGCAACAGAAACATCCTGGAATAAACCAGCAAATATTCCACACGCGAAAAAAACTTATTAAAACGCTGTGATGAATTGTTTCCATGTCTGTTGTTCATGGTGAAGGCGAGTGATTTGTAACGAAGAACCGTGTGTGTGTGTGAGTGTTCCTGCAGGAGTTTGGATTCTGCAGGAGGATTATTTAAGAGAGAGCGCAAGCGCTGGCTACTGGCTGGAAGAAGGCTTCTATGAGTGGGGAAATCCTGGCCGTGCCACATCTGACTTGGAGCTGGCCGCCCGCGACTGGAGGAGGCACATCCAGTCAGGGGGGTCATCGGGAGCCTTTCAGGGTTGGAAAGTCGTGCTGGACATAAGTGATATGAACAGGCTACTAATCTTCTGCAGGCAAGCAATATTCTTAATACTTTTGTGTGTTTTTTTTGCTATTGTGCTGCACAGCTCTCAGATGTAATTTCGGGTTGTAACTTGTATTGTTTCGCTCCGTCTGCTGAAAGTTTTTTTTAGTTCATGTCCAAACAAGAATTGAATTCGCTGGCGAAAGAGGTGCAATTTGAAAACACCACGGAGAGCAGTATTCTGAATATTCCCCAGCAGGGACAAATATAGTGACGGTTGCCAGAGCTCACAATGGCCACTTGCTGTGTGATGGCTTGGTCATCTATCAATTATCTGGGATAATGGGGGCAGAGAGGTGACCCAGATAAAATAAAGACACGTTTTTTAGCACGGAGGTTTTTGCCACCAATATGAATTAAAATAGATATTTGGGTCTTACACCATCCTCCAGCCGACACAGCGAATTAATAAAGTTGCCCCGTGAACCAATATGCCATCGTATTACTTCTTCAGCACGCATGTGGGTTGGAGAGCAATCCACAACATGTAACAATTGGGTATGACGTTTTGTTGGTAGTTACAAACCCGCATCAAACAGTTGTCAGAATTTTTAAAATGTCCTCCAGTCTTGCACCTAAAATATGTGGTGTGATGTGATGAATGTGCAATTATGTTACATTATATTAAAAGTATTATAAGCAAACATAACCATCTAGTACAACCAATAAACTAGGACTGACCTGTTTCACCATATAAATATATATTTATAATTTAAAGCTTTCATGACTGCAGGGATTCATATTCTTTGTTCTTTCGGTAATATAAAACAATAAAATTCTCACGACGTTTCGACTGCAACACAAGCAATCATCATCGCCTGATGATCACCTGATGATGATTGCTTGTGTTGCAGTCGAAACATCGTGAGAATTTTATTGTTATATATTTTTATTATTTTATTGTTTCCCTTCTACGTGACTTTACCGAAAGAACAGAGAATATATATTTATATTTACATATCTGCGAAGGGTTTTGTTACTATGTGTACATTTTCCATGGGATGTGGTTTCCTTTTGCACATAGGATACTGAAAGCAGGGAAAGCTGTGGTGTACGAAGAGAGTCCGTCAACCTCTGACGCTGTGGTCACGCACATACTCTACGATATAAACTGCGACACAAATCCCTGGGAGTCAAGTCGCTCTAACGTCCCCCATTATAGCGTGAGATACATCGCTGACTATCTGCGTCAGGTATTGTCGAGATGTTACCGATGTTATTGTGTAATCTGAATGCTCCGTGGATTTTGTACTAAGCACATTTGAATGTAATTTTACACCCCATGTGATGAAAGTAAATATCTGAATCTTGAGCTATAAAGCTCTTGATCACAGATGTCCAGTTAACATAACCCTTGCGACACCACCATACACAGCTGAACCAATACTCATTGCTTTGTGCACTGCTTTCTCAGGAGGAGGGGCTATTGTGTTTCACGATGTTCCTTGCAGCCTATTCCAGTGTCAGGTCCATGTGCTAACCTCCACGAGAGGTTGAGAGGAGACAGGCGGCTTACTTAACCAGTGCTTACAATGTTTTGGTTACGTATTGATCATTGCATTATGATAGTAAAATTATGACGTGAAAAATGTAAGGACCGTTTTCTATGCGGAAGCATTTTATAACACTCAAATTGGTAATGGATTGGCATGATGGCACAGTGGTTAGTGCACCGCACTATGAGTAATTAAGTGCTTTGATGGGCATGTGCTGTTGACCAGAGTTAAAATCATACCCCTGGCTAACAGTGCTGAGGGATATCTTAACTGGTTCTAGGCTACTCTCCTCACCAACTTGCACTGACAAGTGTGGTGAAGTGTGGTCAAACAACCCCGATGACTGATGTGGCAAGGGAAGGGCTTAATCCAGCAGTGGATTGACAAAGGTCGGAACATGTATTGCATCATACCAATCACCTTAAAAAAATTCGAATTCTGTGTTGTCTAATCGTTCCAACTTATAAAGTTGCATTTATTATTTATGCATGTTGACAAGTCTGTTTCACATACTAGGATGTCATTCTGTAGCTTGTTATAAACCTTAATGTTCCTTTGGTGTGTTCCCAGGGACCTAGCAAGGCTGGCAGCGAGAGCAAACATTGCAGCATGTTCAGCAAACCCCCAGCATTGACACATAGCCTGGGTCCGGCATCAGCAGGCAGCGAGCAAAACCACCTTTCCTCCCAGACGCGTGCCGTTGACCCAGGAAACGAAATGCGTACAAAAATCCAGAACGTCTTGAGCACATCTAATAAGGTATGCTGTGCCGACTTTGTGAATCAGTATGGAAATTGTGTGTTGATGAAGGCATGGTGTGACTCGAGCCTAAAATGTCGTGCAAATTGCTTATTTGTTTTTAATTGGCCTCGGTAATGCGCGTGGTGTTTGCTCATCGCGGGATTTTTGCCCACGCTCTGCCGACATAAAACCGCAGTCGTTTTTATGTGAGTGTGCTACAGAGTACAGTACAACGTCGTATATATCTGGCTTGCTGTGGACTGATGCATAGGCGGATGTGTGAAAGTCGGGAATGTCAACATCTGTGACATTTTCACCGTTCACAAATATGTTGGTGAACAACAATGCAGTGCACACGCTTTAAAGCACATGGGAAAACGCTTTACTGTGCTTTAGAAGTAAGTCAGTATATTCAAGATTATAACAATGCAGTACTTTGTGAAATGTTTGGGTTGTGAACATCTGAAAAAACGAAAGCACCCACTAGGTGTTGTAGGTGGTTAATTGGTTGGGGTGGATTTTTTACGGTCGGATATGCGAGGCTTTATTGTATGTGTTCCACCCAGAATTGCATCGAAGCGTAATTTAACATTTCCTTGAGGTCCGCAGCAATTCATGATTTTCTCGCTTCTCTCCCTCCCTCTCCCTTAGAGCTCTTACGTTAGCATTACGTCAGGCTACGTTCGGATCCACCCGATCAGCTTTTCAGAGGTATGCTTATTTGTGAGCTGAATGTAACGCTCGAACGTGTGCGCGTGTTTTTGTTGAAGCGTTCTCTCTTGTTTTCTTGGTTGCTCTGAAGGGAAAGCAGTGGCTGTTGGATGAATTGACGGTTAAGAAAATGGAGAGCCTGGTGGAATGTGGTTTTTATTTTGAGGCTTTGCAAGAGGTTGAGGCCTACCTGACAAGGTCACCTCTCTATTGCCCTCCTGCAGGGACACTACAGAAAATTCTAAAGCACATTCTGAAGGTAAGAGGTTCCCTCCCCGTCACTTCTTAATTACTGCGGGGCCCTATTCACACGGAGGCCATAAAGGAACTGAATGCCGGTACTCAAGTGCACATTAACGTGGGTAAGGGAAGGACAAAGCGGACATAAATGTCTGGTGTAGCGCAACTTAACATGCCGGCGGAGGTGCTTTCTAAGCTTTGTCTAGTCAGCAGTCTGAGAGCCTTCCCGGGATAGTTTTAGTATCTGCAGCGCACAGAAATGCTGGCGTAAACCCAGCGCAACTTCAAAGGGATTTCAAACTTCGAACCCCCCAGGCACCAACCAACGCGGCCGCTTTGTGAACGCGGCTTATTAATGTCCTTTAGTCCAAGAGCTTAATTCATGTTGACTAATTCTGTTACAAACAAGTGGAGTAAGGGCTGTTCACCAAGAGTCCATCGCGCTTCTTTGTCAGGGTAACACCAGGAATCATGCTGGCCGCCTGCTCCCACCTCCTGTGCTGAGCTGACCTCAATAAATTGTTCACGAACAACACTTTCGCCTTCGGAATACAAATCGGTTGTGAACAAGCGAGATCTTCGTCTTTTTTTGTTGATGTTATTTTATCTCACACTTTTGAGGGCATTTAAATAAAGTTGTGAGTTCGCGCCAAAGCAATTTCCGCACGAGCCTTTGTTTCTGATACATTTAGCGAGAAAATGGTAATCCCAGCTTTGCTATCGGCATAAAATCATTGTGTTTGAGCAGTCGGCAGCATAACCACATGTTGTTTGATATTGCTTTGTGCACCATTCTCCCCAAAATGGTCAGTTTACTGTTATCATTACACTGCTGCTTCACCGCCGGTTGCCAAAATATGCAGCTCGTGCAATTGCGAAAACAATGTGTCTCTGCAGAAAAACGACAAGAAGCTAATGGAGCAATTCTGCAGAATTTTCGATTTGCTGCTGGCAATTTACCCTCCTTGGGCCCACTGGCAGTTTAGCGATTATTACCTGTGGCTTCTCCGCATGCCTGACGACACGGAGGATTGCGAGGGTTGCTGGGCTCTGCTTAAGACCCTCATCAGGTACAACACTTGGCTCTCAGATATTGTAATTGAGTGATTAGGCTGCAGAATTTGTAGACCGTGGTGATGGGCGTTTCGAGAGCGCTGGCTGGGGGTGTGGGGGGCGGCGGGTGGGGGGGGGGGCATTACGTCATGGTGTTAAGCTGTTGGTTGGAGCACATGGTTACTTGGGCTGCGTGCTGGGATTTAGCGGTGAAGTGCGTGTCCCGTGTGTGTGTGTGTGTCGGCGCAGCACCTGCGTGAATGGGGATGACCGTACCAGACAAAAGCAGCAGGTCT
Source organism: Petromyzon marinus (assembly GCF_048934315.1). Lineage (NCBI taxonomy): Eukaryota > Metazoa > Chordata > Hyperoartia > Petromyzontiformes > Petromyzontidae > Petromyzon > Petromyzon marinus. The sequence goes on along the minus strand of NC_133706.1, from coordinate 9,956,593 downwards.
ACAGCCAGCTCTTGGTCTGCTTTTGTAAACTGTTTGAAGCTGAGCTCTTTGAACTGAACACAAGGTACTTGTAGCTAATGAACATACGTTGCATATCTTATATCCGTTGTTATTCTCTAAATGTATTTTCAATGCTATAAATTATTTAAGACAATGACTTGATCAGGTATATTTCTTATGTCAACTAAATGTATTTACTTTATCAGGTTATTTTATATATCGTTCATGGCCCGATCAGAAGCGTTTACTGACCATCAGGTCTGCAGCTTCCAAGTTTGTGTTATGGAACACGGCCCTATCAGCTGTACTGGCGCTATAGGTCCCAACGCTATTGCGGGAGATAAATACTCAAATACGCAGCCACCAATCGTGAACAGCACATGCCCATCAAAGCACTTAATTACTCGTCTTAATTAGGTCATTTACTTTAAATGAGTATTCCAAATTATTTCAGCGAAACTGAGCTATTCGTGTTTTATATCCTTGCCCCTGGCAATGCACATGTCGCGTGGCCCCGTCTCAACGGGAAGCATGAGAGCGCGACGACACACACTGGCGGCAAGATATTACACGCGTGCCAGTTTTACTCTATAGCGGTGCTGTTTATGTGATGTTTGATTGTACACGCTGTACTGAAGCAAAAAAAACTATAGCATTAAATGATGCACATTCACGATACCGTGCATGGTTCCACTGAAATCCAAAAAGCCACATCTCACACGGTCCAAAAATAATAATCACAATTTACGCAAATGCATTTGCCTGCAGAGAGCATGCTTTTAAATCACGCGGAATGCACTCTCACACACGTGGGCACTATGGATGCCTGTCTTAATCTTCTTGCATATGGCTAAATGAAGTCTGTATTTATGCTTAAATGGAAGTCGCGCTGCCGGTGCCTGTGATTGCGCTTTGAATGAAAGTGGTGCTGCCGATGCCTGTATTTATGGATACATGTAAGTGGCACCACTGTGTGACCAGCAGGGCGACGGAGAGAGGCTCGCACGACTTGCGACCAAACAGGTCGTCGGTCTTAGTGCAGGTCTTCTGCATCTTCTCCGGCTGTGTCACGCTGGCGCCAAACAAGTTCGACTTCTTCATGGTTCAGCTGCGATCTGTCTGCTGCCGCCGTACACCACAGCAAGACAACAAGAGTGTACGTGCGCTGCGACTTACTTCGCGCATCGCCCGTGTTATGTTTTATGCAAGGTGGTGCCAGCCCGTCCTGTGGACAGGATGAACCCTTTTCTGACCTGCAAACGTTAATAAACATGCCTTGCATGGGTATGTGACTCAGTTACTGCAGAGTGCTCCTTCCTTTTGCCGCTGTTTAGCTTTCCTATGTGCGTTCAGGTTGTACCATGTGTTGTCCAGCACAATGTCGAACGTTTTGCTGCACTTGAAGCTAATGCATTAATCCTTGCAAACAAGGATCAATGCATTAGTGATGTGCATAAAATGTACCCATTAGTATAAGACTGGTAAACTACGTCCAAGTGAATGAGACCAACTCTGAATGTGCCCAATCTCAGAAGCTAACCAGGATTGAGCCTGAATAGCGCTTGGACTGATGACCACAATGCATTAGAGCTGTTAGAGGCTGCCTGGCTACATGGTGGGTAGCAAAGTGCAGTGGAGTAACATTTAATTTTCTACGACTTGCACAGTGTGGGGAGTCTCTCATCCAGCAGTGGATTGACTAAAGGGCTGTATACATGTACTTACTGCATCATGGAAAAGGTGGATGACCATATGGATGGGCAGCAAGGGAGTCATGCTACAATTAAGCTTGTACATTTATTGGACGTGTAGACACATGCCACACTTAATTTTTTTTCCAGACAGTGCCGTGTACACCTAGTGCCACATAGGGACGGTTGCCACTGGGTGTCGCCTTGGTTTGACTGCCACAGGGCACTGAAAAAGATTGAGATGAGATGCGATGTAAGCTGCTTTGATATTCTTCGTCTTTTAAGCAACAGCAATATACATGCAACTCCTTATCCTTACTCTGCTCCGAATGGGCAGGTTTGTGCAACTCGGCAAGAAGAATACCAGCTGCTGCGGCTGGTGCAGTGCTTGCTAGGGGTCGTGCTGGAGTTCAGCCTCCTGTGGAACCGAGGCAGAGCCATGGAGGACATAAAAAAGCATGCCAACCAGATGGCCATAGAGTGCTCAGGTAGAACAATGAAACTGCATGTCCATGTTGTGAGTCCAACAGGGCTTGGCTTGACAGCGTGCAAAGATGTGAGCGTGCCTCATGTTGCCGACACACACTCAGAGTTGCTTGTATGGCCTTAGCTTTCGCCCTGACATTTGTACCTCTTTTCCCCCGCACATCCAAGCTGTGCCGGGATTAGCAGCCCAGTGCGGCTCAGGAGGCACCGGCTTGTTTACCCAGTGTGGACGGCGAGCTGTGCTGCTGACGCCACGCACGATGAACGTGTCGAGATGCGTGGAGACGATGCGGGTGATGCCGCGTCACACGCAGTTTACGAGCGGAGACGAGTGTAGATGAGAACGTGACGCTAACGGCGTTCCACTGCATCACATGCAATGGAAGGGTCATTGGCGCCAGATTCAGGTGGCCTTTGCGAGACCAGAGCGTCACAGTTTGGTTCCAGCACAGTATGGAAAATAGCCAGCGGAAAACCACCCGTGCTGTGATGCCCCCACGTTGGCTCATCGGAGGTGCCAGCGGGAAAAAGTGGGGTGTCGATTCTCAGCCCTGTGAAAATGTCGCCCGCGCAGATTTCCCGCAGCCTGCCCTGGAGACCCTCGTGACAAGCCTAACGTCGCCCTGGCTGCGGATGCACATGTGCGACATGCTTCTGTGGCACACCTTCGTGCAAAACAAATCGGAAGTCATGAAGATGCCCATCAGCCTCTCGAAGATTGTAAGTAGCCCCATCTTGTACGTTATCCATACAATCAAATATTTTGACGGGATTATCCATGCTGCCGATTAACCGCAAAATTTGCGACAAACACGAGTACAAATTATAGGGTAATTATTTTCGTGCCCCGATTCGATTATTAGCTGCTCCTCGCTCAGCAAGTAAACTGATTGTTCTTGCGTAAGTAAACATTAAAATGTTTTTTATGCCTAATTGGTATTGTGTTGTATGCATTGTCTATAAGAATAGGTTTTTCCCCCTTTTTTTTAAGCAATACAACTGAAACCATTTTATGAGGAATCATGTCTGCATTAACCACAATACTTGTGGTCAGAATGCAAACAAAAAACACACTCTGATAATATATGCATTGTCCTTGAAACTGATTGGTCCACACCAGAGGCAGATTTCTTTAGAGCCTCGTCTTATACGGTGCTTGTAAAAAGGTTTCAGTTTTGTTGCCAGAAAAAAGGGTAAAAACCTATTCTTATATTTTGGTACTGGCAAAGGAGGTCTCATGATGTATTGTCTCTCTTTTGGTTTGTTTTGAGCTATCCCTACCCCCATTACCCTCGATAATCGAGAGTGGACAGTGTTATCAATAGACAATTAATGATTCACCGCTTGTAGATTCAATTCATTTTCTCAATGCCACTCGAGAATAAATTATATTTGGTATTGCTATGATTGGTGATAATAATACACATTTTTATATAGCGTCTAAGTACTATAAGCGACTCTAGATGCTGTACACATTTACATTTAAGTAATGTGGACAAAACATTAAATATCACAGTCCATGAGCAAACTTGACAGTAATACTTGAAGTGAACTAGGGTTAAAATTCGATTAAATATGCAAACCTCGAGTGGTCGCAGGGAGTGATGGAAATCCATGACAGCTTACACTCTCTGAAAAATATTCTTAAGTGTGCAAATTTGATGCATGTTGCATGGCCTTAAGAATTGATATTAATGAATGAATGCATCAGTCCACCCATAGATAAACGCAATTATTTAATTCAAGAGCGCACAATATCTGTGAGAGAAAGAAACGAACGTGCGTTTTTGTGCGCTCACCTTAAATAATCCCGGCTTGGTGGAGAATAGTTAATTGCTCGGTGCTGACTGAATAGGAGCATTTGCTTGGAATGTCTCTGACGCCTCCACAGAAAACCGCTTACTTCTGCATCAAGAGATTCAGTGCGGAGCGGGTGAGCCAACCGCAGGGCAGGTGCTATTCTGCGACAGATGAAGTGGACAATTGGTCATTGTGAGTTCATCACCGCATGGCATCGCGCGCCTTGCTCATGCAGCGACCAGTTTTTGCGTGCCCACAAAACTGTCCCAAGCATTCGCTCGCGGGGTTTGGTTTTCGTTCATCCGTCGGCAAATTAGAATCGACGTCGTCCACAGAAATCCTGAACGGTAAAACACTGATTAGCTTAGAAATCTGTTACTTTTTCTATGCAACGTCGTGCTGTTAATAAACACGTATGGGCTTTAGGCAGGATGTGCAGCCAGAAGAAATGATGGCCCGATGGTCGAGACTGACAATAGAATGGCAGCCAAAGGAGAAAACGTGCCCAATAGGATGACCACTGTGGAGATGGAGCGATGCGATCAGCTCCTGTCCAGTATCTAGATTGAATTATTGCATCGGTAGCCCTTCAGGGATGGTGACCACTTGGAGAGGGCTTCATCCGGCAGTAGATAAATCATGGCTTTTGATATATGTATTGACGTGGCATTGGGCAATAGTGGCGAGGCTGAGTAAAATTAACTCTTTCCCATTCCGAGACGTCTGCAAGTTGCAGGGTGGGTCCTGTTCACCGCTGAATCTCGGAACACGCAAGCGGTTCACGTTCATTTTATTTAGGGAGGAGTAGCGGCGTTGTTTTTAAAAACGTTGCACTCAACGCAGAGAACTGTAGCGGCACGACCGCACTGTATGATAGCTGGCGCCAAACTGTGCCACGGCCTCCCGCATCGCCTTGTGGGAGCCTCGGTACCGATAAGGTCTTTTTTATATTTTCTTTTAGTTCCGTTCCAATGGCATACACGTACGTACACTTATGTCATAGGAACGGAATCAGAAGACGTCACGTACGTCATCGGAATGGGAAAGGGTTAACTTCTGTTAATCTAGTTTTCGGCTATTAGTTTACAACATGCAAATATAATTACGTGAAAACAATCAGATGGACCAGTGGTGGCCTTGATGGCTGCTTTTAAGTTTATCTTCCCGTAATACACCTTTACGAATTGCATCGGTAATCATTACTTTAAAACACCAAGGTAAAGGTTTTTTTTTTCGATTTAAAGCTTTCGTGACTGCAGGGATTCATATTCTTGTTTCTTTCGGTAAAGTCACGTAGAAGGGAAATAATAATAAAAAAAATTATTGCTGTGATTTTCACACATGATGATTACTTGTGTTGCAATCGAAACGTCGTGAGAATTTTATTGTTTTATTTTTATTATTTCCCTTCTACGTGACTTTACCGAAAGAACCAAGAATATAAAGGTTTTATATTTTATATTAACGGTAAGTTTTTGTTGCTGCCCGCCGCGGGTCTGCTCAAAACACGTGCGCTTTGTTTTGGTAGGTACGATGGCTTGGTGGGACGGTTGAGGAAGCAATCCAAGGAGACGGATATAAACACACTGGAAACCATGGGTGGGGATGTACTCAGCAGCGCTTGCAAGAGCATCAACCCCAAGGGTAATGCTGCCGCACGGAACGTAAAGGCAGCAGCCACAAGAGACGCACTTATGAAACGATTGCCCTGCAGGTGCTCAAACTAACAATACAAACACCACCGGGTATTTCCCCCAACGATGATAGTAGTTTGCATTCCCCAGGAGTACAAGGCTGCCGTGCCACGTACAGTACGGTGGGTTGGTGATTGCATGGCTTGGCTTCACCGTGCACCGTTAACGGCACCGAGGTTTTCTGTTGAACGTGCAAAAAATTAAAATCACTCCACACGTCCCCTTCCAGCCGCCGCCGTTACCCAGACTACTTTTCAGAATATAATTTTCTTTGTAAAACGGTGTACCGTTACCCATGGTGCTTTATGGTTGCAAAGAGACATCCATCATTGCATTTCGCTTTGACCTTCCCCCCCCCCCTTCCCTTACTACCCCCTCGCCCCTTCCTCGGTGGAATCGACATAAGAAAGTTTATATTTTTTTAATCCGAGCGGTTTTAAACTTCAGCAGAGAGCTGTCAGCCCAGTTCACTGGCGTTGCAGGTGCACTGCATCTCGATCACATGGCTGTTAAGAAAATTATTTCCATGCGTAACATTTTTGCACAGTGACCCCAGAAGAAAGTTGAAGCCTGAAGGGAATTTTGTAATACAGCTATGGTGGATACGTTCATTAATACATCTTTCTTTTCTTTTTCCCTGTCTGTTTACGAAACCGCTTGGGCAGCACACTTTTTGTTGGGCACTATTCAGCGTAACATTTTCTAGACGTTTCACACCGGGTGCAGCATTTTACTGTTTATTTTCCTTTCCCTTTCGTTGTCCAATTTTTGTAAAAAAAAAACGCCTTTAATAAAACACGGTGAAGTCAAATCGCTTGACAAACATCATTAAACGGAATAAAATCTGGTTCACGTTTTCAAAACGTAGCGGTCCAAAATTGCTTGTGATACCTCTTAAATTGCCTTTGTTGTCGCTGCTGCAAAATTGCAATTGATATTTTTGTTTTCACATGACCACGCTGCATATTTAACAATTTCGGTGAAAGCGCCTCACAGTGCTTTTGCCTCATATAAATGCGCGTTGGCAGTCGCGCTTTGAAGTTTTAACTTACGGGCTTTTTGTTTGCAGAGCCGGCTAACGAAAATAACGTATCGGTTACAGCCGTGCCTAAGAAATACCCCGTGCGTGTAACTGTATCGTACGCCGCAGGTGAGACCCGGCTGCACAAGGCTTGTATAAAGAATGACGTCGCAAAGCTGAAGCAGCTGCTGGAGATTCCTGGCACAGACATCAACGTGCAGGGTCCGTGCCGCCACGCAACCACTCCGCCTCCGCCGCGTGCTCGCTGCGGCGCTGTGCTCCGCTGTGCTCCGCTTGTCAAGGGCGCCCCGTGTTTTTCATTGCTTACACATGTATCGCGCCGAGCCTAGCCGCATAAATTATTGCCTTCACTCGTGTGCGCTTTTTTTTTTGCTTCTCGTGTTTCGGCCAAGCGCGCTATAACCTACTGAAAAGATATTGCCAGCTGTGTTCTGGTATTTTTTGAGTTCGTACTGACTCTGCTTTCTGAGCGTATTGGAAACGTTTCCGACACCCCCCCCTCCTCCCCGCCAGCTTTTGAGTGCATCGTTGCATCTGGAGAGTTAATTGGGGTGTCTGGGAGGCTAAGCCCCGTTTGCCCCCGGTGCGCTTGACTACAGACTGCGCCGGTTGGACTCCCCTCCACGATGCGTGCTTCCACGGCAGCCTGGCGTGCGTGCGCGAGATCCTGCAGAGCTGCCAGAACGTGGACCTGCACGCAGCTGTCGACGGGCGGACGCCGCTGTCCGAGGCCTTTGCGCGAGGACACGGAGACGTCGCCAGCCTCCTGCTCCGGCACGGCGCCGGTCGGCGAAACGTCCCTCCTCACTTTTGTCACTGCTACAGATGCAACCTTCTCTCCGATGCGTTTTCGGGTTATACCGTATGCTGTTCGATGTGATGTCCTAACGGGCCGTTTCGAAGTGGTAGGCGTCAAGTGACCACGGGGCACATACAATGAACGTGAAGGTCGTAAGTTCTCCATCCCTTGCATTACAGTTTCTCATTAATTCATACTCATCCGAGTCAAGTCAATTTATTTTTGGTTACCACGTGGCACCTTTTTGGCACGAATCTGCCACCCAAAGCGCCAGTTATAGCTACATTGTTATTGCTCTTCAGGGATATTCAGTTGCACGTGCTGGCAGCTTCACAAATATTCACTTCCTGAAGAAGCCTCCAGCACGTGGAGCAAAATATTGGACGTCATGCCGAACAACACGGTACAAACCAAAAACACGGAGAGCGACTCGGCACAATCACAATAACCTACACAGTAGGTTTAATCAGTGGGAGGTCGCTTATTCTCCTCTGCTGCCCCTAATGTCTGGACTCAATTTTCCCAGCCATTCATGCTGTCAACTGCCCCTGCTAAAGTCCACAATCAATACGTTAATTTTTTCCCCTTTACCTGTAACCTGAGTGCGTCATTTGCTCCATAATACATGCCCACTGTTTCTGAACAGTGCCTTGACATGGGGTTGCATTTGGATGCTACATGATGCCAAATTGTATCAATTTATCTGAGATTCCGAAGATAATACGTTTGTACACGAGGCATGTAACGAAACACAATTACATTTTCTACATGAGTATACGAATGAAACATGTACGGCAAGCATACTGCCAGTTTGTACTATACAAATATTCTACGCGCATGTCTGTGCTCCCCGCCTTCGCCAACCAGCACCGTGGTGAAGTTTGGTCAAATAACCCAGAGTCTGGAGAGGGCCTCATCCGGCAGGGTATTGGCAAAAGGGCTCAAATCACATAATACACAAGCTCTCTCCGATGGGTTGTGCCGTGCGGTGTTTGGCACGATGTGCAGTGTTTCGCTTCACGTGCTGGGAGCTTCAGGAACTGACCCTAAAAACCACATCTGAGAGGTATACAGCACAACCACCAAAGCCTATGCAATAGTATATAGGCGAGTTTTTCCTTGTCATTGCGGAGACAAATATTACAAGTCTCTTGTGTGTTCACCGCCACCCTTGTGCTCGCCACAGAGAGAAATCAGGACACGGACAACTACCTGGCCTCTTGCGCCAACCCGGCAGTTTTCGTCTTCCTCCTGAAGCAGCTCCTGCAGGATTACCTGCGGCTACACCACGTCCTGGAGCTTCTGCAGACCCTATGGCTTCCGGGAGACTGCACGGAAGGGCTGAGAGCGCTGCGGACGATTGCGACGGACGGAAGTCCCAAGCCCTGCTCTCCCACGGAGATGGACACGGAGGTGGAACGCTGTGCCGAGGACCTAGCACAGGTGATGGCGCTGCACGAGCACGTGCCCGCACTGAAGGCCTTCTTGACGGAAGTGGTGGCGCCACAGCCCTTGTCTGCAAAGACAGAAGGCCTCCTCCGTGCGCTCGACTGCGACGCTTCTTTGCCCCGGTTCCTCGGTTATACTGCACAATGAACACTGGACAGAGTAATCTTGATTACTGAAAAGTGGTTTCTTGTTTGGACAAGTGTTGAGGCGGTACTAGTCTCCTGTTTACAGCCCTGAGCCAGTGGTGGAAATTCCATGTTCCTTTAGTGGGTGCTGTTCTATCCATAAGACAACCTCCGTTGAATTCCACGGTAAATTGGTGAGGGGTACGGGGTGGGGGAATGGTGGGGGGTGGGTTGAGAGGTGGCGGGAGCCAGGGGGCTGTGGTGATTTTGTTGTAAACTCGTTATTATAAATCGATACAACTTTGCAAAGTGTTTATTTAATACATTTTAAGAGGGGGGAATGGTTTTTTTGTACAGGGAGATGCTGGAGCCTACCAAATCTTAATATATATTTTTAATAAAATGCTTTTTAGTCAAAGTATTCTTCGTTACAATAAGTTTCTCATTCAGTGTAACGTGTAAAATAATATTTGAAATTTTTCGTCTGTAAAAAGGCATATTTCTTGGGTAATCGCAGCCCATGCACGGAATGTGGTTGCCTGCCCTCAAGAATTAAGTTGGGCCTTCTCAAAACTCAACTCGCAATGCTCAGTGTTGATGCTTGGTTCACTACTCATCCTTGTACCACTGTTGGTTTCAGTGATGTAAGCACAAATACAGAAATATCAGTAAATCCCAACAGTAGTGATGTGTTAATAACACAGTTTGTTTCACGGATATAGAGATTAGCAAAGGTGCCAACCCAATTAAGGAAACGTAATCCAATGCAAAGTTCATTCACACATTTAATCGGACCGATGCAGGTCAAAAGACTTAGCTGAAGTTTTTGTTTCCGTTTTTGCAGCAGATGTTGGTCAGTTGTGACAACCTGGCACGGTTGTGATGAACCCCAGCCCAAGGCTAAGGAGTAAACACTTGGAAAGGTTGATTGCTCAGTTGGCTAAAGTCGCGGGGCGGACACACAAATGAGCGTCCTTCGTGAGAGCATTTGGCTCGGCCAAAATGAGCTCACATTGTACTATGATTTGGCTTAGCAAAGTATCGTGCAACCTCAATTTGTGTACTGGAATTTAAGCAAAAAACGAACGTGGGCAGAAATTTAGGAACAACGGTGGGAGGAAAACACTTGGCACATCGCCTGCTAATTAACCGTGAAGCAAGTCTGCTCAGAATGTTTTTATTAGGATTCTGTACTACTACGGTTGTGGAATCTAAGAGGTCAAAACGTTAAGCTTTAATGTTTTTTAAGAATGTATATATTTTGCCATGGTATGGCTAACATTGACACTCGTGGGGTTTTCTAAGTTGTAAATACTTTCAACACTGAAAAGTTGGGGGATTTTCAACCAGCATTTGTGAACAAACGTCTGCAAAATGAATACTTTATTTTGCGAGAGCATGGAAAATACAGCCATGACTGGAAGTCTCCAAAAATCTAGCAACATTTGCAAATTTGTTTATATATTCGTGTCTACTGTATGTTTGTACATTCCCTCATATACTTCATACGTCCAATTGTACAGAAATAAAGCTATGATTTACATGCATCAGAACATTTTCATATTCGCTGCGTACATAATATATGCAGCTTGGCTGAAACGTATCAACGATGAGTATTTGCATTCGCACGGGTTCCGTTGGCACTCCTGTAGCCACTTTCAACCCCATGGCTTGGAAGACCAACGTTCATAACTTTGATTAAAATAACCCCTCGTCCCATCATTAAACCCAGATGATGTCATCTTAAAAAAAAAAGACGATTAAGACAAAAAAAATCCTTGAAAGGAAGAATCTTGCAATTCCAGCTAAATGTTTGAAAGAAAAAAAAAAGCCCCCATCGTCAGCATTTTAAGAACATCGTACATCGAAGACTGTTTAAAAGATGGCCCCCTTTTTAACGCGTTTCCACACGCCCTCCGTTTTCACCAGGGCAACTCCGCAGGGTTTAAAACTGCATCACCTTCATTGAAAGTTATTTATTAAAAGACAGAGTAAATTACTTAAGGTCAAAGGTGGCTTTCACGATGGCCCCAGTTTAAAATGTAAACATGCGCGGCTGGATGTGTAAACGCCACAACATTTTTTTTCCGTCACGATCCATTGAGTGCAAAGGCACATATCTTTGCATTATTTTAATTTAAGAAAGAAAACGTTTCCAAGTCGCGACAGACGATAAAATCAACTTATTTTTGTCCTTAAGTGGGTGAGGGGAAGTCACAGGCAGTAGCACAGCTACCATTGCGCATGTTTCAAACAAGCGTTTTAACGACAGACGAGATAAACCGTAAGTTTTGGGCATTGCACTTTCCGCTTAATATAAAATACACCATTGTCAAAGAGGGTTAAAAATATATCACATTCACTGGCTGACAGTTATGCATTCTTACCGCATTGTAAAATACATGCATGGGTTTCAGATTTAAAAGGACGCGCCACATCCCCTACAGATCTCCGACTTGGTCCCTTGCGCATTTGCGATCGTAAAAAAAAAAATACCACATCCTTGTCTTTGACGCGCTGGCATCTACCCCGGATTGCTACGTTTCTTCCTGCTTGGACTGGGCCCCAGGTCGTGCTTGATTTCCCGGTACTGAACCTGCATACGACGCATGCAGCGACAGCAGCAACCCGTTGTCACGAACGAGATTGGCGATTAACACATCTCTGGCGACAGCAACAGCTTCATCAGCTGGGCCCTATGGGCGGTGAACCACGTGGGATTATAAAGTACTAACCCGATTGTTTAGAAAAACCATTCGTCATTAACACTGGGCTTAGGAAAAATATACAATGGGCGACGTTTTGGGAAATAGCCCTTCAGGGTTATCAAAGCAGAGCACCCTGTCTCGATTATGTATATATGTACGTAGCCAACCTTGCTAATCGGAGGTGCGGGGGAAGGACAACAAACTAAACAAAATTAAGTTCTCAAGAAATGAGATGTAAAAGAAACGACGTGCGATGTGAAATACTCGCACCGGAGGGCCTCCAAGGCACAACGCACGCCTGTACATCATAATCTGGGCACATTTGTGTCGTTAACACCCTCCACCACCCGACACGGCCATCCAGGGAGTTGGAGTTAGGGGTGCCATGGTGGCTAAATGTTAACTACCACACCTGCTGTACAGGTCGTGGGTTTGATCCCGTCCCTGACACCTGTTTGTTTGGAATTTGCATGTTCTCCCCATGGGCACGTGTATTTTTGGGGGGTTTTCCCTCCATATTTAGAAACACGCGTTTAAGAGTATTTGCTATAAATGTCCACATAAGCCACTTTGTTGAGCTATCATTTGTGGTCAGGTCGCTTCTGAAAAAGAGCTATATAGCTCAGTGGGCCTTACTTGCTAAAATGAAAATAGATGTGTTTTAGAATGACTTCTGACTAACCAGAAATTTTATTCTGGTTTCCTGGATCTTGTCCTGATGACGTCTGACGTATCTTAACGGCTGCTTGACTTGGTGGCGGGGTTCGTCCGCCAACGTATCGGCGAGTGAGCCGAGAAACATCGTAGCTGGTGCGCCGTAAAAACGCTTGCACACGTGACAATTTAATTTGGCGGTCGGGTAGTGGAGAGCTCTTGGCGAACGCACAATTTCGGGCAGAGATCGTTACATGGCCTCACCCCAAAAACAAAAATCAGTCGTGCGTCATAATGCGAGAACTGACGTGCTGAGTGAGACACGTACCCTCTGCACGTCGGAGGGAACCCGGGAGAGGAAGTCCAGCACCTCGTTGTTATCGATCTGATAGGGATTCCGCAGCTTTTTGGTGAATTTGTTTATTCCTGCGGGGGAAGGAGAGAGGAACACGGAGAGGAGGGAGGCTATCGTCGGCAAATCTCATCGCAGCAAAGCATCAGTTGCGTTTCAGGGTGGTCTGCAACATGGATAGAAACATATTTCGAACCTCTGCTTGGAACGTTTGCCTAAGCCCAATTTCAGGGCTTGATTTCTCACTAAATATATTTTGGGTCACTGGTAGACCAGGGTAGGTGACATTACAAGCGGCTACAGCCCTAGCAAGTTGATAGCTAAATGTTTTTTATACTTAAAAATGTTCACTATATTCATGCATTGATGTGGCTGGTCACAGTGGTACTGCAGTTACTATGGGGAGCGCTCATATAGCGGTTGGAGCGCTGTCCTACGAACCCGGCGACCCAAGTTCGCTTCCCGCTCACGGCCAACACCAGTGACAATTATCTGAACCAGTTCTGGGTCTCCCCTAGATCGACTCAGTCTAAAATGAGTACCTGGTGCAGTGTGTAAATATCGCCACCAGGGATACAAAGGCAGCTGGGCATGGTGCTGGCCACCCGCCCCCTAGTGTGCCGTGCCGGCCTTCATAAGTGCTCCCTAACAGCACTCACCCCAACAGTCTGTTAAGGCTTCGCGCACCTCCAATTAGCACGGTTGGCTCCGTACGGTGAGAAAGAAGTTCAACATGCATACAAGGCTACACGGCGGATCTTTGTACTGCGGGTCAGTGCACTGGGCTATGAACTCAGCCACCTCGGTTTGATCCCTGGCCACGGCTAATATCAGTGGTCCGTGATATCTGAACCGGTTCTGGCCTTGCTACACCAACCTGCATTGAAACATCGTGGGGACGTAAAACCAAACCGCTGCCGCCGCCACCAACACATAGCGTGGGGCAGGCCTTCATCCAGCCAAGGATTGACAGCAGCTGAAAATTATTACCACCATCACTATTTATTATTCCAGGCTTTGACAAGCTCAACAACATGTGCTCGTGAGCTCTATTTTTATTTGCGAGGTGTGAAGTAATGAAAGGTGACAAATTGCTCAATTGTACGACTTTCTATCATTATCGCCTCCGCATCACGCCGCAAACTTCATTATCGTAATTGGACAGCGCCGTAATGCTCGTCAATTTCATCTCTGTCCCGCGCGACTCGCAAGTGCAATATCCTGACAACTCTGGCGAGGCCCGGCGGAGCAAAAATGAGATGTTTGTTAATCCCACTCCGGCAACGCCAGAGCCGTGGGTGTTTTCGATGCCCGTTATTCGTCCTCTCGGCGAGTTCATTCACATCATTTACGTTCGCGTCCGTCCCGTCCCCGCGGGCTCCCGCTAATTGTCTCCGAAGAGCTGCTGTTTCAATTGGATCGACACTGGGCTAGGGCCGGCACGAAAAGAAGGCCACTCCGCTTTACAGCCCCCAAAGATCTTATTAACCTCCGCGGTTCAGACAACTGTAGCGTTTATTGTTTAATTATTTATTCACCCCCCCCCCAGGACGGGCGTGAATGCGACGCGGGGCGTGCGTGGAAGCCGGCGCCCGCGGTGAGGCCGCTCGGAAACATCCCGGTGAAGTCTCGCCGCCGGTATCCTGCACGGGCTTACTCGACGCGCGTGTATACGCTGGTCGATAACATTCGACCGGCAACGACGCCCAGGCACGCGGGCGAAAATCTGACAAGAGCGATAAAACTAAAGTTGGACGGGCCTCCAGGATCGGCGGCGCTTTATGTCAGAGCCGCACTCTCACACTTTCCAGTGGCGGGGCTGCCGCACTCCGCGGAGTAAGAAACAACAAAGTCCCGAATCATGTCGTTGTGAACCCGTGAAGCCACCCACCCACTCCACGACTAGCCCGGGCCGGCTCAGCGCAGCCCAACACAACACAGCCCCCGTCCCATCCACTCGAGCCCAAGGAGGTGGGTGCACCCGTCACCCACCCCCCCCCCCCCCCCGACACCAACCGTGCCCAATGGCACCGCTCGCCCAGCGGCGTGGCTGGCACGGGGCCCCGCGACGAGGATTTAAACGGGGCCTCCCCCGTGTACCGATTTCCTCCTGCCCCCCCCCACCCTCCCCCCCCCCCCCGTCCCGGAGGGGGGCACTCCGGCCCGCAGGGCTCCGGTGCGGTGATGCCACCTGCGACCCCGATCGCTGTGCCGCCACGGCTCACCCCACAGGAGGACGATGAAGCGGAGTGGGACGAGGTAGAGGACGAGTGTGACCACGGCCAGGACCGCCATGGCCAGCCACGACAAGAACGGCACCGTCCAATTAAACGTGCTGTGGCAGCACAGCAGAATGACCGCACAGCAGGAGAATCACGCAGCAGCGGCATCACGCAGCAGCGACAGCACACAGCAGCACGCAGCACGCAGCACGAGCAGCAGCACACAGAGACAGCAGCACAACACGGTAACATTACGGTCGTGCACATTCCATTTAAATAGAAACTAATCAACAGTCATTTACTGCCATTTGTCAATCCACTGCTGGATGAGGGCCCTCCTCCATGCCAATGCTTCACCATGCCGCTCAGAATGTGGGCAGTGCATGAGACGTAGGAGCACAGGAGTGCAGCGCAATGGTAGATGTGCTTGGTTCTTTCGGTAAAGTCACGTAGAAGGGAAACAATACAATAACAAAAATATAAAACAGTAAAATTCTCACGACATTTCGACTGCAACACAAGCAATCATCATCAGGTGTGAAAACCACAACAAGAAAATTTGAAAAAAGTGGCGGGTTTTTTTTAACGTTAGCACCACGGAGAGCGATTTGACAGTTTGTTCAGATGGACGAGTCCATCTATATTCTTGGTTCTTTCGGTAAAGTCCCGTTGAAGGGAAACAATAAAATAATAAAATATATATAAAACAATAAAATTCTCACGACGTTTTCGACTGCAACACAAGCAGTCATCATCAGGTGTGAAAACCAATGGCAAAAACATTTGAAAGAAGTGGCGGTTTGTATTTATTTATTTATTTTTAAGCGTCAGCGCCACGGATAGCGATTTGACAGTTTGTTTAGATGGACGAGTCCATCTATGTTCGGAAAAGAGGAAGGGGGAGACGAAAAATTAATGTATGCTGTCTGAAAGCCACCGTAAGCGTGAACAATCAATTAAGACCCAAAATGGTTTATCAAATCCTTCCAATGATTACTAAGCCAGAACCCATCTTCTCGGTTGAAATTGTCTCTATGTTTTTATATGTGGATAGCCTCATGAACGAATCTCTCATGGTAGCCAGATGGCTTACAAAGAACCTCTATCTTGGAGAAGTCAATGTGATGTGAGCCTACTCTGAATTATAACAGTGATCTGCCACGGCCGAGGTGTTGGTCCTACCATGTTTTAGGTCTGCTTTGAGTTCACGAATGCGGTCCGAGACATGTCGATTGGTTTCTCCAATGTAATTACTACCACAGAGTCAACTTAGTTTGTAGACGCCTGGGTACTGTATGTCCGGAATCACATATTTTACAGATGGAACCAGATCACAGATTTATAATGTGTTGAATCCATGAAAATGTTGGCTACAACCTTGGATAAATTTGAGACTGACACCATCCAGACTGCCACTCTGCGCCCAACCTTATGGAAGAGGTACGTGGATGACACTTTTGTCATCTGGCCACATGGCCGGCCTGCTCTAGACCAATTCTTCGACCACATCAATTCTATACACCCAGCCATCAGATTTACCATGGAAGTCGAAAAATATGGCAAGCTACCTTTTTTGGATGTTCTAATAATGAAAAAGAGACCTGATGGTTCAATGAGCCACTCTGTCTACAGGAAAGCTACCCATACGGATGCTTACCTGAAACCGGATTCTCACCACCATCCATCCCAGAAGAATTCCCTCATCAAGACTCTGCACCATAGAGCCCAATGCATATCCGACCAGGAACACATAGCCAGTGAACTCAAGCACGTACACCAAGCTCTTAAGGCTAATGGTTATTCCGACTACACAATCCGCAAAGCTATCACTCCAACCATGAAGAAGGACCCTCTTGAGGAGCCTTTCAAAACCATCACTTTACCCTACATTGCGGGGATCACAAAAAAAGATCTCCAAAATCTTGAATAAACACAAGATCCAGGTCCGATTCAACACATTACATAAAATCCGTGATCTGGTTCTGTCTGTAAAAGATGTGATTCCGGACATACAGTACCCTGGCGTCTACAAACTAAGTTGCCTCTGTAGTAGTTACATTGGAGAAACCAAACGCCATGTCTCGGACCGCATTCGTGAACACAAAGCAGACCTTAAACACAGTAGGACCAACACCTCGGCCGTGGCAGATCATTGTTATAATTCAGTAGGCTCACATGACATTGACTTTTCCAAGACAGAGGTTCTTTGTAAGCCATCTGGCTACCATGAGAGATTCGTTCATGAGGCTATCCACATATACAAACACAGAGACAATTTCAACCGAGAAGATGGTTTCTGGCTTAGCAATCATTGGAAATATTTGATAAACCATTTCCGGTCTTAATTGATTGATCACGCTTAAGGTGGCTTTCAGACCGCATGCATTATTTTTCGTCTCCCCCCTCCTCTTTTCCGAACATAGATGGACTTGTCCATCTGAACAAACTGCCAAATCGCTCTCCATGGTGCTAACGTAAAAAAAAACCGCCACTTTCAAATTTTCTTGTTGTGGTTTTCACACCTGATGACGATTGCTTGTGTTGCAGTCGAAACGTCGGGGGAATTTTATTGTTTTATATTTTTATTATTGTATTGTTTCCCTTCTACGTGGTGACTTTACCGAAAGAACCAAGAATATGAATCCCTGCAGTCACAAAAGCTTTAAATCAAAAAATGCAACGGTAAATGTCGCAGCACCGCCTCCTGGCGACCGCCACGTACGCGGTGCAGCCCTGCAATGCGGCCTATGGCAGGGCTCGGCAACCAAAATAACAAGAGCAGTATTTCAAGAGCCGCAATGCACGCGGTGAATACGAGGAAACGGTGGTCCTTTATAGATAGCGTCACGAAGCGGTCCTTGAAGAGCCGCACGCTGCTCCAGAGCCTCGGGTTGCCGACCCCAGGCCCATGGCAACCTGGTGCGCATGGTGGTCACCCGCGCAAGCACGATGCGGGCTCAACCGTGCGGGGCTCCCGCGGTCTGGCGAGGTCGCGAGCGCCGTCGCACGTTGATTGAACCACGACGAGCAACTTAGTCCCGGGGGATAATCGGGGAGTCACCTGCGCTCGGCAGCCGTGGAGTAAAAAAACGAGGACGTCCGGCGCCAATTTGGAAACGTAATTGAAATGAGTTTTGTCAACTCTATTTGAAGGTGAAAAAAATCATTAAAAATTTAAATACATTTACAGGGCTTGATGTACAAATATATGTAACAAAAAATGAAAAAATCAGTGTCAACATTTTACAAACTGCCAGACTTGTCCCCAACTTGCCGTCATTTTGTCGGCCATAAACGTATCTCTCCGCCACACAGTGTGCGATTTGAATTTTTCATATATATTTTTTTAAGTAACATTTATTTCAGCCAATTTTTGGACACTGAGCGTAAAGTTTTGGAATGCAATATCTGCAAAAATTTTGGCCGCCCTGACTGCTTGTCCAGTCGTGAAAAGAGAAATCTCATAAAACTGTAACAACGAGACCATGAATCTCTCCGTTCCAAGCCTAAGGTTTCTCGTGAGCAGCCAGACGCAAAGTTTCTCCACTTTATGGGCACCAGCACCATAGACACGTAACACATGCATGCATCATCAACTAATACTGCCACAGTGGCGAGATGTTAACTACCTCGCCTGGTATACAGGACGTCGTGGGTTCGATCCCGATCCTGACGCCTGTATATGTGGAGTTTGCACGTGCACCACGTGGTCGTGTGGCTTTTTGTCTGGGCCCTCTGGTTTTTCTCTCCACATTTAGAAACGCACCTTTAGAGTATTTGGCTGCGAGAAATGTCCACATGATAAGCCACTTCGTTTGAGCTATCAATATGTTGCCAGGTCGCTTCTGAAACGATAGAGCTCAGTGGGCTTTACTTGGAAAGTACAAATAGTTTAAATACCAATTAACATTCTCGCGAGAGACATCACATTGTGCAAGTGAGAATTATTTATTTAAGTTTTTAAATAAATGATATGCGTATGACGAATTAATATTTTGGCTAATTGGGTGGACAAAATTTTGTGAGAGAGAGAAAAACGACGAATGACAAAAACGAGGTCAAATTAAGACGAAAAATAAAAAGTGCAAAATTAAATTGAGTGCCATGGGATTATTGTTCTTCTGTGCAGTCATCGGTGTGACAGGGCTGGGGATCATCAACTCTCCACACATCAGGGTTTAGTCACGGGCAGCTAACACGTCGATTCGAACCCAAGACCGTTGAGTGGTGGCCGCTCAATGCTCCAACCTCCGAATCACCCCGGGCCACCTCAAGGATTCTCAAATGAAATTTGGCGACCCCCGACTTGTGACAACTCGTCTCATCACTGGGGCAGTGAACCCTACTCTCAACGCCTCCCTCACACACATCCTCGGCAACTTTGCAATCGTCCTGATCAGTCAAACTTCACTCCCTCATTTAAAGTAAAACTTTTCCTTATTTATATATAAATACTTTGGACACTGTGGATTGTTTTTTTTTCTTTTCTTTTACAAAATATATATTAAAAAAAAAATGTTGCCCAACAGCCGCGGTCCATCCGGAGGGTGACGCTCACTTTTTGATGCTCTCGCACAGCGACGCGAAACGGCCGAGCAGGTTCTGAACACTGATGCACACCTCCTGGAACGCGTGCAGCTTCTCCATCAGCCCCTTGCGCTCCGAGTCCTGCGCACGCGCGCACGCACACACACACAAAGTCCCCCCATAAAGCCTTAACAGACTGTTGGGGCAAGTGCTGTTAGCGAGCACCTATGAGGCCTGGCCCGGCACTCGAAGAAGGGGTGGATGGACCACGCCTGGCCGCCTTTGTCTCCCCAGCGGCGATGTTTTACACACCACGCCAGGTACTCATCTGCGACCGAGTCGACCTAGGTGAGGCCCAGAACCGGTTCAGATAATCGTCACTGGCGTTGGCCGTGACCAGGAATTGAATTTGGGTGGCTAGGTTTGTAGCGCAGTGCGCTAGCCGCTACACTTCCGCTCCTCACTCCGGTGCACGCATACACGCACGCACGCACGCATACACGCACGCAGCCAGTTTGGAACGCTGGCCGCTGAGCCATTGCCGGATGTGTGGTCAGCCCCGTCGGCCACTGAGCCCGAGCCGGTTTTGAATCGGTTAGCTGCACAGTGAACGGGAATTACCGAAGCGCACCATGGACGTTAAAAACCTGTTGACGATGGTCGTAAATGAGTGGTGCATTGAGCGCCGGTGTCACCTGCGCCTATAATTGCGAGTACATATTTGTGTAACCACAGCGCGAGTAATTTAATTGGTTTTTTTTTAATGCCCAAGATATTCTAATTCAATTTACCCATTTTTGTGTTGCTAAGTTTAGTTTTTTCTTCCCCGTTAGATCAAAGGCAAACGGAGTGGCTGCGTACCGATGTGACAAATTATAATTATTAACACACCTACTCCCGCGAACAAACGCGAAACACACAGGAGGACAACCTCCTCCCCCCGTCGTTTGCCCAGCTCCCAGCGACTGCTGGTCCAAGTGCGCGTTGAGCCGGCATAACCCTCCCCAGCGGGGGGACCAATTGCTCGCTAATCAAACGCGTCAAGCGTAAAACAAAAAAAAAGACTCGTATAAACCAACGTGTAACGATCGCAACTCTCACGAGCCCCAGTCGTCGTGTTTTTTTCCGAGTGTTTTTCTCGTCTTTTTTTTACGTGATAAACCACGGCATCGCCCGTGTTCGTCCGAAAGAGATTTTCTGTGGGGTCGCCGGGGTGCGACCTTCGGTCGATGCCACCTTTCACACGTCGTCGCAAAAGTCACTCGTCCCGCCGCTCCAGGAGTGCAATCGCTCCTGTAATCGCTCGGAGGTTGGTCGCTTCAATACAACTTACACACACAACTCTATTTGCCAGGCAGAGGGAGAATCAAAATGCACTCTTGCGTTGGCCAGGATTGGGCAAAGGCATAACCCCAGGGAACCGGAGAGCACACACTTAAGATATTTCTTGACTTATCGCTCTGTAACATCAAACAATTACATGCATTTAAGAACGGACAATTTAAAATAATAAAAAAATTATTTGAAAAAATGTAAACTTGAACGAGGCTACAATTTTTTAACAACAGACCGATCTCCGAGAGGAAATAACGTCGCAATTTAGGTGTTCAAATGCTCACGCGTGTGTGAACTTTAACACGGGCGTGAACATGAACGCACGTGTGAACTTTAACACTGGCATGAACATGAACACACGTGTGAACTTTGACACGGGTGTGTGAACATGAACGCACGTGTGAACTTTAACACGGGCGTGAACATGAACGCACGTGTGAACTTTAACACGCGTGCATGAACATGAACGCACGTGTGAACTTTAACACGGGCATGAACATGAACACACGTGTGAACTTTGACACGGGTGTGTGAACATGAACGCACGTGTGAACTTTAACACGGGTGTGTGAACATGAATGCACGAGTGAACTTTGACACGGGCGTGTGAACATGAACACACTGTGAACTTTAACACGGGTGTGAACATGAACGCACGTGTGAACTTTAACACGCGTGTGTGAACATGAACACACGTGTGAACTTTAACACGCGTGTGTGAACATGAACACACTGTGAACTTTAACACGCGTGTGTGAATATGAACACACGTGTGAACTTTAACACGGGTGTGTGAACATGAACGCACGTGTGAACTTTAACACGGGCGTGTGAACATGAACACACGTGTGAACTTTAACACGGGTGTGTGAACTTTAACACGTGTGTGAACATGAACACACGTGTGAACTTTAACACGGGTGTGTGAACATGAACACACTGAACTTTAACACGCGTGTGTGAACATGAACACACTGTGAACTTTAACACGTGTGTGTGAACATGAACACACTGTGAACTTTAACACGGATGTGTGAACATGAACACACGTGTGAACTTTTAACACGTGTGTGAACATGAACACACGTGTGAACTTTAACACGGGCGTGTGAACATGAACACACGTGTGAACTTTAACACGGGCGTGTGAACATGAACACACTGTGAACTTTAACACGGGTGTGTGAACATGAACACACTGTGAACTTTAACACGGGTGTGTGAACATGAACACACGTGTGAACTTTAACACGCGTGCGTGAACATGAACGCACGTGTGAACTTTAACACGGGCATGAACATGAACACACGTGTGAACTTTAACACGCGTGTGTGAACATGAACGCACGTGTGAACTTTAACACGGGCATGAACATGAACACACGTGTGAACTTTAACACGGGTGTGTGAACATGAACACACTGTGAACTTTAACACAGGTGTGTGAACATGAACGCACGTGTGAACTTTAACACGGGTGTGTGAACTTTAACACGTCTGTGAACATGAACACACGTGTGAACTTTAACACGGGTGTGTGAACATGAACGCACGTGTGTGAACTTTAACACGCGTGTGCGAACATGAACGCACGCACATGCAACATCAGCAAGTTGATTTTGGTTTTACCAAGGTCTCATTCGTATTTCGTACGGCTGATGTAGACGCAGAGCAACAACGGCAATGTCACATTCAGATGGTCAAGCCCAGGCAACCGCGTCAGAAGCAGCGGGGTGTTAGAGATGCGATGCATCCTTCGTATTTGTGGATGGGGCATTGTGTCGTCATACGTTTGTGCGGTCTGTTCTGGATGACCACAGTTGCACACTACTGGAGAGTTTCTACCAGAGAAAAACTCGAGACTCCAGGATGAGTCTAATTTGCCAGAGTGACCTGGGGCATTAGTCTGCCAGTAGGGGGGACAGACTGACGCTACGTGTATAATCCAAATTGAATAACGTACGGTGTCATTTTTTGGGAACTTTGCAAAATTAGACCCCTGACGCTGGCACGCAACGGCCCACGCTCGCGTATGATGTCAGGGGATTTTTATGCGCCTCCGATGAGCACGGTTGGCTGCGTACAGTGCGAAAGAAGTTCAGCATACATACGGACGTCAACTACCATTGAAGCAGACAGTAATGCAGGAATCTGACCAAGAACAAATTGAAATCGAGATTCCTTTTTTTTTCTTCTGCTCACTGGTGACCCCGGGGGGCTGAGGCCATCAACTGAGAACTCGGTTTTAGCGCAGGTGGGCTGAAACACCGCGGTTTGCGCCCAGGTCCTCGGCAGTGCTGGCTCAGGTTTTAGAAGCCCGGCACCTCCGAGCCACTCCGGTGCCGCCCTGCCGCGTCGCCGCCCGGGCGCAACGACGTCCCCTGTTAGCGGTGGCACGCGGTGGCACCCGGTGGCACCCGGCGGCACCCGACGGCACCCGGCACCCGGTACCCGGCACCCGGCACCCGCAGACAATTTGTTATTTCTTCAGCACGGCCCGCACCAACCACCCCCCCCCCCACCCCCGCTGAGAAAACGTCCCAGCGCCTTACAAACTCGGAGAGCGTTTAAAGAACAAGATTTCACAGCTAATAACACACCGTTAATGAGCCGCCTTGAAAGAGAAATTTAATTACCCCAAGCTGTTTCCAACACTGTGTTTTTAATTAATTTCTTAATCTCTGGGTATTAACAATGGACTTTGTTAATTTAATAACAAAATGGAAATAGCAACGGTATTAGCGGTTGGGTTTTAAGGTTTTTTTTTTGTCACGGTTACGCTCGACGTATTGGTAAAAATGTTATGCGAAAGGTTCCCGCAAAGTTTGCTCGACGCTGCAAATGCCTCCTGGTTTTTTCATCGCTTCCCCCATCGGCATCCGAAGAAAATGAACCTCACTGTCATAACATCCGGTGAATTATCCACGACTCGGGAACAGATATAATCTCATGTTTAATATTTTTTTTTTTTTAAAGTTAACCCGCAAATAAAATGAAAACGACAAAAATATATATATGGGCTGTCGTTGTTCAGCAACCTTGCCCTTTTATCCGCAAAAGCTGCGTGATCGTCTGGCCGGAGCGGTCTCCCCGCGGAGTGAATGACTTTCAACGACGGCCGGGGGAGAGAAACGGCGGTGTTCGTGCGCGGAGGGAGGGGACGTGAACCCGCCACGCAGTTCATCGTCACGTGCCCCCGCAAATGGGCTAAATAAATGGGGAGAGTTTAAAGCGAGGTGAACCCAAAGGGTCTTGAGGCATGAGTGGTCATTCAAGCGCCATATGAATACGCACAGTGTTGTACCTAACACGAAATAATAACTTACGTCGCTGCAGAAAACACAAGTGACAACATAAACAAGCAGACAATACGCTGGCTTCTGCGAACTCTGGACCCGTTTTGACATTCGGTGTCTCATGAGCTGAGTCAGGCTTCTTTGAACCAATGATTGGTGAACTGACAGACGTTTAAAGGCAAGGAGCCTGTCCGATGGCGAGATGTTATCTTTCTCGCCTGGTGTACAGGAGGTCATGGCTTCCATCCCGACCTTAACGCCTGTATATTTGGAGTTTGCATGCTCTCCCCATGGTTGTGTGGATTTTTTTTTCTCTCTGGATCCCGTTTTACTCTCCACGTTTAGAAACACGCGTTTAGAGTCGTTTATAGCTGATATACATTTCCACTTGACAAGCCACTCCGTTGAGCTCTAATTTGTGGCCAAGTCGATCCTGAAAAATAACTAACAGCTCAGCGGGCTTTATCTGGTAAAATAGACATTTGTTTACTTTCAGAACATTTGTTTGGCTTAAAGCTTTCGTGACTGCAGGAATTCATATTCTTTGGGTCTTTTGGTAAAGCCACATAGATAGAAAAATATTATTATTTTTATTATTTTTCTATCTACGTGGCTTTACCGAAAGACCTAAAGAACATGTATTTATTTACAGTGATTTGCTAACCTTTCCTATACTTTGCACTCCTATCGTGTTTTTGTAGTGTTTGTTGTTATAATTTTCTGACCCACGCCGACTGGACATCTGTGAAAAAGAGCTTTATAGCTCATCGGATTTCTCCAGGATAAATAAGGATTCTGATTCTGTTCGACAGTTAAACGCCAATTGCTCGATAGTAACACAACACAATCATGTGCTTCATTGTGGAGAGTATAGGCAACAAAATAAATATATTGTAATGTATTACACTGCACTGCAGCAGACCGCTAAGCTCACCTTGTCGTCTCTCTCATCATCGTCGTCATCATCCACCACCATGTCCTCGACCACACACTGCAGAAACACGCAACCAATGTGAGGCAAGCAACAATGGGGCAATTGTAAGGTCGCACTCATCACGCACAGAGTGCTCGCCACAGATGAACCACGGTACCTCGCTGATCTCGTCAAAGAGCATGAACCTTCACGCGACACTCCGCTCATCCTCGCAGCGGCAGCGGCAGCGCCTTTTGGCTGCTCGCCATCGAACAAAGACGGTGGTCACCGCATCGCGTGCTTTCAGATGCGCTTCTGCGGCCGTCTGGAACGCTCTTTCCTTCCAATATCACTGGAGCTATGCATTTATAAATCTTGATTGAAAACTCATTTCTTTAGGACTGATTTTTGTACTTAGTTTGGTGTCCTTCTCCCGCACCTCCGATTAGCACGGTTGGCTACGTACGGCGCGAGAGAAGTTCAACATGCATACCTACAATTCCGAGATCAACATTAAATACTTTGCTAGCTCAGAATGCATGCATTGAATAATGCGTGCGAGAAAACACGGTCGATTATTTATGACTAACGCAATGTGTGTTAACATTTAGGCTATTGGAACAAACGAGTCAAACAAGGGAAATGAAGTGGACAATCCATGGCCTGACACTACGTGCCCCGGGCTAGTGATTGAGTGAACGCGGCGATTTAAAAACGGGCAAAAATGTATCCATGTATCCTTGTTGTGCCTCCCAGAAACTTGGTAGCTTTACGTTGACCTCATCCAGCATTGTGTTTCACATTAGGCAATGCTGCAGTGAGCACGGTGCAATATCCTCAGAGACGCGATGAATTATCACAGTTCGGGATGGCCCTGCCCACTACCCAGGTAGCTCCGCCCACTGCTCAGATATCCCCACCCGCCACCCAGGTAGCTCTGCCCACTGCTCAGGTAGCCTCCCTCCCCCCACTACCCAGGTAGCCCTGCCCACTACTCAGGTAGCTCCACCCACTACTCAGGTAACCCCGCCCACTCCTCAGGTAGCTCCACCCCATTGCAGAGGCCACCTACGTCTCTTTGCCCGCATCGTGAGTCAAGCACGAGGCCAGAACATTTAAAAAAAAACTGGGCACAAATTCCATATTCTTACTAAAGGCACTGTGGGGGCGGTGGTAGTGGTGGTGGGACGACAGCCTGCAGTCCAAAACCGCCGGGACTGTGCCGGAACGTTCGGTGGACTGAGCTGAAGTGTCCAGGCCGTAACTCACCGGTTCCTGGGGGCTGCCTGTTCCCAGCATGACGTAGTGGTAGATGAAGAGGAGCAAGAGACCCAGAGGCAACATGTAGAGCTCAAAGTTCCACACCGACACCAGGAACAGCTGCGCGCAACATGCAGGGCCATCAACTTCTGCTAAACAACAACCACCGTCGCTTAGATCATCAACGACCGTCGCCACCTCCATCAACACCCATCGTCCACTCCATCACCTGACATCGCTTACAGCAACCTCTATCAACACTTACAGCAGCAGCTCCCATCAAATAAACGTTACAAGTTCCATCAAATCCCATAACCGCCAACACTAATAATAACAAAGTCTCAAGGCTCTTTTAAGCAGGGTCCCCTATTGGGATGTTTGGCCAATGCCACGAGTGAAAGTTTGGCTGCGTGTCAGAGTAAACTGAGGGACCTGGAGAAAACTTATCCGTAATGCTCAAGGCACCACACGGATGGATTCAAGAATCAATTGCTGCACTTATCCCCTACCCACCTTGCAGCCCAGGCCTTCAACACACCTGGCTTTCCAGGACAGCGGCTGAACCTTGCCAAGCTTCCAATATCAGTCGCTCTCACGGCGGATTTGTTCGTGGTTACTCTCGCCATCATCAAGCCCATCGCAGTGCCCAGCAGGCAGCAACATCGCGGCGTATCGAAGGTGTTTGACGATGTTACCCGTCTGCAAAGTGTTTTTCTTCTTCTTTCGTACGGCTCATGTGGATGCAGAGCGACAGCTACAATTTCACATTCAGGTTGTCAAGCCCAGATAGCCGCGTCAGGAGCAGCGGAGTGGTGTATCGCTGGAATGTCTCCTTCGTATTTGTGGATCGGGGCATTGCGTCGTTACACCTTGTACGGTCTCTGTTCTGGATGACCACAGTCACACACTGCTACTGGAGAGTTTTGTTTAATTTTTCCATTTGTTCATCAGGTATCCGCATCTGCTGCCATGTTTGTGCAGCGAATGCAGTGTAGGGTGAACCATGAGCGAAATGTGCATGGGGTAACACCATGAAACGTTCAGCGAAGCGCCCACACGCAGAGCGTGCGCGTGTGGGTCTCCGCGTGAGAGAGTTTAATTCAAACGCAGTCTTGTGCTGCCTCCTAGCGAGCGCGGTGTGGGGCGACGTACCCGCTGGCCGCACGCACGAGGAGTGTCCAAGTAAACGTGACTGCCAATGCCACAACACAGTCGCAACACTTCAAGCCAGAGGCTCTGGGCATTGATCAAGAGATGCAGTGAGCACGGGGCCAGAGTGTGTGTGTGTGTAACAAGAGGAACGCGTGGGCCAGGTACGTTTATAATCAACGTGCGTTGAAAGTGTTTGGCCGTTATAAATGTACGCATGATAAGCCACATTGTTCAGCTATCATTTGTGGCCATGTCGCTTCTGAAAAAAGAGCTTCATAGCTCGGTGGGTCTTACCTGGTAAAATAAAATTTTAAAAAAGATTTGTATGTATGTTCAACTTCTTTCGCACTGTACATAGGTGCAGGTAAAGGTACTCTACTGAGTATAGCATTGGAGAAGATATTGACTCGCGTCAATCATTAAGCTTGTGATTGCAATGCCTCGCATCACGAATGTAATGAAAGGAGTTTAATTGATTGTGTGGGTTGCACGTAGGGGAGAGGTGGCACAGCTGTTTGCCAGTTCCATCACTGGTAACAGCTAACATCAGTGGCAAGTCATAGCCGAACCAGTTCACCGATCTGCATTGACCAGCACGGTGAAGTATGGCCAAACATACCCCATGAACGACACGGTGAGTGGATGACTTCATCCAGCCGTGGATTGACGAGATGCTATAAATTATTGTTATTATTTTAACTGTTATACATTCTCTCTAATTAGGTATTTGTCACCCTTAGAGGCACTAGAGGCAGTTACAATCACTATACATATATATAAAACACTGATTCTGGGATCGAATCGTAATTTAGAATCGTGGCAATTTGGCAAATCGGAGGACAGGCAGGGCTTGACTCATTCCGCCCGTAGAGACAGCACAAATGAGTGAATGGTTGACTGAGCAGGTGTGTGACTGCAGGTGAGGGCCGGTGAGTGAGCGAGGCAGTAAGTGAGGCTACGGGTGTGTGGGCGGCGGCCGGGGGGGGGTGATGGGAGGTGAATTCCTCCGCCCTTACAACGGAGAGCGACCGCAACACCGCCGCCGCCGGCTTGGCACGGCGGCCTCGTGCGGTCTAGAGGCGGAACAGAAGCAAAGTTGCGGCACACCGTGGAGACCTCTAGCCCACACGGACGGCGGGAGGATGGGAGAGGCGGCCGGTGGGGGGGGGGGGGGCAGCCACCGTGGGGTCAAACGTCACGGCCACCCCGTTTCAAGTCATCTCCTTTCGCGATGTCAGTACGTGCCTCCCGTCATCTCCCAGCTCACCCCCGTATGGTGGGGTGCGCAACCCTGCACCGTGCATGCGTGTGTGTGTGCGTGCGTGCGGGTGTGTGTGCGTGCGCATGAGGACGGTAGGGTAGCAGTTAGTGCGCTGCGCTACGAACCTGGCGGCCCAAGTTCGATTCCCGCTCATGGCCAACACCATTGACGATTATCTGAATTGGTCCTGGGCCTCCTCTAGGTCGACCCAGCCTCAAATGAGTACCTTGTGTGTTGTGTAAACATCGCCACTGGGCAGACAAACGCGGCCGGGCGTGGTGCTGGCCACTCACCCACTCGTGTGCCGTGCCGGCCTTTCATAGGTGCTCACTAACAGCACTTGCCCCAACAGTCTGTTCGGGCTATACGGGGAATCTTTGCATTTTGTGTGTGGGCGTGGTGCTGGCCACCCGCCCCCTCGTGTCTTTGTGTGCATGTGTGTATGAACTAGGTAGTGCTAGCGTGGTGGTTAGCTCACTGGTCCATGGACCCGGAGGCCCTGTTCTCTGCTTTCCTCCCACACAAAGTAAAACTCTCTCATAAAACTGCCCAAGCACCCCAAAGCAGAACCTAACTGAAAAAAACTTCGACACGAAGTGGGGGTTTCCTGGTTGAGTGAGAGCACTCTTGTTATTATGATTGGGTGACACAATGGTGAACGCACCATGCTGTACACCCGATGGCTCGAGTTCGATTCCGGGCCACGGCTATCATCAGCGGCGATTATTTTAACCGGTCCTGGGGCCTCCCGTAGGTCTAAAAAACCCTTAAAATGGGTCCCTGGTGTTGTACGCAGAAACAGCACCGGAGAGACAATGGCGGCCAACCGGGCGTGGTCCCAGCCGAACCCTCATAAACCGTGCCGGCCTTAAAATGTCGCTCGCCAACAGCACTTGCCCCAACAGCCTGTGCAGGGCGACACGGGGGGGGACCTCCGTCTTTGCTGTGTGCGTGTTCGAGCGTATGTGAGCTGTGCTCCGAGTTCGATTCCCGTTCACGGCGAACACCGGTGACGATCATGCGAACCGGTCCTGGGCCTCCCCTAGGTCGACTCAGCCTCAAATGAGTAGCCGGCGCGGTGTGTGAACATTGCCACCGGAGGGAGACAAAGGCGGCCGGGCGTGGTGTTCGCCACTCACCTCCTTCGTGTGCTGTTTTGGCCTCTATAGGTGTTGCTACTCGCTAACGGCACTTGCCCCATCAGTCTGTTACAGGCTACGGGGGGTGGGGGGGGGGGCCTTTGTCTTTGAGTTGAGCCCCAGGGGCCACGGGGGAGTTGAAGCGAGGTCACGGTGTTCGCGTTTCACCTACAATGAAGGCGGTCACGCTGCGCGGAGGAGAGTCCCAGTTGAAGCAGCTGTTGATGTAGTGAAAGGCGTTCACCACCGCCATCACGCACCGCCGCACCCGGTTGAAGTTTTGCAAGAGCAGCTGAAAAAACAAGAAGCGAACGCTCGCGCGCACGTGCGAGCGAGCGAGCGTCCGTGAGTGCACGCACGCGTACGTGCGTGCCCACGTGCACGCATGCAGATACGTGCGTGCCCACGTGCACACACAGATACGTGCGTGCCCACGTGCACGCGCACAGATACGTGCGTGCACGCGCACGCCGGACAAAGACAAAAATCCCCCCCCCCCACATGCAGAACATACAAACTCCACGCAGGAAGGCGCCCCAGTCAGGTCTCAACCCTAGGTTCCTTCTCACTGCGAGGCGCAAGTGTCACTTGCTGCCACACGGTCAAGTGGCAACGAGTCGCGAGCAGCGGGTTGATGCCGTTTACCTGCTTGGAGAGTTTCGGGTGCTCCTCCATGTATTTACTCTCCCTGGGTAGGAATGTCCGCATGCTGGCCTTGACCTGGAAACCAAAAGGCGAACCACGACGGTGGCTACGGTGATGAAAGGGCAACGGGCTCCGGTACCCTATCCGGCAACGGATGCAGGTGTTGAGTTTGTTGAAACAGCAAATATCGCGAGGCATCGGACCGTGCATTAATCATACATGCCTGCGGTAAAGCATGCAAACAAACACGCTCTGATGATGTACGTCTTCGAAACCGATTGGCCTACACCCGAGAGGCAGATTCTTTTAGGGACTTGTTTCACCAGGAATTAAACCAGAGAACGCCAACAATCTAAGAGCACATAGAGCCGATTACGCCGCACCTCCGATTAGCATGGATGGCTACGTACGGTGCAAAAGAAGTTCGACATACATGCCTAATGATAATTGCAGATAATGATGATGGTGATGATAATAATAGGCCCCATTTCATCAGGTGATAACCCCATGGAAAGCAAACTCTAGTCGGCTTGATATCTCACATCTCATCTGTGTTACGTCACACACCATCCAAACCATTCCAGTTCCCTGCTGCATTTTGTGCCAAGGGGACCCCATCAGTGGCAGCCTTCCCTGTGTTCTCCCCTCTTGGCCTTTCTTACAAGGCACCTTGAGACATTAGTGGACGGCGCATTACAAATACATGTAAATTATTATTATTATGGAGCAGCAGCCTGTGGGCGTGGCTACGCCGAGTAGTGGGCGGGGTTGACAGGGGAGTGGGTGGAGCCTGTTGGGCAGTGGCTGTGGGCTAGTGGGCGAGTGGGTGAGTGGGCGTGGCTATTGAAAAGTGGGGCGGTGCTGACGAGAGGCCGAGGTTGCTTCCAGCCCACCCCACGTGGTTTGCCCGTTGAGCCTCCCGGGAATTGCTGCAGCCACAGGACAACACGGGCACGGCCCCCACTCACCGGATTGTAAATCACTTCCATTTCCACGAAGAGAGTGCCTTTGGTGCACGCGGTCAGGTGCTTGTTTTTCAGCACAAGGCCCCTTTCCTCCCCGTTCTTCACCTGAGAGGGAGCAGGGTCCGGATGGGCGAGGCATTTAAACAGCGAACGGCTCCACATGCCCCCACCCCCCGCCACCGCCAGCACCCCCCCGTAGCGTGGCTCCACGTGACGACCTTAAACGTGTCCGAAAACAATTACTGAGAAACGTGCCCGTCGACAATAGGATGCGAAACAACAGCAGAGGGCAGTGCTGATTAAAAAAAAATGCACCGTTGTATCGTGCCATGCATAAATAACTGCATAGTTAATGGACCCACACCGCCGGTTCATTTAAAGCATACTCTAGCCGTGACCATTGGAAATGTTGTGCATGTTGTGTTGGAATTAGAAATCTGTATTGTTCGTGCCATCTCATTTGCAACCTTTTGTATACTCAGCCGGTATAATTGTGCCATTCGTGTGTTCACGTGCATTCCGTTTTGCATAAACCGTAAACGCTCGATTCTCACGCGCGTGACTCGACGCGTTGATGAAACAACAAAATTGACATCAACCGATGGGCCGGTGCATCCCGACTCGCCTAGTGCTGGCGCAACACTCCCCCAAACAGCCCCTTGGAGTTCAATTAAAGCAAATAAACTCGGGGCTTGGGAGGGGGCCCTTAAAGTGACACTACCCCCCTCCCCACCCCCCCACCCCCCCAATATAATTCTCTCCATCCCATCTCTGCCAGCAAACCCTCCCTGGGGGTCTCACCGACAGCAGCGGGATGGCCACCTTGCCCAGGAAGTCGACGGTGCGGTCCCAGTCCTCGTCGTAGACGGTCACCTCCAGCACCGAGTGGATGTCCTTCAGGTTACTGAACAGGGCGACGACGCACACAGGGGGAACGTCCACCGAGGGGGGGGGGGCGGGGGAGGGGGAGGGGGGGGAAGGGGCGCCGTCATCACCTCGGCTGGCCGGGTCACGGGCGTGCCCGGCCGTTCCCAAGACCACCTGGGGAGGCCACCCGGGCCATCGGACAAAAACCGCCCCGAGTATCGGATATGAGCCTGCACAGGTATATACCGGAGGAGCGGAAGCACGACCCCACGTGAACGACGCACATTCTAGCAAACCGACCTCATCCGCGACATCCCTACCGTGTTCAACTGCATTTTTTTTGTCAAATTAAATAACAATAATAACAACGGCAACCATGTGGAGCGCTCTTTTCAATCCACTGCCGGACGAATGACTTCCCGCGAAGTGCGAGTCTGCGTGGAGCCTGTGCGAGTCGCCTAACGAAACCCTGCTCAAGACTATATGACCGTCGGTCCTGCGTCCGCTGTGCTGTCACGAGCGCTCTCCCCATTGCTCGCTCCAATCGCCTCCCTTGTCAACTTCCCCCTCACCTTGCTCATTTCGGAGCAATGCGTTCGCTCTTATTATCTGCATTAGCGTTCTTAGCTGCCGGCTGGGGGGGGGGGGGGGGGTGGGGGGTGGTTGGGAAAAGTGGCGTGGTTCGGCAAACCGCGATCAAAAACCCCCCGGCACGCAAAATCGCGCGTGCGAGCGGCCCCCGGCTCTCCCAAGTTGGCGCTGCCGGGGGCCCCACCGATCGTCATCACCGTCGCCGCGCGGCGAGCTTGACGCGCGACGAGTCTGCAGACGCACGCCAGGTGTTTCGCACGCGGAGCGAGTGCCGAGCGGTTTCAGTGATCGCAGGAAAACCCAGCAGAGGGGTTAAAAAAAAAACAACCCCGCGTGAAAAATTTGGCCAAGGCCAGATATTTCCACTGACCTGTGGCCGGGGGTTTATAAAAGACAATGAGGTAATTACCTCAATTAACTCTCGCCCCGCTCTTATCAACACAGAGAGAGAGAGAGAGCCATGGGATCGGTAATTTTTACAGGGAGGCCAAGGAGGTCGGGTTTGACCTCTCGACCTCGCGCTGACGTCCCATGGTCGTGCGAAAGGAGACTCCCACGGGGCGCGAGCAGAGCCACGCAAAAGCTCGGGGGTCCCAAGAAGCTCAAGGGGCATCGGATTTGTGGAAGAAGGAAAAAAAGTATGGGCGCATCAAAGATCTCAAATTCGGATCCGCATGAACGTCTCAAGCCAATTAATCGCTTACGCCTCAATCATGTCAGCGTCTCCCGTGTCACGACATCTCGATTTCTTATCTACATCTCTTCTATCATCTCCCTAGGGGACTGTATCACGGGTCGGCAACGAAAATAACAAGAGGAGGCTTTTTTTTCGAATTCGGTAAAAAGCTCAATATTTCAAGAGCAGCAATTGCACGTGAAAACGAGAGACGGTGGTGGTCCTTAATAAATAACGTCACGAAGCGATCCTTAAAGAGCCCCACGTGGCTCCGGACCCACAGGGTGTCAACCCCTGGACTATATAATATACACAATTAAAGGAGGGGGGAATAGGGGGAGGCCCAAAAATAATCTATTTCTGCTTAGGGCCCTCCCATTGGGTCATCACCACCACTGCCCCCACCCAATCCGTGGGTGCCACCACTGCGCGGCACGATACTCACAACGTGAACACCTTGTTCCACTCCGGGTTGAGGGTCTTGTACACGGTGTGCGTGAGCAGACGGTCGTTGCCCAGTTCCACCACGCAGAACGGATCGCTCTTCCCTGCGAGGGAGCAACGTGCGGTGGGCACCACATCATCATCCGAACTCTATCCACTGCAGGATGAAGGCCTCCTGAAGACGTCTCCGTCTACCACAGCCCTGCTACGATAGCACGATCCAAACTCGCATCCATAACATTAACCACGAGCAATTAAATATGAATCATCATCCTTTAGTCTATCCACTGCTGGATGAGAATGCCTCCCAAAGACATCACCAGCCCTCAAATTCCTGCGACACAACACTGCATCTCACTCCTGCACATGAACTGACACCACTGCTCCATCCCCGCAGTGGTCACAGAGCGAGGGCACGTTGACGTCCGTTGCCCGATCCGCACGCTCCCGTCTCTCACGATGCTATTATGAGCACGCGTCACTTCCACGTTTCTTCTCCGTGCGCACTGTTCAAGATTTTGTTCCGCCGGCTGCGTAGCGCCGTGCGTGCGGAAGGGGCCCCCGACACATCCACGCACGTAACGCGGCGGACGTAACGTGATGTCGCCGCCGCAAAATCATTGGCACGCTTGCACGTGCGGGCAGACAGCCGCGCGCACACAAGCGGGTATTTGTTTACAGCGCAGGGGGGACGTTGCGTGTGGGGTCACGGTGGCGCGAGAGGTCCCCACAGCGCCGATTACGTCCTCCCGGAAAGTAACCCAGGAGTAACGAGCCGCTTTTTTCTTTTTGTTTTAAACAGAATCGCCGCTCATTTGCAGGGGGTGGCGAATACTTTTTGAAACGCGATCCCCAGGACGGGAGGGAAAAGCGTCGCGTGAAGCGAAGCAGACGGCCACGCTCTTGACGGCGCGTGACCGACGATTGCCGGCGCGGTCGATAACAACAAAAATAATAAATGTGAAACCCTTTATCAATCCACTGCTGGATGAAGGCCTCCGCCCCCCCCCCTTCCACCCATCCATGGCATGTTGCTGGTGATAGCTGCCCCATGGTGGTCAGTGCGGTTTGGTGACGGTGGGGAGAATAATAAACACGGAACGGAGTCTCAAAACTCGTTTACACGAGGGCCCTGCTACATTCGCGCGTTCGGGAAATTTCACGCTCGAGAATTTGGTTTCATGCGGGGAGGCAACCAAAGAGCATGGAGAAAACCCAGCACGCTGCACAAAACCTGCACAGACCCTTTGAGCCAGCGCTCTGGAGGTGCGGGCTGGTGCATCGCAGACAGAGATGCAGCAAGGTTGAATGAATGCATCTTTCACGGTGGTGTCCTCGCAATCGCCAAACACTCACCAATGGCATTGGTCAAACCCAGCGACCAATTCCAGGCCGCAGCTAACGTAAGAGGCGAGCGAAATCTGAACCGGTCACGTGTGCACCTCTCCCCCATCCTCCGCACAAACCACCCCCCCCCCCTCCACTGACCAGCGTGGTGAAGTATAGTCAGAATAACCCGCTGAGCGACACGGGGTGGTTAGGCCTTCACCCACCAGCGGCTCGTCAAAGCACGTTCAATTATTTATTATTATTAATTACACTGGCCGAGGCTGTGCATGTTGCAGGCACACACGCGCACACACACACACACGGGGGGAAAGCTGGATTGACAGGTGACCTCTTTTTAACCCTGCGCTGTTAGCAGCTAAAAGCCATGAAACGCAATTATGGACCCCAAAGGAAGGCACGGATTGGAAAATTAGCAAGTGGCACGCTCTCCCCCGCGCCTGCCACATCGCGTTGGGGCGCGCGCACCGTGGCAGTGCCAATGAAACCTGGCAGAGTTAGGGGTAAACCTGTGGCTCATTAAGAGGCCTGAGCCATGGCTAAGTGTGTGGCTCGTTAGAGGGTGGAGCCATGAGTGTGTGGATCATTAGAAGGTGGAGCCATGAGTTTGTGGATCATTAGAATGTGGAGCCATGGGTTATTATGTGGTTCGTTAGAGGGTGGAGCCACGAGTGTGTGGCTCATTAGAGGGCTGAGCCATGGGTAAGTGTGTGGCTCGTTAGAGGGTGGAGCCATGAGTGTGGGGATCATTAGAAGGTGGAGCCATGAGTTTGTGGATCATTAGAATGTGGAGCCATGGGTTATTATGTGGTTCGTTAGAGGGTGGAGCCACGAGTGTGTGGATCATTAGAGGGCTGAGCCATGGGTAAGTGTGTGGCTCGTTAGAGGGTGGAGCCATGAGTGTGTGGATCATTAGAAGGTGGAGCCATGAGTGTGTGGATCATTAACAGGGTGCGACACGGGCAATTCAGCAGCATGAACTGGACTGGTGCGACAGCGATTAGCACATTGCACCACGAAATCGGCAAGCTACGTTCGATTCACAGCCACGGCTAACATCAGTGGCGAGCGATAATGAATCAGTCCTGAGCTTCCTGTTTTCCCAATCCTCGCTGAGAAGTGTGGTGAAGTATGGTCAAACAACCCCCGTGAGCAAAATATCAACGGTAGGAGTCATTATAGCAGAATATTGACAAACGTTCTATACATTTTATTCCTCGTATTAATTCCCAAAATACTCCAAACAGAGGTGACTGGATGGCTCAGAGACCCGGAGCACTGAGCTACTCTTCCATGCTCTCGTCAAATCTGTAAACGGCAAAGCATAACCCAACGCAACAGGACGCGTTGGGAACAGCGATCATTTCCACGGCGCCTTAATAACGACGACCCACGCAACGCCAAACGGGGCGAGACGGCGAGAATCGCGCGCGTGCACCGTCGCGCATCGTCGCGCTCATCCACCGTCGCGCTCGCTCGCGCTCGCTCGCGCTCGGGGGAGGCGGCCCTCAGCCGTACCTGTAACGTCGGCGGCCATGAGGCCCTCGGCCCGGATCACCTTGACCTGCAGGAAGCCCACGTCCTTCACGTTGCTCAGCGACTGTCGCAGCGCCTGGGGAAGAGACAAGGGGGGGGGGGGGAGGGGAGGTTGGTGTCCGTGGCTCGACGAACGTCGTGGACGAATGCAGCAGCGGCGGCAGAGCCGCGGGCATTTTTTTCCCTGTGCGCCCGTAGGCCGAGCGTCAGAGCTGGGGGGCACGGCCGCTGTGGGTGCGGCGAGTGCCCGGGCACTCCGTGACACACTCAGATGTGGCCAAAGGGGCATGCTCAACACTTTTTTGAGTCTGCGTTTTTCTCCCTTCAGCAAGGCGACATACGGGCAGATTTGTGCCGATGAAAGGGAGTGGGAGCTTTGCACACAGCGTTGAAATGCGGTGTTTTTTCTGGGAGACTTTGCTGTTTTTTCCAGGATTTTTCTGTTGCCTGCAGTCACTTTAAGATGTTTCTTGTTCATGTTTTTGTTTTGTTGCGGTTGCACCCGAGTCAAGAGCCGCATGGCTCACAGGGTTATACCTAATAAATGAAACTGAAAACTGAAACTTTAAAGACGCAGCAACGCACGAACAGCTGGCCCAGACAGCACTGAGTCGGTCGTCAGTGGCACCATAGATTTAGTATAATTCGAGTGCAATGGAAGCCCTCTTATATGTGACAAGGTTGGGGGAAAGAGCTTTGTGGACCGTGTCTATAATCTACCCAATAACCACGGGACCCGTTCGCTCGTGGCTTGGATACCCCAAGACTTCCACCAGTGTAGCTGGTCCTCTGCATCAGGCCGATCAACTTCTAAGATGAGGCTGAGATGTGATTGAAATTTGATCCTACATAAATCCAAATGTTTCAGTTATTTCATTCTACAAGTTGCATACCATACATGAGAGATAAAATATTTAGTTTAGTGTTTGTAAAATTATTCATATTTTGATAATAATATAAACAACACTGTTTGATAGGAGCAATTACTTAATCAAACTGTAATATCTATATATATTTTAAACATGAGCCGGAGAAATGTTATTCCACGCACAATCCCATCGACGTGACTGCAGATTGGATTTCGCTCCATCTCCAAACGCCGCATTGCTGCCCGAGCGATGTTTTAGGATAATGCTATCGCAGTCAAAAGTGCCTTGTTGCAAATGTCACTGAAAGATTTTTTTTTTCTTTTCAAAAACCAATGTACGATGGAGGACGATAAAAAGAAAAAAAGGCTCGTGGCGCGACAGAGAGACGGGGATGGCACGTCGGACGACCGCCAGCCTCCGCTCCCCTCTGCACTCGGCGCTGCGAGCGGCGGGGCTGATTAGAAGTGACAGCCGAGGAGTCGCCGTCGCGAGCCGTAATTTCACTTATAAGTAAATCCTTTCATATCTGTGCTCACCGCACATCACTTCTAGTTAGAGGAATCTCAACGTGACACGAGGAGCGTTCGTGGGCTCCTTATCCGCTGCCCATCTCGTTTAAACCCCCCTCCCCTCCCTCCCTCCCGGGATTCCTGGGACGCGCTTTTGAAAGTTTCGGAACTTTGCGGCGATAAAGACGCCGACGCGGAAGCCCTGCCGTTAAGTCGCCGCCGCTGCTGCCGCCGCCGGCTTTCAAAGTTTCTGGAGCCGAGTTGCACCTTCCTATAGTCGCCCTTTCCAGTCGATGACGCGCGAGATCCTCGATCACGATCAACGAAATGATCAATTAAATCCCTCCTCGCTCAGGGTTTCTTTTTAATTAATCGGCCGTGTTTGGAGTACGGTGCAGACGACCCAATGGCCCCCGAAACGGAGCCCATCTCGTCAGATCTCGGCTGCTCCGCAGATCTGAGCCAGGCAAGCGTTGAGATGGGTCGACCGCTGTGTACGCCCGGTTGCCGTAGGCGGCTCCGGGGCTGTGCGCGCTACGTCGCGGGCAGCAGAGGCCAGTGCCGTGCCTTTCTCTACGCTGCCGAAATTCACAACTCCGCAACGATCAATGCGGTGAAGTGTGGTAATAAGAATCCCGACGGCCCGCACGGCATGGGAAGGCCGTCATCCAGCAGCGGATTGACAAAAGGTCTGCGCATGTTTATAAGTTTCTCGTTTTCTGGATTAAATGCCACCCTCGTGGTGTCCAGCACAGTGGCGCATCCAGAGGCATCTGAACAGCAACCACGCAGAGGGTTGTGACTCCCGCAGAGATTCGAGGCCACAAATCCCTCCTCGGAGATGCCACAATCTCAGCGGCGGTGGCGTCAGCTGTCGAGCGAGCATGCAGGCGGTGCAACTGCACCGGTGACCACGTGTCACAGGGGGCCCAGACGCCAGGCTACGAACAGCGGGAGAAATTGGGCAGGAAGGGGGCCTCTCCCCCCATCGGATGCCTTCCGCCAGTGGCCCATGCCAACCATGCGACAGGTGTGACACAGCACCTCGTCACCCTCCCTGACAAAGGGCACAACAACGTGCTCGTGGTATGATGCCGCCTTCTCTGTTGTGACGACGCGATAAGCGGCACGCATGCCACGTCACGTTAGGCAACACAGTAGTGGATAGACCTTGACTAATGGTGGTGGTGATGATGATGGAACTAGTGAACAAGATGAAAATAACAATTATTTCATAAAATATCTAATGGCATTAATCACTTATCAAAGGTCATCTTGTTACAAATCAGTAGCCGGATAATTACTCGCAGCCACAACGCGGGACATGAGCATTAGGATAAAAACAAGCGTGCTCCCGCAGAGCGTGGCCGCAATTAAACGTAATCTTCATCTTGCGAGAGGCGACGGGGGTTAATTAAAAAGCCGCGACGGAATAAGACGTCGGGAGAGACTTGTGGCAGCCCGCGCCGTGCCGCCCGGCCTGCGACGCCGAGGGCGCGATTGGCGGAGTGGCAGGCGGCGGTCGCGACGGCCCTGGGCTAAACAAAACTGTCAGCGTGTGCGCGCGGGGGCCACGGAAATAGCCTTTTCAGGATGATGGCCGTTTTATGGGGAGAGACACAAGCGAGATGAAATCGGGAAGATGACCAATTTTGAAATTTACAGCGTGTCCTAACGGAGATAGCTAATAAGATAAAAAAAAAAAATTACGAAAATGCGTTGGCATTTTGCGTTGAGCGCGGAGTGTTTAATTGGCAATCGCACATCTGTAATCAATTTAAATGTGCAGCTTTATCGGGACAGAATGTTGTCACACTCTTCTTCGTCTTCCTACGGCTGATGTTGATGTAGAGCAACAGCTGTAATTTTACATTGAGGTGGTTAAGCCAGATAATTGCGTCAGGAGTAGCGGAGCGGTGCACCGCTGTGGTGACAGTCTCCTTCGTGTTCGTGAACCGGGCATCGAGTCGTTATATGTTCCACGGTCTGTTTCGTATGACCTCAGTTGCTGGAGAGTTTTAATTTTCTATTTGTGCATCATCATCATCATGATCGAGTATCCGCATCTGCTGCTGCTATGGTTTGTGTGCAGATGCGGTTTAGGGATTGTGGCCCCCTAATCTTCATGGAAGATCAAAGCCAGCGATATTCTGCATCGTCGGGTCTTTCACGAGGAGGAACTTGCGCGCGACTTCTTGTGAATTCCATTTGGCTTTTCCAAATGTCATCATCGCCATCATCCATCTTGAATTTGCAATGTTTGAGGGTTAAACATGTGAGTCCAAAAGGGTTTTTGCTGCGCGACGTCAAACAGCGG
Source organism: Petromyzon marinus (assembly GCF_048934315.1). NCBI lineage: Eukaryota > Metazoa > Chordata > Hyperoartia > Petromyzontiformes > Petromyzontidae > Petromyzon > Petromyzon marinus. Next base: position 9,915,922 of record NC_133706.1, on the reverse strand, counting down.
TGAGGGACGTCGTTGAGATCCCGGTGGATCTCATTACGTCGCACGGTAATATCACAAAAGTTTTCAAACGTACAAATTACCGGGGACACGTCGTGGCTGCGCCAGGAAATGTTCCATCCATCAATTTAAGCATAAAAATAAATAAACAGACAACAGTCCTCCGCATAGACTAATATTCGCACCTTCAATTAGCACATATAGCTACGTTAAGTTAACCTATTATTTTTAATTACCATGTAATTTTTTGAGAGTAAGCTTGGTGAATCTCCAACTTCAGAGCTAGAGGGATACGAGTGTGCACATTGCGTGTGGGTTTGCGAGAACCACAAACGCACGTTATCCTGAGGCTACTCTTCCATTCTTCAGCGATCCTTCGCAGTGTCGTCCCGGCGTCCCCTGCCCTTCGGCGACACCGAACAACAACAACAGCAACCCTTGTTCTCAGCCGCACGCCCGCCCGCCTGCCCGCAGCCGCATAACAGCCTCTCTCGAGCCTCCGATTTCCTCGCACGTGTTTAAACACATGTTCGCCGAGTTGGCCAAACGTCCCAATGTAGGATCACAGAGCTCGGGCAATTGCTGGCGCCAGCTCTGGCTGCCTTCCCGCTTGTCTGCGGTTTGCCGCGCCCCTGGCTAACTCTCTGTCCCTCGCAAAAATTCCAAATTATCGGTCGGGAGCAACAGTCGGAGCGGGCGTCGTGCGGGACGTACGTAGCGCTGCACGACGGAGCGCCGCTCCCCCGCGTCGCCGAGCGGGCTGGCGCACAGGTCCGTGATGGCCACCGCGCTCGAGGCCGTGAGCGTGAGCAGCAGCAGCAGGCTGCCCTCCCCCTCCTCCAGCGGCACCTCCAGCCGGTGCGTCTTCTCCTTGGTCAACGTCGCCAGCTCCTTCTGACACCTGCGGCGGGAGGGGAGAGACGGAGTGGAGGGGCAGAGGTTTAGCGCGGGCAGCAGGGATTCGACTCAGCCGGTCGGAACGGTCCCAACTGTCCAGAGCAACCGGCAAACCAAGGGTCGCCACCTGTTCCGGGTTTAACCCCGACAGGCCGGGAATTGGTATCCGCGTTGGGGCGGCAGGATTTTGGTTCGTGCCGAGACCTGGTACCGTTATTGTGTTCAACTTTGTTACAGTTTACTGCGCAGATCTGATCATAGACCACGGCCGACTGAGGCGTGGTGTGTGTGAAGATGGTGGCCGTCCGAGCTAAAGGGCCCTACGGCACACCCGACTGCACGCATGATGCAGTGACGGAACCAAGGGTGTCGTGGGGGGAATGATCACCCGCACCTCCCATTAGTATGGTTGGCTACATACGGTGCGAAAGAAGTTCAACATACATACATACAAGGGGTGTGTTGCTTATAGACAGCTTCTAGTACGTTTCACTTTATCCAGCCATTTAATCTCCTTAAAGTCAGCAAAAGACAACTACTGCCTGGACGATATTACCCGTTATTCAATGAGGAGGCGGAAAATAAAGGCCCGTTGAAACACATACGTTGTTGCTGATTTGCGAGGGCCACCCAGGTTACACTGCTGATGAGACGCCGGATGGCGACTATACCCGACACCGGGGTCGAGGATTTCTTTGCGTTCAACAAATGCAGCCGAAATTATGCACCGTTAGATGGCCGTGCGTGTGCTGATGGGATGTGTAAAAAAAAAACTACGATTATAAAGAAACAAAATTGTAGAGGGTCAGATATGGGAAGGAGGGGGTATTGTCTTATTTATTTGGGCCACATCAAGTCATTCAGAATAGAAGATAATGTTTACAAAAATATATTTTTTCACGAATCTAGGCGAGGTAAAAAAAATATAGAATACGGCTAAATAACATATTTGACTTTCCCTTTAACATTTAACGTATGAGATATACAGCATAATTACTGTGCATTAATAAGATTTTAATAATAATAATATAAGTGAAACAATGGTGTGGTTTATCGCGTTCTCCAGGACACCTCCTCAAGCCAAGAACCAAGAGGTCGCCACTGCTGCCAAGACATTCCGGATATCGGTGAATAGGAGCTTCATAGCTCACCGACTTCTGGGTGGCGAGATGTTAAATTCCTCGCCTAGTCTACAGGAGGTCGTCGTTTCGATCCCTGACACCTGCTGTATATTTGGAGTTTGCGTGTTCTCTCTCTTTTCCTGCGGTCGCGTGGATTTTTCTCTGGGCCCTCCGGTTTTTCCCTTCCACGTTTAGGATCAACGTCGAGCGTTGAGTGTGTTTGGCTGCTGTGCATTTCCACGCGATAAGCCGCTTCGTTGAGGTATCATTTGTGGCCAGGTCGCTTCCGAAAGAGAGCAACACAGCTCAGTGGGCCTTACCTGCTAAAATAAAAATAAATTGTTTATAGCTTTAAATCTCCATATATATAAAAGGCAAAGTTGTGATTATGTGTGTCTGTTCAAAATGTTTAGCGTACTTCCCGACATGCAACAAACTTGAAATTTTCCATGTGGGTACTTTCCAGACTGTACACCATGCAAAAATTATAAAAATACACTTTTGTTTTTTTTAGGGGGGGGGGGGAGCTCAATAATGCATATATTTTTTGCACGGAAAGTGAGCTGTGACGTCAAATCTGTCACGTGACCCTCGCATGTGGAAGCGTAACGCATTGTAGTGTAGTGGTTAGCACGCTGCGCTACGAACCCGGCAACCCGAGTTCGATTCCCGCTCACGGCCACCACCGGCGACGATTATTTGAACCGGTCCTGGGCCTCCCTTAGGTCGACTCAGCCTCAAACGATTAACTGTTGTGGTGTGAACATCGCCACTGGGGAGACAAAGTCGGCCGGGTGTGGTGAATCCAAGTCCCGGGCGAAGCCGGGTAGTACTGCTAGTACTGTATATAATGTTGATTCTGAAAAGTGCGGGAAGCACAACGCTGCCTTCAACGCCTGTCTCCTATTGGGTCAGGGCTCCATCTGGTGGACGATCTCCGCTCCACGCATCTCGACACTGCACCACCGGGGGCAAGCGCCCGCGGCACCTCCAGAGGCGGCTCCGCGTTGTTGAGCCCTGAGCCCGCGACTCCGTCTCAAGCTTTTCGGCCGCGTAATTCAAACCTCGGCTTATCGATTGACACACTCGAAGCTCAATTGTCCTCGAATACTTAACCTGTGCTTTTTTGTGATATTTTTGTTGTTTGTTCACAACGCCATGTGATACAGTGAACACAGATAATATTGAGAAGTTTTTCCACTCTCAATAAAAATTGTTTCTGCACTAAAATTGGCTAAAGCCAAGGTCTGGGAGTAAACATGCATACGTTTGGCAAGAGCGGGTGGGAAAGTGCTTCCCCCCTCCACTGCGTAGACCGGAGGTCACTGGGAGGAAGGAAACTCAAGAGGTTGCTCTGCAATATCCGCTTCCGCGGGCCGTTCTCAAACGCAGCGTTCTGCATTGCAAGGCCCGCGGGCCACTGGCGGCCCCTGGTGGCCTTTAGTGCGGCGCCCAACAATACACAACAGATGTGAAAACACTCCCCCCGTCACGTTGCTGCTGTCACAAACCCAACAATGGTTTCAAATGTGTGGCGGCCCTCACGCTGATGAGTGAAGAACCCTGGTCTGACGGACGCCGCTCTAACGGACGCCGCTCTAACGCGATAGATTGCGCCGCTTCTGCGAGAGACCTTCACGACGCCGGTACTAGCGGTGGTGACAAATGGGACAAAAAAAAATCTACTCGAATTTAGAGCGAGAAAAAAGTACGCACGAAAAGAAACAGAGAAGAAGCAGAAGAAGAAAAACCACCACTGTAACAGGAGCCTCCCTCGCTTCAAATTGGTTCGCGCCGGGGTCACGGGGAGCGGCGGTGAATGGGGCCGAGAGCCACGGTTACGCATTAGGAGCTCGGCGGCGAAACCCTCCTGCCGTCAGCCCGCGGCGGGCGGTGACCGCCCACACCTGCGGGTTTTGGGGTGGGCGGGGGGGGGGGGGGGGTAAGGCGATCCTCGGCCTAATCTGGAAGCACCATCGAGACTCAATCGAGCGATTCATTACGTCCGATTTGGCTCGATCGCGAGCGCCTTTCTACTCCTCCGCGCGCGTCGCGAGGCGGAATTCGAGCCGCCCGCCGCCGAATAACGTCGCTTTGTTTGCGCTTCACAGAGGCCGGATTCTTCGCGGGCGAGACCACCTACGCGTGCGTGACCCCCTGACACACGAGTGCCAGGATCCTGGTGCGTGAGAAACAAGGGGCTCTATTTTCTTTTTCTTATACGGACGACAGAGTTGGTGCGGGGCGAGAGGGGGGGGGGCGGGCCCCGGCAGACGGGCGGATGGACAGGGGCTATCAAGAGGCAGCTGGCTCGTAATACGAAGCCGGCGCTGCCATATAATAAAGATGAAGGGTGCGCTGTCGCTGACGTGAAATGCACACCGCCAATTTTGGAGCGCGCACGTGCGCGCATGGCTGGGCGTGGGCCCCCCCCCCCCCCTCCCGCACCCCCCGCCCGCCCGCATTAGCGGCCGCTAATGCTCGTCAAAACAAATTGGAACGCTTGTTCACCTGCGCGCGTGCACGCACACGCGGTGCGCACTCCAGCCCCACCGTGCATGCGCTCTGGCATCACGGGGAAAGAACCCGCTTCTAGACAAGAAAAACTAAATCGGAACAACATTCACGATGATGATGGTGACGATGACGACGACGCCCTTTGGGTGTTCCCTTTTTCAGCCAGGAGATCCTTGCCGAGTCTCAAGACACTTTTTCATGAGGGTTCCCCGCTACATTGGGTTGTCTGGCTGCCCCCCCCCCTTTCTCAGCTTTCATAGCCAAGGCATGAACAATGTCAGGAATAATATTGAACGGATTTCAAATTCCTGTCGGTTCAGAGATCGCCCACAACCTCTGCTGCAGCTCAAGAGAATCGGCACAACACTCACACCGATCTGTTTAAAGTTTGTTTAACATTGGCTGCGGCGTGCCCCCCCCCCCCGACTCCCCCCCCCCCCAGACTCCCTCACCCACCACCTCCCAACACTGCGGGCGTACTACCCATAACATTCACGCTGTCTGCGAGTAGGCCGCCGTGTGCCGGCGTCACGGTGCTAGCTGGCAACAAACAAAAAATTGACTTAAATTGGAGAGATGCAAAGCGACCGTCGCCCACTGCTGCAAACTAAACTAAACTATGAACGATTTAATTTTAATTTGACCACGTAAGACCCACTGAGCTATATAGCTCCTTTTCAGAAGCGACCGACGAAGTGGCGTGTCGCGTGGATAAACCACTTCGTTGAAATGTATAGCAGCCAGATACCCTAAACGCATGTTTCTAAATGTGCAGGGAAAAATCGGAGGACCCAGAGGAAAAAATAATTCGCACGACCACGGGGAGAATGAACAAACTCCAAATATACAGCAGGCGTCAGGGCCAGGATTGAACCCACGACCTCCTGTATAGCAGGCGATGTAGTTAACATCTCCCACCCACCGGGATTGCTTAGCAGACCCTGCTGACACAATAGCATTGAGAGACCCAATGAGGCCCTCCTCCCGGGTCAATAAGTGCAATAATATAATAGCAACAGCAGCGGCAATAATAATAATAAAGTAGAGTGAGCCTCACCTTCCGATGCACTCGTCGCGCCGGCCAAACCCCGTGCACTTGTTCCACACGCAGATGTCCAGGGTGGTGGCACGGTCCTCGTACAGGTGGAACTCAAACTGCTCCCTCCACATGGGGTTCGAAGTCTTCGGGATCGTCTGCCGGGTGGGGGGGGGGGGGGGGGGGGCGCGGGCACGGGAGCAGGGAGTAAACGCCGCGGGGCTATTTGTGGGCCGACTGGTGGAAATTCCACGTTCCCCAGACAAGAGGCCGGTCCCACCTGTAAATCAACCATTCTGCATGCCCCGTTCCTTCCGATGGTTTGACAAATTGTCAGCGATGGAGAGCCTCACGATCCAAGTCGCATTGCAGTGACAGAGGCTGCTGGCAGCATCACGAAGGGGCCACGCGACCCAAAAAATCCTCGCAAGTCATATAAACGTCACCTCGTTATCTCTCGTTCATCCTTTAAGCTACTGGACATTTCAGTTCGTTGTTTGCTCACGTTATTTTAATTTGTTGGTGTAGAGTCGCGGTGGCTAGTGGGCATCGGTGGCCGGGGTGCGACTTCCGACCGCGGCCAACATCAGTGGCGGGTGATATCACCAACCCGTATTGATAAGCGTGGTGAAATTAGTTTGTGACGAAGTCTCACCGAAGAATGGATTGACAGAGGGCTTTAAATTATTATCATTACGTTCCATGTACTGTTTGTCACCGCTGCAGCCGCGCTACCAGTCGCTGCAATGTAATGGATTCACACGATGATTCACTCCCTTCACAATTCAAGGAATTGTCACGACTCAGGATCGTGGTTCAATAAAGTGTCATGTGGAACATTGTGGGAAAGACAGCGACCTCTAGTGTGCTGGAGAGGTCATATGAACCCTCCACGCCCGACATGGCCTTCGTGACTCGGGCACTGAGTGCAGCTTGGGGATTGCCACCATTTCCACGGTAGGCCAGACAAGCGGCTTCGATCTACCAACACTGCACATCATACTGAAATTAACTTCACACGTAGGGTTTTCATTGCCAAAAACAATGACCCGTACATTTTTTGGGGGGGGATTCGGTCACATAGCAGTTGGCCTAACCCCCAAAACGTATTAGCGCAGGATCGTTCTGTTAAAGAGTTCCAACGCAACGCCGCCAGACGTCGGTGCAAATCGTTCCTGCCGCCCAAGCTGCCGATGCCAGCTCCCGAATTGTACCGGGTCAAACCCGGAGCAGCAGGCGGCAGCCCGAGCGTAGCCCCAGACGTGTCCTCGGGGCTGGCAGCGGCAGCGGCGCCACGGCCGCCAGCTCACCTTGCTCTTGTACTTCTGGGCGCCGAGGCGGAACTTGACGTAGGGGTCGATGGGCCCCGCGTCGATGATGGAGCGCAGCTGGCGGCCCTCGATGAGCGTGACGCTCACGATGCCGCTCCACAGCTGCGCCTTGCGGTGGATGTCCGACAGCCGGACGCTCTGCATCGCCCGCTGGGGGGGAGGGGGGTGCGCACGGCGCAAGGTGGAGGAAGGAGCGACGCGGTGAGGCCCCCCGCGTAGCGAGGGGGGGGTGGGTTTCCGCGACGCGGCTCCCCGGATGCCGGCAAAAGCGTTGGCCGCGAAAGAGAGACGGTGATGGGGTTTTAGAGATTGCGGCGCTATCCAGTGTTAGCGGTGGTGGTGGGGGGGGTAGCCAATTGAACCACAAATGGTCGCCACGTATTGCCGGGTAGGCCTTCTAAGGTTGTTAATACTATTACGAGACAAGTTACAAAGTATTTGAAATTAAACTTTAAAGTATTTGTTATTTATACCAAGTAAGGCCCACTGAGCTATATAGCTCTTTGTCAGAAGTGAACTGGCCACGGCTTATCATGTGGAACTGTATAGCAGCCAGATACTCTAAACTCATGTTGAATCTAAATGTGGAGGGAAAAACTGGAAGATCCGGAGAAAAATCCACGCGACCACGGGGAAAACAAGCAAACTCCAAATATACAGGCATCAGGGTCGGAATCGAACCCACGACCTCCTGTATACGAGGCGAGGTTGTTAACTTCTCGTCACCGAGAAGTTAATTGTCGATAGTCGCTTCGACAAAGATTATGTCGCGAGAGAAACTCAAAACAGTCGCTACATATGTAACAATGAAACCGCAAAGTTGGCAACAGTGCACAGCAGTAAGAGCAGAAGGATTTAGATGAATTAATATAGATGTAATCAAGGTGTACTTTGTTATAAATATGAAAGTCAATCCAGTATTAATCCTTTTAAAGAGTAGGTTCCTGCTCAATGGGGCGTGCAAGGCTCAGTGACTATCTCCTGTGTGAGCATCTCAGCCATGTTTAGATTCTGCTAACTTCCCGCAAGGCCCTGCACGATCTTGGGCCTATATATTGGCAGGGCCTGGCGACACCTTCTGCTCCGAGTTGACGCGTCGCGAGATCCGTGAATGGCTGAACGTTTGGACGTTGCTAAAAGTCATCTCAAATCGGGCATCGTAATCCCCAGCCCTCCACTCAATGCCAATTTTGCTCGTTGACCATCGTTAAACAATCCGAACGGTGCATTCCAAATTGTGGGATTGCTCCGTAAAATCATATTGCATTGTCAACGTTAACGTGAAATTAAAGCCTTTTTTGCTCACTGCTGAAGCTTCAAACTGATGTCCCACAGTCCAGGAGGCATAGCGTAGCTGTTGTAGCTACAAGGTAAGCGCTGTCTCTTCATCAGGTTGCTTTGCCCTTTCAGTTGATATTATAATTCAACCTTGAATGTATCCATCTCAACAATGTGTCACGCTAGCGTTATCTAAAATAGAATATTTCGTTACGAGTGTTTATAAATGTGATGCCATTGAGGTGGCCGGGCGGCTTGGAACCCGCAGGTCAAAGGGCTGAGCCAGCACCCGTTGATACCCTGGGTTCAAACCCAGGTTTCGTGCTCAACCGGGTCCCTCAAGTGTAGTAAGTAGCACGGTCGCCAATGAATAGTACAAGATTTAAAAAAAAAATTACATTAAATTTGGGCTCTGGAGTTAATAAATTCCAGCTCTGAGAATTAAACATCGGTTTGCCTATCCTGCGACAAACCTCAAATGTCATCTGCAGGGTGTGCGAAGTGCTGCCCTCTAGCGTGCGTGGACTGCAGACCATTTGAAGGGATCTCAAGAGATATCCAGCGGCAAGATCCAAGGGGCAATGAAAGTCATCAGCACCTCCTTGAGACCGAGACACGTGATATTTATTTATACTTACCAAAGAAAAGACATTGAACGTGGTTTTATTTATTATTGTTATTATTGTAGGGCCCTATATTTAAAAAAAAACTGTTTTACATTTCGGGACCACCCTCCCCCCCCCTTTCCCCCCTTGCCCCTCCCTTGGGAAACGTTTCTAGACCCTCTTTATGGAAGTAGCATTTGTGGGCCGTTCTCCGTGGTGAAGGATTTGCGTCGCTCTGCGAGCGAGAGTTGTGGACGGGCGCCCTTCGTCTCGTGATGCCATTCGCAAACTTAGGGGAGGGAGGTTGGACTGAAATACGACGGGGGGGGGGGGGGGGTGGGTGCGCATTTTGATATCCCAATTCCCAAAACACTGTCACTGAGCCTCACATAAAACCACAGCCGCAGGGCGACGGGGTGTCTTTGAAGAGTCGACTTAAGATGATTTTGGTCCCTAAAGACTGCCCCAGCCATCTACGTTCAGAATCCAGACGAGCACAGGTAACGCCAGCGAGCGGCGGTGTCGTCATCGTCCAGAGAGCGCGAGCAGCGGGGAATGCGGCGATGGGATCAAGCACCGGCGCAGATGATTACGAGCACCGGGCAGCGGCTGCGCTAGTAACAAAGCGACAGGAAGCTGAAACACAATAGAGAGAGGGGCGCTTGGCTGCAGCGTTATGAACATCGTGCAGCTGTAACCGCAGTTACAGCTGCACGATGTTCATAGTTCTCGTACGAAGCAATCATCCCCCCCCCACCCCACCGGCCCAACTGATGGCAGGCTGATGCCCGTTTGTGGGCCAGGTGCTGAGTTTCCCCTTGTGTGCCTATAGGGATAGCCGGGGTTCCCTTTTGTTAAATGTGTTGAGATGTGTTGAGATGTAAAGTAGTCCGGAACACCCCGGGCACATTAGCAAGGCGTCCTTTTGAAATCAAAATCGCCACTGGGGGGGGGGCGGTCGCACACAGGGGAGTTCCTCTCATCCGCCGCGATTGTGCGGGCGTCAAACTTTGAGGGTGTCTATCGCCCGCGTGGTTATCCGTGCGATTGCCACTCCGCGTGTGTGAGAATCGCGACTAAGACACGGGATTTGCCGATCGTCGTAAACTCATCCCTGCAATATGATCAGATAATAGTAAGGCAATGTGTGACCGTGAAAAAAGTGGGCCATTGCGGATATCAGAACGAATCGGTGGCTAAGAGGAGTCACGGATAACAGAGTTCCTCTGCAGTTTACATTCACTTAGGGATTCCCAAGAGGACATTTTTCGGATTTCTGGCAGCTTTCCTGATGATGCGGGTTGCAACTTTCAGCGAAAAGTACGGACCCAATTGTTAATGTGCGATGGTCGCTCTCCAGCACACCATTTGTTAATCGCGTGACAACTTCATCAATTGTTAATAAATAATAATTTTATGAAAAAATGTATGACTTTATTGACTATTAATAAGTTCAAAACTTTCTTGATAACTGTATTAATTGTTCATTATAAATAATGATCCATAATTAACATATTAACTTTATGAATTGGCTGTCAGGTGGAGGAGGTGCTTACGACACGCATTTTAATTTAGCGATCTGATCCAAAATGTTTTCTTTGTTTACGAATTATAAGGGATTCATTCTCCTGGCCACTAAGGGATTGCTGCCCGTGCTGTGCTGCTGCTGCTGCTGCTGCACGTGACAATGACTGCAGTTGCGACCTGTGCGGCACTGATGGCGCTCGAGTCGAGCGAACGCTGCGCGTGTGTGCAACAGTGGAGCGTGCCCGTGTCAAGGCACCAAACATTGAAAAATATTGAAGGGAAAAAATGGCAAATGATATTTTTGGAGAAAAAAAAACTCACAATGGCATTTTACGAGCGTCGTTGCGTTCCGGTTGCACCGTGATGTTGATGCACGGCTTTGCCATTCGGAACTTGACCATGTGCAGTTTCTTTTGGATATGTTTTTTTTATGTTTTTGTATGTTTAATATGGGTTTTTTAATCTTTTTAATGTTTTGTATGTTTTTGTATGCTTTTGTGCATGCTTTTTGTCAGTTTTTTTGTAGGATTTTTGTATGGTTTTTGTATGTTTTTGCAATGTTTTTACGTTCTATTTTTACGTAACCAGATCCCCATCGAAAAGGTGCATCAATTGCACAATATATTTTTACCCGTGCCAACAAAATAAAACCCAACAAACCAAACATCGCCACCCACTGGCACACTAACGCCCAATTGCAGGCCGGTGCTGGGTTCGCCGATTGCTGCACAGGGACGGCTGCCTCCAGGGGCTCCCCCGTCTACGCCAAAACACAGGCTGGGCATTGCAGTCGACACGATGAGACGTGGTGCAAGGCGCTCCGAGTCGCCGAGGCGTTCGTTACGCGCTCTCAGTCCTCGTGTTTACCTTCTTGGAACGCCAGCTCCGTCTCGTCTTGCCGGGAGAGTTGGGGGCGCATTCGCACGACTTGACACAACAAGCACAGTGAGGATGAGTACGACACTGGGACACACAGCCCATGGGCCACAGCTTGTTCCCTAGCTACCGCCCGAAGTGGCAAAGCTTTCAGACGGCTCGGTATAACAATCCACAGCCACGGAAGGCCTCCAAATCTGCGGCATGGAGGCCCCCAAGCGCCGTATCGCTGGTGAGGCTCGTTTGACCGTACTTCACCACGCTGGTCAGTGTTAGCGCAGCGCGCTAACAGCTGTGCCAGTGCCCCCAAGGTAAAACTGTAGTGGTACCGATTTACTTAATGATTGTAAATTATGGCAATATTTTAATCCATCTTTTCAGACCAAAAACCTCCACATGCCGTGTTGGCCATACTTCACCACACTGAGTCAGTGCGGATTGGTGAAGGATCCGATATTTATCTACATGGCCAATGAGGGTGAATTAGGCGATAGCATTTCCAAATGTTTAAAAATTGGGGGGGGTGAAACAAGTTTTGCCACATCCGTCGGTACCAATAAGCGGAATATCTCGCGTGAACCCATGGACTATTACAGGCAGTTAGTAAAAGCAAAAAAACTTCAAACACAAATGCAATGTAAGGTTAAACACAATGGAAATAAACGTGGTATGCAGCACACACGAAGAGCGGTCCAAACGCGTCGAGAATGGAATATTTAAATCGTGGCACAGACGTTGATCTCATTCTTTTCACGTGTTATCTTGTGATACCAATTGCGCTATCGGTGTCATGTCGTGAGACAAAGCTGCTGTCGAGTCATCACCGTCCGTGATGGAAAACGGTCCACGAGATCCTTCAAGCGACATTATTACCCACACACTCGGAAAGGGGGGGGGGGGGGGGGTGCCGCGTTTTCCCACATTGCCTGCTGCAATTAAAATTGTCATCAAGCGACGGTCAAACCAATATTTTTGGGAATTAATTTTTTGCAGAATAAAATTTTACGTAAATTGATATATATTTTTTGCTTAGTGCAGTTAAAGCTCGCCGGGCCGAGACCGTCACTTCAATGCACTTGAGAATCCAATTCAATCATGGGCGGCTCAAAAAACCTGGATTCAAACCCAGGAGGTTCACTTCCCGGCCTTCTTGATGCTGGCCCCAATTTCGAAGCGTCAAATTTCATCCGTTATAATCCGAGAGTGTAACATGTATGCGATTTTACATGACGCATGACGGCGATAGAAACACATAAAGAGAATGAGCTTTTGTTTGTGCTGTCAACAGTTTTAAAATCGCATTCTCGAAAATGTATTAACTGCCCTTGACATATATACACACACACACACAAGGTGATCCACTTATAGATACCACACTGATTTCTAATAGCCCTCTTCTTTATTCACAACGGCTGATTGAATATTGTGAAAGAAATGACTCCACATCTTTAAGGAGAGGTGAGCGGTACATTATTTAACGCGTGTGTTGAGATTGGTCGGGGACGTGTAGAGACTTTCAAATGTATATATATATATTTTTTTCACTCACAGTTGCTGAGCACAGGCCCCGGGGACTAAAGACGTCAAGTGGCCAGCAACAAACAGCACTGCAACACGTTTATTATGGTAAGAGCTTTGGGGGGGGGGGGGTGCGTAAAGAGACGATGAAGATGGGAGAGAGAACTCTGCAGAGGAGCAGAACGAGTGGGGGGAGTGGAATGCAAGGCGTTGTGACCTGCAGTGTGGTGAGTGGGTGAGTGAGTGGGTGAGTGGATGAGCAAGTATATGTGTAGTAGTTGAACACAGTGTGGTGAGTGGGTGGGTGGGTGAGTGGTTGGGTGAGTGGTTGGGCGGGTGAGTGAGTGATGAGTCGGTGGGTGAGTGAGTGAGTGAGTGGGTGAGTGGATGAGCAAGTGTATGTGTAGTGGTTGAACACAGTGTGGTGAGTGGGTGGGTGGGTGAGTGGTTGGGTGGGTGAGTGGTTGGGTGGGTGAGTGAGTGGTGAGTCGGTGGGTGAGTGAGTAGGTGAGTGGATGAGCAAGTGTATATGTAGTGGTTGAACACAGTGTGGTGAGTGGGTGGGTGGGTGAGTGGTTGGGTGAGTGGTTGGGTGGGTGAGTGATGAGTCGGTGGGTGAGTGAGTGGGTGAGTGGATGTGCAAGTGTATGTGTAGTGGTTGAACACAGTGTGGTGAGTGGTTGGGTGGGTGTGTGAGTAGGTGGTGAGTCGGTGGGTGAGTGAGTGGGTGTGGGTAGTGGTGGTTGAACAGTGTGGTGAGTGGGTGGGTGAGTGAGTGGTGAGTCAGTGGGCGAGTGAGTGGGTGGGTGAGGATGGTGGTGGTGGTGGTTGAACACAATGTGGTGGATGAGATGAAACGGTCAGCCTCGCAGACCAAGTCTTCACCACGCGAAGAGAAATCATCAAGCAAAGTTCATGGCACCAGTGACCATGGCAGTAGGGATTGAAGAGTGATGAGGAGGCGAATGACTGCCAGTGAGCGAGTGAGCAGGCGAGTAAGCGGAGTCAATCAGCGAGTGCCGGATTATCAATCAACCTGACTGCTATATTCTGAATTCTATCGGGCGCTGTGTGCTCCTACCCAGATATGCCAACGGTGTTCCCAAATTGATTTCTCTATAATGTATCCCTATTAAGAGCATGTTTAGTGGGGTATTTATAAATGATTAATCACCCTGTGTATAAATATATGTGTGTGTGTGTGTATATATATACTCTATATGGACAGAGAAGGGTTCTTTTTTACCATCCGGGGTTTCCATACCACTAGGGTCAACAGTTCAGCACAAAAACGCAGACTGCCTTGGTTGACACAAAATCAATCGGCACTACATTACGTGCATTCTGGAAAACCCGGACTGCCACAGATGGACTGGAGCTCATGCATCTGCACGCACGCACGCACGCACGTGGACGGCAATATCTATGCCGCAGCGGTTAACTCAATCCCAACGGCACGACAGAGAGATATCGCGTGAATCTTGGGTGAAATGGCCGCAGCGTACGATGGTGAGGCGCGTACGCCGGTGGGCAGCGACGGGGCCGGGCAGCAGCGCGGTTCGAACCCGGCGGGCAGCCCCGGCTATTACCGTGAGCGCATTTAACCGTAAAAAAAACACTCGCGTACGCTCCGTCTGCTCAACAGTGGGCGTGAAGGAGCGGGTGTCAATCTTCCTCACTTGAAAACCACCTCCAAGTTACGCAGTTGGGGTTTACACATAGCAGCATGCCGCTCCCCTTCCCTACCGCCACGCCCCTACATGTGAAACTACAGCTGACTAACTAGAACATGGCATGGCAGCGCTGCGCTATCAGAACGGCATGAATACCAAATGTACTCAGTTATGATGATGATGATTATGATGATTATGATTACGTCAATCGCAATGCTACCCACTCCATACAGTTTGGTCATGGTGTCGTGTTGGCGAATGTGTCGCTGCGCTGTACGGAGCCGTGCGGGATGCGCATGACCATGACTTTGTTTTGTCAGTCCGCCGCTGGACGAGGCCCTCCGCGTGCCACGCGAGTCGCGGGGGTTTAATTGCTCATACTTCACCACGCTGGTCAGTACTGGCTGGCGAAGGAGGGTGAGAATAGACACGGGAGCATATGAACACAGTACAACGATGGATTGTGGTGCAGTGCCCTCTGCTGGCCACCGCGCAGCCCTGCGGTGGTCTGGTATAAGAGTAGAATGATGTTACGATGCATCGATCCATCGGCTGACGTCGTCCAAACTTAAGCTCACGCTGCACACAACCAGATCGCGTGAATAAGAGTCAAGGTCATTCGATACGTTATAACATTATAAACGTCATCGGGAGTAGTGGAGCAGTGGCTAGCACGCTGTGCTATGAACTCGGCGATCTGGATTAAGTATCACGCCACGGCTAATATCAGTGGCGAGCAATATCCGAACCACTTCTGGGCATCCCCCTTCGCCAATCCGCGATGACCGGCGTGGTGAAGTATGGTCAAAACAACACCCATGGCCGACAAGGCATGGGCAGGCCGTCATCCAGGAATGGATTGACGGACAGCTTCTTTGGTTCTTTCGGTAAAGTCACGTAGAATGAGAATAAAATAATAAATTAATAAAATAAAATAACACAATAAAATTCTCACGACGTTTCGGCCACAACACAAGTGGCCTTCATGTGTTGTGGCCGAAACGTCGTGAGAATTTTATTGTGTTATTTTATCTTATTAATTTATTATTTTATTCTCATTCTACGTGACTTTACCGAAAGAACCAAAGAAGATGAATCCTTGCAGTCACGAAAGCTTTAAATCGAAATTTATGACAGACAGCTGTAAACGATTACATTTTATCATTGTTGGAAGTGCTTTAATCGGTTTGTCACCTCTGCAGCCGCTAGAGGCGCTGCCAATCACTGCAATGTAACTCACTCGCACGATGATTCGCCCCCTTCACAATTCCACGAACTGTCGCGAGTCAAGATCGTGACAATTCGATTCAAAAATCAAATATCGTTTTTAACATGGTGGTCACTGTAGCGGCCTCTAGTGGCTGGAGAGGGCCCACACGAACACATTACGCACATCCATAAAAACAATTTTTTTGGGGTTAGATCGCGCAAATATAAATGTGTCGTTAACCCGCAACCACCCGACACACTCAATTAGTAAGGTTTATCACGTAAACGAAATGTGACGATTAGTTACTATTTAAGCACAACGGTGAGTGTCGGAGAGTTAACGCACAAGACTTACAATTCGAGACCGCCGTTTGGCTGGCGATTACAACCAGCTTCATCGAGCGATTTACCAGAATTGCGAAGAAGTTTTCCCGTTTCCAGTCTACAAACGTAAAACTTGTAAATGTTGTGGCTTGATTCTCCAACACACCGGTGTGCTGTACTAGTGACGAATTGGCCACGTTCTGTTTACGTGACAACCCTTACTAGTTGGCTGTGTCAGGTGGTGGCGGGTTTTAACGACACGTTTATATATTGACGCGATCTAACCCCCAAAAAAACCCCTCTATTATGCACGATCGCGAAAGCCTACGTGTTAAACTAAGTAAACTACTTCGGTTTGAGGAGGCCACAAACTTGCGCATCACTCACGGCGCTTGCGCGTCAAGCAGCGGGGGAGGGGTGGTTAAGGGGGCGCTCTCGTACCGGCACGCCGAGGGTGTTGTCCCTGCTCTCCAGCTCCCTGTGGGTGAGCGTGGCGTCCAGGATGATCACCCCCATGTCGTCCTCCGCGCTGCGATCGTCCTCCAGCTTCAGCCTCACCTCCACCGTGCTGCGTGGACACGGGAGTGGTGGTGGGGGGGGTGTTGGTGTATCGGTGGGGCACAGAAGGCCACGGGGAGTGGTGGGGAAGTGGGGAAATGGGTAAGGAGGAGGGGAGGGGGAGCAAGTGTAGTCTCCCCATAGTCTCCGGATTATGGGACGCACTTAATCCCCTTGTATGTTAAAGCAAAAGTTGGTGGTGCGTCTCATAGTTGGCCAAGTGCGTGTGTACGACCTGATTTTGTTGAACTAATTTTGGGTGCGTCTTACTGTCCGGAGCGTTCTTATGGGTCAGGAGAACACGACAACTCACGAGCGGACGCGCAGCATGGCACGGCAAGTGGAGGGCTCCCAGGTTCTCCCACGTCTCACCCTTAAAAATGACTCCGTTTTTGTCGAGGGCAGTGCCATCGTTTCACCGCCAGGGCTAGGGGCCGGGCCCCTTTTGCCCAAGCCTGCTGCTTTCGCGAGCACGTTGTCTGCCAGGAGCTACTCAGAAAGCCGATCGCTTCCAGTTACAAGAAACCGCCTTTGCAAAACCGTGCTTTGTTTTGTGCAAGACGTTGACTCTTTTGCAGCTTAAAATATTTGTAATGAACAATGAATAAGTGTAGCCCAGCCCCAATAGCCCCACCAGCCCCTATGGCCCCTCCAGCCCCACCAGTCCCTCCAGCCCCTCTGGCCCCAATGTCCCCTCCGGCCCCTCTAGCCCCTCCGGCCCCACCAGTCCCTCCAGCCCCTCTGGCCCCGATGTCCCCTCTAGCCCCTTCAGCCCCACCAGTCCCTCCAGCCCCTCTGGCCCCTCTGGCCCCACCAACCCCTGCGGCCTCCCTGGCCCCACCAGTCCCTGCGGCTCCTCCGGCGCCACTGCCCATAAATGGCGAGCCACCACTGTGACGCACGGACACTCGCAGCAGCAGCAGCAGATTGCATCAAGAAAAAAAAGCAGTGGCCACGTAAATCCACCTCGTAAATCCGCCAGGGCCAAAAACTTCCATGGCGCCACGGCGCTAATCCACTTCATAATCCCCCCGCACCCACCCCTGGCCACCGCCGTGGGAGGCAGCGGACACCAAGCACCGTCCTCTCACACGAATTCAAAGGTGGCGCCAACAAAGAACCGGCTAGGTGGCAGAGCGAGCAATCGCTCACAGCCGAGTTCAAGTCCTTGTTTGGGAGTTGACTTGGTCCAGGGGTCGGCAACAAAAATAACAAGAGGAGACATTTCTTTCAAATTCGGTGAAAAAAAGAAAAACTCAATATGCCAAAAGCCGCAACGCATGTGAATACGAGATGGTGGCGGTCATTAATAAGCAGCGACGTCATGAGGCAGCAGCTCCTTAAAGAGCCGCACGCGGCTTCGGAGCAGCAGGTTGCCGAGCCCCTGACTTAGTCCATGATCCCTGCGGATGGACTGAATGAGTACCGCTCCGTGCGGAGGTCAACAGTCATTGTCCTATGGATGGTCTCGCCCACTCGTCCTAGGAACGTGGAATTTCCACCATTTGGCTCAAGGACAATGGTGGAAAGTCAGCGTGGTCAATTACGGTCAAACGACAAGGTGGTGGGCGCGCTGCGCTGTGAATCCAACAACCCGAGTTCGATTCCTGGCCAAGTGGCGAGCGATACCTGAAACTGTTCTGGGTCCCCGTTGACCAATCTTCCGCACTGACCCTTGTCGTTTCAACTGGTGGATGAAGGCCCCCCCCCCTCCCCCCATAGTTGGTGCTTAACGATCATAAGAAAACAAATAGAAAATAATCATCACCTGCCGATGGTGAGATACTCAAGGTCAAGATGAGCTGAGCCCATGAAGTCATCAGGGATCCCGATGTCATGGTCAAACACCTGCGGAGGAATGGGAGACACGACAGCAAAGAAGTGGACAATTCAGAATCTCAGAATATTTACTTGTCCCGGAGAAATCCCATGAGATATGTAGCTCTTTTTCAACAGATGTCCACCTGGGAATTCAGACGATCACCACGCCACTGCCGTCTCCTCCTCCTCCTCCTCGCTAAATCCCAGTAAATTCTCCCCATCAAAGGTCTTCACATTATTATTATTTTTTTCTGCAGTCCTCTGCCCAATGAATGGCAGATCCTCGCCTCCCTCCATCCTGTCCCATCTTGAGCTTCTCTTTCATTTCACTGCATGACCTCTCCCCTCTTCTTCCCTCTCTCTCTCCCTCCCTCCCTCCCTTCATTCCTTCAAATTATTTGGTGACATTGCGTTGGCAGTGGTGCATGAGTACAAATAACAAAAAACATATCAACGCATTCGTCACTAACACTTGTGAGGCCTTAAAAGGAACGAGTTAGGTTCCAGAGGTCTGTTCGTAAGTCGATTTGTACGTAAGTCCAACTTTACTCCTGTCGAATCCAAACACGTTGTATGGCATGTACACTAAACAAGGGGAATGACTTTAAACGTTGTATAATCTCCTGTAGATGGAGATGCCACTGGTTCTTCATGTTCTGCAGATTTAGATGCCACCACTGCCATCTATTGCACGTGGGTTGAACTTACGACTCTCGGTCCAAACAGGCAACTGGACATATGGACAGGTTTGTTCGTATCTCTGAAGGTCGAATGTTCGTAAGTCCCCGACGTTTTGGGCAATGTCCTTCCTTCCAGAACTTCATCCAGCTCTCACCTGTGAGAATGTGCCCAATCCCACATCTTTCAGCCTCTTCTGGACCCATCTAATCAAGACTTCTCTCCTCCTAAACCTGAACTATAACTTCCTCATTTACTCTCTCTCCATCCTAATTGGGTACCACAACCCACAGCTCGAAGCTTTTCCAGTCTACTCTCGTCTGCCGTTGTCAGGGTCCACGAAGTGTCTGGCACGTACATCGCTTTAACTCCACACGAGAGCCTTCACGTGCCCACAGAGGTCAGGACTGACCCGTCGTAAAGGTAGCAACAGTATCGCCAATGTCAGCACCGTGCTTAGCGGGGCGTGTAATCCGTGACGGACGATGAACATAGACAAATGAACACTGGCGGGACTGAAAAGTGCCCTCATCAAAATCGTCCTTCAGATTACCCGACGATAATTTAACATCGGAAAAATATAGGCCAATCGTTTAAAACCCCCACCAAAAAAATCTATACATTCTTAGAAAGAAACATTCGTGTAGAATTTACAGCACTGCCACGCGCACGCACAGCACAACTTTCCGATTGATTTTCCTCAGCATATACTCAACGCAAACATAATATCATAATGCATCTTCATTATTTTTTGGAGGCGGGTATGCATTGATCAATAAAAAGGCAGCGCGGTAAATCACAGGAGGGGGCTGCTTCACTGTGACGGGGCTCAGAACGCTGAGCACCCAGACAGGGCCCCACTCGGCCTGTGGGTGTCCTTGTCCAGATTGCACGCGGCCAGACTGCACAGCGCCGCATTTTAGATTCTGTTCCATTTTCTCTGCCATTGTGCACAGCTGCTACTCATGCACCCTGATCAATCCACTGCTGGATGAAGCCCCCCTCCCCCAAGCGAACAGTGGATAGATTATGGCTTATGTTAAGTTGCAGTGAAACCCCACTACTGAAACGTTGCCACATGATTCTGCATCTAACATCTCATTTTTCAAACTCCCAAAAATAATCCCCATTTGGCGATAATTCACAATCGTCGCTCCCAGATTTAACATTTACCCCACATCCAATGGTCACTCTGGCCGCTTCCCCTGGAACTAAACCTGGCAATCGGAGGCTCCCTCAGTTGCATGTTTGCTTCCAGCACCGACACACGAAGACAGAGAGATGGGCGCCACGGTGGCGAGATGTTAACTCCCTCGCCTAGTATGCAGGAGTTCGTGAGTTTGATCCTGACACTGACGCCTGTATATTTGGAGTTTGCGTGTCTCTCTCTCCCCATGGTAGCATTGATTTTTCTCCGGGTCTTCCAGTTTTTCCATCCACATTTAGAATCAACGTGCGTTTAGAGTATTTGACTGCTATAAATTTACACGTGGTAAGCCATTTCGTTGAGCTTTAATTTGTGGCCAGGTCGCTTCTGAAACAGAGCTATATAGCTCAGTGGGCCTTAACTGGTAAAATAAAAAATAAAAAATTAGTTTTAGTACACAACACACCTGGCAATAACCCCGTGGCCTCAGCAAGAGGAAGCCTATAAAATCGGCAACATTTTTTGGGCAATGGTCCTTATTCTCCACGCGCTGTGGCCAAAACGGCCATTGCCTGAAATGTCAAACCTGTTAAATTATATTTTTTTAGGCGACAGCCTTGTGATTGACGAATGTGTTCTTGTTGTTGTTAACTGTGCTCATGCACCACTGCCAACGCGGCCCCAGCTGCAGTAGCAGCAGCATCACCAAGATAATTTTCTGCGAAGTTACGTACACGGCGGTGTCAACATTTTCATTTTCATTTGTCCCCTGGGAGAAGCAGATGGGAAATCAAGCTTAGCATCGCGGCGGTATAATTTCTATAATCTACCTGCGATGGCTTAATCAGGGGTCAGAGGCAGGCAGCGTCAGAGTGGGTGAACAGCCCAGCAAGCAAACTGCACTCACTCAAAACATTAAACAACAGCAGCAACAAAAGCAAGCGATCCTGACCTTGACGTGTATCCTCTCTTTCAAGTTGTCCAAGAGCAGCACGAAGGGCTCGTTCCAGACCGGGTTGAGGTTTTTGTAGATGATCTTGCTCTTGTAAACCATCTTACCCCCGAGCTTGAACTTCACATACGGATCGCTCGTCCCTAAAGCGCAGGAACATTATCGCCACGGGTTAAAGGTCACGTGCTGAGTCGCCGCTAAATCCTCCGGCTTCCAGGTGGCCTGGGTGACTCGGGGGGTCAGAGCGGCGAGCCGCCACCTCTGAGCGCCTGAGTTGAAATCAAGGTTACAGCCGCCCTTGGTTATACCAATGTACCCTCAAGTGTCGAGAGTTGATGGTATCAACCCGTCAACACTGACTGCATTTCAAAGAAAATGCCCAGCAGCATACTTACCGTACATTTGATGTTGCACTTAATTTGGCAAATGCTCCAACGCTGAGAATTAAAAATAAAAAGTGTAACACCCAAGCGACGGACATCTTGATAGCAGGGTGTGTGGGAAAGTGCAGCGCCCCCAGCAGTGGATGAAAAGTCACTTAAACACACCTCAGAAGTAGTTCGATTATATCTACTTCTGCGGTTCATTTTGCCACAGACAGCCCATGTACTACCCCAGAAGAGCTCTGAATGAACCTTTCTTCATTTCGTTACATGACACCAGTTCAGACAATTGGAACCAAAATGGCAACATTTATAGCTATAATTACGCGTTATGTTACATGAAATTAAATCAACAGACCTATTTTGCTCATGTGCTCAGGTGAAGTAGGTCAGGCAGGTGGCACGAGATGACTTTTGCTCGTTCTTGAACCAGCTGCACTGGATTACTTCACACAATAACACAGATACACAATAACATATCCCTGGCATAGAAGTGTGGGAATTCTATCTGTGTGCATCAATCTGCATTGTCCGCCTCAGTTTGTTTGTTCCATTTCTATTCTATCTCCCTTCTTTCACCACGTACTTTCCTCTGTATGCTTCCTCTCGTACGTTCCCCCGTCTCACTCGCTCCTGCCCAGTTTGCACCATTGCATGGGCCATATCGAGATGCGGTCACGTTCGTGTGCTGCATAAACCCGAGGTGTCGAACCAAAAGTGCTCTCCTGCCCATAAAAAAAAGCATTCGAGGCTTTTGGGTGGGCTCATCTCCCGTTGTACAGCCCCTGAGCAAGTGGCCGAAATTCCGCATTCCTACAGCAGGGGCGAGTCTCTCTACAGGACGATCAATGATAATAGGTTTTTCCCCTTTTTCTGGCAACAAAACAGGTGTTAAGATGTTAACAAAGGAGATCCAATGATGTAGATGCTCACCCCGAGCTCTCATTACTCTGATAGAGCATTGTGTTTGGGCTGTATGCCTTTTGGCGTCCTCTGGTCTAACACCAATTGAGACGAGGCTCAAAAGAAGGCTCTCTTCTGGTGTAGACCAATCAGTTTCAAGGACAATGCAGATATTATCAGTGTGTTTTTGTTAGCATTCTGACCACAAGTATTATGGTTAATGCAGACATGATTCCTTGTAAAAGGTTTCAGTTTGGTGTTATTTGAACATCTTAACACCTATTTTGTTGCCAGAAAAAAGGGGAAAAACCTATTATCATATTTTGGTACTGGCAAAGGAGATTCCATGATGAGGACGATCAATGTTGATGACTCACGTACCAAACAAATTGACACTTGTTTTATCGACCCGGGGGGGCATGGGGGGATGATGAGCTGAGTCAACCCACCCTCTAATCCCCCTCAACCAGGATGTGAACTCGCAACCATTCCATTGTGAGCCGCTCGCTCTATCGCCGCGCTGTAAGGGTGACATTAGCGCATCATGTGAACGATACATTATTGATCATGAGGCTACGAATTTATTTTTGTCAATTCGCGAATCTACGCACTGTTGTTTCGCACGCCCGGAGCGAGGCGACGACCCACGTGCGTGTGTCGAACGGCAAAGGTGCCACGATAGACCACAGGTAAGATGCCAGACACCACCAGCAGGTGGCAGTGTTTCTCTGCCTCACCGCAGACCCAGGCAGACCCCGGCCAGCAGCAACACAATTCCAGGATCAGTGGTCTCAAGGTCACAGGTTCAAGCCCACTGGCGCCAATTAATTAGAGGCGCTGGTCCATTACGCCTGACACTCCGGCACACAGCTGCGAATGCGCCATTCCAATCCCTGAGTTATCGGAGGGAGATGACGTGTTTAACGAAAACGATAATTACTGTACGATTGCAGGTTTGTGTGTGTGTGTAAATTTAACCCACGCCAGAGATTTGATGAAATGTCATGATTCTGGGTCACAATTCAATTCGGGATTCTGTTTTTTTTTTTGTCACGGTTTTTTGCCACCCGGATTTAATCGTTTCTCCTTTCGTGTCCGCCTCATTCCGTAAGTCGGACCCAAATGTAAAGGCTAACTTACGAAAATATAGAGGTGCGGCCCCGCAATGCCTTGCTTGCGCCACTGCCGGCGGGAAGGGCATCCACTCGAGTGAATTCTGGCGTGTACTGGGTCCTGCATTTCCATGCTGAGCAGACGTTTTGGAGGCAGTGAGCACACCCATTCGTCTCTCCGACCTCCACCAAGCGATTCAGCTGTGCCGTGTGTCCCATTGATACTGCTGGGTGGGTCCCAGGCAGTATTGGGGGGCGGGGGGCATTTAAGAAACTTGCACCATTGTTTTTAACTAGCGCCGGAAGGTGGAATTGAACGGGGCGACCTCTCAATTCCAAGTCCGGCGTGCTGTGGGCTCCTTTGAGGGACGCACAAACGAAGGCTAGAGAGAGAGAGCGAGAGGATGCCTCCGGTTGTAGCCAGCACGTGATTTACAAAAACGCGTAAATAATTGATTCTCGCACACGTGATTCGATGCGTGCGTATTGTGCGCGTGAAAAAAAAATCTATCTTTATTAATGAATCAATGCATCATCAGACGCCTTATAATTACAAACCCAGAAGCAAACGGTGACGTGATCGTTTCTGCCAAGATGGAGCGTCCTGCATGGTCGGCAGTGTTAATTTGTTGTTATTTTTTTACGCACAGCAAGATTCCGGTGATCGCAGTGATAAATTTGGCTTTCATCAAAACTGTAGGAATAGCCCTGATAACGGCCGCTTATGCAATCCCGCTGCCAGTCGTCCGCGCTGTATCACCGTACAGTGTCCTGACAAAAAACCCAACTTGGCATTGCGCATAGATAGATGCGCATGGCTCGCATTTTGACAAATCACACAACAGCCAATGAATGCGAAGCCTGTTTGCCTTCACGCACGCATGGGACCCAGATGAGATGCACACACAGAGACAAAAGATTCCCCACACCCCCTTCCCCCCCCCCCCCCCCCAGGCTGTCAGCGAGCACCTATTAAGGCCGGCATGGCACACGAGGTGACGTGTGACCAGCACCACGCTCGGCCACCTTCGTCTCCCCAGTTCTGATTTTTATGCAAGGCTTAGTCGACCTAAGTGACCTTGGGACCAGTTCAGATATCATCTGCCACTGATGTTAGCCGCGGCGAGGAATTGAATCAGTGCGTGAACCGCTGCACCACTGCTCCCCACATGCTCACAGACACAGACAGACCTCGTACACGCTGTACCAGACTGCTGGGGGAAAACGATCAACCTCCACTATGTTTTTCCTAAAGACAAAAACCACTGCAGTCATTTGTACCGATGCCCTTTGTAACCTCTATGTAACATTTAGAACTCGGTAAGGGCCTACTGAGTCTATGCACTGCTCTATCAAGGCACCTCTGGATTCCGTTCAGCCTGGCAACCAACTGCAAATCCCAGTACATGAACACACCTATTTAAAACGCAACTAAAACTATTTTTTTATTTTACCAGGTAAGGCCCACTGAGCTATATAACTATTTTTCAGAAGTGACCTGGCCAGTAATGACAGCTCAACGAAGTGACCCATCAAATAAGCTAAACGTGGAGAAAAAAACCAGAAGGCCCGGAGAAAAATCCACGTGACCACGGGGAGAGAGACACCGCAAACTCCAAACATACAGCAGGCGTCAGGGTTCGGGTGGAACCCACGACCTCCTGTATACCAGGTGAGGTAGTTAACATCCCGCCACCGTGGCGCCCCTGATTGCGCTCACGGTTTCACGGCACGTGACGAAAAATCCACGCGTGGAAAACAACCATACGTAAAACGGGCACATTAACGAGACTGGTGATGACACAAAGGAAGGACACTCATATCGTTAGTTCTTTCGGTAAAGTCACGTTGAAGGGAAACAACAAAATAATAAAATATATATAAAACAATAAAAAATTCTCACGACGTTTCGACCATAACACAAACGGTCGTCTGCAGGTGTGTCGGTTTGCATAAATTTCTTTATTTTAAACGGTGTATTTATTTATTTATAAAACGTTAGCGCCACGCGCAGCGATTTGGCAGTTTATTTAGACGGACTAGTCCATCTATGTTCTGAAAAGAGGAGGGGGGAGACGATTTTTTTTTAAGACCTGAAATGGTTTATCAAATCTTTCCAATGATTGCTAAGCCAGAATCCATCTTCTCGGTTAAATAAATAAATTTATGCAAACCGACACACCTGAAGACGACCGTTTGTGTTATGGTCGAAACGTCGTGAGAATTTTTATTGTTTTATATATATTTTATTATTTTGTTGTTTCCCTTCAACGTGACTTTACCGAAAGAACTAAGAATATGAATTACTGCAGTCACGAAAGCTTTAAATCAGGACACTCATGCAAGGGCACGTATTCCGTAAAAGCTTTCCACACGCAAGCTCATCCTGGGACGACAACGGGAGCACGCTTCTTGCCACGAGTCGGCGTGCCAGGAGGCCGCAGTGAGACGATGGGGCTCGGACACGAACAATTCGCGGGCAGCCAATTTCGTCGCGATTGCACCGGTCTTCTGAAGGGTAAGTCCCGAGTGGCAACGCAACTTGGCACTAAAAGGGTTCGTTCACATGGATTATCCTCAAGGGAGTTATCGTGACCCCCACCCCCCTCGCCTGGAACCCGTTTACACACAGACAGGACAAAGCCAAAGCACAAACGCTCTCAACCGTAGCTGGATAATTATCTGGCTAAACCACCTTAACGTGAAATTACAGTTGTTGTTGTTGTTGTTGCCCTACATCAATATCAGCCTTACGGAGGGAGGTTGGAAAGTGTTAAAAACAGAGACGGACAGAAGCCGGATGTTAAACCAAAACATCAACAGCATCGACGCGAGGGGCACGGTGCCGTGCACACGAGTGGCACACAAACAGCTCCCTACGAACGAGCACGCAGCTCACGGGGAGACGGCTGTGAACGAGCATGGGGGTCATCACACCTTACCCCAATGCTCACTCCACATGAGGCTCCCCGCGGGATTCAGCGTCTGGGGCGAGCAGAAAGGATGCGCCCCAATAATTTTCGACTTGGGGGAGTGGGGGCTCGAATAAGATGGGGGTCGTCCTTCACAGTCCATAAACCCCGAGGCGCCCGTTATTTCCCGATGGTGGCGGAAGGACGACGGCGCGGTTCTGGGATGGGCCAGATTATTGAAACTGCGTCCTGGGCAGCTCGGACTCCTCCGTCTCCGCCCCCCCCCCCGAGCCACACTCGCGAGTCGTCGC
The DNA here is from genome assembly GCF_048934315.1 of Petromyzon marinus. NCBI lineage: Eukaryota > Metazoa > Chordata > Hyperoartia > Petromyzontiformes > Petromyzontidae > Petromyzon > Petromyzon marinus. The sequence goes on along the minus strand of NC_133706.1, from coordinate 9,889,236 downwards.
CGCTGCGCACTGGACCGTGCAAAAAAATCCCAACGGCGCTGTCCCCAGCTGCAGCTTCGCCGTGCCCGGCTTCAGCGCGCAAGTGTTTTCGGAGATTCATATCCGCATCTGTGCCTGCGCGTGCAGCCGAAATACGCAACATTGGCGGTCGTTTGCGTGTTGTGTGGGGAGGGAGCACGCTGCGCTACGAGCCCGGCGAAGCCGAGTTCGGATCCCGCTCACAGCCAGCACCAGTGACGTTTACCATGGGCCTCCCCAAGGTCGACACAGCCTCACATTAGTACCTTGAGCGATGTGCAAACATCGCCAGTAGGGAGTCAAAAACGGCGGAGCGTGATGCTGGCCACCCCCCACCCCCTGCGCCTGGGTGTGCCGTGCCGGCCTTTGTAGGTGCTCGCTAGCAGCACTTGCACTAACAGTCTGTCGAGGGGTAAAGAGGGGGATCTTTGTCTCTGTGTGGTATATGTGCCAAGCGTCTGTGAATATCTCCCAGAGCCTCGTCCACAACGAATGCAGCGCCCAAAAATCAATATGACAGGCACGCTCGCGCGTGAGCAAACGTCCATTCCCGCAGGCTGCGTGTGGTGGGGTGCTGTGTGGGCACTCCCACCTCTTCCAAGACATTCTGGCCAGTGTGGCAGAGTAGGCTAAAATACTCTCTTGAGAGGGGGCTCTCTAGGGCCACCGCTAGTGAACACCCTCCCACCAGCAGTGCCATAAAGCAAGATATTGCAGAGCGGCACCCTTTAGCGAAAATAATGCCGATGTCTCCGTTTTACCACCGATGGGGATATTCGGCAGCGTGATTTATTCCGACAATATCGCCGAGACATGAATGTCACGCTTAATCTCTGCCTCGATAAAAACGTGGCCACACGAACGATGGCTATGAAAGAGAGGAGGAGGGGGGGGGGGCACAAATACAATGCGCAGAGCATTCCAGGCCGCGTTTTTTTTTTACCCCGGGAGATGTTTAAACAAACGTGGCAACACTGCGATGTGAATCAGCTTTGTTCTGACCCTAATCAAATTCACAGCCAGATCTCGTTAGGCCGAACGTGAACAGCGAGGGTCTCGTTATGATTCACTGAATTATATTTCAGAGGGAGGTGGGCGTGGTGGCGCGGTGGTTAACGCGTTGCGCCTTGACCTTGGTGACCTTAACTCGATTCCCGGCCAGGGCTAACAACAGTTTCAAGCGATATCCGTACCCGGTCCTGGGCTCCCTCTTCAGCAACCCTCCCAATTAGCACGGTTGGCTACGTAACAGTGCAAAAGAGATTCAACACACACACGTGCGTACGTGCACACGCATGCAAACAGCATCGTGGAGAATGGTCAAACGGCTCCCAAGGGCATGAAGGCTTGGGGAGGAACCTGCGTAACATATCTTGAGCCTGACCCTCTCTTTAAGACCACAGAAAGAGTTATCGTCGCAAAAAAAAATCACACGGATCATTCACCTGGCTCCTCTGGTCCAACGCCAGCCTCAGAGGTTTTCGTCGCTGATTTAAGAACAACTCTCCAATTCCACGGGAGCGCGTTTCTCCCAAATTGCTGTCAGACTACATTCAGCGCTCGGGATTTATTTTGGGCATCGAGGCGCGAGTCACGTGTGCGTGCATGCGTGCGTGCGCGGTCCCCTAGGGTCCACTCCGCTGCCTTGTGCCCCTCTCTGCAACATTACATTTTTATTTTGTTGCTACCCACCTCCTCCCCCCCCCACCCCAATCATATCAACTAAGCTATTGTTATTTTACCAGCTAAGGCCCACTGAGCTATTTTAAGGAAGCGACCTGGCCACATATGACAGCTCAACGAAGTGGCTTATCACGTGGAAATTTACATGCAGCCAAAAACTCTAAAGTCCAGTGGTCCTTAACCTTTACTGCAGCCGCCTTGCACCCCTTTGGTTCTCAATTGTCAATAAAAGTATCATGTTAATAAATACATCGGGTTTAATGAAACAGAGTAGTACTTACGTGCCAGTGCTTAATTTGTGTTTCAATGATTTACCTTCTAGACAAATCTGCCATGTCTCACACCCCCAGAGCGTGTGTGCACCCCAGGTAAAGAAGCAACTGACTCGACACGGATGCTGATTTTTAAATGCGGAGGGAAATACCGGAGGGGCCGGAGAAAATGCCACGCCACCACGGGGAGAGACACACCGCAAACTCAAAATGTACAGGCGTCAGGGTTGGAACCCACGACCTCCTGTATACCAGGTGAGGTAGTTAACATCTCGCCACTGTGGCGCCCTGACTGTGCTCACCGACTTCACGGCACGTGGCGAAACATTCGTGGAGAACTCTCGCAGAGCACTGCCTCAAGAAGCTGGCTTCGAATCCGGGTTTTTCCGCAACTGCCTATCATTAAACCGGGTTCTCGAGTGCGGTGGGTTGATGGGTCTCAGCCCAGTCACCTTCAGTGCTGTCGGCGTCTCTCACGACGCCGACAGCACTCAAGGAATGCAATCAGAAATTAGGCAGAAGGGAAAGAGGCCAGGTTTTTTTATGTATATAAAGTGAAAGTGAGATCCTACTGACATGAGCATTGAGGCATTGGTGTTCATATTCCTATTCGAGCCCTGAGCTAGGAGTGTACATTTTCTGTAATGGGGGGGGAGAGGGGGGGGCGAGTCTACGCATCGGACAAGCACTGTCGAATTCCCGACAAAGTGGTACTCATTTTATCAACCCGAGGCGGGGGGGGGGGGTGATTGGCTGAATCAACCCACAAGCGAGATCTGAACTCGCAACCTCCCAGTAGTGAGCCGCCCGCTCCGCCGCCGAGCCACGGACTCACGGGCGGCGCAAAAGAGAAGCCGCGAGCTCGCGATTCCACACACAGGTGTACGTCTACAAAGCGCGGAGGTGGGGGGGGGGGTCTGTGAATGAATAGCCCAAACGGCTCAGCGCCACTCCCAGCCAGCGCACTTTATCTCCCCTTCGATCGTCGCGGGCTCGGCCACACCTGCCCCCGCGGTGTTCATTTCAAGCGGGGCATGCTGATGTGTGCCGCGCTTGCCAGCTGCGTCCGCGGTGGCGAAATGTTAACCGCCTCGCCCGGTGCACGGGAGGTCGTGCGCTCGATCCCAACCCTGACGCCTGTTTTGCGTGGAGTTTGCGTGTTCTCCTCGTGGTCGCGTGGATTTTCCTCCGGGTCCTCGGGTTTTTCCCTCGAACGTTTAGAATCAACGTCACGTCTAGATTACTCGGCTGCTGTAAATTTCCACACGATAAGCCACTTCGTCGAACTGTTATTTGTGGCAGCAAGGTCGTTTCTGAAAAAAGAGCTACACAGCTCAGTGGGCCTTACCTGTAAAATAAAAAAAGAGTTTAGTTTAGCTGCAGTTGCCACCTAGTACCAGACTTGGAAGCCATACCCATGTCATGGTGAATACAACTCCACATCGTCCCCCCCCCCCACCTCCACCACTGATATTGGTACGATGTCAAAAAATTATTTGGATGCCGAAGCTCTTAAGAGGAATGCATCCTCAATAAGAATGGTCTGTGGAATCAGATATCATAGAACTGCTTCTGAAAGTTCTTCGAGCAGCCTCACTTCCCCAGAAAGGGGGGGGGGGGGCAGCACTGTTTCCCCACCCACCCATCCACCCACCCTTGCTTGCTTGCAGAGCGATGTTCACGGGATGACAGTCAAACGGTACCTTTGTAATTCTCAACAGGCCGGAATCAAGTGGAGAACCAAACTTTTTTAAATGTCATGAAGACGCACCACCACCACCGCCACCGCCACCACCGCCACCGCCGCCACCGCCACCACCGCCGCCACCGCCACCACCGCCACCACCGCCACCGCCACCACCACCGCCACCGCGTGTCAGAGAATGGACGATGGCAACTGTAAAAAATCCTGGAGGCTTTTAACGTCTGGGGAAGATGTAACACATTGGCCAGGGCAGCAGCTACCTAAAAACGAGGATGGCCCTGGGAAGCCGACGACAGCTGGCAGCCCAAGTAAAAGCCCCTATTGCCCCCGGCACTATCAGCTCTTAAATCTGCGAGATCAACCTGCGTCACGCAACTTAAAGCACTAGGAGCCCTGCGATGGGATTTTGTTCATGTGCCAGGGAGCCTGCAGGATACGATACAGAGACTACAGAAGAAAGAAAATAAAACATACGGGCGGCTCGGAGTTCGGATCAGAAGCCACCATCGTGGAAGCGAAGGCTGTTTGGGTGCCACGCTGGTGAGATGTTAACTACCTCGCCTGGTGTGCTCGAGGTCGTGGGTTCAATCTCCACCCTGACGCCTGCTGCTGTATATTTCGAGTTTGCGTGTCTCTCTACCCGTGGTCGTGCGGCATTTTCTCCGGGTCCTCCGGTTTTTGCCTCCACATTTAGAACCAAGATCACGCGTTTAGATTTTTTGGCTTTTGTATATTTCCACATAAGCCACTTCGTTGAGCAAATAATGTGTAATAGCCAGGTTGCTTATGAAAAAGAGGTATATAGCTCAGTGGGCCTTACCTGGTAAAATAAAAAAAATAGTTTAATAGCTAAGTTTACTTTATATTCTTTGTTCTTTCGGTAAAGTCACGTAGAAGGGAAACAATAAAATAATAAAAATATAAAACAATAAAATCCTCACGACGTTTCCACTGCAACACAAGCAATCATCATCAGGTGTGAAAACCACAGCAAGAAAATTTGAAAAAGTGGCGTTTTTAAAGTTAGCACCACGGAGAGCGATTTGGCAGTTTGTTCAGATGGACGAGTCCATCTATGTTCGTAAAAGAGGAGAGGGGAGACGAAAATAATGGATGCGGTCTGAAAGCCACCGTAAGCGTGAACAATCAATTAAGGCCCGGAATGGTTTATCAAATCCTTCCAATGGTTGCTAAGCCAGAATCCATCTTCTCGGTTGAAATTGTCTCTGTGTTTGTATATGTGGATAGCCTTATGAACGAATCTCTCATGGTAGCCAGATGGCTTGCATAGAACCTCTGTCTTGGAGAAGTCAATGTCATGTGAGCCTACTGAATTATAACAGTGATCTGCCACGGCCGAGGTGTTGGTCCTACCGTGTTTTAGGTCTGCTTTGTGTGGTTTTCTTGTTTCCCTTCTACGTGACCTTACCGAAAGAACCAAGAATATGAATCCCTGCAGTCACGAAAGCTGTAAATCTAAGTTTACTTTGTGTCATGCGGGACCCACAAACAGTGCCAAGGTAACCCCCTCACTGGGCAACAGAAACGTTTTTCACGTCTGCCAGCATTGCTGCCAACATCTCGGTTAAGACAATGCATGTGTAGGGCAAAACTTGCCAACGCCCCACAGAGAGGCGCCCACGTCAGTAATCGAACCAAGGTCCACCTTGCTAGGAAAGCGGAAGGCTACGTACGGTGAGAAAGAAGTTCAACGTACATGCACGCACCACCCTGCGTGATGTATGAACCCGACGCAGCGCTGTAGGATGCAGGTGATGTCATCAACACCCAAGCGCACTTGCCCGTGTGCAAATATTCCAGCCAGGCAGCCAGGAATCCAGCCAAGCAGTCAGGAATTCAGCTAGCAAAACTTTTTTATGACATCGTATGATATGATAGTAGCAGAGCACAGGCCCAAAGGTTCAAAACGGCCTGCAACAAACAGCACTCACAAATGACTCACAATAGATTGTTTTGGTTGGGCCACATAGTGATCTGACCGAATATTCGTGGTGAAAGCCTCCAAAACTCGACACGGGAACACGATGAATTGTTACGTGGTGTACAAGCGTTCACCACACTAATTGTGATTATTTCAGCATCCCGGTGAATCTAAGCACGATTCTCACGATCCAATTAAGTGAAAAGCCGTGTGTTGAGCACGATCAAAGTCGTAAGTGAATACGAGTTAACACGGTACCTTGAGCTAAGCAAGGTCATAGACTGGCTAAGTCTGGCCACAAAACAATCGCATCGAAATGGGGTCGGATTGAGATCGAGCAGACGGAGACAAACTCCCTCCCAAATCTAAACGCACCACTGGAACAACCAGGAGACATGTGGGAAGTGAACTGTGAGACTGGAAACTGGGGCACGGAGTGCATTGGCGGCTTGCTGGCCGTGGCGATATTGGACACAGCATCTTGACTGCAATTGAACCCATGGGCCCAAGAAGTGGGGAGGAGTGGGGGGAGATGCAGAAATGATCTGGGGCTGCACACGCACGTCACGCACACATACACGCACGCGCGTGCGCGCATGCACGCCGGCTGTCAAGCAGCAAATTCAATCACCCTGCGAGATAAGCGATGCACTGTAATGGAATTGATCCACCGGCCCGAGCGGTTCCACCCATCGGCGCGGATGCACAACGCCCCAAACGGCCCTCTCTCTCCCGCTTCATTTCGGTCTGTACTCCACGCCGACGAAGAGCCGAATTTGCTCCGCAGCGGGCGAGGCGTCATGCGCCCAGATCGCCCGGCGGGGTGAACGCGAGGAGGCTCCGATGCGAACGCCGGCGACGCCAACGGGAGCGAGTTGAGAAACGAGCGCCGCCCGGCAGCCGCCGTCATCGGCCAACGTCGTGCCAGGGAGGGAAAAAAAAACACAATAAAAGCGTTTTCTCTGCTGACGGAAACATTTACGGTACCGGACGGCTATACGCTTGCAAATTCAGAGAGCCACCGCACGACACGTAATTAATACACGCTCCGCGGTCATATCCAGTGGGCATTTACTCGGCAAAGTCACGTAAAAGTATAAAACAACGAAAAAAATATTTTTATTTTTGTTGCTTTATATTTTTACGTGACTTTACCGAATAGAACCAAAGAGTATGTATGGATCCTTGCAGTCACGAAAGCTTCAAATCTAGAATTTACTCGGCAAATGAGTGCTACGCGCACGCAATTGGATTCACTTGTTTGCGTTGCGGGCGACTGCTGGCTGTGGTTCCATGCGCCGTGCTTCTGTTCGCGGAGCCGAAGTGCAGTGGTTGGCGCGCCGCGCTACGAACCCTGCGACCCGATTACGACTCCCGCTCACGGCCACCAAAAACAGTGGCGATTATCGGAACCGGTCCTCGGCCTCCCCTAGGTCGACTCAGCCTCAAATGAGTAGCTGGTGCAGCGCGCACGTATCAGCACTGGGGAAAGCAAGGCGGATGTGCGTGGTTCTGGCCAGCAACCCCCTCGTTTGTCGTGCCGACCTTTGTAGGTGCTCGCTAACACCACTTGCCCCAACGGTCCGTTAAGGCTGTACGGGAGATCTTTGTCTTTGGTGCTGCTGAGTGTGGCTCTCTACGAAAGGTCTCCCAAGATCCTCTATAACATTGACGGCCATGCTTTTGGACACTACGCGCCAAGCCATGGTGGCGAGATGTTAACTCCCTCGCCTGGTATACAGGAAGTCGTGGGTTCAATCCCGACCCTGACGCCTGCTGTATATTTGGGATTTGCACGTCTCTCTCCCTGTGGTCGCGTGGTTTTTTTATCCGGGTCCTCCGGTTTTTCCCTTCACATTGAGCTCAGTGAGCCTTACCTGGAAAAAAAAAAATTAAGAGTTTAAGCCAAGCCTCTGGAACTCCCTCCCACCAGCCAACTCCACCTGATCCCCTCTCCGTCTGCTTTCAGGTGCCTTCGGACCCCCTTGATTTTCTCCTGACCTTGGCTCAATCCCTCCTATTCCCTCCCCTGTATTTCTGAGTTCGTTTGGTTTCGTTATGGGCGCATGATGAACGTCAGTCGCTGTTTGTTGTTGTTGCTGCTGCTGCTGCTGCGGTCGATGTTCAATGTCACGCTAAAGAAGGGTCGTGCCACTCATGCGGAAAGTGGTCACGGTGAGGCGGTCATGCCGTCTCGGCACAGAGGGCACACGCCCTCAGTGTGCCATGATGAAAACTTACGGTGCACGCGACGATACGAAACCCACATCATTACCGAGCCATCCGACCGTGTCCGTCCAGTGCTCGCCGAGCCGCTTTGGCTTCGGGCTGCCGAACAAATGCATTGCAAGGTCCCTCTTGTTACATACAAAGTACCTGCCACAAATGAACCACAATACCGTGCTGATAGCGTCGAGGAGCATAAATCATCGCGCGAACTCTGGTCATCCTCGCAGCGGCTTTTGGCTGGCCATCGAAAAAAGACGGTCACTGCACCGCACGCTTTCAGATGCGCTTCTGCGGCCGTCTGGAACGCTCTTCCTTCCGATATTGGGAAGCCGCTGGAGCTGTGCACTTTTGAATGCACATCGAAAACTAATTTATTTAGAATATATTTTTGTGTTCAGTTTGTTGTCCTTCCCCCGCACCTCGGATTAGCATGACTGGCTACATAACGTGTGAAAGAAGTCCAACATACATGCATACATTACTCGGCTAATGAGTCGTATCACCCCCAGACACCGTAATTTCGACACACACAAAAAAAACTAAAATGTGCTTTGTTTATTTTCCCAGTCATTACCAAGTAATGGACTTCGAGTGAAAACAACAGCTGTCCCACAATCGGCATTAACCTGTGCCAATACCCAGTGTACCCCCTTAGTCCTTCCACTGGCATCACCAGACCTAGCAGGGATAACATCTCCGAGCACAAGCTCAGAAAGAGGGTAAGGGTGAGAGCATTGAGCCGACACCGCTGAGATTTTGGGTTACAATCCGGGCCAGTCACCAAAGATCAAACCCAGGTTCTAAATTGCAGGGATTCATTCACGGTCTCAGCCCATTTACCAGTGGTTGCATAAACAACAACACAAACGTCACAATAAAATTGGTTCTGGATAAATTCCAGCTCTAGAGCATGTTCTGCAAGAGACTCGATTGGACGTATCATAGAATCACGCCAATAGCCTATTCCAGTAAAAAATGGGGTTCAGAGACTGATTTTTAAAAAAAAATCTATCTCTTCCCGGCTCCCAGCACGTGACCCCCCCAACTCCACCGGCTGGGAATCCTGGCTGTCCCTTTCACTTAACGGAACTCTCGATCGTCCGCCCCACGCGTTAACGAGCGCGTCCCGGGCAACACGCTAACGAGCACCGCGCATCCATCTGCGCGTCAATTAGCAGTGGGCCTACGGTGGCAATCCCGAGGATATCAGTAACGCTTGTACCAGGGAAACCGGGAGGGATCCCCTTGACGGGTGAGGATAAAGTTTGGTTTCACATTTGACAGCCAGGGACCATCATGCGAGCGTCGTACAAAGCCACTCTCTGCTGCCCCCCGCCCCCCGGTGTATGGGCGCCGAAAGGTTTTTGGAGGCCCGGGGTAAATGTATAAATCAGATGTGGGTTTCTCTGCGGCCACTCTCGGGCCCGTTCTGATGCCCCCCTCAGATCCAGGACCCACGGCAAATGGCCACACCCACCACCTTCCCTACAGCATCTCCCCAATGTAAGCTAAAACTAATCTAAACATTTTTTTCATTTACCAGGCAAGGCCCACTCAGCTATCGAGCTCTTTTTCAGAAGCAACCTGGCTATCACAAATGATAGCTCAACGAAGTGGCTTATCACGTGGAAATTTATATGAGCCGAACACTCTAAACGCACGTTGATTTTAAATGTGGAGGGGTCGCGACAATCTCGTCACTTCACCAGATGTCGTGACAATCGCGTCGCTTCACCAGGGGTCGCGACAATCTCGTCGCTTCACCAGGGGTCGCGACAATCTCATTGCTTGCCAGGGATCGCGACAATCTCGTCGCTTCACCAGGGGTCGCGACAATCTCGTCGCTTCACCAGGGGTCGCGACAATCTCGTCGCTTCACCAGGGGTCGCGACAATCTCGTCGCTTCACCAGGGGTCGCGACAATCTTGTCGCTTCACCAGGGGTCGCGCAATGTCGTCGCTACACCAGGGGTCGCGACAATGTCGTTGCTACACCAGGGGTCGCGACAATCTCGTCGCTACACCAGGGGTCGCGACAACCGCATCGCTTCACCAGGGGTCGCGACAATGTCATCACTACACCAGGGGTCGCGACAATGTCGTTGCTTCACCAGGGGTCGCGACAATGTCATCACTACACCAGGGGTCGCGACAATGTCGTCGTTTCACCAGGGGTCACGACAATCTCGTCGCTTCACCAGGGGTCGCGACAATCTCGTCGCTTCACCAGGGGTCGCGACAATCTCGTCGCTTCACCAGGGGTCGCGACAATCTCGTCGCTTCACCAGGGGTCGCGACAATCTCGTCGCTTCACCAGGGGTCGCGACAATCTCGTCGCTTCACCAGGGGTCGCGACAATCTTGTCGCTTCACCAGGGGTCGCGACAATGTCGTCGCTACACCAGGGGTCGCGACAATGTCGTTGCTACACCAGGGGTCGCGACAATGTCGTCGTTTCACCAGGGGTCGCGACAATCTCGTCGCTTCACCAGGCGATAATCGCTTCGTGAAGGTGGGGGGGGGGGACTCTGGACACCGAGGTTACGGCGGGGTTGGGGGGTTTGGGCGGCAGCGCAGCTCGGCGAACGCAATTATTAATTCATTCAAACACGCTCGCGCGTTCCCAGCGATCACAGCTCTCTCTTACGTGGCCGTCGGAGGGGATAGGCGGCTGGAGGCTTCAGAAAAGGTTACCGGAGCGGCCGCGTTTTCCGTTCACGGTTGGTCGTTTCACGCCGCGGGTCATGACGACGTCGCGCACGTCACTCCCGCGGCCGGAGCCAATTAGAGGGGGGCCTTACGAGGTGGCGCGATGGCGCGGGGCCACCGCCACGTCGCCGTCTTGGAACGACACGTGGGGGGGCGTGAACGCGCCGTGGGCGCATCACGTCGACTTCCTTTTCCAAGCGACCGTCAGCCGTGTCGCTCTTGTACAGGGGCGGGTACGTGGCTACAACTGACCGTGGAGGCAGACCATGCAATGTCTCTTTCATTCACCTGCACGGAGGCCACTTTGGGCACGGGCCGCTACCGTCCTCCGATCCGCGCGTTCCTCCTCGAGTGTGTGCGTACGTACGTACGTTGAACTTCTTTCGCACCGCACGTAGCCAACCGTGCTAATCGGAGGTGCGGATTCTGGAGCACGCACCTCTCAACGCTACTTTTTGAGCTTTTTGTCCCATTTTATTTGTCCGTCCGTGTCAATGTTTCCCACCCCCCCCCCCCCACCCCTATGACCTTGAAAAACCTGATTGACATCACATTTATCCATCTATTTAAGACCGAAGCAGGGTGAGGATTTCTCCACAACTTTGGCTGTACACCTGATGATGCTGGTCGTAATTACTGGCGAAACGTCGTACTCGAATTGTAAGTGCCGTGGGTGTACTCTCCAACACACCGGTGTTGCTGTACTAGTAACGAATTGCCACGTTCTGTTTACGTTACAAATTTTACTAAATGGCCGTGTCGGGTGGTGGCGGTTTTAACGACACGTTAATATTTAACCTAAAAACCTCTATTAAAGACCAGTAGAAGTAACTAGGAGCTCTCTCCGTTGCAAGCGGTGATTTGTGGGAGGTGGAGACGGGTCAAGCTGCACTTCAGAACCTCGGTAATTACACACCGGAACCTATTTAAAGGACTACCTGCGAGGAAAATGACTTAATAGCGTGGCTGACTGTTAGAAGATTAGATACGTGCGGCGGTTTCATTTTTTAAAGCACAGGGTGCACGCAATTTGCCAGGAAAAGGGGCACTAATTTTCAATAAATAATATGTCGTGTTCATCTCGTGTAAACCCAGGGATGGCTTACGACACGAAGCGCCGTACAATGTATTTAGAACACCTCTGTAATGTAATGGCCCCGTGGTGGATTATATTAGAGAATGTGCCAGACGCTTGTTGTCAAATTACAAGGCTATTAATAATTGCAATAAATACAGGCCTTTTGGGTCAGATCACGTAAATTCGCTGTGATCTAAATTTACGCGATCTAAGCCCCCAAAAAATCCTGTATTATGGATGATAAGGGTCGCGAAAAGCCTACGTGTGAAATTGCAATCAAAATCATCATCATCATCATCATCATAATAAAATAATATTATGTAATTTACTTATTATGTAACATTAAAAAGAGGTCTCAGCGACCACAGAGTAAACCTAACCAAGGCATTGCATTGTGCGCGCGCAGATTCGGTGATGGCACAGTCATTGTCACGTGGAAGATTTTGCTTAAACCATGGGAGAGCACAAGAGGGCCAGGAGAGTCGCGTTTGTCAGAGTGAGTGACCCTGGGTCATCCAAACGACGAAAAGCTCGAACATCAAAACAAGGTCAAGAACGAAGCCAGGACGGAAAAAGGAGTGCAACGACAACTGCGCCACGAGGGAAACGAAACATGAGTTGCGGCGGCCATTGGGAACGAGCGGAGAAATTAAGAAGCAAGGTTACAAAAAGTCTTGGGGAGGCCTTCGTCCAGATGGTGATTCGTGGCGCATAAGGGAGACAAATATTCAGAACAACCATTCTATTCGGAGACTACTTCTGAGGGTGGCAGGGACTCTGCACTGAGGCCTGACCTGCTGCCCCCATCCCGCCAATCCTAGTGGGTGCCATCTATTTTCCCATCGCCTCTCGGCCTTCGCGTGAAGATGGCCGAGTTTGTTGACCGTGGTGCCACTGCAGAGCAGTCGAGAAGTTTTGTCCCTCGCGGCGCCGCGAGTGCCAACTTCCTCACCGCCCACCGGCCGCGACCCCCCCTCCTCGACGACTCGCCGCGCCAGCGGCGCGCCATCAACAGCGCCGCTCCCCCGCATCGCTGGGAAAATTACAGCCTCTGGTTACCACGGCAACGCACGGTCCTCCACGCCAGAGAGAAATAAATAAGTTCGCAATTAAAATGTTTCATTCGCGGCTTTCGAATTCATTAATAATTGCAGAAGCCAACTGTTTTGGAAAGGATGGTATAAAGGCTGCAAGTGTACGAGTTAATAATAATAATAAAACGCAAGTTGGCAGAAAGCTGACCACATGACCGGCGCTCAAGGTCATGAGTGCTGTTTGTTTCACTTGAAAAACCTAGGGCCATTTGCCAATCCACTGCTGGATGAATGTCTCCCCCAGGGAGTGTCCCAGAAAAAAACGGGTAGTGAAAAACAAATTGTTCCTTACCCAGAATGAAGCCTTACACTGTCTCTTCTGTTTTTATTGCTTCCTAAAGTTATCAGTTGACTTGTGGATAAGCTCGCTGTCGCGTGGCGCACTGAGACAGCGACCCTTGACTTGTGAGGAGCGGCAAATGATTAAACCGACTCACGTACACATATTTCAATTGTGTTTTCGCAAGCATTGTGAATCCCGCGACTTTGATAATCCACACCCGACGAGAATCAAGAGTTAACGGAGGACAAGTCGGAGGTGGTTCCCAACGTGACACACGGCCAAAGACAGACGATTGCCATGAATTGTTATAAGACTAACCACCCAGAGCGGTTATCTTTCGTGAGGTCAACTGGACAGCGACAAACGGTGATTGACGCCCATTCCCAGACCTGATTAGAGTGGCCGCTTGCGATTAAACCAAATCCTCTGTTGTAGCGAGTTTATGGTCTCAGCACGGTCAAATATGACTGCACAAAAAAATCCATCGTGTCAAATTTAGTCGGCCACTCTTTTCGGATAAGTTCCAACGCATTTGTTCGACTGTCATGTGACGAACATTACCCAGAGCGGATGGGAGAGTGCTGCCCGCCCATTTTGTGAAGTAGAGGCCGCTTGAAATGATCTCAGAGGAAGCTCTGTGACATCCACTTCCACGGGCTGTTTTCTAACATGAAGGTTGGCGCACTGCTCAGCAAAATAATAATAGTTTATGAAACGTAACCGAGCATGTATGTACATATGTATGTTTAACTTATCTTGCACCGCATGTAGCCAATAGCGCTGATCGGAGGTGCTAGTATTTCGAACCTTGTTTAAAAAAAATGGAATTCACTTCCCTCTGCTTGTGGTGAGGAGGGTGGGGGGTGTAGATGGGACAACCTGGGGAGTGGTTCATGATGAAAGGTCCCAAGATGAGGAGAGGTTCCCCCATCCCTGCGGTGGTGAGACGTGAACTCGCTTGGTATACAGGTGGTCGTGGGGAAACGAAACGACATGTCTCGGACCGCGTTCGTGAACACAAGGCAGATCTGAAACACGGTAGGACCAATAACTCTGCCGTTGCTGATCATTGTTTTAACGCTGTGGGCTCACGCGAAATTGATTTTTCCAAGACGAAGGTACTCTGCAAACCCACCGGCTACCTTCAGAGATTTGTCCATGAAGCCATCCAGATATATAAACACAGACACAACTTCAACCGAGAAGTTGGGTACAAACTGAGCAATCATTGCAAGGACGTTATTAACCAGGTAAAGTTTTAACTGACTAATCTTTCCATCCTACCTGCCTATGTCAGCTGTTATTTCCGACTCTCTGTGTCTCTCTCTCTGCGTCTCTCTCTTAGATCTCTCCCCCAGTGACTCAAGTGCTGCTGCAGAGTCCCACTTTCTGCCCCCCCTTCCCCCCCCTTCTCTCTCCCCCCTACAGCCGATCTCTCTCCCCCAGTGACTCAAGTGCTGCTGCAGAGACAGTCCCACTTTCTGCCCCGCCCCCTCTCTCCCCCCCCTTCTCTCTCATGCTCGCTGGCTCCACCCTCTTGCCCGATGCGGCTACCCCCCCTCTCGTGGTCAATATAATGCCTCGTCCACTGCAGTCTGATTCTCTCACGTGGATTTTTTTTTCCTCCGGGTCCTCTATTTCCCTCCACATTTAGAACCAACGTGCGTTTAAGATTATTTGGCAGCTATACATTTCCGCGTGGTAAGCCACTTCGTTGAGCTATAATTTGTCACCAACTCGCTTCTGAAAAAAAAGCATAGTGTGCCTTATCTGGTAGAATAAAAAAGTTTAAAGTTTTAGAGTCTAAGAGGGGGCCTAAACCCACGGCAACCACCTGGCCCTTGATTCCCGGCACGGCTCATATCTGACCCTAATGGCCGTGGAAACGTCGCGTGGACGTCACCCTATTACCACGTCTGGCTACGGGCGAAGGGGCAGGGCAATTGAAGCAGGCGTTCCAATTCGTAGCACACCCACAGCACATCAATCCTCGTGTCACATCGCGTGGCTAAGTGCCACAGAACTCAGCACTCTGCTGACTCGCAGCCACTATACCAGCCCACACGCTCCCTGCGTCTGTTCCCTTCAAGATGCCCCCCCCCCCCCAATTTTTCTCCATCGTGTATTTGGCGTAATGTCATGGGACCAAAGTGTTCATTCGGATCTCTCAGATGCAGACCGACGCAACCCTTCGTGTGAGAGAACAGAGCTCCCTCTGGGGTGTGACCAGGTGGCCTTTTGTTTCCACACGGTAAAGGGACAGCGATTTCCAACCCATTCTGCCACTCAGAGTAGTGCCCACTGCATGCCCAGTCTAATAAAAAAAATAATTCTCAGAGCAAGAATATAGCCGAATTAAGCGCAGGGCGAAAAATGTATTCGTTGGATATTTATTTTGCAGTAAATTTTGACCGGGGCTGATAATAATCAACGGAACATACTTGACAATTTGGGTTTTTTGTACTGCAGGCGGCTGCTGCTGTCTGCAGTCAAGCCCAGTATCTCAGCAATTCCAGCGCAGTGTGCTGACCCATTAACCACCCGGCCACCTCCCCCGGCTTCTGGGCCTTTAAATGAATCATCCTCACGGATGCGGCTCAATGTGCACCCAGGCAGTGCTACTTGGTCTCTTACGAGCGCTGTTTTCACCGCTAGAAGGTGACGGAGTCCGGTGGTCGAAAGCTGCGTGGTTTGTTACATCACAAGGCCACGAGGAATGGCAACGGTGTGGGGGGTGGCCTTCATCCGGCAGTGGATAGATCATGGCTGGTGATGATGATGACGATGACGTCGTTTGCACGTGTTCATAAACGGATACAGCTGTACTCCAGGAGCTGGGAGACGTAGTCAGAGTGGATTAAATGAGGTGAAGGACCAGCGAAAGAAATAATCTTACGCAACACGCACGAGGCGGTTACGTGTGAGAGCGGCGAGGTGCCATGAGCGTTTGAACCGCGTTGTAACGCCTCCAAGGCCAGAGGGGTGTGCCCTTGGATGAGCTGCAGCGATGACTGTGCAGGTTGCGTGTGCTCGAAAACCCACCGGGGCGCACGCCGTGTTTATTTAAACTGTCGGGGTGTTCTTATCGCTCGCGTTCTTACGGTTTTTGCTGGCTTTTTGTAAATACAATTTCTGTTTTTTTTTTTGCTGCGTGCAGCTCCGTGCAACCCCCAGGTGAACGTGTAATATTTGAGTATCATTAATAGTTCATATGTAAATACATAATTAAATACGCAAGGATCCATTTCTCACCTCGTGAATAGAACAAAAAATATATTTAACATTACAGTCCATACAGCTAATTGGCCTTCTCTAGCAATGTTTACCAGCAGCACTTTGTGCAAGCGGTCAGACTCTGGACCCATGTCGACGACTTCTCATCAGCAGAGCGGGTTACTGGGGGAGCGTTGCTGATCCAAGTCCCCTTGGTATAAACAAAGGAGCCATCCGTGAACGCCGGCCTAGCGACATTTCGGCACAAAAGCCTTGCCGTACGCTCAATGAAACGTAACTGGCCAAACTTCCCAGCGCAGGAGCCTGGGAGGTGTCTTGAGACTCAAGTCAGGTGTCCCTGGGTTCAGGGCTATCCAGCACACTTATCACTACAGGGCTACGCTGTCAGCAGAGGTGCAGTGTGGCGATATCCTATTGTGCCGTACTATGGTCCACCATCTATGCCCCCCGGGGCCTTCACCAACCCGTGCTGAGAAGCGTGGTAAATTAAGGTCAAATAGCCCCTGTAAGCAAAGAACCTGTTAAACGGGGTTGTACGACCAGCAAATGTGGTTCTTGGTCAAGATCGCAAAGGATGGGTGGGGGGTGGGGGGGGGGCCCTCATCCAGCAGTGGATTGACTCAAGAACTGTACGTGTGCATGAACGTGCAAAGTTGTTTCTGAAGATAATAATGCACAAGCAGTGGTCGCCAGCCTTAGAAGAGGGGGTGGGGGGGGGGGTGGTGAAACATGAGGGCATCACCCATTGGCTCAATACGTTTTTCCATAAAATTTTGGCGTCAAATTATTTATGTATCGTTATTTTTATTCTTCAATTATGAGTGTGATGATTAACCAGATGTAATTAACACAAACTGTTGAAAATGTGAAAAAGCAATCGAGCGCATATTCCTCAAGTGGATATTAGGCATGCCTTTAACCAAAGTTCAATGACCTCTGAGCTTTTACAATTTGCCTTGAATCAGAAACAGAATATTTATTTAGACTGGAGGAATCCGATGAGCTATAAAGCTCTTTATTTTTTCTTACAGACGTCCAGTGGAATCATCCCACGATCTGCCCAGCGCAAAGTGATGAACGACACTCGAACAACAACTGACTAGTGAACCCAGCCATCTCACCGGAGATCTCTCAATCAGCGCAAACCCCTTGTCCTACCTCGCTCATTCTGACATTTATACATCAAATGGGTTTTTCTTCTGTTTCCCCCCACCCCACCCCACCCCAAACGAAGACCAAACATAACACACTTTTGGTGACTTGTGATCAGTCACAAGTCAACCACACAAAAGTGGGGACCCTTCTCTGTGCAAATCTGTTTGACCGGAAAGTGTGGTTCTTAGTCCCGAACACGAAGGGTTGCTGTCACAGCGTTGTCACGGTCAGCACCCTGGACTCGCAAGCCAGAGGTCACCGGTTCGATTAGACCTTCCAGGGCGGCAATTGACATAGGTGTGTATTTATTGTTTTGATGCAGATTGTGTTTAAGCACTTTTTTTTGGCACCTTCCACAATCCTGCTACATAACAATCCACCAAGCGCCTGCACATCCACCAATCTCGTCGCTCCATCTCCTTCGGTGGTCGTCCTCTCAGACGCTTTGCCTTCCTTGGCTGCCCAATACATTATTATTATCATCCTTAACTCGTCATCACTTCCAGCAGTGACGCGTCCTGCTAAGCCCACTTGCTTTTCTAAAGAGTTTCGATGATGCAAAATAAAATTGAAGCGCGCTTGACGACAACGACGATGATGATGATGACAATGATGACGATGATGACGACGATGACGACGATGACGACGATTATACCCCGCAGTAAACAAGGGCTCACCCCATGAACGATGCCCCAATGGCACACCAGTTCATGGCCTGCCGTTGGAGCAGATGAGGAAAAAGTCGGCTGTGTTTTTTCACAAACGGCGGCTGCACATCCAGGCCGCACGCTCCCCGCACCCCACCCCACCCTTCAATTGCCACGTCAACTTCAGCGCCAGTCAAAAATGCAGCAGCATCAGCAGGCAAAGGAGAATTTAGCAAGCACAGTGACTCACCTGGGTTGACTGTCCACTGCGTCGTTATTTTCACCTTAAAGTGCGAATCTTAAAATATGCCGCTCTGCCCGTTCCACAGCAATGTGGCACAAAATTTATGATAATGGAGCCAACCGTGTCGCTGCCGAAGGAAGCTCTAAACCAGTCAGTCTGTAATTCTTCCCCACTGCACTGAGCTTTGCTCCAGAGCCTATACCAGTGGGAGGTTTTGTGTGAGTCAGTCAGTTACAGCACTGCGCATTCGATCGATCGCCTGCTAATTCAGCAAAAATGCTCTCAGTATTTATTTTGTTATTTTGCCATCTCTTGAGTTTATTTTATTTCTTGAGTTTATTTTTTTTAAATGCCGAGTGCACGATGCACCGTGTAGAGCGCTTTTGAGATCCTTTATGAAAGGCGATTTCTACGTAGAATTATTACAATTCTCAAATACTTTCTTGAAGTCAACAAGCAGGCGGAACACGCCCGCTCGGCACGGCATTCTCATCCGATCTGCCGTGGAAAGGGGGGCGATATCCGCGAATCTGCCTAAGCAGGCATCAAAGGAGCTCGGAATTTCTATCCACGCATCAACACATCTGTCGACAAAATGTGTTGCGCTTATATTTTAATCGAGCCCGAACGAAGATGCAGGCGAAGATTGTTCAGGAGCCGTCATTTGGCAGCATGGCGCAACGGGGAAGACCACACGCGTTAATTGCCGATATGTGCACCATGATTTACTGCGCTCACCGTCCCCAGTAAACGTTAGACAGGGGGGGAAATTGCAGCCGTCGCACCAACGATTAATAACTCAAGAGTGTTGGACTAAAACGTTTAATAATGACAATTTACAATTTTTAAGGCGCATTTCATCCGTAGATCCAAACGCGCCACCGTGTATGAAAAGCAGGAAATAAACAGAAGCTGCGGGCTCAACGGCCGGAGCCGTTGGGTAAAGGCCAGAGATGAGTTTTCAGTCGAGCAGACTAAGAGAATGACCACGTGAGATGCAGAGGCTGCTGTCGACCTCACTAACATTACGATCAAAATAGAAATTATTAATCGTCCCGTGCACGCAATCGATCGCCGTCCCATGTTAGCCCCACCCCCATCACGACAATCGCTCGGTAAATTACTTCACGGGAACCCACTTTTGCATTCAGTGCAGATGCTAAAATAGCAAAGGCGGCACCCACATGAGGGGCAAAGAATGTGGAAATGAGAAGGGTGGCACCCGGCACCTGAGGCCGTGATTCGTAAATAAACTCCCTCCCTCATTTTTATCCCGTCGATGCTCTTCACACATTAATTTAGCCCGATATAGCAACACATAACGCGTGGACCAGAGAACACAAACAAGTTAGAAACGCCGCGCTGACTGTTAAGAACGCGTAACCTCGGGCAGCACACGTCGCTCGGAGTGACGATGGCCGGTGGTCGAGACTGGGAATGGAACTCTGGCCACCGGATTAGTGTAGCACAGTGTGCTAACCACTACACTACCGCTCACCGACGATACAGAGACAAAGATCACCCCTATACCCTTAACAGACTTTTGGGGCAAGTGCTGTTAGCGAGCACCTATGAAGGCCGCTACGGCACACAAGGGGGTGGGTGGCCAGCAACCACGCCCGACCGCCTTTGTCTTCCCAGTGGCGAAGTGTTTTACACATCGCACCAGGTACTCCATTTGAGGCTGAGTCGACCTAGGGGAGGCACAGGAACGGTTCAAATAATCGTCACCGGTGTTGGCCGTGAGCCGGAATCGAGCTCGGGTCGCCGGGTTCGTAGCGCAGCGTAGCGCTGATCACTACACCCCCACTCTGTGCGACACAGAGAACACACGTGCACACAGGATACACGCAGCATGATGTGACATCCACGACTGCGGAGTGGCATCAGCAAGGAGAGTCAATACTCCATCATCCGCCAGTGAAGTGGATCGCACTGACAGTGACGATGTAAACTGTCGCAATAACAGCTCGTTTCTCATCCCGGATATGAGGGCTCGGCCCCTCCCCTCCACCCCCCTCTGTATCAGGAGGGTAAAGGTGCAGGCCCCGCAAGCGCTTTCTCACACCACTGTTGGTGGAAGGGGCCTCCCACTAGAAGCAGCTCGAGAGGGTCTTTGGCCTACTCGTCCACAACGACCGAACATCTCGGTAGGGGTGGGTCGCACCCACACTTTGCCCACACAAGGAGTGATCTGCCCATCGACTGAACGTGGCGTACCCATCGATACCGCTGAGTGGGGGGGGGGCTGAAGGAGATCGCCCCATTGTCTCCAACTGCAGTGCCGAGAGAGATGGAATCGAACTGGCGACCCGCGGATCGCAAATCCAGTTTGCCGACCATTAGGACCACCGTAGCAGCTCCCCCGCAGCTCGAGGGAATCAATCATGATTATCGACTTAAAGCTTTCGTGACTGCAGGAATTCATATTATTTGGGTCTTTCGGTAAAGTCACGTAGTTAGGTTCAAATTAATAAAGAAAAGAAGTATTTATTTTATTAATGCATTTTGTACACATTTCATGAATTCACAGTAGTTTTATTTTATTATTATTAATTTGAAGTAGTTTTATTATTATTATTAATTTGAACCTATCTACGTGACTTTACCGAAAGACCCAAAGAACATCAATCACAATTATTTGTATATTTTTTCATATTGTCGTATATCAATCCTACATCGATTTTATTTTGTAATGTTTTGGCTCTTGGTTCCCCCCCTCCCCCCCCACTCCACGCATGGCACCGAAGTTGACACACGCCAGAGAAGCGATTAACGACGTGCGGGGAGCCCAGCTCCAAGCGTGCAGCCGCCCTTGACGACGCGAGCCGCCCGGCTCGGTTAGGGAGCTCCCATTGTCTCGGCAACAACTCCCTGGCGAGGCACGGCTATTTATAACAATGAGGGCAGAGCCCACTCGCCCGGTTTGCGAAGTGGGCTGGCACGTTTTTTCGTCATCGTCGTCATCCATCATAAGAATGTGCCTCTCTGGGTGATGCGTGCCACGACGTGTGCCCCAGAATGTTGCCACGTGGGAGTTCACAGATCAGCAAATTCCTCCGGCAGGTCGCAACCAATCAATCAACGTCATCGTCGCCGTGAGCCGTGGCGTGGCCAAGGCTACACTCAGGGCCCTCCCCAAGCCGTTGCGATCCCTCGCGGTCGCGACAATCAATCGAGCTCTTGCACTCGAGCAAGAGCTCACTCCGTCGCCACGGTGGACGTCCTCTCGGGCGAGCAACCCGGCATCGGTTTCGTTCGGAAAATTGAGCAGCGAGGTCACGTTACCGATGACATGTATGTGTGTATGTTGAACTTTTGTCGTGCTGTACGTAAGCCAAAAGTGCTAATCGGAGGTGCGGGGGAGAAGACAACAAACTAAACACAAAAAGCGGTTCTGAAGAAATTAGTTTTCAATCTTAGATTTAAAAGTGCATGGCTCCAGTTGCTTTCTAATATCAGAAGAGCAGTCCAGCCGGCCACAGAAGCGCATCTGAGAGCGCGCGATGTGCATGTGAACCCACGTCATGTGATAGAGATCGCATGATGAGCGTTGCATAGGCGTGGACACGCACGTATAGAGTCCACTTCTCCCGCACGCACGCACGTGACGATCACGCACCTCCACGGTCGCGAATCACCAGGTTACGTCCCTCGCGGAGGCGAAGCGACAGCTGGTAGAGGCTTCCCGGTGCAGAGGGCCCGGCCTGGATGGGTGGGATGGGCAGGCCGGGCACGCCGGGCAGCTCCACCGTGCACCCCGACGGGCCGGCCATCACGCCCTGGCAGTAGAGACAGGCAGGCAGGCAGACAAGACGTTCACAGTCATCGCCAAATGCAGAGCTCAACGCAAAACAAAAACAACTGGGTTCTGCATGGAGGCGCACGCAGAATTGGAAAGAGGCAGTGGCTTTCCCGTAAGCCGACAGGACGGACGGCATGCCACCGCATCAACCACCACAAAGTGAAACAATTGTGAACAAAATTGGCGGGTGCCCAGGAACACATTCATAACCCCACAGGTACAATTGCCTGCACGTGCCACTGTTGGTGGAAGGGCCTCCATTTAGAGGAAGCTCCAAAGAGCAGCTCTCGCGATTATTTGGCCCACTCTGATGTCTTGGAAGCGTGAGAGAATACCCACATTTGAATATAAATAGCCCATGCCAGATTCATTTGGGACACCTTTACAATCCATGTTTTCTAAGTTGTTATTGTATCGTGCCCATACAGGGGGCTGCACAGTGAACTTAATAATTAATTCTGTTCGTCCACTAAACCTGCCGCGCAATCTCAGCGAGACGTTCATGGCAGATCAAAGTGTTTTCCAGGACACACCTAAAACAACACACAGACTGCCACCGCAAGTCGCTTAATTGAATCCTTTCCCGCAAGGCCAACAGAAAATGCTCATCGCAACAGTCACTTGGGTGAACGTTCTAAAAAACAAAACTGCTATGTTCCCCTTCTTTGGTTCTTTCGGTAAAGTCACATAGAATGAGAATAAAATAATAAATTGATAAAATAAAATAACACAATCAAATTCTCACGACGTTTCGGCCACAACACAAGCGGCTTGAGAATTTTATTTAACGTCGTGAGAATTTCATTGCGTTATTTTATTTTATCAATTTATTATTTTATTCTCATTCTACGTGACTTTACCGAAAGAACCAAAGAAGATGAATCCTTGCTATGTTCCTCGTGCGCGAATTCGTTTACCCCCCACCCCCGTTGCGTTTGTGTTGTGGGTTAAAAAAAAAACATTTTAGTTTAAGAAAACCCCAAAAAGTGGCGGAGCGAGGTTCGCTTTTGTCAGCGGCAGACGACGATCCGGGGAGCGACGGGGAGCGACGGGGAGACGTCGGCTGTGCACGGCAGCAACGCCGCTGGCCGGCGCGGCGCTGTGGGGTTTGACGGCGCTACGGGGTGCACGGCGCTGTGGGGTTTGACGGCGCTGTGGGGTTTGACGGCGCTGTGGGGTTTGACGGCGCTGTGGGGTTTGACGGCGCTACGGGGTGCACGGCGCTACGGGGTGCACGGCGCACGCGACGTTCCGTCAAGTGGCGTTCTCGCACCCTCTGTGCTAGCCGCTAGCCAGCTCAGCGGCGCACGGTCTTGCAAACGCGTTGGCATTTACCGACCCGGCCCGACGTTGGCAATTTCGTCTGGAAAATTGGTGTCAGGTTTACAGACGCAACAAAAAAAGGAAGAAAGGGATGCAAACGGTTGGCACAGCATCCCTGCGTTTATAACTCTGCCCTCGGCTTCTTCGTGGGGGGCAAACACATTGTGGCGGTGGGGGGGGGGGAAAGAAGACGCACTGTCTGCTCATTTAGCGACTGACATTCTCCACAATGGCGCTAATTATTACGTTGCGTTAAGTATGGACGCACAATGTAGAGTTTGCCGTTGAACCAGGACCCACAGCTAACGGAGAGGTTCCTTGCCTCTGAGCATCTGGCAGTTCTCACCAGGCGGCTGAAGGCTAAACGGCAACAATCTCACTTCGGCATTTGTTGTTGGAGGTTCACACGGCACTCTCTCTCTCTCGCGATGCCTGGCACACCTGGATCTTGCTCATAATGGGAGGAACAGGATCCAGGTGAGGAGGTGGCAGCCTCGGAGTAACTAAACACTCGTACTGTGTAGCTTAGCAAGCCGCTGGTCAAACAGTCCCTTGTGCCACCTTCACTTTGGAAAAATGCTAGGACCCCGTATCTCGTGGGGAGGGTCCCTAAGAGGGTCCCCTTGCCTGTAAACATTTGGCAGTTCACCAGCGTTGATTCAAGCTCTGATGATGAGCGGCTGAATGTCGAAGCCGATTCAGGGTTTGGCTTGTGTGGAATCAATGCTGCTGAAATGCTGCACTCAGAGATTGCCGTGTGGCTGACAGGATGTGTAAAAAAATACTTATAGAAAACATGTGCAGTGAGAGATATGTGAACGAGGCGTATTGGGTGCTTATTTATTGAGGAAATCAAGATCAATTATTTACGACTCTTAATTCACGTGACGGCGAGCATCTTAATGATGACGATGATTTTATTGACATCTAGTCTGCGAATAAACTCCAACAAGGCACTCTCTTTACAAGAATCTGACGTCCTTGCCAAGTTCATTTTATTACAAGTGCCAAATATCGTATATAATCAGCCGTAAATCTGTGACAAAACGATTACTCGCAGACGTAATCAAAACACGTCCATCGTTAAATTAGCAGCATTGTACACAGCTGAAAGAAGTGGCATGGAATATTGGCGAGAATTCTTTTTTTTTTCACCACAAGCAAACGCGCACACTTCTGAATTACAAATTACTGTGATGCTGAACATGATGATGATGAGTATGATGAGATTTTGAGCTAATCAGTTCAGAGAATAAAAATAACTGAACCATACTAAAGTTTTTTTGGGTTATATGACGTAAATATTAATGTCGTTAAACCCGCCACCATCCGACAAAGACAATTTGTAAGGTTTGTCACGTAAACAAAACGTGCCAATTAGTTACTAGATCAGCACATCGGTGTGTTGTAAAGTAAATCCACAACATTAACAATTCGAGTACAACGTTTTTGCTGTCGATTACAACCACCGGCTTCATCGGGTGATCGCCACGATTGTGAAGTCTTCCTTAATAATAATAATGATAACTGATCATGAGCAGAAGACAACAAAAACTAAACGTCAAATTCCACTGACATTTCTTGTCGAAGCTACTTTAAAAAAAAATAAGTAAACGATAACCGAACTGTGTATCTCTCCCATGGGTGTACAGGTGGCACCGCGCGCTGTTCGGTGCGATGTACGACGTCTCGGCTAAGTTCCTGAAGAAGGCCCTGGCACGTGCAGTAAAACGTCGGACATTTTGCGAACACGCGGCACCGCGTCGGACAGACACGCAGCAGCACAACCGCAAAAACCTGAACCGGTTTTGTTTAAGGTAAAATTTAAATAACAAATATTCAATTTTATTTTGGTCACCCCTCTCATGTTGAAGAATATTTAAATACATCGCACCTCCGATTAGCATGGTCGGCTACGTACGGTGCAAAAGAAGTTCAACACACATACATAACCTAATAATCGGTTCGGGGGTTATCATGTTTTTCTATATATAGCGTATTTTTAGTAGTGAACACATCTTAAAATTCGCGTGGTGTTTACACATCACAGGGTCACCTCAACACAAGGCTGCGATGGGATCACGGAATGCGAGACGGATACCCGATGATGCAATGAGAGCTCCGCGCGCAACAAAACATTGACGTGGAATCTCATGAATCCCGAATGGCTCAAAAAATGCTAATGCTGCCCTGGAGACAAGATGACTTTACATGAAGCACACACCGATGTTAATGCATCGCTCATCCGACAAATCCTAGTCACGCCCCCAGAGAGAAATGCAGCATGCCCCCTGCTATTGTTTAATTGATCCAACGTTGAATATTGTCCAATCGATTTACCTGAGCAACATGGCGTGACGCGCTCGGACACCGCAACTTATAATAATTCACGGCCCATTGTCGATCCACTGCTGGATGAACGCCTCCGTAAGCTTGCGTCAGTTGTGGGGGTTGTTTTAACCGTACCGCACCACGCTCCTCAGTGCGGATTGGTGAACGTGAGGCACAGCCTTGGTTTAGATGTCACTCCTCGCTCATGTTAGCTGTTGACCCTATATTGAGCTCGGGTCAACAGAGGTTCAATGTGAAGTGCATTAAGCGACGCATGCGAAGGGTGAAAACCAATGGCACCTCCACTTTCCCCATTTTTTTTCTATCGATATTCTGGTTTAATCACATGGGGATCTTTTTTTCATGATTCCGCTTATATACGCAGAAAAGCTCCACCGAGTCCCAAGACTCTATTTTATTCGGGAGGGTCCTGAAGTGGTGTGTGACGATTGCTATCGGTTTCCCAATTAAGTACATTTGCGAGCACTTTTATAAAGCCGGCAACATTTCGACTGTGACCCCAGCACACGTTAAACAATCTTCCTGCAGGGAGTGTCAATTTTAACCTCACGGTTTATTTGCGCAGTCATCGGTGACCCGTTCTGAAAGCATACACGGAGCTGTTTACACTTGAGAACCCAGGTTTATTCACGAGCGGGAGTTGGGTGGGTGGGGGGCTTAACACGTTTTTTCAATCCCATATTTGCCAGCGGGCGCCAGCTCATCGCTCTGACCTCTGCGCCACCCGTGCACCTACCCCTCCCCCCCCGAGAAGAATCAATCCTTGAATTTAACCACCACCCTAAACAGCCGCGACAATTCAGTGGATCGCCGAGGGTGGGAGTTAGGGCCGGGAATGGGTGAAGTTGTTTACCCCGAACTGCCATGCGCACCTCTCTGACCCGCCACGCAATACCCTAAGCAGTGCTCAGGTGAACAAAGACAAAGATCCCCCAGTAGAGCCTCAACAGGTTGTTGGGGTAAGCGCTTTTAGCGAGCACCTATAAAAGCCGGAACGGTACACTATGAACTATTATACACTAAACAATTTGTTTTATTTGATTTTACCAGGCAAGGCCCACTGAGCTGCGTTGCTCTTTCTTTCAGAAGCGACCTGGCCACAAATGATAGCTCAGCAAAGTGGCTTACCACATGAAAATGTATAGCAGTCGAATACTCTAAACGCGTGTTTCTAAATGTGGAGGTTTAAACCGGAGGACCCGGAGAAAATCCACACGACCACGGAGAGAGAGACACGCAAACTCCAAATAGACAGGCATCAGGGTCGGGATCGAACCGATGACCTTCTGTATACCAGGCGAAGTAGTCAACATCTCGGCTGCAGCACCACACCCGGGTTGCCTTGGTCTCCCTAGCGGCAATGTTTTTATACATCGCACTCGTAAGTACTCATTTGAGGCTGAGTCGACCTGTGCCGACTCAAGTGAACACGCAAACACAACAAAACCGGCCTCTGTTTGCATACTGTAGCGTGTGACTGAAACCGGAGATTGCCAACTCCTGGTCAAACCCTGGGGGCGCCCGAAGCCTCACGTCACCTTGAAAGCCACAAGCAGCTGCCAGGTCTCCCTCTCTCATCCGTTCACACGCGGGCATTCGCTGCACACGACGGGAGCAAATAAACCTGGAGATGCGATGCGATGTAAAGCTCTGTGGCCAGGGGCAACCCGTCGTACAGGGCTTTGCATGAGAAGAAAAAAAACAATCATAACTCATTGACCGCCAACTTCAGGCTGCTTAACCCCGACGCTAAATTGTGGCAACGTATTGATGTCTCGCACGTGCTCCTGTAGAGCGCGCGTACACATTACAAGTTCGATTGAATTCATGCGTCGAAACCGCCTCGACTGTTATCGGGGAACTTGACGGTATTCTGTAGATGCTCTTCGTACTTTTAAATCTAGGTTGAAAACTCGTATTGTTGGTGTCCTTCTCCCGCACCACCGATTAGCACTGCTGGCTATGTACGGTGTGAAAGAAGTTCAACACACACGTCACAGGAATTTAACGATCTAGATATAAGATGTTTCTCGTTCCTCTAAACACTGTGGTGATTTATTAGCCTCGAGTGGCTGGCTCTATTGGGTCACCTGAACAAATGACATACAACATATAAAATAATACTGTCAATTATTTATCAACATTATATTCATGATTCCTCGACTTGATAACGAGGCTCATGTGCGTTGTGTCAGATGGTCCGCTTCTTGATAATTAACTCCGTCAGCGTAACGGTACCAAAGACAGAAGAACACTGCCGGTCAGAGCACCTTGAACAATAATGCCCTGTATTTATCGAGGAAAGATTCCCTTTCGGGAGGGAGGCCCAGAGAAAACCCACCGCATACAAAGGGGGGGGGGGGGGGGGGTGAGTGACACTGAACTTTGGCACATCACAGCCCCCTCCGCAGCCACATGCCTACAACACCTGGCAAGCCCTGGAGGTGGTCGCCCGTCCTAGCACTAACCAGGCTCACCCCCGCTTGGCTTCCAAGATCTGACAGGAACGAGCGGTCGCAGGCAGGTGCCGGGGACGAGACGACGTCGAGTCTCACGCCCGCGGTTGGCACCACGGGCTCAAGGATGGACGCGGATCGATCCATCTCGACACCCCGCGCGGGGAAGGGAGAGGGTGCTCGGGATCACGCTCGGGGTGGGGAGGGGGGGGGCACACCAATCGCTCCGAGCGAGGTTGTGATGCTCGCAACAGCAGACAGCGCACGTCTTCCCGACAGCGTCACCGTCGGGAGCAGCCACGATTCCACGTCACGCCGACGACCCTTCAAAAGCCGCCGACCCGCGTTCCCCTGCGTTCGTGCTTCCCCGCAGCTGCGATTAGCACGTTAGGCTATGTTACGGCACGAAAGAAGTTCAACATACGCGTACACGTGTGCGCGCAGGGGAATGAAGGAGGCACCTGACTGTGACTGCGGTGAAGCGCGATTCGGCGATTCGTCACTCGCACCACGTTGCGTTGTAGAGCAGAGTCGCCGTGCCTCTGCGCGAGTCGGTGTGTCTATGCGAGTCCGCGGGTCTTTGTGCGAGGGTGCGAGCGATTACGCGTGTCTCCGTGTGCAGCTTCGACGCGAGGTACATTCCAAAACGCACTTAGTAGACCCTTGCCCCACACACACCCCCTTTTGCCGAATGCCGTCGAATACCTTCCTCCAAACTCAAACACACGCCGCAGTTACAAAGTGGGTCGCGGCGATTTTTCAAACGCCGTACGAAAGCGTCAGAGGGACTTCCCCCCCCCCCCCCCCCACCTTTTAAAACGCAGACGCAGGCACGGAGCACGGCGAAAACGAACCGACTTTAAAAAAAAAATCAGAGGGAGCGTCGCCAGCGAGCGTATCCTCCAAACGACCATCGTCGCGCTCCGTCGCTTACCCTCCTGCGTGCAAACATTCTCAAGTCCGTCTGCAGCGACGCGAGCGCCCGGCGAGAGGGTGGGTTGGGGTGGTAGAGGGTGGGTTGGGGTGGTAGAGGGTGACTTGGGGTGGTAGAGGGTGACTTGGGGTGGTAGAGGGTGGGTTGGGGTGGTAGAGGGTGACTTGGGGTGGTAGAGGGTGACTTGGGGTGGTAGAGGGTGACTTGGGGTGGTAGAGGGTGGGTTGAGGTGGTAGAGGGTGACTTGGGGTGGTAGAGGGTGGGTTGGGGTGGTAGAGGGTGGGTTGGGGTGGTAGAGGGTGGGTTGGGGTGGTAGAGGGTGGGTTGGGGTGGTAGAGGGTGACTTGGGGTGGTAGAGGGTGACTTGGGGTGGTAGAGGGTGACTTGGGGTGGTAGAGGGTGACTTGGGGTGGTAGAGGGTGGGTTGGGGTGGTAGAGGGTGACTTGGGGTGGTAGAGGGTGGGTTGGGGTGGTAGAGGGTGACTTGGGGTGGTAGAGGGTGACTTGGGGTGGTAGAGGGTGACTTGGGGTGGTAGAGGGTGACTTGGGGTGGTAGAGGGTGACTTGGGGTGGTAGAGGGTGGGTTGGGGTGGTAGAGGGTGACTTGGGGTGGTAGAGGGTGGGTTGGGGTGGTAGAGGGTGACTTGGGGTGGTAGAGGGTGACTTGGGGTGGTAGAGGGTGGGTTGGGGTGGTAGAGGGTGGGTTGGGGTGGTAGAGGGTGGGTTGGGGTGGTAGAGGGTGACTTGGGGTGGTAGAGGGTGACTTGGGGTGGTAGAGGGTGGGTTGGGGTGGTAGAGGGTGGGTTGGGGTGGTAGAGGGTGACTTGGGGTGGTAGAGGGTGACTTGGGGTGGTAGAGGGTGGGTTGGGGTGGTAGAGGGTGGGTTGGGGTGGTAGAGGGTGACTTGGGGTGGTAGAGGGTGACTTGGGGTGGTAGAGGGTGGGTTGGGGTGGTAGAGGGTGGGTTGGGGTGGTAGAGGGTGACTTGGGGTGGTAGAGGGTGACTTGGGGTGGTAGAGGGTGACTTGGGGTGGTAGAGGGTGGGTTGGGGTGGTAGAGGGTGGGTTGGGGTGGTAGAGGGTGACTTGGGGTGGTAGAGGGTGACTTGGGGTGGTAGAGGGTGACTTGGGGTGGTAGAGGGTGGGTTGGGGTGGTAGAGGGTGACTTGGGGTGGTAGAGGGTGGGTTGGGGTGGTAGAGGGTGACTTGGGGTGGTAGAGGGTGGGTTGGGGTGGTAGAGGGTGGGTTGGGGTGGTAGAGGGTGGGTTGGGGTGGTAGAGGGTGACTTGGGGTGGTAGAGGGTGGGTTGGGGTGGTAGAGGGTGGGTTGGGGTGGTAGAGGGTGACTTGGGGTGGTAGAGGGTGACTTGGGGTGGTAGAGGGTGACTTGGGGTGGTAGAGGGTGGGTTGGGGTGGTAGAGGGTGGGTTGGGGTGGTAGAGGGTGACTTGGGGTGGTAGAGGGTGACTTGGGGTGGTAGAGGGTGACTTGGGGTGGTAGAGGGTGACTTGGGGTGGTAGAGGGTGGGTTGGGGTGGTAGAGGGTGGGTTGGGGTGGTAGAGGGTGACTTGGGGTGGTAGAGGGTGACTTGGGGTGGTAGAGGGTGACTTGGGGTGGTAGAGGGTGACTTGGGGTGGTAGAGGGTGACTTGGGGTGGTAGAGGGTGACTTGGGGTGGTAGAGGGTGGGTTGGGGTGGTAGAGGGTGGGTTGGGGTGGTAGAGGGTGACTTGGGGTGGTAGAGGGTGACTTGGGGTGGTAGAGGGTGGGTTGGGGTGGTAGAGGGTGACTTGGGGTGGTAGAGGGTGACTTGGGGTGGTAGAGGGTGACTTGGGGTGGTAGAGGGTGACTTGGGGTGGTAGAGGGTGGGTTGGGGTGGTAGAGGGTGGGTTGGGGTGGTAGAGGGTGGGTTGGGGTGGTAGAGGGTGACTTGGGGTGGTAGAGGGTGACTTGGGGTGGTAGAGGGTGACTTGGGGTGGTAGAGGGTGGGTTGGGGTGGTAGAGGGTGACTTGGGGTGGTAGAGGGTGACTTGGGGTGGTAGAGGGTGACTTGGGGTGGTAGAGGGTGGGTTGGGGTGGTAGAGGGTGGGTTGGGGTGGTAGAGGGTGGGTTGGGGTGGTAGAGGGTGACTTGGGGTGGTAGAGGGTGACTTGGGGTGGTAGAGGGTGACTTGGGGTGGTAGAGGGTGGGTTGGGGTGGTAGAGGGTGACTTGGGGTGGTAGAGGGTGGGTTGGGGTGGTAGAGGGTGGGTTGGGGTGGTAGAGGGTGGGTTGGGGTGGTAGAGGGTGGGTTGGGGTGGTAGAGGGTGACTTGGGGTGGTAGAGGGTGACTTGGGGTGGTAGAGGGTGACTTGGGGTGGTAGAGGGTGGGTTGGGGTGGTAGAGGGTGGGTTGGGGTGGTAGAGGGTGACTTGGGGTGGTAGAGGGTGACTTGGGGTGGTAGAGGGTGACTTGGGGTGGTAGAGGGTGACTTGGGGTGGTAGAGGGTGGGTTGGGGTGGTAGAGGGTGACTTGGGGTGGTAGAGGGTGGGTTGGGGTGGTAGAGGGTGACTTGGGGTGGTAGAGGGTGGGTTGGGGTGGTAGAGGGTGACTTGGGGTGGTAGAGGGTGACTTGGGGTGGTAGAGGGTGACTTGGGGTGGTAGAGGGTGGGTTGGGGTGGTAGAGGGTGGGTTGGGGTGGTAGAGGGTGGGTTGGGGTGGTAGAGGGTGACTTGGGGTGGTAGAGGGTGACTTGGGGTGGTAGAGGGTGACTTGGGGTGGTAGAGGGTGGGTTGGGGTGGTAGAGGGTGGGTTGGGGTGGTAGAGGGTGACTTGGGGTGGTAGAGGGTGACTTGGGGTGGTAGAGGGTGACTTGGGGTGGTAGAGGGTGACGTGGGGTGGTAGAGGGTGACTTGGGGTGGTAGAGGGTGACTTGGGGTGGTAGAGGGTGGGTTGGGGTGGTAGAGGGTGACTTGGGGTGGTAGAGGGTGGGTTGGGGTGGTAGAGGGTGGGTTGGGGTGGTAGAGGGTGACTTGGGGTGGTAGAGGGTGACTTGGGGTGGTAGAGGGTGACTTGGGGTGGTAGAGGGTGGGTTGGGGTGGTAGAGGGTGACTTGGGGTGGTAGAGGGTGGGTTGGGGTGGTAGAGGGTGACTTGGGGTGGTAGACGGTGACTTGGGGTGGTAGAGGGTGACTTGGGGTGGTAGAGGGTGACTTGGGGTGGTAGAGGGTGGGTTGGGGTGGTAGAGGGTGGGTTGGGGTGGTAGAGGGTGACTTGGGGTGGTAGAGGGTGACTTGGGGTGGTAGAGGGTGACTTGGGGTGGTAGAGGGTGACTTGGGGTGGTAGAGGGTGACTTGGGGTGGTAGAGGGTGACTTGGGGTGGTAGAGGGTGACTTGGGGTGATAGAGGGTGACTTGGGGTGGTAGAGGGTGGGTTGGGGTGGTAGAGGGTGGGTTGGGGTGGTAGAGGGTGACTTGGGGTGGTAGAGGGTGACTTGGGGTGGTAGAGGGTGACTTGGGGTGGTAGAGGGTGACTTGGGGTGGTAGAGGGTGACTTGGGGTGGTAGAGGGTGGGTTGGGGTGGTAGAGGGTGACTTGGGGTGGTAGAGGGTGACTTGGGGTGGTAGAGGGTGACTTGGGGTGGTAGAGGGTGGGTTGGGGTGGTAGAGGGTGACTTGGGGTGGTAGAGGGTGACTTGGGGTGGTAGAGGGTGACTTGGGGTGGTAGAGGGTGACTTGGGGTGGTAGAGGGTGACTTGGGGTGGTAGAGGGTGACTTGGGGTGGTAGAGGGTGACTTGGGGTGGTAGAGGGTGACTTGGGGTGGTAGAGGGTGACTTGGGGTGGTAGAGGGTGACTTGCGGCGGCGCCTGGCGGGCAGCGGGCCGCGTGACCGCCGAAAAACAGCGAGTGGGGCCCCCGCCAGTGAAATATGCCGCGCCAAACCACCGGAGGCTATTACGGAGTTCCGAGCCGAAAATTGCGACGTGCTCGAGAGAGGTCACTTGGAGTGAAGCGGGCAGCAACGAGCTCGAGCATTTCACAGCTGCCCGAACGGCTGCGGGGCCGGCAGCGCCACTAATAATGTGATCACGGCGCACACAGAACGCGTCTCTTAATGCGCACGTGTTCTTTTTGTTGGAGGCGGTGGTTCCGATGGTTAAAACACGGTACGGGAACATCGTCATTCTGTCAACTTGATCCATTTTCTTCGTGCCGTCGACCTATGGGCAGACAACTCCGACGACGGCCCTGCGTCCCCTCACCACCCGACCACCACCCACTCGATTTGCTCACCGTCAACATTCTTACCGCGCATTGCACACCGAAGAGACACGATTTGTCTGAGCCGTGCGTTTTCGTGTTCCCTTGCGTCGTACGTGTGTACGTGTGTACGTTGAACTTCTTTTGCACCGTACGTAGCCAACCCGTGCTTTAAAAAAAACTAAACAATTTTTTGTTATTAAACCAGGTAAGGCCCGCCGAGCTGTGTAGCTCTTTTTAAGAAGTGACCTGGCCACAAATGATAGCCCAACGAAGTGGCTTATCACGTGGAAA
Source organism: Petromyzon marinus (assembly GCF_048934315.1). Classification (NCBI taxonomy): domain Eukaryota; kingdom Metazoa; phylum Chordata; class Hyperoartia; order Petromyzontiformes; family Petromyzontidae; genus Petromyzon; species Petromyzon marinus. The sequence goes on along the minus strand of NC_133706.1, from coordinate 9,855,551 downwards.
TGTATCGCAGCCAAATACTCTTAACGCACGTTGATTATAAATATAGAGAGATATACAGGAGGACCCGGAGAAAAATCCACGTGACCACAGGGAGGACATGCAAACTCCAAATATACAGGCGTCAGGGTCGGGATCGAACCCACCATCTCCTGCTTACCAAGCGAGTTCACGTCTCACCACGGCAGGGATGGGGGAACCTCTCCTCATCTTGGGACCTTTCATCATGAACCTCTCCCCAGGTTGCCCCATCTACACCCGCCACCCTCCTCACCACAAGCAGAGGGAAGTGAATTCCATTTTCTTTAAACAAGTTTTTAAATACTATAGCAGCAGCCAAATCCTCTCAACGCGTGTTTCTAAATGTGGAGGGAAAAACCGGAGCACTCGGAGGAAAATCCACGGGAGAACATGCAAACTCCAAATATACAGGTGTCCGGGTCAGGATCGACCCTGCGACCTCCTGCATACCAGGCGAGGGAGTTAACATCTATAAGGTGCGGTCTTTCTCCAGTTGTGCCCTTGGGAGTGCGCTGTGCATGTGACTATTCAATACAATATTGCTTTGGAAAAATACGGGACAGTGCTGTCGTCTGTATTTTCATGGTCACATTTGTCGCTGGGGTTGGTTCTTGAGGCAAATGCCATGGCACGAACGCCGATGGCGAACTGTGCTCCAAATCCGGCCACCTGAGTTCGATTCGCAGCTCCCCCCACCACCTTCACCAACCAGCACTCACCAGCATGGTGAATTATGGTCAAACAACTCCCATAACTGACACGGCATGGGGAGGGATTCATCCAGCAGTAGATTGACAAAGGGCTCAACATTTGTATTATTATAATAGGGGGAATCCGGAATTGTGTTCTTGAATAAGTACCACTTTTTGAGGAAGTGATCAGTTGGTTGTCCTATGGATGGACTCAGCCCCAACCATAAGAATATGTCATTCCACCACTGGCTCAGGTCTGTAACCAGGAGAGGAGAGCACCAATGCCTCAGTGCTCATTTGAGCATGACATCACCTTCACCCTGGCTCTCGCTCTTGATAACACTCCGAGCAGCAGCCCCAGGAGGTGAGCCTTGAAGTTACGGTGGAGTCTGGCACCATGTGACCTGGTGCAGTCCCATCCCTCAAAATCTCAAGGTAGGTATACTTTGTACTGAGCAGTCTCTCCCGGGATGGTGGAACTCGGGCATGGCGGTGCGCAGTGGCCGTGCTTTGACGTTCGCCGAACGTTCTGGCCACGGCATGGGAAATCGCCCCCCCCCCCCCCCCGCCCACCACATCGAGCGGCTAAGGGCAGCCTGTGCCGCGTAGCTCGCGCCGGTATATTCCCGCGTAGGCTGGGCTCCCCCGTTTAGCAGCACACCGCCGGGGGGATTTACAACAAGACGCGGAAGCAGCAGCGCCACCAACACGGCCGAGGTGGCTCCAATCACGCGGCCGCGCAAATCTGCCTCCACCTCTCTCTCTCGCCCCGCTTTGCGAGAAACGGCGTGGCGTCTTCGCACCGAGCGCCTGACGTCCGAGCGTGAAACTCCGGTTGGCACGGTTGGCGACGTACGGTGCGAAATAAGTTCTACGTACACACATACAAACCAAAGTACGCCGTTGGTGTTGGGATTCTTAATTGCTTCCTTTTGGGTTCTATCACTGCGTGGGTATAATGTCAATATCTTTTTGTTAACTATAACCCTCCACAACCCCATAATGGCACTCGAATGAAATTGTCATGTGCGCAATAATTTGGTGATTAGAAAATTTGGCATTATATTCGCATGATCTCACCCAATCAAACTGATTATCAATTATAATACTGGTCATGAAGGCTTGAGCATACTTACTAACTTAATTATATTTATAAATCGCTTTAACGAAAGCGCTGTGCAATGAATTAATGATGGTCCAAGAACATACCGTGGGGCATGGGACGAGATGGAATTGGCGCGGTGAATGTTAGAAATGTGAGGACGACGATGATGCATGAGAGGATACGGAGGTGAAGATGGAGGATGACTACGGAGACGGGGAGGGTATCGGTGATGATGCGGGGGAGCGGTAGACGAGGAAGGGGAGGCGAGTGAGAATAGAAGGATCTTTTCAGGAGGAGTGGAAGATGGTGAGAGTGGCTCACCGCTTGACGTGTAGAGGGAGTCAATGCCAGTGCAGAGGGGCTAAGAGCGAGATAATATTTGTAAGTGTGGAGTGCATAATTCCACCACGGCTTAATGAGCTACAAATATGAAAAAAAAACTTTTAATCCATCTGTGCGGAGCTTTGGGTGGCATGCATTCGCACGTTCAGTGAGTTGTGTCCAGGAGCTCATGTATCCTGCCACACGATGCCAAATGCTCACGATTGGAAACGACCAAACATCCCCAATGCTGCGGGACCTTCCTGAAAATGAGTTTTGAGATTCCCTGATGCTATCTTTGAAAAAACAAACGAACAAAAGGCACCATCGTTATCATAATTATTATGATTTCAGACGTAATATTGTGAAGGTGCTTCGATGAACAGTGTTAAAAAAAAGGAAAAACCTATTATCATATTTTGGTACTGCCAAAGGATGTCCCATGATGTAGATGCTCACCCCGAGCTCTCATTACTCTGATAGTGGCATTGTCTTTGGGCTGTAACGCCTTTTGGCGTCCTCCTGTCGAACACCGATTGAGACAAGGCTCAAGAGAAAGCTGTCTCTGGTGTGGCCCAATCAGTTTCAAGGACAATGCACATACTATCAGAGTATGTTTTTTGTTTGCATTCTGACCACAAGTATTGTGGTTAATGCAGACATGATTCCTTGTAAAAGGTTTCAGTGTGGTGTTTTAACATCTTAACACCTGTTTTGTTGCCAGAAAAAAGGGGAAAAACTAATTATTAGTGTTAAATCATTTCTATTGTTGGTCTTATTACGTTTAAAGGAGTCAATTATGAACGAGTGGAACATCTATAAAAAAATCACTTTGTCCTCATTATCATGTCAATGAGCCATTAATAAGAGATCAATAACCCATTAGTACAAAACGTAGCAGAGTGAACCTGGATTGCACCAATGCTGGGAAACCATGGAAGGTTTTGTTAAAGTGATTGTTTTGCCTCAACTGCCGTAAAATAATGGATATTTTAGGGCACATTTTCAACTTTGGATCGTGACGCTGGGCAACACATGGCAGCTTTTGGCTATCGAACAAAGACGGTCTCTACATGGCACGCTTTCCGATGCGCTTCTGCGGCCGTCTGGAACGCTCTTCCTTCCGATATTAGGAAGCCACTGGAGCTGTGCACTTTTAAATCTACATGGAAAGTCCTTTGCTGAAGAACTGCTTTTTGTGTTTAGTTTGTTGTCCTTCCACCGCACCTCCGATTAGCACGGTTGGCTACGTACGATCGCGAAAGAAGTCCAACACACATACTGTTCCCCTACAAAGCCGCGTGTTGTCATAACGCGAATTGGAAAATACACGATGAATGTATTAGGGAACACGTGTTTTTTTTATAACGCGGATGCGAATAGGATATAACGCGACTGAGCGAATAGAGTAGGAATCAGCGGTTGTACGGCTGCCTGGGCGACGCATCGCACGAGGCGACGGGATGCTGCTGGATGCTTCTAGACGTTACCCACGCGCCCTCAGCCTTCGCTCGGCCTGCGTACGCATCTCTCATGCCATCGCGGACTGTGCTTTACACCGATGTTGTCCATAAGAGGTTTTTTTTTTATCATTATGGATGATATTGTTCGCGAAAGCCTGCGACGCGTTAAACCAATGCTACGTTATTTACTAGGCAACGCGATTGTTCCACAGCGTGGCCTTCTTCTGGAAAACGCCAACGGCCGTGACCGCCGTCACAGGAGAGCAGGCCGTACGCGCACACGTGCATCCGTGGAAGGGGAAAACAAAACTTCACGAGACCTTCGACGAACACTGCGAAGCGTGGGCGGCGCTCGCGCTCGCTCCACGCTCGCAGCAACAACCGGTGGGGGGAGGCGGGCGGGGGTGGGGCGGAGAAGGGGCAGCCGCTCGAGCCCCGTACAGCCCTTTCGCATTTCACCTCACCTCCTTTTCCGCACGTAATGTGCCAAGCAATAAAAAAATTGATAACCCCCATGAGCCGGCTTTAGTCCAACAGTGGATGGAGATTGGGTTTGGTGGTGGTGTGAGTGTGGACAAGCTGGGTTCTCCCCTCTCCGTAAAAATTTTATTTAAAAAATAAAAAAAATCCCTTCCTTGTCCTCTCAGATGCTGCCACAGTGCCGGTATAACGGCAAGCAGCGGCTCTGGACTTCCAATCCAGAGGTTGCCTGGTCGATTCGATCTCCCGGCTTGGCAGTTGAAACAATGGGGTGAGTATCTTACATCTCCCCCCCCCACCTGGCAGGCATCAATAATAATAAAAATGTGGAACTCTCACATGGCCCACAGAAGGAGATATCAGAGACCTACTCCGCAAAGTCTTGTAAGTGACCTTTGAACCACACAGCAGGCCAGTACTCTCCTACTTTCCCTGCTTACCCTACTTACCCTGTTCGTCACATGGCAGTCGAACCGATATTTATTTGATTCTCAGAAGTGGCGAATCGAAATTTAATGCAATATATTATTTTCTGTGCCGTCATAAGTGACTACATCTCTATGCGAGGCGCTGAGTCTCTGTGTAAGTCATTGGTGACCGGGCTTACGCAATGAAATCATCACCTCTGAAAACCTGGTTTTATCCAGACCCCAGATTCAAATCCAAGGATTTCAGGCGTGCCAGCTCAGGGCTCTGATCTCTGAGCCACCCTAGCTTGGGTGTGGCAAGCAGCTAGGTTCGGTTTGCGTGGTTCGCTCTGGGAGAGTGGAACATCCCTGAATTTGATCTTCCACGAAGCTCATGGTCCAACCTAAACCGCATCCACTACACAAACCACGGCAGTAGATGCGGACACCCGATGCCCAAATGTAAAATCAGAAACTATCCAGTAGCGGTGCGACTGTGGTCATCCAGAACAGACCGTAAACAAACTATAACAACGCAATGTCCGATCCACAAATACGAAATGAGACATGACAGCGATGCACTTCACTGCTCCCGATGCGGTTATCTGGCTTGACCACCTGAATGTGAGATTGTAGTTGTTAAAAAAAGGAGTGATTGTAGTCGTTGCTCTGCGTCTACGTCAGCCGTACGACAAGAAGAAGTGCCCTGGCGCATTATCCAAGCACGAGCAGTACACTCCACAATAGTTCTCATCACAATTGCTTCACTGTCCTTCCTTTAAAATCCATTGTTCGATGGGTGCCGTGGAGAGCAGCACAAGGTAGTCCAGCACAACGCATGTGACGATGCATGTGAGGATGCGTCACCGAGCAAAATCTACTTTTACACTAGCAATACAGGCATAGAGCTGTTGCATGTAAGAGACGATTAAGAGTAGTGCCAGTTGATTTTACAATGCCACATTTAGGCTGATGGAGCAAACTGGCGGCGTGAACGTCGCTGTCCAAACTCAACAAAACAGAAGCGCGACGGACAGAATGGAGACAGTAAAAAAAAATTAAATTGTGACAATTCATCGAATCGCTGGCCGGACACATCGCTGCACAATGCCAATTAAGTGGTCAAGCCTCCCGCCACCACCAAGCGCGGCATTCGAGCCGACCCAGCCGAGACGTTATGAGCGCGAAGGAGATTTTTTCTGCAAAGGGTCTGCCAGTGTCAACCGCACCAACCACGAAAACATCCCAACGCAGCTTCCCGCGACGCGGAATAACGGGAGTATTCACACCCTCATGGAGCTCCAGGGCAGGCAGAGCGCACGCGGGGAGCGACCCGCATCGGAGGAGAGCTGCACGGCACAGCCCGCGTAAAAAAATACCACGCAGAAAGCGCTTCCGAGTGCAAAATTTAACCACGCGCCACAGCCGCACTCACCCGCCGGTCTTCAACGGCGATCCTCTCCGCGGGCTTCCTCAAATAACCGCAGCTCACGCCGCCTGGCAGCATCCTCCTCCAAAATGTGCCGTCCTCCCGCTAGAGGCGACGTGTCCGTTTCAACTTCACACGCTACTGCTGCCAGCCGCCACCCCCGCGAGACGCCCCGCGCGGGCCGGTGGGCAGGTGGCCTCCTCTTGGCCTTGACCGCCACCGGGGTACGGCGGAGACGTTGGCGGCTTCCTGTCGCCGGCACGCGAGCGTTCTCCTACCGCGAGCGCTCACAAACTACGACCCGCCGCAACGGGGTTTCGGGTTTCCTCGCACCACTTCCCCAGGGGCGTGATATCGTCGGTCCACACCAAAAAAAAGAACAAAGCCGGACGGCATGGTGCCTCCCGCGCGCCGCGGCCAGCGCTCGCCCGTCCGTGCGTCGCGTAGAAGCGAAGGAGGCCAAGCCCGTACCTACAGGCGCGGGCGGAGGGGGGGGAGTTTCGAGCGCAGCCGTTGCACTGAAGTCTGTAAAGCACAAATGGTGCACGTCCACTCACCCAGCCTAGCGGATGGATGCCTTGAATTCCACGTTGAATATGGAAAAAAACCAGTCCCGCGGGTTTTTCTGCGCACGCCTCCGCCTATAGATCGCTGAGACATCACAGCCCACACTCTTTGCTGGGCGTATTTGTCCCTATGGGGAATTAATGCAATGCGATACAATATGTATAGTGTCTAGATGTGACCGCATCTCGAAGTGCTGTATGGGAAAAGAGGGCATTTTTTTTGCATTCTTATTTAGAGGTTGACAGTCATAGGCAGAGGAAAAGGAAGGTCGTGAGTGTGGACTGGAGTTGAGCGGCAGGGAGTCAAAAAGCACGGACGTGTGGTGGAAAGAGAGTTTCAGACAGTGGGGGCAGAACGAGAGAACGAGTGACTTCCCAGTGAGTGCGGGGTTGACCGAGGTCTTCGATGGAAAGTCTGTGCATTCATCTTGTGGTGAGCATGTGGAAGCGAGTACGGTGAGATGATCGGAGAGAAGTGAAGCAGGAAAGGGCGAGCCCACGGAGGCTCTTAAACACATCAAGGGAAATTTAAAAACGTCCTCAGCATTGCATCATGAGCCAGTGGATTTGATTTTTTAAAAACCTATTACACCGAAACCCGCCGGCAAAATACGATGTGAACCAAAAACACACACACATGCACGTATATACACACGTATAAATAGGAAAGTGAAATGTTCATTACTCCACAGTATCTAAAGGAATTGCCCTTCAAGCAAGCCAACCCCAGCAATAAAGAATTTCAGAAAGGTTCTCACATCAAAGGGGGCACAGCGTGCCGTTGTGAACTGGCCCGCCGGATAACCCCGGCACGAGATGAGACGCCGCAACCTTCTCGGACCACACAGCGAACGGGCGGAAAGGGGGGCGAGGGGGGGGGGTGCAACGCGGGAGACTCCCACCGTGTCCCCGTGACCACTGGGTTAGCGAGCCGGCCTGGTTTACGGGTCGGGCAAATGCCGCATCGGTTGTCAGATTCACCCAGCGGCCTCGCTGGGCCAAGGCGTCGCCAACCGGGCCACGTGGCTCACTTCACCCGGGCCCTTTCCAAAGAGAGCAGCGTGCGTTCACGCGGGCCAACGTGTAAGCCGCGTGCGATTCGGAAGATTCGGGGGATTTCTCGAGTGGACCAACTTTCATGGACTCTTGCTCTGGGTTTTTAACAAAAGCGCACCGGAATTAGTTTTTTTGTTTTACATTTAGTTGGGACAGCACAAAGCTAACCAAAATCGTACGTTAAATCTTTTCAACAATACAACGAAATCTACAATCACTTCCCTCCGGGCCGTGATATAATGGGAGGTGGTGGGGGGGGGTGTGAAGCGATAGAAGTTGCCGAATCGTTGATGCCGCATGTACTCTTGAAGCATTGGGTCTGTTCCGATAACCGTGGAAATGCCGAATTATAATCCCAATGTCACCGAGGCATCACTTTCCAAAGCAAGGTCGACCACGCAAAACACATTCAGTCTCGGCAAATAATCACCCAACGTTGCCAGTAAAAAAAAATTCACCACTTTCACTACGAGCCTTTACATTTTTTATGTTTATTTATGTACCAAAAAGCTTAGCGAGGTCATCGCGTGCAGCGGCACGAGCGGTGAGGTCTGAGCCGGCGCTGCTAAGATTCTGGCTTCGAAGCCAGGTTTCAGCCGCATGCGATTAAGCTGGATTCTTAATTGGAGTCAGTTGATTGTCTTGGCTCGGTGACCTTTGACTGCGCAAGCGGAAAAAAAGCCATCAACTTAACTTTTGGTTTTAACAATTCGGCCAAATTCGATGTCTGAGAATTTAAATATCTGATTGAGCACTCTCATATGCGGAGTGGGTGGCAAAGCGCTGCCTTCTACGTTGTCAACCGGAGGTCAAGTGAAGGGATCTCGGAGGTAGCCCTGTGAAATCCGCTTCCGTGGGCCGTTCTCTAATTACGAGGGTTGCACCGCTCCCTGTGATGAAGGGATTCTTCATCACAACGTGACGCAGAGGGAAACAATTGGGACGCAATTGCGGAAGAAAGACAGAAGATGCATCATCCAAGTCGCGTGCTCTCTCCCTCTCTTCACAAGGCCAGCACCCACAGTGAGCCACGGTCATGAATAGTCTACAATGATACATTATTTACGAGTCATGCCGTACAAGACTGCAATGTTTAAAATATCTCGGTGTTTTTATCTAATGGCACAACCATATCGCCGCCTCACTGCAGCTGCAACGTCACTGCACGCACAAACGTAACATCAAAGACGGCTTTTTCCTTCTGCGTCCCTCAATGTAAAAAATGTCATCAATTAGGGCAATGAATCATCTATTTACTTTCAGGAGGAGACATATAATGGTTTGCGTATTGTGACGGGGCAGTGTTGATGTAGGATGGGTGATTATCGCGATTAATGCTCAACGCTCGTGGCTCACACGGCTCGCGGCGCAATCGCAAACGCCGAAGTGCAATATCGACGACCGAAATTAATTGGCTAAGTCATCCGTCGTGTAATTCGCACCGCGCAATGAAGAAAAAAAAAGGAACTTCAGTTTTTGCAATAAAAATAAAAACTCGCTTGCCCACGCCACACCCACTTGCTTTGCAGAAAATGGAATGCTCGTAACTGCAAATACTCGATTCTCACAAACACAACGTGGCACGTGTCTCGCGAGGATAAGATTTTTTAAAATGTGGTTTTTTTGGGGGGTGAGGGACACGTTTGCGAAAGGATCAAATCTGTGTCGTGAGAACCCTCCACCGCCCAACACGGCTTAGTAACATTCGATTGTTTTGGCTCGCTCGCCGGTTAGTGGAAGGACGGTCCTCACAACCAAAGTTTGCAATTAGATACGCGACGTTTCATTTGAAACTACGTCTCAAACGTCTTTGGGACAAGATCCACAGAGCCCGCAGATAACAATCCGGGAAGTCTTAACGACAGATTTGGTCCGTTAATTGTGTCGCCGAATCCAATAAGCTATTACGCTTCGTAATATTGGCTGCGGAAATCTTGGCGCCCAAAAATGGATTTTTAATCGCGGAATCGAATGCATCGTCCGCACCTCCAATCAGCACGGTTGACTACGTACGGCGCGAAATAAGCCCAACGCGTACCCGCCGCTCGGGTATGGAGAGATTCTCAACATGCAAACGCCGGTGGCGTGACTGTCACGAATCCGTGCTGCCCCATCACTTTTGCATAAACATTTCCCTGCATGCATTGCGCACGCCTCCCTGTGTTCGAGCTACTTCGCACAGCAACGCGCGAACAACGAATGGTTCTCCACTGCGGCTTAATCTCTAATAACAGGGAAATATTTAGCTCCCGCAAGGATTAGCTCACGTTTCCCTTTGGGAACTGAAAAGTATGACTACTAACCACACACACCGCACACAAGCGCATGCCAAAAGTACAGGATTCCAGTGATGCAGTAGACGTGTTTCAGTCCGTATGGAAATGCGATTGTATCTTTGTGGTGTAAAAATATTAAAATATAGGACAAACAGTGGGGTTATTGAAGATCAAGCCCTCGGGAAATCACTGCAGTCACTCAAAATCACTGCAGTCACTCGAAATCACTCCAGTCACTCGAAATCACGCTGCTCACTCGAAATCACTGCAGTCACTCGAAATCACAGCAGTCACTCGAAATCACTGCAGTCACTCGAAATCACTGCAGTCACTCGAAATCACTGCAGTCAATCGAAATCACTGCAGTCACTCGAAATCAATCCAGTCACTCGAAATCACTGCAGTCACTCGAAATCACTGCAGTCAATCGAAATCACTGCAGTCACTCGAAATCAATCCAGTCACTCGAAATCACTGCAGTCACTCGAAATCACTCCAGTCACTCGAAATCACTCCGCTCACTCGAAATCACTCCGCTCACTCGAAATCACTGCAGTCACTCGAAATCACTGCAGTCACTCGAAATCAATCCAGTCACTCGAAATCACTCCAGTCACTCGAAATCAATCCAGTCACTCGAAATCACTCCAGTCACTCGCTCACTGGCAATCAGTCGCCACCTTATCACTCTTTTACGGCTACTACCATGGCGACCGTTTCCGTGAACTTCCATCGTTGATTCTGCCTCCAGCTTTGAGGAATAGGATCCGCCAGACACTGTTTTGTCTCACTCCATACTGTGTTTAACCACCACACTGCAGGGCACAACAACACACTCACCACACATCCACTCACTCACCACACTGCAGTACACAACAACACACTCACCACACATCCACTCACTCACCACACTGCAGTGCACAACAACACACTCAGCACCCGTCCACTCACTCACCACACTGCAGTACACAACAACACACTCACCACACATCCACTCACTCACCACACTGCAGGGCACAACAACACACTCACCACACATCCCTCACTCACCACACTGCAGTACACAACAACACACTCACCACACATCCACTCACTCACCACACTGCAGTACACAACAACACACTCACCACACATCCACTCACTCACCACACTGCAGTACACAACAACACACTCAGCACTCGTCCACTCACTCACCACACTGCAGTACACAACAACACACTCACCACACATCCACTCACTCACCACACTGCAGGGCACAACAACACACTCACCACACATCCCTCACTCACCACACTGCAGTACACAACAACACACTCACCACACATCCACTCACTCACCACACAGCAGGGCACAACAACACACTCACCACACATCCACTCACTCACCACACTGCAGTACACAACAACACACTCACCACACATCCACTCACTCACCACACAGCAGGGCACAACAACACACTCACCACACATCCACTCACTCACCACACTGCAGTACACAACAACACACTCACCACACATCCACTCACTCACCACACTGCAGGGCACAATAACACACTCAGCACACATCCACTCACTCACCACACTGCAGTACACAACAACACACTCACCACACATCCACTCACTCACCACACTGCAGGGCACAATAACACACTCAGCACACATCCACTCACTCACCACACTGCAGTACACAACAACACACTCACCACACATCCACTCACTCACCACACTGCAGGGCACAATAACACACTCACCACCAGTCCACTCACCACACTACAAGTCAAACCTCTTTTGCCCTGTTTCCTCCGAACTCAACGTGTCTCCGCCCCCCCCCCCACCCAAATTCTTATAATCATGCGCAATTCAACAAACGATGAACTCTCATCTCTCTCACCTATTATGCCTCCATTTGTAATGGTTTTTTGTTGGCCATTTTGCATTTTTAGGCCATTGGGCCTGCGCTCAGCAACTGTGACCAAAAACACACACACTACGCTTTTGTCATTTCCTCTTTGGAGTTGTGCCACTCAGTCACGTTTGTTATCACTTTTCATTTATTTTACCAGGTAAGGCTCACTGAGCTGTGTAGCTCTTTTTTCGGAAGCGACCTGGCCACAAATGACAGCTCAACGAAGTGGCTTGTCGCGTGGGCATTTATAGCAGGTAAATACTCTAAAACGCACGTTTATAAATGTGCAGAGAAAAACTCCAAATGTATAGGCATTCGTGTCGGGATCAAACCAACGAGAGAGGTAAAATCTCGTCACTGTGGCACCCCAATTGTGGCGAGATACAGGTCTGTCTGTCGTGGTATTCATCACCCTTGCCAAAACACGCAGACAACACTGCAAATCAGATGCCACGTGCCAGCCCAGACATCCATCGCCCCCTCAGACAAACACCCGAGTCATTCAATGAATTCGCTGTGAATTATCTGGTTACATGGCTGACAGTCTGGAATGAGCTGGCTGAGTGGCTGAGGGGGAGCCAGGGCGCTGGGTTGGCACTGCTACTACGATCCTGGGTTCGAATTTGGGTTTCACCCACCAGCGGCGATGAAGTTAAGTTCTCAAGTGTAGCGAGTTGGCCGTCTCAAGCCCCGTCACCAATGACTGCACGAAAATAATAATGTTAAATGTGTTTTATCACTTCATATGGCAAACATTGCAGCTATGACAATTACAAATATTGCTTTGCCCGACACACCAAGGGCATTTCTGCAGCAGGTCACGTGATAAATCGCAGCAACCTCTTGCATGTGGTTAAAGGTGGTCACTTGAAGGGACTCCAGGAGTGGCTCTGTGATATATCATTACGCGGGCCGTACTGCTCTGTGAGAGTTTTGAACGGATACTTTGTCTCGTTACAAGACGCTGGAAATGGAATTGGTCAAATTTTCAAAACCGATGTATTTTTTTGTACGCAACAAAAAACAGCGAACAATAATGAGGCCCCGCGATTCTCCCGGCAAGACGCCGCTCGACATGTTCAGGGCGCCCGGGTCGAACAATCTGTTCTAATTCACCAGTCAATATCAGCAACAGTGGCCAAGGCCAGGTCCCATTAAATCCATCCCACTAAAAGGAAATCTAGAGGCGCCTCCGGCTACGCTCTCCGACCACAGGGAAATTCTCCGGCCCCCCCCAAGTCCCAACGCACTTTTGCGAGTGTCCTCATTTTCTTTTTGGCCTTCACCGGCCGCAGTTTTGCCCAAACGCCATCGGGAGAGTGCCAGAAATGAGACCAACCTCCGAACGCACGTTGCAAAATCATCCCAAAAACGAAACGTATTTTGGCATCACTTTGACGGCAATTAACTACGTGCTTGGAAAATACAGCTTATTTGTGGGATAGGTTAATTACTTGAACCATAAATGGAACTGAAAGTGAAATAAATGGAAAATCCAGCTTTGCCTGAGTATAACCTGATACTGCAGTATATCATGAGCATTTCTCCCTTAATATCAAAGTGGACAAATTATTTATAGCTGAATTACAGTCCTAATTGGCTGACACGCCATGCCCCAGCAAAAAGCCACATCAAGATCGACTGAAGACGACCCGCACATTCAAATTGGTCTGATATCATCAGCCATTGTCCGTCCACTGCTGGATGAAGGCCTACCCATGCCGTCGCCATTCCTCGTGGTCCGATGTTGCGAACGACAATCTCACTCCCGCACACGAGCCGATCTCATTGCTCGGTCCTTCCTTTGGCTGCCATTCTGCCATCAGTCTCATCGATTTCTTTGCCGTAATAAGACCTCCTCTTGTGTTTGTTTGTTTTCCAGATCCGTGCGTTCCTTTTCTCAATACTCCCGGCGAAATTCCAATGACACAGTCGGCTAATGAAGTAAATCTAGTTTAACACGTAGGCTTTCGCGTAAATATATAAATGCGTCGTTAAAACCTGCCACCACCCGACACAGCCAACTCGTAAGGGTTGTCACGTAAACAGAACAGTTTGTAAATGTTGTAGCTTGGCTCTCCAACACACCGGTGTGCTGTACTAGTGACGAATTGGCCACGTTCTGTTTACGTGACAACCATTACTAGTTGGTTGTGTCGGGTGGTGGCGGGTTTAACGCCACATTTATATATTTACGTGATCTAACCCAAAATAAACTCTATTATGTTAGTAAATTTACTTTACCCCTCCCCCCCCACTTTACGTCACGGTTTGAGCTCTGCATCGGGCTCCTATTGAAATACAATTAAAAACAGTTTTAACTCTTTATTCTTAACGGTCTGGACCAATAGTGCAGACACCGAGCGATGGAATCCGTTTCTGCGTGGGTTCTGGGTGGATTGTTACATCGTTGGATCGTGAGAACTGGCGACAGCTTGAAGGAGGCCTTCATCCAGCAGTGGATTGATCATGGCTGACGAAAATGACGATGATGATTCTTTAATCAACAGCCAACAAGCCAGTGTCCGAGGATAATACTTATGTTCAGGGTAGGCTAGACTTTTGGCACCCGAGTTCGTGTTCATTTTGCAGGAGTGACCTGGGGTATTGGCTTGCCACGAGGGGGCGATGATTGTCGCTGTGTTGCCCTTGTATCGCGAAGCACGCCGTAGCGTCGCCGTATCATCGCCACGGTGCGCATTGTAAAACACCAATTTGCATGTAGGCCAGAACCGATTAGCACGGTTGGCTACGTACGGTGCGAAAGGAGGTCACCATACGTATGCACATACATACATCCGGGGCGAAGAAGTAGATTTCCCGCGAGCCGATGAAGCTGCGATGCAAGCACCACCGCGCACCGGCCGACAGACCGAACGGCGGGTTTCACCGTCATCGCCGTCAGGCCCAAACACCACCCCCACCGTCATCAGCACATCGGCAACAAATTTAATTCGTCCTTCGCTGGCGCTCTAACTTGGCGCTGCGGTGATACCTGATCGGTGCGGTGCCAAACTCCGGTGCGGCCAGCTGGTCGGACAGCGACGAGCAGATTTAAACGCCCGCCGTGGTCCTCCAGCGGTAGGATTATGAATCTTTTTTTAAGGGGGCGAAAACCCAACGCGGCCAAGCTGCCGCGTTGGGTTAACCTCAGGTGGCGGAACGTCGCTTGCCAGAGAGGGTCACGCGATTGCGGGCGGGCGGGCGGGCGCATTCTCACGTCACGGCAAACGACAACGGGAGAATTTGCTGGACCCTGCAACAGCGCGGCTCGTTTTCGTAAAGTAAAAAAAACACACACACACACAATGGTCCCTGCGCAATCACGGCAGTTCGCGGCGGCGCAGTTTGTCAGATTTTTCGGCCAAAGTTGGAAGCATCGGCTTCGACCGTCCATCCATAATTCCCGTACCCACGAACCTCCCTCCCCATAACCCATCCCTATTCACCGCATCACTTTGAGCTACCCTCATTGTACCACTCATAACCCTTGAATAAAGGCGCTCTATAAAAATATGACAAGGGCGGGGGGGGGGGAGAAACTCTGGTAAAGATCATCACCAACATGAACAAACCTGGAGTTTGAAGTTTTGTTGTCATGCGGGACTTACCTAATTGAAAAACCGGCCAAGGATTGCCCAAAACTTGGTAAATACACAATTTGAATAGCTAAAAATTACCGTATATGCAAATATGCACAAACACATATTTGCCCTGACAGCTGCCTGTCCGCTTCCACGGTACTAATGAAATATTTACAATTACAAACGTGTGTCTGGAAGCGTGACGAGAAGCCATGCATGGACACGATCCTTACAAAAGTGCTCGCGGTAACAAGTGATAATTGCACCGTTTGTGGAAATGAGTTTACTCATATTTTCCTGACTTTCGAAGAGTGCGTTTGTTACTCCGTATCCACGAAGCAATATGTTCACACGCCAATTCACGCCTGTTCATTCACCAACTTCATGACGACGTTCCGATTTTCTCAGGGTGCCACAGTGAAAAAGTGCAATTTCCAACTCCAAAGTCAGTCAGTTTCTCTCACTGACAGCCTACTACACGTACGAATATATAATGTATTACACGGATTATAACTTGAAAGTAAAGTTCACCCCCAAACGGGGGGAAGGGGAGGGGTGGGTGATGCTCTGCTCTGTGGTGAGAGTTCAGAGAGGGTATTTCCACACCTCGTCAGAAAATGTACTTAAAATCCAATCTTCTTGTCGATGTCCAGTGAACTGTCACACATCGCTGCTTACACATCGAGAAGCTACTTCTCCGTGAAAGGCAAGTAACTGGCTGTTCCTGCTCTTCAAAATAACATAACACACTCTTTGCGAACTCCCGCGCGGTGTGTAACCTTTATCATGGCGAGCCTGTTAGCGTGAGCAATTGGGGGGGCGGAGGGAGGGAGTCGCTCTGAACCCATTGGGCCTCCCCTCAAGACCTCATTTGCTCTGCCACAAAAGAGGCAATTATTTACTACCCCAATTGCGCCGCGTGCAGCCATCCAATGCCACCTACATACAACAGCACCACCACCACCACCAAAGAACTCGACGAACTCGTCAAGAACTCCGTGGCCTTGAACGGAAAAATAAAGATGACTCAAAAATAAAGATGGTGGGGGGGGGGGGGCCTTCATCGCCCCACAGCACGTGGATCGGTCGACCACGCCGTTCTGTTAACACGACGGGCCCATGCCTTAGAAGAACCAAAAAACAAACTTCGCCGTTATTGTTTTTCAAACAATAGCCAAAGTCGAGCGAAGGCCGCTTGCGTCAAGACTAGAGACGGATAGAATGGACGGCCCTCGTACATCGCCGTCCTGAGTTCCAGTGGAAGGGTTCTCACGGTCGCCTGCCAATGGGTGACGCGCGGCGCTGCATCGCGAAAGCAAAAAGGGTGAAAGCGCAGAGGCGGCAACCGTGGGTTACAAACAACACAATTATTGGGCAGCGTCTTTGTAAAGTCGTGTTCTCCATAACGACGCCAATGATTACTTGTTTTTTTTTTCCTTCGGGCAGGCCTGACTGCCGACGAGTTAACCGAAGGTCGAAACCGACGAACAGTTTGCTGACGTTGAACAAAACCTGCTGAAATTATACACTCCCAGAAAGCTGTGTGGCCGAAGGGATGTGTCAAATAAATAATAATGATTAACTTTCACGTGGAGATAAATTCCAGAAAAGAGGAATATTTGCTTAACCGGGTGAGAACTCAAGTGGCAAGGGTGAGCCTCATGGGCGAGAGGAACCCGAAGACTTTAGTCCGCACGTACAGGGCGATGATTGTAATTAGCAGAGTCATTTTTTTTATTCGACAAGTGTGGACCCTGACGCCAGCACACAACGGCCAACTCTTGCGAAAAACATCAGGGAATCTTTAAAGTTTACTGTGAAGCAGGAGGCACGTCATATTATTTACGGTTATTATTTACCGCAGTTATAATCAGGGCGGTCGCTGGATTTGAACTTTGCACCTCTGGGACAAGGGGTGAATGCACTCGTGCTTGGCCGTGTCACCTGACCCAATTTATGTAAAAAAAGGCTATAAATACTGAGCCATTTTCAATCCACTGCTGGATGAAGGCTTCCTCGTGACCGACATCACCGCATCCTGCCATGACAGTGCTGGTGTCAGTGCTGTGACCCAATTGACTCTTAAATGCGATCCAATTCCATCACTCCGTCTCTATTTTATCCGTACCCTCATGGGAGTTTCGTCTCTTGGCTGCAGTTGTGTGCAGCACGTTTGCCCATCAGCTACCGTTCCTCCAGGTTGCCTTCATTCGCTAATCACCAGAACATCCCGAACTCTGTGCCGTTAAGCCAAATTATTTAACAGGAATAACAATTCCTTTTTATTTACCCGGGAAAGCCTCACCGAGTTCCGGGTGTTTATTAGAGGAGGCTCCTGCCTTAGAATGTTTGACCAACTCCATTCACGAGCGTGAAAACCCACAAGGCGTACGGGAAGATAACACTCAAAAGCGCCGCACAGATAGATTCCCTTGACTCATGTATTGCCGTCCCTTGGCTACTTCATGACCCAAGCCTACATCAGGCAATCCCCCATCCAAACACTAACCAGGCTCTAGGTTGCTTAGCTTACAAAATTTGGCGGATACGTGGTGATTTAGCGATAGTAATTTTGTTTCCGTCTTAAAGCGAAAAATATAAATTATTAACGAGCTGCTTTGGCAGTGGTGCAGAAGCGCAGATCGAGGAGAAATATAAACTAACTTGGTTAAAACGGCATTATAACGGATAAATAATTCATAGACTGATGTTCCTGGAAACGGAGCTCTTATACGGCAGTCATAATAACCAATTCAGACATTAACAGTCCAATGCTTCGCGCATCACCTTCACAAACGTCAAATCACAGACAAGCCACAGTTGGTGCGATTGTGGCCATGCAACCCGAACTATGGGCCGTACAAGTAAACCACTGTGGTCTGCGCTCCTTCAACGGAAGAAGAATAGTAAGGCTACAGCAACTCTCTCTCCTGCGTGAAGCACTCTTGTCGTGGCAAGCAGATCTCAACATTGGAATTTAGCTCCTGAACATACTGCTGCTATAATAGAACCTGAAGCAGAGGTCATGGTAAAACTAACGCAACCTATACCCCCTCGCGCATGTCAGCCTACCGCGCGGCCTGCGAGTGGCGCTCTCCCGTGTTTGGACGTTAATCTTCTACGGTAATTATACTTTAAGAAACCTTTTCAGCCCCCCTGCCACCCCCCTGAAAATTGTTTCGCCGGTCGCCTATGGCCCCCTTGGCAGAAGGTGATGAAACAAACGTCGGTGGCAGACAGAGCCGTCCCGAGGGCGGTACGGCGAATCGGGGCGACGGCCCCGGGCCCTGCGCTTTGGGGGGGGGGGGGTGCCCACACGGTGCGGCTTGGCCCGGGCCCCCCCCCGCACCACGTGCTATGGACGGCCCTGGTGTCAGCATGACGTCACGAGTGGTACAGGGCAGTGCCAAGGCTAACAATGTTACCCCCAGACACTCGTGAATATCAATTATCGTTCTCCAGTTCCCCGTGTCCACGGACACGACGACTAATTAAACCCTTTATTTAGCACGAACACACGTGGAGCTCGGCAACATTCAGATGCAATATCTCTGAATTGCAAACGGCTCCCGTTTTCCACCAGTGCTAATTGCATGCAGAAGCCCACAGATCTCGGGCTGATCAATTCCCAGAATCACTCCGAGCTATTGGCTTAGAGTGAGCAGATTAGTAAATATTGATCGCTCGCCTTAAAATACAGAGCACGCGTGGATTGTTTGTGCACAACGGCAATCAACAGGTGTTTAATTCAGCACTCAATCTATCTTCGAAAATTAATTAAACTCAGCCCCACCATCCGTCTTGAAACAATAAAATAAGCATAAAATTTTGTGGGAAAATCAACAGTGGTGTTTTTTTTCATGGCTAGACTCGTCCTCGTCAAATGACTGAGGAATTTCCACCACGGACATTGCATCAATGTTCATTTGAGCTGGATATCATTTCGTTTTTTTGTTAACTAAGTTTTAATTTCAAAATGCCCCCAATATATCTTTTCACACGGAAAATAAATAAATAAATAGATAGAAAAATAGGTGGTGGTTTAAAAAAAATTCAAGTTGACACAAGATAATTTAGTAAAATGATACAATATATAAGCGGACAACAAAGCCTCCTTCCCATATCGTGTTGCTTCACATCACAAAAAAAACTGTTTTACACATCCCATCAGTCTGGACGCGCACAAGAAAAACTCAGGGTCGGCTTCGACATTCAGCGTCTCATCAGCAGGGCCGGGTGGACTTGAACCAACGCTTATGAACTGCCACATGTTTATGGACAAGGGGACCCTCCCTCCCCACGAGATACGGGGTCCTAGCATTTTCCAAAGTGAAGGTGGCACAAGGGACTGTTTCACGGGCGGCTTGCTTAGCTACACAGGCCGAGTGTTAAGTTACCCCGAGGCTGCCACCTCCTCACCTGGATCCCGTTCCTCACATTTTGAGGAAGACGCAAGTGTGCCAGGCATCGCGAGAGAGAGAGAGAGAGTGCCGTGTGAACCTCCGACAACAAATGCCGAAGTGAGATTGTCATGGTTCCGTCGACCCAACGTGCCTGTCTTCTCTTTCCATTGCACCGTATATTTTATTTATGAATTTGGGGAAGGGGGGGGAAAGATGATCGGTGTCTGCAGAGGGGTAGTGCCACCTCTGCCTCTCTCACAGGAGAGTGAGTGAGCGCACGTGCGTGTCTGTGTGCGTGTCTGTGTGCGTGTGCAGTGTGCGTGTCTGTGTGCGTGTGCAGTTAGCACGCCGCGCTAAGAACCCGGCGACCCGAGCTCGATTCCCGCTCAGGGCCAACACCAACGACGATTATCTGAACCGGTCCTGGGCGTCCCCTAGGTCGACTCAGCCTCAAATGAGTACCTGGTGCGGTGTGGAAACATCGCCATTGGGGAGACAAAGGCGGTCGGGCGTGGTGCTGGCCACCCCATCCCCTCGTGTGCCGTGCCGGCCTTCACAGGTGCTCGCTAACAGCACTTGCCCCAACAGTATGTTAAGGCTACACGGGGGATCTTTGTCTTTGTGCTTTGAATAAAACAGCTGTAACGTCGCGTATCATAACCGTCACGTATCGGGCCCTCACGTAGCCCCACAGCCCCACGGGGTCCCCGTATCCCGGTGCGATATTTGTCCATGGTGTAAAACTGTCGCCCTCTACAAAAATGTCAATTTTGCATGGGTTGCAGCCCCTGCAATTTACCCTCTCACGCCACTTCTGCGGGAAGGACATCTACTCGAGGGTATTTCGGCCTCCTCTCTTCCACGTTGGTCAGAGGTATCTATTTTTTCTGCATGTTCACGAATCCACCCCTTTTCGCACGTATCAATGTATCATTAACATCACGTGCATCATTAACATCACGTTCATTTGTTTACTTCAAGTACAGTTAAGCATTTCCCCCACATGTTTTTAAAGCAATTTGCACTTTATTTTTGTCCAGTAACCTAGATTTTTATTTAGTAACCTATAGCTGCACGATGGTGCAACCATAATTTTCAACAGGTGCCCACACATCCCATTTTTTCACACGCCCGCATATATACCTCGATCTCCAACAAGCCAAAACCCACCTTTGTACAGTACTCATAATGACATGAGCAGCAATGATGCAACCCCACAGCTAAGCCAAGCAACGCAGTACTACCATTGTGTCATGATGCCAATCAAAAAATAATTCACAGCCCTTTGTCGATCTGCTGCTGGACAAATGCCACGAGGGTTATCCCTCGCCGTGGCCGGGAATCGAACCAGGGTCATGGGGTTCACGGAGCTCAGTGAGCTATCCGCTGCATCACCGCTGCACCACCACCCCGCTCCTACCACAGTGCACAGTGGAGAATACGTGATAGCACGCGTAATATCACACTTGTGTTGTCGTGTTAACCATATATATTGTGTAAGCACGAGTCTCCCCAGGCCTCCCTGCCCGCTTCTCAAGATTTTGCTCCATTTTTTTCGTTGTCAATGTCCACGTTTGTGACGGTGACAGGGGGCATGGGAAGGAAGAGATCGTGGCTGACGATGATGAATCTGTCGTTGAATAAATTCAAAGAATTGGAATCTTATGCACGATGGCAGTTTGTATTGAAACACTATATATCAATGTTGTTACGTGGTATATCGTGATGCATTGATAAATCAAGTACCTGGGCCTTACCTGGTAAAATCAAAAAGTGTGTAATCCTCAATATTAATGTATTTCTTTTACTAATACCAAACTAACTATACTGATAGCAAATTGTGTGTTTAATGATAAATTATTGACAATGTATGCCACATGCATGGGCATTTAATGAGAAAATACAGTTGATCAGGTAGACAGACAGACACACGTGACGAGACGCGTAACACAAGCGAGACAAAGAGAAAAAAAATTGATTGATTCTTAAATTGAATCACAGCCTCAAAATTGGGAGAATTCATCAAACCGCCGTGGAAGGGTGAAGCATTAACGATGCCGAGTTGTGACTGCATTTAAAGAGGAACGAATACAAACGTTGAATATATATAGCAATCGGCGAGCTCGTGAACGCCCCCGCTTCTTGAGACAATCTCACGGAAAAACACCGACTGCTCAAAGTCCCGCGGTGCTCAAACCATCGTCACTTTTATTATTAATAACTGTGGCAAAATAAATAAATATGACGCCAGATCGCAAATGTACTTCCACCGGTCTCAGTGGCCCCAAAAGTGTTGCTGCCGCGTGTGACACACACGTGACACGTGTGTGTGACACGTGTGTGTGACACGTGTGTGTGACACACACGTGTCACACACACGTGACACGTGGCAGCAACACTGCCGTGCGTCGCACGGTAGCAACACTGCCGTGCGTCACACGTATGTGTGTGTGTCACGCGGCAGTGTTGCTGCCACGTGTCACACACACGTGTCACACACACGTGGCAGCCACACTGCCGTCGAAACAGAACAACTTGACGCTCCCTGCCACGCTCGGGTAGACGCCACCGACGCCACCGACGCCACGGGGCCACGGGGCCACGTGTTCCGGCAAGTGTGGACCGCGGCGCGCGGAGAAAGAGTCGTCCGCACGCGCGCAAACGTCGCAACTCCGCGCGCTAAACAACTCTCGGTCTGAATGGCCATGCAACAACAACAACAACAAAACACCACTTCCTGAAGAACTGGCACTGTGGTCACCCCCTTGTCTTTAGAATATATCTTGAAAACTCTCTTTTTTTTAACTAACCACTGCTGAATAACCCATTTCGTAAACCCCCGGTCACCCATAATCTTGATTTGAAGCTTTCAGCTAACCATCGAACAAAGACGGTCACTGCATCGCGCGCTTTCAGATGCGCTCCTACGGCCGTCTGGAACGCTCTTCCTTTCCGATATGAGGAAGTCACTGGTGCTATGCACTTTTAAATCTAGATTGAAAGCTCCTTTCTTTAGAACCGCTTATTGTGTTTAGTATGTCGTCTTTCCCCCGTACCTCCGATTAGTTCAGTTGGCTACGCACGATCGCGAAAGAAGTTCAACATACATACATAAAAACGTACGTCTCTTGGCACCGTAAAAAATAAAACGGCAAATGTGACCATCTGACGGGCGGCAGGGGCAGGTTTGTCTCATTAGATTCGAATTATAATCCCCGCCATTGTCGGGAACACGACGTTCACCGCGAGCTATTCTTTCTGGAGCGGAGATTACGGGGGGTTTTTTTCTGTGGCGTGCAGCGATCGGCGCTGGCTCGTGCGCCAATTGTGAAGCCTGCGGAAGCTGTAATTAATATTAATAATGGCTTTGACGAGGAAGAATAAACACGCGTACGCATGGGTTCTGTAAAGCATTCCCGCTTCTTTCCGAGTTGCACAATGAGGTGACGTTGAGATTCATCGAATTGAATGTGGACTGAATTAAATTGCTGCACAGCAATAGACAATCTTGCAAATGAGGCATTCCACCTTAAGACGTTGTCCACGTGAGAAATATGTTTACATATACGGTATAACATAACAAAGTGCCGCCCAACTCACAGCCCCACATCTACAACAACCACCAAACAAAGATCCCCCGTATAGCATTAACTTACTCTAGGAGCAAGAGGTTAGCGAGCACCAATGAATACCACCACGGCACATGATGTGGTGGGTGGCCAGCACCACGCCCGGCCGCCTTTGCCTCCCCAGTGGTGATATTAACACACCGCACCAGGTGCGCGTTTGAGGCTGAGTCGACCTAGGGGAGGCCCGAGACCGGTTCAGATAATAGCATAGGCCGTGAGCGGGAATCGAACCTGTGTCGAATGGGTTCGTAGCGCAGCGTAGCGCTAACCGCTCCACCACCGCTCCCTATGCACTGCCGGGTATTGAAAATTTAATTAAAATAATAAAAATTGAATGAAATTGGGAAAATGCGTAATTATCCGAAATTATGTTAATTGATGTACTTATGCGTATGAATTATGCCAATTAGAGAGATAATCGTATTAATGTATGTGAATGTGTGCGATTATGCTATTGCACACCATTATGATAATTACGCTCAACCTCGTTGTCGAGGGTAGTATTATAAATATGGATAAGACAATTAATTGTATGAAGTTATGTAGGTGTGATGTAAGTATGCTAGATTAAGCTCGGCTTCGTTGTCTATGGTTGTATTATCAATCGGTATAATACAATTATTCTCGCTTTAACATTTACTGATTATGTCTTAGTGTATTCATATCAGGTCTCCAAATTCAAATCTCACCGCAGGATACAGTTCTGATAATTAAGATTATTTTGCATGAACTTAGGAAGGCACCACTCAGACACTTCTGGGTTAAGCAATTTTAATTTCTACACAAAACCTTAACACTCTAATATGCAAACTCTTATGCTTGGAATTGTCAACACAGTACTCCTGGAGATGTCCCCCTCACTGATCTATACATTTAACCCTCAATAGTCACGTTTGCTAACTGGGTAACAGTACAATCGATTAGTCCTCAGAGTACGCGAGCATACACGGCGAGAGGAAAAGTCCTTAAAAATTCATGCAACGATATTCATACGAAGGGCAATAAAGAAACATGTCCCGAAGGCAATAGTTAATTCATTGGCAAGATTATGCAATTAAAAAGAAAAAAAACGAACGACTAAAATACTTCTAAATGACCGTATCCATGTAACTCCATGGGCAGCAATGTTCTTCACGATCAGTTGTTATTTAACGCACCACCTTGGAATGGCAACCCTTCTTGAAACACAAAGACAACTTTTTGGAACAACCTTATTTGTCCCGATATGCGTGTTGTGTGTCTTCTTTGCCACTTGTTCAATTCTTTGCGTAAAGCAGACGCCGGGCGATGCGTCGTGAGGGTGTGAGTGTGGGGGAGGGTCGTACAAACGGCTTCGTTCTCTCTCTTGCTCGGGGGCGGCCACAGTTTCTGTCCACAGCTGGCTGGAAGAGTCGGCACGAAGCTCGCCGTCGGCGCGCGATGATCCGTCGTCAGATAGCGCCCGCAGCTCGTCCGCCGGCTGCAGTTCCTCACTCTCGTCTTGGTTCCCAGCCGGTGCCGCTCCGTGCGCGTGTGGGTCGAACCCACGGCGTGCTCGCTGGTGCCGACACTCTTGCTCACGGGCGGCTGGTCAGGCTCTTTCCCCTGCTGGATGAGCCGAGTCGGCACAACGCTTGTCCGCTGGCAGCTGGCACCCTCGCTCGGTGGCGCTGGTGGCGCTGCTGCGCGCTCTCTCTCTTGCTCCGTCTCTCTCTGGCGGTGCCGATTGCGCGTGCAGCTGGTTCTCTGCAATGCTGGCTTGGTCGGTGCTTGGCCCTCTCCGCCCTTTCTCGAGGTTGATTGCTTGACGCTGAGAATAACTTTCAGCGATGCTCAGCACAGAGCATCACCTCGCCCCTCTTCTCTGCGATGCACCACACGCATTGTTGTCGATCTCGAGGCCATGCCCCGGAGCTGGCTTGCTGTCCTCTTCCGAGCTGTCCCTTGCCGAGCTCAAATTTGTGTGTCGTGTTGCTGTTTATACCTGAAAATGTCTGCCCTCTGCGCGTCTCTTGCGAGAGAAAAAAACAGATGCTTACTCCGTCATGCTCTCCCCCCGCGGCCGCGCCTGATTGCCCCCCCCCTCTTCCCTTGGTGACCCTGGGCGGGCTGCTTTACATCAAATTGATGTTTGTTTGCACTCCCAACCCCTCTCTTCGTGGCGTTTGCTAAGGGAGGGGACGCACCTTTTATACGTATTCATGGCTACCATGTGTTTGTCAAATTGTTGGAAGACAAAGGCGGCCAGGGAGGCTCTGATTTCATGGAATACATATTATCTGGTCTTGTGTGTTTGACCTATTTTCTTGTATATCTTTTGAGTTACCCGTGGTCTAATCTCTTTTGATTATTATTTTGTTTATGTTTAACCAAGATTTGTAATGTCATTAGATTTTACCTCCGGTATTTCAAGGGTTTTATTAATTTTTGTTCCCTGTCTGCATCCAGGGATCCGTGCTCTTTATTCTCGAGGTCAGAGATATAGCTTAGTTTGGACTTAAGTTTTCGTGATTGCAGGAGCTCATGTACTTTGGTTCTCTTGGTAAAGTCACGTAGATAGAAAGATACAATAAGAAATAATATAAGGAATACTGCAGTCTATAATGTCGACTTATTCTTATAGCCAAGCTTAAACTTTTTCCGTAAAAAAAAAGTATATCAGTTATAATGTCCGTTTGTCCTGTGCTCTGTGTCCGTGCCTGTGATTCTGGATATTTGTTTGTGAACTGTCCAAAGCGCCAAGCAGGTCATGGCATGCGGTCCTTTGGCAATCTGGAGATTTTGCAGATCGTCGTCGTTAACCTCACTTTGCCCCGGAGTTTATTATTTAATGGCCTTTTACGACCTCCAGATGCTTGGTGCTTGTGGGAGGTAGCGGGTTTAAGGGTGTTCTATTTATTTATTTTATCGATTATTATTATTTTAAAAAATGGCAGAATTATTTTTAATATTAATTTTTGGAAAAAGGCCTATATATACAACATCACCCAGCCACGTGCCAAACAGGCTCAAACCCGCTTGGCTTGCGAGATCCGATGAGGTCGGATGCATGCTGGGTGATGTGGTCGCGTGCGTGCACCCTGCTGCCGTGTGTTAAACATCGCCACTCTGGGTGAGACAAAGGCTTTCAGCCACCCACCCACCTACACCCGCAATGATTGCCCTTCATAGGTGCTCGCTAAAAGCAACGTGCCCCTACAGTCTATCAATGCTGCATACAGGAGATCTTTGAATTTGTTTGTAATCGTCGTCGGCACGTTTTTTAACGTATCCAAATCCTCTCTCTGAAATGTTGACTTTAGAAACACGTGTTCCCCTTGATAAAGCTTGGTTGACGTTTTAGATTTAATTTTGTTGAATACATATTTGCTTTGCCATTGTACTGCAATGCCCCAAATTCCTCCGGCACCAACGCACGCAGAACAAAGGCGTTTTTTTACTCTCTCTCTCTCTCAGATCATTTACAATCAAAGTATCTCACCAGCAGAACTAAAACAAAAGGCAATTAAAACCAAAGGCGCTGCACAAACCGCATTGATGATATCGTAGGATTGGTGCGGATTCACCGCAAGAGAACGACGTCAGCTGGCAAGGTTTTACGGCTGATCTATCCGTCTGTGACAGATGCTTTTCCATCTCCTCGCCATCTTCAGTTGTTATTTCTCACGGAGAGTTCCGTCAAAGCGCATTGCACTGTGCTCAACAGCTGTCTCACAGTGTTCCTACCAAATCATCAATTCACTAATCTCTCCCCCACCCTTCCATTCTTCCTGCAGAATCATCTCATCACAGCCTCAGCTGTAACCCTCTGAGGTTAATGTCCCACGCATGCCACCAGCCTTCTCATCAGACTTGTCTGCTCGCGTTTATTCTCTCCCAGTACATCTCTGACTCTCACCACACCAGCCCAACTCGCTCCGTTCTTCTGCAGCACCACATCTCAAAATAGAGGGTTTTTTGAGGGGTTAGATTGCCAATTATCCCTTTATTTAAAAGCGAATTAGGAGGATTTCTCCACAAATCTGTTTGTCGCCTGATGATGCTGGTTGTAATTACTGGAGAGACTTCGTACTCAGATTCTAAATGTCATGGATTTACTCTCCCAACACACCGGTGTTGCTGTACTAGTGACGAATTGGCACGTTCTGTTTACGTGACAACCCTTACTAGTTGGCTGTGTCGGGTGGTGGCGGGTTTAACGACACATTTAAACGCAATCTAACCCAAAACACCTCTATTATGGACAATATTGGTCACAAAAGGCTACGTGTTAAGCATTCGCTCTTTTCATCTCTCATCCCTGCTTCACCGGTATATCCCGCTACACTCCTCCGTCGCCAAACCGATGTAAAATACTTAATGCGAGCCAATAGCAAGCGAGGACATAGGGCAATTCTCAGTTCGGTAAGATCACTTATGACCTTTCCACTATTAATTAAAATAATAATTGAGCACATTTGGTATCCGCGCGCCATTCTCATATCGGCATCATGTTTCACAGGCACAGCCTGCAGGAGGCTTCACAGCAGAGGGTGGTGTTGCCGTGTGTGATCTCAATTGAGTAATTTGCGAGTAGGTTTTATTTTAATTTGGCTAATTTGGACGATGACGCCCGAAGCAAATGACATCGCGGGATCTTTCGTGTGCTTTGTGCATGTTACAACAACAAAATATTTTTAGCCTCACAGCTCCTCCGCATCTTACGCCTCAAATATCTGAACCCTCGATATCCCACAACCTGAGAAAGTGACACTTGTACAGAGATCACAGGATTGATGCAAATGGTGCCAAGACTATGATCGATACCCCTCGCAAAAGTCGCAGGCGAAGAGAACTGAGCCAACAGGAAGGGGTGGTTCGTGGATCCGGTTATGTTGAGTGATGCAAATTTAAAACCATGCTTTGCAAACAAAAAGGCAAGGCTTTCGTTTTGGTTATTTCGTTCTGCCATTATTGCTTTGATCGCACTGGGCTGAATTTATTGTCACTGCCAGCGACGGTTATTTATTTATATTTTTCGCAGCGGTGATTTGTCACGCTTTTTTTTTATCAGAGCCATAAGCCAAGATGGCTGGGACATGTTCTCAGAATGGACCAGGGCCGTATACCAAACATTGCCCTAAGATGGACACCGTCGGGCAAAAGGAAACCCCGGGAGTACCCAAGGCCAACCTGGCGCAACACCGCCAAGGACGAGCTGGTGGCGACGATCGACCTCTCTTGGGGCGAGGCTCAACATGTTGCCAAGGACAGGAAGAGGTGGAGGGAACTCACTGCGGCCTCATGTCCCATCGGGGTTGAAGAAGATTAACTAACTAACCATAAGCCAAGTCTCTGGATCGCAGGTTCAGAACGCGGCTGTGACCACTGCACCGCGGCAGCATCTGTCAGCACCGCAGCTGAAATAAAGGGGCAAAGTTGCGTCAATCCACCACCCACAAACTCCTCTGCCCACCCAGCGGTTAAAACAGGTTATACCGCGGTTAGTTACTGGGCAGGTTGCATGTGGTGGGGTAAAGTGTGGGTACTCCCACCTCTTGCAAGACGTCTGACCAGCGTGGATAAGAAGGCCCATCTAGCGGCGCTTTCGAGAGCAGTGGTTCTTCATTGCAAGGCCCGCGAGCTACTGGCAGCCCCGACAATACACAAGTGTGAAAACAACCCCTTGCAGGCGGCATGGTGGACCTCACGCTGATGAAGTCTTATCGGCGAAAGTGCCCCCACCTCTCCCCCCATCTGAAAATTAGTGGAGAAACACCGCTCAAGAGCTCCCTCCAGTAAGGCCCTTTT
The DNA here is from genome assembly GCF_048934315.1 of Petromyzon marinus. Classification (NCBI taxonomy): domain Eukaryota; kingdom Metazoa; phylum Chordata; class Hyperoartia; order Petromyzontiformes; family Petromyzontidae; genus Petromyzon; species Petromyzon marinus. Next base: position 9,826,448 of record NC_133706.1, on the reverse strand, counting down.
GCGAGCAATGGCGTCAACAAGTAATACGCAATTACAGGGCCACATCGTTACCAGCTATTCTCTCGTTTGTAAGTGGGGCAATATTCCTTAAGGACACTGCTCTCGTCCTCTGCAATATTTATGTCTTTGTTTTTGTAGCTGCTGCTGTGCTCACAATCCACGGACTTCCTCCGTAGAGTAGCTGGGCAACTGGCTAAATGGGATAATCCGCGTAACAAATCAAATAAACTGAAACACTCATTTATGTTAAATGTATGAACGTTGAACTTCTTTCACACTGTACGAAGCCAACCGTGCCAAATCGGAGGTGCGAGAGAAGGACAAGAAACTTAACACGAAAATTAGTTCGAAAGAAATACGTAATAATGGATAATATGGTGGTGAGGCTGCATTCATTCAATGTATGGGGTCTTCCAGTCGGTTCAGTAACAGTCTCGGTGAGTTGGATAACATGTTAAATAAATAAAATAATAAAGTAGCTTTTACATCGCTTATTAAAATACCAAAAAATACCAATACAAATTTGGCAACACGAGAGCATGCAGCAGGGTAGCTCATCATCGGTGCTTTAGTTCGTCAATTCTCCGCCACTTGTAACACGCTGGGTGACAATTTCTCCGCCGGACGAAATGTACGAACATCACTCATCTGCGACGTGCCCCGGTGCTTCTTGTGCACGTCGTGTAAATGCACGCACCGCGTATCCACGGCCGAAGGCGAAATTTTACATTAAATCGTCCTCTCGTACATATGTTCCGCTACGAGATATGGATTCCTTCTCACGGAGGGGGTTTCACCCACTCGCAGTATATTGAGGCATTATCGCTAAACAGCAGCCACTCACACGCGAAACATTTTTTGACGGCTAAAAAAAAAACACTATGACGTGTGAGCCGAAAACCGAACAGAAAACGTAACAAAAAAATACCGTGGCTTACAGCGTGGCCAAGTATCGTCACGCACAACCCCCATGACACGCACAGTGCAGGAAGGCCCTCATCTAGCAGTCGATTGACTAAATGGCGGTCCACGTTTAGAGTACGCACCATGAGGTTAAAACGGTAACGAACAAGACGGGCGCAGTTGGGGTAGTGCATTGCGCTATGAACCCGGCGAGTTTAATTTCCGGCCACGGCTATAACCTCCGTGGCGAATGGCACCAACAGTCCCACACCGACGAGCACAGGGAGCGGCGTGGTGAAGTACGGCTAAACGAGCCCCCGGAGACCGACTCAGTTGTGTGCGGGGGGAGGCAATTTACCCAACGGTGCGTGTGACAAAGGGACGCGCCACTGCCACTAACGTTCTCCATCACAGTATCCACAATGCCGCTCGAGCACAACTCGAGATGTGGACATCAATCGACGTGAGATAAAGGGACGAAGAAGCCCCGGCGATTGAGCGCCAGTTTTGGCGCCACGCCGCTCCGTGCAAGCTACGGAACTGCGTATCCATTGGCTAGGGGATACGCAAAAAGTGCGTGGCTAATGCATACTTCCCCCCAACCCACCTCTCTCCCAAACACCCGCCACTCAAGCGGTCGCCGTTGAACTCATTGCAATTAAAACACACATCTGTGTGCAGACGCACTCAATGCAAGCTCGGATTATTTTCAAAAACGGCCATCCGCTGGCTGCAGGGCATTAAACGCACGAAGATTACCGAAACGTTTAAAAAGCAAATCGGATTTTTATTTTTTTACTACACGACCACCGGACGCTTCCGTCTTGCCATCTATCGCGTAGAGGCACGGAGCAACTTCCAGGGGAGAAGTGAAGATTGCTGGAAAGGTGTTCCTCCTCCTCCTCCTCCCCCGCACTCGGACCCTCCGCCATCGGTCAGTTGGACAACATGTTCAAGAAATGTAGAAAATAATTAAAAGTAGATTTTTTTTTTTATATATATATCGTGGATTGAAATACCAAAAAGAATGGCAAATATACGATTATGAATGTTCAGTCGTTTGTCAATCCACTGCTGGATCAAGCACCCCCCCCACCCCATGTTGTGGTGATAGTAGGCATTGTTTGACCATACTTCACCACAATGGTCGGTTGCAGATTGTCGAAGGACCGGCTCAGGTATCACTCGCCGGTGGTGATAACCAACGTGGCCCCGAATCACACTCGGTTCGCCATATTTATCGCACAGTGCGCTAACCGCCGCGCCACCGATCCTGCCTTCCGCCGTCTCCAAGAAAGCGTTATAGTACTCTGAAAACACACGGTGCACGAGAACAATTGTTGATAGCGGGAGCTGCAACGTGCAAATGTGTTTCGCACAGCAGCAGCATTTGCATTCAGACCAAAAACACATTTCCCAATTGAGCCTGCATTTCAGCACATTTCAATAGTGTGTGATCTGGCAGTAAAAAACGTGTTAATGTATTTCATTCAACAACCTGCTGCTGCCGCAGTAGCAGTGGCAGCAACACGCTGACCAAAAAAAAAACGCTTGTTTTGCCGTTCGGTCCGGCAGTCGGACAAATGTCCACACTGCGTTCTGGCAATTGTCCACGGCCGAACTCGTTAATTGCGTTTTCGATATGAAGGACTCGGCAACATAATGCCGCGAAATTCGATCGTCTCCACCGTCAGTGGCGGCCGATTTCCAGGAGGGCAACGGATTTCTCGATCGAGCCCCCCCCCCCCCCCACGAGTGGTGAGAGGCTCCAATCGGGGAGACCCGCCGTCAAGGCAAGCTGCTCGCTCGCACACAGAGCGGACGTGCGACCCACCTCCCCTTTGGCCCGTTGGCCGCCACAAACCGTTCGCCCACCGCGACACAAACACGGAGGAAGAGGGAAGGGGGTCCTCGTAATCTCACGCTCGCTTACCCTCCAGCCCGCCCCCTCCCCGGGAACCTTTAGTCCCACCACCTTCCGCGTCAGCCATCATCGTCATCATATTTATCAGCCATAATCTATCCACCGCTGAATAAACCATCACGCAAACTCCGGCCATCCTCGCAGCAGCAGCTGCTGCTGCTTTTGGCTGACCGTCGAACAAAGATGGTCGCTGCGTCGCGCGCTTTCAGATGCACTTCTGCAGCCGTCTGGAACGTTCCGATATGGGGAAGCGACTGGTGCTATGCACTCTTTAAATCTAGATTAAAAGCTCATTTATTCAGAACTGCGTTTAGATTGTTGTCTTTCCCTCGCACCTCCGATTAGCACGGTTGGCTACATCGTGCGGTGCGAAAGAAGTTCAACATCAGTTTAACACGTCGGCTTTTCGCGAACCAATATTATCCATAAGAGGGTTTTTTTTGGGTTAGATCGCGTAAATATAAATGTGCCGTTAACCCCCCCCCACCCACCCACCACCTGACACAACCTATTAGCAAGGTGAGTCACGAAGACAAAACATTCCAAAACGTTACTAGTTCAACACACCGGTGCGAAATGTCGTACTCGGATTGTAAATGTTGAAGGTCAACATACATACATACATACGTGAATGTGTGTGTTTGTCTGTGGCTCAGCGCAATTCCGAGCGTGCCACCTGCTCTCTCTGTAACTTCTTTGCGCAACACTTTTCCGCGTCGTTCCCATTCTCGTGGACAATGGGAACGACGCAGTGGGTAAACCGTTTCACAATCCAGCAACTGCTTGGGGGTGGGGGGGGTGGGTGGGGAACAGCGGGGGCTGTAGCACTGCACCGTCGTGTTCGAGCGATTGTGTGGATCGGCCAGAATCGAGGAGCTGCTGCAAAGGAAGCTGACGAAGAGACGGAAAAATAAACACCACGCGCTCGCAACGGAGCGCTGAAAACGGAGGCCGCCGCACAGGAGGGCAATCACGCCCGTGGTTCTCTCGGCACTTCGAAGGTTCGCTCGGACTCGGGCCACAAACGACGCGCCCATTCATTAATATCGGTCGTGATGCTTGTGTTCGTTATCATTACGATAGATGACGACGCAGGCACGGAAGTGGCGCGACGGGCGTGCGCTGGGGTGCGATGGGGTTGAACGTCATCCCGGCGGCCGCGAAAGACTCGCGAGCAATTGGCACATCTCACAAAAAGCGAATCGACGACAAATACTTTCGCGGAATCGCTGGGGTAGGGGCGGGGGTTTTCGTGGATCCTTCCCTCCATAATTCCACGCCGTTACTGCCTATAAACCGAGTTTACAAACAAAACGACAGCAAGAGCTTTGTAGCATTCGGCGAGCGAGTGATTGAAGCATCGAGCAAGTAACTGCACGAAAAAAAATGTACAAGGTCAGTCACCGGCGCACAGCAGGCATCGTACGTACGACAAATATTTCCCGAACTGTTTTCGGGTCGTTGTTGTTCGGCACAGCACACACGCGGGGCGAAACGTCGGACGTCGCGACGAACAACGCGCGGCGGCGGCGGCGGCACAACAGGACGCGCCGCACGCGGAGGCCCGCGGAGGCCCGCGGAGGCCCGCGGAGGCCCGCGGAGGCCCACTCAACAACCGAGTGGAGCGGCCCTTACCTCTGTCCTCACGCCGAGGCCGGGGTGGCCCTGCTCCATCGCGGAACGGCCCTGCAAGCGGACACGCGCACACGCGCACGCCGTCAGCGCCCGCCGCCAGTGACCAGCCGCGCCGCTCGGCTCGGGCCCGCGCGTCCTCGTTAGAAACCCGCGACGCCGGACCTCCTCCGAAAGCCCGGCCGGCAGACGCGCTCCGCTCGGCGCGCTCGAGTCCTCTCCGCGGTGTAATCGGACGGCGCGATCCCGCGTGGGGTTTTTTTGTTTGTCGTTTAACCCTTCGGGGGGGGGCGGGGGGGTGGAGAGGAGAGGACCGAGCGCACGCACACAGAGAGCGGGTCAAGGAGCGCCGCGCGGCGGTACCGGGAGGGGCTTTTGCGAATTCGCCCCCCCCCCCTACCCCCCGCCCGCCGCCTCTCGCGAGCCGTGGCCAAGCAATGTCGCACGGCTAAACTCGGAGACGCGCCAGCGGGGAGAATTCATCCGAAAAGAGTGTCGCGAATTACAGCGGCGGCGGCGCCAATTAGTGTCGGGACGAAACATTTCTGGGGGCGCTTTAATCAGGATTTGTCTGCTTTCCCTTTTATTACTTTCCCACGACGACTGAGGCTGCTCGGTTGACAGAGTTCAAGTCGTATATTGGCCACCTTTCTTGCCGTCTTCATTTTCCCCAGGGGACGGAGGAACTGCCCCCGAAAAAAAACGAAGAGAGGTTGAATTTTATTGGCGAGAGGGGAAAGTGCCGACCCCCTATGGCTGGGTGTAATTAGCTTTTGTTCCAAACAGGCTTGTCTCAGGGCCCAGGTGTTCGCAGAAGCATGAGATAAGGAGCGCTTCACAAATAGCAACGGAGGGGCCCACAGGATCAGCGGGCAAGGCATGTCCTGGAGAGAATGTATGCAGGCAAGATAATCAAGGCTGTCATGGATGGATTGTTGCATCATTGACACCGCGAGAGATACACGTAGGCTTTCGCGACCAATATTATTCATGATAAAGGTTTTTGGGTTAGATCGCGTTATTTATAAATGTGTCGTAACCCTCCACCACCCGACACGGCCAATCAGCAAAAAAAGTGTCACGTTGACAAAAGACAAAGAATTCAACACACCGGTGGGCTAAAGTAGTGAATTATTTGTCTTTTGTCAACGTGACACTGTTTTGCTGATTGGCCGTGTCGGGTGGTGGAGGGTTACGACACATTTATAAATAACGCGATCTAACCCAAAAACCTTCATTATGAACCGCGAGAGATGGCAATGGCTTGAGGAGGCCTTTGTCCATCAGTGGAGATACCATCAATGATGATGATGAACCCACGGAAATGGTTACAAAGGAGGGAACAAGCCACAGTGGGTGCCCAGAGTCCAGATGGCAGCGATGAAATCGGCTGTTGTGACAAGTAGTGTTAGCGAGCACCTATTAAGACCGTTTTGATGCATGGGAGGGTGTTGTTGACCAGCATCATGCACGGCAGTTTTTGTCTCACCTGTGCTGACGTTCACACACCGCACTAGGCACTCCTTTAAGATTGAGTTCATCTTGGGGAGGTCCGGTACAGATTCAGACACTACTTGCCAAGTATTCTTAGCTCTTTCGGTAAAGTCACGTTGAAGGAAAACAATAAAATAATAAAATATATATAAAACAATAAAAATTCTCACGACGTTTCGACCATAACACAAACGGTCGTCATCAGGTGTGAAAAAACCAACGGCAAGAAACATTTGAAAGAAGTGTCGGTTTGCATTAATTTATTTTTTCACACCTGATGACGACCGTTTGTGTTATGGTCGAAACGTCGTGATAATTTTTATTGTTTTATATATATTTTATTATTTTATTGTTTCCCTTCAACGTGACTTTACCGAAAGAGCTAAGAATATGAATTACTGCAGTCACGAAAGCTTTAAATCAAAAAATACTTGCCAAGTAATTTAGCTACGGCGTGGATTCAAACCCAGGTTGTACCGGGTTCATAGGGCATAGCGTGAACCACTGCACCACCACTCCCCGCAACACAACAACAGCCGCCATTCGCCACTAAGTGGCGGTGACATCACCACAGCAGCACTTATGCCTAGCCCGGTGCACTTTGAGGCCACGTGAAGTGTCGGAAGGCTTGCAGGCAGGAGGTCATGGGACCGAGACCCAGATGTTACGAGTTAACTACCTGAGATGACTGGCAGACACTTTCAAATACTACAGCATCAAGCACTTTAGCATGGCAAGACACAAAGTTTTTGTTTTACTGGGATAGCAGGGATTGACATAACTCTCACATACCAATTAGGCAGATCACAGACACATCCCATGGGCCAGTGAGTGGCTGAGGCACCAGGCTTCAAAGAGTGGGGGGCCCATCACATTCCTTTTCATTTTTTCTCCAAAAGTATTGCATTGTTAACGAAACGATTCAGTCACACAACGCAGCACAACACACACACATTACCGATTACAGTGCAATGAAAGCCTGTCTAAAACCGCGTGTTTCAATAAACTCTTTCAATAACTCTTCTTGGTTCTTTCGGTAAAGTCACGTAGAATAATAATAAAACATAATAAAATAAAATTCTCACGACGTTTCGGCCACAACACAAGCAGCCGTCCTCAGGTGAAGAAACAGAGCTGTCGGAAAGACAGCGCAGAACCAAGAAGATGAATCCCTGCAGTCACGAAAGCTTTAAATCGAAATTGTTTCAATAAACTCTACAACCCCTGGTGTCATCCTAAGCTCTGATTGCCCTGTAGGAGATGAAAATGAGGGTGGGGGGGGAGTGCAATCCAATCAGCACGGTTGGCTAAGTACGGTGAGAAAGAAGTTCAACATACGTACATATACATTGTACCAGGGCCCACGCCAACCATGTTACGCCACTGTGACTTATAGACCCGTGCCGTCCGCTTCGCAATGGATGTTAGAGACCCCGTGAGTAGGCCATTGCGTGCCCTACAATTTGAAAAATCGCTACCACAAATTATTCGACAGGGGGTAACACACAGCAGCAATCATCGCCACCCCAACTGCGACAGCTTTCCAGGACCCTCCCGAAGAAGAGACTCGGCGAGGCTTTCCTGGGTAAAATAAGTGAAGCGGTAATAAAATGAATAATGAAGTGGCTCGATCGAGTACCAGAGTGTGACAGGCTGAAATCGAGGCGATGTCTTTTGGTGACGGCACCGAAAATCAAACGCTTCGTCCCACAAAAGCCACCCAAATCCCACGATGGCCGCACGTACACACATTGCTGCCCCGTCACGTGAAAGCCCACTAAATAGTGTCTACGGCGAACGTACGCGCCAGCTAAGCCCATGGGGGATTACGGGGGAGGGGGATTAAGTACCAGCGTCCGGGATTTATTTGTATTTATTTTGTGCAATATTATACGCGGCGGCACGGCGCGCACGATAGGGCCTGGCATCAGAACGACCCGATCAAGCCCCATGGCATTTCAAAGCTTAACTGAGCTATGAACTATTTTTTTATTTTATTTTAACCAGGTAAGGACCTAGAGCCCAAATCAACAAATTCGCAAGTACATACAAATACACAGTGGTGGGGAGTGCGGTGGGGGCTCTAACGGACTAATGTATGAGGCGTGTGCACACAATTGGGAGGTTGCTCCTACTCTGCTCCTGCATTACCGAAGCCCTCCATCTGTGTAGACTCAGACTCAACACCATACAGTATATCCTTCTGTTGTGCCTTTGACTGGCTCTCCCTCGCTCCCTGTGAAACGTTCTTCGAGCAGAGTGTCAGCTTCACCCCCTCTCTGCCATATACTCCCCTTCGCAGTCACATTTGTGTCCAATCGCGTGTGGCGGGGTACGCTGTTGGCAACGTCTCATCGGCGTGGAAGAGTAAACCAAATACGCTCGAGGGGTTTCCTCTCGTGGAGGCTGTTCCGGCAGACGACGTGGCGTGAGCGAGCGAGCGAGCAGGCGACGACTCGGGAGGGTTGCGCCGTGACATTTTTTTAAAAAAAAATTTGGACCGCATTGGAGTCGGCCGAGCCAGCGGCTGCGTTGTAAAGGCGATCTCTGGCGCGCGCGACGCGTTCGCTCACAGCCGGCCGCGTGTGTAGGGGCAGGAGGGGGCGGGCGGTTTGGACGCATTGGAATAATATGTACAGCTTGCATGAGGTGTACCGTGCAACGGGCGTCGATACGCATTGCAATTTTCGCTGCCTTGCACGGCTGGAGGGTCCGCACGACAGCAAGGGTGGCAAGATAAGTGCGCGGTGAAGAAGCCGTCACGTGACCCTCGGGCCCCGTGATGGGGGGACGGGTCATGTGTCGCGTCGCTTTAACCACCGTGCGATTCACAGCAGATATTTTTTGGGGTCGGGGCACGTAAATTATCTGAGCCAAATTTATGACCCGGCAACGTCAAAAATGCGAAAACAGAACCGGCAACAATTTGTACGTATGTATGTTGAACTTTTTTTGCACCTTACGTAGCCAACCGTGCTAATCAGAGGTGCGAGGGAAAGACAACAAACTTAACACAAAAAGGCAGTTCTAAAGAAATGAGCTTTCAATCTAGATGATGTAAAAGTGCGCAGCTCCAGTGGCTTCCTAAGGAAGAGCGTTCCAGACGGCCGCAGAAGCGCATCTGAAAGCGCGCGATGCGGCGACCGCCTTTGTTCATTAGCCAAAAGCCGCTGCTGCTGTGAGGATGACTGGAGTTCGCGTGATGTTTTATGCTCCTTGATGATATCAGTAAGGTATTCTGGTTAATTTGTGGCAAGCACTGTGTGTGAAATGAATGCGACCTTATAATGTATTCGTTCAGCAACCAGAATCCAATGGAGCTCGAAGAGCACTGTACGGACATGGTCAGATTTTGCAGTGCGCGTCACCACACGTGCCAAAGAGTTTAGTACATGCTGCAGCCTGGTAAAAAAAAAAAAATTGCCAGACGTCCCGTAGAGTAGTGAGTTGCTATAATCAAACCTTGTCGATACTATACTACGTGACACCGTGTTTGGTATGCTACAATGCCACCGTGTTGGCTAATTGACATGCGAGTTACACTTCCCCATGGGCGGTTGCCGGAGGATCCGTGCGGTGAAGAATATTCGGGCTTTTCCTGCTGCCGGGGCTAGCAGTCCACTTCCCAGCTGCTCGCACTGGCATCCTGTGCCGATGAATAGTTTCGCCGATATATGCCTTTCTTTTTTTTTAAGCGCCACTTTTGCAAACGCATTCCGGTGGCGCTATCGGGGCATCGCGTCAAGAGCCGAAGTTGTCCACCGGGGAACTCACGCAGAGCAGCGCAGATCAGTGCCCAGTGTGTTTTAGAGAATGCCCCCGCGGAAGGTGATACCGCCGAAGCACTTCGGAGCTCACTTTTAATTGACCGCTTTTATCCAAAATCATCGGTGCTCCAGAGCTGTTCATTACACGCCGGTCAAAGCAACATTCAAAGCTAGAAGGATATTTTATTGTTGTTGTTGCCCAATTGAGTCAAAATGTGTATTTTATGCAAAGTGTTTCGTTGTTCATAATCTTCGCTCTTTCGGTAAAGTCACGTTGAAGGGAAACAATAAAATAATAAAATATATATAAAACAATAAAAATTCTCACGACGTTTCGTGAGAATGATGACGACCGTTTGTGTTATGGTCGAAACGTCGTGAGAATATTTATTGTTTTATATATATTTTATTATTTTATTGTTTCCCTTCAACGTGACTTTATCCAAAAGAGCTAAGAATATGAATTACTGCAGTCACGAAAGCTTTAAATCAAAAATTTGTTTCGTTGTTGTTTTGTGCAGTTATTGGTGACCAGGATGAAGACCATCAACACCACTTCCTACGAGTGCTAATTTAAATAACAGGTGTCAGAAACACAATATTCGATCCCCGGATCTTAGCTGTACCAGCTTAGTGTTATTGCATAGCAATTGCTATTCAAATCAGTCAATTCGCTAATAATGTATATGCTCCAAAATCAAACAACCCGGCCTGGCATCATTATCATATGGGTGGTGATGGACACATTCAAACCCACGCAGCTCCTGCAAGGGTACCGGGTACTTATTATATTTGGCCGGAAATAATCAGCTTAAAATAACTAAAATTAAGGACCGACAATGTTTCCTCGATGTTCCATTTGCACAACATCAGGAGGTGGTGTGTTGTGCGTAGACATCGGGGACCGAACTGACAGCAGTCATTGGGATGTGAAGTCCACAGCGTTTGCCGTCACGTTCACAGGGGGAGCAGTACATCTATAATTGTTTTCATTATCATGATCCACGGTAAACCCACTGCTGGATTAAGGCCTTCCGCAAGACGCCACCAGCTATCACGATCCTGCGGCATGGCAGTCCACCCAGGACCTGCACACGAGGAGGCGATCTCATCGCTCCCCTCCGTGAGCATCCTCTCGGACGCGTTCCATCCCTTGGCTGCCGCTCCATCGCCAATCTCGACCATCAGGCCGTCGTCCCTTCCGGCGACGTGTCCCGTCCAAGGCCACTTAAACGTTCTAAATATAATTTGGATGATGTCATTAACCTGGGTGTGTTTTCCTCAATCCACGCATTCCTCTCTCTCTCTCTCACTCACGCTATATCTTCCCTCTCAGTGTAGAAATCCGAGTGTGCACGTGAGAAGGGCGCATTTCCCGGCTTTACGCGGTTTCCAAGATGGGCCGATAGCAGACGCCGCTGGATTCGGTGGGAGCCTTATCGGCCCGCGCGCAGCGGTGGGAGGACTTAACCGGCAGGCGAAACATTGGCAAACGTCGCTCGGCCGCTAATCGCACGTGCCACGCGGCGCGAAGCTCCGACTCGTGGGCAACGAGCATCGGCACGCCGCCACACGATTCGCGAGGTGCAGCCAGGCCTGACGGACCGCTCAGTTTAGCACGTGGCAGGCTTTCGCGACCAGCGTCGTCCACAATTCACGTTTTTTTTTTTTTTAAGGTCGAGATCGCGTAACACAGGTTGGATCGTGTAAATATCAATGTGTCGTTAAACCCGCCACCACCCGACACAGCCAATTAGTAAGGTTTGTCACGTAAACAGAACGTTCGTTTTTAGTGCAGCACACCGGTGTGTTGGAGAGTCAAGCCAAGCTTGTGACAGTGGGGCGGTCATGCGGCCCAGCGGTAGCGCGTTCGCAGCTTGTTGTTGAATGTTGAATCTGGCAGGCCGCCATGGATAATGCTACTCTCTATTAACCGTAAAAAAAGATATATGCGCCGTCTGCTTTCGTCGACATGACAGGTTACCTGACGCAATTCGAGAACGGGGGGGGGGGGGGCATGGTGTGTGCCAACATCGCGGTCCAGATACGCCAAAAGCGGAAAGAATACCCGCAACTTACTCAGTCAGGAAACACACGGCAGCAACATCACTGCCTGCAGTGAGACTCCCGCAGAGGCTGTGGCTGTGCAGATCGCGGCGGCGTTCCTGCGCAATCATCTCTTTGTGCAATCAGAACGGCGCACATTCCAACGCGCTTTATTTTTTAAGCAGCTGCACGGGTAAAATCTAATTCATTTTTCTGGAAATTCTATACTTATTTATATATTTTAAACCTACCTTTGGTGCTCACGTACATTTCGCTACCTTTCAAAATATTCCTTTAAATCCTGCGTCTGTGCTGTGAAGAGTGCACCGACGAACTACTTTTTGGAGGGCGACATTGGCAAATAAAAACTAAAGCATCACGCGAACTCCGGTCATCCTCGCAGCGGTTTTTGGCTCGCAAATTGAACAAAGACGGTCACTGCATTTCGCACTTTTAGATGCGCTTTTGTGGCCATCTGGAACGCTCTTCCTTCCAATATTAGGAAGCCACTGGAGCTATGCACTTTCAAAATCTAGATTGAAAACTAATTTCTTTCAAACTGCTTTTAGTGTTTGGTTTGTCGTCCTTCCCCGTCATCTCCGATCGCAGTTGGCTACGTGCGATGCGAAATAAATTCAACAAGACATACGTACAGAAGCTTGGAGAGGAAGGCAAGTCACGTAAACTGCAATTCCCCGAGTTCAGCTCTCGCGCGATGAAGAAAGCGCTCGGCGCTTCAAGCTCACTCTAAACGACTGCGCCACCACGGTTCGCGCAAAAGCATCTGATCCTTTCTCTTTTAAACCGCAAAGCAACGAATAACAACACAAGCAGGTGACAACGACCTTTCCAAGTTGCCAGGCGGCGCCTGAAACGACGGTCGTGCGTGCAGGCAGGAGCTGTCGAACGCAGCGCACACGAAAGATCTGACAGCACGAATACCGCACGCAGCCACGGCCACTGCCACTGCCAGCCACCGAGCGTGGGGACCGCACCACGGAGGGGCCCTCTACTTCCTCTACTTCCTCTACCTCCCCAAGCGAGCGAGCGAGCGTCAAGTGGGCGCCAGTTCCCGCTCACTCACAAGTTGCTTTTAAAAAATGAGAATCTTACGATCGCCGCAAACGGTGAAATAAACCCCCATCCAAGGAGTTGTTATCTGCTACTTCGAGCAACATGAGCAGTGTCGTCGTCGTCGTCGTCATCATCGTCCACGGTCGATCCACTGCTGGATGAAGGGCTCCCCCACAGTCTGCTGCCGTAACTCGTGCTTTTGTGATGCAGACATCAATCGCCCTCCTGCGCACGCGAGGCCGATGCCATTGCGCTGGGGGAACGATGCTGGGAAATCCTCGCGATGATTTGTTGAGACGTCGGTCCGCGGAAGACTTTATATAACTGCATCGTTACGTTGTCACGCACGCACGTACACTCCAACGCACGTCCGTGTGTGCGCACACACGTACACAGGTCACAGACACGATGCTCAATATATTATGATCATTATCCATGGTCAATCCACTCCTGAATGAAATCCTCCCCAAGCTACTGCCAGCCTCTCGTGATCCCGGGATGTAAATAATGTACGCATGCACTGTATGTTGAACTTTTTTCGCACCGTGCGTAGCCAACTGTACTTATCGGAGGTGCGGGGCAAGTACAAAAAAACAAAATCGCTCAAATGTTTTCTAAAGAAATTAGTTTTCAATCGAGATGATTTAAAAAGTCCATAGCTCCAGTGGCTCCCTAATATCGGAAGAGCGTTCCAGACGGCCGCAGAAGGGCACCCGAAAGCGCCGTGCAATGCAGTGACCGTCTTTGTTCAATGGCGAGGATGGTTTGTGCTACTTGACGAGACCAGCGAGGTCTCGTGGATCATTTGTGGCAGTACACGAGCCGACATCGTCGATCCCCGGTACGTTCGGTTCCTTGGCCGCCATTCCATCGTTGTTCTTGACCGTTGGTCATCGTCATCTTCTAGCCTGTGACTTGTTTCGACGACCAGTTTGATGGCAGTGATAACCACGGCAGTGTGTCCACCCCCGCCCCACCGTGATATCCACGCAAACACTGCCTCGCACACGTCACTGCAGAAATAGAGGAGATTCACAAATCGTCAAATTCAAAATAACCGCGGTGACGAAAGCCGCAGGCGAATGTCAACGCTTGAAGAGGAGCTGTACGAGATGTGCTGTTTGGGGGTGGATCGTTGTTCTTGTCACCAGGGTCCCCTCGCGTCTAATTGTGCAACGGACCCACGGCTTTTATCAGTGGTCAACGCCGACCTGGCACAGTTCTGAAAAGAGCCGAAACGTTTTGTAAACACGAGCACTGCCTCGCCGTTAAAAACAAAGAAACACCCAGCGTTGTGAGTAAACCGACTGCCGAGGCGAATCGTGCAAATTATTTTGGTGCCGCTGCTGCATTGGCTGCGGTGCTGCACGAGCACAAACGACAACAATAACAAATTACTCGACACCTCCTGTCAACAACACTGTGGCCTTTAGAGCCATGGCCCTTCATTCATAGCACTTGAATCGCACGCGTGTGTCGTCAAAGGAGGTCCACGCATCGAGCTGCCCCCCTCCACCCCACTTCGGAAAGCGAGTGGGCTTGTTGGGGGGGGACGAGACGCCGTCGCTCGATGAGGGACGACGCTCGACGGTCGAGGCCCAACTTTGGTGGCGGCCGAAAGGAAGAGGGAGAGCGACACGCACCCAGCGGGTACGTCCCGCCGCAGGAGACGGAGCGATTCCTGCAGCTCGCGCGCAGCAGCTCGACGGATCGATCGTTGCGTCGCGAGACCGTGAGCTACGGCGGCTTTCGTCAGGCGGTCAATGGGCTGTGGCCGATGACGATTGCCGTAAAGCAGCAGGCGTAATACTTAACCCATTACGAAGAGAACAAATGTGTTTACAGAGGCGCCATTTTTGAGTTGCCTTCATTACAGCAGCCGCGTACATGCATTGACCAGAGGGCAGCCTCATAGATTGGTGAGCCAGTGCAGGTTTACGTGAGTGTGCTGTGGCTCGGATGCCACGGGACTACGATGTTAACTGCCTCGCCTGGTATACAGGAGGTCGTAGGTTAGACCCTGACCTTGATGCCTATATATTTGGAGCTTGCATGTTCTCCTCGTAGTCGCATGGATTTTCCTCCGGGTCCTCCGGTTTTTCCCTCCACATTTAGAAACGCGCCATACATTTCCACACGATGAGCCACTTCGCTGAGCTATCATTTGCGGCCAGGTCGCTTCTAAAACAGAGCTATGTAGCTCAGTTGGCCTTACCTGGTGAAAGATATAAAAATGCATTAGTTATTACCCTGAATACCCATTCCAGTGCGCCCGCGGTGGTTCTCCCTGGCTGCGAGGCTGCGAGGCTACTCCCGTCGCGAGTAGCGGGGGTGGGGGGGCTTGGCTGATGGTCGCTTTCCAATGTCACCTCGAGAGACTCGGGGGCACGATGCCCAGTCCAGGTGGTCTGGTTTCCCCCGTAGACTTTTAAAGGAGTGCAAAGCGAAACGCAAGCGGTGTGCGCGTGTGCTTTCATACGAAACGGCCAAGAAAATGTTATCCCCCAATGGCGCTACGGGCATCGTGAGACTAAGCCTCGCCTCCGTTCCGAAGCCTAATGGAGCAATGTCACCGTTCTCGCGTCAGGGCATGGCCCACAGAAGCGGATACAGCAGGGCTACCTCTGAGATTCGTTCAAGTGACCTTCGGTCCGCACAGTAAAGAGGGCAGCACTCTCATGCTCGTGCCGCCGTACGGGAGCAATGTTCGCCGCGTGACGATGCAACCAATATTTTACATTTTAAGTTCTGGAATTCGGATAATGTATACGCAAAAGCAGTTCGAATGTGTTGGGTTTCTTCGCACAGTCATTGGCTAACCGGCCTGGGACTATGAACACACGACAGTTGAGAGCACTGTTTAATCACGGGTATGTATGTACGTTGAACTTCTTTCGCATCGTAGGTAGCCAATTGTGCGAATTGGAGATGCGGGGGGAAGGACAATAAGCTAAACACAAAAAGCAGTTCTAAAGAAATTAGTTTTCAATCGAGTTATAAAAGCTCCAGTGGCTTCCAAATATCGTAAGGAAGAGCATTCCAGCCTGACACTTGAAACGTTAATGGTTATCTGTTATTGAACGTATTGACCTCAGTCTAAAAGTGGACGATTCGTAAGCACAGACACACGCCCTGCTACGCCATCGTCCGCGCAGCTCCACCACAAGGTGGACCGTGACGATCAGAGGCTGGGAGACGGGGAGTGGCATCCCTAGGAGCGAACGAGCACGAGGGGCCTCGGCCAACGAGGAGACGGAGCAACGAGATGGAGCTCTCATGTGCAAACGCGACGCTGCAGTCGCTGCGTGCAGAGACTGTCTTCGTGCAGCGGCGGCGGGTGAAGCATGACAGTCGACGATGAGGTAGTCGGGCAGAAAAATAAACAGCAAAGCTATAAAGTGCAAAGGAATAGCGTAAGATAATATTGGCTGAATAGATTAACATACGGATACAACTACAGCTGAATGCTTCTGTAAATACACTAATAATAAAATAATGTACACGCCCTCTTTAAATCCACTGCTGCATGAACGCCTCCCCCGTTGCGTGCCTCTCATGTAGGTTGTGTGACCATACTTCGCCACGCTGGTCACTGCGAGCCGGCCAAGAGGAGGACCATGTATCTATCACTCGCCGATGATGTTGGCAGTGGCGAGGAATCGAATCGAGGTCGCTGTGCTCGTAACACCCTTGTAAGTGCCGTGTCATTTGTTTAAATGAGCGCTTAAGTGGACGGGCACGCTGCTGTTACGTGCTGTACATTGCAGACTTTGATAATAAAACAGCACGGAATAAGGTGGTTCTATTACAAAATCTAATTTCAAATTACTAAGCTCGATGTTGCAGCCACTTTTACAATTACGGAAATAAACTTGTTTAGTGAAATCGATATAACTGAATTATCCATGTAATACCGGGTTCAAATGATTTATTTCGAAGCACGTTACATGACGTAACGCGGTGGCGAGATGTTAACCGCCTCGCCTGGTATGCAGGAGGTCGTGGGTTCGATCCCAACCCTGACTCCTGCTGCTGTATATTTCGAGTTGGCGTGTCTCTCTCGCTCTCCGCCCCGTGGTCGCGCTAATTTTTCTCCGGATCCTCCGGTGTTTCCTTCGACATTAAGAATCAACATCACGCGTTTAGAGTATTTGGCTGCTGTAAATTTCCACACGTGATAAGTGACTTCGTTGAGCTTTCATTTGTGGCTAGGTCGCTTCTCAAAATGAGCTACATAGCTCAATGGGCTTTAACTGGTAAAATAAATAGTTCTGCAAAAAAAATGTTACGCACCTGAAGGGGATTGAGGATTTCTTTTTATCATACATTTTCCGGTCAAATCACTGGCACGGTAACAATTCATAATATCCCACCCAAAAGGGACTTTTATAATAATTTCAACTTGTAACGCGCGGCACAGTATACACTCAGTGGAGTGAGGAACCACAGACGAGCGGGAAGGCAGCGCAGCCACGCAATGCGCTGGTGCCAAATGTTGCCCAAGCTCTGTGGCGCTCTATATATTAAGGTGTTATCGGCCAATTTATGAGTGTTTACATGGTCAGGAAAAGCAGTGGGGGGGGAGGGGGGGGCAAGCAGTGGGGAAAACTCGGCGGACCCCAGTTTGATTTTCGGCCACGGCTAACACCAGTGGCGAGTTACATCTGACACTTGGGCCACCCCTAAACCAACACGCAATGGACCAGCTTCAAGAAGTTCGTTCAAACGACCCTCATGACTAACGCGACGTGCGGAGGCCTTCGTACAGCAGCACACCGACACAAAGTGCTGAAAAAGACACTCATTCATCAATTTACTGCCTGTTCATAGGGCACCACAGGCACAACCCTGCGGCAGCGGCAGCATCACTTAGCGGGAGAGACCAGCACCAGAGCAGCGGGATCAAATTGCTTTACGTTGAAACACTGCACAGACACCCCAGGGCTTATCAGAGCACAGGCACGACTCGGGGCATTACGCGCCAATCTGCCAGCGGGGCCGCCACACATTAGTGCTACCGCTTCTTCTGGCCGACCCTACTTAGTATCTCAGCTCAGAGCAAGTCGCCCGCCCGCGTTCTACCACAGCTGCAACCGCACACCTCGGGGGAGGCGGGCGGGGGTGGTTGGCCAGGGGATGACGAGCGACCGTTCGACGTCTACCGCTTTGGAGATGACACTCCTCGGCACTCCCCGCTCACCTGCACGGTCGCTTCCGCAGCTGCGACGTCGCTCTGCGAGGCGACCGGGAGCGACTGGAACAAGTTCCACGTGCGAGCGTCAACCCAATCCGTCGGCACGGAAATAAAAGCGGACGTTATCTTTAATCCGCTCCGGGCGAAGCGGACGGCCGCCCTCCCACAGGCAGCGGCCGCCTCCGGCAACAGCGGGAGCCCGAAGTGCAAACACGCCGTCACCTCGCCCGCCACATCATCAGCGGTCGCCAGCGCCGGTGCACGCCCACGCTGGGGTCAGCAAGCCACGAAAGCCAAAGTAACTTTACCAAGCGGTATACGCAGTGAAGGAAAAAAAGTATTTGATCCCCTGCTGACTTTGTACGTATTGCCCGCTGACAAAGAAATGATCAGTCTGTAATTTTAATGGTAGGTTTATTTGAACAGTGAGAGACAGAATAACAACAACAAAATATCCAGAAAAACGCATGTCAAAAATGTTATACATTGATTTGCATTTTAATGAGGGAAATAAGTATTTGACCCCCTCTCAATCAGAAAGATTTCTGGCTCACAGGTGTCTTTTATACAGGTAACGAGCTGAGATTAGGAGCACACTCTTAAACGGCGTGATCCTAATCTGAGCTTGTTACCTGTATAAAAGACACCTGTCCACAGAAGCAATCAATCAAATTCCAAACTCTCCACCATGGCCAAGACCAAAGAGCTCTCCAAGGATGTCAGGGACAAGATTGTAGACCTACACAAGGCTGGAATGGGCTACAAGACCATTGCCCAGCAGCTTGGTGAGAAGGTGACAACAGTTTGAGCGATTATTCGCAAATGGAAGAAACACAAAAGAACTGTCAATCTCCCTCGGCCTGGGGCTCCATGCAAGATCTCACCTCGTGGAGTTGCAATAATCATGATAACGGTGAGGAATCAGCCCAGAACTACACGGGAGGATCTTGTCAATGATCTCAAGGCAGCTGGGACCATAGTCACCAAGAAAACAATTGGTAACACACTACGCCGTGAAGGACTGAAATCCTGCAGCGCCCGCAAGGTCCCCCTGCTCAAGAAAGCACATATACATGCCCGTCTGAAGTTTGCCAATGAACATCTGAATGATTCAGAGGACAACTGGGTGAAAGTGTTGTGGTCAGATGAGACCAAAATGGAGCTCTTTGGCATCAACTCAACTCGCCGTGTTTGGAGGAGGAGGAATGCTGCCTATGACCCCAAGAACACCATCCCCACCGTCAAACATGGAGGTGGAAACATTATGCTTTGGGGGTGTTTTTCTGCCAAGGGGACAGGACAACTTCACCGCATCAAAGGGATGATGGACGGGGCCATGTACCGTCAAATCTTGGGTGAGAACCTACTTCCCTCAGCCAGGGCATTGAAAATGGGTCGTGGATGGGTATTCCAGCATGACAATGACCCAAAACACACGGCCAAGGCAACAAAGGAGTGGCTCAAGAAGAAGCACATTAAGGTCCTGGAGTGGCCTAGCCAGTCTCCAGACCTTAATCCCATAGAAAATATGTGGAGGGAGCTGAAGGTTCGAGTTGCCAAACGTCAGCCTCGAAACCTTAATGACTTGGAGAAGATCTGCAAAGAGGAGTGGGACAAAATCCCTCCTGAGATGTGTGCAAACTTGGTGGCCAACTACAAGAAACGTCTGACCTCTGTCATTGCCAACAAGGATTTTGCCACCAAGTACTAAGTCATGCTTTGCAGAGGGGTCAAATACTTATTTCCCTCATTAAAATGCAAATCAATTCATAACATTTTTGACATGCGTTTTTCTGGATTTTGTTGTTGTTATTCTGTCTCTCACTGTTCAAATAAACCTACCATTAAAATTATAGACTGATCATTTCTTCGTCAGCGGTCAAACGTACAAAATCAGCAGGGGATCAAATACTTTTTTTCCCTCACTGTATTACGATATAGTTTTCTTCGTCCTTTTTCAGGTGACATTTTAAAATGGAAATAAGATTGTCTGCATTGAGACAAAAACATAAGTTGTACGTATGCGTGCTGACCTTCCTTTGCACCGTACATAGCCAACCGTGCTCATCAGAGGTGCTGAATAATTTATGAATATTGAAAGATGACACCTGTAATCGTTCAAAACAAACGTTCTGAATTTATTGAAAAATATAATCAATGCGTGCATCAATGTTAATGGAAGTCAGTTTCAACATTTGCTAAATTATATGAAATAACCGTCTGTCATTTGTTAAAATAAATATCACCGTATGTTGTCCTGACATGTGGACCACCCTGTATACATTTACAGTGGAGATATTTACGTCTGGCCGGTTGCTGGAGTGGCATTCGTGGCTCGCGATCGGACGTTTGCGGTTTCAAAATCCTAGCCAGGGGTCAAGACCCAGCTTCTCATCCCTCTGGAGTTGATCAAATGAGTACCACTTTGCATAGATATTCAACAGTGGGGGTCGGGGGGGGGTGTGAGGGGGGGGGGGCGGGGGCAGTTTGATAAGTCACAATTTCAAAATCGTCCTGTAAATACACATGGCAGTAACATCGGATATTGGGTGTGCAGACGGTGCAACTGCACCGAGCCCACAGGCCAGATGGACACAGGCACTATGGGCTATGACGAGAAGGGGAGACAGACAGGGGGCTCTGTTTCACTCCTTGCACCAGGGCCCACGGCAACCACGCTAAGCCACCGAGTGTCATTTTGAAAGCTATTATCCCACAGTCTGGGAAAATATTGCCTATTTATGGACTAAGTCGACGCTCTGACACATGCAGGAAACTGAATGTGCCATCACCGTCCCAGCGTGGATGAAAAATTCAGTAGCTCCGAATACGTCCGACACCACCACCACCACCATGGTCTTTTATCAGCAAAATCTCCCTTATCAAGAAATGAGGGCAACTCATTTCCGTCTGAAGTACAGTCCTGATGGGCTGGAATACTATGCCCAAGTAAAAAAGCCACTTCTTGATTATCTTAAGTGATTACTGATATTTATAAAGTGTCTTAAATCGTGGAACTTACCAGTGGCTGTCCTATCGGAATATGTTGTCCCTGCAAATAGGAAATGTTGCATTACCACCACCGGAAATGCATTGGTAGGCAAATGCCTCCCTACAAACAATTTCTTGGGAAATCCCATTCTTTAACTCATGTTTGTTCAAGCTAATAGCATTACATGAGTAAAGGGGTCTTCATAATGAAGGCAAACAGCTACGACTGTTCGTCAAATAAAACATATATAAGCATTAAACTGTCATCATTAGACTTCCTTTGCCAGTACCAAAATGTAATAATAGGGGTTTTTCCCCTTTTTTCTGGCAACAAAACTGAAACCTTTTTACGAGGATTCATGTCTGCATTAACCACAATACCTGCAGTTAAAATGCAAACAAAAAACATACAATGATAATATATGTATTGTCCTTGAACTGATTGGTCTACACCAAGGGACGGCTTTCTTTTGAGCCTCGACCCAATTGGTGCTCGACCAGATGACGCCAAAAGGCTCAAAAGAAAGCCGTCCCTTGGTGTGGACCAATCAGTTTCAAGGACAATGCATATATTATCATAGTATGTTTTTTGTTTGCATTTTGACCGCAGGTATTGTGGTTAATGCAGACATGAATCCTCGTAAAAAGGTTTCAGTTTTGTTGCCAGAATAAAAGGGGAAAAACCCTATTATTACATTAAACTGTCGTTAATTCATTACCATCGAGATGACGCAGGACCTTTGAATAAATCCTTGCAATTGCGATCAAGACTGCATTGGGATTCAGTTCACATTGCTCTGCCTCCTGTAAAAGACAAGGGAATTCACCTGCAATGCTTGGAATAATGAAACTCTGCTCGTGGGAACTATGCCACCGAACGTCTCACGGTGCTGTCCGAGGCAGTCTCCTACAACGATGAGCAGCAACGATAAACACAAAAATTGCACCACCTTTTTCCACTTCCGCAAAACAAAATGCGGCTTGCGTAAGTGCTCATTTGCCAAGCTCATTTGCCAAGCAAAACGAGCGTGGGGTGAGCCGACTGGGACCCTGGCTACCTATATAAAGGGACACTCCTGCCCCCTCCAACACCCCCCTCCCATGAAGGACAGTAGGATGGGGGTGTCTGAACTGACAGCCACTACCGTCAAGTCAAATGTATTTGTTTGACCAGGTGACCACTCAAGCGACCACGATGAGTATCATTTGTAAAGGAGCGACCTTGGGTCACCAAAATGACAAAAGCAAAACAAATGAAACGAAGCCCAGCCATGAGACGACTGTGTGTATGTGTGGTGAACTTGTTTCGCGCCGTACGTAGCCAACCGTGCTAATCGGAGGTGCGACGTCAGAAGGCGTGTACGTGTAACTGCGCAGCGATTGGGATCATTGTATATATGTGTGGTGAACTTGTTTCGTGCCGCACCCAACCGGTCAAGAGGAGACAGCTGGATGAAGGAAGCCCTGGAAGGAAGGACGTTGCTGCTCCACGACTTGAAGAGAAAAAGGACTCCAGAGTGGAAGGAGTCCGAGCCAGCGTTTTTGGACCCGCTGTAGTTTCCTGAGATTTTCTACAGGAATGCCAGCAAGGAGGGGCACAACTGGAGAATTTCATCCCTCATCTGGTTCAGCGGGTGGACCAGGGAGGGATTTGGCTACAGTGGGGGTGGGGGGGGGGGGGTACGAGACAGTGGCGGAGTCGCGGAGGAGGAGGAAGGAATTCTGGGCGACCGATCGGACGTGGCAAAGACAGGCCGGCACAGTGCGTGGTAACGGCTTGGTAACCGTGCCCAGGAGCCCGGATGCCACCCTGGCAGGGCTGCCATGGAAACACATCTCTTGGATCCAGCCTGGTTCGGGAACCGAGCCATCTCTCTTGAAATGTGTAGGTAGGGTGCCAACCGCAGCGCGTGTGTAAAGACCGCAGACTCCAAACAGTTTTCGTGGAACGCCCTTCGCTCGAACGTCTCGCAACCCAGCAGCGGCTGTTTAGCAGGTTTCGATCTCCCGATAGGACGGCGACTGACGAAGTCTGTGCCAGCCTACTAAACAAATGCTGCTGGGGAACGTTGCTCCATAGGGCCATGGCCAACAAGAAATGAAACTGTTAATTTACATCGATGAATGGGTTTCCTGCAGGCCTATTTATTATTTATTGTCGGTTTGTCAGAGGCTTCCTTGAACACATTCGTCCAGGTAACATTCGGGCTGGAAAGCCCATAGGCTCATGGAGGTAAAAAATGTAAGCATACCTAATATAAAAAACTGTTCCGGTATTAGCAACACGGCCTTACCATGATACTGGTGGGAAGAAGACAAAGGGAAACTTCTGATACAAGGACTTTACTTCATATAGAAGCACAGGTGGCCTTCTTCCCAACGTGTGTGCTTATATGCAGATTCTGGTGGATATCCATATCATTGAACGTAATGGACCACAACAGCGCAAGATGCATCATTGTACCAAATCCTCTGCAGGTCTCTTCTGATCCACTCATCATTAATGATCATTAACAGCCCTCTGTCAATCCAGGGCTGGATGAAGGCCTGCCCACGTCGTGTCCGGCCATGGAGGTTGTTTGATCAAAAGTCTTTACGCTGGTCAATACAGGTCAGTGGAGAGGGCGGGCAGAAACTGTTGAGATATCACTCGCCAATGATGTGATTTGTCGCCGGGGATCAAACTCGGGTAACCCGGGTTTACAGTGCAAGTGCGCTCGCCACTGCACCGCTACGGCCACCGAGCGTTTTGAAATCCTCAAAGTGGCTGGGGTCAGCTGTTACCAACAGGGAGCGTGAGGCGCCTCCGAGCTCTGAACATTCCCCGTTAATTGTTACTCGTTCCACCGTGCGTGACACCGACCCAGGACGGTGCTGGGTGGGAGCTAAACTGGTGCGTACCAAACATGTGGAACTGTTCACCACAAAACAAGTCGCAATTTCCTGAGCTCACGTCATTACCCCACGAGGAATTTCTTTCATTTCAAATAAGACGCTCAAGCAAGACCATACAGCCACACGCGAGAGAGCCTCCGGGCTATCTGGCACAATGGCTCTCCGATGCATTCCTCTGTTTTGGCCATGCGCCGTTCAGCAAGGCCGGGAGTCTAGCGGTGCTCGTCAGACTAAGGCAGTGGTGGGATGTTAATTACCTCGCCTGGTATAGGGGAGGTCGTGGGTTTGATCCCGACCCTCACGCCTACTGTATATTTGGAATTTGCATGTTCTCCCTGTGGTCGTGTGGATTTTTCTCCAGGTCCTACGGTGTTTCCCTCCCACATTTAGAATCAACATGTGTTTAGAGTATTTGGCTGCTATAAATGTCCACGTGCTAAGCCACTTCGTTGAGCTATCAATTGTCGCCAGGCAACTTATAAAAAAGAGGGCCTTACCTATATTTTTTATTCTTTCGGTGGTGGTGGCATTGAGGGGAGGAAACCACCCATTTTTTCGCCATAAAGCATTGTGATATATAACGACTTATTGTTGGTAGCTCAGCTGATTGGAGAGTATATAGAGTTTATTGATAACATTGAGGTAGTTTATACTTTAGTTTTTATTGGTTTACTATGTGGTATTCATTATATAGTGTAGTGTATACCCAGTTGCTGTTAATAACTCAGCTTATTGAAGAATATATTGAGTACATTTATTATATTGATGTAATTTAGACTTCGTTTTTTCACATCGGTTTACTGTATGATAGTTGGGTAGTTGCAGCCCTTTAGCGTCCATATACTAAATGCCTCTGTTGATATGTAAACTTTGACTTTAACATAGCTATTTCTGTGACCAATCACAAGCTAATCCCTAAGCTATTTCAATGCTAAATTCTCCTGTTTGATATGTAAACTCCTTTGTCAAGGTGCCTCACTTCTCCCACCTAGCCTAAAAGACGCTGCGAATCTTAGCAGCGTTCATTGAAGCGCTGTCATCCCGACAGTTCTGTTCCTTCACCTGAAGAAGGCTACTTGTATTGTGGCCGAAACGTCGTGAGAATTTTATTGTCTTATTTTATTTTATTATTTTATTCTCATTCTACGTGACTTTACCGAAAGAACCAAAGAAGATGAATCCTTGCAGTCACGAAAGCTTTAAATCGAAATCTTTCGGTGAAGTCACGTAAAAAAAAATTTTAATTTTCTAAAAATATTTTTAATTAAAATTATAAAAATTACATAAAAATAATCAAATGAAAATTATAAAGCAAAAAAACCACGGTAGATAAATGACTAAAAAATAGTTAAATAAATTCGAAATAAAAAAACGTCGTGGGTTTTTTGCTTTGGTTATTTTCAATTTATTTTTATTTCTAATTTAAATTTTATTTTACTATTTATCATTTTTACTGTGGGTTTTATTACTTTATTATTTTAAATGTATTATTTTTATGTTATTTTTTCTTTCTTTTATTTTATTTTTTTGTTTTCTATTTTCGTGACTTTACCGAAAGAACCAAGAATATTAAATCCTGCAGTCACGAAAGTTTTAAGTCAAACATTTAGGGCCTTACCTGCTGAAATAAAAAAAATGTGACAAATAAAAGAGTTTAAATTAACACGAATGTGTTCATGGTGCCATGGCCTGTATTCCCAGAGGACCCGGAGAAAAATCCACGCGACCACAGGGAGAACATGGAGAACATGCAAACTGCAAATATACAGCAGGTGTCAGGGTTGGCATTGAACCCACGACCTATTGTATACCAGGCGAGGTAGTTAACATCTCACCACCATATATTTTTTTTTTCAGAAGCACACTGTTCCAGGAACCTTGGCCAAGGATGGCGTTGGGTTTCGTTTTGTTCAAAACCAAATTACTTGTCGGCTCCTTAACCCCAACCGCGCGTTCGCGACTCGCCTCACTAATTATTTGCACGCGATAAATTGGACTCATAGTTACATTTCTTTTATCGTGTATACAGAGCTCTGAGATGCCCGGGCAAATTAATATTCCTATTGTTAATTATTATTATTATTAAATCACATCTCAATGAAAAGGTCAACAGCCATCACCGAGCATGTAAACTCGAGTTCGGGATCGAACCCACGACCTCCTACATACCAGGTGAGGTAGTTAACATCTCCTAGCCACCGTGATGATGCTGAGAGAGACACGCAAACTCCAAATATACAGCAGGCGTCAGGGTCGAGATAAAACCCATAACCACCTACATACCAGGCGAGGTAGTTAACATCTCCTAGCCACCGTGATGATGCTGAGAGAGACACGCAAACTCCAATTATACAGCAGGCGTCAGGGTCAAGATAAAACCCATAACCACCTACATACCAGGCGAGGTAGTTAACATCTCCTAGCCACCGTGATGATGCTGAGAGAGACACGCAAACTCCAAATATACAGCAGGCGTCAGGGTCGAGATAAAACCCATAACCACCTACATACCAGGCGAGGTAGTTAACATCTTCTAGCCACCGTGATGATGATGAGAGAGACACGCAAACTCCAAATATACAACAGGCATCAGGTTCGGGATCAAACCCACGACCTCCTGTATACCAGGCAAAGTAGTTAACATCTCCTAGCCACTGTGATGATGCTGAGAGAGACACGCAAACTCCAAATATACAGCAGGCGTCAGGGTCGAGATAAAACCCATAACCACCTACATACCAGGCGAGGTAGTTAACATCTCCTAGCCACCGTGATGATGCTGAAAGAGACACGCAAACTCCAAATATACAGCAGCAGGCGTCAGGGTCGAGATCAAACCCACGACCTCCTGCATACCAGGCGAGGTAGTTAACATCTCCTAGCCACCGCAGCGCCATCACTAGCATAGCTAGCTTAGGCGGTGCCGATGTCTCCTCTGGCACGTGGGCTACGTCTCTGTGCGCACAGCAAGTGCCGTGCCATGATTGTAACACGCACATCGCACACTCGCGAGCATCTACGCACGCTCGCAACCACACCTCTTCGATTGTTCCTTCCAGGTACAATTGCCCAGCCCCTGCTCGTGCGTGTGTGCGACCCGAATTCGATTCCCGGTAAAGGATATCTGGACTGAGCCTTCCCTAGGTCGACTCAGCGTCAAATGAGTACCTGGGGGCAATGTCTAAACATCGCCACTAGGGAGACAAAGGCGATCGGGCGCGGTGCCGGCCACCCACCCTTTCTCGTGCCGTGCCGGCCTTCATAGAGGTGCTACTCTCAAACAGCACTTGTCCCCAGCAGTCTGTTAAAAGCTACACGGGGAATCCATGTCTTTGTGCGTGCATTTTCTGGTATGACAACCACGGGATAAAACCTATCGCGCCCACGTCCCACCTTAACCCACCTCCAACCCCCTTCACGACACTACCAACTAACAATTGCTCTTGGGCAACGTGAGCCGACTCGATTATCGATGTCTCAACCCTGACAAGAGGACCGACCCCATGGACGGCACGGCTACCTAACAGTTGTTTGCGTGGGGGAAGGGGTCACGAGGGTGGGGGGGGGGGGGGGACGTGGGGGGAGGTGACCAGGGCCTTCCGGCAAATGTTACCGCATTTGCAGAGCATCTCACGCATGACCTGCGCCCATAATGCATTGCCTGCAAGCGCGAGCATGTCGCCAAGTAAGCATCGCTCCTGTACGGATGCGGACTGACGGATTGAAGCGCACTGGTCGGCCATACGACCTTCGTGCCTGGCTTTGTCGTATAACCAAGTCGTAAAATGCACCAAAAAACTGCCACCGGGTGCATTACCATCCATGTGAACAGCCAAGCCATGAGTGTAATAAAGTAGCACAAATGTTTTGTCAATAAACCAATGTAAATAGACAAAACTACGGTTTTTCCTTTTGAAACACTCACGCCGATACGTTAAGGACCGTCAGCACAGACAGACCTGTGGGCACAGACGTATAAAACCTGTGAGCGGGACACCACGCACACACAGTTGATTGCATTAGCAGCTGGCGCAACTCCCAGGGCCCTCCAAAAGATCTTCTTTGAGTCGGCGAAGCGGCATTCTGCTCGATTGTATCGGTCTTCCGAATATCCGGGAGGCTCAACCATACTCTTTGGTTCTTTCGGTAAAGTCACGTAGGTATAAAATAAAATAAATCACGACGTTTCGATCGCAACACAATAGCGGTCGTCTTCAGGCGGGAAAAAATATAATCCAGCAGTGGAACTGCTGAACCAGCGAGAGAGCAGCTACAACAAGGAGGTTATATATGTGGCGATGGGCAAGCAGGCGGGGTCTGAGCTGGAAAGGAATTCCAACCAGCACACGCACGGTGAGTTGCCAGCCCCTCCCACTTTCACGTAGCCACTCGCACACAATAAGTGACCACGCCTATTGATTACAGGGCAGGCCCGCTGCTCAGAGACCACACCCACTGTTTGGAGGCCACGCCCACTGCTCGGGTAACTCTGCCCTTTGCCCGGGTTCGTGAGTCGAGCACGAGTGCCAGAAGCGTTTTAAACAGGGGAACAAAATCGTGATATTCGTAGAAGCGAAACCTGCTCACGGCACTGCGTCCTGGAGGCCGAGCCTCAAACAATAAACGGCACCAGCGGCACCGCGACTCTGGCCAAGCGGCGACAAGACTGCACGACGGGCGCTGCGCCGGGTTTAGGATCGCCAACCCCTCTGATGTAAAGACACCGGGAGATATCATGGGAAGATGCCAGAAGAGGGGAGGACGATGTGCTAAACGCATTGTCTTGAGTGGTGTGGAATTATCATGATTGTTATTATTACACAATGGACGAAAAACGCGAGCGGACTTTCAACGTCCCGGGAAGAGTCGCAGATTTCCCAGGACGGCTCTGCTCAATGGAGAGGACGATTCCTGGGAAAGCCGGGACAGGTAGCGACCCTAAAGGTGGCCCGCGCGGACGCTACCCGCTGCTCACCGCCAGGTGCTTGGGCGACGCGGACGTGGAGAACGACGTCTTTTGGCAGGGAGGGCGTCGTAGCGCCGGCGTGGCCGGCAGCGACCTCCTCCCGTCAGCAGGCAGCATGGCCGGCACCGGCAGGGCGAACCCCACGCACTCATCCCACGTCTTCGGCAGCGGCGGCGCCGGCGGCACCGGCGAGGGACCTCCGGCGGCGTCGGCCGTCGTTGCCGCAAACGGCGGCCCTCGCCGCGGGCTGGACGGCGAGCCGCCGCTCTCGGACGACGCCGAAGAGGACGAGCCGGACTGGTAGCCCGCTCCGAAACGGACGTCCGGCTGGGACGACGACAGACGCTGGGCGACGGCGGCCTCCATCTCCAGCTGGGCGCGCGTGCGGGCCACGGGCTGCCGCTGCGAGCTGAAGTGCTGCGCCGCCTGGCGGCCGCGGCCCTTGATGGAGCGGAGGAGGCGGCGTGTCAGCGACTGCTTGGGGGTGCCGCAGTCGCCGCCGCCGTGGGACGCCAGCGCCCCCCCAGAGAGGTCCTCGGGGGAGGGCGGCTGAGCCACGGGAGGCCCCAGCATGCCCGTCACGGCTTCAGGCACTGAGCACAATGGAGACAGTGAGAAGGGGAAAGTGAGACGGAGGGAGTGAGACAGACAGATGCTTATTTTTTCCACTGCACATCCGATCTGCGCCGGGGCCACAACAAGCCAGCGTGGCAAGGCTCAGGAGGTGCCCGGTGGTTTTTTTCCACTGCACAACCGAGCCATCCCGAGCCAGCATGGTGTGGCTCAGGAGGTGCTGGGTGTTTTTTTCCACTGCACAACCGAGCCATGCCGAGCCAGCATGGTGCGGCTCAGGAGGTGCCGGGTGGTCTTTCCACAAGAAAACCCGAGCTGTGACGTCAGTGCGCTGCTGCACGAGTAGATACGCGTATAGTTTATGCAGCGACGTTGTGTCCTCACAGTGTACTGACAGACGTCACACGCCAATCTTTTCCATCCTGCACCGACCAGCGTGGTGAAGTATGGTCAAAGTATCCACCATGAGCCACACAGGGTGGTGGATGCCTTCATCCAGCAATGGATTGACAAAGGGCGGCACATGTACATGACCCATGTAAATAAAAAAAAGTCAAAGCAGATTCCTGCACAAATGAGCATCTCCTGGTATAAATGGCACATTCCTATGGCGAGGGTAAGTCTATCCAGAGGACAACTACTGTTGACTTCCCCACAGAGTGAACCACTGACCGCAATCTATTTTAAATGTTTGGAACGGATAGATACAGCACGTGGTACTCTGGCCAGCCTGCGAATTGCCACAAGCGATGGCATTATTACAACCATGCTCTCCAGTATCATGTGATGGGGGGGGGGGGGCAAAGTAACAATTCAGAACTATCGGCGAGTGGCAAGAACCCAGTAGGACCAGTTCCGTTGGCCATCCCCAGAGACACCCTGGCCCATCTCTTTAAATCCAGTGTTTCGATAACCTTTCATGCAGCCTGCACCCCTTTGGTTCTCAATCGTAAAAAAATGTACAATGTTAATAAATACATACAGTGAGGGAAAAAAGCATTTGATCCCCTGCTGATTTTGTACGTTTGCCCACTGACAAAGAAATGATCAGTCTGTAATTTTAATGGTAGGTTTATTTGAACAGTGAGAGACAGAATAGCAACAAAAAAAATCCAGAAAAACGCATGTCAAAAATGTTATAAATTGATTTGCATTTTAATGAGGAAAATAAGTACATGACCCCTCTGCAAAACATGACTTGGTCCTTGGTGGCAAAACCCTTGTTGGCAATCACAGAGGTCAGATGTTTCTTGTAGTTGGCCACCAGGTTTGCACACATCTCAGGAGGGATTTTGTCCCACTCCTCTTTGCAGATCTTCTCCAAATCATTAAGGTTTCGAGGCTGACGTTTGGCAACTCGAACCTTCAGCTCCCTCCACAGATTTTCTATGGGATTAAGGTCTGGAGACTGGCTAGGCCACTCCAGGACCTTAATGTGCTTCTTTTTGAGCCAGTTCTTTATTGCCTTGGCCGTGTGTTTTGGGTCATTGTCATGCTGGAATACCCATCCACGACCCATTTTCAATGCCCTGGCTGAGGGAAGGAGGTTCTCACCCAAGATTTGACGGTACATGGCCCCGTCCATCGTCCCTTTGATGTGGTGAAGTTGTCCTGTCCCCTTAGCAGAAAAACACCCCCAAAGCATAATGTTTCCACCTCCATGTTTGACGGTGGGGATGGTGTTCTTGGGGTCATAGGCAGCATTCCTCCTCCAAACACGGCAAGTTGAGTTGATGCCAAAGAGCTCCATTTTGGCCTCATCTGACCACAACACTTTCACCCAGTTGTCCTCTAAATAATTCAGATATTAATTGGCAAACTTCAGACGGGCATGTATATGTGCTTTCTTGAGCAGGGGGACCTTGCGGGCGCTGCAGGATTTCAGTCCTTCACGGTGTAGTGTGTTACTAATTGTTTTCTTGGTGACTTTTGTCCCAGCTGCCTTGAGATCATTGACAAGATCCTCCCGTGTAGTTCTGGGCTGGTTCCTCACCGTTCTCATGATCATTGCAACTCCACGAGGTGAGATCTTGCATGGAGCCCCAGGCCGAGGGAGTTTGACAGTTCTTTTGTGTTTCTTCCATTTGCGAATAATCGCACCAACTGTTGTCACCTTCTCACCAAGATGCTTGGCAATGGTCTTGTAGCCCATTCCAGCCTTGTGTAGGTCTACAATCTTGTCCCTGACATCCTTGGAGAGCTCTTTAGTCTTGGCCATGGTGGAGAGTTTGGAATCTGATTGATTTCTTCTGTGGACAGGTGTCTAATATACAGATAACAAGCTGAGATTAGGAGCACTCCCTTTAAGAGTGTGCTCCTAATCTCAGCTCGTTACCTGTATAAAAGACACCTGGGAGCCAGAAATCTTTCTGATTGAGAGGGGGTCAAATACTTACTTCCCTCATTCAAATGCAAATCAATTTACAACATTTTTGATATGTGTTCTTCTGGAGTTTTTGTTGTTATTCTGTCTCTCACTGTTCAAATAAACCTACCATTAAAATTATAGACTGCTCATTTCTTTGTCAGTGGGCAAACGTACAAAATCAGCAGGGGATCAAATAC
The DNA here is from genome assembly GCF_048934315.1 of Petromyzon marinus. Lineage (NCBI taxonomy): Eukaryota > Metazoa > Chordata > Hyperoartia > Petromyzontiformes > Petromyzontidae > Petromyzon > Petromyzon marinus. The sequence continues at coordinate 9,794,424 of NC_133706.1, read as the reverse complement.
TTTTTTCCCTTACCGTAGGTTTCATGAAACAAAGTAGCCCATGCTTAATTTGTGTTTTCGATTATTTACCTTCTAAAAAAAAACCTGGCCATGTCTCGCAACCCCAGAAAGGGCATCTCGCACCCCCAGCGGGTGCAGCGTGCACCCCGAGATTAAGAATCACTGACCTATCATTCTGTGTATTACAAGAATGTTTGATATTCATTAAAAAAAAGTTTCCTTTTCCTGTAACGATCCCCCCCTTCCACGTGTGGAAAGACATTGCATTATCTAGCAAGCATGGCATGCCGTTAGTTATTAGTCAGCAAGTAGAAAGGTGCAGCCCTGCAATTGCCAGAATCGTGCCGCTTCCCGCAACTCAACCACGCCTGCCAGTCGTCTTTGTACGCGTTGAACTTCTTTCGCACCGTACGCAGCCAACCGTGCTAATCGTAGGTGCGTCGCGGAAGAGGTGGCAGTATCCACACTATACCCCACCACACACGACCGACTGCGGTGGACTTGGTAATCCTGCCCAATTGGCAAGTGGGCGTGCACTTTTTTTTCATGAAATAAATAATAACGTAGTATTTGTGGGGGAATTTTGTGTTAGCTTCACATTTTTGCTTTTCACGTCAACCGCAGTGAGTTTCGGCGATTTCAAATCGTACTTGTTTGTGGTTTGTTAAGCCGACGTTTAGTTTGCCGTTTTTCTGTCCTCAATCAACCCCAGGTCCCCATTGAAAATGAGATGCCAGGCCTGCAAGGGCCCTTATCTGGAGATGAATCCTCGTCTGCATGCGCCATGACAAGGGATCTGCGACGAAGATCCAAAATTAGCGCCGCTGACAGGGCGGTTCGCGAGTGAGAACAGGCGAGGGGGGGAGGGTGCAGGACGAGCGTCGAGATTGGGGGGCCGAACGCGGCCGCAAATCGTACACAGGCGCCGACCAGGCAAAATTCAATCGTAGCCGGACAAGTGCTCAAAGGAGTGTGGACATCACGGCGCACGCTTAGAATTCTACACTGAGAGACAGAAAGAGGGCACACGTTTGATCGGAGGACGTAATCAAGCTCGAGACGTCGTATTGACGGTTGAGAAAAGTGGGCTTGGGGGCAGGAGGTGTCACTGGCATGCAAGTAGGTCGTGGGTTCGATCCCGATCCTGACGCCTGTATATTTGGAGTTTGCATGTTCTCCCCTTCAACATTTAAAAAAACGTGCGTTTAGCGTGTTTGGCTGCTATAAATTTCCACGTGATAAGCCACTTCGTTGGGCTATCATTCGTTTGTGATAGCCAGTTCGCTTCTGAAAAAGAACTACACGGCTCAGTAGGCCTTACCTGGGAATATAAAAAAAAATAGTTTCAGAGACTGATGATGGAGTGGCAGCTAAAGGAGGGGAACGTGCCACAGAGGACGTTCCGAATCATGATCGTTATTGATCCTGGAAGAATCCGACCAGCTGTGAAGCTCTCTTTCGCGAGACAGTCCAGTCGAATCGTGCTCGTTTGCAAGAGATAGGTACGGTTTGCTTAGCAAGACTTTGAGAGATGGTGCTGGCTTGGGGGTTGAGGCCTTAATGCAGCAGTAGATCATGGCTACTGCTACTTATTATGATGATGATTATGATGATGAGCGGTAACATTGCATACAGTACATGTGAAGGGGAGAGAATTGCAAACACAGCAGCATCTTTCCATGTATTCAGGGTAAGTTTAAAAAAACATGGAAATGAATTAGTAAACACAGATACACAGCGACTCGTTCCCATAGCTGGTATCTAAATATGTTTGCACAGCTCCCTCAAATCTACCCAGGCCGTTCGTATTGTAAACAAAAACATTGTTTTTGTGTGTGTCCGTGAACATGGTGACGCTTGAGGTGTCCGTGCCATTCAGAACGCCTCAGGCATTCAGACTACTGCATCATCACCGTTATCGATCCGCGCCAATCGCGGACGAGAATACCTTCATTCGAATGTACGGATCGGAGAAGAAACGCAAATTAGAGACCTTCGACTCTGAACAAATGCGAGCGGGCCTTAAGCAGGACACGCTGCCAGGAAGGGAGGATGGCCCGGTGGTCGAGAGTAACAGCGGAATGGCAGCCAATGGGGAGCGCCATAGGGTGGGGGGGGTGGAGGCGCCCGAAAGGACGTTCAGCGCAGAGATGGAGCGACGAAATCGGCCCCGTGCGCCGGAGCGAGAACGATCGTTGCCGTCACGCGCCCGCGATAGATGCCAATGGCTGGGGGAGGAGGCCTTCATTATCCAGCAGCACATAGATCATGGCTGATGACTAAGAGAGGGGGCTTGTTGGGAACTCCTCCACATCCATCACCACCACTCACAGACCCAGATCTTCACGCCTCATCCTGTAACAAATTCCCAAAGGCGGCCGAGGAGCCTTGGACCTTTCCGTAAAAGTCCCCCCCCCGCCCCCCCCCCGTACAATCAATACTGCATTACGCACTCAGGGCCATCGTTACGCCCCACGGACACAGCGCACACAATTTAGATCTTCACCCTGCCTTTTCTTTCAGTGGGAGGTCGCTCATTCTCCTCTGCTGCCCCCATAATCTGGAACATCACACACTCTCTCTCTCCCACCCTCCCTCTCTCTCCCCCCCCCCCCCCCGCGATCCGTGCTGTCGGCTCCCTGCCAAGTAAAAAAAACACAATCAGCCTCTAGAATGTTCTCTTTAAACCTCTGCTTATAACCGAAAGACTTCCCTCTCAGTGGCGTCGCTATTGAGCTGGCGTTCAAATTCACCGGGGGCCCGTCGGCGGGATGGGGTCCGAGCAGCGGGAAATTAAAAAGGGCCGATTTAGGACCATGAGTGAGGTGCCACATTTCATCCCTTGCACCATGGCCCATGCCAAGTGCGCTACGCCACTGCTGCCTACATCTTCAAAATAAATACGCGACGAATGCACCGAGACCCCGTATACATCCACGCTGTATTGTGTCGTGAATCCCCGCACGGGGGTGATGCCGCACACGCGCTGCGAATCCCGCCACCCGAGTTCGATTCCTGGCCGCGGTGAGCGGGGGCGAGCAATACCGGAGGCAGACCGGTGTGCCCCTCTCCTTTCGTAGAACCGCAACGACCAGCGTGGTGAAGTATGGCTTAAATAACCCACACGCCTGCCACTGCGCAGGAAGGCCTTCGTCCGGCGGTGGATTGACAATGGGCTGTAAATAATCATTGTTATTGTTGTACATGTTTCTAAAATCACCAGCGGTCGTCTTCCTCCTTCAACTCCTCTCTCAACACCGAACAATAATGGAGACAATTCACTGTGCAGGTCCCGCATCCCACGCCTGGTCAGGTCACCGTGCCACCGTCACCGCCGCTGGTGACCACTCGGCATTCTGGGCCTTCAGGCCTTTGCGCCGCGAACGTGATTTCATAAAACAAAAACCACACAAATTCCAACCACCCACATACCCCTTTGGCCTCCGTGGCTCCATTGGGATCACCGCTTTGGCAATTCGGTCCTGGACCCATGCCAGGATATTAATGAACCGACACCACATGCCTGCGGTGAAACAGCCAGGGGTGCTGGTCATTGTGGAGGCACAGGCCGCAACTGCTTTCCTGTTTAAAGAGGGGTTGTGCAACTCTGATGACTGCAATGATGACTACTCGCTCTGCTGGCAACCGTCCACTGGGGTGGTCGTGGGTTGTTCGATCCCGACTCTAACGCCTGCTGTATATTTGGAGTTTGCGTCTCCTCTCCCTGTGGTCGTGCGGATTCTTCTCCGGGTCCTCCGGTTTTTCCCCTCCACATTTAGTTCAGAGTAATTGGCTGCTATTAATTTCCACGTGATAAGCCACTTCGTTGAGCTACCATTTGTGGTCAGGTCGCTTCTGAAAAAGAGTTTACATGGCTCAGTGAACTTTACCTGGTAAAATAAAAAGTTTAGTTTTAGTTGACTTCATTAACAGTTACAAGGCGCAACACCGACCGGGGGAACGTTGATGTAACGTCCTAATCAACGAAGGGAAAGTTTATGATTCGGCAGTCAACACCGTTAAGCGGGTACTGAAAAAAAAAGCGTCCATTGGAAGGAAATTAAACGAGTAATGAAGGCGGAGCAGTGGCCCAGCAGTTAACGCAACGCGCTATGAACCCATCGACCTCAGTTTGATTCCCTGCCATGACGAACATCGGTGGTGAGATATCTTAAGCGGTCCTGGGCAACCAAAGCGCACCGGCCAGAGTGGTGAAGTAAGTTATATGAACCCCCCTTGACCAACAAAGCATGGGAAGGCCTTCATCCAACAGTGGATTGGCAACGGGCTGAACTTTTTGTTTTCCTTATATACCACATGTATCAGTAATGACATTGACAAAAAAACATTGCTCCGAAAATATTGTATTCCCAAATCAATGGCACACGGCTTGAAGGCAAAGGGCACTGTTGCCTGGGCGATAACTTGAAAGAGGAAAACAAAACCACCGTCCCCCACCGCCGATGACAACGACGGCGACGAGTTCAGTAGAGGTGGGCGTCGTTTGTGTGGCTGTCACTCTGGCCCGCTCGGAATGTAACGAAAGACCTCGAGCAATGTGGGTCGGGCAGAAAAAAAACGCAGGAACACACCAAGGATGGCCAGCCGGCCCAAATCCCCCACGGCATGTGGGCCGGTCCACGTGATTTATTTTTGTTAGTTATTAAATCACTGTTGCAGAGCAAAGCTTTAAAGGCCCGGAATGGAGAGCAGTCAGCGGCAGCTATGGGGTGGCACGAAAAATCGATTTAGTAAAAAAAAAATTACGTTTTTTCTCATTTATAATTTTTTTACCAGGTAAGGCCCACTGAGCTAAATAGCTCCTTTTCAGAAGCTACCTAGCCCAAAGAAGTGGCTTATCATGTGGATATTTTTTGCAGCCAAACACTCTACACGCATGTTTATAAATGTGGAGGGAAAAAGTGGAGGACCCGGAGAAAAATCCACATGACCACAGGGAGAGAGACACGCAAGCTCCAAATGTACAGCAGACATCAGGATAGGGATTGAATCAAGAACCTCCTGCATACCAGGCGCGGAAGCTAACATCTCGCCACCGCGGCACCCCAATTCAATATTTAATCAATTAGCCGATTAAATGTTGCAAGGTGTTCGCGGTTGTGCTGGACGCCTCTCCAACGTACGTTTACGAGCTGTGCCGCGCGTTATTCGGCATCGATGTCTGACGTTTTGCTCCACGCGCCGGGAGCTTCTTCAGCAACCCAATTGTATTCAGTCAAACAGCAGATATACAATACAACTGAGAAAACCCACATGGTAATATATATCGATCAAAACAAACGATGTCCATTAAAAGTTAGGAATCCGACCTTTTTGACGGCATCTTTTATGTGACCGTAATGTGAAGGGTGGTGTGTTGCAGACATCCCACTTCATACTGAGGCCTTCCCTCATTTGAAGTTACATCTGATTGGCAGGTAATTGGCTCTTGGAGTTGGGAAGCCCAGAGCAGACCAGCACCTTGGCTTTAATGGGCGAGCTAACACAACTCAAAGGGACCCTAGGCCAGGGATGTTTTCAGAGGGGGTGCCAGCTCATGAAAACGTAAATCCAATTCAAAACATTTAATTCCCCTGGGCCCACCAAACACCATGCTTTTGATGAATCTCCCCACGCATTGGGGCTCATGTGGGCTATTTGACCATACTTCATCATGCCAGTCAGTGCTTGTTGGTGAAGGCGGGGGGGGGGGGGACGCATAAATGTGGTGCCATAGTACAATACAACAATGGATTGTATATTGTTGGTTCTTTCGGTAAAGTCACGTAGAAGGGAAACAATAAAATAATACAAATGTAAAACAATACAATTCTCACGACGTTTCGACTGCAACACAAGCATTCATCATCAGGTGTGAAAATCACAGCAAGAAAATTTGAAAAAAGTGGCGTCAGGTAGTCGTAGAACGCGTTGGGGTTCGACTTTAATGAAGACGAGCTTCTCGACTGTGTTGGGCGCCAGGCTGTCCCTCAACTTGGAATGGATAAATCCCATCGTCGAGAAGTTTCGCTCAGACGCAGCGGTCGACGTGGCCATGCTGAACAGTTTGATGGCGATCTTCTGGAGCGCGGGATAGTCGCTTCCGACGAGTGACGAACTGACGACGAAGGCCTGGGCGAGGGCCGAACGCACCGCGTGGCTCACGCGCATGGCGGCTGAGCCCGGGCCCCGGCCCGAACGCCGCTAATGGGGTGCGTGCGACTGAAATCCCGACTTAACTTTAATAAAACCGGATAAAACCGGATTTGGGCAGGATCCAGGTGCTCCGGTTTTATATAAAAACCGATTAAAACCCGAATGAATAAAACGGGGCCGTGCCAGCCTTGCTTTAAATCAAAATTTAATGGATTGTATTGCAACGCCGTCTGCTGCCCACCCAAGTAGCGCCCCGCAGACCCGATGGGAACCCGCTTGTGCGTGGTGGCCGTCCAACCCAAGCGCTGTCCGGGCTCAGGTGCTGCCGAGCTGCCCAGGTCTGACGAAACCCGTGGCGTTCCGGGTGATCTGGTCACGCGGTGCAACGTCGCAAATCCGACTGGCCGGGGGGACTGAGATGCAGGCGGATATGCGAAAGGGTCAGATTTGTGAACGTCGACCAGAGAATGACGGTTTCACCGTGCGCAAACACTGCTCTGGGTGTGAGCGGTTAAAAATCGATCGCGCTCAGATATGCGACATTGTATTGTGAAAAATAATCTAATTTTATCACAAAGAAGGCAGCCACTGTCCCTGGTGTATCTGCATTACCGGTGAGGTCATGGCAAGAACACGACTCTTGGATCACAGAAGTAAATAATCCCAGTTCCCTCGTGTTTAATGATTTACGCTGTCCTGACACAGCCCGGGCTGCGACAGCGTCCGTCCTTTAGGGTGGTGCAAGGATTCATCAGTTAACAGTATGACTATGCTTTATTACCCACGAAATCCCCACCGAGTCTCAAGACCTTTTTTCAGGAGGGTACTGCCAGGTTTTTTGCAGTAGGTGGCGAAGATCGCTGCTGCGTGCAATCCCAAAATAAGTAATTTGTGAGATTTTTTTTTAAATTGACCCAATTTTTACCACAATAAAAAAATTTAAGTTGGCCCAAATTGGCCCATGACGCAGGGGCACAATGGCCTCTTGCATCTTCGAAAGGCATCACGGGATCTTTAACGCATGCTGTGAAGCAGCTGACGCAGGCTTTAAGATTAAAACACTTGCGGCATTAAGCAGAGTGGCCTGCGATATTCGAAGCATGAACCTCTGCAAAACAAAAAAAAGTTCTGAGTGCGTCACCGCTGGGCCATGTCACCAATCACGATGTGGTATTTATTTAATTATCGACAATCAAATTAATAACATAACAAAATAATTACGTAATTACATAATTAAATAAATACACACATCCAATCACGTGCGTAAGAATCGATGCTTTTCTATACGTATATGGTGCATGCAATGGGATCACATCATCCCCGCAGCCACTACAGACGTGCTACAATCCACCGCAATTGTTGTGACGTGTATCATTTCACAGCTTTTCCCAATTTTATCGACGTCAATGTTACCAGATGACAAATCCGTCCCGTCTCTCGCGGAGCAGCGTAAACCCTTCGTGTTAAGGGAACAGCCCGTTGAAGTGGACACCGCCGAGCCACGTCCGATATCCCTTAAAAGCGACCCTTGGGTCACAGAGTAAGATGGGCAGCACTGTCCCACCTGCCCCGCGCCACCCACAGTTCATCATCGGCTGCAACGTTTGCGGAGCAAAAAGAAAATCGATTATCAATTAAATGGCGGGTCCAGAACTGGCAGTGAATCATTCTACCCCGAAGATTAATTCTCTGGGCAAGACGCTGGTTCAGCAAAGTGGACAGCCACCACTGTGTGAGTTAAAAAATAAATTAAAATAGGACTTCAAATGATTGCTATGGGAAAGTGTGTAGGCAGCAAACAGAGGCCACTTAGAGTAATTGTAAGTGGACCTAGAAAGACGGCATCGGTGCTTATGGAGCCAAAATCAACCTTGAACCTCACCAATGATGTACGGAGAATCACTAATCTTTAAATTATACAAACGACTGCACAATTAAATGTTTAGTTATCGTGAATTGCTTGGGGCACTCTTGCAATTGATCGCCATTCACTTATGTGTACGAGCTGTCTCTCGGCTGATAGGCTCATATTGTGAAGTGGCCAAGAAATTACACGAATGTAATGGATTCCTGCATCTATCTGTGAGGAGCTGTGAGCACTCTACCCTTGTATCTGTGGTGCGTTTTCTCTGGCTTACTCAATTTGCCTCCGACATGAGGCCAAACACTCGTTAAATGAATAGCCAAACATCCAAACGTAGCAGTACCCTCGTGGAAACACGGTATTTAGACCCGGCGAGGCTTTCCTGGGTAAAAAAGGGCATTTTGACTTCCAGGTGGTTCAGTGAAAGAGCGAGTGGCTTGCACTTGGCAGGTTATGAGTTCAAATCCTGGCTCAGAGTCGACTCGGCCCATCATCCTTCCTAGATTTATACAATGGGCAGCAATGTATGCGGTAGTCAAGAACAACTGTCCAATGGATAAACCTGCCCACAACATGGGAATAGGGAATTTCCACCACGTGCTCAGGGCTGTGAACAGGAAATGAGCCACTGCCTTAATGCTTATCTCAGCCGGAAATCACGTTCACTTTGAATATGATTGCACAGCACTGGGCTCTATGTGACGTGTAATACTCTCAGCTGGCCTGCACTCCCAAATTTTCTTTAAAAATACATGACGCATTAAAGAACACACCGACTCCACATTCAAAATAACACGCATTCATAATTAAGTAAGGGTGTAAACAAGTTGGCTTTGAGCCGAACAGTGGCTCACACACTGCCCTACGAACTCAGTGACCTGAGTTTGATTCCCGGCTAATGGCCAATATCAATGGGGAGTGACATCTGAACTAGTCCTGGGCCTCCCACCCCTCCACACACTGCCTAGCATATAGATGTATGGTTAAACCACCCACACAACCTATCGCGGTGTTGGGAAGCACTTCATCCAGCAGCCTAGACGTGCCCATTATAATTACATGTGAAAACCAATCTTATAATGCATCATAGTGCATTACTTATAATTCACATAATCCAACGTGTAAGTGATATTCAGATATAAAATTATATAGAGGGGGTTACATCCAATGTCAGAATGCGCAGGTGGCTAAAACTCACAGCAGGGAGGGCTTTCGCTCCGATGATTGCCATTTATCATCGCGAGTGGCTCTCTGAGCTCCGAGTGTCTCCCCCATTGTCGAAAGCCATCAATATCATCTTACACTTGAATTACTGCTGCCCATTGATAATCGAGCGACACGGCGAGTCGTACCAGTATATTTAGTAGTATGCTTTAAAGAAAATCAGAAAAACACGGGTGCAGAAATTGCTATACAAGCCACGTGCTTTTGGATTGGCCACGTACATTTTCCTCCTGTGCATGGTCACTGCGATCCACTGCTGGATGAGGGCCTGCCCTCGTTGTTACTTGACCACAAGGGTACTTTCACAGAACCCCGGGCGGCACGGGCTACAGGTGAACTCGGGCAGAAGAGATTCGGGGAGCACAGACGGGGTTCTTGCCGAACTGCCCTGTACTGCCGACCACGTGGCCCCGCAGCCTATACCAACCGTAACAACATCGCCATGTTGCAGTAGAGGACCTGTACTTTTTCAAATGCATGGGATCACCCATCCAAGCACTGTCCGTGCGCAACCGCCTGCTTAGCTTGCCGTATCTGAAAAACTCGGTGCCATCAATTCCGGCGACCAATTCGGTTAGAGATTGCCCGTGCACAGCAGCACTAAAAGAATGTAAATTAATAAAAACCCCGACTGACATGAACGCTGCATCACTTGTGCAAACTAACCATTGAGGTTCAACGTTGATGGGGGTGATGCGTTCAGCCTGAGATGTAAACTAATAAAAGGAAAGCGGAGGAGTGGCATCATCTGTGCGCTCACACATGCTGGCACAACGCATTGGCATGCAATCCGCACAGCATTGCAACGTTCATCGCAAGCCAGGGGGATGTGATACTGACGATAACTCGAGCAGGGTGGTGGTGCGGTTTCGTGAATGATGGATACGGGTCTCTAGCAACAGCTGTGTGCAGCCGGCTAGGCGCAAACCAAACAGCCACGAGTAACCGCAGTCAATGCCACACCACCACTGCACCACAATGATCGTCGTCCTTATCATCGCCACCAACATCACCATTCGCACCACCAACAACCACCATCAAACAAGACTCACCGCAATGTGACGCCTGCGTCAACGTGTTGAAGGAAACAGCCGGGATTGGTGTGGCGAGCACCACGCCCGGTCGCCTTTGTCTTCCCCAACGCTGATGTTTATAGAGACTGCACGCCACGTCCTGGTCCCCCGAGCTAAGCCCCCCCCAAGACAAGTTCTAAAATCGCTTGCCACTGATGTTAGCCGTCGCCGAGAATCGAACTCAGGTTGCCGGGTCTGTAGCGCAGCGTGCTCTTGACCAATACAGCGGCGAATGTTTGAACCGCCTCTGGGCCTCTCCTACGTCAACTCGGCCTGAAATGAGTACCTGGTGCGATTTGTAAATATCAATGGGGAGACAAATGCGGCTGGTAGTGGTATTAACTACCCACTCCCTCGTGTGCCATGCCTGCCAATGCTGTATTGGGTGCCTGCTATCAGCACTTTGCTCCAACAGTCTGTTAAAAAGACTATACGGGGGATCTTTGCCTTTGTTGCATCTGTGTGGTTGCTCATATCGTGTCGTGTGTGTGCACGTGTGCACGCGTGGAGCGGTGGTGCAGCGGTTAGCGCACCGCGCTACGAAAGCATCACCACGATCTCCAAACTAGCACCATCAACCACCACCACCAACCCATTTCCAACCACGATCTGTACCACCACCGCCGGCATTCCCAACTTATCGGCGACGATATCCATTGTCAACCACGAGGCGATACTCACGACGCCGCGATGTTTGGTGGTAGGTGATATTTGATATTCACCACCACCACCAACAACAACAACGACAATCGTCGCATAACAATACCGAGGTAGGGGGGGAGGGGGTATGGGGTGGGGGTAAGGGTATCCCCTTTACCTGCGGGATCTGGGGGTATCCCATCCATCGGGGTCCTGGCGGCGGAGTGGATCGGCGGGCTCAGCAGCACAGAGCAGAAAGCTCCAGAGACAGAGACTCAGAGAGAGAGACAGACGCAACTCTCACCCAGTGTCACACGCACATAGCGAGACACAATCCCACGCACTCGCACAGTCAGACTACAGGCACACACACGCGCACACACCAAGCCTCGCCGGCGCACTGTATTATACGCAGCGGCTGCGCGCGGAGCATGGGGGGGGTGCTGCTGATGATGATGGGAGGAGGAGGGTGATGGGAGGATGGAGCGGAGCGAGACGGCGCGGGGGTGGCGCGCGCGTGGACGTCACGGGGCCGCACCTGCAGATTGATCCCCCGCGGGGAGCGCGCGTCACAGACACACACACACTCACACTGACACACACACACTCAATACACACACACACTGACACACACACTCACACTGACACACACACTCAATACACACACACACACTGACACACACACTCACACTGACACACACACTCAACACACACACACACACTGACACACACACTCAATACACACTCACACTGACACACACACACTCACACTGACACACACTCACACTGACACACTCACACTGACACACACACTCAATACACACTCACACTGACAGACACACACACACTGACACACACTCACACTGACACACACTGACAAACACACTCACTGACACACACACTCACTGACACACAGATCCCCCGTGTAGCCTGTAACAGACTGTAGGGGCAAGTGCTGTTAGCGAACACCTATGAAGGCCGGAACGGTACACGAAGGGGTGGGTGGCCAGCAACCACGCCCGACCGCCTTTGTCTCCCCAGTGGCGATGTTTACACACCGAACCAGGTACTCAATTCAGGCTGAGTCGACCTAGGGGAGGCCCAGGACCGGTTCAGATAATCGTCACTGGTGTTGGCCGTGATCGGGAATTGAAGGGTTCATAGTGCTAACAGCTACACTACCGCTCCCCACACACACACACCTAAACACGCACATACCTACACACACACACCTACACACATACCTACACACACACATACCTACACACACCTACACATATACACACCTACACACACACACCTACGCACACAAACACCTACACACACCTACACAAAGATAAAAAAAAGATCCCCCATATAGCCTTAGACTGTAGGGGCAAGTGCTGTTAGCGAGCACCTATGAAGGCCGGAACGGTACACGAGGGGGTGGGTGGCCAGCACCACGCCCGACCGCCTTTGTCTCCCTAGTGGCAATGTTTACACACCGCACCAGGTACTCATTTGAGGCTAAGTCGACCTAGGGGAGGCCCGGGACCGGTTCAGATAATCGTCACTGGTGTTGGCCGTGAGCGGGAATCGAACTCGGGTCGCCAGGTTCATTCGCACGCCTACTCCCTCACCCACTTACATATGCACCTCCACACCTACTCACCTGTATCATACACATATCTATGCATACCTCTTCACAGAGTCACGTGCATACGTACTCACTAACCTAAGTTTCTATTTGCATAAATACCTTGGAGGCCGTCCATAAATGACGTCATGCACCTATGGGGGGGGCTCAGACATTTGTGACGATGTGTGACGAGGGGGGGGGGGGGGTTGAGAAATGTGACGTCACGTAAAAATACGCAACTTTAAATATAGACAACACCTTCTACTTAATTAAATATACTTTTTAATAAATGTTTTCTCCTACAACATCAGAGTGCAGCGCCACATTAAATACGCACTACAATGACAATAGTTTAAAGCGATTTGAAGCATGTTTTATTTTCAAAATGGAAATATGGTTTTTTGGGGGGGGGGGGGCAAAGCTTTGTGACGTCATATTTGAGGGAAGGGTCTGACTTTTTGTGACGTCGTGTGACGAGGGGGGGTCAAAAATCGTCCAAAATCGCGTGACGTCATTTATGGACGGCCCCTTATCATGTACTCACATATACTGTAAATTTACTCACCTATTCACCTACTCACGTACCTAGACATATACACCTATATGCCTACTCACCTGTACGCATACTTTCTCGCCTATGCAGTTACACCAGTACGTGTGTTTGTTGAACTTCCTTCGCACCGTACGCAGTCAACGGCGCTAACGTGTGAAGGCGAGTAGGTGAGAAGTTACCGATGTAGCTTGTATGTGTAACTTCTGACGCGGTCACCTGCACGCCTTAGCCACATATCCACCCCCTACTCACCTGTGCACTCACCTATGTAACCCGCTACTTACCAGTGTCGCAGTCCAGGTAGCCCTGATTAATACGACGGGTGTATTAACCATTATATAAATACGCGCCGTCCGCTTCACGGTGCGCCTTAAATGCGTTATTCGCCACATTCGAAATCGGACTCGCAGAAGTGACCCCACGCACTTAATTGGGGGGGGGGGAGGGGGGGCGGGAAGCCCGTAGCGAGTGTCGCCCCCTACTGTGAAAACATCTTAGCAGGCTCGAGACTCGGGAGGTTTTCCTGGGTGGAAGAAGAAGCAGAAGGATCTCTAATTCGCGTACACACTCACCCCATGCACTTACCGATACGTCAACGAAAAGCAATCTGGTCGATGATCTAGCATTCATTGATTCACTCCAGTTTCTCACCGGCCTCCTTATCACGCCTCTATCGCTGCTACCATAGCTCCATTCCCACTGAACCTCTATCTCTCGTTGATTCCTCCTCACATGTCGAGGTGGCGAGATGAAAACCACCTCGCCAGGTATGCAGGAGGTTCGTGGGTTCGATCCCGACCCTGACGCCTGTTTATTTGGAGTTTGCATGTTCTCCCCGTGGTTCGCGTGGATTTTTTTCCTTCCGCATTTAGAAGCAAGATGCGTTTATAGTATTTGGCTGATAAGCCACTTCGTTGAGCCATTTGTTTGTGGCCAGGTCGCTTCTGAAAGAGAGCTATATGACTCAGTGAGCCTTACCTGATTAAAAAAAGCAATTAATGTGTGTATAATCGTGTCAATAACATACATAACTGGTCAAGAAGGGTCCATATGTTAAGCATCTGAACTGTAATGTAATGAGCACGCTGTGCTAATAAAACTAAGAGCTGTGGACCAGGGGTCAAGAGGACGACAAGGACTCGCCCGCAACTAGACAACCTAACCTTCGCCACTTGTTGCAGAGGCTCGCGGTTCCATTCGGGCGGGCCGCCCTGGTCAATATTGCGGGTTTTAGTAACCATAAAATACAAGTCGTCTGCTGCCATACCGTAGACGTCTCAGGGCCTGTAAAATCGTTTGAATAAGAGTGGGCAATTGTAGTCCAAGTCTTTCCACATTTGACAACATTCACTGCAAATTACGGTACTTAATTGGAAAACGTAGCAATTGTCGCCCTCTACTGCACACCCCTGGCAGGACTCTCCTGAAACGGAGTTGAGACTCGGTGATGGCTTCCTACGTAAACAATCGTAATCAATAAAGACAGCACGACGGCGATGATTCTGATAGTGGTGATGATGATGAAAGCACACTCTGCACAAATTACATGGGACTCACGCATCCCTGCAACTGGAACACGTGGACTTGTTCGCAAACGAAGCTCGGCAATATTTGACCCAACGGCCCGCGTGCTATGAAGAAGGGTCATTTTCCGAAACGTTGCTTACTATTTATTATGTTACATTCAGGCGGCGTAGTTGTGCATCGAGTTTGTTTAGCCAGGAAGTCCTCGCTGAGAATCTCGGCTCTTTTCAAGGAGGTTGTCGCCAAGTTTGAAGTAATAATCCCGATTGAGTAATTTTGGGCGTAATTTTGAAAACCAAATTGGCCAAATATTCATCTTCTTATTGACCATGACGCTGGCGCACAATGGCCTCCTCCACCGAATGACGCCACGGGATTCTTTAACGTCCACTGTTAAGCAGACGGCGCGTATTGTTCCGGATAATACCCACCGCGGTGTTAATCTGGGTGGCCGCTGGATTTCTAACCGTGAAACCCCTGCAACGCAAGCAGCAGCGAACGCACTACGTCACTAACCAATAATAAAGATGGTGGAGGAGGAGGCTCAAGATGATTGCTGGGTATCGAAGAGCGCCGTCCTCCCACAAGGGCGTCAAGCCGACTCGAGCACAAAACGCGTCCGATTCTCCACTGAAGAGACGTCTGGGCAGGATATGAGGCTTGGCTTGCTGTGTGTGTGCATCGCGTGGCTCCTTGACATTGCGCCGTGCGAATGATTTTTAGTAAAATCGTGTAACCACTCCCCCCCCTTGCTCCCACCCACCACGTTGAGATACAAAGAAGGTCTCGAAGCGCTTCACACTGCAGTGGAATGCAATAGCAGAAAGACCCAAATAATAAGAATTGAACCCGCACCTTGAAAATGTACCACGTCTTCTGTTATTTTTTTATTGACCACGTTTCGTGCGTTAACGCTGCACTCCCATTAATCGTAACCGATCACGTGCCAGTGGCCACGCTAATCTTTGACGTTGTGGTTTTTTAGCCCTCCGGTTTTATTTCCCCACCGAAACGCCTGCTGATTGTGATAACAAAATAAAAACCACATTACACAGCAATGGGGGCGTGACACCGGCATCTCAACGAGTACTGCCCCGTAAGCGTGAGGTGTTTCTTTGAAATTGAATTGCCCCTACCGTCGATGTCAACAATTTTACACTCTACGCAATGGAATTTGTATTTTGATTTGCGTGACGAACTTCTGTACCCGTGGCCACGCCACGGGGAAGGGAAGTCGCAGCTGCTGCCCTTGGGCACAGGGGCAGCGGACAGGGCAAGGTGACTGTAAAAGACAAAAGAGGTCACGGCTCAAGACGAGCAGCTGGAAGAATGACGGAGCGACGGGATGTGAGAGGAGGAGGAGGAGAAGGAGGGAGGAGAGAGAGAGAGTAGGAATGACCGGGCCAAGACGTCGGGAATGAGAGAGGGTGGTGATGAGAGCGGAGGGAAGCCACAGAGGGAGAGAGACGGAAGGAGCGAGCAGAGAGTGAACGACTGCTTTGGGGATTCAGAATGGGGGTGGCCACATCGAAGTCACGTGATTTACCGGAGGCTTTTGACCTGAATTAGACATATGTCTCACGGTAAGACATGTTCATCACGGACAATGAGGCAATGTGGAAGCGAACGTTCCAGCTCACACCCGTCGGCAAAAAAAGGAAGGCACTGCTATGACGGTAGTGCACAAGCCCATAGTCATGACCAACATCACAATCCACTGCTGGATGAAGGCCTCCCAAAGCCGCCGCCATCTCCCGCGATTCCGTGAGGTCACGATCACCCGGCACACGAGCTGATTTCATCGCTCCGACTCTTTGAACGGAGATGGACACTGTAACAGCGAACAGATTGTGGAGTTATAAATGTAACAATAATTGTAACGTACAGTACAGTATAACATTACTGTGATATTTTAATAACGTCATAGCATTAGTACACATAAGTTAATACTATAAACGCAAAAATGTGTCTCGGTGCATACAATTAAAGCAGAGTTAAACATCACACCAGCAAGGACGGTGTTAAAACTTCATACCAATAAATATATTTTCTTAAACTCAGTGGCCCTAAAATATATTACTGGTAGGAAACGTAGTGGACTGGAAGCCCAACCGGGATTAATTCACAAGAGGCAGGGGATTAATTGTGTATGTCTGCGGATATCTGTCCACGTCGGAGGGGTGGGGCTGGGTGGAGAGGGGCTGGGTGGGAGGGGAGGGTGGCGACGGGCTGGGTGGAGCTGGGTGGGGGGTGGGAGGGGTGGGGCTGGGTGGGGTGGGGCTGGGTGGGGAGGGGCTGGTCACCCCGTGGTGCCCTTATATGGACTGGAAGTCCAACCGGGATTAATTCACAGGAGGCAGGGGATTATAACACTGCACTTTCTGGCGTCGTTTTATAATTATGCTCACTTTTCATTTTGCTTTCTTCTGCGCACGACCCTAACAAGTTTGGCTTAAATATCCGTACATAATTACTTAATAATTACTTCAAAATTTCCTACCAGCCCCCTCCGCAGGAATGTGTTTATATAAAATAGGCGACGTTTCCAGGCAATTATTCTTCGTCATAACACAATGAAAAGGGGTAATTGCCCAAAACATCGCCTGTTCTTTAAAACACAATAAAGGGTCATTGCCCGAAACGTCACCTGTTATATATTTCCCCTTATGGGGGTGTTGTCGGCGAATGCGTTGAGGTGTTTTGTTTGTTAGCTATTTGTGCTTACGCACCGTAGCAGCATCGCCGAGTGAATATGTTTATCAACGATGCAACACGTTACTTCTATCACAAATTATTAAACATAATTTAAACATCATTCGGCCCCACCGGCATACTTGCACCGCACACGGGCGATCTCCCAGCCAAGGTTTAACCACGCACACTCACTCACTCACGCTGCTTGGACATGACATGCCACAGCAAGAGAGAGGGTGGGGGTGATTAAGTTTTGAGATCTTGCAAGAGGCAGAGAGATGTAAGCGTAGCCAGTTATTGAGATTCCGTCTGTACGAACCGAGCATATAAATAGAATGAGCGGTTTGTATCACGGTGGGGGGGGGGGTACGTCTCCTTTTACCGTCTCGTTCGCGCATCATCACCAGCACCACTCCTTGTGTCGCGTGTATTTTTGGCTAATGTACATTTTTTTGGTGGGGGACATGGGGGGGGGGGGTTAGCGCGTCACCGCGTTAACTATTAACCCACGCAGACTTTGATCCTTGCCCAAGGCGAACAACAGCGGCGAGGGATGTGCCTGGTCTAATCGTGGGGCAAAGTCTTCGCCAACCCACATTGACCAGCGTGGTGAAGTATGGCCAATCAAGCAAACAATTACCATGACCCAAAGGTGGTGGGTGGGGTGGGTGGGTGGGTGGTGGGGGTGTAGCTTCATCCAGCAGTGGATTGATGAAGGGCCGTACGTAACATTGCATGTGATGTTTGCTTTCGCCAATCTGACTTAGAGAGAGGCCAATCGGCGTGTCCTTAGGACCCACGATGTCCCCACCACAGGGCTCTGACCAACGGCGAGGTGGAAGCAGCCTGTGTGGCTGCGCTCATTAAATCCCTAACCATCTTCCATCCATCCATCCTTGACCTCTGCTGATCGAGAACACACTGGCGCTGCTGTAACCCGGCACCCCCACCCCACCCCCCGACTTTGCGCTGAGCAGATGATGCGAACGGACTTGGCGATTGATTCACTAATTAGCGTCACTTTTCATCTCGCGGGAGTGAGAGGGTTGGGGTGCTGCGATCCCGAAGCTGGGGGGAGATGTCAGCGCAGAACCGACATCGCTGCAGACACAGGGAGGCGCTCTTGGCTTTCCCACGGGAGTTGGACACAGACCCGCGTGAACAGAGTTGTTATTGATTTGAAGCTTTCGTGACTGCAGGAATCCATAACCGTTGGTTCTTTCGGTAAAGTCACGTAGGTAGAAAATTAATAGATCACGACGTTTCGATCTCAACACAAGCGACCGTCTTCAGGTGAGAGAGAGAGAAAGCTGCTGAAACAAAGTCTTAGAGAGTCTCGCTGAGTCACCGATGCTGCGACATACTAAGCTCGTGCATTGACATGCTAATAGTCTATACTCTGGTTCTTTCGGTAAAGTCACGTAGGTGGTAAAATAGGTGTAAAATAAAATTACATTTTATTTTTATTTTACACCTACGTGACTTTACTGAAAGAATCAAAGAGTATGGATTTCTGCAGTCACGAAAGCTTCAAATGCTAATCTCTCACAATACAACAGCCACTTCCACAGCCTCAGGGAGACCATCTCTAGCCCCGTCCTCTTACCCTGAGGCTGCACCCATCTCATGCCTATACAAGACCTTGTTTCAATAGCTTTCTCTCTCTCTCACCTGAAGACGGTCGCCTGTGTTGCGATCGAAACGTCGTGATCTATGAATTTTCTATCTACGTGACTTTACCGAAAGAACCAAAGAGTATGGTTGTTATTATTAAACGATCGCACACCTTTCTGGCTCTGCCATTCGTCGTCGAAGACACCGGTGGTGCTGTAACCATAAACCGCATCAGAACATCAACGAGCCGACGCGCACATCTCCTGCGTGAATGGAAATTAAAAAACATAAAAAAATAAACAATCCTCCGTTGCGCAATTTGTGGACCGCATTGTGAGCCTACTGTCGTGCTGGGCTCCTTTGGGGCCGTCCATAAATGACGTCACGCGTTTTTTGCCGATTTTTTGACCCCCCCCCCCTCGTCACACGGCGTCACAAAAAGTCAGACCCCCCTCAAATGTGACGTCACAAAGCTCTGCCCCCCCCACCCAACCATATTTCCATTTTTTAAATAAAGCATGCTTCAAATCACTTTAAACTATTGTCATTGTAGTGCGTATTTAATGTGGCGCTGCACTCCGATGTTGTAGGCGAAAACATTTATTTAAAAGGAGGCGTTGGAAAGCTGAAATTTAGCATAATATTAGCTTGAAAATATTTATTGTCTAGCTAAAACTGCAGATGTTCAGAATATTATATTTGAATTCTCTTATAATGATCAAATATTAAAAGTAATTATAACGATTAAAAATACTTGAAACTTTGTAGTACAACGAAGCAAAATGGAGAGTACAATTATAGCAATCACATATTCATTCCACAGAATAGAAATCCCTTGTAGAATCATTAACATACAAATGTTGAATAACAATCATTCAAAAAATTACAAAATGTATGCTTCTCCATTCTCCTATGAAGAAGCAAAATGCTCCTTCATGGAATAAATAAAAGGTGATCTTAGTAAATTTAAATAATCAAATAATTAATAATGAAAATAATCAAAATGTGTGTTGTTATAACAATTCTATTTAATTAATATTTATTTAAAGTTGCGCATTTTGATGTGACGTCACATTTATCAAACCACCCCTCCCCCCCTCGTCACACATCGTCACAAATGTCTGACCCCCCCGCCCCCGAGGTGCGTGACGTAATGTATGGACGGCCCCATTAACGGAAGAGGGATATCAACACCACGCCCCGAACGCTGTCCTGAAGCCCTCTCGTAATGCCTCGCAGATCTCATCACTGTGCATTTCGTCCCTGGACATATTGCGATACCCAAAAAACTGCGCAGAATTTAGTATTATATTTGTTTACCCAGAATGCCTCGCCGAGTCACAAAACACGTTTTAAAGGGAGGGTCTTTCTATGTTTTCTCAGCACGGAACGACGATTAAGTATTGTGCGTTTCCGAATCAATACAAAATTTACTAGTACAGTACTGTATGTTTTCTAACTTGACATATTGCAGGTCACACCACCTCTCTCCCTGCATTCTTCCCTCGCACCGCTCCGCCTTAGTGTCGTATCTTATCGATTAAAACATCGACAGTGCTGTACGTTGCTGGCCGTTTGACCTTTTGCACCATGTACTCAGAAACTGTTAAAAAAAGTGTGCACTCCTCTTCGAATGACTTCATGGGATCTTTAACGTCCACCGTGGAGTAAAATGCGGTGAAGATACTCGCAGTGTTAACCAGGACGGCCTGCGGGTTCGAGCTGAGAAACTAGGGTGTCACGGTGGCGAGATGTTAACTACCTCGCCGCGATTGCAGGAGGTCGTAGGGTTCGAATCCCGACCCTGATGCCTATATATATTTGGAGTTTGCATGTTCTCCCCGTGGTCGCGTGGATTTTCCCTCTACGTTTAGAATCAACATCACGCGTTTAGAGTATTTGGCTGCTGTACATTTCCACGTGATAAGCCACTTCATTTGTGGCTAGGTCACTTCTGAAAAAGAGCTACATAGCTCAGTGGGCCTTACCTGGTAAAAAAAAAAGTAAGTGTTTCTCCTCGACACGGGACCGCTGGGCCCCGTGTCCACCACCCCAGGTAAAAGTCACATTTACGCGTGGCCCAGGTAAGAGCCCATTCGGGCCTAGTTTTAAAGTGAGATTTTATAAAATGACAAATTGTGGTGTAGTATTTAACAAGCGAGAGTGGCGCCGAGAGGGTTCCAGGACTCGAGAATACCGATTCTGTAGCTACGACTCGTGGATACGGTTGAGTGTATTAGGAATTGTTGTAACAGACAATGACGCCAACACTACGACCATGGGTGTTCAAAAGAGGAGGGGAGAGAAAGACAACAAACTCACCATCATCACGAGCCTTTATCACCCATCGTCACCAGGGGATTCAATTCTCATTCGACATTTTGCGAAGCGCTGCTCGACTGCCGCGCAAGTAGACCCTATCGGCGTCACAAGGTAAAACTTGCCCAAAAGGGTATAATATTATTGAATGAAAGGGGCTTCACCAAGTCGAGATTATTGAATACATTTGTTTCAACGAGCATAACACACGGCCACAGCAGCTTCAAGCCCCCCCTCCCCCCTGCCCTAATCGCGCGCCCTGCTCTGTCCTTATATATCCCCAACCGGTTCCCCCTCCATCCTCGATGAATTCCCAATGTATCCAACCCATCAATAAACGACCACCTCTCTTACCTTGTGGCCACTCACAAACCGCCTCGCTCCGACCGGAGGCGCTCCGTGTTCATCACCGAGTGCGTTGCGTTGAGGCAGGCACTCGACGGACGTATTGATCAACCCACGATTGCGACTCCTCGCGCCGTGCTAACTCTGCACTGAAACCCCGAGCCCTATTTTCACCCGACAGTGCCGAACATTACTCCATCGTTGTATCCTTCTTATAATCCGACGGACGGATTGTCTAGGAACGTAGGGCACGGTGATGGACGCGGCGTGGCCAGTCATCATTCTCGGAGCGGCGTCGCGGATTGTTCCGGCTGTAACAATCACCGCCATCGTCACGAGTTGACGAGAATCATTTGGAGGGGAGGCAAGGAGGGCGAAACCTTCAAAACGAGGGGGGGAGCTTAGCCCCCCTCTGGCCTCCCCAGGGTGGCCGGCGATCGAACTTTGGCAGCTGGGATCGCCACCAATCCTCCCCAGAAGCGTTATTAATACGCACATATTTGGTGATGCACGTGGTGAAACTCATCAACACTTCAGTTTGTCCACCCCCCCCCCCCCCCGAGCTACACACGCCGCCTTTAGAAGGGTGGAGAACTGACGGCTCACGAGCCGAATGTCGTGAGTTGTGGCTTCATCTGGCGCGGTCCACGCCAGAGCCAGGTGCGCTCGGAGGTCGCGGGTTCAAATGCGCGGTTCGGGAGTTGACTCGACCCATCGTCCCTCTCGGGGTGGATAAACCCGCACATCAGGATGAGCAACGGTTGACTACGCGCGGTGCGAAGTAAGTTCAACATGCACGCGTGCACGTCCAGTGCCACTTTGTGCGGAAGTTTATCGCGGTTGTATATGGATATACTCGCCACCCCTCCCCTCTTCATAGAAATGTGGAATTCCCAACACTGGATCAGAGCTGTGGACGGGAGGTGACCACCAACCTAATGCTTATTTGAGCAGGAAATCACTTTTTTTTTGACATGGCAATAATTCCGCATTCCTATGACAGGAGCGAGTCTGCCATATAGGACGATCACTGTTGATTGCCCCACATCGTGGCACGGGTATACGTTTGATGCGACTGCGGAGGGATCATTTGATGCAACTCCAAACGAGGACTTCGTTGAGGGCGGTTGTCGACTCGTCACTGCATTGTTGACGAATGTGTTGAGTGTTGTTTGTTGTTCGTCTTTGATGAGGGCCCCCACACCCCACCCTTCATCTGCCGGGAGGCCCTGGAGGCATCAGAGGGGAGGGGAGGTGCCCCATTGACAAGTAGGTGCCAAGTGTTTCCCTTGAGGAAGGGAACGCTTTTGTGCCCTAAACTTTCCCAGGAGCTCACTCTGCCGGTGGTGGTGGTGGTGGTGGGAGTGGGTGGTGCGAGATGTCACACTCTGCGGAGACCACGGTCAGAACCTCAGGCCCTCTGAGCTTGATGTCAGCGGCTCTAACAGCAGCCGCAGCCGCAAGGCCCACGAGTGCCCGATACCACGGCTACAGGGCTTTCCCCGCGGCTGTGCCGCGCGTGTCCGACGTTTCGCTCCGCTGTGCGTTCTAGAAACAGATTCTAGAAAAGCATTTCCCTTCACCGCCCATTCGCCGGCTTTGGCGGAGTCTTTATTTATAAGAATATTTATTTAGACTGTAGGAATCCGATGAGCTATAAAGTTATTTTTTTTGTACACATGTCCAGCAAGCATTACAACTGTGAGGGGTGCAAGCCCTGAAATTTGGCTGCTCAGAGCCCTGCTGGCGGAAAGACCCACTTCGAATTATTTGGTGATGCTGCTGCTGCGTCGTCAGTGATGCAAAAGCACAAATAGCAGCTCTCTGGCGTCGTAATGCGTGCTTTATGAAAAAAGGATCATTTACCGGAACGTCGCCTATCATATACTTATTCCCACCCCCCCCCCCTCTTGTAATGCCACGGTGTTTTTTACCAACACGCTGAGCTACGTCTTATGGCCACGAAAGGAAGCTCCGTCACGCGTCTATCTGACTCGGAGTTTATACTCTACAATGCATAGCAAGGAGAGGGTGGTGAGGGGGGGGGGCTAAAATTATTTCTGCTAAGAGCCCCCCACCCACCCTTAGGGAGCCAGCTCCACCACCGCTCTCAGAAGGGGGGCGGTGGGAGGGGGTGGGGGGCTCATGGCACCCCCGGAATCGTGCCACTAGGGCTGTTTGCGGTGGGAAGCGCTGCACCGTCGCAGTTTGCGTGGAGCTGCTGAATTGTAAACTGTTTAAGTGCGTCCCGTTTGAAACGAGCCGCTTGTAAACGTTTACGCTTCCGCAGGTTCCAAACTGTGTACGGAGCTGTGCGGCTCAAGGTCGCGTAGGCATAGCCGTCAAACCCCTTATCAGTGCCCTACCTTATTACAGACCAATTCAGATCTTATTGGTCACCCCGTGCCCCCTTATAAATCTCAACGTTCATTCTACAAAGTCCCATCACGAGGGAGAAACACAAACAAATAGATACAAGTCGTTTGTTCTTGCCCGTATTGAAACGGCTGTACGCCGTACGGACGTGAAAACTCAATTTCCCTTTACAAGAATACGGGGTAATTGATATTCTTAGCTCTTTCGGTAAAGTCACGTTGAAGGGAAACAATAAAATAATAAAATATATATAAAACAATAAACATTCTCACGACGTTTCGACCATAACACAAACGGTCGTCATCAGGTGTGTCGGTTTGCATTAATTACGACCGTTTGTGTTATGGTCGAAACGTCGTGAGAATGTTTTATTGTTTTATATATATTTTATTATTTTATTGTTTCCCTTCAACGTGACTTTACCGAAAGAGCTAAGAATATGAATTACTGCAGTCACGAAAGCTTTAAATCAAGAATACGGGGTAAACCGTGTGGGTTGACAGGAATGCGTAGGCAGAAAAGTCCACTCCGGGTTTTCCACTCTCACGTGATGATGATGATGATGCATGCACGTGGATTCGTTGAGATTCTGCAATGTGCTGGCAATGGCTATCATCCAGTGCTTTCTCACATGCAGACTCACATATAGACCCATAGACTCGCACGCAGACAATGACTTGTATAGAGACACGTAGATACACACGGAGGTACAAAGGCTGATAGACTCAAAACTGAGATCCCAGAACCAACACAGAGGCACAGACTCAATCGGAGACCCACAGAGATCCACAGACCCGAAGACTAATACAGAGTATTGTAGACCGGATCAGCTGAGCACCGCCTCACCCCCTCATTTGAGCAAAACGTGACTTGTACGGTTATTACGCTCGTTTTACCCAGGAAAGCCCCAATTGAGTCGCGCGATTTTTGTTCGGGAGGGTTGCTACCAAGTTCTCACGGTAGCGGGAGACGATTGTTCCCCAACTGAGCAATTTTACGATTAGACTTGATTTGGTGCTTTCGTGACTGCAGAAATTACTCTTTGGCTTTTTCGGTAACGTCACGTAGAAATAAGAAATAATAATAAAATTACATAATAGCATACGACGTTTCGATTGCAACGCTGTGTCCTTTGTGTCTCTGTGTTAACTCCCTCTGCTTAGGTGTCTGTATATATATCTGCGGTTCCGTGTTTCCTCTCTCTCTTAAATGTAGCTCTTCTATGCCTGATGATGATTGCTTGCGTTGCAATCGAAACGTCGTATGCTATTATGTAATTTTATTATTATTTCTCATTTCTACGTGACTTTACAGAAAAAAACCAAAGAGTAATTTTACGATTAGCCTATGAATAAGCCAACCGGTAATGGATATGCCTCGTAATTCACGTGCTACATTAACGATCCCACCACCCCCTCTGGCCTTTGCACCTGATTTGCTCACAAGTGACGACATCACATTTATCCATCTGTTTAAGAGCGAAGGAGGAGGATTTCTTCAAAAATCTGGCTGTCGCCTGATAATGCTATTTGTAATTACTGGCGAAACGTCGTACTCGAATTGTAAATGTTATGTATTTACTCTCCGACACACCAGTGTGCTGTACTAGTAATTAATTGGCATGTTCTGTTTACGTGACAACCCTTACTAATCGGCTGTGTCGGGTGGTGGCGGGTTTAACGACACATTTATATTTACGCCATCCAACCACAAAAAAACCCTTCTATCATGGATAATTTTACGGTGTAATCTTTTTCAAATGTTTAAAACTTGGACCGTGACGCCCGGCACTCAATGGCCAGCTCTCCTCTTCGAATCATGAAACAAAACCCGAATCTTTAACGTGCACGCGTGCAGCAGACGGCGCGTGTTTTTACGGTCTCTACACACCGCGGCGTTCATCAGTGCCGACTACCCGATTCGAACCGTGCATCTCTGAAGAAGAGAAAAAAAGCTGCGAATTTTTCGCTCCTACCGTGGCCGAATATCGGAGGGATGGCCGATGATACGCTGTGTCGCCACTCGGCGGGCAGGTTTGAGACCTGCGATATCACGCGAAGTGATTGTTAATGCGTTTATTTTGTTCATAATAATGTTTTTTTTGGGTTAGATTGCGTAAGCGTGAATGTGTGGAAACCCCTCCACCACCCGACGCAGCCAATCAGTAAGGGATTTGTCGCGTAAACAAAACGCCAATTAGTTGCTACTTCAGCCCACCGGTGTGTTGGAGAGTGAATCAACAACATTTACAATCTGAGTGCGACGTTTCGCTGGTAATTACATCCAGCATCATTGGGCTATTTGCCAGAATAGACAAATCCCTTACTGATTGGCCGTGTCGGGTGGTGGAGGGTTTCGACACATTTATACTGACGCGATGGAGGGGTTGAGGGGTGGAGCGGTAGAAAGGTGGAGGGGATAGCGGTGGAGCTGAGGTTTGCGCACTTTGCTAATAATCCAGGCTACTGAGTTGGATTCGCAGCCCTGGCTATAGTTGCCACCTGTCCTGGTTTTCTAAAGATTGTCCTCTCTTTGAGCGAGCAGGTCTTTGGAATGTTGTAAGTTTTCCCAGTGCATTTAAAGTCCCGGTTTTTTTGCCAGCTGCTTAACAATACGCCACTCGTTCACTAAAGACAATGAATATGTACATGTCTGTTTCCACTTTCCCACTCTTGTGAGCTATTATTCTTTCAACGCTATGTCCCGGATAAAAAAATGTTTTACGTATACATCACTGGTG
This sequence comes from Petromyzon marinus, assembly GCF_048934315.1. NCBI lineage: Eukaryota > Metazoa > Chordata > Hyperoartia > Petromyzontiformes > Petromyzontidae > Petromyzon > Petromyzon marinus. The sequence continues at coordinate 9,767,685 of NC_133706.1, read as the reverse complement.
GCAATAGTTTTCGTCAGTTATCCATTATCTGTAGGCAACGGCTGCGGGCAACGCAGTACACGTGAGAATGTTTTGTTTTTGCAAACCATCACAGTCAAGTAAATGGCGCTTGGGGCACGCGGACGCGTTCACCACACGCTGGAGGCACGGCGACGTTTTCCATACATTGTATTTTATTTTTATTATAAATGATATATAGGAAAATAATATTAATGTCTATGAGAGCACTCAACACGTACAAGCTTCGCCCTGGCGGAGCCCGACAAGAAACGCGCACGCACTTTAAATAAACCGCGGACAGAAGACACGCCTCTCAAAAGCACAAGCACACACGACGCACACGCCACGTACGAGAGGGTACCTCTCTTTTCTCTCCGCACGCCGCGTCCACGTCTCTCATCACAGGACGAACAAATATAAATTCAAATAGATAATCACACGGGTATGGGCGTTAAAAAAGAAACATTATATAAAAGGCTTTGAATTCCATCTACATTCTTGTCTTTAAAATATATATGACGTGAACACGATCCCGAGTCGTAATCATCGTGGAGACATTTACAGTCAAAACGCCACGCGTTGTGCGGCTGCGAGGCCGCACGCGGCTCTTGAATGGGCTACCAGCCGTCTCCCGTATGTATCACCTTGCACTGCGGCTTCTTGAAATATCGAGTTCGATTTTTGATTTAAAGCTTTCGTGACTGCAGGGATTCATATTCTTGGTTCTTTCGGTAAAGTCACGTAGAAGGGAAACAATAAAATAATAAAAATATAAAACAATAAAATTCTCACTTCTACGTGACTTTACCGAAAGAACCAAGAATATATATCGAGTTCGGTTTTTATTTTTACGGAATTCGGTTGCCGACCGCTGCGCTAGAACGATCGAATAAATAGATGGAATTAGCCTCATTTTTAATTCGTATGTCTCTACACAATATATATAAAACTAAATTTTATCTAAGGACAGAAAGCTAATGTAAATATCAATATACCGTATACTAAATACTATTGGATAAGCAAACGCGTGAACAAAAACATCAGCAAAATTAACGACAATGCAGGTGAAATAATATGTATGTATTTTCAAAAATATATTTTGAGAAGTGCTAACGTATATGGGATGAAAATAATAATATCTAAACGCTTCAGGGCTGAAACGAAACTTCATCCATGGCAGCCCGGGGAATTGAGTGTCAGGGGTGGTCGTAATTCTGGCAGCTGTAGCGCAGTGATCTGCAGTTTATCTTCTGCTTGATGTTTCACCCAATCCCATCAGGTTATTAAACATCATCAGCCCCAAGTAGTGGGCGTTTGCCCCTGGCATAGGATTGTTGAATTTCCGTCACTTATGGCCCAAGGCCCATCAGCGGATATTAGCACCACCCCAAGCTAGTTTGACAATTTGACACATTTTAGATTTTTCCTTTCTTGGGGGAAAAAAGGACAAAGCTCAAAGCTGTCCTAGGCTCTTCCACACAACCACGTTCAGCGTACACGGAAACATTGCAACCAAGTTAAGTTGCAGCCCTGAATTTAAAAGCGATTTTTTTTTCCTCCAATCAAAACAACAAGGCAAACTTCAGAACGACATGTACAAAGCTCGCCTGAGCCCGCTCCCTCGCGGACAGAACCCCGCGGCTCTCGCCCCCTAGCACACGGGCTGCGAGAAGTTCCCGCTGCTGCTGCTGCTGCCGAACGCCAGCGGCATGCCGATGTACGCCGCCGCCGACGCGAATCCGTACGCCGCGCCCTCCGCTCTCGTGCCAGGATAGGTTACCTGGCAGCCACAGATCAGCTCGCTGGCTGCCGGCCACGGGCAGCCGCACGCGCCGCGCTGCTGCTGCTGCTGCTGCTGCAGGGGCAGCAGCGCAAGCGTGTCCGCCAGCGCCAGGCGAGCCCGTTCGTGGGCAAGCAGCCCGAACGCCGCCACGTCCCAGCGCGCCTCCGCGCCGGCGAACGCGAACGCCCGTCTCGCCCTCGCCACGGCCGCCTGCGACTCGCCCTTCGAGGGCAGCAGCAGGCTCTCGATGGAGAAGGGCCCGCTGAACTTCGTGCTCGACTGCCCGGGGCTGCCGCTCGCCGGCGGGGGCGGCGGCGGCGGCGAGTCGCGGCTCCCGCTCGCCTCTCTGCCGTCGGGGTGCCGGGGCGAGGACGCCGACTTGGCGCTGTCCGGGCTGCCGCTCTGGTCGGCCGCGCCCCTCCGCTTGCCGCCGGCGCGTCGCCTGCGCGGTCGGAAGGTGCCGTCGGCGTTCACGTAGTCCTCGACGGCCGCCAGCGTCCAGAAGTTGTCCTTGGCGTAAGGGCGGCTGGCGTCGCGAGGCACCTTGACGAAGCACTTGTTGACGCTCAGCGTGTGGCGGACGCTGTTCTTCCAGCCCTTGTAGGCGCCGTTGAAGCACTCGTACTGCTGCTGCAGCCGCCCGATGATCTCCAACAGCGTCAGCTTCTTCTGCGGCGAGTCCTGGATGGCGGTGGCGATGAGGGCCGTGTAGGACGCCGCCGGCTTGTTGATGCGGGTGTAGCCGCCGGATTTGCCCTTGCCGGCGATGACCGCGACGGCCGCCGCGGTGGGGTGAGCGCAGCCGGGGCTGCTGGCCTCGGGAGCGGCGAGCTGGTCGGCACACATCTTGAGTGAAGTTGCCTCGGCGGTGTGGTCGGAGTCGGTCTGAGTTGTGCCTGTGCCATCCCGACATATAAACTCCTTTCGGAGAATTCGCAGGTGACACTTCCATACCAAAAAACGTGTTGCCGTTTCAAGTGGCTGGTGATAAAGTGACACGTTACGCAAGCGGAGGTGTGACAATAGCGGGAGCTGCCTCGGCTTCCTCAGCCCGCGTGCCCTGGGAAAGTGACACCCCCGTGCGAGTGTCAAATCCACCACCCCCTTACAAACTGCACGGGGCGGACGACATTGGCAAGCGCTTCCCGCTTACGACGACAACAACAACAACAAAAGCAGAGTTTCGTTAATAAAAAAAAATTCTACAAAAGGCCTGCAGGTCGATTGCAAGTGTGTGCGCGCGCACGTGTACCGATGTAATAATGTTAAACAATTCGTAAAGTCGTGGGTTTGTGAATGCGCCGTTTAATTGTTTATGATCGTGTGAGATGCCATCGATTTGCAGTCCCTTTGAAAGGGGAGTTGAGTTACAAAAATAAACTCGAAACAATTTGCAAGGAGAATAATGGGCAACGATTACGACGCCGAGCGGTCAAAAGCCATAAATAAACCGAAAAAACACACGTTTAGGTGAAAACATTCAGCAAAATAACGTATGGGGATATTGCTTTATTCTCGTGATATCCATGGAAATGTGAATAACGTGTTTAAATTATAAATCTCCCTGGGTATACAACGGAAACCGATCGTTCAGCATCAATGTGGAGACTCTTCATAACGAAATACATAGCACATAATTCCTGCATTTGTCTCTCCACGTAAAAAACAAAACAAAAAAACCTAAAGATGCACCCTTTAGACATCCCATCAACAACACTGCCCTCCAAGGAGCATTGGATCAACGCAAGCAAAACTCTGGACCGATTGCGACATGCAGTGTCTGGTCAGGAAAGTCAGAGGCGTGCTGTCTAAACTGCCTGATGCCTCCAGGAAAGGGCCCATTCACTAAGACATGGTACACCAACCGATCCATACAGGATTTTTTTCTAACGTACATTTTAATTACAGTAATTGCCTGTAAACAGTTTAGCCTGGGGAAAGCCCGCACAGGCCATTAAAAATAGACTTTACGGCAATTATTTATTGACGTTTAAACAAGAAAATACCAGCAAATACGCATCGCAGTTGCACAATCCCACAGGTACACAAACACAAATGTTAAATCCCATTCACCACGATGTGGCAGTGGCGTCACGGCGATGCTTGTGCCAAGCTAGGTGCACTTTGCGCCACGTGAAGTCTCACATTCTCGCGGACAGGTGATGGGACAGACCCAGGTGCTATAGGTTAACTTGACTCAGATCACTGTCAGGCGTACCACCCGCACTCCCCACTGTGCCATCTCACGACGTTTTAGCAACCCGGTTCTCCGCTCATTGGTGCGAGCACATGCACGCACACGAAAATACATATTTATATACACACACAAAGACAAAGATCCCCCATATAGCCTTAACAGACTGTTAGAGCAAGTGCTGTTAGCGAGCGCCTATGAAGGCCCGCACGGTACACAACGGGGTGGGTGGCCAGCACCACGCCCGGCCGCCTTTGTCTCCGCAGTGGCAATGTCTACACGCCGCACTAGGTACTCATTTTTTTGCTGAGTCGACCTAGGGGAGGCCCAGGACTGGTTCAGATAATCGCCACTGGTGTTGACCGCGAGAGGGAGTCGAACTCGGGTCGCTGGGTTCGTCGCGCAGCGCGCTAACCACAAAACATACGCGTCCCATCTTTTTACCCATCGATGACCGGTGTCCCTTCCGTCCTGCATTGCCCACCGAGATGTGGTCGAGTGAAGCCTCTCGGGAAATTCCAAATGTGTTTGTATCACATCACACGCTGTTCTTTTGCCAACTTCACAATGCAGTTGAGCTGGCCTCTACAGTTTTCAATGTTTCAGCGGTGAACTCTCGTGACGTGTTTTTCCATCTTTAAGTAGTCATCTGCAGGCATTTGATATCCAGTGTACGTTCACGTCACCGTGATAATGCCTATAATATTACTATCATTATCATGACTTGGGTATTTCACCTAGAAAATCCCTCACTGATGAGGTTGTCCGCACTGACAATTGGCAAAACCAAAAATGATTATCGTCACCTGTGAAGAACGTCGCTGTGGTTAAAAATTGCGCGCGGTCCAAATGCAGGATTTTTTTTCTACATCTACATCGAGTTTCTACTCGCTTGATATTTAAAATGTCTATTGCTTGCTGCTGCCGAACCAGAGAAGACATTGGGGGGGGCGGTGAGGGAGGGGGGGGGAGGTAGCTAGGGGTGGGGGCGGCATTACGTGCGACTCTGGGAACAGCGACAGGTACGAAAAGTAACACTCGGCGATGGGAGACGGCCAGGAGTCCCTCCCCCCCCTCCCTCCCCCTGGCACTCGGGTGCCAAAACATTCTTGAAGCCGAGAGCGCTTTTGTGAAATAAACTTTCCCAAGGCCTCACGTCGGCGGAGGTGGGTCCGTTCGCTTGGAAATAGCACCCAGCCACGCCGAGGCCGAAGAACAGGTGGCATTGTGGCCGAAGCGGGACACGCGATTTAATTAAACCCGTCTTGGTGGCAAGAGGAAGGAGGGCTCCTTTGCCCAGCCTCTCTTCCGTCTTTGTTCTGCTACGGTCGAATCGCGTGGGCGATAAAGCGAGTGGGGGCTATTTTTTTTACGGTTTGATACACGGACAAAATGAACACCGCTGGACCTGTGAACGACTCGATTGCTTCCTTGACATAAACTGATGAAGACGGCTTTGAAGAAATTGTTATTCAACTTCAAATTACTTAGCGCGCGCACACAAATGCGCACGCGCGTGCCGGTGGTTTACTTTTGTCGCTTGTTGTAAATGTACAGGGATACTTCAATTTCAGCTGTCCTTGAAATGCCCCCCCCCCCCCCACAGTTCTTACGAAGCAGCCGTTTAGAGTTTGTAACCCTGGAGCAGTTTAAGTTAAAATACAATAAACAGTTTATTTCAGTGACATGTTCAACCATTGCCAAGCACTCCACAGCGTAAACACCCACAATTTGCTGCATCTCCTGCAAATTCCTATTTACGCCGGTCTCCCCTGGCAAAAAAAGAGACTTGTCACCCCAATGGGCTCTCACTCGCTGAAATTATTGATATTTTAATTATTATAATTCGTAAAATTGGTGGAGTAGTGGCGCAGTGGTTCGTACTGCTTGACGAACCTGGCGACCCGATTTCGAATTCCGGGTCACGGCCGACATCTGTGACGAGTCATAATCTGAACTGGTCCTGGGTGCCACGCTTCACCGACTTGCACCAACCAAAGCGGTGAAGTAGAGTCAGGGTTTATAGCCTCGCCGAATATTTTCCAGGGTGCTCGTCGACACTTCACCCGGAGCTGCAGCCACGGCATGAGGTACACTTGGAGTGGTTTTACGGGAGTAACCGGCCAAGACAGACCCGGTGGAAATGAATTCCCGAGGATGGAGAAACGACCCCCATGGCACAGAGAGGCGTTGGTCCAGCAGGAAGACTGAACAAGCACTCTAAACAATTATTTAAACTATTATTATTACATTCTCACGTCGAGTAAATTTCCGAGTGGCAAGTCCCGCTGACGGCACAGTGATGGGTCTCTGGCGCGTGCAGAGTCGGTGACATCCAGCAGATTCTGTCTGTTGATTTAACCGGGGCTGTCACCAGGGTTAGGACCTTGAGGGCGAGGGGAAAAATTGTGCGATTATTTCCAGATGACCTGACCAGCAACATCAACCCCAGGGGCTGTGGCATCATCTGTAGAGGTTTATAAAAAAAAATGTAAAGGGAGAGATGGAAGAATGGGATCACAGAGGGGGCAGTGGGGCATCGACAAAACGAGACCGTACGCACGAATTATGAATCTCGTGAATTATTCGAAGCGTCGTAATCACGTAATAATCAATCAAATCGACTGCTGGATGACGGCCTCCCCAATGCATTGCAATCTCTCGCGGTCCAGAGATGCAAAAATCCATCCAGCACGAGCTGATTTCACCGCTCCATCTCCGTGGTTGACGCCCTCTAGGGCGCGTTCCCTCCCTTTGGCCCGCCACTCCGTCACGAGACGCGAACCAGCCGCCACCGCTGCTTCTAGCCGGGACGTGACCTGCCCACGCCCACGACACAAAACGTCGGCTGAAAATCCAAACGTAGATACCGTGATTGTCCGTGCGTTCCATGCCATCTGCTGATGGGGGCCCAAGGCATTTCCATCCATCATCGTCCGGGAGAGTTCGGCGGATGTGAATTATATATGCAACATCTGACGCTGGGCTTTAGAAAAAGCAGATGCATTCATAACACCAGGTACATTTTTCCGCTCAGCAAGGGGAATAGCTGTTCCTTGGATAGTTAGAACGGCATAAATATTTTATTCCAAATCAAATCGTTCAGTATGATCATGAATATAATCATACCAGTGTGCCTGGAAAATAAAATTTTCAATCAGCCCAAGTTGCCTGCTATGACACACAGATGAGAAACATAGACATTGACAAAATCGAAAGGAACAAAAGCTGAAATGTCCACAGAAAAGAATGGAGAAGCGCGTGCTTGGAATAACGCTGAGAGACACAGAGAGAGAGAGAGAGAGCACTGCGTGGAGCCGAGAAGTAACAATATTAAACGCGTTGTATTGACTGTTCAAATAGTAAGCAGGCCGGACAAGGACACGTCACACCCTAGAGCAGGGGTGGGGAACCTTTTTTCTGCCAAGGGCCATTTGGATATTTATAACATCATTCGCGGGCCATACAAATTATCAACTTAAAAATTAGCCTGTTATATTTGGCCAAACATTTAATTAACTCGCCCGTAATATGATGGCTGGAACTGCTTATCTTTGGCGAGGCGTGTGATGATGTTAGCTGGTATTGATAATGTTTGCTACTCGCAACTCTTTTTCTAGGTTTGCTCCTAGATTTATTGAATTTCGAGTCCCGCCTGCCGTTGCCTTGGCAGGGCCACATCAAATGATTTCGCGGGCCTTACACGGCCCGCGGGCCGGATGTTCCCCACCACTGCCCTAGAGGGATGAGGTCCTTTGGACGAGACCGATTACAGAATGGGAGCCAAAGGATGGAACACATCTGAGGGGACAACCGCCGTGAAGATGGAGAGATGAGATCACCTCATGGGCAGGAGTGAAATGGATTGTGGCACCGCAGAAACCGTGAAGGGGGGTGGCGACTGTGAGTGAAGGCCCTCATCCAGCAGTGGAAAGATTATGGCCGATAATTATTGATGATTGGGCAACTCGCGGTGACGACAGTGTGGAACGCGTCGCACCACTCCACGGGTTTAACCCACAAATCCACACAAGACGTTTCCCACTCCCCCGATGTTCTCGCGCTGCGAGCGATCCAGGCCGGGTGAGTGTGACAGGGGGCGGCTTCAGAAGCGTTGCGAGTGTCGGAGGTGACACGGCGCAGGGAACCCCGCGTGTGCGCGTGCGTGCGTTTGCGTGTGTGGGTGTCACAGTGGGAAAGGCTGCGCTCATGTGAAGGGTGTATCGGGAAGGGTGTCAGTTTGGGAAGCATAACCCCAGTGCCAGTGACGTAGCATTGGGTGGGGGGGGAGCCCCTCCCCCCGAAGGTTCTTTTTTTTTCAAACTCAGGGGAGCAGATACACTATGGAATTTGGGGTATTCCAGACACAAGCGAATGGTTCCCGTAATTACTTGGCAGATTACAGATATAATCTGCAAAGTTCACTCCCCGGTTCCTCACGGATCAGAGGACTTCTGATACACTGCAGACAAAGTAACTCAACGCGACTATTTGTTTACCAAACCTGCCGTCCGTGCGCTGCTGTGCATTTAAAGTTTATGTCATCAGACTCATCGGCGTTGATGTCACCTCCATTTAAAACGTCGGTTTTCGTCGCCAATGCAATGATCAGCATTTGTTTTTTTACTTCAGGCCTCGTGGTAGTTTTACGCCAAATTTCTTATCACTAACCCCTCGGCAACCCTGACAAGATTGTCTTGTTCACAAATATATTATTTCTACCCCTGCCAACGCATTGATTGCAATTCTGACCCAAGAAGCTCCAGCCCACCAGTGGCTCAGTACTCTTTGAATGGCTTTATGGCACGTTGTTGAAGGCAGAAATAAACGCAGACTCAATAGCACCACGAGTGTTGTCAATGATTCTGCAGATGCCTCATAGCCACAGCTAAACATGCTGGCAGTGGCCGGGAAACCGCGATGCACAACCGTGCATGCGCCCCTGGCTCAGCTCCCGATATAAATCGGGCGTCACAGCCTCTTCACACAGAGGGAGGGGGGTCATATACTAGGGCACCGCAGTGGAGAGATGTTAACTACCTCTCCTGGTATGCAGGAGGTCGTGGAATCAGTCCCGACGCCTCTATATTTGGAGTTTGCGTGTCTCTCTCTCCGTGTGGAACTTTCTCCGGGTCCTGCGGATTTTCCCTACACATTTGGAAACAACGCTTTTAGAGTATTTGGCTGCAAGAAATGTCCACATGCTAAGCCACTTTGTGGAGCTATCATTTGTGGCCAGATCGCTTGTGAAAAAGAGCTAGAGGGCCTTACCTTGTAAAATAAAAAATAGTAAATAGTTTAGAACGATGTGCCATGTCCTTTCTCAAAGACGTCGGCGATAATGGTCCTCCTTTTAGCTCGGTCCATAATGTTATTCAAGAGCTGTGCATTAGTTCCCACCAGTGGCATCCAATTGTCCAAATTGCTTTTGGTGCTTAATACGCCGTCTTCTCAGGCTTCTTGTATATCTCATATTCCCCGTCGAGACATTATCATTCAGTCTCTTGTTTTCTCATTAAATGTCCGAGAAATATAACCCTGCCTCTCTCCAATTATTCTCGTCCATTTTCCTGCCATACCCCGCTGCTATCCGCAATACATTCACGTTACTGATCGTGTCTGTCTGTGAAATGTTTGAACATCCTCATACAAAAAAAAAACACACTTCAATTGAGTCTAGTTTTCTCTGTCAGACCTTTACAATCGTCCAACTTTCACCTCCATAAAGGAGAACGCACCTGCAGATGTTAACACTGCGATGGCCATTACTTATTCCTGTCGTTATTAATAATTTATTGTTCGTCAATAGAGACTCCACCGCCGGTGAGCATTTCACATTGGTGTAACGTTCGTTTAACGCTGTTGTTCGGTGCTCGCCACTGAGGTTTTTGTTATTGTCACCCGAGGAGGATTGCTTTTGACACATTGCATAACGTCTACAGCTCCCATAATCCACCCCGCTGGGAAATCACGAGAATCTCACTGACTTCTGTGCCCGCTGAGAGTTGCCACCTTTTTCCGCTCTCGACCCCCCCCCCCCCACACAAAACGTGTGCGCTGTCAGTCGGCCTGGGGGTTCTCTATACAGCATCATCACCGCCGTGCGGTACTGTAACACGGGGCACTGTGATAAAGTGTCAAATTAATTTTGTTGAACCGGGTGACGTCTCAAGGGATCAGGGCAACGCCTCGTTTTGTGAGCATGACCCGGACTCGCCAAAACGGCGAAAGGCTGAATAAATAAGAGTGCAGCAACGAATCGAATAGAGACATGTGTGCAAAAACAGCCGTTGCCAAACGTGGGGAAAAAATCACGACGTTTTACCTACGTGACTTTACCGAATAGAACCAAAGAGTATGGATCCTTGCAGTCACGAAAGCTTCAAATCTAGAAGTGGGGAAAGAAATCCGCTATTATTGCACAAACGTAAATCGATCTAAAATAATTCATCGCTGGTTCCTATACAGTTTCACGCGTGTAACCTATACCACATCTCGATACAAATAAATTCCCCGCCATCCCAACACAGACAATGCCAAGTACCGGATCAGCACCGGACAGGTGGCAACCCAGGCTCCACCCTTTATACAATACACTTGCGATCACAAATACAGTAACAAGTACCTTAGTTACTTGCCACTGCAACAAGTACCGTAGTTACCCAGTACTTACGTGTATTACACCACTGTATAAGTACTGTACCGCACCACTTTGTACCATGCTGTATAGTGAACACAATATAAACCCAATGACACCACAATTAGTCCCCGATTTGCGGAAGACTCGACTTACGGAAATCCGAGCTTACGGCCATTTGTCCCATAAATCATGTTTTTTTTAAATGTCAATATGCGGATTTGTTTAAGGCGGGCAGCATCTTCCTCCCCAAGGGCAGTTGGTGTATCAGCCGCTCTGGACTCAGTCACGCCGTTAGATTGTTACCGCGACTTTCAATGGAATATCACCCTTAATTGCATTGCAATAACGACTGCATGTACTTCGCTTAACACAATTGCACTTCGAGTGCTCACATTCTCAGCCTGCGGCGATCGGAGAAGTCTAGGGCGAGCCTAATGCACGCGGTAAACGTAAATTCGGAAGTGACTGCTTTCTGTAAACAATTCACATTCACATGTTTCGTGGTATCCATAAACAATGCGTCCGGTTGGATCAATTACGGGCAGTGTTAGGGTACCTTAGATGTTCGATGAAGTGAAAGAATCGTAGAAATTGCAGAGCGTACGTGCAAGCGGTACGATGCAGGTCGCTACAGAAAACGAACGACAGCACGATGCGGTACGGGGCCATCCATTGAGTAGGTACGCAAAAAAATCTGTAAAAAACTTGACCTCTCCCCCCCCCTCCCATTACGCACGCGTACTTTTTAGACCCCCCGCCCCCACCTGTGTACGTACGCCTGACGCACCCCCCCCCCCCCCCCCCAGAATCCTATAGAACGGCTGCTATTTAATCCACGCAGAAACCATCAAGGATTAAAAATATTAACGTGTTTAAGCAAACAGATAGTCCACCGCCGGCTGCATTAAATAATTAAGTCGCGTACCCTGGCCACTAAATTTGGCTGAGCTGCGTGATAGCTGCAGTCAGGGGGGGGCGGGGGGGGGGCACGGTGGCACACGAGTGACACCTCTCCCACAGTCCCACTTCTAGTACTTGTCGTCTCACAGCTGAAGACACTGAACTGTGGCTCATTTGAAGGCCAATGTAGACAAATTATTATCGAGGATTCACCCCCCCCCCCCCCCCGTTTCCTATGCGTACGCACATTGTCAGTAGAACCCCCTCCCTATACGCAAGCGTACGCGTTTGGGTTAACCCCCCCTCCCCCCTCCATGCGTACGTACTAAATGGATGGCCCCTACTGAGAGAAAACGACATACGGAAAAGTCGGGTTACGGACCATTCTCGGGAACCGAACCCTTCCGTAACCCGGGGACAGCCTGCACGCGTATCCACAACTGTACGCTACTCTGTTCTTCAACGAGCAATGAATGCACTTCGCCTTTGATGAATGCGGGTGTGAGGTTGGTGTGGTTGGTGTGCACCGCAAAGTTGAGTTTGATTCCCGGCCACGGCTAACATCGGTGGCAAGTTGTGTTGGAGATTCGGGTCTCCCCCCCCCCCCCGCTTCACCAACTCGCACTGGCCAAAGTGGTGAAGTGTGGTGAAACTACCACCTTGGACCGACCCAGCATGGGGAGGCGTTTATCCAGCAGTGCATTGACGAAGGGCTTTACAGCATTTTCATTATTACTTCATGACTTAGCGATAGTGCGAGCGACTGGCTATCGGAAGGATGCGAGCTCACATCTTGGTTGGGTGTTGACTCAGCCCATCATCCTCCTTGGGACGATACATTTTTGCATAACTTCTTATATGTGTGTATGTATGTTGACTTTCTTTCGCGCCGTACGTAGCCAACCGTGCTAATTGGAGGTGCGGGGGAAGGACAAAAAACTAAACACCAAAAAACAGCAGTGGTTGTTTCATGGCTATAATTATTCCCGTCATAGGAATGTGTCATTCCCACCGCAGGGCTCTGCAGGGCTGTAAATCATTTTGGTATATATTTTTTTAATTGGCCCAGTGGGTCGCTCCCTGTGAGTTCAAAATGTAAATGCCTCAATCTCGTGACGCCGATTGCACAACTGGAAAGTAACTCGAGGTGGGAAAAAAAAACAGTGAAAATATAATTGCTCGTGATTATTTCTGTCACTTGCACGTATCCACGTTCGTCTTCCACCGTTGTTTGCGTCAGCATATAGGTGCCGTTATCTCATTAGGCGTCGTAAGTCCCGGGGATGAGGTATGGGAAGCTCAGTTGCCCTGGGTGTCAAAGGAGCACCGAGTGACACCTCCTGGGTGTCATTCTGCCAGGGCGTCACTGGGAAGGCGTCTGTCAAAATCCTCCGGCTGGGAGTTTACGTTTCGGATTTGGGGACGTTCACAGGCTCACACCTCGGTGTTTAGTTTACGGCTGCTGATGCTCGGGAGAAGTTGGGATGGAACTTCGGCTCCCGAACATCCACGCTCAGTCATTCGTCAGCTCTCTGGAAGCGCTCTCGGGTCGTGCCGTATGTTGTTTGGCACCATGTCCGGCGTTTCGCTCAACGTGTTTCTTCAGTAACTGCATCGAGCGGTCGAGGGAGCGAAACGTCGAACATTGTGCCGAACAGCGCATGGTACAATCCAAAAGCACATCGGAGAGCTGTAGAGCACAATTGGGAAAGTCTACACAGTCCCTACATTATTTTTCAAGGATGCAAGAAAACCAGTTTAGTGTAACCAGTTTTTATGTTGAACTTATTTCACACTCTGCGTAGCCAACCGTGCTAATCAGAGGTGCTGCTCTTGTAAAGCCAGCTTAATATGATTTATTTCTCAAAATAGTGCAATTTATAACCTATCTGTAGGCAGGTTTTTAACTTATTTACTGTTTGTTGTAACGGTTGTGTTAAACTTGTCTGATATTTTTATTGCAAAAAAGCACTAATATGTTTAATCAGTTTTGCCGAATAATATTTTTTCCGAATGCCAATTACTTATCCAGGACATCATAACGAAGTGTCCACGCTCTATTTCGGGAAGGTCCCTGCTACAGTTTGATATCTGGCCGCGAACCTCACGGACGAGAGTTCGGCTTCGTGCGAGTGTAAACGTGAGAACCACCGCAGCAAACTCACCACGCCGCATTCGACGAGGGTGACACTCAGCACTGCCACCCCCTGGTCACACGTGTCAGCAGCCCCAGACGCCGGCAACTCCTGAGGCAAGGCACGGTGGGCAGTCATCCAATTGCAATCGCGAAACAGGCTCAACTCGGCTTGGCTTTCTCAGATCCGACGAGATCGAGCGCATTTCGAGTGATGCGGTGTTAGGCAATGCGCATTGTTACAATTTACTTGGGAGCGAACGATATCGAGGCGCACGCGAATAAATGCGTTATTCGCAAATGTTTTCATTATTGACCGATCCGATGTTAAGGACGCGTCAATAAATATTGAACGCACTCTTGTAACCTGCAGCATTTGCGTAATGTTACATCTGTGAAGTAATCTATTTGCAGTAGATTACACTTAGACTGAGAATAAGCTTTTGACCTTCACTAACCTTGTGAATAAACTATTTAACACTGCGGAGCACAACTGATGTGTTCAGTTCTTTTTTTTAATTCCCCGAACGTGTTTCAAAGAGTTTGCATTCAATCTTTAATGCCTCTCGTGAAGAAAATCGAATTCATCTGAACAGCTATAGCAGGCTAAAGCTTGGCAGAGTCAAATTAGATGCCATTATATATTTACTACATTGCAGCACATGGGAAATATATTGGATCCGCAGTTGTGCTGCTTTGGATTTTGCTAGTTTTCTTCTGTTTGGATAAGTGTCACGGTTTAGTTATGCGGCACAGCCCGTCTTCATGGTGATGCCAAGGTGCAGCAGAACACCAGACAGCACAGTAGGCACTCGCAAGATCCCTGTTCTGTAGATAAAGAAGAACATTTCAATTAGTGTGTATTGTCAGCTATGACATAAGAAACTGGAAGCATGGGCAATGACAAAGTGGAACAATAGCTAAAATTGCACAAATAATTCTTGGAGAAGCGCACAAGTGAAATAAACCCTGAGAGACATCAAGAGCAGCACTTGGTCCAGAGAGCAAATGCAAATTTGAGACATCACGTTGACTGTTAACAAAGGTACGTGATCTGTATTTGGTGGTGTGTCAGCCGGAGGAGGGAACGTGCCCGAGAAGACGTCAACCGCAAAGATGGAGCGGTGAACATTGACTCGTGTGCAGGAGCGAGATGGATTGTTGCATTTCAGGAATCTGATGGCGGCTTGTGGAGGGTTTCATCCATAAGTGGAAAGACCATGACTTGATGATGATGGTGATGATTATGGTGGTAATAAGGCCCTGTATCAAAGAAAGCCAACCACGCTGATTCCAAACAATGCAAACACTTGCACGCCACGTGACAATTTCATTCACTTTGCTGCGTCGGCTGGTGGAAGGTATTTAACGGCACAAACTTGGACAATAACAACAACGAACACACAACACATTCATCAACAGCACCGTGGCCTTAAAGGAAAAAATATATAATTGGCAACGTTTCGGGCAATGACCCTTTTTCAGAGCACACAGTTGGAGAGATCATTTTGCGACCTAACACAAATAAAATCAATTATAAATCATCATCATTATTATTATTATTGCTGTTGCTGGTATAGCCATTAAGGTTTTAGGGTCCAGGGAACAGCTGTGGCCAAGGCTCCAGGTGTGGATCTGGGGAGGAGAGTCTCATTGGGGGGGGGGGGCCTCTGGTGACGCCGTGAGCCACCAGCGAAGAGCCCCCGCCCCCCCATATGTGTCATGAAAGCGCCAAGTACCCTCAAGGTTGTTAAGCTTTTGTGCCCTCAACTTTCCCAGGGATTCGCCCTGCAGCGGGCTTTTATTGTTGCTGTTGCCAGCGATGGAAATTGCACCCTTCCAACAACATGTGTTTGACACGGCGCCAAACCGATGTTGAACTAAATTGCGGCCGCCAGAATAGTAAATTGTTTGCGTTCAACACCGGACCGATTTGGTCTGCGTTTAAAAGTAAAAAAAAACATTTTTTAGTGAAACGCGTATTGTGCAAGCCGCCGGTTATGAAAGAGACAATCTCGTGTCTCTGTATATGCGACGCGTAACGTTTTGTTTTTATAATCGCAGGATTTGTTTAATTTATTTTACTTGATGGGCGAACAGAGCAACATCGAGGGACTGCTGCTGTCGGAGGAGACTTTACCACAACTCAGGGAGAAAGTATTCTGGCGCGTTAACAAATAGGACACACACACACAGAGACATCAACGCCGTGCAAACACATGCGTTTACTTTGCAATTGAGTGAACTGTCACGATTCGTTTTATTAAGACAAAAAACTAGTTATATTTAGTTGGTCTTTTCGCTCAAATATTTTCAGGATTGTACTTGAGATGAAGAATCCAGAGCAGTGCATCGCCCTGTGTTAAAAAAAAATAAAAACTCGCAGTAGATATGCCATAACTACTTCTGACCCCGAACTTCTGTGACCCCTAATCTACACTAGGAGGCAGCAACGTTTGCCGCATTCCAGAAAAAAACTGTACACAGTGCCGGATTTTATATTCCTCAGGGCTGGAACTAAGCCAAATTAAGTGTAAAACAACATTTGACATCATGTTCGTTTTGTTGTTGAAGATAATGGTGCCCTGGCTGAGACCATCAGCTCACTCCACTTGAGGACCCAGTCGAATTATGGGCCACTGCTCAGCCGTGCCAGCTCGGTTGGCACGGGGCCCCGCGGTGGCTAGGAGATGTTAACTACCTCGCCTGGTATACAGGAGGTCGTGGTTTAGACCCCGACCCTGACACCTGTTATATATTTGGAGTTTGCGTGTCTCTCTCTCATTATCACCACCACGGTGGCTAGGAGATGTTAACTACCTCGCGTGGTATACAGGAGGTCGTGGTTTCGATCTCGACCCTGACGCCTGCTGTGTATTAGGAGTTTGCGTGTCTCTCTCTCATCATCACCACCAAGGTGGCTAGATGTTAACTACCTCGCGTGGTATACAGGAGGACGTGGGTTCAATCCAAACCCTGATGCCTGTATATTAGGAGTTTGCATGTTCTCCCCGTGGTTTTGTGGATTTTTCTCTGGGTCCTCCGGTTCCCCCACCCCCCCACATTTAGAATCAATATGCGTTTAGAGTATTTGGCTGCTATAAATGTCCACATGGTATTTGCTGCTGCGTTGAGCTATCATGTGTGGCCAGGTCGCTTTTGAAAAAGAACTCCGTAGCTTAGTGGGCCTTACCTGGTAGAAATAAAATAAAAATTGTTTAGTTTAAAGAAAAATAGTGTCGTTTTATTTGAGCTCATGAGACCTCTGTTTGACCTTTGAGCCACGAGGCCATCTCCATACAGTACGTAATTGATTCATTTATTTTTACATTGTGGTGAATATAGCGTCCTCTAGTGGCTAGAAGGGGTCACGTGAACCCATTAAAAACATTGATCTTTACACGTGTCGATGCCGCTATCGTTTACATTAAGGATCAATATTAACCATTGAAATAATCATGACACGTACACTCATTACGTTCATATACTGTGCACTTCAATGCACTTACATTGCTAGGCACTGTCATGGCTTACCATGCTATATCTTTCCTATCCTTTGCACTCCTATCGTGTTGTTCTACTGTTTGTTGTTGTTACGTTCTGACCCGCCTCGATTGGGCATTTGTGAAAAATAGCTTAAAAGCTCATCGGATTCCTCCAGTATATTCTGATTCTGATATATTGGTCACTTGATACCCACGTGGAGTTTTATTTTCATAGATTTCATCACATCAGAGCCCATAGATAGTTAATATTTCAGAAGCACATCGCCAAAAAAAATATTCCAGAAATTGTTTTCCAGCAGCAGCCGCTGTCCAACCGTTGCCAATTAGGTCAGACACGAAGCACCAAAAACTCTTTCCTGGGCGAAACGAACGGGCGACGGTCCCGCTCTGCAACTGCTCACTCACTCCACTGCTGACAAAAAGGCCTTTGAAGGATACTTTTTTTGACCCACTCTTCCAAGCTGGCCACTTGAAAGAAGTGCCAGTACCCACACGTTGCCCGCCGCATGCGACCCGGCAATCAACGATACTGCCCACGCAATAAAACCTCCGTGCCGGGAGTTCGAATCGAACCGGCGACCTTCGAATTCGAGGCCCAGCGTGCTGTTCCCGTTGCACGACGGCCGGCATCCCGTGCGGCAGAATCCGCTTTTACATATCGGCTCGGACACCGCGAAGCAGGTTGGAATTTCCAATGAATTTTGATGAGCAAATCTTCCGCCACCGCGACAGATGGACCACCGAAACGACCCAAAGGGACATTGCTCGGCGTGTATCGCCGGGGAATTGTCTTCCCGGTGTGCGATGGGAGGGTGGAGCCCTCTCTCCGCGGGGCTAGTAATAAAACGCGTGTTTTTTTTTTGTCGTCCGCATTTTCCCAGGGCCACACGTTGGCAGAGGTGCGACTTTAATTGCGACCGGCAGAGGTGTGCGACAATGGGCGAAAGCGACATCTGAAGGATGTGCGAAGCTCACAATTGACGGGAGCGAACGTGCATTGAAATGGGGTTATAGGATCCGTGGCAGTGTCGGTTCATACGCTTTGTTTAACTTTTTCTGATAAACATCCACCCCCCAGAAAAAAATACGTGAAATGCCAAGCGGCCAGCAACAGCACCATTGAAGGTGCAATGGGGGGGGGGGGGGGGGTGGGGGGGAAGTAGAAACGACAACGGGAGGAGGGAATTTCAAGAAGAAGAAGAAGAAGAAAAATTGTTGAGCAATTTGATGAATTCAGGCACAAGCATGAAACACTCTTTGGTTCTCTCGGTAAGGTCACGTAGAAAGAAAATAAATTAAGTAATAGAATACGACGTTTCGATTGCAACACAAGCAATCGCCATCAGGTAGAACTTAATTTGAGAGAGAGACAAAACACAGACACCGAGACACACAGACAGACACACAAGCAGAGAGAGACAACACAGAGGCACACAGAGAGAGACACACAACATAGACACACAGAAACCCAATGCCTCTGTGTCGAGGCCGTAAACAATGGATACGCTTCTTCATTCCCTAATGTTGAAATAGCTCTACGGATTTACTTGTGTTTAATGATAACTAATGCGACTGGGGAGAGGAGTTTCTCCAAGATGAAACATCTAAAGAATGTACACATCGACAATGGCACAAGAACGATTAAACAGACTTGCTCTCAGGGAAATTGAAAACGATGTTCTCAATAACTTACAATTTACTGATGGGTTTTTTAGATATTTTTTTCCAGGAAATTACGCAAAGCAAAATGTTAGAATTTTATTTGTTAGCCTTGTAAAAATATGTTTATTTTACTTTGTTTTCATTTTGAAAATATTACTGGGGGACTCACAGTACCTGTGGCCCAGGGGCCTACACAATATTAATCCGGCCCTGCATAAATATCCCACAATACTGGATGAGGAGAGAACCGCATGCAGATGCATCGTCCGCATTATTACGCAACGGACGTAAACCACGAACTTTGAATGTCCAAGGCAAATCTTACAAAGAGGGCTGGCCACCTCACTCGACAAGAGGACGTTCTGGGAAAAGCAGGACGGGTGGCAACCCCAGGTAAGCTACAGGGCTTCGGCGAGTTACTACTTCCAGATAATAATAAAAAAAATACCTCTGCTCAATATGGTCGAAGCATGCGATTGAGAAAAGAGGTCTCGTGAAGGGAAATTCGGCCGTCGGATCCACCCTAGATGCGGGGTGCACCCAGATATTACTGCCAATCGAGTACCTTTTGCCAACCGGGATGGTACATTGGTAGCGGCGAGGCAGGCAGGTAGGCAGGCAGGCGAAAGAGATGTTCATTGGAGCATCCCACCTGGTTATTATTATTCTTGCGAGTGTGTGTTCAGCAAACAGGGGCAAATCCACAAGCCTGCGGGTATCATCTGCACGAACAATGGTTCGGGCTGTATATGTGCAGTTGTGCTTTTTGGGCACCTGATATGCATGGCAGCACATTGCAGGACGGTACTTATAGAATCAACAGAGCATGCTAAACTGTAGAATAACAGGAATAATCAGCAGAATAATAATTAACAGCCCTATGTTAAGCCACTGCTGGATGAAGGCCTCGCCACGCCGTGTCGGTCATGGGGTTGTTTGACCATACTTCAACGCACTGGACAGTGTGGATGAGTGGATGAGGGGTGCCCATAACCGCTTCAGATTTCACTTACCACTATTATTATCATCATTCCCCTTCTTTGTCCAGGAAAGCCTCGACCGAGTCTCAAGACTCTTCCAGAAGGGTCCTGCCAAGTTTTCACGGTTGGAGTCGAATTTGCTGCGTACACGATTACCCCAAATCGAGTAATTTGCAGTTAATCTTTCAGCATTGGGATGTTTGGTCAACACCTATGGTAGGAAATGAGGGAACCTGGAGGAAACCCATGCAGAACGGGGGAGACGAGAACAAACTCCGCCACAGAAACGCGCACGAGACGGGAATCAAACCCAGAGGCACGAATGTTACAATTGCACCACCCCCTGCCGCCTGGTGGGGTTCCCAGAGTTCTCATGGCCTGAGGATTCAAACCCAGATCATATCTGGCCTAGAACGTAGCGTGCTAAACGCAAGGCGCGCTACCCCCCCCCAGCCATCCTCCCGACAGAAAAACAAATACGGCACTGTACAGGATAGTTATCAGACGCTGACAGATCCATTTTGTTGTTGTTGTAAAAAAAACAACGTGGAGTTGTCACGCGACGCCTTCGGAGAAGGGAAAAGCAAAATGCGAGGAGGAGACATTGAGCAGCGCCAATCACCAAGTCACTCGCAAGATCTCGGATGCTACGCAGGGGTTTTGAGCCTGGGATCGTGTTTGAATCTGCAACCACGAGCATGCGTAAAGCAACTGCTATAGGCCGCTCATGGGGTCACGCTGTGGGGCAGCCTATAGGGCAGAGCAGCAAACTTACGTTCACTGTGCATCACTCTAAAGTGCTGCTGTGCTCTTGAGTCTATGCCTATCGAGGGCGTTCAGCCGGCTCTAAACCGGTGTTGTGAAGTATGGTCAAAACAACCACCACGATCCACGCGGACGGCGTGCGGGGGAGAGGCCCTCGTGATCCAGAAGCGGATCGACGAAGAGGTGTCCGAAGAGGTGTCCGGACGTTGCGCATGTCAGCAGGATGAAGGGAGTTGGCTGACGGGTGATGACTGTGACGACGGTCACACCCAGGGTAATACGCTGCAACCAAATTATCGAGGACTCGGAGACAAGATCGCTATTACATAACGTCAGAATAATAAAATATCTCTCTCGCGTCACGTCAATAACCCAAGGTTATCTCACAAGTTCCGCAGGCGGTTGGAGACGCTGTAATGCGAAATGGATTCGCGCGCACAGATTTTTTTTTTTATTGGTCATTTGGGTTTAATGAGAAAATCGCTCACGGCTACGAATATCGCAACGAGCTGGGCTGAGGACGCCAACGAGAGCCGAGGAGGGCGCATTCGTCGGAGCGAATGCACCGCTGTTGTTGTTTTTTTTTACGTGCAACTGTAAACACGAACACATTACGAATGACCCCGCGGGTTTCCCTTGCTTCAGAGTGCGCGAGGCTGGGTGACGAGAGGCCTCGGGTTGACCACACTCAAGAGCACACCACGAGGCCAGGGCACACCACACTCGTAGCGAGTGCACACCACAACCACACACCCTACACACACCACGAGGCCAGGGCACACCACACTCGTAGCGAGTGCACACCACAACCACACACCCGACACACACCACGAGGCCAGGGCACACCACGATCGTAGTCGTTCTTTTGAACCAGGTGACCACTCAAGAGGCCAGGATGGAGTCTCATTCGCAACGGCGGTCGCCTGGGTCGTCGAATTGACAAAAAAAGCAAAACAAACGAAACGTGGGACAGAAATGAAGCGAATAGCAATCGTCCCGATAGCAATCGTCACTAAAACAAAAGCAGAGAGCAGATCGCAATCGAAGCGTTGCCAGTTCAAATCCAGATTGAGGGTTGGCTCAGCCCATCATTCATTGAGGGGCGATAAAATAGGTACCAACTTAGTGGTGCCCATCATTGTAAGTCGCTCGGTGGTGGAAGTTCAACAGTCTGGCTCAGAGCAGAAGAGACGAGTGTCAACTCAACGTCCAATTGAGCGAGAGATATCTTTGACTTTTTTATTTTGTAGTCATTTTTGTATCACTTTAGTATAAATACATGTTTATTTTGATTCATATGTTGTTGTTTTCTGACTTGATGTGAACGAAAAGACACAAATTAGGTCAATTTAAAAATATCACTGTCCTGGTCACAAAATCAAAGTTTGTGGAGGAATAATAGCCATTTTCTATACTTTTTAGGCGTAAGCAATTACGAAATAACACTTACTACCCAGGAACAAAAATTGTGTTCCATAGTGTTGTTTTACTTGAGGATGGCGGGAGGTCTGAATTCAGCATTGTCTAGACCATGGCTGATAAAGATGTTGTTATATTATGATGATATATTACTACTATAATGAGCCAAGAATGTATGTTTGTGTGTCCCGCTGCGTGACGTCACTCCACATGCCCCCCCCCCGTGATGAATATTCATGAGCGGGTGGATTTTTACACTCACGCAGAAGGTCGAGCGGAAATGTTTTTTTCGCAAATTCGCTTAAAGTTTGACGTTCCTTTATTGAAAGTGAATCTAATAAATAATTCTACGCAGGCAACAAAGTGGATTTGGTGTCTTTATTTATTTCTTCAGCACTTGAGACAAAAGGTACGTCTCAACATTATGCTAAAATAGACTTGTCTCGGTGATTTTCCAGATATATCGATTTCCAATTTGTTTCAAACCCAGTGACCGAAAGCAGAAGAGAATAAAGTATCAGAGCAGTGAATTTGAAGAAATTGAAGGTCAGTTAAATACAGTGCTACAGTGAAATGCAGCGAAGTGTTCGATGACATATTTTCGTGCAAGATTCACTGCCATTAAATTTACACAATGCTCAAATTTTTCGTAAATATTACAGCTTCCGTCCTAGGACGGGCAAAGAAGCTAGTGATGATATAATGTGATGTTACATGATGATGATATATTATGTGATATGATATATAATGATGTTATATGATGATATAATTTGATCATGATGTTATATGATGATGTCAAATGATGATGATATATGTTGATGATGATATTATATATGATGATATGATGATGTTTATGTGATGTCTACCGGCCGAGCCGCCCTTAAAAAACATAAAGAGCTTCTCAGCTCAATTGGCTTTACTCGGGAAATAAACTTATCGCGATTCTAATATCAAAAGGTGAAGAAATTGATATTTTGAACTCTCACAGCACCTTGTGTCAGAGAAAGATTCCGGAAGATGATTTCACAAAACTACTTCTGAAGCCACTTCAATCGACCCTTTTCATCCACGCAACATATGTTTTTATCCCCTGCCAAGAGTGTTTGTCTCATGACAAAAACTCTTTATTTTTTGTTAATTCCTAGAGCTGGTATGAGCCAAATTGACAAACCAAATTTAATGCGATTGGTTTTTTGTGCATTCATTTGTGACCGGAACAAGAAGTCATTAACCCAGGACACCCTTGCGAATTGGACCGTGGTTAATGTCGTCATTAATGGACACTTTGTCATCTCCTAGCGAAATAAAAGACGGCTACCACCAAGCGCTCAACTTTAGCCCGGTCAGCCCAGGTCAGCGCAGCCGGCACACCGCATCCAGTATACCTCTCGCGACGGCTTCTCCAGTCTACCAGCGACTCGGAAACTAATCAGTGAATTTTTTTTTTAGCTCTGTACTTTATCACAGTAATCGAGTGAGAACACGGGTCTCACTACGGGCGACTGAAACACGGTGTGAGTGGACTAGTGGCCACAGGAGGTAATAACAGGGGAGTCAGCCTACGGTGTGAGCGGACTAGTGGCTACGGAAGGTAATGACAGGGGAGTCCGACTACGGTGTAAGTGGACTAGTGGCAATGGGAGATAATGGCAGGGGAGTCAGCCTGCGGTGTGAGTGGACTAGTGGCAATGGGAGGTAATGGCAGGGGAGTCAGCCTACGGTGCGAGTGGACTCGTGGCCACGGGAGGTAATGACAGGGGAGTCAGCCTACGGTGCGAGTGGACTAGTGGCCACGGGAGATAATGACAGGGGAGTCAGCCTGCAGTACGAATGGACTGGTGGCTGCAGGAATTATCGAGAATAGAAGCGTGGCCAGGTGACGGAAGAGGACGGTAGGGTCTGCTGGTAGAGCGAGCAGTCTAGAACCAGCGAGAAAGTTCTGGAATGGGGGCGTGGCCTCGGACCGTATATAAGGGAGATGCGCGGGAGACTCGAGGCTGTTGCAGTGGGTTATCCGCCTGTTCAAGTTTGAGCACGTGACTCTTTAATAAAAGAGACCATCTCAAGACAAGTGCGTCCAAGTCGTCTTTACACGTACATGCAATGCACCACTATACTAGGTCATCGTGAGCGTCACCACCATCATCGCCAGCTATGAACTATCCACAGTTGGACGAAGATCTCCCCAAGCCAACACCGTTGTATCGCGGTCTCGCGATGCAACAATCCATTTAGCTCCTGCCCAGGGAAATCATCGCCCACTGATGGCACACCAGTGCCCCAAGTCACTCTTGAAAATGAGACTCATCTTGGTATCTTGACCTTTCAGCGAGTTACAAAAAAATACACTTGAAGCCTAAGCTTGAAATTGTTACTAACGCTACGACCGAACCACGCGTTTCTTCATTTGCTAAGTTGTACCAACGTTTCGCGTAAATTTCAGGTTGTTCTATTTGGTTTAACATCCGAAACCTTTTTGCGCCGTGTGGATATAAATACGAGCGCACTGTCGCCTGTACTGAATTCCACTGCTCCCAGTTTTTGGCTCAACGTGCCTTCACCCGGCTCTTAACAAGGTTGATGCGTTCATTAATGCGTCGTAATGATAACAACCCTGACCGTGCCTCGCGCACACGCTGGGATGCAGCATGCCGCGTGCTCTCGTTATTCCGCAGCTATATAATTACCAAAATGCTTCTTCGTCTGCCCGGCCTATCACAATTCTACCACATTTCGTCAGCTCCGACTAGTTTCAATTCGGAAGCCGGAGTGCCCACTCGCAAGCGCCCGTCGCTCGCGACACGTTGCTGCGCCTCTTAAACCTCTGCACGGGATTTCCTTTATAAATTAAACTGTAAAAAAAATCCTGATTGTATGTATGTACTGCAGTGAACTTCTTTCGCACCGTGCGTAGCCAACCGTTGCTCATCGGAGGTGCGGGGGAAGGACAATAAAGAGGAGTGACGAACCTATGATGCCGTGTGTGGCCTAGAAGGAAGGCCTGCATGGTCTAGAAGGTCGTGCGTGGTCTAGAAGGTCGTGCATGGTCTTGGTGTTTTATAATCAGAGGAAACGCTGACAACGCATGCTCCTGGTCGCACAGTGAGATCAGGGAATGCTGAACTTTTGATTGTTCTTAGAAGTTGTGCGGTGATTCGCAGAACGAAGGATACTGGGGTTGTTTTGCCTGACTCGGGCTCCTTACTGTTTGGAGTTTGTATTCTGTCCCCGTCTTCTGCATGGATTTCCTACGGGTTCTCTGGTTTACTCCCACAGCTAAATAAAAAAAAACGACACTGGAATTGATCTTGGCCAAACTTCCCTTTGCAGGACCGTCTTGAAAAGAGTGTTCGCATTGGGCACGGCTTTCCTTGGTAAATTAATAATTATAGTTATTATTATCAGATTTTTTAGAAGATGGTAATCTTCCAGTCTTCAAATTGCTCCCCTTCAGTGAAGCCAAGCCAACCTCTATCCTGCGAGACGCCCTGGTTTCTTAACTCCCCATGATGAGTGTCAAGACTTGAATTAACGCGGCAATAAGGCGTGATCCGTTTGAAGAAAAAAATAATTGGGGGGGAAAAAAAGAGAGGTGCGTGCATCGTGGGAACATTTGACGCACGCGCCGATTAATAACGCCCCACTTTATTAAACTAGCGCGCAGTTGGCGGAGCCGCCGCGCCAATTGCCATCGGATCAGCTAAATGCGCGTCACGTTACCACTCCGGACGTCTTCGGCGGCGTGCTAAATGCCGCCGCCTTGGAAGCCCGGGACGTCGCGCGGTGTCCAAGTTGTGCGAAGGGGGCTCGGGACGGCGAGAGGAGGGGAGGGAGGAGGGAGGGAGGAGGAGAGGGGAGGGAGAGAGGGGAGAAGGAGGCGGAGAAAGAGGGAGGCCGAGGAGGAGGAGGGGGGAGGAGGAGGAGGGGGGAGGAGGAGGAGGGGGGAGGAGGGGGAGGAGGGGGCAGGGGGAGGAGGGGGAGGAGGGGGCAGGAGAAGGAGGGGGGAGGAGGGGGGAGGAGGAGGGGGGGGGGAGGGGGGAGGAGGAGGAGGGGGGAGGAGGGGGGAGGAGGAGGGAGGAGGAGGAAGAGGAGGGAAGAGGAGGAGGGAGGAGGTGGGGGAGGAGGGGGAGGAGGAGGTGGGGGGAGGAGGGAGGAGGAGGGAGTAGGAGGGGGAGGAGGAGGGAGGAGGAGGGGGGAGGAGAAGGGGGGAGGAGGAGGGGGGAGGAGGAGGGGGGAGGAGGGGGAGGGGGGAGGAGGAGGGGGCAGGAGGGGGAGGGGGGAGGAGGGGGAGGCCGCCTGTCGTGCCAGGCGGCGTGGACTGCGACCGTCCCGGCGCTCAAAACGTGAAATGTAAATTAAGGCATTTTCGTAAAAAAATATATAAACCGCGTTGTAAATAAGTCTTTGTTCTTTAACACTGTTGTTGAAAACATATCTCGTGGAGGTTGTCACGGGGTGCGCAACTCGGCCACCAGTGGGGTGTCAAGGCACCCCCTGCCCCCAAAGGCGACTGTCACTACCCCGACCCTTCCTTACCCACTGCCACTCCTGTCACCGAAACGACACCACCGCTTTTCATAACGACCCCGCTCCTCAAGTTCGCCACAATCGGCGCACTCGCAATGTTAACACTGTTGTAAAGCGCCTAGCATTACGGCGCGATATACATCTCCACGAGGCGAGGATAAGATGATGAGCGGCCGTTCGTCGGTTCTTCATTATTAAACCAACACACGTGACCCCGCGAACCCAGCTCGATTTAAATTGACGGGTTGCCAGGTACGGCGCGTCTCCGCCAATTTACCAGCACGCTGGGGGGGGAGGTGGGGGTGGTGGTGGTCACTCGGATCGCCGGAGTCAATAACCACCTTCGCTCGTGTCCTCGCCGTCGGCGGCAAGGCACCCCCATCGGACGCCTGTGAGAAAGAGCTTCATAGCTCATCGAATTCCTCCGGTACAAATACGGATTTCTGAGCGTCGTAAATCGGCTTCACGAGCATTTGGCGATCGGGGAATATTTCGCATCGTTATTATTTACTTGCTACTACTCTGGGTTCACCCCCGATAGCCCCACTGGGTCTCGCGTCTCTCTTTCGGCAGGATACCGTCAGGGTTTTTCACAGTCGGCCGGCAATGGATGCCGGTTGAACTGACGTCGATGCAGCACGCAGCCAACCGCGCTGAAGGTGCAGGGAAAATGACAACCGATTGCAGTGATTGGCGCAACAGTGGCTACCTCGCCTGGTATACAGGAGGTCATGGGTTCGATCCCAACCCTGACGCCTGCTGCTGTATATTTGGAGTGTGTGTGTGTTCTCTCTCCCCGCGGTCTCGTGGATTTTTCTCCGGGTCCTCTCCGGGTTTCCCCTCCACATTTAGAAACGTGCGTTTAGTGTATTTGGCTGCTATCAATTTCCACATGGTAAGCCACTTCGTTGAGCGATCAATTGGGGCCAGGTCACTTCTGAATGAGAGCTATATAGCTCAGTGGGCCTGACCAGGTTAAATAAAACACAACTTAGTTCAGTAGTGTAATCCCATACTCTTTGGTTCTATTGGGTAAAGTCACGTAGGTGAAAATAAAATAACAAAAAATCATGACGTTTCGGCCACAACACAAGCGGCCTTTAAATCTAGAAGTGTAATCCCAATCGAGTCAGTTACGTTTTGGTCTGTGCATAATTTTTTGCTAATTTGGACCAAGGCGCAAAATGGCACACTCTTGCGAAAGACGTCACGTGATCTTCACCGTGCACAGTGAGGCACGCTGTGCGTAGTATTTCGATGGCCAATCCGCGTGCATGAGTCACCGGGACGGCCGCTGGATTCGAACCGTGAACTTCTGCAACAAGCGGTGAACGCGCCACCGCTGGGCCATGCCACCACCACGTGGTGCTCTGCCCTCGCAACGCTCCACTGTGGGATTCACTCCTATCATCATCATCATCGCTTGGTGATCGCAACGTTGATCGTGATGCATGTTGCTGGCCGCTTAACGTGTTTACACCTGTGTTTAGAAATCGTGTTGATATTTTTGTTTTAAAAAAATAAGTGTACAATATTATTGAATAACCGTTTGCCAATTCTCTTCCCTGACTTCGCCCTTCCAGTCGTACCCGTCCTTCCACTGCCCTTTCGCGACCTCTAGGCACACTCTCTACCAGTGTCACTCATTCCCCAGCCCTTGCTAACCCTGCCATTAAAATCATTCTGTTTTGTCAAAGTTTTTTTAAAAACTGTATTATACAGCGCCTCGAGTAAAGGCGCTCTATAAATGTTAAATAAGATCATGTTTTAAATTCGCAGATACCTCTTCTGTATGTATAATCGTGCGTGTACCAACTAAAATCTGAACTTTGAGAGGGCACTCCAATCCTCTTTGCGTTGCGTTCAGCATCGGAGTTTCACTTTTTCACAACTCCCTGTTCGGTACGAACCTTTGGGCACAGGTCGTAGGTAGAGAGGCAACCAAAGTTCCTTCCCCTGGGGGGGGGGGGGGGAGCTGGGAGTACGCGCGGACAAATACTCGGCAGAACGAATAATTCCCTCCCTCCAAAGCGCGGGAGGAACATTGGATTTGTGCAACCGCCATTACCAAAGCAGCGGCCACAACGTGCGGGAAGGTCACTCGAGGTCACCTTACAGCGAGGGAAAAAAAGTATTTGATCCCCTGCTGATTTTGTACGTTTGCCCACTGACAAAGAAATGATAAGTTTATAATTTTAATGGTAGATTTGTTTGAACAGTGAGAGACACAATAACAACAACAAAAACCAGAAAAAACGCATGTCAAAAATGTTATAAATTGATTTGCATTTCAATGAGGGAAATAAGTATTTGACCCCCTCTCAATCAGAAAGATGTATGGCTCCCAGGTGTCTTTTATACAGGTAACGAGCTGAGATTAGGAGCACACTCTTAAAGGGAATGATCCTAATCTCAGCTTGTTACCTGTATAAAAGGCACCTGTCCACAGAAGCAATCAATCAATAAGATTCCAAACTCTCCACCATGGCCAAGACCAAAGAGCTCTCCAAGGATGTCAGGGACAAGATTGTAGACCTACACAAGACTGGAATGGGCTACAAGACCATTGCCAAACAGCTTGGTGAGAAGGTGACAACAGTTAGTGCGATTATTCGCAAATGGAAGAAACCCAAAATAACTGTCAATCTCCCTCGGCCTGGGGCTCCATGCAAGATCTCACCTCGTAGAGTTGCAATGATCATGATAACGGTGAGGAATCAGTCCAGAACTACACGGGAGGATCTTGTCAATGATCTCAAGGCAGCTGGGACCATAGTCACCAAGAAAACAATTGGTAACACACTACGCCGTGAAGGACTGAAATCCTGCAGCGCCCGCAAGGTCCCCCTGCTCAAGAAAGCACATATACATGTCCGTCTGAAGGTTGCCAATGAACATCTAAATGATTCAGAGGACAGCTGGCCGCTTGTATTGTGGCCGAAACGTCGTGAGAATTTTATTGTGTTATTTTATTTTATAAATTTATTATTTTATTCTCATTCTACGTGACTTTACCGAAAGAACCAAAGAAGATGGGTGAAAGTGTTGTGGTCAGATGAGACCAAAATGGAGCTCTTTGGCATCAACTCAACTCGATGTGTTTGGAGGAGGAATGCTGCCTATGACCCCAGGAACACCATCCCCACCGTCAAACATGGAGGTGGAAACATTATGCTTTGGGGGTGTTTTTCTGATAAGGGAACAGGACAACTTCACCGGATCAAAGGGACGATGGACGGGGCCATTTACCGTCAAATCTTGGGTGAGAACCTCCTTCCCTCAGCCAGGGCATTAAAAATGGGTCGTGGATGGGTATTCCAGCATGACAATGACCCAAAACACACGGCCAAGGCAACAAAGGAGTGGCTCAAGAAGAAGCACATTAAGGTCCTGGAGTGGCCTAGCCAGTCTCCAGACCTTAATCCCATAGAAAATATGTGGAGGGAGCTGAAGGTTCGAGTTGGCAAACGTCAGCCTCGAAACCTTAATGACTTGGAAGAAGATCTGCAAAGAGGAGTGGGACCAAATCCCTCCTGAGATGTGTGCAGACCTGGTGGCCAACTACAAGAAACGTTTTACCTCTGTGATTGCCAACAAGGGTTTTGCCACCAAGTACTAAGTCGTGTTTTGCAGAGGGGTCAAATACTTATTTCCCTCATTAAAATGCAAATCAATTTATAACATTTTTGACATGCGTTTTTCTGGAGTTTTTTTGTTGTTATTCTGTCTCTCACTGTTCAAATAAACCTACCATTAAAATTATAGACTGATCATTTCTTTGTCACTGGGCAAACCTACAAAATCAGCAGGGGATCAAATACTTTTTTCCCTCACTGTACATCGACCACTCAACAACTCTTTAACTCGGCGCTTGGGGGGGGTCGTGGGGGATGAACGGGGAGAGTGGGGGGCGGCGCTTACCACGCACCCCGCTCGTTGTCTCTTCACAACCCCCCCACTCACCTACCCACCTACCCCCCCCTTCCACCTACTCCCCCCACCCACCTACCCCCCCCACCCACCTACCCCCCACCAACCCACCCCCCACCCACCCCCACCCCATGCCAGTGAGCACACGACGTCGAGAAATATGTGAAATCGTCTTTGTCCCAAGGACGTGGAATTTCTGTGTCCGGCCAGGCACCGCGAGATGCCAAGGTCACGTCCCTTTGTCCTTGATCACACACAGGAGGACCCTCCCCTCCTCCTCCTCCGCTCCCTCACTCCCTCCGCTCCCCACGCGCTAATGTACGGGGGCACTCCGTCGCTCTCGCTGTGAAGTTAAGGCTAAAAAAATAATAAAGCTGCAAACGGTACTGTACGTCCTTTTGTGAATTCCCCAGAGACGCGGTAACAGGTTTAACTCGAAACTGGAAGAGTGAACGCCGAGATGGAATCTGTCATTTTCATCGACAGCAGCAACAGCAGCAGCAGCAAAAGTGCCAATATCATCAGCTGTCACGTGAGCAAGCAGCAGCAGCATCATGAGCAGCAGCATCGACATCACTGAAACGATGAAAGACAGCCAGCTGCATCCTCACTCTTATTATCCTCATCGTGATCGTCATGTTCCCCAATTCATTATTATTTCTCACCATTTTCATCACCATTGCGCTATAGGCATCGTGGCACAAGGAGAACACATGTCCATCGCCACGCTCGCGAAGGAGTCCACGAGTGGTTCGGATATCGATCACCGCCGATCTTTACTCACGGCCCGGGGAACGAAACTCCGTTCGCCGGCTTCTCGGCTCAGCTCGCGCCGTCACCAAAACCACCATCCACCTCCCCACTCCCTATTGTCATCAGCATCAGCTCACATCGCCTTGAATGACGTCGATGATGCACTTCCCCGGTGCACCGCTATTATGGAACCAGCGGGGGGGGGGGGGGGTTGTTGCACGCAGGAATGCAGCGTAAAAAGGTCAAGATGTCAAATCGTGCGAGACTTTTATTTTGATAGAACGCTGACCTCGCGAGGTTTATTGGGAGATGGATGCAAACGCTGACACACACTGACGCCGATACACACTGGCACACACACACACTCTCACAGATTGATACAAGACAAAAACAAAGATCCCGTTATAGCCTTGACAGACTTTCGGGGACAAGTGCCGTTAGCGAGCACGGTGCTGTTAGCCAGCACCACGCCCGGCCGCCTTTGTCTCCCCAGCGGCGGGTGTATACACTGCACCAGGTACTCATTTGAACCTGGGTCAACGTCGGGTGTGCCCAGGACCGGTTCAGGTAATCGTCACGGGTGTTGGCCATGGGCGGTTATAAAACTCGGGTCGCCGGGTTCGTAGCACAGCGCGCTAACCACTGCGCCACCGTTCCCCACATTGACACACGGATGACACGCAGATGGACACATGCACACGAGCAAGTGACGTGGCTTAGCCGCAACGCTTTAGCCGCTTGTTGCAGAAGTCGCGGTTCGAATTCCAGCGGACGCCCTGGTTGTTACTGCGGGCGTAACAACGTGAAATAATGCCCCGTGCCGTCCGCTCGACAGCGCGCGTTCAGAATCCTCTGCTGCCATCCGCAAGAGTAGGCCGATGTGTGCCCACGTCATGGCGAGATTCTAAAATTACTCGCAAATGTCTCAATTTGATTTATTACATCGCAATCATCGCCCCCGCGACACACGCATGCCCCAGGTCACGTGTTGTAAATTACACTATCCTCTTTGTCTCTCGATTTCTCAGCTGGGCTAACAACAATAACTTGAAACTGACAAACGCACTGACACACATTGATACATTTATATGCGCACATATAGACACAGTGACACGCAGACACACGCGCGCGTATATATACACACGGAAACGCAGAGTTCCCCCTTGAAGCCGTATAGATCCCATGTAGATCGATGGGCAAGTGCTGTGAGCAAGTCCCTATGCAGCACACACACGGACGGACGCACACAGCAGCCACCACTCACCAGCGAGTGGGGACGACGTCACTGTGCCAAGCTAGGTGCACGCGAAGTGTCGAAGGAGATCACGGGGTAGACCCGTGTATTATGGGGTTAACTGATTGACGTACACTAAGACACACACACATCAGAATAATATAACACAAATGCAAACAATGACAAGGATCCCCCGTATAGCCGTAACAGACTGTTATGGCAAGTGCTGTTAGCGAGCACCTACGGTTCACGAGAGGGTGGGTGCCCAGCAATACGCCCGGCCGCCTTTGTCTCCCCAGTGCTCATGTTTACACACCGCGCCAGGTACAGTACTAATTTAAGACTGAGTCAACCTAGGGGAGGCCCGGGACCGGTTCAGATATCCATCCCCTATGTTGGCCGTAAGAGGTTCGTAGCGCGGTGCGTTAACCACTGCGCCACCGCTCCCCCGTACGTACACACACAACACGCACCCTCCGTGTTGCTGTGTGAGCAGGAGACCCGGCCACCTGAGTTCGATTCCCGCTCACGGCCAAACACCGGTGATGATTACCTGAACCGGTCCTGGGCCTGCCCTAGGTAGACTCAGCCTCAAATGAGTAACCCGGTGTGGTGTTTAAACATCGCCGCTAGGGAGACAAAGGCTGCCGGGCGTGGTGCCGGGCACCAATCCCCCTCGTGTGCTGTGCCGGCCTTAATAGGTGCTCGCTAACAGCACTTGCCCCAACAGTCTGTTGAGGCTATACGGGGGGACCTTTGTCTTTGTCATATGCGCTCGCTATTACGGCACTTGCCATAACAGCCTGTTAAGCCTATCGTGGGGGATCTTTGTCTTGTCCTTGAGTCTCCGTCAGTGTGTCTTCGCGTGCATCTGTGTGTTCGTGTGTTTGTGTGTATACTGTATCGGTGTATTTGTGTGTCAGTGGGCATTTGTGTACGCGCTGCGCTATGCATACGAACCCCGGCGAACAGAGTTCGGTTCCTGCCCACGGCCAACAGCGGTAACGATTATCATCTGAACAGATCCTGGGCCACGCCCCGGTCGACTCAGCCTCAAATGAGCACCTGGTGCCGTGTGTAAACTTCGCCACTGGGGAGACAAAGGCGGTCAGGCTTGGCGCTAGCCACAACAAAATCCTCCCGTGTCGGCCTTCATAGGTGCTCGCAAACAGCACTTGGCCCAACAGTCTGCTGAGGCTACATACGGGGGGGTGGGGGGGTGGTCTTTGTGGTCTTCTTCTGTGTGTCTGCGTTGTCTCCGTGTTTGTCTTTGCTTGGGTGCTGAGCTCTCACTTAAAATCCGCTGAACCAACACCGACCGGGCTCTGTCCCCGTGAAACCGCGAGCTAAGCGAGCTTTGGCCGCACTTCGCGCGCACCTCGTCAAGTGTGAACCTAGCCTGGCACGACGGCATCCGCCGTGACGCCACGGCCAATTAGTCCCGGCACGACGGCCGCCCGCTTGTCTTTGCGTGTCCGTGTGTC
Organism: Petromyzon marinus; assembly: GCF_048934315.1. Classification (NCBI taxonomy): domain Eukaryota; kingdom Metazoa; phylum Chordata; class Hyperoartia; order Petromyzontiformes; family Petromyzontidae; genus Petromyzon; species Petromyzon marinus. The sequence goes on along the minus strand of NC_133706.1, from coordinate 9,733,774 downwards.
GGCCACCGTGTCCCTGAGGATGGGAAGAAGAGGAGGAGTTGGAGGAGGGAGCTGTGTAGTGATGGATGGGGCTGTCACGCTGCGACAGTGCAGTGCGCGCTGCGTTGCTGCTGCTGCTTGTGATCGCGTCCCCACAATGCAGCGAGGAGTCGGTGCTTCCCTCTCCTCCTCCTGCTCCTTGTATTGCCTTTCCGCGTTCGCTCCTTCACCACCACCACCACCGCCGCTCTCCTCTTTCACCAAATCCAAAAGAGCAGCAGCAGCAGCAACATTTCCCCGTGGTCTAACGATGGTGGGAGGAGGCGTAAGAAGAGTAGCAGGACTGTGGGACTTAGCCCGCACCTACCCATGCCTTTGAGCGGCGGTGCGGCCAGCGAGGCTCGCCTCGCCCGACCTCCTGGCGGGGCGCGTCTCCACTTGCTGCTGGGCGCCGCGCAGATCGGGCTGGGCGCTCTGAACGTCGTCACCAGCCTCGCCGCGCTCACCCTCGCCGCGTCCGCCGGGGTCCGCCACTCGTGCCCCTTCTGGGCTGGACTCTGCGTGAGTAGAGCGCCGTCTGTGTCTGTCTGTGCGTGTCTGTGTGTGTGTATGTCTCTCATCAATCAACTCGTACCTCTGTGTGTGTCTCTCTGTGTGTCTCTCTCTGTGCGTGTGTGTGTGTCTCCCATCAATGAACTCGTACCTCTGTGTGTGTGTGTCTCTCTGTGTGTCTCTCTCTCTGTGTCTGTGCGTGTGTGTGTATCCCATCAATCAACTCGTACCTCTGTGTGTGTGTCTGTGTGTCTCTGTGTGTGTCTCTGTGTGTGTGTCTCTCTGTGTCTCTCTCTGTCTCTCTCTGTGTGTCTGTGCGTGTGTGTGTCTCTCTCTGTGTGTGTGTCTGTGTGTCTCTGTGTGTGTGTCTCTCTGTGTGTCTCTCTCTGTGTCTCTCTGTGTGTCTGTGCGTGTGTGTGCGTGTGTCTCCCATCTCTCACTCGTACCTCTCTCTGTGTGTGTGTCTCTCTGTGTCTCTCTCTGTGTGTCTCTCTCTGTGTCTCTCTCTGTGTGTGTGTCTCTCTCTGTGCGTGTGTGTGCGTGTGTGTGTGTCTCGCTAACAGCACTTGCCCCTACAGGCTGTTAAGGCTATATGGGGGATCTTTATCTTTGTGTGTCTCCCATCAATCAACTCGTACCTCTCTCTCTGTGTGTGTCTGTGTGTATCTGTGTGTGTGTCTCTCTGTGTGTCTCTCTCTCTCTGTGTCTGTGCGTGTGTGTGTGTCCGTGCGTGTGTGTCTGTGCGTGTGTGTGTCTCCATCTCTGCATAGGTCTGCCACTCGTGCCCGTTCTGGGCTGGACTCTGCGTGAGTAGAGCGCCGTCTGTCTGTGTCCGTCTCCGTCTGTCGATGTGGGGAGCGGTGGTGCAGCGGTTAGCGCTACGCTGCGCTACGAACCTGGCGACCCGAGTTCGATTCCCACTCACGGCCAAAGTCGGTGACGATTATCTGAACCGGTCCTGGGCCTCCCCTAGGTTGACTCAGCCTCCCATGAGTACCTGGTGCGGTGTGTAAACATCGCTACTGGGGAGACAAAGGCGGCCGGGCGTGGTGCTGGCCACCCACCCCCTCGTGTGCCGTTCTGGCCTTCATAGGTGCTCGCTAACATCACTTGCCCCAACAGTCTATTAAGGCTATACGGGGGATCGTTGTCTTTATCTTTCGCCTGAACAACTCTCCCTTGCCGTCTTGTCTCTCTTTGTCCTGCTGCCTGTCTCCCATCTCTCACTAGTACCTCTCTCTCTGTGTGTGTGTCTGTGTGTGTGTGTCTCTCTCTGTGTGTCTCTCTCTGTGTGTCTCTCTGTGTGTGTCTCTCTCTCTGTGTGTGTCTCTGTGTCTCTGTGTCTGTGTCTCTCTGTGTGTGTGTCTCTCTCTGTGTGTCTCTCTCTGTGTGTGCCTCTCTGTGTGTGTCTCTCTGTGTGTGTCTCTGTGTGTGTGTCTCTGTGTGTGTGTCTCTGTGTGTGTGTCTCTGTGTGTGTCTCTGTGTGTGTGTGTCTCTCTGATGGGGAGCGGTAGTGTAGCGGTTAGCACGCTGCGCTATGAACCTGGCGACCCGGGTTCGATTCCCGCTCACGGCCAACACCAGTGACGATTATCTGAACCGGTCC